>NC_090922.1:478886148-480136148 GCF_040938575.1 Ambystoma mexicanum
CTACAAAGTTGCCCGAAAGGGGGATGAGGATCTGAGTGTCATCTGCGTAGTTAGTGTAGATGACACCCAGTCTGTCCAGCTTGTCAAATAAGGGCTTGGTGAAGATGTTGTATATCGTGGGAGATTCACAGGATCCTTGGGGGACGCCGCAGGAAACTTGTATGGGATCGGCGGCTGCTAGGGGGGAGAAGACTCTCATTGTACGGTGAGCGAGGAAGGATTGCACCCAGGCTATGGCATCACTTGAGAATGTGCGGCTGAACTGAGATGATTGCATAAGACTGCATGATCTACCAAGTCAAAAACCGCCGAAAGGTCAAGGAGGAGTTGCATAGCTGATTTTCCATTGTCCTTCAACTCGTCAATTTGGGTCTTGAGGTCAATCAAGGCTGTTTCGGTGCCATGAAGGGGGCGGAAGCCCGATTGACGTAAGCCTAATAGGTTGTTGATTTCTAGATAATCCTGGATTTGCAAATAGGCTACTCTGTCAATGATTTTGAGTAGGAAAGGGACAGTAGTGATGGGTCTGTAGTTTGTAGGTATAGAGGGCTCAAGTGTTTGTTTTTTGAGCAGGGGAAGTACCCAAGATTGTTTTAGGTTGTTGGGTACTAGGTTTGACCTGAAGGAGGCGTTTATGAGCTTGGCGATAAAGGGGGCTAGATCTCTAGCTGCATCTTTGATAATTTGGGGTGGGCAATTGTCTCCTTTACAGTTATAGGGTTTTAGCGAGAGTATAATTTTTTCTGTCTCTGGTATAGTTATTTGTTTGAAGGTGAAGGGCTGGGGGGTATTTTTAGACGGGTTGAGTGGTCACTGTGATTGGGGAGGGGGCTCAGGCGGCAAGGGTAGGGAGGCTTTCTTGTTGGCAATTTTAATTTGGAGAGAGCTAATTTTACCTGCAAGGGCATTTTGTATATTAGTACACCATGTCTTATCTTTGGGAGTATTGTCAATCTGAGGTATGGGTGATTCCATTTCGCGAAGGATGGAGAATAGTTCCTTGGTGTCTGATTTGGCCTTAGATAGTCTATCATTATGGGTATTCTTTTTAGTGCTAATGATTTCCTTTTTGTACAGTTTAGAGTGATTGGTTAGCTTAATTTTGTTCTCCTTGGTGGGCGAATGGCGCCAGATTGATTGCAGCTTTCTTTTTTGAATTCTTAATTCTTTCAGTTGTGGTGTGAACCAGTTATTCAGATGTGATAGTTGTCTGCCTTTACAGGTTTTGAGTGGGGATATAGTGTCCAGTGCTTTAGTCATAGTGCTATTGTAGACTTCCACGAGTAAGGTGGGGTCTGTGTTGTTATCTAGATTGTCAAGAGTGGGGAGGAGGTGTGGTAAGAAGTTCTGCTGTAATGTCTTTTTTACTCCTAGTAGAGAGTGGCAGGGCCATAACTATGGGTTTAGGGCGGATAAGATCAAGTGTGGCAGAGAATGAGATTAAGTGGTAGTCCGTCCATGATTGCGGTGTTATGTTGGTGATACTGATGTTGCAATTCAGGTCAGCAATCTAATCTAAGGTCCTTCCTTTAGAGTGTGTGGGGGTAGCGACTTTTTGTCAGGCCATGGTCATTCAGTAAAGAGGTTACGGCGAGGGCATGTTTATCGTTACAGTCGTTAAAGCCGAGGTTAAAGTCTCCCAGTAGGAGGGTTTGTGCGTGGTCTTTGGTATTGTTAGACAGGATGCTAGTTAAGTCGTCCTCAAAGGAGCCTAGTGGTCCAGGTGGTCTGTTGATCGCGTGGATAGTAAGGGTCCGGTTGCATGAGAGGTGGAGTTTGGCTGTCAGGAGTTCACAGGACTGATATGGCAGGGTAGTGGTTAGTCTGATCGGTAGGTTGGATTTGTGGATGATGGCTAGGCCACCTCCTCTAGAAATGGGTCTGTCGGCTCTTAATAGTTGGTAACCCTCTGGTATCGCTAGAATGATCGCAGGGCCTGCAGCCTCGTGGAGCTAGGTTTCTGTTATGACCAGTCGGTCCAAGTTCTCGTTTGTTAAGGTGTCTGAGATCTCTGTGGCATGAGCTACCATAGATCTGGCATTAATGAGGGACCCCATTAGTGATAAGTTGCTGGTAGGTATGGTAGTAGTGAGTATTTTTAGTTAGGGTTGCTCTTTGTGGAGTTGTCTGGTTGGTTGTCAGGAGGGTGGGAGGCATATGGGTAGAGTTGGGGTATTGTGAACGTTTGTTGGTTGAGTTGATATAGCCTCTGAAAGTTAGGTGGGATGAGGTTTCATGGAGACGGGATAGTCTTGCCCTTAGTCTCATATTTCTATCCTTGGGGGGGGCGTGAGGCAATAGATGCAAGTGCCATGGTGGTGAGGAGGCTTAATACAAGGTGTTAAGACTGAGTATTATTGGTTTTCAGCATGGTCGTGGGCCTGGGGGAGCAGATGAGCAGGTTCAGGTTAGGGCTATGGTCTAATCAGGTGCTACCTTAAAGGCGTACAGCTGTATGTTGGATGTGGTCTACAGGAGTGGGCGGGTGCACAGTAATGCGATGTTAAGTTGTTGGGCAAGTCTAAGCAAATACAGATGTACTGAGGCTAGTCAGGTGAGTGCAGCATCGACTGTTGCAGTGCCTAGATTTGAGTATCGGTGTGTGCACAGATGGGCTATGAGGTGGCTAGGTAGTGGCTAGTCAAAGGTGGGTTGCAGTTAGAGTGGCACAATGTCTAGATTCGAATTTCAGCAGTTAGAAGGCACAGTGACTAAATTCAAGTTTCTGCAGTTATAAGGCACAAAATATACATTTGAATTTCGGCAGTTAGGAGGCACAGTGACTAAAATCAAGTTTTAGCAGTTAGAGGCACAATGTCTAGATTCGAATTTCAGCAGTTAGAAGGTACAGTAACTAAAATAAAGTTTTAGCAGTTAGAAGGCACAATGTCTAGATTCGAATTTCAGCAGTTAGGCACAACTGTCAATACAAATAGAAGGCAAAAATCAACAAAATATGTCCCCACAAGTTATAAACTGGTGATACGGCATATGTATTGCCTATACACACCTCATTTTCTCTGACAAAAGAAGGAAAAGACAAAGATTGGAAATTGTTGCACAGAACTATTTTTACAACGGGAGCACTGCTATCTGGGTATATTACTCCTTAGCTCCAGATAGTGTCCTAATAATCTCTATTTGTGCATACTAACATCACATATATGTATTAATGCAATTGATGTTATCAAAAATCATTCACTTTGATTTTGTCACTTGACTAGATATGAAATCTCACCATATACATCAAGAATATTTCTCATTATTTAATAAAGAACATAAAACAGTCTTTCACACATGAGCCTCAGTGTCAATGCTATTTCACAAACTGTTAAACACTATTTTCTTGAATCGGGCTCAAAACATATGACAATAAGAACAACAGTATCTGAATAAATCATACACCATACGGGACAATAATAATCAAAAATAAATGCATCAATAGAAAGCTGAAAATTTAGAAAAAACAAACCATTAGAAATAAGAAGAGACTTTCTTTTCAGTAAAGACACTGAGTGTCACAGGAATTAAATTCTTCTCCTATGTTAAAGAAGTATTCTAAAATAACTCAGTTACCACCCTATTTCAGTAGTGGAAATCCACAAATCTGTATTTTTCAAGTGTGCCAAAAAAGGAAAATGCCCAATTATTGTTCCTTGTAGGGTTTGAAAACAAGTGGCTAGTGTCACTTTAATTCATGTATTCGCACTTGCCAATTGCTTCTTACAGTACTGCTCAGGTCTACGTATAGGGTCTGGCCTTACTAGTGTAGGCACAGGTGCCACCTCTATGGGCCAAAGGAGGTCGGCCAGGTGGAATCAAATACGTTTCGGCGTGAAGATCTAAACCGAAAACGCCTTCCTCAGGACCAAAGGTCAGATGTGTAAGAGATTAACCCCTAGGGAGAGAGAGACAAAAAATATTAAAGGGATTTAAAAGTAAAAAGCCACCCTCCAATGGCTGAACAAGATTTAAAAGTATTCCAATTCCTATCCCAGGGTTTATTGAAGATAAATGATTCAAAAGTGACCAAAATCAGAGCAGGTAGTTAATACAGCTGCTGAGGTTAGGGAGGGGGAGCAAGAATACACACCCAAACCCAGTGTATAATAGTTCAACATGCACTAAAGAATCGTGCTCAGAAAGAATAAGAAGGATAATTACTCCTTATCCGAAGTAACAAAGTGAAGAAATGAAAATAAATGCAAGCGTGAATAATTTAAGGGAAAAGCCACATTGTGGTTTCAGTAGGAAAGCATAATAGAACTAAATCGCCTAGATGGAATAAGACATGGAAGGCATGGGCATCTCAGTGGTAAAAGGGCAGCAGTTCTCAAAAGGGTACCCAAGGTACAAGGGCAATACTTTACCTCAAATGGGGTTTTGGGTAAAGCGCTGTGGGCTCAAGTCCAGCAACCCCAAGTACAAATGCAAAAGTGTCGGCTCACTGAACGACACCAAAGTACACTACACCAAGTGTAGTCTGTGTTTACTCCAACGTGCCTGAGAAAAAACAAACAGAAACCAAGCCACAATGTATGGATATTTTCTCTAGTCTCCAACGAGTCTAGGGGGTATATATAGTATATTAATGTCAGAGGTACAGTATATAAATGAAGGCAAGTACCTGGCTATAGTGGCCATAGGGGGCCCCGTGTTTTCATGTTGGCTCTAGAAAAAGTAAAACGAGTGGCATGTCAGAAGCGCTAACCGCAATTGTGGGAAAAGCTTTGATGTCTTCTAAGGCAACAGACACATACTCACCAAGCCGTTGGAGAAAGGCGGAGTTGCTATCTCCGCTGGGATTAAGCACGCAAGTCTTCAAAGGGTATGGCACATGCGATCGCTCTGATTGTCCAAACAAGTCAACCCGTTTTGTAGCGTGCTGCACAAGGACCAAACCATTGCCATGATGCAACGTAAATGGCACAGCCTGTCAATAAGTAGAGTGTGTCAAAACATGAGAATAGTTTAATTTAGGTCATAAAGCTGCAAAACATGCGGCAGAAAGTCCACGTAACCATAGTGTTTGAAAGCTGGTTGCACAATCCGTGTCAAGGGAAGTGCACTGTTGTTTTGGTAGTGGCCAACTAGGGAAATGCACCCTGCCACAGGTAGTTTCTCTATATTAATGGAAGCCAGTGATTCTAGGGAATGATAACATCAGAATCTAATATTTAGCAAGGAGGTGGTCTTGAAAATATATACCAAGGTATTGGCATGCTAGTGACCCTCAGTGGCTGTTTGACTGCACACAGCAACCAAATGTCAATTTGAGTTGACTATGCCTCGTATGTGACAGTTGCTGCCCGGGGCGGTCAGTAAGGTTCCTAGGTTTTGCTAGTGCCTCAGTTGGCTTAGGAAGAAAAAATTGCTGTCAATATCTACAAAGTTAACACAAGCCCAGGAGGTAGAAGAGGTGAAGATAGCAAATAGCCTCAAGTGGTCAGGATATCATAATTACCATATAGGCTAATCTAAATCCAGGGGTCTTGTGGGCTTGAAAAATGTGGCTAAATGGCCGTCAATTCAGTAAAAGTAGGAAAGCGCTGTGTGAAACCACATAAGGACAGATTCAATTCTGAAGCCTTGTTGGGCGGAGCAGTCTGCTGACGGGGCAATACCAAAGCCCTATATGGGTGTGATGAAATTAGCATTGCATTCAGGAATAACTAGCAGCATAAAGAAAAGGCTAAATTAAATATACCCAAAATCATTGTGGGAATTCATAAGCGGGAGATTTTTCACGGAGTCCTCTCATTTTGTCAAGAGTTTGCAAACGATGGATCCATCTGGATTCTTTGTTATTCAAAGCTCTCTTCGGGTTGGAGCCGTTTTTCACAACATCCAACACCCACCATTGGATACAAATATAAGGCACAAAGTCTAAATTCGAATTTTGGCAGTTAGGAGGCACAGTGACTAAAATCAAGTTTCTGCAGTTAGAGGCACAGAGTCTAAAATCGAATTTCGGCAGTTAGGAGGCACAGTGACTAGAATCGACTACCGACTCTTGCAACAAATAGCGAGAAAGGGAGAACAGTTTCTCGAATCAATGTCAGCGTGTGCGCATGCAAAGGCAGGGTAGTGGCTAGTGGCGGTGGGTAGCAGTTAGGGCGCACTGTCTAGATGCAAATATTGATGTATGAGCCAGCCGGCTGCTGTTTTAATTGTGGTCATAGTACAGAGAGGGTGAAGGGGGGGACTCCCTAGTTCATCATATGGGCGAGAGGTCAGTCACCGAAGTCAGGCGCATCAGTTTACCTTAGAGGATGTCCAGTGCATATTAGAGGATTTTTGTTAGGTTCTGGGCTCCGGCGACGGGACAACTCAGGCCAGGCTCAAGACAGGCATCAGCCTTTCAAGGGTGGGCCTTCCAGGGATGTGGGCCGGTTCTCGCCTCCGGGCGGCGGGTAGGCCAATAAGAGCAGAGAAGCGGCGAAACAGAGGGCCGCGACGGGTGATGCTCCTTAGGTGCGTCGCCGGTCGGCCATCTTAGAATGTCTGGTGCTCGTGTTAGGCTTGTGGAGGAGCCGTGGATCTTTAGGCACAACGCCACAAATATATCTGCATGTGAAGCAACTGGGGGTCTGCAGATGCAAGCAGCGACGATCTGCTGGCTGCAGTTGCATTTACAGCGACTAGTGCGCTAAGAATAAATGTGCAGGGCGGGATCATGGGTGCGTCGGTGGGGCCCCAGGCCTACCTTGAATAAGGATCTTGGTGGCTGGGCACTGCTCCAGTGAAGGGGAGCTCCTGCTCCTCCGCAGGCGGCCAGGCTATGCCAGCTTCTAGAATCTGCCCTTTGCTGTTGCTATTATATTGCTACTATATTGTATTTACTATATTGTATTTGCCCTTGCTGCTGCCACTGTTTTGCATATGTAACATGACTTGCTCTGCGAGCCTCTAGAATTTCCCCCTCACTGTTGCTATTATATTGTATAAGTAACTTGACTTGCTCTGCCAGTCTTTAGACTTTACCGTTGCTGCATTGATTTGCATAGTAACCTGACCGGATTTGCCGGCTAAAGTATTGCCTAGTACCAGCCTTTGACGATAGTACCTATATTGAGTGCCATTCCTTTGCCCAATGCTGCAAAGTCACATGTCCTGCTTCGCTAGCCTCTGTAGCACTGCGCATACCCGTGTATAACTGCCCTTCAGGTTTGCTGTCTAGCATTACCTACCTGAGAACTGCCCAGCTATCTACGCTTCCAATTAGTACTGTGTTCACACTCTTCCAAATGGCCTACTTTTGCAGCGTAACTCTCATAATAGCCACTCATTTACCAAGTCTCCTCACCATCATTCCGTGCATCTCTCTGCCCTCCACCCTGATCAACCTCCCTCCTGCTGAAGGGAAATCCACCCCATCCCTGGTTAACTCCTGCCTACTTACTCCAGAGGAATGGATCCTTCGCTTCGCCTCGCCACCTACGCCACTGGTCCCTTGTTCACTCACCATGAGGAATGCAAGACTAGGGTCTTGTTTCTGTTACAAGGAATCTAGAAATAGAGTAGTCACTCCCGAGGTCACTACCAGGCCCACCCCCGCACAATCACCCACCACCTCATATGCGCCTCCCACCTCATCTAAGAATAGATTGCCTGATACCACCTCTGATGCACAACCCCAAAGGCACGCACCTGCCTTACCTAACACAAAAGGAGCCCGTATCAACGCTCGTTGTCTTGTAGTCCACTCCCTCGATATTGCGGATTTCATCATTGCCAATCAATTAGACTTCGTGGCCATATCAAAAACCTGGCTTAACCAAGCCACAGGACCCTCTCTAGCACTAGCCCTCCCTGACAACTATACTATCATTAGAGCTGATAGAGCCTCTGGTAAGGGGGTGATGTCGCATTTAATGCCAAAACCCATCTCTGCCTCAGAGAATTCTCCAACACTCCACTACCATCAGCTGAGCTACTCCCAGTCAAATTACCACTCACCCCTACCCGCACCCTACTCCTACATCTCATATATCGGCCACCCGGCCCCATCTCCTCCTTTGAAGAAGACATATCACCCCTTCTTACTCAAAACACTAAACCCAGTTCTCAGATCATCCTGCTAGGAGACCTGAACCTAGGCCTCCATGACCCTAAAGACTCGAATGCCACGTCCCTTGAGAACACCTTCTCACAACTTGGCTTCAAACTACGCATCAATGAACCCACCCATGGCAAAGGTAGAACGCTGGATTGGTTAGCAGACCTCAACTGCTCCACCACCATCCTTAACAATGAACCATGTGCATGGTCCGACCACCACTGCATCACTTTCTCCATAAAGGAGAAAGCCTGCCTCAATTCGAGCGCAACTGCTCCTCCCCCTACCTTGTCCAGGAACAAGCCTAACTTAACCTTTGATCACTTACTGCCCCTACTACAGCCCATTGCCAATCATCCACTCGATGCTAACAAGGACCCTGCCCATCTAGTTGAAAGGTATAACAACATTATGGAGCAAGCAATAAACAAGATTCCTCCCTTAAAACATTGAAAGGCCAAACCTACAACCCACCTAAATAAATGGTTTACTGCCAACTTAAAATTGCTCCGTAATGAAAAAAGATCCGCTGAAACCACATGGAGAAAGACCCCCTCCACCACTCACAAGGAGAAATTTGTGTCTGCTGCCACATCCTACAAAGCTGCCATTCTCCGCACCAAAAGAGAAATGTTCCTGTGGGACTTTGCATAGGATGGGGCTGGGAGAAGCACCCGCGTTTTCTGCAAACACGCTCATGTTTCTACCTGCTAGGAATGAGGCAATCCAGGTTGTTGCCTAATGTGAGAAGTGGGTTGATGTGGTGAGGTGATGACGGAGTATTTTGTGGTCCACTAGGTCGAAGGTGGCTGATAAGTCGAGAAGGAGGAGCAGGGCAGGTTTGCCACTGTCCTGAACTTTGCCCATTTGATTTTTTGGACCTAGTAGTGCTGAATCAGTGCCATGGCCGGGCCTAGTATGTGGGTTTCTTCTAGGAAGTGTTGAATCTGGAGGTAGTCTGCTCTATCAAGGATTTTTAGGAAGAAAAGGTACTGTCGTGATGGACCTGTAGTTGTTGGGGTTTCAGGTTTTTTTTTTAGCAGTGGGAACCCAGGCTTCTTTGAGACATGATGGGACCAGTCCAGAGGTGAAGGAGGCATTGATGTAGGCCGTGACGAAGGGAGCTAGGATGTCAGCACATTCCTTTATGATTGTGGCAGGGCATACATCGCCTTTGCATTTAGAGGGTTTGAGATTTTTTAGAATGGTTTTCCCTTCCAATTCTGAGATGTCCTTGAAGGAGAATGGAGGTATATTTGAGGAGGGTGTGTTGAGAGTAAGGGCTGCTGTTGTGAGGCGGGGTGAACCCAGTCTGTTTTGGTTGGTGCGTGTTTTATTATTGAGCAAGTCTATTTTGTTCCTCATAGCGGTTTGAATGTTGGTACTCCATGTTTCGTCTTTGATGATAGATTGAGGGGTCGGGACTGGGGTCTCAATTTTCTTGAAGATAGTGAACATTTCCCTGACGTCTGATTTGGCATTTGTGATCCTGGTATTAAAGTAAGTGAATTTGGCTGACATGATCGCCTGTTTGTAGACTTTAGAAGCTTTGGCGAATTCCTTTTTAGTGGGGTCAGTGTTTTCAGGTATCCAAGCGGATTGGGCAGTGCCCTTTTTATTTTGTAGTTCGAGTAGCTCAGGGGTGTACCAAGAGTTGCTGTGCCTCATGGGTTTTGCTTTCCTTGCTGTTATGGGGGTAATGGTATCGACTGCCTGCTTCAGCATGGTGTTGTAAAGGACTGCGAGTGTGTTGGGAACGTTGGCAATGGTGGTTTGAACTCCAGAATGTCTATGAGGAGGCTGAGATTGTCTTTTGTCAGCTCTCTTGAGCTACGTGCTAGTGCTTGTGGTAGTGGGCCTGAGTTTCATGGGATGAGGGATGGAGAAGTGGATCGTATGGGGGTCTGACCATGGACTTGGGGAATTGGATGTGATGGATGACTGGCAATTGAGGTCCGATATCCAGTCTAGAGTGCAACCTTTGTTATGTGTGGGGCTGGTGATATGATGTGTGAATCCTAAGGTGTCTAGAGCTTTGGTGAGGGTCCTGGCTTGCAAGTCTTCCGGGTCATTGAGGCCTAGGCTCAGGTCACCTAATAATGTGATTTTGGAGGAGTTCTTAAGATTGTCATTGTGGAGATGGAGGAGGTTTTCCTGGAAGCTGGCTAAAGAGCCGAACGGGGACGGTAGATGATGTGGTATGTGATGGTGCAGGTGGGAGATATGGCTAATTTGAGAGACAGAGGGGGTAATTCATAGAATTCAGCGCACAAGTGGCGCACGCAGCTGGCGCACAGTGTGCGCATGCGAATCCCTGCGCCAGCCGCGTGCGCTAAAATCCATTTCCGCGCACAGCGTATTCATGGATTCCAGCCACCAAAACCAGCCGTGGCGCACAGTGGCGCAGCGACCTTGCAGCAGCGCCAGTTACGCCCCCAAGAACGCCTCTCGCGCAGGGAAAAGCCATCAATATACCCAATCCAGCGCAAAGGGCTGCGCTAACCCTGTACCAACACGGCAAGCGGGCTACGTGTATCACTGGGGTGCGCGGGAAGTACCTCACGCGATTGGCCCCGTGCGAGCAGGGTACGCGTATTTCAGGGGTGCGTGGGAAGTGCCACACGCGAATCCAGCAGGGTACGTGTATCTCAGGGGTGCGCAGGAATTTCCACACGCGATTGGGCCCGTGCGAGCAGGGTACGCGTATCTCAGGGGTGCGCAGGAAGTGCCACACGCGATTTCAGCAGGGTACGTGTATTTCAGGGGTGCGTGGGAATTTCCACACGCGATTGGGGGTACACGTATCTCAGGGGTGCGCGGGAAGTGCCACACTCGATTTCAGCAGGGTACGTGTATTTCACGGGTGCGCGGGAATTTCCACACGCGATTGGGGGTACGCGTATCTCAGGGGTGCGCGGGAAGTGCCACACGCGATTTCAGCAGGGTACGTGTATTTCACGGGTGCGCGGGAATTTCCACACGCGATTGGGGGTACGCGTATCTCAGGGGTGCGCGGGAAGTGCCACACGCGATTTCAGTGGGGTACGTGTATTTCAGGGGTGCGCGGGAATTTCCACACGCAATTGGGGGTACGCGTATCTCAGGGGTGCGCGGGAAGTGCCACACGCGATTTCAGCACGGTACGTGTATTTCACGGGTGCGCGGGAATTTCCACACGCGATTGGGGGTATGCGTATCTCAGGGGTGCGCGGGAAGTGCCACAAACGATTTCAGCACGGTACGTGTATTTCACGGGTGCGCGGGAATTTCCACACGCGATTGGGGGTACGCGTATCTCAGGGGTGTGCGGTAAGTGCCACACGCGATTTCAGCAGGGTACGGGTATTACAGGGGTGCGCGGGGAACACCACACGTGAATTGCACGTGTGGGTCCTCCCAGGTGTTCCCTCTACACCCTCCACGGCCCCTGCAGGTGGCTCACACCACAAGGGCCTACCCTGCACATGTCCTGCAGGCACACCATCCACCATGGCCATAACCCCCAGCCAACCCACATGTCAACTTGCACTACTGCCCACCAACGCACGTCCCCCTGCACCCCCAGCCACCAGGGGCACCCTCCACCAGGCCCCCACCCATGTCTCCCACCACCCCCACCCCCCAGCAGTGCAGGGGCACCCACCACCAGGCCCCCACCCATGTCTCCCACCACCCCCACCCCCCAGCCACCAGGGGCAGCCTCCACCAGGCCCCCACCCATGTCCCCCAGCACCCCCACCCCCCCAGCAGTGCAGGGGCACCCACCACCAGGCCCCCACCCATGTCTCCCAGCACCCCCACCCCCCAGCAGTGCAGGGGCACCCACCACCAGGCCCCCACCCATGTCTCCCACCACCCCCACCCCCCAGCACTGTGGGGCACCTGCCAGCAGGCCCCCACCCATGTCAAACTCATGTCTCCCACCACCCCCACCCCCCAGCACTGTGGGGCACCTGCCAGCAGGCCCCCACCCATGTCCAACTCATGTCTCCCACCACCCCCACCCCCCAGCACTGTGGGGCACCTGCCAGCAGGCCCCCACCCATGTCCAACTCATGTCTCCCACCACCCCCACCCCCCAGCACTGTGGGGCACCTGCCAGCAGGCCCCCACCCATGTCCAACTCATGTCTCCCACCACCCCCACCCCCCAGCAGTGCAGGGGCACCCACCACCAGGCCCCCACCCATGTCTCCCACCACCCCCACCCCCCAGCACTGTGGGGCACCTGCCAGCAGGCCCCCACCCATGTCAAACTCATGTCTCCCACCACCCCCACCCCCCAGCACTGTGGGGCACCTGCCAGCAGGCCCCCACCCATATCCAACTCATGTCTCCCACCACCCCCACCCCCACCCCCCAGCACTGTGGGGCACCTGCCAGCAGGCCCCCACCCATGTCCAACTCATGTCTCCCACCACCCCACCCCCCAGCACTGTGGGGCACCTGCCAGCAGGCCCCCACCCATGTCCAACTCATGTCTCCCACCACCCCCACCCCCCAGCAGTGCAGGGGCACCCACCACCAGGCCCCCACCCATGTCTCCCACCACCCCCACCCCCCAGCACTGTGGGGCACCTGCCAGCAGGCCCCCACCCATGTCCAACTCATGTCTCCCACCACCCCCACCCCCCAGCACTGTGGGGCACCTGCCAGCAGGCCCCCACCCATGTCAAACTCATGTTTCCCACCACCCCCACCCCCCAGCACTGTGGGGCACCTGCCAGCAGGCCCCCACCCATGTCCAACTCATGTCTCCCACCACCCCCACCCTCCAGCACTGTGGGGCACCTGCCAGCAGGCCCCCACCCATGTCCAACTCATGGCTCCCACCACCCCCAACCCCCCAGCACTGTGGGGCACCTGCCAGCAGGCCGCCACCCATGTCCAACTCATGTTCCCCACCACCCCCACCCCCCAGCCACCAGGGGCAGCCTCCACCAGGCCCCCACCCATGTCCCCCAGCACCCCCACCCCCCCAGCAGTGCAGGGGCACCCACCACCAGGCCCCCACCCATGTCTCCCAGCACCCCCACCCCCCAGCAGTGCAGGGGCAGCCTCCACCAGGCCTCCACCCATGTCTCCCACCACCCCCACCCCCCAGCAGTGCAGGGGCACCCACCACCAGGCCCCCACCCATGTCTCCCACCACCCCCACCCCCCAGCCACCAGGGGCAGCCTCCACCAGGCCCCCACCCATGTCCCCCAGCACCCACACCCCCCAGCAGTGCAGGGGCACCCACCACCAGGCCCCCACCCATGTCTCCCACCACCCCCACCCCCCAGCACTGTGGGGCACCTGCCAGCAGGCCCCCACCCATGTCCAACTCATGTCTCCCACCACCCCCACCCCCCAGCACTGTGGGGCACCTGCCAGCAGGCCCCCACCCATGTCCAACTCATGTCTCCCACCCCCCCCACCCCCCAGCACTGTGGGGCACCTGCCAGCAGGCCCCCACCCATGTCCAACTCATGTCTCCCACCACCCCCACCCCCCAGCCACCAGGGGCAGCCTCCACCAGGCCCCCACCCATGTCTCCCACCACCCCCACCCCCCCAGTCACCAGGGGCAGCCTCCACCAGGCCCCCACCCATGTCTCCCAGCACCCCCACCCCCCAGCCACCAGGGGCAGCCTCCACCAGGCCCCCACCCATGTCCCCCAGCACCCCCACCCCCACAGCAGTGCAGGGGCACCCACCACCAGGCCCCCACCCATGTCTCCCAGCACCCCCACCCCCCAGCAGTGCAGGGGCAGCCTCCACCAGGCCCACACCCATGTCTCCCACCACCCCCACCCCCCAGCAGTGCAGGGGCATCCACCACCAGGCCCCCACCCATGTCTCCCACCACCCCCAGCCACCAGGGGCAGCCTCCACCAGGCCCCCACCCATGTCCCTCAGCACCCCCACCCCCCAGCAGTGCAGGGGCACCCACCACCAGGCCCCCACCCATGTCTCCCACCGCCCCCACCCCCCAGCCACCAGGGGCAGCCTCCACCAGGCCCCCACCCATGTCTCCCACCACCCCCACCCCCCCAGTCACCAGGGGCAGCCTCCACCAGGCCCCCACCCATGTCTCCCAGCACCCCCACCCCCCAGCCACCAGGGGCAGCCTCCACCAGGCCCCCACCCATGTCCCCCAGCACCCCCACCCCCCAGCAGTGCAGGGGCACCCACCACCAGGCCCCCACCCATGTCTCCCACCACCCCCACCCCCCAGCAGTGCAGGGGCACCCACCACCAGGCCCCCACCCATGTCCAACTCATGTCTCCCACCACCCCCACCCCCCAGCACTGTGGGGCACCTGCCAGCAGGCCCCCACCCATGTCCAACTCATGTCTCCCCCCAACCCCCAGCCACCAGGGGCAGCCTCCACCAGGCCCCCACCCATGTCTCCCAGCACCCCCACCCCCCAGCCACCAGGGGCAGCCTCCACCAGGCCCCCACCCATGTCCCCCAGCACCCCCACCCCCCAGCAGTTCAAGGGCACCCACCACCAGGCCCCCACCCATGTCTCCCAGCACCCCCACTCCCCAGCAGTGCAGGGGCAGCCTCCACCAGGCCCCCACCCATGTCTCCACCACCCCCACACCCCAGCAGTGCAGGGGCACCCACCACCAGGCCCCCACCCATGTCTCCCACCACCCCCACCCCCCAGCCACCAGGGGCAGCCTCCACCAGGCCCCCACCCATGTCCCCCAGCACCCCCACCCCCCAGCAGTGCAGGGGCACCCACCACCAGGCCCCCACCCATGTCTCCACCACCTCCACCCCCCAGCACTGCAGGGGCACCCACCACCAGGCCCCCACCCATGTCCCCCAGCACCCCCACCCCCCAGCAGTGCAGGGGCACCCACCACCAGGCCCCCACCCATGTCTCCCACCACCCCCACCCCCCAGCAGTGCAGGGGCACCCACCACCAGGCCCCCACCCATGTCCAACTCATGTCTCCCACCACCCCCACCCCCCAGCACTGTGGGGCACCTGCCAGCAGGCCCCCACCCATGTCAAACTCATGTCTCCCACCGCCCCCACCCCCCAGCCACCAGGGGCAGCCTCCACCAGGCCCCCACCCATGTCTCCCACCACCCCCACCCCCCCAGTCACCAGGGGCAGCCTCCACCAGGCCCCCACCCATGTCTCCCAGCACCCCCACGCCCCAGCCACCAGGGGCAGCCTCCACCAGGCCCCCACCCATGTCCCCCAGCACACCCACCCCCCCAGCAGTGCAAGGGCACCCACCACCAGGCCCCCACCCATGTCTCCCAGCACCCCCACCCCCCAGCAGTGCAGGGGCAGCCTCCACCAGGCCCCCACCCATGTCTCCCACCACCCCCACCCCCCAGCAGTGCAGGGGCACCCACCACCAGGCCCCCACCCATGTGTCCCACCACCCCCACCCCCCAGCCACCAGGGGCAGCCTCCAACAGGCCCCACCCATGTCCCCCAGCACCCCCACCCCCCAGAAGTGCAGGGGCACCCACCACCAGGCCCCGGCCCATGTCTCCCACCACCCCCACCCCCCAGAAGTGCAGGGGCACCCACCACCAGGCCCCCACCCATGTCCCCAGCACCCCCACCCCCCCAGCAGTGCAGGGGCACCCACCACCAGGCCCCCATCCATGTCTCCCACCACCCCCACCCCCCAGCAGTGCAGGGGCACCCACCACCAGGCCCACTCACCACCAGGCCCCCATCCATGTCCAACTCATGTCTCCCACCACCCCCACCCCCCAGCACTGTGGGGCACCTGCCAGCAGGCCCCCACCCATGTCCAACTCATGTCTCCCACCACCCCCACCCCCCAGCACTGTGGGGCACCTGCCAGCAGGCCCCCACCCATGTCCAACTCATGTCTCCCAGCACCCCCACCCCCCAGCAGTGCAGGGGCACCCACCACCAGGCCCCCACCCATGTCTCCCACCACCCCCACCCCCCAGCACTGTGGGGCACCTGCCAGCAGGCCCCCACCCATGTCCAACTCATGTCTCCCACCACCCCCACCCCCCAGCACTGTGGGACACCTGCCAGCAGGCCCCCACCCATGTCCAACTCATGTCGCCCACCACCCCCACCCCCCAGCACTGTGGGGCACCTGCCAGCAGGCCCCCACCCATGTCCAACTCATGTCTCCCACCACCCCCACCCCCCAGCCACCAGGGGCAGCCTCCACCAGGCCCCCACCCATGTCTCCCACCACCCCACCCCCCCCCAGTCACCAGGGGCAGCCTCCACCAGGCCCCCACCCATGTCTCCCAGCACCCCCACCCCCCAGCCACCAGGGGCAGCCTCCACCAGGCCCCCACCTATGTCCCCCAGCACCCCCACCCCCCCAGCAGTGCAGGGGCACCCACCACCAGGCCCCCACCCATGTCTCCCAGCACCCCCACCCCCCAGCAGTGCAGGGGAAGCCTCCACCAGGCCCCCACCCATGTCTCCCACCACCCCCACCCCCCAGCAGTGCAGGGGCACCCACCACCAGTCCCCCACCCGTGTCTCCCAGCCCCCAGCCACCAGGGGCAGCCTCCACCAGGCCCCCACCCATGTCCCCCAGCACCCCCACCCCCCAGCAGTGCAGGAGCACCCACCACCAGGCCCCCACCCATGTCTCCCACCACCCCCACCCCCCAGCCACCAGGGGCAGCCTCCACCAGGCTCCCACCCATGTCCCCCAGCACCCCACCCCCCAGCAGTGCAGGGGCACCCACCACCAGGCCCCCACCCATGTCTCCCACCACCCCCACCCCCCAGCAGTGCAGGGGCACCCACCACCAGGCCCCCACCCATGTCCAACTCATGTCTCCCACCACCCCCACCCCCCAGCACTGTGGGGCACCTGCCAGCAGGCCCCCACCCATGTCCAACTCATGTCTCCCACCACCCCCACCCCCCAGCACTGTGGGGCACCTGCCAGCAGGCCCCCACCCATGTCCAACTCATGTCTCCCACCACCCCCACCCCCCAGCACTGTGGGGCACCTGCCAGCAGGCCCCCACCCATGTGCAACTCATGTCTCCCACCACCCCCACCCCCCAGCACTGTGGGGCACCTGCCAGCAGGCCCCCACCCATGTCCAACTCATGTTCCCCAGCCAACATGTCATCACAATCTAGATCCCTGGTCCCTATGGTCAGCCTCCAAATGCAAAACACCCACCCGAGTATTGCATCCACCCACTCATGAAATGCAATTACATCACAGAACACCAATTGCAAGTTCCGAAACAAACACATTTCCCTCACATACACCCAATGGGTGTCTTTGAATCTCAAAACACATATCATGAAATGCATGAAACCAATTAGATACCACACATTGAAGTTCACCAAAAAAAAAATGTATTAAAGGAAACATAAATTGAATCAAAAATGAACAAACAGAAATGTGAATGTACAAAAATGAAAAGAAGCATGTCCGTTCAAAAAAGCAAAACCAAAAATTAAAATCCAAAGTAATGTTGTCCAAAGTCAATGTCCACAAAACAAAATCCAATGGGAAAAAAAAGAAAAAAGCCATTGCTCCATGGTGAAAAAGTGAACAAAAAATACAAACCAACTGTGAACTATGTACATGGCAACAAGCCAGGGTCCATTATCCCAGCAAAATAAAGGAAACCTATCTAACTACACTAACTAATGAAAAAAACTATATACAAAAATGTGGCCAATGTCCGAAAGGTCCAAATGAAATAAAAACAAAAATGAAACCTAACACTACCTACATAACTATGTACAAGGGCAGCGGGCTAGTTACACGGCTCACTTGTGGATGTCCCGGGCCAGGGCATCATCGAACTCCTCCTCAATGTCCCGGAGGCGGTCGTCCTCCATGGCCCCGAGGGTCCGCAGGGCCGTCGCCGTGTTCACCTCCAAACCCCTGCGGATTGCCTCGAGGCACTCGGCCCGCCTCAGGGCCCTCCGCATGGAGTTCTCCGCCCTGACCATTGTGAGCCGTGCCTCTTCCGCCCGCTGCCGCTCCGCATCTATGGCGTGGCCCAACCGCTGCCACACGGAAGACACTCTCTGTCCTGGGTCCTCCTGCCCTCCGGCCGATGCCTGCCCCTCCGATGTTGAAGGCCCCGAGCCTTCATGGCTCCCACCACGTTGCTGCTGCTGCTGTGCCTCTGCCCCTGCACTGCCTCCTGCTGCCTGCACATCCTCCGCCGGCTGGGGTGCAGTTGTAGATGTGGCCACCCCTGCTGGACGTCCGACTCCCGACTGTGGCAGGGATGCCTCCTCCACCAGCCTGGCCGCACCGTCAGAGGCAGCTCCACAGGGCACCCAGGTGACTGATGGGTGGGAAGATGGCACAGAGGACGACTGGCGCGTAAGGGGTCCAGCTGAGGAGGGGGTCGTACCAAGCCCCATCAGACGGAGCAATCCGGCCTGGGTGACCTGTCCCAGCAGGCTGACGTGGTCAACGAGCCATTCGAGATGACGTGCAGTCTCTTCATGAAAAGACTGCAGGTCACCTCGCATGGCCCGTTGACGCAACGCCACACCAGCCAGGACAGGCTCAACCCGGACCTGGATAGCCACGTCCGCAGGCAGAGGAAGGCCAGTTGACGTCAGCTCATCCCCTGCCTGAAAACGGGTCTGGACGTAGGCATCCCTGCTGGTGCAAGATGATGCAGGGACAGGATCAGGGACAGGATTGCACACAGGCACCTCTGCGGCGGCCTGTGCTGCCTCCTGTCCCTGGTCCTGCACTGCACCACTAGCACCAGTGGGATCCCCACCCCCAGGCCCCGTCTCTGGTGCTTGCACGGCCTCCTCCTCCACCAAACCCCCCACCAACCTGGATGACTCCGTGCCATCTTCCCCTGTTGGGCCCTGTGGGGTCCCAGCTGCCCCTTCTGCTGCCGAGGAGTCCAACTCCAACCTCCGCCTCTTGGACCTCCCCCCGGGAGCTGCGGCCTGGGACGCGGCACCGGACTCCTCACTCCCCGACGAGATTACAACATGGGAGGGGAGCCGGGCCTTGCGTCTCCGGCTGGCGGTGGGATCCCCGCCGCTGTGCTCCACAGCACCTTCTCCGCCCTCTTCATCAGTTGACGCTGCAGACAGGGAGAAACAAAACACAGGCATCAGGGCACTGTACAAGGGACACATACACACATGACAGTTGTACATGAGTGGCATTGCCAAACCTCAGACATGTCATCATAATCCCCAACACACATGTCATTACAACTCGCACACATGAGACATACCACAGCCATATCGCAACTGCCACCACCATCCATACACATACAACAGCATGAGCAGCCAAAGGTGAGCCAGACATCACATGCAACACAGGAAGTGCACCACACATGTACACACACCACCACACTTGCATGCATGTGTACACCTCTGCCAAGTGTCGCAGTGTTCAGACGGGCATCCATGTCACATCTGCCCATCAGGCTTCCACATACCGCTGTCACATGCATCCATGTTGCATCACTGTTGCACCCTTGTCAAATACACACACATGCACATGTACACAGCGCTGATACATGCAGCCGAAAACAACATACATGCGTGACATCACGGACATGTCTACTCACATACACATTCATCCAAAGATGTGTGCCCACACAACTGCATTTGGCATGCAAGCCCACACACACAAGCACCATCCATGTCTCACACATTACAGCCCTCGCATGTGTCAGCCCCACGGCCCTGTACACCCCACCCATACTCGACCCCATACAAACAGATGTGCAACCTGCACACTACTGAACAATCACCACACGCACTGCTCACAATCAGGATGCATGTACACTCACCGCTCGACTCCAGACGGGTGAAAAAATGCACGTCCGCGTGTAATACGAGGAAAGGGCCCATGCGTAAGAGCACGTGAAAAACTGCACGTCCGCGTGTAATACGAGGAAAGGGCCCATGCGTAAGCGCGCGTGAAAAAATGCACGTCCGCGTGTAATACGAGGAAAGGGCCCATGCGTAAGCGCGTGTGAAAAAATGCACGTCCGCATGTAATACGAGGAAAGGGCCCATGCGTAAGAGCGCGTGAAAAAATGCACATCCGCGTGTAATGCGCGTAATTGCGCGTGAAAAAGTGCACGTCCGCATGTGACGTGACGCGCGCGTGTGTTTCCCTCAGCACGGGTTAAAGGTGAGCGGGCCCAGCAGTTCGCTGTACGTGCCTTTCGTGGAGACCGACGTGTGTTGCTGCTTCCTGTTGTTTCGCGCGCCATCACAACTTCACAGCTCTCAAGGACGTATCTCTTCTTTTGGCGGGGGTATTGGCTACGCGTGTTTTTCTGCATCGCGCTAGTCAGACGGTGAGTCGCAAACGCTCCTTTTCCCACTGCGGGTGCCCCTGTGTATCGCACCCATTTTCGATGTCATCGTAGCCTGCGTGTCCCACGCGTACGCGTTATTCGTGTTACTGGGTGCCACCGCGTACTGCGGGAGGTTTAATCCACGCACGTAGGCTCCAGGGTTGCGTGCACGGTTTTACTGCAGTTTTGGGGTGCCTGAGCGTTGCGTGACCCGTCACCACATCACCGGGGTCACATACAGCCTTGCAGGTGCAGGGGGGCTGTTAACATCTTGCTTCCCACCCCCTTCACCCCAATTGCCCAGGTCAATTGTGCTGTACACCTCCCATTGGCACCACTCCATCTGTGCCAGCACTATTACATCTGTGCCATGGTTGGGAGGCCACCAAAGGTGAGGGGCGCCTCAGCTGGGCGTACTCCTCGTGGCGGGCGTGGTCGGGGACGTGGCCGTGGTGACCAGGGAGTAGGGGGACTCCTGGGTGTCCAGGGCAGCTACAGAGGGGGAAGAGGCAGGGGTGCGCCACTTGAGCACAATGTTGTGCCATGTGTCGGTGCAGCCATGCCACCACCGCCTGTGGTTCTGGGGGATGCAGCTCCTGCATCTGGCACTGGCACCCGTATGACCCGGCAGTCCGTTCCATCGACTGCCACGGGCCCAAGGGTAGCAGTAGCTGCAGGTGCAGCTGTGGACACCGCCACCCAGGCTCAGGGTCTGCCAGCGCAGGCTGCGTTGGCACTTGAAGAGCCCTTGGTAGATCTCCAACAGGCCAGGGGGGAAACCATTGGGGCAGGCCGGGCTGCTCAGACCAAGACACGTTTCCCTTGGGTAGTCATGTCATCTGCTGCCCCGAACAGCCGGGTGTTGGCAAGTGCAGGGGCAGATGCACCCAACAACACCCCGGTTTTGAGTCTGCCAATCAGGACCGTTGCGGTCAATGACCCTGCCACATCTGATGTTGCTGCGCAGGGTCCATTAGTGGGCACCCAGCTGCCACTGACACAAGTCAGGCCTTTGGTCATCCCTCCACCTGCCACTCCCTCGGCTCAATCCACCAAACCCACTGGCCATACTGGTCAGGGCGGCATTAGCCAGCCAGGGTGTGCGCCACAGTCCAAGAGGAGGAAGGTTGCACCTGCAGCACAGGCTGGGACCCCACACACAGCCACGACCTCCTGCACGTCGAGGAAGAAGCCTTTCTGTAAGCAGGAACTGGACTTCCTCGTGGACTACGTGCGGGGCCACAGCCGTGACATGCTAGTGGGTGCCAATAGTCAGACTACGGCTGCCCAACGTGACACCCACTGGAAGCATGTTGCGAAACATGTCAGTTCATTCGGCCATGAGGTGCGCACGGCGCAGGAGTGCAAAAAGCGCTGGAATGACATCAAGCGCAGCACTAAGGCTAAGCGTGCCTCAAATTACAACTTGACTCTGGTGACTGGCGGTGGGCCTGCACCAGAGGAGGAAGAACTCACTCCGCATGAGGCTCTCGTTGCAGAGTTCATACCACCAGAATTGGTCGAAGGAGTGGGAGAGATGCTGGACTTTGATGCCCAGTCCAGTGAGTGTTGATGCGTATTTGTTGAGGGCGTGTGTGTTTCACTTGTGGGATGTGTTGTGCATGATTGCTGCTACATGTGACGTGTACATGGTTCTGATGTGTAAGTAATGCAATGCTACCGTCATGCATGTCTCCTCTGCCTGCATGCGGGACTCCATGTGAGCATGCTCCCTTGGCCCTCCTCCGCCACTCTGCACCCCAGTTATACCTTTGCACTGGTCTGCTTCATTCTTGCCAATGTGTAGTTTCTTGTTCATGTGTCCTGTGTAGATGCTAACTTCCAGCGTAGAAACTGCCAGACATATGCCGTGTGGTACAGCCTTAGTACTCGATGCAGGGTATCCCACTTGTACTGTGCATGGGTCAGATGTCCCGCAGGGACATGAGTGCCCATTCATGCTCCATGTGCATTGCACGCATGCCCCTATGTGTCCTTGACTGAATGATCACTGTAATATGAGTCCTTGGTTACATACATTGCCTGCCATATTATCGGCCTCCCCATGCCAACTGTGGCACAGTCCTGCGTTGCACACATGTTTAGGCTCTGACAATCTGTGTGGCTCACAGGCCTCAGCCTGTTCAATGGCAAATGACTCTGTCCAACTCTTGTCGTGTCTTCTTCACACGTGGCCGGCCTCCGGATCTTCCATCATGTGTCCTGCCCACTGTCCCAGCATCATTTGCAGTGTTGTAATTTCAATCACATTAAGCTGTTGATGCCAGTCAACACTGCCTGTCAATACACAGGTGTATGGTCAGCCTTTTGATACCATGCTAGGCATCCCTGCTTTGGTACTGGGGTGGAGGGGTGCTTGGCTTCTAGACATGGTACACATTGAATGCACAATGCACGTGATGTCTGAATTTGACATTGCACTGCCTTCACATTTCCTGGCACACACCATGGAGTGCTTGTACATGTAGGTAGTGAGTGGCGTACACGTTTTCTGCACTGCATAGACCCACTTCCATGGAAACTGCCACCTTTCAACAGGTCTGATCACAGAAGCTATTCAAAGTAGACCCAGCATGCATGCCAGGTCATATGTTGTGTGTCACATGTCTGCCGGATGCCTTTGCTGTCGGTGTGTGTGTGTGTCGTGTGCTTCTGACATGTGTAGTGACCTTTTCCTCTCTATTTTTCAGGTGATGACGCAATGGATGCAGAGGATGGTGTTGTCATGCCAGACACAGGGTTGGTAAGACCACATCAACCCGGCACTAGTGGGGGTCGTGGGGTGGTAGGCCACGAAAACCCCCAAGTGCTGCAGTCCATCCTGTCTCTGGCTGCCTATGAGTCCAGCCTTGATGACGACTCTGACGTCCATGTTGAGTTGGATGAGCATCAAGTCCATGTGTCAGGGGTGAGTGATTCTGATGTGGACACTCCTCTGTCTGCGACACCTGCACTGAGGGATCAGACAGTCTTGGTTCCTCCGCCCGTGGTAGATCGGGACGCAGGGTCACCCTCCACACCAGTCACTGATGTGCCTGGGACATCACGTCGACGGGGGCATGTAGTCGTGCAGCCGCAGGCGGTGCCAACACAGCAAGGACCCCCGGTCCATGGGTCCCGCAGGGGTCAAGCCTGGCAACACGGTCGCCGCGCGCAACCGCTGTATACTGAGTGGGAGCAAGACATGACTGCCAATTCCGAACGGCAGGGGGCAGCAATGGAGAACATCGCTGACAGCATGGAGCGTGTGGCCCGATCTGTGCTCCCCCCTGCTAGGCAGGTGCTTCTCCAGCAGCAGGCGGCACGGTCCACGGCCCGCTCGCTCAGGCTGGGCATGGCGGCCTCAGACAGGGCACGCCAGGCTGAAATGTCGTCTCTGCGTCAAGCAATTGCTGCTCACGCAGAGGCGCACATGGATGCCCTGAGGGAGGAGTATGCCTCCCTCAGATCCACTCTGGGTGTCCTTATGATGGCCCAGAGGCAGCAGGCAGAGGAGAGGTTTGCACAGCTTGAGCGCACCATCTCGGCTGAGCTACAGGCTTGCCGGGAGGTGCAGCGGTTGTCCAGCCAGGCCTTGCAGGAGGAACTCCGTGTTACACGTGCTACCTTGCAAGAGGAAGCACGTGTATCACGTGAGGTTCTGCATGCAGACCTATGTAACATCGCCACACAGAACCAGGCTCACCCGTCCGGCAGACTTGATGCCGACGAGGGGCAAGCTGCGGCTAGGCGTGGCCAGGCTACTGTGCCACGTCCTCCTTTACAGGATGAGCCAGACTCGGACGACCATCTATCTCCCACATAGGTCGTGCTGTGCAGGTGTTGAGCCCATGGAGGTCTTTTTTTTTGGCTCAGCATCATCACATGTGGATGTTGAGCAGCACCCTGTACCTCCCCCCTCCTGGGTGCCCCCCCCCCCCGGGTCGTATGTGGCCATTTTTGATTTTTCTTTTAGTTTAGTTAGTTAAGTTTCTGTTTGATAGTTAGTTTAAATAGGTAATGTAGGTTTTCCATAGTTAGTGTAATTAGTTAATAGTTGAGTTAGTATAAAATTGCTAGTCTATTGTGCTTTCATGTGACGGTGCGGTGCCTTGTGGTTTTTGAAGGCATCCACTGTCTGTTCCAGCTGGGCCCTTCATGGTTGTCTTGTGTATGTGTTTGCTGCTTGGGTTCCTTGACTCACATATGCCACTCCTGCCTCCCTTATCCATGGGCTCGCAAGGATGGTTCGGTGTTACAGAATTTTACACAAGGGCTTTGGACTGTCATATCTGTGGCATGTCTGGTGCTGTGTGACTTGTGTTGACACCCCTAGTGGGGATGATTTAGGTGTCATTGTCCACTGTTCAGCTTTTGCTAGATGGGGTGTGTCATGATTAATGTGGACATTGATTGCTATGCATTGTGTATTATGTTTCATATCTTTCCTGTACACGTGCTTGTTGCAATTCATGCTGTAGATAGTGTTCCACACTTTGGAGGTGAAAGACGGACTGATGGTGTGATTTGTGATGTGACTCTCTGACATGGTCAAGTAATGAGATGCCTGATGAGACACACACAGATGACTTTGAAGCATTAATCATGTGTTTCATGCCCTTTATGCAGGGGGATGAGCCTCCAGAGCACCTTTGCCAGCAGACATGGCCCATTGGACGACGGAATTCCTGACCCGTTTGTTGGTGCCCACATGCACATGTGTGCACAAGCAGAGGCACAGTGATTGCAGACCCACATCCTAGAACTGCTGACATGTTCCAAGGAACTCCAGGCAAGGTGAGCATCACAGGGGGGCCACGACACAGCAAAGCTTGCACCAGGCGAGTTGCACATGCAGGCTTAGTCACAGCACTGAGGGCGAGCTTAGACGAATATTGGTGTTGAAGCACACAATGCAGCTCAGATGTGTTTGTGGACTGATGGCTGTTGATAGTAGGGTTGTCTGGGACACATGCAGGGGCAGTGGCACATACCCTGCCGTACACCAAGGTTCATTGAGGCACTTGTATCAACCATGTAGCCTTCCGAGACATGGAAAGGGGCAGCTCACAGGGACATACAGCAAGGGACATACTCGGGTGCAGTGCATGTCTTTTCCACGTACTTCATGATAAATGCACTGCCAACTTTGTTTTGGTCATGGTAGTACGCAACTTGCTCTGTAGTCATGGCTTGCTATATGGGTCTGTCTGCTTACCCAGGGAACATTGCATGTTGTGTGAATTGTGACACATTGGTGTTCCATTTGTCACGCACCCCCCAGCGGCTGACTTACTGCATTGACTGTGTATGACCCGTCACAGGGGTGATGTTATATATGGGTACGAAGCATTGAGCACAGATTGTCTGTTTGTAGAGTAGTTTGTTGCTATGGGGCATGTTTGGTGTTGTGTTTTTGTGTAATTGGCACGTACAGGTTGTTGACTGTGGCTCTCTTTGCAGCATTGCAGTGCTCCTGTAACCGGACCTGAGAGTGCGCAGGCAGGAGGCCAGCACTCAAAACCAGAGCTAAGTGTCTTGTTGTTTTTCTTTCGAACTGCTCTGCATAGGCTTGCTGGGGAGTGTACTGATGTGGATTTATGTGTGGTTCTATTTGGTATGTTTTTTTTTCCCTAATCACCCGTGATCCTATGCAATTTTGAAACCTGTACCCTCTACCCGGTGTTCCTGCTTCCCGTGCCTATCCAAGCAACGTTCCCTGACCCTCTTTCCCCACTGGGGTTACGGATGCCTGTGTAAGCCCCGAACTTGCAGGCGACAAAACCCTAGAGGGGGTGGTTGGTTCGTACCACTCCTGAGCCTGGACTACAGAAGGCCATGACAATGATGTCCAAGTTTGTTTGGATTGTGTATGTGTTCATGCAGGTTGTACATTTTCGTGCATTCCCTAGTTTCATGTGTCATTCCTCCTCCCCTCTCCTGCCACTCATTCCAGTCATCCAGTGTGTCTACACCTGTCCCGACTGCATATCCCTGAACCTCATTCCCCACCAGGATCTCAGGGGCCTGTGTGAGTTTGACCTTGCAGTCACCCGGGACATGGTGTGGGTGGTTGTTTCATGACACTCCCGCGCCTGTACAGGGGACCTGTGACAGTACACATCCATTCATGGTGCATCATCCTATGTCATGTACCACACATGTCTCACATCCTGTCGTGACATTGTTTTGCTGTGCTACCTTGGTTGTTGCATCATTGTGGTAGTACTTGGCGTTTGTGAGGTACTGCTACGTCAAGTCATCTACTGGAGGGTGTTCGGGTTCGTTTTCATGCCTTGGATTTCGTGAATTTGGAAATGAGTGTGGATTCTGAGGGTTCAGGCATCTTTTTACACACAAGGTGGGAGATGGCCACGAAGGGTAAAGGTGATCCTGTGGCCAGGTGGAAATGAGGGTTGGAGGCTCCATGACCCAGGTGCAGTTGTTCAGTGGGTCATGGTCATTTGTGAGGGAGGGGGGGGGGTTGTTGTTGATAGTTCCGTTGCCCTGCAGTGTGATGGGAACTCTGACATAGTAATGTTGTTATCCTATGTACATGTTGTGTTCTGCTGATCAATGCCTGTTCATGTGTTGTGTTTTCCTTTCAGGTGCGAGGGGATAGTTGTGGTTTGACATGCTGGGGTGTACACATGGTGGATGTTCACATGTGATGTGTAGGGAACACTGATGGTCACTTGAGTGCACATGCATATGTGGAGTGCATATCCCTGCAGAACCACACACTTGCACTCGGATGCACTCCATGTACTCCCACCCTTGCATCCACGTGTACACTGTTTGCCTTCTGGTGCCCACTGTGTCCCGGCAGCACATGTTCTGTGACCGATTATGGTTCCAGTACATGCCTAATTTGATGTTTGATGTGGTCTGTCACTTAGATGTGATGCTCAGGGTGTGCATCACACACAATGGCTGTTCACTGTGCTGTGCGCTGAGCAGTGTGATGCAGGAGTAGGACACTGCACACATGAGCTGCAGTGTTGATTTTGCAATGCATAATGTGCATGTAGACAGGCATTCATTGTGATGTTACGTCTACGACTGTTGTAATGCATTTGGAAACAACTTATTTTGGGTGGGACATTTTGTTGGTCTGTCATTTCATCTGATTCCGGGTCAGGCATCATTGTCCGATGCCACTGTACATTTAGGACATGGCAAAGTGTACCTTATCGTTACTGCGTTGGTGTATGGGTATTGCTTGCCATGTCATGTTGATGTTTGGGAGGGTTTGACTGACATGACAGTGATGGCCATGGCCTGTTTTGCAGGTGTGTGTGATGCACACCTTGCATGTCCGGGTCATCCGCTTCTCAAAGCAACTAGCTGGGGGTAGGTTTCTCTCCGCAGCAGGGCCCTCCCCCTGGAACAGACTTCCTGCCTGACTTGAACTTGAGGGGAACCATCTCCAGTTCTGGAAGCACCTCAAGACCTTCCTCTTTGCTTCTGCTTACTCTCTGCCTCTCCCTTGCAGAATTCTTCACTGGAACTGCACAGGAGCTGCAACTGGGACACTCTCACCAACCTCGGTCCCTGGCCCAGCCACTCTCCACTTGCACTGCCACCCTGGCAACCCCTGCACTGCAGTACTGTCTCTCTATCCCTACAGCCCTCCCTTCACAACACTTGTCTGCACTTACCTTTGCAGTTGCCACCAGGCGACCTATGTATTATTTTTTTGGCCTACTTCCCCTGTACTGGACTCCCCCCCACCCTTCCCCTTGCACTTTTCCCTTCCCCCTACCCCTGCACTTGCACAATCTCAATGACACCTGGCCTAGTAGTACCGTTCTCTGTGTTCCCTTGTTCCCCCCCTCCCTGCCTCATTGCGCCTTGGAATACTTGTGTATGGCCCATATCATGTCACATGTCATATGTGTGCATTTTGGTCACACAGGATAGCTTGTGTTTAAGTAGCTAGGGATGCAGACGATGTGGCACTTCCATGGCAACTATCTCAGGGTGGTAGGGTTGTGACAGTTGACTGTCTCTTTGTCATCATCGATTGTCACCTGGTATGTGCCAGGCCTGTGTGCACTCCACAGGGGTGGGAGTTTAGGTGAAAAATGTGGCCACAAGCTGGGTCCGGGCTTCCTCGCCACGTGCCCTGTCCCCTCCCATGGGCAGCGCCTGTGCCTGTGGTTGTGGATGTGGGGGCACCACCATGTCCACCGGGACGCCCTGCCGTGTTGCAACATTGTGCAGGACACATGCTGCCAGAATGATCCTGCACACTACTGGTGGTGCATAGAGTAGTTGCCCACCAGAGCGGTCAAGGGAGCGGAAACGTGACTTGAGCACTCCGAATGTGCGCTCCACTATGCCCCTGGTTGCAATATGGGCGGCGTTGTATCTTACCTGGGGTGGTGTGGTGGGGTTCCGGATTGGCGTCATCATGTGGTTGCTCAGAGGGTAGGCACTGTCCCCTGGGGAGGTGATAACAGTTGAGAATATTAGGGTTTGTATATTTGTCTGTGTGTGACTTGCATGCATGTGCAAGGGCATTTGTACTGACCTAGGAGCCATGTGTCGCCATGCTGCCCAGCTTCCAGGGCCCGGCTCAGGGCGGACATTCTGTATATGAAACTGTCATGGGTGGAGCCAGGGTAGTTTGCATAGACAGAGGTGATGATTCCCTTTGCATCGCATACCACCTATACATTGATGGAATGCCAGTGCTTGCGGTTTCGGTAGATGTGCTCAGTGGCCCTAGGTGGACGTAGGGCCACATGGGTGCAATCTATGGCACCGAGCACTTTGGGGAAGTGTGCCACCCTGAAAAAATCCAGGACAACGGCCTGCCTTTCTGCGGGTGATCTGGGCATGTATATGTGCCTGCGGACTGAGGGGCGCACTGTCATGATTGCCAGTACCTGGTGTAGGCAGCGTGACTGCGTGGCCTGTGAGACCCCCCCCCACTATGGCAGTGGTCCGCTGAAACGACCCAGTGGCCAAAAAATGCAGGACATTGAGCAGCTTCTCCAAGGGGCTCAATGCTTGGGAGCAAAAGGTGGGGGGGGATGTGAGGTCATCTTCCCACTCCCTGACCAGGTCTAGGATGATATGGGGTGGAAACCTATACCTGCCGTAGACCTGGTCGTCAGGCATCCCAAAAAGGTTTGTCCGTGGTGCAAAAACGCGTGCCCTGGCTATTCTCTTCCTCCTGCGGTGTCCCACGATCAGTGCAGCAACAAATGGGGCATTCATCGTAGCTGTATATATGCGTTTGTTGTTTGCGCGCACTTTTATGCTGTGCGCGGGACGCCTCCGTGTGGGCGGACTCGTTGACGCCTGTGCACGTCTTTTGCCGTGCGCGGGTTTCCCGTATTCGGGTGTCATCGCGTGTGATCGGAGGGGAGTGAGCGTACACGCGATTGGCCTGGGTACGTGTGTTTCGGGGTGCGCGGGTAGTTCCATACACGATTAGCCTGGGTACGTGTGTTCCGGGGTGCCGGGAACTTTCACACGCGATTGGTTGAAATCCACGTGTGTTCTGTCATCACGTGCAATGAGGGATACACCCTCGCACGTCACGTCACAGACGCGCTCACGCGCTGAGGGCCTTTGGTCCAATGAAATCGCATATGCGTGCTGCCGTGCATACGCGCTAAGGGCTTTTCCTCGTATTACACGCGGACGTGCATTTTTTCACGCGCGCTGTAATGCCCATGCACGTCTGTACGCGTCACGTCACAGGGGCGCTTGCGCTTGAGGGCCTTCTGTCCAATGAAAATGCGTATGCGTGCAGACGCGCTTACGCGCTAAGGGCCTTTCCTCGAATTACACGCTGACGTGCAGATTTTTCACGTGCCAAATCACTCCGTATCAAGCTGGCCACGCGTAAGCACACGGAAGACCACGCTCCTGCCCAGAAGGCCGAACTACTGCCCCCCAGAGCCCCGAGCACGCTCCCACCTGTCATCTGCTGCTGCCTGACTGCCTGCTGCCCACGTGCCCTGCCATTTGCTGCCTGCACATCAGCCAGGGGTGCTGTTGGTGTGACCACCCCTGCTGGAACCGAAGACTCCCGACTGGGATTCCATCGCTCCACAGCCCAGCCCCAGGACCCAGTTGCCCACCCACTCCTGCCTCTGGGGTTGTCATGTCGGGGCAAACACCATCTGTGACCACTGACAACCCCCGGCCAGAGAGGCAGAGGGGCATCAGCTTCAGTGCCACCGAAGTTGGTGTCCTGGTGGAGCAAGTACTGGGGCAGTATGATGCCCTCTTCGGAAGTTCCCGCGCCGACACGGAAGGACAGACTCGGATCTGGACTGACATCGTGACTGCCATCAACGTGGAGGGGGTGGCAGTCCGCGACTTACAACATGTCAAGAAGCGCTGGGAGGACTTCAGGTCCAGGACCCTGAACAAGGCCCGGCGCCTCTTGAAGGCAGCGGATGCCAAGGGGCGCCGGGGCCACTTGTCGGAAGAACAGATGAGGGTCCTGGAACGCATATCACCAGCGCTCCACGTCCAGGTCCTTGAGAAGCAGACCCGTCTGGAGTCGAGCGGTGAGTGTACATGCATCCTGATTGTGAGCAGTGCGTGTGGTGATTGTTCAGTAGTGTGCAGGTTGCACATCTGTTTGGATGGGGTCGAGTATGGGTGGGGGTGTACAGGGCCGTGGGGCTGACACATGCGAGGGCTGTAATGTGTGAGACATGGATGGTGCTTGTGTGTGTGGGCTTGCATGCCAAATGCAGTTGTGTGCGAACACATGTTTGGATGAATGTGTATGTGAGTAGACATGTCCGTGATGTCACGCATGTATGTTGTTTTCGGCTGCATGTATCAGCGCTGTGTACATGTGCATGTGTGTGTATTTGACAAGGGTGCAACAGTGATGCAACATGGATGCATGTGACAGCGGTATGTGGAAGCCTGATGGGCAGATGTGACATGGATGCCCGTCTGAACACTGCGACACTTGGCAGAGGTGTACACATGCATGCAAGTGTGGTGGTGTGTGTACATGTGTGGTGCACTTCCTGTGTTGCATGTGATGTCTGGCTCACCTTTGGCTGCTCATGCTGTTGTATGTGTATGGATGGTGGTGGCAGTTGCGATATGGCTGTGGTATGGCTCATGTGTGCGAGTTGTAATGACATGTGTGTTGGGGATTGTGATGACATGTCTGGGGTTTGCCAATGCCACTCATATACAACTGTCATGTTTGTATGTGTCCATTGTACAGTGCCCTGATGCCTGTGTTTTGTTTTTCCCTGTCTGCAGCGTCAACTGATGAAGAGGGCGGAGAAGGTGCTGTGGAGCACAGCGGCGGGGATCCCACCGCCAGCCGGAGACGCAAGGCCCGGCTCCCCACCCATGTTGTCATCTCGTCGGGGAGTGAGGAGTCCGGTGCTGCGTCCCAGGCCGCAGCTGCCGGGGGGAGGTCCAAGAGGCGGAGGTTGGAGTTGGACTCCTCGGCAGCAGAAGGGGCAGCTGGGACCCCACAGGGCCCAACAGGGGAAGATGGCACGGAGTCATCCAGGTTGGTGGGGGGTTTGGTGGAGGAGGAGGCCGTGCAAGCACCAGAGACGGGGTCTGGAGGTGGGGGTCCCACTGGTGCTAGTGGTGCAGTGCAGGACCAGGGACAGGAGGCAGCACAGGCCGCCGCGGAGGTGCCTGTGTGCAATCCTGTCCCTGATCCTGTCCCTGCATCATCTTGCACCAACAGGGATGCCGACGTCCAGACCCGTTTTCAGGCAGGGGATGAGCTGACGTCAACTGTCCCTCCTCTGCCTGCGGACGTGGCTATCCAGGTCCGGGTTGAGCCTGTCCTGGCTGGTGTGGCGTTGCGTCAACGGGCCATGCGAGGTGACCTGCAGTCTTTTCATGAAGAGACTGCACGTCATCTCGAATGGCTCGTTGACCACGTCAGCCTGCTGGGACAGGTCACCCAGGCCGGATTCCTCCGTTAGATGGGTCTTGCTACGACCCCCTCCTCAACTGGACCCCCTACGCGCCAGTCGTCCTCTGTGCCATCTTCCCACCCATCAGTCACCTGGGTGCCCTGTGGAGCTGCCTCTGACGGTGCGGCCAGGCTGGTGGAGGAGGCATCCCTGCCACAGTCGGGAGTCGGACGTCCAGCAGGGGTGGCCACGTCAACGACTGCACCCCAGCCGGCGGAGGATGTGCAGGCAGCAGGAGGCAGTGCAGGGGCAGAGGCACAGCAGCAGCAGCAACGTGGTGGGAGCCATGAAGGCTCGGGGCCTTCAACATCGGAGGGGCAGGCATCAGCCGGAGGGCAGGAGGACCCAGGACAGAGAGTGTCTTCTGTGTGGCAGCGGTTGGGCCACGCCATAGATGCGGAGCGGCAGCGGGCGGAAGAGGCACGGCTCACAATGGTCAGGGCGGAGAACTCCATGCGGAGGGCCCAGAGGCGGGCCGAGTGCCTCGAGGCAATCCGCAGGGGTTTGGAGGTGGACACGTTGACGGCCCTGCGGACCCTCTGGGCCATGGAGGAGGACCGCCTCCGGGACATTGAGGAGGAGTTCGATGATGCCCTGGCCCGGGACATCCACAAGTGAGCCGTGAAACTAGCCCGCTGCCCTTGTACATAGTTATGTAGGTAGTGTTAGGTTTCATTTTCGTTTTTATTTCATTTGGACCTTTCGGACATTGGCCACATTTTTGTATATAGTTTTTTTCATTAGTTAGTGTAGTTAGATAGGTTTCCTTTATTTTGTTGGGATAATGGACCCTGGCTTGTTGCCATGTACATTGTTCACAGTTGGATTGTATTATTTTTTTCACTTTTTCACCATGGAGCAATGGCTTTCTTCTTTTTTTTCCCATTGGATTTTGTTTTGTGGACATTGACTTTGGACAACATTACTTTGGATTTTTATTTTTGGTTTTTCTTTTTTTGAACGGACATGCTTCTTTTCATTTTTGTACATTCACATTTCTGTTTCTTCATTTTTTATTATATTTATGTTTCCTTTAATACATATTTTTTTTAGGTGAACTTCAATGTGTGGTATCTCATTGGTTTCATGCATTTCATGATAAGTGTTTTGAGATTCACTGACACCCATTGGGTGTATGTGAGGAACATGTGTTTGTTTCGGAACTTGCAATTGGTGTTCTGTGATGTAATTGCTAATTATGAGTGGGTGGATGCAATACTCGGGTGGGTGTTTTGCATTTGGAGGCTGACCATAGGGACCAGGGATCTAGATTGTGATGACATGTTGGCTGGGGAACATGAGTTGGACATGGGTGGGGGCCTGCTGGCAGGTGCCCCACAGTGCTGGGGGGTGGGGATGGTGGGGAACATGAGTTGGACATGGGTGGGGGCCTGCTGGCAGGTGCCCCACAGTGCTGGGGGGTGGGGGTGGTGGGAGACATGAGTTGGACATGGGTGGGGGCCTGCTGGCAGGTGCCCCACAGTGCTGGGGGGTGGGGGTGCTGGGAGAAATGGGTCGGGGCTTGGTGGAGGCTGCCCCTGCACTGCTGGGGGCTGGGGGAGGTGGGGAACATGAGTTGGACATGGGTGGGGGCCTGCTGGCAGGTGCCCCACAGTGCTGGGGGGTGGGGGGGGTTGGGGGTGGTGGGAGACATGAGTTGGACATGGGTGGGGGCCTGCTGGCAGGTGCCCCACAGTGCTGGGGGGTGGGGTGGTGGGAGACATGAGTTGGACATGGGTGGGGGCCTGCTGGCAGGTGCCCCACAGTGCTGGGGGGTGGGGGTGGTGGGGAACATGAGTTGGACATGGGTGGGGGCCTGCTGGCAGGTGCCCCACATTGCTGGTGGGTGGGGGTGGTGGGGAGACATGAGTTGGACATGGGTGGGTGCCTGCTGGCAGGTGCCCCACAGTGCTGGGGGGTGGGGGTGGTGGGAGACATGGGTGGGGGCCTGGTGGAGGCTGCCCCTGGTGGCTGGGGGGTGGGGGTGCTGGGAGACATGGGTGGGGGCCTGGTGGAGGCTGCCCCGGGTGACTGGGGGGGTGGGGGTGCTGGGAGACATGGGTGGGGGCCTGGTGGAGGCTGCCCCTGGTGGCTGGGGGGTGGGGGTGGTGGGAGACATGAGTTGGACATGGGTGGGGGCCTGCTGGCAGGTGCCCCACAGTGCTGGGGGGTGGGGGTGCTGGGAGAAATGGGTGGGGGCCTGGTGGAGGCTGCCCCTGGCGACTGGGGGTGTGGGGGTGGTGGGAGACATGGGTGGGGGCCTGGTGGGTGCTGCCCCTGGTGGCTGGGGGGTGGGGGTGGTGGGAGACATGAGTTGGACATGGGTGGGGGCCTGCTGGCAGGTGCCCCACAGTGCTGGGGGGTGGGGGTGCTGGGAGACATGAGTTGGACATGGGTGGGGGCCTGCTGGCAGGTGCCCCACAGTGCTGGGGGGTGGGGGTGGTGGGGAACATGAGTTGGACATGGGTGGGGGCCTGCTGGCAGGTGCCCCACAGTGCTGGGTGGTGGGGGTGGTGGGAAACATGAGTTGGACATGGGTGGGGGCCTGCTGGCAGGTGCCCCACAGTGCTGGGGGGTGGGGGTGCTGGGAGACATGGGTGGGGGCCTGGTGGAGGCTGCCCCTGGTGACTGGGGGGGTGGGGGTGGTGGGAGACATGGGTGGGGGCCTGGTGGGGGCTGCCCCTGGGGGGTGGGGGTGGTGGGAGACATGAGTTGGACATGGGTGGGGGCCTGCTGGCAGGTGCCCCACAGTGCTGGGGGGTGGGGGTGCTGGGAGCCATGAGTTGGACATGGGTGGGGGCCTGCTGGCAGGTCCCCCACAGTGCTGGGGGGTGGGGGTGGTGGAGAACATGAGTTGGACATGGGTGGGGGCCTGCTGGCAGGTGCCCCACAGTGCTGGGTGGTGGGGGTGGTGGGGAACATGAGTTGGACATGGGTGGGGGCCTGCTGGCAGGTGCCCCACAGTGCTGGGGGGTGGGGGTGGTGGGAGACATGGGTGGGGGCCTGGTGGAGGCTGCCCCTGGTGACTGGGGGGTGGGGGTGGTGGGAGACATGGGTGGGGGCCTGGTGGAGGCTGCCCCTGGTGGCTGGGGGGTGGGGGTGGTGGGAGACATGAGTTGGACATGGGTGGGGGCCTGCTGGCAGATGCCCCACAGTGCTGGGGGGTGGGGGTGCTGGGAGACATGAGTTGGACATGGGTGGGCGCCTGCTGGCAGGTACCCCACAGTGCTGGGGGGTGGGGGTGCTGGGAGACATGGGTGGGGGCCTGGTGGAGGCTGCCCCTGGTGACTGGGGGGTGGGGGTGCTGGGAGACATGGGTGGGGGCCTGGTGGAGGCTGCCCCTGGTGACTGGGGGGGTGGGGGTGCTGGGAGACATGGGTGGGGGCCTGGTGGAGGCTGTCCCTGGTGGCTGGGGGGTGGGGGTGGTGGGAGACATGAGTTGGACATGGGTGGGGGCCTGCTGGCAGGTGCCCCACAGTGCTGTGGGGTGGGGTGGTGGGAGACATGGGTGGGCGCCTGGTGGGGGCTGCCCCTGGTGGCTGGGGGGTGGGTGTGGTGGGAGACATGAGTTGGACATGGGTGGGGGCCTGCTGGCAGGTGCCCCACAGTGCTTGGGGGTGGGGGTGGTGGGGAACATGAGTTGGACATGGGTGGGGGCCTGCTGGCAGGTGCCCCACAGTGCTGGGTGGTGGGGGTGGTGGGGAACATGAGTTGGACATGGGTGGGGGCCTGCTGGCAGGTGCCCCACAGTCCTGGGGGACGGGGGTGCTGGGAGACATGGGTGGGGCCTGGTGGAGGCTGCCCCTGGTGACTGGGGGGGTGGGGGTGGTGGGAGACATGGGTGGGGGCCTGGTGGAGGCTGCCCCTGCACTGCTGGGGATGGGGGTGGTGGGGAACATGAGTTGGACATGGGTGGGGGCCTGCTGGCAGGTGCCCCACAGTGCTGGGGGGTGGGGGTGCTGGGAGACATGGGTGGGGGCCTGGTGGAGGCTGCCCCTGGTGACTGGGGGGGTGGGGGTGGTGGGAGACATGGGTGGGGGCCTGGTGGAGGCTGCCCCTGGTAGCTGGGGGGTGGAGTGGTGGGAGACATGAGTTGGACATGGCTGTGGGCCTGCTGGCAGGTGCCCCACAGTGCTGGGGGGTGGGGCTGCTGGGAGACATGAGTTGGACATGGGTGGGGGCCTGCTGGCAGGTGCCCCACAGTGCTGGGGTGTGGGGGTGGTGGGGAACATGAGTTGGACATGGGTGGGGGCCTGCTGGCAGGTGCCCCACAGTGCTGGGTGGTGGGGGTGGTGGGGAACATGAGTTGGACATGGGTGGGGGCCTGCTGGCAGGTGCCCCACAGAGCTGGGGGGTGGGGGTGGTGGGAGACATGGGTGGGGGCCTGGTGGAGGCTGCCCCTGGTGACTGGGGGGGTGGGGGTGGTGGGAGACATGGGTGGGGGCCTGGTGGGGGCTTCCCCTGGTGGCTGGGGGGTGGGGGTGGTGGGAGACATGAGTTGGACATGGGTGGGGGCCTGCTGGCAGGTGCCCCACAGTGCTGGGGGGTGGGGGTGCTGGGAGACATGAGTTGGACATGGGTGGGGGCCTGCTGGCAGGTGCCGCACAGTGCTGGGGGGTGGGGGTGGTGGGGAACATGAGTTGGACATGGGTGGGGGCCTGCTGGCAGGTGCCCCACAGTGCTGGGTGGTGGGGGTGGTGGGGAACGTGAGTTGGACATGGGTGGGGGCCTGCTGGCTGGTGCCCCACAGTGCTGGGGGGTGGTGGTGCTGGGAGACATGGGTGGGGGCCTGGTGGAGGCTGCCCCTGGTGACTGGGGGGGTGGGGGTGGTGGGAGACATGGGTGGGGGCCTGGTGGAGGCTGCCCCTGCACTGCTGGGGGGTGGGGGTGGTGGGGAACATGAGTTGGACATGGGTGGGGGCCTGCTGGCAGGTGCCCCACAGTGCTGGGGGGTGGGGGTGCTGGGAGACATGGGTGGGGACCTGGTGGAGGCTGCCCCTGGTGACTGGGGGGGTGGGGGTGGTGGGAGACATGGGTGGGGGCCTGGTGGAGGCTGCCCCTGGTGGCTGGGGGGGTGGGGGTGGTGGGAGACATGAGTTGGACATGGCTGGGGGCCTGCTGGCAGGTGCCCCACAGTGCTGGGGGGTGGGGGTGCTGGGAGACATGAGTTGGACATGGGTGGGGGCCTGCTGGCAGGTGCCCCACAGTGCTGGGGGGTGGGGGTAGTGGGGAACATGAGTTGGACATGGGTGGGGCCCTGCTGGCAGGTGCCCCACAGTGCTGGGTGGTGGGGGTGGTGGGGAACATGAGTTGGACATGGGTGGGGGCCTGCTGGCAGGTGCCCCACAGTGCTGGGGGGTGGGGGTGGTGGGAGACATGGGTGGGGGCCTGGTGGAGGCTGCCCCTGGTGACTGGGGGGGGGTGGTGGGAGACATGGGTGGGGGCCTGGTGGGGGCTTCCCCTGGTGGCTGGGGGGTGGGGGTGGTGGGAGACATGAGTTGGACATGGGTGGGGGCCTGCTGGCAGGTGCCCCACAGTGCTGGGGCGTGGGGGTGGTGGGGAACATGAGTTGGACATGGGTGGGGGCCTGCTGGCAGGTGCCCCACAGTGCTGGGTGGTGGGGGTGCTGGGAGACATGGGTGGGGGCCTGGTGGAGGCTGCCCCTGGTGACTGGGGGGTGGGGGTGGTGGGAGACATGGGTGGGGGCCTGGTGGAGGCTGCCCCTGGTGGCTGGGGGGTGGGGGTGGTGGGAGACATGAGTTGGACATGGGTGGGGGCCTGCTGGCAGGTGCCCCACAGTGCTGGGGGGTGGGGGTGGTGGGAGACATGAGTTGGACATGGGTGGGGCCCTGCTGGCAGGTGCCCCACAGTGCTGGGGGGTGGGGGTGCTGGGAGACATGGGTGGGGGCCTGGTGGAGGCTGCCCCTGGTGACTGGGGGGGTGGGGGTGGTGGGAGACATAGGTGGGGGCCTGGCGGAGGCTGCCCCTGGTGGCTGGGGGGTGGGGGTGCTGGGAGACATGGGTGGGGGCCTGGTGGAGGCTGCCCCTGGTGACTGGGGGGGTGGGGGTGCTGGGAGACATGGGTGGGGGCCTGGTGGAGGCTGTCCCTGGTGGCTGGGGGGTGGGGGTGGTGGGAGACATGAGTTGGACATGGGTGGGGGCCTGCTGGCAGGTGCCCCACAGTGCTGTGGGGTGGGGGTGGTGGGAGACATGGGTGGGGGCCTGGTGGGGGCTGCCCCTGGTGGCTGCCCCTGGTGGCTGGGGGGTGGGTGTGGTGGGAGACATGAGTTGGACATGGGTGGGGGCCTGCTGGCAGGTGCCCCACAGTGCTTGGGGGTGGGGGTGGTGGGGAACATGAGTTGGACATGGGTGGGGGCCTGCTGGCAGGTGCCCCACAGTGCTGGGTGGTGGGGGTGGTGGGGAACATGAGTTGGACATGGGTGGGGGCCTGCTGGCAGGTGCCCCACAGTGCTGGGGGGTGGGGGTGCTGGGAGACATGGGTGGGGCCTGGTGCAGGCTGCCCCTGGTGACTGGGGGGGTGGGGGTGGTGGGAGACATGGGTGGGGGCCTGGTGGAGGCTGCCCCTGCACTGCTGGGGGATGGGGGTGGTGGGGAACATGAGTTGGACATGGGTGGGGGAATGCTGGCAGGTGCCCCACAGTGCTGGGGGGTGGGGGTGCTGGGAGACATGGGTGGGGGCCTGGTGGAGGCTGCCCCTGGTGACTGGGGGGGTGGGGGTGGTGGGAGACATGGGTGGGGGCCTGGTGGAGGCTGCCCCTGGTGGCTGGGGGGTGGGGGTGGTGGGAGACATGAGTTGGACATGGCTGGGGGCCTGCTGGCAGGTGCCCCACAGTGCTGGGGGGTGGGGGTGCTGGGAGACATGAGTTGGACATGGGTGGGGGCCTGCTGGCAGGTGCCCCACAGTGCTGGGGGGTGGGGGTGGTGGGGAACATGAGTTGGACATGGGTGGGGGCCTGCTGGCAGGTGCCCCACAGTGCTGGGTGGTGGGGAACATGAGTTGGACATGGGTGGGGGCCTGCTGGCAGGTGCCCCACAGTGCTGGGGGGTGGGGGTGGTGGGAGACATGGGTGGGGGCCTGGTGGAGGCTGCCCCTGGTGACTGGGGGGGTGGGGGTGGTGGGAGACATGGGTGGGGGCCTGGTGGGGGCTTCCCCTGGTGGCTGGGGGGTGGGGGTGGTGGGAGACATGAGTTGGACATGGGTGGGGGCCTGCTGGCAGGTGCCCCACAGTGCTGGGGGGTGGGGGTGCTGGGAGACATGAGTTGGACATGGGTGGGGGCCTGCTGGCAGGTGCCGCACAGTGCTGGGGGGTGGGGGTGGTGGGGAACATGAGTTGGACATGGGTGGGGGCCTGCTGGCAGGTGCCCCACAGTGCTGGGTGGTGGGGGTGGTGGGGAACATGAGTTGGACATGGGTGGGGGCCTGCTGGCTGGTGCCCCACAGTGCTGGGGGGTGGGGGTGCTGGGAGACATGGGTGGGGGCCTGGTGGAGGCTGCCCCTGGTGACTGGGGGGGTGGGGGTGGTGGGAGACATGGGTGGGGGCCTGGTGGAGGCTGCCCCTGCACTGCTGGGGGGTGGGGGGGGTGGGGAACATGAGTTGGACATGGGTGGAGGCCTGCTGGCAGGTGCCCCACAGTGCTGGGGGGTGGGGGTGCTGGGAGACATGGGTGGGGACCTGGTGGAGGCTGCCCCTGGTGACTGGGGGGGGTGGGGGTGGTGGGAGACATGGGTGGGGGCCTGGTGGAGGCTGCCCCTGGTGGCTGGGGGGTGGGGGTGGTAGGAGACATGAGTTGGACATGGCTGGGGGCCTGCTGGCAGGTGCCCCACAGTGCTGGGGGGTGGGGGTGCTGGGAGACATGAGTTGGACATGGGTGGGGGCCTGCTGGCAGGTGCCCAACAGTGCTGGGGGGTGGGGGTGGTGGGGAACATGAGTTGGACATGGGTGGGGGCCTGCTGGCAGGTGCCCCACAGTGCTGGGTGGTGGGGGTGGTGGGGAACATGAGTTGGACATGGGTGGGGGCCTGCTGGCAGGTGCCCCACAGTGCTGGGGGGTGGGGGTGGTGGGAGACATGGGTGGGGGCCTGGTGGAGGCTGCCCCTGGTGACTGGGGGGGTGGGGGTGGTGGGAGACATGGGTGGGGGCCTGGTGGGGGCTTCCCCTGGTGGCTGGGGGGTGGGGGTGGTGGGAGACATGAGTTGGACATGGGTGGGGGCCTGCTGGCAGGTGCCCCACAGTGCTGGGGGGTGGGGGTGCTGGGAGACATGAGTTGGACATGGGTGGGGGCCTGCTGGCAGGTGCCCCACAGTGCTGGGGCGTGGGGGTGGTGGGGAACATGAGTTGGACATGGGTGGGGGCCTGCTGGCAGGTGCCCCACAGTGCTGGGTGGTGGGGGTGCTGGGAGACATGGGTGGGGGCCTGGTGGAGGCTGCCCCTGGTGACTGGGGGGTGGGGGTGGTGGGAGACATGGGTGGGGGCCTGGTGGAGGCTGCCCCTGGTGGCTGGGGGGTGGGGGTGGTGGGAGACATGAGTTGGACATGGGTGGGGGCCTGCTGGCAGGTGCCCCACAGTGCTGGGGGGTGGGGGTGGTGGGAGACATGAGTTGGACATGGGTGGGGCCCTGCTGGCAGGTGCCCCACAGTGCTGGGGGGTGGGGGTGCTGGGAGACATGGGTGGGGGCCTGGTGGAGGCTGCCCCTGGTGACTGGGGGGGTGGGGGTGGTGGGAGACATAGGTGGGGGCCTGGCGGAGGCTGCCCCTGGTGGCTGGGGGGTGGGGGTGCTGGGAGACATGGGTGGGGGCCTGGTGGAGGCTGCCCCTGGTGACTGGGGGGGTGGGGGTGCTGGGAGACATGGGTGGGGGCCTGGTGGAGGCTGTCCCTGGTGGCTGGGGGGTGGGGGTGGTGGGAGACATGAGTTGGACATGGGTGGGGGCCTGCTGGCAGGTGCCCCACAGTGCTGTGGGGTGGGGGTGGTGGGAGACATGGGTGGGGGCCTGGTGGGGGCTGCCCCTGGTGGCTGCCCCTGGTGGCTGGGGGGTGGGTGTGGTGGGAGACATGAGTTGGACATGGGTGGGGGCCTGCTGGCAGGTGCCCCACAGTGCTTGGGGGTGGGGGTGGTGGGGAACATGAGTTGGACATGGGTGGGGGCCTGCTGGCAGGTGCCCCACAGTGCTGGGTGGTGGGGGTGGTGGGGAACATGAGTTGGACATGGGTGGGGGCCTGCTGGCAGGTGCCCCACAGTGCTGGGGGGTGGGGGTGCTGGGAGACATGGGTGGGGCCTGGTGGAGGCTGCCCCTGGTGACTGGGGGGGTGGGGGTGGTGGGAGACATGGGTGGGGGCCTGGTGGAGGCTGCCCCTGCACTGCTGGGGGATGGGGGTGGTGGGGAACATGAGTTGGACATGGGTGGGGGAATGCTGGCAGGTGCCCCACAGTGCTGGGGGGTGGGGGTGCTGGGAGACATGGGTGGGGGCCTGGTGGAGGCTGCCCCTGGTGACTGGGGGGGTGGGGGTGGTGGGAGACATGGGTGGGGGCCTGGTGGAGGCTGCCCCTGGTGGCTGGGGGGTGGGGGTGGTGGGAGACATGAGTTGGACATGGCTGGGGGCCTGCTGGCAGGTGCCCCACAGTGCTGGGGGTGGGGGTGCTGGGAGACATGAGTTGGACATGGGTGGGGGCCTGCTGGCAGGTGCCCCACAGTGCTGGGGGGTGGGGGTGGTGGGGAACATGAGTTGGACATGGGTGGGGGCCTGCTGGCAGGTGCCCCACAGTGCTGGGTGGTGGGGGTGGTGGGGAACATGAGTTGGACATGGGTGGGGGCCTGCTGGCAGGTGCCCCACAGTGCTGGGGGGTGGGGGTGGTGGGAGACATGGGTGGGGGCCTGGTGGAGGCTGCCCCTGGTGACTGGGGGGGTGGGGGTGGTGGGAGACATGGGTGGGGGCCTGGTGGGGGCTTCCCCTGGTGGCTGGGGGGTGGGGGTGGTGGGAGACATGAGTTGGACATGGGTGGGGGCCTGCTGGCAGGTGCCCCACAGTGCTGGGGGGTGGGGGTGCTGGGAGACATGAGTTGGACATGGGTGGGGGCCTGCTGGCAGGTGCCGCACAGTGCTGGGGGGTGGGGGTGGTGGGGAACATGAGTTGGACATGGGTGGGGGCCTGCTGGCAGGTGCCCCACAGTGCTGGGTGGTGGGGGTGGTGGGGAACATGAGTTGGACATGGGTGGGGGCCTGCTGGCTGGTGCCCCACAGTGCTGGGGGGTGGGGGTGCTGGGAGACATGGGTGGGGGCCTGGTGGAGGCTGCCCCTGGTGACTGGGGGGGTGGGGGTGGTGGGAGACATGGGTGGGGGCCTGGTGGAGGCTGCCCCTGCACTGCTGGGGGGTGGGGGTGGTGGGGAACATGAGTTGGACATGGGTGGAGGCCTGCTGGCAGGTGCCCCACAGTGCTGGGGGGTGGGGGTGCTGGGAGACATGGGTGGGGACCTGGTGGAGGCTGCCCCTGGTGACTGGGGGGGTGGGGGTGGTGGGAGACATGGGTGGGGGCCTGGTGGAGGCTGCCCCTTGTGGCTGGGGGGTGGGGGTGGTAGGAGACATGAGTTGGACATGGCTGGGGGCCTGCTGGCAGGTGCCCCACAGTGCTGGGGGGTGGGGGTGCTGGGAGACATGAGTTGGACATGGGTGGGGGCCTGCTGGCAGGTGCCCAACAGTGCTGGGGGGTGGGGGTGGTGGGGAACATGAGTTGGACATGGGTGGGGGCCTGCTGGCAGGTGCCCCACAGTGCTGGGTGGTGGGGGTGGTGGGGAACATGAGTTGGACATGGGTGGGGGCCTGCTGGCAGGTGCCCCACAGTGCTGGGGGGTGGGGGTGGTGGGAGACATGGGTGGGGGCCTGGTGGAGGCTGCCCCTGGTGACTGGGGGGGTGGGGGTGGTGGGAGACATGGGTGGGGGCCTGGTGGGGGCTTCCCCTGGTGGCTGGGGGTGGGGGTGGTGGGAGACATGAGTTGGACATGGGTGGGGGCCTGCTGGCAGGTGCCCCACAGTGCTGGGGGGTGGGGGTGCTGGGAGACATGAGTTGGACATGGGTGGGGGCCTGCTGGCAGGTGCCCCACAGTGCTGGGGGGTGGGGGTGGTGGGGAACATGAGTTGGACATGGGTGGGGGCCTGCTGGCAGTTGCCCCACAGTGCTGGGTGGTGGGGGTGGTGGGGAACATGAGTTGGACATGGGTGGGGGCCTGCTGGCAGGTGCCCCACAGTGCTGGGGGGTGGGGGTGCTGGGAGACATGGGTGGGGGCCTGGTGGAGGCTGCCCCTGGTGACTGGGGGGGTGGGGGTGGTGGGAGACATGGGTGGGGGCCTGGTGGAGGCTGCCCCTGCACTGCTGGGGGGTGGGGGTGGTGGGGAACATGAGTTGGACATGGGTGGGGGCCTGCTGGCAGGTGCCCCACAGTGCTGGGGGGTGGGGGTGCTGGGAGACATGGGTGGGGGCCTGGTGGAGGCTGCCCCTGGTGACTGGGGGGGTGGGGGTGGTGGGAGACATGGGTGGGGGCCTGTGGAGGCTGCCCCTGGTGGCTGGGGGGTGGGGGTGGTGGGAGACATGAGTTGGACATGGGTGGGGGCCTGCTGGCAGGTGCCCCACAGTGCTGGGGGGTGGGGGTGCTGGGAGACATGAGTTGGACATGGGTGGGGGCCTGCTGGCAGGTGCCCCACAGTGCTGGGGGGTGGGGGTGGTGGGGAACATGAGTTGGACATGGGTGGGGGCCTGCTGGCAGGTGCCCCACAGTGCTGGGTGGTGGGGGTGGTGGGGAACATGAGTTGGACATGGGTGGGGGCCTGCTGGCAGGTGCCCCACAGTGCTGGGGGGTGGGGGTGCTGGGAGACATGAGTTGGACATGGGTGGGGGCCTGCTGGAAGGTGCCCCACAGTGCTGGGGGGTGGGGGTGGTGGGGAACATGAGTTGGACATGGGTGGGGGCCTGCTGGCAGGTGCCCCACAGTGCTGGGTGGTGGGGGTGGTGGGGAACATGAGTTGGACATGGGTGGGGGCCTGCTGGCAGGTGCCCCACAGTGCTGGGGGGTGGTGGTGGTGGGAGACATGGGTGGGGGCCTGGTGGAGGCTGCCCCTGGTGGCTGGGGGGTGGGGGTGGTGGGAGACATGAGTTGGACATGGGTGGGGGCCTGCTGGCAGGTGCCCCACAGTGCTGGGGGGTGGTGGTGGTGGGAGACATGGGTGGGGGCCTGGTGGAGGCTGCCCCTGGTGGCTGGGGGATGGGGGTGGTGGGAGACATGAGTTGGACATGGGTGGGGGCCTGCTGGTAGGTGCCCCACAGTGCTGGGGGGTGGGGGTGCTGGGAGACATGAGTTGGACATGGATGGGGGCCTGCTGGCAGGTGCCCCACAGTGCTGGGGGGTGGGGGTGGTGGGGAACATGAGTTGGACATGGGTGGGAGCCTGCTGGCAGGTGCCCCACAGTGCTGGGTGGTGGGGGTGGTGGGGAACATGAATTGGACATGGGTGGGGGCCTGCTGGCAGGTGACCCACAGTGCTGGGGGGTGGGGGTGCTGGGAGACATGGGTGGGGGCCTGGTGGAGGCTGCTCCTGGTGACTGGGGGGGTGGGGGTGGTGGGAGACATGGGTGGGGGCCTGGTGGAGGCTGCCCCTGCACTGCTGGGGGGTGGGGGTGGTGGGGAACATGAGTTGGACATGGGTGGGGGCCTGCTGGCAGGTGCCCCACAGTGCTGGGGGTGGGGGTGCTGGGAGACATGGGTGGGGGCCTGGTGGAGGCTGCCCCTGGTGACTGGGGGGGTGGGGGTGGTGGGAGACATGGGTGGGGGCCTGTGGAGGCTGCCCCTGGTGGCTGGGGGGTGGGGGTGGTGGGAGACATGAGGTGGACATGGGTGGGGGCCTGCTGGCAGGTGCCCCACAGTGCTGGGGGGTGGGGGTCCTGGGAGACATGAGTTGGACATGGGTGGGAGCCTGCTGGAAGGTGCCCCACAGTGCTGGGGGGTGGGGGTGGTGGGGAACATGAGTTGGACATGGGTGGGGGCCTGCTGGCAGGTGCCCCACAGTGCTGGGTGGTGGGGGTGGTGGGGAACATGAGTTGGACATGGGTGGGGGCCTGCTGGCAGGTGCCCCACAGTGCTGGGGGGTGGTGGTGGTGGGAGACATGGGTGGGGGCCTGGTGGAGGCTGCCCCTGGTGGCTGGGGGGTGGGGGTGGTGGGAGACATGAGTTGGACATGGGTGGGGGCCTGCTGGCAGGTGCCCCACAGTGCTGGGGGGTGGTGGTGGTGGGAGACATGGGTGGGGGCCTGGTGGAGGCTGCCCCTGGTGGCTGGGGGATGGGGGTGGTGGGAGACATGAGTTGGACATGGGTGGGGGCCTGCTGGTAGGTGCCCCACAGTGCTGGGGGGTGGGGGTGCTGGGAGACATGAGTTGGACATGGGTGGGGGCCTGCTGGCAGGTGCCCCACAGTGCTGGGGGGTGGGGGTGGTGGGGAACATGAGTTGGACATGGGTGGGAGCCTGCTGGCAGGTGCCCCACAGTGCTGGGTGGTGGGGGTGGTGGGGAACATGAATTGGACATGGGTGGGGGCCTGCTGGCAGTTGACCCACAGTGCTGGGGGGTGGGGGTGCTGGGAGACATGGGTGGGGGCCTGGTGGAGGCTGTTCCTGGTGACTGGGGGGGGTGGGGGTGGTGGGAGACATGGGTGGGGGCCTGGTGGAGGCTGCCCCTGCACTGCTGGGGGGTGGGGGTGGTGGGGAACATGAGTTGGACATGGGTGGGGGCCTGCTGGCAGGTGCCCCACAGTGCTGGGGGTGGGGGTGCTGGGAGACATGGGTGGGGGCCTGGTGGAGGCTGCCCCTGGTGACTGGGGGGGTGGGGGTGGTGGGAGACATGGGTGGGGGCCTGTGGAGGCTGCCCCTGGTGGCTGGGGGGTGGGGGTGGTGGGAGACATGAGGTGGACATGGGTGGGGGCCTGCTGGCAGGTGCCCCACAGTGCTGGGGGGTGGGGGTCCTGGGAGACATGAGTTGGACATGGGTGGGGGCCTGCTGGCAGGTGCCCCACAGTGCTGGGGGGTGGGGGTGGTGGGGAACATGAGTTGGACATGGGTGGGGGCCTGCTGGCAGGTGCCCCACAGTGCTGGGGGGTGGGGGTGCTGGGAGACATGAGTTGGACATGGGTGGGGGCCTGCTGGCAGGTGCCCCACAGTGCTGGGGGGTGGGGGTGGTGGGGAACATGAGTTGGACATGGGTGGGGGCCTGCTGGCAGGTGCCCCACAGTGCTGGGTGGTGGGGGTGGCGGGGAACATGAGTTGGACATGGGTAGGGGCCTGCTGGCAGGTGCCCCACAGTGCTGGGGGGTGGTGGTGGTGGGAGACATGGGTGGGGGCCTGGTGGAGGGTGCCCCTGGTGGCTGGGGGGTGCAGGGGGACATGCGTTGGTGGGCATGTGGGTTGGCTGGTGGGCATGGCCATGGTGGATGGGGTGCCTGCAGGACATGTGCTGGGTAGGCCCCTGTGGTGTGAGCCACCTGCAGGGGCCGTGGAGGGTGTAGAGGGTACACCTGGGAGGACCCACACGTGCAATTCACGTGTGCTGCTCCCCGCGCACCCCTGTAATACACGTACCCTGATGATATCGCGTGTGTAACTTCCCGCGCACCCCCGAAATACACGTACCCCGCTCAATCGCGTGTGTAACTTCCCGCGCACCCCCGAAATACACGTACCCCGCTCAATCGCGTATTTAACTTCCCGCGCACCCCCGAAATACACGTACCCCGCTCAATCGCGTGTGTAACTTCCCGCGCACCCCCGAAATACACGTACTCCGCTCAATCGCGTGTGTAACTTCCCGCGCACCCCCGAAATACACGTACCCCGCTCAATCGCGTATTTAACTTCCCGCGCACCCCCGAAATACACGTACCCCGCTCAATCGCGTGTGTAACTTCCCGTGCACCCCCGAAATACACGTACCCCGCTCAATCGCGTATTTAACTTCCCGCGCACCCCCGAAATACACATACCCCGCTCAATCGCGTATTTAACTTCCCACGCACCCCCGAAATACACGTACCCCGCTCATTCGCGTGTGTAACTTCCCGCGCACCGTGTCCCGCCCACTTTCTGGTGTGTGCGCTGAGGTTGTGCGCTTTCACTGTGCGCGTCGCGCACGCCTTTCGCGATGTTGCAGTGACTTGTGTGCCATGCACGGGTTTGGCGCACATCCCGCGGTGAACACGCGCCGGGACTTCCATGAATCGCACGCGCCTGTTTTTTTCCGCTTGTACGGCGCACGTTTGTTCCATGAATCGGCCCCAGAATGTCCTCATTACCTTTCTATCGAGGAGTTGATTTTTCCGAATGGAAGGGACTCCTTGGCTATGTGTGCTACCCCTCCATCTCTGGCGTTGGTGTCACTGTCCTCTTTCTGAGCTTCCTTGAGTCATTTTAGAAGGGGTCTAGCGTATGTATGTAATCAAAGACCCATGCCCTGCAATCATTTCAAAGGCCAGAAATGGTTGGTTTGGCTGTTTTTATGATTGCTTCTACTCTCTCAGGGGTCATGTTTCTTCCCTCTTGGGATATTAACTACCCTATGTACAAGCCCTCTTCCTGGCAAAATTGTAATTTATCATTGTCTACTTTATGCCTATTCTCTGCCAAGACTGTCATCAACTGTATTGAGCCTTTTCTGCAGTGCTCTTCCGTTTTGCTGCACACCAGAATGTCATATACGTACTGGATCACTACACTGTTGAGGTGTACTTTCTCTATGTCCATTTTAAGGACCCCGGTAAAGATTGATGGGTACTCAGATTACCCATTGGGTAGACAAGTGTGTTTCCTCTTCTGATTTCTAGAGAAAAACAAAGTCAAGTCTTGTAACTCTTCATGAAGGATAATTGAAAAGAAAGCCTTCTTTAAATTGATCATTGTAAAATATTTGGATTTGGATGGAATGTTACACAATATTGTGGTTGGATTGGGGACCAATGGGATTTCCGTTTCAACAATATTGTTTAGGGAGCGTAGGTCCTGAATACATTTCCACAAACCCTGTTGCTTTTTTCACTGGGTACACCACTGTGTTAGATGGGGATTCTGATGGCACTCGGATGCCCTGTTGCACTAGAGCAGCGATTGTGTCATAAATGCCATCATCTGCTTCTCTTGACATTGGGTACTGTCTTACTCGTGGCAAAATTGCTCCCGGCTTCAGTTTGATTTTAACTGCACCTACTAATTTCAGTCAGTAGGCCAACGTCATACGGACTGCTGATATGAATTCTTGTGCATTTACATAATGAATCCCAGGAGTGGAGCACACTATCCCTGGTCAGTGAAAGATGTGGTGATGTTAAGCATGCTCATCAAGTCCCTTCCCATTATATTAACTGATGTTTTGCGCAAGTATAATGCTGGCATAGAAAGGCTGTGCTCCCCTACAGTGATAGGTAAGTCTCAGTGAACGCAACCAAACTTGTAGCTCCAGAAGAACCATGTGCATTCATGGCAATGTCTGACATTGGGTACTTCCCCTCCCTAATACAGGACCTAGTCATCCCTGTATCTACAAGGAAGAAAAATGTCTTGTCACCTATGGTCACCCCAGCCGGTGGTTCCTCTTATGGGTCTAGTGTAACAAATAGGATTGAATATATCAAGTCACTCTCAGGGCGCCCTATTGTGGGTATACATTCATCCCTGTCCCAGTAAAAGGGTTTCCTCCCACCATGGTCACACTTGCTATTCTGGGTGTAGGCTTCTGTGATCCTGCACATGCGTACCAAGTTGCTATGGTAATCTGCTGCACCAGTGTTTGTGGTTGCATCTGTGATTGCTGTGTCTGCACGGGGACTTGCTGTACTTGTAGTGGTGGCTGCTGTGCTTGCATTGGTGCTTGTTGTGCAGGTTGTGTTTGAAGCGCAAATGTCTGATACTGTGTGTGATCTTGGGCATAATATTCAGGTGTCCCTGCACTGTATGGTGGAGATTATGCTATTCCCCCTCTTGGATCCTGCCAATTCTGTTGCATCCTTCCCATGCTTCTGCATTTCTCGAGAGATGCGCCCCCTTTTTCCACATGTCCAACACTGTTGGGGCTATCCTCCGAATCTAGGCTGTCCCCCATTAAACCCACCTCATTGTGCGGCTTGAAATCCAACCCCTCTTCCTCTAGGTGCACCCCTTCTTCATCGGTGCCAATAAATGTATTCTCCCCTTCCTGCAAAATTCCCTGCAGCCATTGGCTGTGCTTGCTGTGTGTCTTGTGCAACCACTCATCAACACGGCTCCTTCCACTGAAAACTTTGACAGCTTTTTCTGAACTAACTTTGCTTCCTCCAGCTTTCTTTCCTTACGTTTCTTTCTGGTTTGCTCTTGCAATGATTGGCAATGGTGAACTATAGTCAATTGGATCTCTGTCCATGGTTTTGTTTCCATTCCCACAAATATTTTCAATTCTCACTGCACTGGCTCAGTAAACTCGAACACAATATATGATAAAACAAATAGCTATAGTCTTTTCCCATGGTTCCCTCGTCTCAAGACGCCACCTCTCATGAATCTCTTGGATGTAAGTAACTTGGTTTTCGTCATCACTTATTTTGCGGCTTGTGATTGCACTTGTGTGTGACGTATCAGGATATTGCACCCTAAGTGCTCTCAACACATTTTCACTACAATTATTAAATGGTGCTAGGTTATGAGTCGTATTCGGCGCTATTGCCCCGGGATACATTGCTGTTTCCAAATGTCGTCAGCTCTCTCCCCAATGGTGGCAGAAAGCAGTTTTTTTGACCCTGACTGCTAACATCAGTCCTGCTGTCATTCTCTCTAATACATAGAACCATTTACCCACTCCTGATTTCAGAGTTGGTAATTTAGACCTCACATTTTCCTTATCCATTTGTGGCCATGGTATATATTGCAGCCATCCTCACCCTTTTTCTACCAATGGGAATTGCGTCAATCCTGCCCCACATTCACATCCAGCTACGCCCTTCATTTTGATGACGGCGTCTATCATACTTGCTTTATTTCGCCCTCATAATGTTCTCAACCTGTCTACATATTGGGTTGTCTCCTCAAAACTATGTGATTGCCCTTTTGGATGTTTGGGGTATGGTACAGGTTCTGGCCTTTCCTTTTCTGATTCTTCCAGGTCAGACAACGCTATCTCTTTCCCCGACCTTAAGCCCGTTGAGAGGCCATGCACTGCCTCTTCCCCCTCCTCATTTTCACTTCTGTGTCTCTCCTCATCTGAAAGCATCGTCCCCCAACTTCCATCACTTCCTTCGTCTTCTGTGTCCTCAACATCGATTATTTTTCTTTTTTAGGGGGCTCATTCTTCGCAGTCCCTTTATTGTTTATTAATTGTAAGTCTGTTTATTACACACTTTTTATTACATTTCTTTATCAAATCAGATTTCTTTGCTAATTAAAATAGAAAAAAACTTCCCTCACATCATTCCAACATCTTCAACACTCACTTTTATCTTTCCACAAAATATGCTGATCATCAACCTTGTTTGATTTTGTTTTAATCCACCTTCCCGTTCATATGTGGCAATGATTTTATGCAGAATTTTTTCACCATCTCCCTCAGTGATCACTCTGTCTTTCAGAGTATTCAAGTCTCGGAAAATACTATATTTGTGAAGGCAATACTGCTAGTTGATTTAGTACTACATCCAAAAAGTTCATTATTGCACAAGTACACATTTTGTTTTCGCCCAAGAGAATTAACTGCCACCACTCATTCATGTCTAAGGTAGAAGCTGCACATTTTTTCAGAAAGTAACATCTTTCAGTTGTCAGGGCAGTACTTCCCACTATCTAGTGTCTTATTGATTCCACAGAATCTTTGCAGAACCTACAACGATCATCCTTAATGTGCCTGGTTTTCCTCATGAACAAAATTATTTTGTCTGATGTAAATTCAATCTAAGATGTACAAATTGGTCCTGATGAAACCGACTCGGAAACCTCACCAGATATTTAATTGTACACTTTACCACACAGGATTCACTCATTAAGTTCAAAGAGGAGGTATATTATATCCTTTTGTTGTGAGTCTCTATGCAATCACTGTTGATTAGCTTTCATTTCACAGCACAGGGATTGTCTCATAGTGTTTCAATTGGTACGTCTAAATGTTTCAGTTGGTCTAAACATTTCTTGTACCATTTATTTAGAAGTCCCGGATATACTCCAGTTGATGGTGGAAGTAATATATGATATGATTTAGCTGAAGATGGCATAATCATAATTTTCACATTAATGATCCATAGAACCATTGACTGCAAGGACTGTAGCCCTAATTCATACTGAATCGCTACAATAGGGACGCATGCTGGCAGGTGTAGAACTTTTCTCCAAAAGTGTCCCTTCAGGACATTCCATATTAACCAATTTAAATTTAGGCCTGTTTCACTTCTGAATCTTATAGTTGCGGTTACCTTCTGAGTGTAGAACATGATTAATGGTTTCATCATGAATTTTCCATATTTGGCATGCAGATTCATACCCTACAATGCAAGCATTTTCATCTTGGAGTTCATATCCTGAATCCATTTCGATTATCGGATTGATTTATTGAATAAAATTCCCAAATATTGAATGGACTCTGTAATTTCAATGTTCTCCTTGCCTGATTTCCAATGAAACGCTCATACCTTTTTTCCTGGATTGGAACAAAATGACCTAATTTTTGATTTTTTTGCATTTATTGAAAGATCATTTCTATTGAAGTACTCCTGAAGATGGTTTATCTGTCATTGTAAAGCGACTTTGGTCATATCCAATACCACCAAGTCGTCAGCGTATATTACCCATGATATGGGAGATCCATTTACTTCTGGTGGAAATATATTTGCATTTTTAAATGCCATGGGTAAGTCGGCTACGGACAACCTTGTTTGACTCCTTTCTCCGTTCTTATCTCTTCAGTAAGATCTCCTTCAGCATTGAGTCAAATTTGTATTGTTGTGTGAGAATGTAGAGCCATGATTGCTTGCAACACATCTTCTGGACACCTACATGTCCTAAGTTTGTTCCACATTTTCAATCTGACACTGTCAAATGTTAGGACAGTTTTTCTGAAGTCCAGTTAAGAGCTTAGCAAAACCATTCTACTGAGGCAGTACAAGACTCCACTCTTAGTATAAGGCGGTACCACCTGAGTTCGGGGTAGCCTAGACAGAGCAGCCAGGCTTATTTTAGGAGGGAGAGAGGGCGGTAGATACAGTACAAGTGAACATTGTAATACAAATGATTCAAAGAAACACTGAAACACTATGTATTGTAAAAATAAAGGATTTATTTAAATACAGGTAGGTCCAGATAAATCTAGGGGTTAAGTAAGTACTAACACATTATATGAAATCACAATATAAAACACAACACTATACTTGAAAGCACACAGGCCCAAGTATAAACCTTATTTGGAACACCTAACAGTAGTTGTAGGGAGGTCAAAACCTTGTTATACACATTTAGTATAGGTCAAGCCTATTCTTTGGGAGTAAAAGACCAATGGTTACTTTCAGATTACTTTTGGTAATACAAAGACAGTAGGCCCTTCCAGTTGTACAATGACTCTTGGAACAAATCACATAAACAGTCAACTGGACAATACTGTTGGTGAATAGTGAAACACATATTGTAGGTGCAGTAAAAACCTATAACTACTTTTGTCATAACACACAGTTATACCAGGTGAGTAAAACCTAAGGATGTAATATGCAATTACAGATGCTTTGGAAATCAGGGAACCCCAGATTGAGGTAAGCAGTAACTCTGGTAACTTGTTTTGGATGGCACACAGCTAACACAAGGTAAGTAAAACCCACTTACTTTAACTTCACAATGAAGGGGAAAGTAAAACCCAATGTCACACTTTACTGAATAATTATTCTAGGTAGGCAACAACCTAATGTAGACTTATTAAGGACAGGCTAGCAGCAAGTCAAGGGAAGCAAGACCCAGTTGGGGGACACTCATACAGTTATCCTAACAGGACTAACCTGGTGATACCAACAGTTGGAGGACACTCATACAATTACCCTACAGGAATAATCTGGTGAAACCAACACATTACTTTTGTAAAGAGGCACAACCTAATCACAGGAGAGTAAAATACCTTCACATCTACTTTCTTTTAGACTGGTAAAACAGTGGCTAAGGAAGAAAAGATGTTAACCATACTTTTAAGAATAGTGCATCACACTTTCAAGATCAGTAAGAACTTTTGTAACTGTTCACTCTGAGAATTACAGTTACCCACCAATTCTTTATAAGTAAGTAAAACACTTGATTTCTTTTCTAGGCAGAAGTCCCAATCCCTTCAAAGTCTTTCCCTTAGAGCATGAGTGTTCTCAGTAGGAGTAGGGGGGTAACTAGGACTAGTGACCAACTGGCAGTGTTAGAAATAAGTTCTTTAGTAGCAAAAGTCAGAGTTTCCTTAGGAAAACTGGCAAACAAGTGAGTACTTTACTTTAAGGATTAGAAGAGGGTCCAGGGGCTTCACAGAAGACACCCCAGCAGGATTCTAGCAGTGGGACTGGGTGTACTGGACGAGGGACCTCCCAATCACAGAAAACACCCCAGGACTACACAGAAATCCCAACAGGCTTAAGGTAAGTATATACCCACGCCAACACAGTACATCAGCAATGAAGAAGAGATTGCAGCAGGAGAACTTCAGGGACTGCAGCCAAATACCCGGTCACTGGATTCCTTGTCCTGGGGACTGAACACAAGACCTCAAAAGGGACTTTGCAGCAGGGATCGATGAATAAGGCTCTAGGCAACATTTCTCTCATGGCTGAATGCGGTTCTGCGGGTTTGGCGCCTTTTCAAGGAGGACAGAAGAAGACAGAAAATCGCAGTTGAATTCTCATTGTTTAAAAGGTCCAGCACTCTTGTGGGGGGACTTTTTGGACAAGATTTGTGTCTCTGGAGATAGACCAGGAAGCCCACGAAGTTTCAGCGAGATTCGGAATTCAGAAGACCGTGCACCGCACAGTGGCTGGAGGTCCCAGGGTATTGGGGTATTGCAAGAATGCAAGGTTGCAGCAACCCGTGGAATGTCTCAAAATTGAGGTCTTTTTGAGTCTAGTGGGTCTCATCAGGCTCTGGGTTCGGGTCGTCGTTTTCGGAGAACCCAGGTCGATCGGAAGGAAGGGCTGCAGCAGGCTCCGGTTACACAGCAGGCTCTCCGGTCGATGAAAATAATTCCCGCTGATTTTTCTTTGTCATCCTCTTCGGTTTTCTGTTCCAGTGGTCGACATCACTTCAGCTTCCAGGTTTCCAGTATTTATCAGGAACTGCAACACAACCTGCATTCTCTCCCCGCATTTTACAAGAAAGGGGCGTCTGGCTGTCCAATCAGGACAGCCAACCCTCCACTGGGATTTGGCCCAGTTGAACGAAGGCCTAAGACAAAGGAGGGGGAAGTTTTGGTCTCCTCCCCCACTTCCTGTGCTTACAGACTGACTGGAGCCTGGGTGGGAGGTCCAGGGGACTCCCGCCAAAGACAAAACTCAAACAAAGGAATTTCCCACCCTGGATGTCAGGGGAAGGAACAAGAAACCACAAGAAACACTAAAATGGCAGAAAAAGAAGACAGGGGCCATTTTGGTAAAATGAGCACACTTAGGTGCCTTTACTGCAGCTGTGATTACAGCACGTGGTAAAGGTGTACCAAATTAGTAAAAGGTATCACTGCCACCAGCCATTAAAGGTAAGCTTGTCACTGTAACAGAATTGTTACAGTTGAAATCTGAAAGGGGATACATTGTATCTTCCCAGCACTCCACATTAGGTGGGGTTTGCTGGTTTCACAGAATAAAATGTAAAAGGGATCCAAAGATCCTTTCTACCCTTGGGAACTGTAGTTCACTCAAGGTTAGCACAAGAAAGTTAAATGGGGAGCCCCTATGGCAACCCAGCAACAACAGGCACTTACGTTGTTAGACATGATAACTTTAAAAAGACACTTTGGAGAGTCTTAAAAATGACACCCATAAAAAGAGTTAAAGATTGGGTGAGTGTGGAAAAAGGTTCCCACTCACTGAGGTATTAATGAAAAATATCCCACTAGAAAAGCAAAAAGTTCTGGAGTTGAACCAGGAAAGGAAGATTTGCCAGCTCTGTGGAAATCTTACCTAACATCAAATGCTTGGCGAAGATCAACACAAGCGAGAAAAAAGGTGTTGTTTGATTTTAATGTTTCCAGCTTTAAGACGTTTAACCGAAAAAGATTTAACTCAGTCCCGCTCCTTTTGTGAAGCCAGTCTGTCTTACCTCAATAATTCCTTTTCCCTCTGCCCATTTTGATAGTGTTTTTGTAGAAATGAAGCAAACAATTTGCCGATAACGTCTAACAGGGCAATTGGTTCAGGAGGATGGTATTTTCTTTGCCTTTGAAATTTAATAGAGTAAAACTTCAATCTATGTTGCCCAGGTTTCTTTATTTCATTTTGTCAGCCTCTAATCTTTCCTCCTTCAATTCCCTCTTCCTCACCTGATAGATTGGATTCCATGCCTATTGGACTCAAAGGTCTTCTTGCTCGGTAATCTCGTTCCCTTTTTAATGGATGTCTGGGTCTCACTTGGGGGGGAAGCCACAGTGGAAGCTCAGCCAAGAGTCCACACTCCACACAGGGGCCCCTTCCTGAGAGGGACTGATGGGGCAAAAAGCCAGGCGTGGCATACAAATCCCCATAGAAGGCATCCACAGGAAGGCTTCCGGTCTGGCGAGTCAGATCCTTTGAAGCCGATATGATCCCTTCTGAAACTGGATTGCAACTGACGGCAGCGTATTGGCGCCGCTGAGGACAACCGTGATTAGGTGTTGAGGAAAGGATGGAAAAGGGGTAAGAGAGCCGAAGGCTGGAATGAGCAGAGAGACTGCCGTGTTGTGCGGATGCATCTGCACAACCGGAAAACACATAATAAACGCAGAGTGAGGCAGGTGAGCACTGCGTAAAAAGGCAGTAGGAGAAAGGAAGTAGCGAAAAAGTGCATTGGAGAGTGCAAAGAGAAGGACAACTAACAAGAAAGCAAAACTAGCATACAGCAACAATAGGAAAGCACCAAGAAATGGCTAACCAAGCAGGGTTGCAACGCAATGCTGCTGAGTGGCCGTGGCTTATAAGCACGTCAAAGACAGCAGGAAGCTAGACCGCTCGCTACTCGCGAGGTGCACGTAGCGGAACGGTAGCGTCCCCTTAAACAGAAACGGGACCAAATGCGCCAAGAAGTGAGACGGTGCATGACAGTATGCTCCCCGCCCCCACAAACCCCAGGCTTACCAGGATGGGCACGGTGGTATCTTCTGAGGAGCTGTGAGGCCCGAATGTGAGAAATGGGTTCCCATGAGTCCTCCGAACTGGGATAACCTTTCCAGTGGACCAGGTACTCAAGGCGACCCCTCTTGTACCTAGAATCCCGCAGTGATGAGACTTTGTACTCATCATGAGACCACGGGGGAGCTGGTAATGAGGTAGGTCTGAGGGAATGCGATCTGCACTCTTTAACAATGAAGAATGGAACACAGGGTGGACCTGTCTCAAACTCTGGGGCAATTTCAGGCGAAAAGCCACCGGGTTGATCTTGGCTGCAATAAAAAATGGCCCTATAAAGCCGGGAGAGAGTTTAGAGGGGTGTGTCCATCGTGGCAGGTATTTTGTGGATAGCCACACCCTTGAGCCCACTTGCCAGTCCGGAACCTCCTATTGACGCTTATCAGCTTGTGTTTTGTAGGAACATAGGCTGTTGGACAAGCTGAGTTTGACAGTCTTGTGCGCCTCCAGAATCCTGGATAATCCGTCTTCCACAGCAGGTAGAGGCGACTGTATTGGAGACAACGGAAGAATGGAACGAGGATGGAAGCCGTAGGTGTAATAGAATGTAGTAAGTCCACTGGCGGTATGCCTTGCATTGTTATATGAAAATTCAGCTGTTGGCAACAAGGACACCCAGTTGTCCTGCTTCCGGTGGATTTAGCTGCAAAGATATTTTTCCAGGGTACTGTTCAATCGCTCCGTTTGTCCATTTGTCTGTGGGTGGTAACCGATGACAGAGCTCGTGAAATGCCCAGGTTCTGACAGAGGGATCTCCAAAACTTGGAGACGTATTGACTCCCCCAATCGGAGGTGATTTTCTCTGGGAGTCCGTGGAATCTGAATATGTCTTTGGTGAACGTTACTGCCATCTCTTTAGCTGTGGGCAACCCAGGAAGTGGAGAAAAATGAGCCATCTTAGTTAGAGAGTCTACTTGTCACGACCCACATCCAGAAGACCCCCTGGCAAGCCCATTGACCAGGAAGGGTCTTGACTCAGGTCTCCAGTAAACCCAGGCATCCTTGGCCTAGGCCTTCTTGGGGCCAGGCTCATACTTGATAAAGGACTTGTGTTTGGAACTACTTTATTTCAGTGCCAGTCAACATGGAAGCATCCACATAGCTTGGCTTCTTGGAATCAAGCTATGCGGTATAGTATTTTTGGGTGTGGTACCATAGGAACTATTTTACCTGGACTACTTTCTTGAAGCTATTTAAAACACACCCGACTGGGATAACACGTTTCGCGTTACTTTGCAATTCTGCAACGTGACGCTCACTGTGTTCAGCTGCACCTGCGAACCTCGGAAGAACAGCATCTGTGAAGAAAGAAAAGGACATCGTTAGAAGCAGCAGCTTACCTGTAATTTCATCGTTAGCTGTCCTCAGCTCTTGCGATCAGCATCCCGGAACAGTGCTCCTCCCGGACCGACGGATCTTCAAAAAGGAAGAAACAAGGCATTAGACATTTTTACAATTTGACGAATGGTGCCGAAAAGCTTACCTCTCAAGCCGCTCCTCGACCAGCATCGCCTCAGGTATTCCATACACCGGGTGAGCACCGCGACCTGTGGGGAAGAAAAGATAACCGGTTAGCAAAAGGCAAGGCATCATAGCGCTGCGCATAGCGCCTACTCACCACATCTAAGCGCTCTTAAAACGCCAATTCTTACCGGTGAAACTCCGTTCAGTCTATGCCACATATTGGACTTCTGCGCACCTAGGGAAGAGAAAAAGAAATTAGTTAAACCCAAAAAGGCATGCAAGGACAACAATATACCACAGCAATAAGACCTACCTGAAAGACTCAAAGCGGGCCGGCATCAGTGAATTAACTTGATTGCAATCGCCCACCAAGTACAACGCGCCCCTGCTAAGAAGGCAGGACGGAGACTACTTCTGCTTAAAAGACAAGGTGAGGAGAGGTCCAGAGACGCCGCGGGTCTACGGGGTTGAGGGGGGCTGTTTACCCCAGTTGCCCAGTCTTGAACATTGCCCACCTGTATTCCAGGCAGAACCCTCTCGCTGGTCACACCTGGGAACCGCAGAGAAGAATACCTGAGTCCCAACTGCTGGGTGGTGTCCCTGTGGAACCAGGTGAGCGTAACACTATTGTGACCATTATGCATAAACACCCTTGGGAAACTGCATTTCCACTATGAAGTCTGGGGCGATATAGCTCCACAGACGCTCAGGGATCGGACTCTGTTCTAACAGACCCACTGGTCTGGCTGTGCTGTGTTTGCTGCGGTTGCAAATGCCACATGATCTAGTGTGTTGCTTAACATCTTCCAATAGTCCTGGCCAGTAGAAAGCCCGTCAAATCAGCCCCATGGTATCTGCCTGGCCCCTATGTTCGGCCGTCTTGTGGTCGTTAGACCATGATAAGGCCTTTTTGTGGAGGACTGCGGAAGGCAAAAACAAATGACGTTTATGGAACAGTAACCCCTCCACCTCGGTTAGCTTTCTCATCAGTGGTTGGGTCGCGTGTTAAGTTGCTTCCTTCACTTGTTCTAGAAAGGATGAGATACGTCCGATGATCTTGTTCCTAGGGAACAGTCTTTCCAGAGGGAGGGAGCGAGGACCTGTACCATTGTATTTTCTTGAAAGAGCATCCGCTAAAGTGTTCTGGCTACCAAGTGATCTGGAAGTCATATTGGGCAAAGAAATGAGCATGAGCCCTCCTGTCCTGGCGGGAATTTATGCAGTACACAGATTGCAACACTTGTACGTTTTTGTGATCCGTGCGTATGATAAATTGATGTGCACCCCCTTGTAATAGATGCCCCCACTCTTCGCACACAGTTTTCATGGCCAGGAGTTCTCTTTCAATTACGGAATAATTGCGTTGGCTGTTGGTAAGTGTCTTCGACAGATATGCAATTGGGTGTTCCTCATTGTTATGTTTTTGCAAAAGCACAGCCCCTAGGGCTGCGGCTGAAGCATCGGTTTCCAGGATAAACTGTTATGTTTGGTCAGGATGCTCTAAGATGGGGGCACTGCAAAACAGGTGCTTGAGATGCTGGAAACCATCTTCTGCCGTCTGATTCCATTGAAAAGGACCAGATGCCTTTCTTAGTAAGTTAGTGATAGGCACAACGGTTTCAGAGAAGCCAGTGATAAAACGCTGGTAGAAATTTGCTAGACCCAAGAATCTCTGAACATATTTCACCGAGGTTGGTACCAGCCATTGTAGAATAGCTTCAGTCTTGTTTGTGTCCATCTGGACTCCTTGTGGAGACAAAATAAATCCCAGGTAGGGTACGGATTCTGCCCCGAAGATGCATTTCTCCTTTTTGGCTAGGAGAGGATTTCTTTTTAGGCGTTCTAGGACTTCCAAGATGTGTAGCAGACATTCTTGCCAGTTCCGTGAAAACACCAATATATCATCCAGATAAACCACCACTGTGATAAACATGAGGTCTGAAAAAATCCGGTCCATGAACTTCTGAAATACTGCTGGTGCATTGACCAGCCCAAAAGGCATCACGTGATACTCATACATACCAAAAGGGGTCCAGAACGCGGCCTTCCACTTGTCCCCCAACCGTATCCTAAGCAAGTGGTAAGCACTGCGTAAATCCAGTTTGGTGAATACTGTAGCACCTTGCACGGCTTCCAGTATATCGTGTATGAGGGGCATGGGATAGTGATCCCTTATTGTCACCTTGTTTAGGCCTCGAAAGTCAATACATGGTCGAAGATCTGTAGAATCCCGTTTGGGTATGAAAAAAAGCGGGACTCCTGCTGGAGACTTGGACGGTCTTATTAGTCCATTGGCGTGGGACCAAGCCTGATTTGCATATGGTCTTTCCCCTTATGTAATGGCTTGGCAGGCGAAGAACGGTGGTCTGGAGTGTTGCCCAGGGCATTGCCAGTGTTTAAGATTCATTCTAAACCTTTCAGCCATGACCTTTGTTTTTACATATTCAACTATACCAATATCATCTGTTGATATTGTTCTCAATGATGGAACGCAGAGTAATAGTTTCGTTACGTTCCGTCTATTTAAATTGACTTCATTTTTCACAGATAAAACGTTTTCCAGTTGTAGTTTCCCATTTTCTCCTTTAATATGGACTCCTGGCACTTTCCCGTTCTTGGCTTTTCTCCCCTCATGTTCTCTTGTGCCAACTATAGTGCCAGGGGACCACTCTGGTGGTGATAGTGTGCGGTACAAATATCCTTTAACATTAACATTGTGAATTTTGGAATCAGGCTTATTATGGATCTCTCGTCATTACGCTCCCACTTACGGGTCTCATTGGGTCTCTCTTGCACCCTTCTGCGCTTTAAAGGGGATAATGGAGATTGATTTTTTCTAATTTCCCATGCCTGGCCACCATCTTTGTCTCTTTCATTTGACACTTTTGAGTCCACCTGCTGTCTTTTGGTCATGTTCATTACATTTGGAGGGTGGAGAATGGTCTGTACTTCTTCCAATTACTCTTGTAGGGATATGTGTGATCCATCATTATCTTCCAGGTATTGAGACAGATTTTCAAGAAGTTTGTTTTCATCCACCTGTCTACTTTCATCAGCCTCCTCGTCCACCCTCGGTCTTTTCTTGACGTTCAACGTCAAATCAATTTTGGGTTGCAGCGAGACAACAGGCTCGTTGGAAGCATTGTTATGATTTGGATTTCATTTACAACTAATTCAATATAATAATATCGTTGGAGGTGGGGTGGTCAAGTTTCTGATAAATGCTCTTGACCCATTCGATTTCATTTTTTTGTGAGTGTCTGTCTTCACCAACATTTTCTTATTTGTTTCTCTATTGTGTCCAGGATTTCCCTGTGAGCTCTCTACTGTGCCACTTTTATAGTGTTTTTGTAAAAATTCCAAAACTTTGTGGAACATTTGTCTTGTTAATTGAAAAAAGAGTTTGTGTTCCGTTAGGACTACCTATGGAGGTTTTACTTCTATCTTTCTTATTTTGTGTACCAGGTACTATTTTGAAACTCGCCACACTTTCTTCACTTGGTACCGCTGTTTGATCAAAGAGAACTTCGCTGGTACTCTCCACATTGGCGCCTCTTCTGTCTGTGGGACTCAACCTTGAGTCTACTATTCCCACTGTTTGCTGACACTGTATTTGAATACCAGCTGCTACTGATAACTTGCTTTTTGTATTTTCTACAGGATTTGCCTGTCTAGTCGCTAGATGGTGACGACTCAGGTGTACAGGACTGTAAATGTATATCACGTCTTGGACACTTCTGTTCTGAAGACAACTGACAGTTTTTCGTCTCACTCACCGAGTTCAAGAGATTCTTGAGTTCATTGAACGGGAGACTTAGAACTTCCTCTGTGGCATACATCCTGCCATCACGCCTCTCGAGATTTACTGGTCGGATTGAGTGGGATATTGGTGTAATACACTGTTGTTCCTGCCTTATTTCATCTCAAACCCGTGAACATTTACAACTTTCACTCAATCGAACTCTCCGATTTTCAAAATCTAAATGCAAACACGTAGTTAAGCGCGCCTCTCTCGACATTGCTTCATTATAATTGACTTCAGGCGTCTCATTTCCTATGTCTCTTCCATTCGCGCAATTTTTCCGTGTTAAGTTTACCTGATTAGATTTCCTCTTTTCACTTTGCGCTACTTTACGGACTCAGCGCCCTTTGTGGCTTTTACTTTGCATGTCACCCGCCACTACCGAGTTCAGGCCTGCCAATGGCAATGCTTTGCTCATCTTTTCAAGTGAACATAAATCATTTGCTAAGCACTCGGCTCTAAAAGTATCACACTCAATCGGCATTCCATCCACCTCTGCTTTTGATTGCATACAGCGTTAGGCAGGCACCGATTGTAGCTCAAAGTGTTTAGGTGGCTGCATTGATGCTAAGTGAACTAGCCGGGGATGGGGTGGGGGCTAGTTCTGAAAGTCATTAGTCTGCATCTCCTTGAGCTTTACACAGTCAGAGGCTTGAAGGCACCCCTGCTCTTCATACTCAGCTGACTTCCCTCTTGAGACTTTTCCGTTTCCAATAATACCGGGTCTGTGATATCTAATCTGGAGTCACTCATACCAGCTTGAACTAGAGGCATCATGGAATGTAAGCCTTGGGGTGGGTGTTAGGAAAGATTTCCATTCCATGTGTAATTTTCCCTCCAGTTGTGTACCTCCCAACTTTTTGCTGAGAGGAGCACAGCCTTCTGCTACACTTCCCTGGCCTTTTCGCTCACTTTATTATGGGGAAACTGTTTCACTTAGTCCTTATCAATGTTGCAACTTTTCTGCAACATGTTGCAAGTGCACATTGTACCTTACAGTATAGTGCACTTGGGTATCATGTCATTTCCAAAAGCCCTAGATACTTTGAAAGGATTTTTTAGGAGAAGTGCCTTGGAAAGGGCTGGTGACCGCGTATCTCTTCATGTATTTTTAACCCTTTCCTGCCAGGTAATCCGTGTTTACCGCTTTTGGCGTTTTGGTGGTCTGGCTCCAAAATGGCCATGCCACAAGGTTCTTTGTCCTGTCCTTTGGCCATCTTGCCCCTTCACCTTCCCCATGTCGTGCCAACTTGGGTCAGTCCTTATTTGGGCATGCATTCTCCTGCGAAACGCAAAGCTTTTGTGGGCTTCTGCATGCCTTGTGTGTGTGCTTCCAGGATGTGGGCTAGACTGTCTTGTTCAAATGCACATCCTAGGGTGCCAGAGAGTCAGGTGTGCTGTAAATGCCTGGGACTACCATGGTCCATGATTGGTCCACATATGGTATGCCTGTATGTGAGCAGATCTCCCATTGGGTCCTCTTTTTTTTTTGGCACAAAGGAGATTTTGGATAAGAGAAGGCTCGAAACACCCATACCATGTTGATCTCTGGAGTTCTCATTGAACGAAGGATTGGATCCAAGTATCCTCAAACTAAGAAGTCAAGTCAAGGAACCACTGGAGACCAACTGGATGGTTTGGCCCCCTAGGCCCGCTATCTTCCCGCTGGACCACTATGCATCTGGTCGTCCTAGAAAGTCTGCAAAGACGCTTTGATGCATTGGAATAGTGGTACCAACTGTTCTCGTGACCTTCATCAAACCCTGCAAGTAAGCCTTCTCGGAAGTGTCCCTGGTCCAACCAGTGGGCTGACCAGATTGCGCAGGACCTTTGCTCTGAAACCGCTGCAGTTTCAAAGAGGAACTTGAAACTTGGTAAATCACAAGCTCTGTGTTCACGGCACTCTCGGATCGAATTTCGTACACTTAGCATTCCCAAGTCTGCAGTAAAGAGGGAGCGCCTGAACCAGAGTATACACGGTTAACGTGTCGTCCATCCGTAATGACAAAGTTTGCAAGTGCATTGCAGCTGTGATCCTCTGTGCCCTGAGCCTGCTACAGCAGAACTGGCCTGATCCATTCACCAGGAGTGGAGAAATCACCACTGTCCTGTTTGGGAATCAACACTGTAACTTTGTCACTGAAAGCCGCAGGACCGCGAGATTGCCACATTTGAACCTACAACCGACGTGGACTCGACTGCCGAAGTTTGGTTGGGAGTGCGCCGGGGGCCGGTGAGTAATTGCAACACTAACCGGTGGCCCCTAGCTCATCCATCCATTTTTATGCACAAGTGGCCCTGGAGGGCCCCTCTCAATTCCACTGCTAGTGCAAACTAGCAAACTATTCCCAACCATTGGAACCTGCTCTGGCCTGTTGGGGAGACCCTCCACGAGTAGTGGGAACTTATTCTGCATCACCTCACCCACCTTCCTGAGCTGCTTCAGACTCTACAAAAGACCCCATTTTGCCCATCGGCACTACTGCGTGTGCCAGCATTGCAAGTACATTTGAGCAATAGGCTCCTCTCATCTTGGGTACTGGACTGCCTTTCAGTTAGGATTGTGTTTGTTGCAGAACTGCCTAAAGACTATTTGCACTACCTGCTTCCTTCCCTTTCTAGGTTGTGGAACCATTTTGTGCATTAACCCTTTAGGCCCTTTGGTCTTATATATATGTATTTTAGTAGGATTGTGTTGGTTTATAAGTGTTACTGTTAATAACTATTGTGTTGAAACTCAAAGGCCTTGAAATAAATGTATTTGTATTTTTAATATATATACACCTGACTGGGAGTGATTTGTAAGTGTCCTTTACTCTGTGTGCTCATTGAGGTTTTTCAGTCACACTCACCCCTCCGGAGACCTAGTCTTGACTGCCGCCAATGCTACCTTGATTGGTCTGGCTTGTCCAGAAGGTTACCCTGTTCCAAGAAACTAGGCTGGTCTTCTGAACCTCTGCCCACCAGGTCAGAGTTCAGAAATCCGTCTTAACAAATTGGTGTACAGCGGTGGGATAGGACTCAGGGTATCCAGTGTTGCACACTAGTGAAGGCATTTCAGATTACCCCTACCCAGGACACATAGTGACCTAGTAGTAATAACTGTAAAGGCCATAGACCTATCTAATATAATTGAAACAAGTACCTTTATAACCTTAAATGCTTCTAGATGTTTTTATGCCCAACAAAAACCATCAGAATTGGTTTAATGCTGAAACCAATAGCCTCAAAAAGCAAAAAGAAAAGCAGAAAGTAAGTGGTCAAAAGATCCCTCTGTCAGCAACAAGGAAAACTCGAAAAAGTTAGACCATGCTTACAGAGAAAAACTGACGTCAGCAAAAAAAGATTACTATAATGACCAAATCAACTCAGCGTCCAACTCCACAGGCAAACTCTTCCAAATCCTTAAATCAGTAGACAAACTGGCTACCTTATCTCCTCATTCCAACCAGCTCAAGGGGACTGTGAAATTGTACAAACGGTGTTCCATGATAAAGTTATGAAAGCACGGGAAACAATACAAGTATGCACAATAACCAATCAATCCTCTATTCAACTTAATTCTGTGATAGAGCCCACCCACCCAGAGCTGGCTAAATTCCAGTTCTCCCAAATCAGTGTATGAAATAATCAAAGTCCTTGCGTCCACCAAGTGTACCACCTGTACTGAAAATACTCTTCCACCCAAACTGTTCCTTGACAATGCCGAGCTCTTTGCCCCCTTTCTTTGTAGAATGGTTAACTCCTCTTTTAGAGACCATAAGGGACCCACATCCATCAAAACGGTAACATTGACACCACTTGTAAAAAATCCTTCCTAGGGACAACGCGATCCAATCAATCTCTGACCTATTGCCAATTGCAACTTTCTCCTCAAAATTTTGTATAAAGTTGCACCAAGCCAATTGCAAAAATATATTGACCAGAATAATTTACTACCACCCAACAATCGGGATTCAGAGAGGCCCATGGTACAGAATCAGCCCTATTGTACCTCCAGACTAAAATGTTGGGAATAATAGACAAAGGCAAATCGGGATTGCTAATCCTGCTGGACCTCTCGGCAGCTTTTGATTTGTTAGACCATCAGAAGCTCTGAGTGGCCCTAGAGAAGTCAGGCAATTGTTCACCAGACGCCATTGAGTGGCAAGCCTCCTTTCTAGGAAATAGGAGTTCCAGGAGTTCCAGGAACCAATGGGGTGACCACACATCAGGCTCCCAACCGGTGGACTGTGGTGTGCCTCAAGGAGCCAGTTTTTCACCCCTGCTCTTTAACATCTATATGCATTGTCTCTGCACCCTCCTCACCAACATGGGCATATTCTTGACAAATTTTGCAGATGATACGCAATTGGTGATTGAATTGTCTGGCTGCCACACCACTGACCACTTGACTTTAGGCTTGACTTTATGTATAACTCCATTGAGGCATGGATGAAGACCAACTGGATATGCCTCAATGGAGGGAAAACTGAGCTCATGGTGTTTGGCTCCCCTCAAGCACAAGCTAAACTAGACCCAGCTTATGCAACCTTCAAAATTAAAAACTCAACTGTGAAGGTCTCAGACAAAGTGAAGACTCCTGGTGTGTACCTGCAGGCCTCTCTAGGAGCAGATGTAAGGGTGGCATATACCTTAAACGGACATGCCAATACCACCAAAAACTGTTGAAGCAAATCAAACCCCAGTTGAGCCAACAAAACAGCTCCACTATTGCTGGAGCCATCATACTATCTAGACTGGATTATGGAAACTCCCTAATGCTAGGTGCCAGCAGAAAATGTCTAAAACAATGTTAAGTCATTCAAAATAATGCCATAAGGACATCACCGGCAAATCTAAAAGAGACCCTATCACTGAGGAGAGGAAAGCCCTCCACTGGCTCTCTATTGAAGACCGAATTTCCTTCAAGTCAATGGGCCTCATTACGAGAATCGCGGTAAAATCTCGTCATTACCGGCATGGCGATAACAACGGGTCCGGGTAGCCTTGACGCCACAAATAGCAGCTGATTATGAGATTGCGTGCATGCGCATATCGGCAAGGTGGTAACGGCTGTACCGCCATGCCGGTAACATCCCTCAAACCCCCGATACCCGTGTCATGTAATGCGCTAATAACTCCACTGCCTCTGATCACCCATAAATAACAGACCCGGCAGTACCGGTAATGGTATTACCGGGCCCGTCATCAGCGGAACTGGAAGAAGCGTCATAGCGTTGGAACAGGAAATGCACCGGCGGCCATCTTTAAAAACACAATCCATTGCAATCCTTGACACACAGGACCTGTACTGTCAAGACAAAACACACAACTTGCGTAACATGTCTAAAGCTACCAAGAAAGGCGCCCCCGGCAGCACAAGGCTCGATTCTCTGATGATGAGCTCAATATGTTGGCGGACACATTGGTGCAGCACGCCGATGTAGTGTTTGTCGCTGACCTGAGGTGTCCCGCACAACTACGTAAGAAGGGCATATGGGAGGAAGTGGCCAGGAAGGTCAGTGCGGTCGGCACCACCGCCCGCATGGTCAAAGATGTTAAAAAGCAGTGGGACGATCTACGCCTCCGCGTAAAGAACATATTGTCAGCCAACCGCAGCCAGGGGCTGGCAACAGGCGGCGGGGCCCACTCTCCCATCAAGCTTTCCAGGTGGGAAGAGACATGTAGTACAACCATCAACATGGAGGAAATAAAAGGAATTGGAGATGTGGAGATAGAAGTACCGTCATCGGCAGGTGAAGGTGAGTGTCCCCACAAACCATAGATAACCAAAGCATGGTGTTGGCCAACTAATGTGATAGTGATGTAAGGCAATGCAAGGCCCATCATACACACATTGACATATCCCTGTTCAGATACTGGCCCCACCACTGTCACATTAACATGCATGCTGCATGCCAATTCCATACCCAATACACACCCTACATACAGCAAAAAAACATGTGTCACACAGCACGCAAACCACAACACACCGGTAGGCCCCACAGCAGACACCACAGCCAACATGTGAGAACCTGACGTATGCCAATATAACCCCCCCATTTTGCAAGCACCCTGTCCGCCACAACAACAAGAATGCAATGAATCACATGGGAATAACTGCACTAACACCAATGTATGCATGATGCACGTACTACCATCACTGATGCCCTGCCTCTCTCGGTCCCCCACTGGCACGGATGGTGACAGTGATGGACAGGATGCAATCGCACAGGCCAGGACACCTGTGGAAAAATCCAGGCCCAGGTATGATGGCACCAGGCCAGCAACATCGATGGGCATTGGATGCCCCAACTGCCAAACAAAGCACCACCATCGTCACATCCCCAAGGCACAGGACCGCTAAACACATGCTGAAACACCAAAGAAGGAAACCGTAACACAGGATGTGTCCACTGTTGCTGAATCAGAGGCAGATGGACACAGTTGGTTGCCACCAGCTCCATCGGGGAGGCAGCTGCCTCAGTGCCACATAGTGGTGACGAGAGAGAGGTCCACGGTGAGGTGAATACACACATGGACCACAACCTGTCTGGAGATGCTTCAAATACACCAAGCCCCCAGCCCACCCCCCACAACACCCCAGACGGCACCCCAGATGGCACCCCTCAGCTCCAGTGTGGAGGACAGGGGAGTCAAGACGTTTGGTCCCCACTAGTGGACAGTCCTACATTGGTCCCCTCTGCAAATTCCCTGTCCATCTCTGCCACTATTCGGGACATAGAGGGGCGCATGACGCAAATTGAGGGGCGCCAGCAGCAGATGACAGACCTTGTAAAGCAGTATGTGGCAGAGGGTGAGTTAACACGACGTGAAGTTCGTGATAACAATGTGGCCATCGTAGAGGCCATGAACAAGAACAGTAAGCCGATCTATGACGGGTTAGCAGCAGTCACCCAGGTCCTGGCCAGGATAGCCGAGAACTTGGAGCAGCAGTGTCCTGCAGCAACCGACGCACAACCAGGTACATCATCATCTGGCACACCTGCCTTCTCCACCCTAACCAGCCCTGTGCAAACGGCCACGCGCAGCACGCAGCACTCTGAAATGCAGCCCCCATATCCTAAGAGAGGTCGCCAGTAGCAGGGGCACCCTGCATGTGCTGACTTCAGTTGCATCCAATGACATTTATTGCACATCATGTGTGGGGGTGTTGGGGGGAGGGGGTGTGCGGGGGTGTTGTGGGTGAACGTGAGGGGGTGTTCGGGTGTTGGGGGAGGGGGTGGGTGAGGGGATGTGTGGGGGTGTTGGGGGGAGGGGTGTGTGATTTGGAGGGTCTGTTCACATTGAAGATACTGTATAATGCACCCGTTGTGTGCAAAAAAATATAATGAGTGGACATTGGTTCTTTGGCCTGTGTTTATTCAATGCATGACAGTGTACAGTGCCCATCTACCCCCCACCCTGTCTCCATATGCGCACAATCCCAGTGCCCAGAGTACTGCATTAATTGCACTCTCTGCATCCCAGTGTCTCAGTAATAACCGACTATCACTGATTGCCGTACAGTACGTCCATCTGGTGCATTGCGACCTGGCCGATGTCCTACATCTTCTCCCTCCTCATCCTCACCCAGTGCTTGCTGGTCAATTTCAGGTGGCAGAGGTACGTTCCGCCGGATGCACATGTTGTGCAGCATGGCACATACCATGATGATCTTTCCCACCTTCTCAGGCCAGTAGAGGAGTGCGCCACCAGATCTGCTGATGCCACGGAACCGTGCCTTCAATAGGCCAAAGGTCTGCTCAATCACAACACGGGTACGGGTATGAGCCCAAATGTAGTCCTCATCGTGCCTGTACCTTGGATTCCTGACAGGGGTGGGGAGCCACGGCTTCAGGGGATAGCCAGCATCACCTGCATGGGAGCACAATACGGTATGAGTGAGGGTATTTCTTCTATGACACATGTACTTAGCCTGTTCATTGTTCATGTTGGCACGCAGGATATCTCCGATGGCAGCCATTGGCTACACATATGCGCAATGGACTGGCCTGTTGACGACTTGGCCAGGACATGGTGGAGGGCATGTGTGACATACAGGACTGAGGGGCCTTCACATCGGACTCACCACTCAACCAGATGGAGTGAGAGGGACCATGATGTAGGCACCTGTGAGGGTTGTGTGTCAGGTGATGTGACCAAAATCATGTTGGCCAATGTTTGGTGCTTTAGGCTGATGTCCACCATGTCACATGTACTTTGCACTCTCATGCTTGCAGCTATTTGATGACGCCATGCACATGTCCTGGAACGTCTGAACACATGTGAATATGCCACAATGTTTTTGGTGGTATGGTCCACAGGTTTGGGGTTGCGTTCCTGTGATGATGCAGGGTGTCCACTTGCATGGTGGTACTCATGTACTGTGGATGCCTTCCACTCAAATCACACTCGTATAGGTGACGTTGACTACTTGGTAGGTAGGACTACTAGCAGTCTTGTCACAGGTTTGTCATTGTGTTGTCATTCATCTGTTCATTTGGCCATGGTGGCATGCAGCGCTACTGTGGTGGAGGGCCAGTGACAATCAGTGGATTCCCTGGGTGGGATTTATTCATGCGCACTCATGGATGCATGACCTGTGTGGTGCTTTGATGCAGTCATGTACATTACGCTTACTGACTGCATGTTGCTGAATTGTGTTACAGAGGGTACGGTCTGATGATGTGCAGTGGACATGATGAAGGGTGTGGGCTGCTTGCTAGTCTGACATTTTGGCATTGGTGTGCCGCCAGAGTAAGTTGGATGACATTTTCCGTGTCATGTTCAGGTTGGGATGTTTAGGGGCACAGTGGTTTGCAGTTTGGACAGTGAACAGTCACCACTCCAGACTCACCCAGGTGGTATATGCATTCCCCCCGTCCCAGACTCACCCAGGTGGTATATGCATCTCTCCCCCCCAGACTCACCCAGGTGAAATATGCATCGCTCCCCCTCCCCAGACTCACCCAGGTGGTATATGCATCTCTCCCCCAGTCCCCCAATTCACTACCATGGGCCTGTCAGCCGACTTACCCAGCAGCCAGACATGTCGTGCAGCATGTCGCTCCATGTAGCGGGGTAGCGAGGAGTTCTGCAGCACCATTGCATCGTGAGTTGATCCGGGGAATCGGGCACAGCAATGTGTGATCATCTTGCTGGAGTCACATACCATCTGCACATTGATGGAGTGGTATAGTTTATGATTGCGGTACTCCACCTCCATGGCATGAGGGACCACCAATTCCACATGGGTGCAGTCGAAGGTACCGATGCAATTAGGCATGCCTGCCAGTGCATGAAAACCAATTTTTGTGTCATTCACCTCCTGGGCAGTCCTTGGTAGGGATACGTAGTCCCTTGCGTGCTTCAGGAGGGCATCCAGCACTTGGTTCAGCATGCGTGAAAAACAAGTTTGTGATATGCCATGCAGCTGCCCAACTATGTGCTGGTAGGTGCCTGGACCCAGGAAGTGGAGCACATACACTACCTTCAGTTGAGGGGGGATGGCGGTGTGGATTTCAATCAGGCTGACTATGTCGTCGTGTATAATGTCCACAACGGAAGTGATGGTGTCCCGGTCCAGGGTGTGGATCTGTACAGGGGTTGGGTTGAATGGACTGGCCCTGATGCGAGGGATTGGTGGCTGCCTACGTGGAACCACTGCCTGCACTGTATGGACTTGTTGGTCCGGTCTCACTCTCCTTCTCCTCCTGCGTTTCCTCTGTAGTGCCTTTTGTAGTTGCTGCTCATGGAGTAGCAGTGGAGGCATGTCCTCCAGCCCCAAAATCGCAACAGCAAGTGGGATCATTTTGGTGTGGGAAGGGGTGTGGTGTGTGGGTGTGCTCCTTTTGTGCTGGCCCAGACTGCATTGCCTCCACCTGTGCTGATTGTGTGCACCTGTGGCAGTTGGGAACACAGCAGATTGCTATTTACGGGTGATCCGCAAAGACGGGGATACCGGCATCATGGTATCCCTTATTACCGCCATCTGGATGCCGGTAAGTGCATGTCCGTGTGACTTGTAATGTCCGCCTGTTTGTGACTTCCCGGTAATGCCGCCACGAAGGGCACGTGCCCACGCACATGCCGATACGGAGGTGCACAGTCCCAGCGGTGCCGGCAATACTGGTATGTTGACTCGTAATAGGCCGGAACGGTATGCGATGCCGGTATCACTATACCGGCATCGTTTTTGCTTTACTGCGATTCTCGTAATGAGGCCCAATGTCTCTTGTACATCATTGTCTATACGGCTCTGCCCCGGAATATCTCTGAAAGCAAATCAGCCCTTATGTACCGAGCCGGACACTAAGATCCGGCAACAAAGGGCTTGTCAAAGCTGGACACACCAACACAACCAACGGCCTATGTCGGGCCTTCCCTAGCCTAGCCACGGCCAAATGGAACAGACTCCCACTTGATCTTTGACTTGAGTCCAACTACTTGAAATTCAGAAAGAAACTGAAAACCGCACTCTTTAGATAACCCCACCACCAACTAAATCTCCCTACACTGACTGACCATGCTCTCCAATTGCCCTTTATTGTCTGCGTCTTCTTGTCAGCGCCCTGATGCCTGCGGGATGCGGCGCTCTATAAATAAATAAATAGATCAGAAACATTGAGAAAGATGTCTACTGAAAGAGGTTTACTTGCTCAAGGTACAAAAGTGGAAATGATGCAGAGAATCATGGAATCCTATGAAGCCATAGCTTCTGGTGAGAGTGCAGAATGAGGTGGAGCTGCTTCCACTGACATAACTGACAGTTCTTTCGCTGCCCTCATCCATGGGGCCCATGAGGACAGGGAGGGTGCAATGTCCAATGTTTCTCTGCAAGCTCTGATGCTGAGGCCATGCTGGAATTCAAGAAACAAGAGCTGCTGTTTTGGCAGAAGGAGCTTGAATTTCACATGGCTAAGCTGAAGATAGAGCAGGCAGAAAAACAGAAGGACAGGGATCACCAGTCGGAACTGGCCAAGCTTTAAGTTTCAAATGGATCTAAGGGATCTGGACATGGGTCTGGGTCCTCCTTTCATCCAAGATTTCCTAAAGATTTGCTCAGTATCTATGATGAGAAGAATGACATTATGGACTGGTTGAATGCATTTGAGTATGCATGTGTTCAAGAGGTCGTAAATGCTGATAAGATTGCATGGTTTCTCAGCAGACTACCCCATTCTGTCTGCAGTGCTATTATGTAAATGTTAAAAGCTGAAAGAGTAGATTTTGCAATGTTGAAGCAAACTCTCATCCTAAGGAAGACACCTGCCCAATACTTGAAGAGGTTTAGAGAGTACAAAAAGAAAGAAGGAAGTACTTGGGTGTCATATGTGACTGATTCTTTGAAGAACTTGACTGGCTGGGTTGAAGGCTATAAGGTCTCCACCTTTGAGTGTATGATATGTCTTGTCATGCTTGAACACATTTTTGCATCGTGTTCCCCTGAGCTTAACCAGCATCTGGCAGATTCAAAGGAGTTAGATCCCAAGAAGCTGGCCATAGCAGCAGATTTGTGGGTGTCACATAGAGTGTCCAATAAGGACAAGACTCATCCTGGTAAGCAGGAGGAGGGGAAAAAGTCCAAAGATAAGGAGGGTGGGGGATCTAATAAAACTTCGTCCCAAAAGAGCCACAAAAAGAAATGTACGGGTAAGTCACAAGAGAACACACAGGGTAGTGGAGGTTATCCTCCAAAACAGAACACTGGTAACAAAAAGCCTCCCTATGTCCCAAGACCCAGTGGATCTTTTGTGGGTTGTGGAACAAGTGACGATATGAAGGAGGGCCCCAGATCAAAGGTCAAAACATTGCAGGTCCACTCTGCTAATCTGGCATTCTCCTCCTATGAGGAAGAAGAGATTACAGGGTCATCCTTCTCCTCTGACTCCTTCCCCAGTTGGATAGATTCTGAGGTAGTGTTAGTTTCCCTGGGTTCCTGGGAGCCTAAAGTCTCAGATGCTAATGCTAGGATTCCTGATAATACCAAGTACTACTTTAAGGACAGTGTGCTGATTAATGGAGTAGATACTTCTGCCCTTAGGGATAGTGGGTGCAGCAGAACTGTAGTGGATTCTACCTTGGTAGATCCAGAGGAAGTTGCCAGAGTTCCTCTGTTACCCACTAGGTTGGTTGATGGCCCACCTCTCAAGTTCCAAGTTATGCCTAAAAATCTTACTATAAATGGGTCAGTGGTCAGGATTCAAGTGAGCATTCAGAGAGATGTCCCAGGAAAGGTCTTGCTGGGGAATGATCTCAGAGCTTTAGGGCTTGTGGGAGACACAGCAGAGAGACCCTGAACAAGGTCACAAACCGGGACTGCACTGGCCAAGTCCAATGCCCTGCCCAAGCCAAAGGGGAAACCCAAGAGGGAAAGTACATATTCCCCCTAACTCACCTACCACTGAGGTGGAGGTAGATGGTCAAACACCTGAACCTTATGAGGAAGAGTTGTTACCTGAAGTTTTTGATCCCAATGACTATCCTGAACTACAAGGTTTGTTAGTAGAAGGTGGTCCTAACAGGATTGAATTCAGTAGGCGCGAACGTGAGTGCCCATCTCTGGAAGGCTTAAGGAGACAGGCCTGCTCCCAGCTTGGAGGTGAACCTCTTGGGAAGCATATGATTTTTTGGGAAGGTGGGCTCCTCTACAGTGAGCCTACAGAGTCTACAGAAGGAGATCATAGGAGGTTGGTGGTTCCCCTTGCTGTAAAACCCTTCCTCTTTCAGTTGGCACATGAAGTGTCCCTTGCTGGTCACCTTGGCATCAAGAGAACCAAGCAAAGGTTATCCATGCATTTCTACTGGCCCAAGATGGAGGTGCAAGTAGCAAGTGACTGCAGGTGTTGTGCCACCTGCCAGTTATCTGGAAAAAGAGGCACAACTATCTAAGCTGCATTGGTACCACTCCCGGTTGTGGGGGTACCATTTGAGAGGGTAGGGATTGACATTGTTGGTCCCCTTGACCCCCAATCATCCTCAGGCAATGGGTGTATCCTGGTACTGGTCGACCATGATACCAGGTATCCTGAGACCATCCCATTAAAGACTGTGACTGCCAAGTCAGTTGCAAAAGCTTTACTTGGCATATTTACTAGGGTTGGCTTTCCTAAAGAAGTTGTGTCTGATAGGGGCAGCAACTTTATGTCAAAGTACATGCAGGCCATGTGGAAGGAATTTGGTGTCACCTAGAAGTTTTTGTCCACATACCACCCACAAACCAATGGTCTCGTTGAAAGGTTTAAGAGAACCTTAAAGAGCATGATTGGGGCCCTGGGAGAGCCCCAAAAAGGCAGTGGGATCTTCTACTTCCATGCTTACTGTTTGCCTACTGAGGCGTACCTCAGGAGGGTGTTGGCTTCAGCCCCTTCGAGCTTCTGTTTGGTCACCCTGTGAGTGGACTCATAGCAATAGTCAAGGAGGGATGGGAGATGCCCACTCCCCCTATCACTACCAACATAATGGACTCTGTGCTAGGGCTCAAAAAGAGGATGGTACTCCTGTTGGGTCTGGCTAGTGACAAACTGAAGGCACGGCAAGCACTGGTGAAACATTGGTATGACCAGAAATCTGCCCTCATCAATTTCACACCAGGTCAGCAAGTCCTGATCATGAATCCTATAAGGCCTAGAGCACTATAGGACAAATGGTCAGGCCCTTACACAGTGGTGGAGTCACTGGGTGAGGTCAACAATTTAGTGGACCTTGGAAAGGCTGGACAAGCTCCAAAAGTGTTGTATGTGAATAGGCTGAAGGCTTTCATCCCAAGAGTTGAAATTGCTGCACTGATGCTGGCTGCAGATGTTGAGGAGGAGGTGTCAGAACCTCGCCCTAACCTGTTCCAGGGCAGTCCTTCAGATAGCTCCATTGAGGGTGTCAAATTCGCCCGTTGCCTGACTTCTGATCAACAAGCTGAGGTTAAATGTTTTCTGAGGCAGTTTTCCCCCTTGTTCTCACAAACTCCTGGTTTGACATCTTGGTGCACACATGACATTAACACTGGAGATAGTGTGCCTACCAAAAGTAGGGGATACAAGATGTCAGACAAAGTAAGGTCTTACATTAAGACAGACGTCAACAAAATGTTGGATCTTGGGGTGATTGAACCCTCTAGTAGTTCTTGGTCCAACCCAGTGGTGTTCGTTCCAAAGGCAGGCACCTCTGAGTTGAGGTTCTGTGTGGATTACAGGGCTCTGAATGCTGTCACCAAGACAGATGGGGTTTATTTTTTTCTCCTGCTAAGAGTGAGACTCTTTTTCTCCCACTCTTAGACATGATTTGAGATATCCTTTGACTTAGTAATGTGTTTATGGGCTATGGGGTCTTTTACTCCATAGGGTTTCATGTGGTTTTTGGTAAGTGTGTTACACAGCACCCTCAGTGTAGTAACACAGGGGTGTTATAGTGACCCCCAAACATAGACTCCATACGCTGGGACTGACTACTGTCTTCCAGGGCATGTAAAGTCACCATTGACTTTACTAGTCTTAAATTGGGAACAGAACCAGTACAAACCATCATATTGTGGAAGTACTGGTAGGGGTAATTAGGTTACCCCTGGGTCTGTTTTTCGAGGGGGCACTGTGCAGTCCCCCTCGTCGATTTTCTGGCTGGTGGCAGTGGTTACCATGCGAAATATTCCACTGGAATATTTCCTATGGGATTTTCCCATTCATTTTAAACGCACCACTTTTTGGTGCAATGTTAAAGATACCGCCGGGTTATTTATTTAATATTTAGTCCCCGGTTGGGTCCTTTTGCCGGAACTCGGTTTTAAAATGGTGTTTGTGTTCAACTCTGTAACTCCAACCCAAGTCGAGCCCTTTGTTCCATTTTTTTCAGGCTTCTCCACAGGAGCCTCCAAAAGTGGTGCCACTCTGTCTAGGTTTACAGGATGTGTGGGAGGGGGGTTTAGGCACCCTGGACTGAGTTGCCTCGGCAACTCAAGTCGCACTCTTGTATAATTGGCCCAGTGGTGAGCCGCCCGGCTCACCACTTAGCATGTTTGAGTGACAGCTAGGACTGATGAATGGGGGTTTTCTGCATAAAAGCAGGGCTTTGGGGACTGGAACTTCAGAAGTCGCCACAGGACCAAAGAATCCGAAGAGGGAGAAGCTGAGCCAACCTGCAACGACGACAACACAGGTGGAGCCCTGCTGAACCGCCTCACCACTTTTCCCGACGACAGAGGAGATCTTCATTCCGAGGAGTCGTCTTCCTTTGACTGGTGGGGATAACCAGTTTGCCTGCCTTTTCGCCTTCCCGGATCGTCTCGTGGCCGCCTTGCCTGTGCCAAGCACCCCGGCAACCGGGCTACCACGATTTACCACTACCTCGAATAAAAGGGTAGTACCTTTTAACCGGAGAACTCCGTGGCTGGTTTCTTCCCTGGCAGTGCAACGACCTTCAGCTTTCCTCCACGTCGAGATCTTCTCTTCCTCTGGACAACGCCGCGACTTGCACCTGCTGCCAGGAACAACTGCCCCCGCTGGAGGAACCTCTCCATTTTAAAGGTACTGTGACTGCCTAGCCTCCCTTGCAACGGTCTGTATGGGGTGTCTATTAAATCCTCGATTTACCACCTGGGCTGACCCTAGGCTGGCTAACTGAACTTTTCTGAGCTGAACCAATTCCTTTTTGAACTCTCTGCAAGACTTTTTCAAGCCTCTTAAACTGTGTGATCTTGGGCGCATTGGTGTTCTGCTCTCTCTAAGAGGGAGCCTGGCCTCTGAAATTTTTGCTCACAAGTAGACTTTCCTGCCTTGCTGCGTGCTTCTAAAGTATTAGTGTTGTGTGCTTTTCTAATTTCTGCCTTTTCCCTCCCTTTTTTTGATAACTTATTGGAGTGCCATTTTCAGTTAAGCGCTCACTTCTGTCTGGACTAGTGACTGTGTTTTTAACTTGCTTACAATAATAGTGCTGGAGTGTTTGTATAAGTGTGTCTTTAAATAAATAATTATATACTTTGATACCAAAGCTCTGGTCAGTGTTTGCTTGTGCTACTGTATTTTAGTACCTATCTTGTATACTCTATATACTGTCTAACTCTTCTTGAGAGAAGTCTGGCTGCTCAGCCACAGCTACCAGGTAGATCTGGGTGGTACAGACTGCTACCAATTGGGTTTACTGCCAACACCTGTAGTCCTAAGCCTTTTGCAGTGGTCCCTAAGGGAACTGCACAGGTTTCTGCCTAACACTCAGCACATTTGACCTCACTGCAGGCTATTGGCAAATAGCTCCTGCAGAACATCCCAAGGAGAAGACCGCTTTCTCAACACCACAGGGTCCTTACCAGTTCAGGGTAATGCCTTTTGGGTTGAGGAATGCCCCTGCCACTTCCAGAGGCTTGTGAATCATGTCTTTAACGGGTTGGACGAATTCTGTCTAGCATATCTGGATGATGTATCAGTTTTCAATGCTACCTGGGAGGATCATGTGAACACTTTAGGATTGTGTTAGTCTCTTCACAAGGCCCACTTGACCATAAAGGCCAGTAAGGGCCCGATTGGACAAGGTTCTGTGGTCTACCTTTGGCATGAAGTAGGTGGAGGGAGGATACAGCCTCTGCCCAGTAAAGTACAAGCAGTACAAGACCGGCCTATCCCACTTCTCAAACCCAAGTGAGAGCCTTTTTATGACTCACTGGGAACTATTTGAATTTTATGGCAGACTATGGCACCATAGCTGCTCCTTTGACTGCTCTCAAAGCTTCTAAGAAACCCAAGAAGATAACTTGGTCTGAAGAGTGTGGGAAGGCCTTTACAGTACTTTACAGTACAGTGCACTTGGGTCTTCCTGTCATTCCTAAAGGCCCTAGATGCTCTTGAAGGATTTTTTAGCAGAAGTGCAGATGTGCCTTGGACAGGGCGGGTGGCAACTTATCTTTTCATGTAGTTTTACCCCTTTCCTGCCTGGTAAACCGCATTTACCGCATTTGGCACGAATAGTTGGCCTGGCTCCAAAATGGCCTGCCACGAGGTTCTTTGTCCTGACCTTTGGCCATCTTGCCCCTTGTCCTTTCCCAGGTTGAGCTGACCCGGATCAGTCCTTTTTTGGGCATGCATTCTCTCGCAAAACACCAAGCTTTCGCAGGCTTCTGCATGCCTTGTGTGTGTGCTTCCAGGATGTGGGCTGGACTGTCTGGTTCCAATACACATGCTGGGTGCCAGAGTCTCTGGTGTGCTGTGAATGCCTGGGACCACCGTGGCCCATGATTAGTCCACATATGGTATGCCTGTATATGAACAGATCTCCCATTGGGTCCTCATCGTTTTGGCGCGAAGGAGATTTTGGATAAGAGAAGGCTCGAAACACCCATACCATGTCAATCTCTGGAGTTCTCACTGAACGGAAGTATAGGATCCAAGTATCCTGAAACTAGTAAGCCGAGGCAAGGAACCGCTGGAGACCCGCTGGAAGGTTTGGCACCTTGAGCCCGCTGTCATTCCAGTGGACCCCTCGCCACTCTCACACTGAATGTCGTACACTTAGCACTTCCAGGTCTGGAGTAAAGAGAGAGCGCCCGAACCAGAGTACACGTGGTTACCGTGTTGCCCAGCCATGGTGAAGAACTTTGCAAATGTATTGCAGCTGTGCTCTTCTGTGCCGTGAAGCCTGCTACAGTGGAACTGGCCTGATTTATCCACCAGGAGCGGAGAAATTGCCACTGTCCCGTGGGAATCAACACTGTAACTTTGTCGCTAGAAGCTGTAGAACCATGAGATTGCCGCATTTGAACCTGCAACTGAAGTAGACTCGACTGCCGAAGTTTGGTCTGGAGTGGGCCGGGGGTCGGTGAGTATTTGCAACCCTAACCGGTGGCCCCTATCGCATCCATCAATTTTTTACGCACGAGTGGCCCCTGGAGGGCCCTCTCCTTTCCACTGCTAGTGAGAACAAGCAAACTATTACCAACTCTTGGAACCTGCTCTTCCCTGTTGGGGAGACCCTCCACGAATAGTGGGAACTTATTCAGAATCACCTCACCCACCTTCCTGAGCTGCTACAGACCCTGCAAAAGACCCTGTTTTGCCCATCTGCACTACCGTGTGCGCCAGCATTGCAAGTACATTTGAGCGATCGGCTCCTCTCTTCTTAGGAACTGGACTGCCTTTCAGTTAGGAATTGTGTATGTTGCAGAACTGCCTTACGACTATTTGCACTACCTGCTTCCTTCCATTTCTAGCTTGTTGACCCATTTTGTGCATTAACCCTTTAGGCCCTTTGGTCTTGTATATATGTATTTAAGTAGGATTGTGTTGGTTTATAAGTGTTACTGTTAATAACTATAGTGTTGAAACTCAAAGGCCTTGAAATAAATGTATGTGTACTTTTAATATATCTAAACCTGACTGTGAGTGATTTGTAAGTGTCCTTTACTGTGTGTGCTCATTGAGGTCTTTCAGTCACCCTCACCCCTCCTCAGACCTAGTCTTGAACGCCGCCAATGCTACCTTGATTGGTTTGGCTTGTCCAGAAGGTTACCATGTTCCAAGAAACTAGGCTGGCCTTCTGAACCTCTGCCCACCAGGTGTTTGCCACGAGTAATGGGGAGGTATGATGAGACAGTTGAAATGTGTCGCTTGCAATTACTACAGTATGTGCCACAACACTCACCTAAGCAATGGTGACAGTAACAAGTGAATCTACATAATCAGCTTCTACCACTCAATTCCAACGCAATTGCTGTCCCGTTTCGCGACCGCGTATGTTCAGCCCCCAATCCAACCAACAAAGGCAGAGGATTCATACCTCCAACAGTTGTTTTCAATGTTGCAGACACGGTTTTGCGGATTTGACCGGGTCTGACTGGGTACAACTGGACTCTCTTTGCTGGAATCAACGTGATGGCGCTATGCACCGCTTCCAACTCTTATAGGCTCCTCCTCTGTATTAAAGGAGAAGTAGGAAGCGGTTTTGCAGCCAATAGCAAAATGTCACAAAGTAACGTTGAGCACAATCACTCCACCAGTAAGCAGGGTACGACTGGACTCTCTTTGCCGGGCTCCATGTGTCTGCGCTACTTGCCGCTTCCAGCTCTTATAGGCTCCTCTTCTGTTTTAAAGGAGCCGCAGAAAGCAGTTTAGCAGCCGATGGCAAAATGTCACAAAGTAACGTTGAGCACAATCATTCTACCAGGAAGCTGGGTATGACTGGATTCTCTTTGCCGGACTCCACTTGTTTTTTACAAAAAGCTCTCTTCTCCTCTTTGTGGGGACCCTACTACACTCCGCTTTATCTTACAGACAACACCACTGTCCCTCCTGCTACTGTAAAAATTACCAATCCTCCTTCACATCACTGCTCCCTCATCTTCGCCTGGGAGGGTACCATTTTTTATCATCCCATCCACCTCTCCAATATGTCTTTCTAAACTCCTTTCTCTTTCTTGCTCCTGTTCCTCACTTTTTTCCTTTTCTCAAAGCATGCGTTCCTTGGCAATTTATCTGCTTCTTTTCGTGTCTCTTTCGGCTTCATTCCATCTTTCGCTCTATCTCCCTCTCTCTTTCTTCCTCCATTTCCTCTGTGCTCTCTTTCGCTGCTTCCCTTTGCCTTTATCTTTCTTCCTTTTGGTTTCTTGCTCTTTCCCTTTCTTGTCTCTCTAGCTCCCTTCACTTTTACCCCTTTCGCTTCCTTTCTTCCTATCTACTTCACATTTCCTTTCTCTCTCCTTCTCTTCCTCAATTATTGTGTCCCACTCTCTTTCCTTCCCCTCCTGCTTCCTTATCAGTCATGCTGTTTTCTTTCCTCTTGCTCTTCCTTTTCCTGTCTTTCCTTAACTTCCCTTTCTCTGTCTTTAGCATCGTTCATGTTCTGTCCATCTTATTTAGGCAATATCTGTCCTCCCACCCACGTGTTGAAAGTGATCGCTGTATCTTCTTCATTGCCCTGCCTGCCTCTCTGTCTTTGGATCTCTTTCTCTTGCCTCTATCAGCTTTGCCTTCAGTTCGAAGCACTCGTTATACTCATTGCACATGGACACTGGCTTTTCTTTGTTTAATTTAGCACCTTTATAACATTCTCACTACTGTAAGCGGGGGTCACATATAAAGGGTTAGTGTACCCTGCTTTGAATTCTTTCAATAAGCGCACACCCAGCTGAGTACCCTGAAGAGTACTGACTGCAGTATCTGCCCGCCTTTCTGCTCTGCTCCAGCGCCGCTCGAATTCAACGTGATTCCTTTAAACTTCACCTCCAGCTGCTTCTTGGTACCTGCCTGAAATACTTACTGGACATTTGCTTATACTTATTTACAACAAAAACAAGTGGATTTAAACTAATATATTTTCGTTTTCTACTTTTAGAAAATAAGCCACGCCCCCTTTTTTCCGTGGCTCTACAAAACACAAGATGTGCGCGCAACTGCGCGCGCGCACACAGCGGAGTACCCTGAAGAGTACTGACTGCTGACCGCTGCAACGCGGCACAGCGAGTCAGCGAGATACTCTATCAGTAAGACTCTAATGGTATATATTTTAGTTTTTTCTTCTTTCTCTTCTTTTTTCTTCTTTTAATACAAGCTAACTGACTTTTGATTTTGATTTTCTCTAAAATAGCCCGGGCCTTGAACTTAACTTAGTATTGCCCCGGACTGAGTCTGTTTAGATTATAAGCCCTGTTTTCGGTCGCCTCTCATAAACTATTGCTTTAATATATCTTTAATACACCTGCGTGATCATGAATCGTTTAACTGCAGGAATGCCTCGAGTCTCGAGCTTGCTAACACGCAGAAGTCTAGACAAGTCCCCAATCAATATTGGCGCCTCAAAATCAGGAATCCCTTCGAAAAAAAGTCTTGGCTTTTCTCCTGACATCCGCCATTTTTTGGTAAACCCTGAACAACCCGAGCTCCAACCTGCTTCTGACCATTCTTTAAATAATGTCCCGGCCAACATTGCGTTACTTGACCAGCTGCATAAAAACTCAGATAGACACCCAATGCATTTGTCGGATAATACGATGCAGCGCTGCTTATCCCTTTCATCAAGCCCTACAAGTAATAATCTTTTTCATACTCCCACCTATTTACCAGAATTTTCTATGGAACCACAGCAAAACCTCTTTGTGCCTCCACCACAGGCCGCTAATCTAAAAACCCTTTATTCAGATATAGTCAACCCTGCCGTAATAAAACCTTTACCAATAGTGCAACCTGTGGCAAACGCTCCTTATTTGCTTCCATTACCTCTCTCTTCTTCTACACAGACTCCGGTTTCGAATAGTATTGACTTACCAACTCTGAATGGTACGTTAAATGCTCCTAACACTTCTGCACTCTCAAAAACTCCAGATCTTTACATAACAGACGCAACTGAAGACCTCTTTTCACCAATTAAGTCTCCATCGTCTTTTGTCGCTTCTTTCTCTAAACTAACAGCACGCCAATCATTTGGATTTCCATCAATCAACAATCCTCCACTCGATGCTGCATTAACAGCTATAAACACTAGCATATTTTCATTAGTCAAACTCTTTGAAGTACTAGACCATAGATCGGCTTGTCATCAAGACTCTCTGCTTCTTCATAAAAATATAGATTGGATTGCAGCATCTAGAAATAATGTAACATCTCATTTGAAAACAAGTGAGCTTCATTCTTTAATACCTTTGGAGAGTCCTGCTTCTGAAGATCCAATTGGAGATGTACAGCCAAATCTGGAACCACCTGCAGTTTCTAATGAGGATGAATGAATCCCTAATTCCCCTGACGTGCAAATTGTTGAAAAACCCCTTTATGAGGTGTTAATTAAACCAGTTCAAATCTCCAAAAGAAGGAGAGGAAATAGGAAGCGCACATCACAAAATCTGAATTATTCTGGTTGTAATTCCGATATTGAACAAAAACCATCGAAAAAAAATCACCAAAAAATAAAACAAATAAAAAAGCCAAAACAAAAAAGTTTATTGCAAATTTAGCATCTAGTGATAAATTGTCTCATGATTTATCTGAACAAGATTTGCAAGAGCCTCAAAAATGTCCTTCTCCATCAAGAACGGTTACATCGACTCTTCCTTCAGTCTTAGAAGTCTCCAAAGGTAAGAAGCCTACTCTCTCTCAACCAATTTGTATTGAAAGTGAAGAATTAAATGAAGCTGATTTGAATGACATCCAAGAAGAGCTTATGAACATGCCTGTATGTAAATGACTCAATTATCGAAGTAGTTCATCACGGTCTACACAACACTACATTAAATAAACAACAGGTGAGGCCTATCTTTCGTGTACATTTTGATGCAAACTCCATAGCTTTCAAGACCCTTGATCAAAGGTGGAAAGCCTTACAGTCAAATTCCCTGAGTCTGAGTGATAGATCGGACACTACTGACATCCCTGTATTAGCCAACCAAAACACTCATGGAGTTGTTATGCAACAATGGACAACTTCAGAATCTTTTCCGGCAGTTAGACCCAAATCTACATCTTCCCTGAGATTAAGATCTACAACTAAAACAGTGTCAAACATTTCTGAAGATTATATCCATGAAGAGTATAGACCTGACATATACCTTCCAAACCCCCCAATATTAAGAGATGAGTGCTTGAAGATGACAATGCTTGACAGGTTACATTCGGATCCCTTTCCGAATCGTAATACAATACTATTAATATTAAATTCAATACCTGCATTATCACAAGTAAACTCAAATGATATTGCCTCTCTATGGTATCCAATGCCAGCACAACAAGATGTCAGCCTGATCGATGTGTATTCGATATTTGTCAAAAATCTTATCTGGAAAGAAAGACAAGAACTGTACAATAGAGGGTTAAAGATTGAAGCATTTTGTCCCCCTCCTAAAATTGAGAAAACTATGCCTAAAAATCCAAACTCCAATGTGACACATGCACACAACATTGAATCGACTTGCTGTACGTGTAAGGCTGATAAAGGCTCAAACCAAGGGCCCCCCCCATCTAAATGGGAATGGCTTAAAAACGAAAAAAAGGGTGGGGTCAGTCAACTAAATCATTAGACTAAATCTGCAAAATTATTACACTCTTGTACCTTAGCATCATGGAATACTAGAGGGTTCGCACATTTACTGTTCACTAATGAATCAAATCTTAATACGTATGACATAGTTTTACTACAAGAAACCTGGCTCCAAATTACTCCTTGCTGGGCAGATCATCAACTCAACATTGTGCCGGCCTCTAAACCAACTAAAGGGCGTCCTGCTGCTGGCCTCTTGGTTGCAGTCCATAATGACAGCCAGCTTGCCCTCAAAGCGTGGCCATCACCTGACATTGGAATTCAGGTTGTTGAACTATCTACGACTAACTCTTCATCAATTTTTTCCTTCTTGCTTAGTACTAAATATATATTGGAACCCCTTATCTCCTTCTGAGCTGCGTTTCTTAGATGAAATGGAAAATGTGCTAAATCAAGCTTTAATTAATCCCAATATTAGAACGGTGATTATTGCTGGTGATTTTAATTTAAATTGTATAAATATAAAATATAACTCAAGAGTCTATAAGTGGACTAAGTTAGCAGTCGAAAGAAAGTTATCTATGTTAAACGGATCATTCTCTTCAGATACTCCACCCAAGCCGACGTGGAAGCGAAATAATAGTAAGTCTATATTAGATTATGTCTTCATATCTGCAGAGGCCATTCCTCTGATAGCATCATTTGAGGTATTAATGACCAAACTCGGTGATCACAACATCATCGAAGTTTCTTGGTTGGAATTCGTGATCATTATAATTTGACAATAGAAATAAATAATGAAGGCAACCGACTTAAAAGGTATCCTTCCCAAATAGCTAAACTGAAACATCATATGATAATTCTACTATAGCTAGTGTTTTTTATAGCGATTGCATTCAAGTTTTAAATCAGGAAGTAAGTATACTACCTCGTACATCCTACTCACATAAATATCCACGATTATTACAAATTTCAAACCTAAAGAAAGCAATGAGACAGGAACTGAGAACTATACCGGCTAGGACATGTACAGCACACAAGCACCAAATAAGAAACTATTACAAAAATCGAATTAAACAACTCTTATATAATTATAATCAAGAAAGAGCTGAAGCTATGCTAAGAGCACTAGTTTCCAAGTCAACTGTCGAGATTTGAAAGTTCTCAATGACCTGCCTCGTAATGCTCATAGATCTATCTTACTAAACCCTATCGCTGAGTCTGTATGGTCCAAGCATTTCCAGCTATTACTACAAAAATCAAACCAGACCTGGGATTTAGAATTCATACCCAATCCTCGCTTATGGTTAGGGAGAATTCTCTGTTTAGGCTGAATTTCCTAACCTAGTGAGTCCCCCAGCAGCTTTGCTGGATTTTTTGGGGTTTATTTTTTTTCTCCTGCCAAGAGTGAGACTCTTTTACCCTCACTCTTAGACATGATTTGAGTGTGTTTCTTTGAATCTAGATGTGTTTAATGGGCTATGGGGTCTTTTACTCCATAGGGTTCCATGTGTTTTTGTGATGTGTGTTACACAGCACCCTCCGTGCAGTAACACAGGGGTGTCATAGTGACCCCCCAGTATAGACTCCATACCCTGGGACTGACTACTGTCTCCCAGGGCATGTAAAGTCACCATTGACTTTACTAGTCTTAAATTCTGAACAGGCCCAGTACAAACCATCATATTGTGGACGTACTGGCTGGGGCAATTTGATTGCCCCAGGGTCTGTTAGTCGAGGGGGCACGTCTCCATCCCCCCTGATCGAGTTTTGGCTGGTGGCAGTGGATACTACTTTTTATATTCAACCGCGAATATTTTCCTATGGGATTTCCCATTGTTTTAGGCTACTATCTTTATTTAATTATTTAAGGTAGCCTCGAACATACCGCTGGTTTATTTAATTAATATTAATTCTCCGGTTGGTATTTTTTGCCAAAACTTGATTCTAAAATGGCGTTTGTGTTCTCTTCTGTGACTCCAACCCAAGTCGAGCCCTTTGTTCCACTTTTTGGCGGGCTTCTCCACAGAAGCCTTCCAAAGTAGTGCCACTATGTCTGGGGTACTTAGGAGGGGTGGAGGGGAATTTAGGCACCCTGGACTGAGTTGCCTAGGCAACTCAAGTCACACTCCGTCCTGATTGGCCCAAGTGGTGAGCCGTCCGGCTCACCACTTAGCATGTTTGAGTGACAGCTAGGCTGAGTGAATGGGGGTTTGCTGCATAAAAGCAGGGCTTTGGGGACTGGAACTTCAGAAGTCGCCACAGGACCTAAGAATCCGACGAGGGAGAAGCTGAGCCGACCTGCCACGACACCACGAGCGGTGGAGCCCTGCTGCACCGTTTCACCACTTTTCCCAACGACAGAGGAGATCTCCCGCTGGAGATTCTTCTTCCTTTGACTGGTGGGGATAACCAGTTTCACCGTCTTTTCACTTTCCCGACGTATCTCGTGGCCACCTTGCCCGTGCTAAGCACCCCCGCAACCGGGATACCACATTTTACCACGGCCGCAAGATAAAGGTACCACCTTTTACCGGAAAACTCTGCGGCTGGTTTCTGCCCTGGTAGTGCAACGACCTGCATCTTTCCTCCACGTCGAGATCTTCTCTTCCCCTGGACGACGCCGCAACTTGCAACCACTACCAGGAACAACTGCCACCGCTGGAGGATCCTTCCCACTTAAGGTACCATGTCCCGCCTGGCTTCCCTTGCAACCGACTGTACAGGGTAGATTTAGCCCCCGGCTTTCGAACCTGGGTTAGCCTGGGACACCCTGGCTAAACTTTTCTAAGCCTCTCTAAACTCTTCTCTGAACTCTCTGCAAGACTTTCTAAGCCTAGTGCAACTGTGTGATCTTGGGCGCATTTGTGCTCTGCTCTCTCTAAGAGTGGGCCCAGCCTCTGGACTTTGGCTCACCAGTGACTTTTTGCTCTCTGCCTTGCTAATAGTGTTCCTGAATCGTAGAGTGCTGTAATCCTGCATGTTCTGTCTTTTTCCCTCCCTTTTTCACAACCTTAGTATAGTGCAATCTAGTTAAGCGCTCACCTCTGTATGAAAATAAGTGGTATCTTACTGTGATTTTCTAATAAGGGAAAAAGGGGTGTATATATCATAATAGTAACTGTGTTTAGAATATTTTACAATAAGAGGGCTGGAGTGTTTCAACTGTGTGTTTATAAATAAATAATTATATACTTTGATACCAAAGCTCTGGTCAGTGTTTGCTTGTATTATTGTATCTGAGTGCCTATTGAGTATACTTTGCATACTGCCTAACTCTTCTTGAGGGAAGTCTGACTGCTCAGCCACAGCTACCAGGTAAATCTGGGTGGTACAGACTGCTACCAAGTGGGTTGACTGCTAACACCTGTAGTCTTAAATCTTTTGCAGTGGTCCCTAAGGGAACTGCACAGGTTTCTGCCTAACACTTATCAGATCTTGTATTTGATGAATTGGACATTCTATTGATAATTAAAAAATGTAGTACATCTAGAGCCCCTGGACCGGATTTGCTCACTGATGCAATACTAAAGAAAAATCCTGAACTGTGGGCAAACGTGCTAAAATCAATTTTTATGAGAGTTATTGTTAGGCAGAAACCTGTGCAGCTCCCTCTGGGATCACTGCAAAAGATTTAAGACTACAGGTGTTTGGCAGTAAACCCACTTGGTAGCAGCCTGTACCACACAGATTCACTTGGTAGCTGTGGCTGAGCAGTCAGACTTCCCTCAAGAAGAGTTAGGCAGTATACAGAGTATTCACAATAGGTCACAAGAACACAGTAGAACAAGCAAACACTGACCAGAGCTTGGTGTAAAAGAGATATAATTATTTATTTAAAACCACATCTAATAAAACACACAGGCACTAATGTTAAGCAGTTCAAAAACACGGTCACTAAAAGATATACACTCCCTTAAAAGAATATTAGACAAGTCTTAAGTAAAGCCCCACTTATTTTCAGACAGCAGTGAGCGCTTAACGCAGATGGCACTCTAATAATTCGGTTTAAAAGGGAGAGAAAGGCAGAGCATAAATTGAAACAGATCCCAACACTTTCAAAAGAACACAGCAAGAGAGGAAGGCAGAGTCAAACCGTGAAGTTAGAGTTCAGAAAGCCGGATCCACTTTAAGAGGATCAGAACGAAATGTGTCCAAGGTCACACGGTTGAAAAGTGCACAAAAGTCTCAAAGGTTCAGAAAGAGTTGGACCAAAAGAAAGGGACCAGTTAGATGGTCAAGGCGGCCAGCCCAGGCAAGAAGGTTAAGGGATTATTATTACCTTGTAGCAATCTTTAGAAAGGGAGGCCTGGCGGACACGGTACCTTAAAGTGGTGAGAATACTCCAGTGGGGGCAGTTGTTCCTGGCAGCGGATGCAAGTCAGGGCTTCGTCCGGGGGAAGAGAGGATCTCGTCGGGGAGGAAGACAGGAGTCCGTTGCACTGCCAGGGAAGAAACCAGCCGCAGAGTTCTCAGTTAAAAAGGAGCGGTCCTTTTATTCGCGGTCCAGTGGTAAGTGGCTATCCAGTTGCCGGGGTGCTTGGCACGGGCAATTCGACCACAAGACGTCCTGGGATGCGAGGAAAAGAAGGTAAACTGGTTGTGCCCAACAGTCAGGGGAAGAAGACTCTCCAGCCGGGAGATCTTCTGTCGTCGGGAAGTGGTGAGTCGGTTACGCAGGGCTCCACCGGTGGTGTCGTCGTAGCAGGTCGGCTCAGCTTCTCCCTCGTCGGATTCTTAGGTCCTGTGGCGACTTCTGAAGTTCCAGTCCCAAATGCCCTGCTTTTATGCAGCACACCCCCATTCACTCAGCCTAGCTGTCAATCAAACATGTTAAGTGGTGAGCTGGCCGGCTCACCACTTGGGCCAATCACACAAGAGTGCGACTTGAGTTACCAAGGTAACTCAGTCCAGGGTGCCTAAACCCCCTCCCACACCCCCTGTGGTACCCAGACAGAGTGGCACCACTTTTGGAAGCTTTTGTGGAGAAGCCCGCCAAAAAGTGGAACAAAGGGCTCGACTTGGGTTGGAGTCACAGAAGAGAACACAAACACCATTTTAGAATCGAGTCCTGGCAAAAAATAACAACTGGGGAATTAATATTAAATAAATAAACCGGCTATATGTTCGAGGCTATGAGAATTAAATAATTAAAGTTGGTAGCCTCGAACAATGGGAAAATCCCATAGAGATATATTCGCGGTCGAATATAAAAAGTAGTATCCACTGCCACCAGCCAAAACTCGATCAGGGGGGACGGAGACGTGCCCCCTCGACTAACAGCCCCCGGGGCAATCGAATTGCCCCGACCAGTACGTCCACAATAAGATGGTTTGTACTGGTTTCTGTTCATAATTTGGGACTAGTAAAGCCAATGTTGACTTTACATGCCCTGGGAGACAGTAGTCAGTCCCAGGGTATGGAGTCTATGGTGGGGTGTCACTATGATACCCCTGTGTCACTGCACGGAGGTTGCTGTGGAACACACATAGTAAAAACACATGAGACCCTATGGAGTAAAGGACCCCATAGCCCATAAAACACATTAACAGTCAAAGGAACACCACAAATCATGTCCAAGAGTGGGAGAAAAAGAGTCTCACTCTTGGCAGGAGAAAAAAAACAAACTCCAGAAATCCAGCAAAGCTGCTGGGGGACTCATTAGGTTAGGAAATTCAGCCTAAACAGAGAATTCTCCCTAACAGTTATCGAATCAAACCAAATCCCTCCATCCTGGCAACAAGCAATTATTATCCGATATTTAAAAAAGGAAATAGATCAAACCCTGCTAATTATAGACCGATATCGCTACTGGATGCCCCAGGGAAAATATTTGCAAAATTGATACTTAGAGACTTTTCTAAATGGTTGAGTAAAGAACAGCACTTTGATATTTTGTTGCTGGAATTGGCACTTCATTACATTTTTTCATTTTATCAGTACTAAAATATCAAGCGAATTTAACTAAACAACCGGTTTTTATTGCTTTTATAGATTTTAAACAAGCATTTGACTCTGTGTCAAGAATAGTTCTATGGAAGAAACTCGGAGATATTGATTGCCTGCATATATTAGGTTTTGAATTCTTAAATTTTATTCTGAAACTTCCATAAGAATTAAGCTCACATCAAATGGATTATTATCGGAGCCAATTGGAACAAACTCTGGCTTAAAACAAGGATGTCCATTTGCTGCAATTTTATTTAATTGTTATATTAATGATATTTGTACTGCTTTTAATTCTGTGTGATCTTTTCCACCAAAAATGGATGTCCATGAAATTCTGTATTTATTATATGCTGATGATCTGGTGATAATAGACAGAACCCCAATTGGGTTACAGAGGAAGCTATCAACATTATCTGAATATGCATCAAAATACGAACGAACAATTAATACTTCCAAATCCAATATTCTTATTTTTCAACATGGTAGTTTATCAGCCAAAACAAATTTTATCTGGAAACTAGGACATTGTAAGCTGGATCTGGTTCAAGAATATAAATATCTCGGTGTAAATCTGAATTCACACCTGCTAGATTCACCATATCAAGAAGAAATTGCTGCTAAAACGAGACTACTTGTGATTCAAGGTAAAGCGCTCCAAAGGAATTATGGAAAATTCTCGGATACCGGCCAGGATATTCTATCTACAAAAGGTTGTTCCCACAGTGATTTATGTAGCCAAACTAAAATCAATCCAAAAGCCATAAAATGGGACTTCATTGAAGGCCTGTTTTGGAAACATATTTTACCAATACCTGTGCGTACTCTGATTGCCCTCATTAGATTTGAATTGGGTCTTATTTCATTAAATGCTTCAGTCTCTTGGCTTATGTTGTCCCTATATAGAAAATGTCTAATTGCCACTGATATAGATATGGATGTATTTCCTGTATTAAAAAATGTTCTAGAGAAATCTACCTACAAACCACTATTACAATGGAAAAATTGTTGTTTGTCAATCTTGTACGATGCTGATAGTTCATTAGACCTATTATTAGAATTCCCTGATAAACATAAATTGAAACGTTGGAGAAGCGATTAGATTAGTACTATTGAACAAATTAGCTCATATTAGGTGTTTAAAAAAGGCGCCTTCCAATTGCGAGTAGTCAATGTGCTACCACAGTACCTAATTAAATTTCCTGATAGGAAATATGCAGATGCATTTTTACGGTTTAGGTTTAATTTAATGCCTACAAAAGATACAGTAGCTTCTCGCAATCATATGGCGACCTTGTCCAGAACATGCTCTTATTGTAACAAAAGTGACTCTATTGAAACCACAAGGCATCTTCTAGTTGACTGTCCAGCGCTCTTAGATATTAGAACTCGCTATCTTTATAAACATTTTAAATATAGATTGTCGATAACCAAAGATGAACTATGGGACGCAATTTTTAACACCGCCAACACTTCATTGATTATTGACATCATCCAATTTTTGAAAGAGCTAAAATTGTTACCAGTAGATTAGCTATGATCTTGTATTGCTACATAGACTTGAGTTTAAGCAAGGTTTACGATTTTTTTATTTGCAATATTGGACACAATGAAACAACCTACCTTTTCACTGGTTATTATGAAATGAAACTATTATGAATTTATTTATATTTTAAATATACATTTTAAAATGGATTATGTACAAACCTATAAATTGCATATCTTGTGTTTAACTAAAATGTGTTTTAAATAACTATTTTCTTTTCTATTGTATACCTATAAGTTAAGTTATCTATTGACGGTTATTGTGCCTAAATGATGACCAATTATTGTTGAATAACTAAATCAAATCGTAAAGTGAAATTGAAATGTAAACTCTACTAAAACAATGGGCCTCATTAGGACCCTGGCGGAGTGGGTTTCCGCCAGCGGTATTCGCGGCGGACCCGTCCGCCCCACTACGAGTTCCCGTAGCGCCATGGCGCCGTTTTCCGCCTGGTTTTACCAGGCGGAGAAAACCATGGCGCTACGGGACCTCGTTGTTAATTACGCCACCGTATTTTACGGTGGCGTAATTAACTCCTTCCCCACTCCCATTATACCCTATGGGGCAAGAATGGGAATGGGGAAGGGCAGAATGGGGATTGGGGATTTACCGCTCCGCCAAGGTCGGCATGGGGTGGTAAATCCGCCAACCCCCATGGCGCTATCGACGGCTTTCCGCCGTGCTTCGCGGTGCATTTAGCACCGCGAAATCCGCCAGGGTCGTAATGAGGGCCAATGTATTAGATTTTAAAAAAATACACAAATAAGTGTAATCCCTGCCCTTAGTCTGACAGATCCATGCCCTGGGGAGGAGAAGGAGATGCCGAGCATGCTCTATCCTCCACCTTCATGCTGATTAAGCATTAACTCTCTCATGGGTGGATCCTCTGTCTCGTCCTGAAACATCTTCCATAACTCTAGAACAGCTAATCGTGTTTGCAGTTTCTTTCCTTTATACGTGGCATGTAAATATGTTATAATGTGTTGCAGCACTGATTTTGAAAGAATCCCCCCATGGGGCCAGGACAAAAACATTTTACCCGCTGTGCCCCGAACCCATTCAGAATGGTACTTTTTGTTTTTATATCTGGTCAGCTGTTAGGGAGAATTCTCTTAAAAGGCTAATTTCCCAAACCTAGTGAGTCCCCCAGCAGCTTTGCTGGATTTTTGGGGTTTGTTTTTTTCTCCTGCTAAGAGTGTGACTATTTTCTTCCCACTCTTAGGCATGATTTGGGGTATGTCTTTGACTTGTTATGTGCTTATGGGCTATGGGGTCTTTTACTCCATAGGGTATCATCTGTTTTGGTATGTGTGTTACACAGCACCCTCAGTGCAGTAACACAGGGGTGTCATAGTGACCCCCAAAGATAGACTCCATACCCTGGGACTGACTACAGTCTCTCAGGGAATGTAAAGTCACCATTGGCTTTACTAGTCCAAAATTGTGAACAGAAACAGTACAAACCATCATATTGTGGAAGTACTGGAAGGGGTTAATTAGATTGCCCCTGGGTCTGTTTCCAACAGGGCACTGTCCATTCCCCCCTTGTCGAGTTTCTGGCTGGTGGCAGTGGTTACCACGCAAAATATTCCACTGGAATATTTCCTATGGGATTTTCCCATTGATTTTAAACGCACCCCTTTTTTGGTGCAATGTCAAAGATACCGCTGTTTTTTTTATTTAATATAAAATCCCCGGTTGGGTCTTTTCGCAAGAACTCTTTTCCAAAATGGCGTTTGTGTCTGTTTCTGTAACTCCAACCATGGTCGGGCCCTTTGTTCCACTTTTTAGCGGGCTTCTCCACAGAAGCCCTCCAACTGGTGCCACTCTGTCTGGGTTCCACAGGATGTGCGGGTAGGGAAATTGGCACCCTGGACTGTGTTGCCTTAGCAACCCAAGTCGCACTCTGTTCTGATTGGCTCAGTGGTGAGCCGCCCGGCCACCACTTAGCATGTATGAGTGACAGCTAGGCTGTTGAATGGGGCTTTTTCTGCATAAAAGCAATGCTTTTGGGACTGGAACTTCAGAAGTCGCCACAGGACCTTAGAAATCCGAAGAGGGGAGAAGCTGAGCTATCTGCAATGACACCACCGGTGGAGCCCTGCTGCAATGACCTCACCACTTTCCCGAAGACAAGAGGAGATCTTCTGCTGGAAGAGTCTTCTCCCTCTGAGCTGGTGGGAACAACCAGTTCGCCATTCGTCTTCCAGGGCGTCTCTTGGTCGAATCGCCAGTGCCAAGCACCCCGGCAGCCGGATAGCCAAGCTTCACCACTTTCACCGCGAATAAAAGGAACGCACCTTGTAACCGAATGAACTCCGCGGCTGGTCTCTACCCTGGGCAGTGCAATGACTCCAAGTTTCCTCCTCGACGAGATCTTCTCTTCCCCTGGTCGAAACCATGAACTGCCCCCGCTGCCAGGAACAACTGCCACCGCTGGAGCTTCCTCAACTTCAAAGGTACTGTGTTTCACCTGGCCTCCCTTTCCACGGTTTGCTAAAGGTGACCCTTAAATCCTTGGCTTTCCAACTGGGTTGGCCCCCAGACCTTCTAACTTTACCTTCTGAATCAAACCAACCTCTTTTGAAAATGTTTACAAAGACTTGAATGCATTTCTAAACTGTGTGATCTTTCGCACATTTCACCTTTCTCCATTTAAAGTGGCCCTGGCCTATGAACTTTGGCTCTACAGTAGACTCTGCCTTCACTAACTTGTTTTGGTCTTAGAAAAGTGTTGGGAACTGTTTTATTTTCATGACCTGCCTTTTTCTCTCCCTTTAACTGAATTATTGGAGTGCCATCTAGGTTACGCGCTGATATCTGTTTTGACAAACAGTGGTGTTTTGACCTAGACTTGTCTAATAGTTATTAAGGAAGGTGTGTATCCTTTTTCTGATTGTGTTTGAACTTGCTTTGATCTATAGTGCTAGTGTATTTCCTAAAGTGTGTGTTAAATAAATAATTATATACTTTTGATACAAAGCTCTGGTCAGTGTTTGTTTGCTCCACTGTGTTTTTAGCCCTGTTGTGTATCCTCTGTATACAGCCCTACTCTTCTTGAGAGAAGTCTGACTGCTCAGCCACAGCTACCAGGTAAATCTGGGTGGTGCAATCTGCTACCAATTGGGTTTGCTGCTTACTCCTGTAGTCTTAATCTTCTTGCAGTGGTCCCCAAGGGAACTGCACAGGATTCTGCCTAACAGCAGCGACTTACATAAATGCATAAGTGGAGTGTCTCCCATGGTGGCACGTCACACTCTTGACTGCTGATACTTACCGGACCTTAACAAACCTTCACACTTTATACCTCTTCTATTCCTCCTTCACAAATACTTCCCTGTATATTCAACACTTTCAACATCTCTTCTCAACCTTCTCGGCTACAACAACTATTTGGGCAAGCACCACAAACGCTGCCCACTCCCAGAACCATACCCTTTGGGTCCAAACTCCAGCTCCAGGTGCTTTACAATGTAAACCAATATCCACAAAACCTCGCTTTTCACAGTTCAACCCACTGTTCACCCTCCCGCTGGCAACAGCAATCACTACACATACAGGTGCACCTTCAGAAATAACACAAGAAAACCCCCAAACTCATAGCCGTCTTCCTGCCCTCTTGACAAGGTATCCTTTTATCTCTTCCTTGTCATGGGAAATCTCTATATTCTTAATATTTTAATACTTTGTCATGAGGTTTAGTGTGTCACATTCCATAATCTTGTTATAGGTATCCTCTCATGAATAAATCATTTATCAACTCACGATTCCCCAATATATAGAGACCAATTCCTCCCTCCTTCGTTTGTCACTTCGATGCTCTATACTTTCATCCGTGGATCGGCCAATGCCTTCGGGATCAATCTTCCTTCAATCGGCCACGTGCCCTCACCCTGCAGGGCACCTGTGGGACCGGGCAGGATTTTCTCCAAGGGTGCTGAAGTCGGCCATCTCAGTTCAAGTGTAAATCAAAGTTCTCAACAGATCGCTCCGCAGTCCTCAAGATCGTAGCAGGGGCTATTGACAATCCGAGGGCCTGGAAAAAACCATCCTCTGCTACCATATGTAAAAGATCCCTGGAAAGTCCCAGCACTAGCAGAACAGACAGGCCAGGAAATACTGCACCCAATGACGGAAATAGTCAAAGTAAATGGCAAAGGCCTGTTTTAGTAACAATCCATTTAAAACAGGGATAGCAATAAGCACATAAGTCTCCAAAGATATTTCTATCTTTAAAATGCACGAAAATAGATAAGGCAAAAATACATCACAACTGAAGTCACACTTCAATCTTGGTTACAAAAACCTACCAGATGGAGGGATTGGCTAGGGGAATTGGCTAAATATAGTTTACATATGGGTTAGTCTTTTCATTGGATATAATGATCTGATGGCCCCACCTTGTAACACCACTAAATTGATACAAGTAAGAAAGGAATCATCTTAGCAGCAGGTAATTGGCTAATGCAACAGTAACATGGCAGATTATTTTGAGAGTTGTGATGGTTGGCTTTGGTATTACCAACCTTGGGCACTTGGCAGGTCATCAGCGCATGAGCCAAAATACTGGTAGGGGGAGTAACATCAAGGAACTGCTTATTTTAATTGAATAAGACACCATCCCTTATTTCCTAGGCGTCGAGCCATGGCATCTATGTTTGTACTTATCCTTGTCCAGCATCTCTCGCTCTGGGAATCTGTGGAGAGTGAGAGCAGGTGCATATCAGTGTCTGGAGTTAATGTATGGGCAATTTCTTACAAATATAAGTCACATGTGCGGAAACCATGTTTTGAATTATTCTAATTGGCTTTTATTAGGATTTTACCTCGTAATATTATGGGTGCTATTACTTTCTTGGCCATTGGAGACTTGGTTGAGCTATTCCTCATGCAATATAAAGCTTTTAATTAATGGGCACCTGGCTTTCAAAGGTTGTTTGTTCTCTACTTGATCTAAGAAAAATATGCCTAACGCTTGGGAATTATTATCGTCTGTTATCTTTGGAGCCATCCAAACCTCCCTTTTTGCAGGAACCTTGGAGGGGGCTATGCAGCCACAGTGTGGCCTGTACAGGTCTGTATTTTAGCTAATTCCAGCAAGTCGAATCTCCTTGGAGCTTTGAGGCCTCTTTGAGGCTTTCCATTCACTCTAACGTGGCGTCACCGTCCATTTTATTCGAGATGGACAATTGTTACTATAGCATTTCTACATTTCGCAAGCTATATATGTATACTGTTTGTCTTGCGTTTCAGCGTATACAGTGATTATGTTATGTTACTCATGTCTATATGGTGCAGGTAACATTCTTCATGTCTAAATGCATGTATGACCTAGTGTCTGTGTTTTTCATGGTGAGTGCATATTTGCTTCATGTCTGTTGTATCTTTGTGTGTCACTTTGGCAGTGATATCACTTGCTCTTGTCACCTTCAGTTACAGAATGTTCATTTCTTCTTGAGTTTCCTCTTCTATTGTTCCAGTATAAGGTTGGTAGGGTTGTCTTAGTGAATAGTGTCTCTTGTGCTTGCAGTATAGAGGTGGGGGAGGGGCTGATGCTATAAATGACATAGTCCACTTGTTTCTACGATATGGAGGCGGGGACAGACACAATGAATGACGTATTCATCTGCCTCTCGACAATAGGAATCCTTGGGGATTTTTGGGAGATTTACCACCGGCAGAATTAGCGCATGGTAAATCTGCAGATTTTTGGAGATAAAGTGTAGGATTTACTTCCAGCAGCAAGGTGGAGGTGAATCCACTACTTTTCATCTGAAAATGAACAGATTTACCATGCCGTAATTCCGCCAGCTGGAAATCTGTCAAAAATTATAATTTGGCATTGAAGGAAAAATGGCAGGAACGGAATTACCACCACTTTTTTCCCACACCTCCAAAGTTGGAATGAGGCCCTTTGGAGTCGTCAAGAAAAAGGTGTTCCCTTGTTTACTGATTTCTGTCAACAGAAAAGGCAGTACATGCATTGTATACATGCTTTATAAAACACATACTGATGTAGAGAGCAGGTAATGTGGAAGCCCTCAAGAGACACTGCATCTCTGACAAAGGAGATGCTTTAGAAGAGCAAACCTGAAAAAGAGGAAGAGTCCTCAGATGAAGGTAAAGAAAAGGATGGAAAGATAAGTGAGATGTTTGTTTCTTGTGCATGTAAGAGTGTGTTTCTGTGCATTTCATTGTGCATCTCGATGGATTGGCCACTCAGCCATTCGGCTGTGAGCAGATTTAGATGAGTCATGTGGGATGTTTTTTACAAGCAGCACTGGGGGCCAAAAGAATGCACCCCATTTTATATCCATCCAAGCCACTGTGTGTGTTTAAAACTACTTATTTCCTCTGGCTGCCTGTAGCATGGGCTTCCAGATGCGGTGCTCTCGCTCTAAACATATTGTGTATCTCTTGGCTTGACTCTTTTTCTAACACTTGACTAACTTCATGTAATGGGTAACAACAACAACAGGCCTTGCCGACACACTGATCTGCTCTGCCTATGCCACCTTGGCACCACCATGGTCATCATCACCCAGGACTGGAAGCAGCTGTCTGCCATTTGGCATGATTTCGCACGTTTGGGTGAATTACATTTACATTCAAAGTGAAACTCATGCAAGCAAGCAACATTTCTGCTGCTGCTCTGTGCCAGGGTGTGGCCCTCAAGCATGCACCTGTCTCCGATGGATCCAGAATTAGATCCAGTGACATGCAGGCTGCAGCAGGAGCGAGGAACCAGAGGCAGGGAGCAGCACGTGAAAGCCAAGGCCCGAGCAGTAAAAAAAATAAAAAAGTAGGAGGGGTGGCTGACTGACTCCTTGGTCAAGATGACGCAAAAGGTGTCAGGACACGTTAGTAGTTAGAGGAGCCGAGGTTGGAGCATTAATATTAAAGGCAGAGGGTGGCCCGGCCTATAGTATGGGGCAGGAAGAAACAGTGGTGTGCTGATGGCCTTAAACCACAGCAGCTTAACCCTGTGGTCTTAAAACTTGTGCATACCGAGCCCCACCTTGAATAAAATTATGGGTTGTGTTAGGACTGATTTTCTATACTCTGGCCTTATGGACAGATGTATAGAAGGCCTCAACTCAGAACAGTGACGTCTGCAGCATAGTAGCCCACAGTCAGAGCTGGTCAGCCACAGGGTGATCCTGGGGCACTTCCGATGGCTCTTCTTTGCTGGACTCTGAGCAGCTGACATTGAGAATGGATGTTCCCTCCACTCCAAGGGTCGCAGCTAACTCGCAGGACTACTGCAGATCACCTTCAAGACAGGACTCTCCCAGGACAGTAGCAGAAGTTGGTCACCAAGCCTTCCCTCAACGGGTCTCCAGTTTCCTTGTGGGTCTTGCAGCTGGACAGGAGTCTTGACTCCTTCAGTTTCTTCCAGGATCTCTCTAGAGTGGCTACAGGGTTCCTCTTCTTATCCTAAAAGCCTGTTAAGAGCAGCATCCCACACTATCCAGTAGTAGATCTGCCCCACACACAAACACACACACCAGCAGTGGTCCAATCAGGACCATTGGCAGCAAAACTCATTCATTCCACCCAGACACACTGGCACCCGTATGTGGATTGGGACCAGACAGTCCCAGGCCGCTTAATGGCAGCAAACACACATAGCCCTTCAGTAGCCTGCCAAAAGATTCTGCTTTCCTGGGCACTGGGTGTACATATAAGGATTTTCCTGGCATCACAGGCCAGGAAGAAGACTACAAAAACAAGATGGCCAAAGGACAAGTGAAAAATCTTGTTGCAAGGCCATGTTAGACCAGTAGTCACAGTTAGTAGCCAAACGTGATAGGGCTAAAATAAAAAAGTACCAAAAATTGTAAAAAGTCACTGCTGCCACTAGCTTGTCCATTTAGCACACATAGAGTAACCAAAAATCTAGGGTGAAACAAAAAGTGTACCCCATTGTACTGCATTGTAAGATGCATTGTGCAATAATTAAAAGTTACCACAAGTGATAATAAGTCACTAAATGTAGCAACAAAGTAACTAGACTAAAGGAAACAATGTTTCCCGCTACTGATAGCCTGAAGGACATGTCCGTTTCCCCATAACAGATAAGCAAAAGACAGTGGGCCTCATTCCTAGTTGGGCGCAAAGGGATTACCGGTAAGGACACCGGTGCCAGTAATCCCTTTGCGCCCTATTCCGAGGTCCCTTAGGGGTCCCTCCCTTAACGCCTGGTCTGACCAGACGTTATGTACGGGGACCCGTTAAGGGACTTCGGAGCTAATAACGGTACCGCAAATTGCAGTACCGTTATTAGCTACTTCCCCATTCCCATTGATCCCTATGGGGGCTCAAATGGGAATGGGGAATGGATTTTTCAATGGGGACTTACCGGTCCCTCCAGGGTCGGAATGGACCGGTAAATCCCCATTGAACCAGGTCGGAGTCGGTACCGGTATGGGAGGTAGTCATGGCGCTAATAGCGCCATGACTACCTCCATACTCGGACTGAGGCCCAGTGAAGTGAAGCTAAGGCTTCACTGCACTGTAAAAAGAGCAGGTCAGAAACAAAAATAAAAGCAGAATGTTTGGGGGTCCATAGAAATGGAAGGAAAGGTGCAGTAAAGAGGAATCTTTCCTAACAGGTTGCTCCCCCAGGGGGCCCAAAGGATGTCCAGGGTTGCCCCAGGCTCTTTAAAATACAAACAGATTTTCTACTGCTTATGTGTTCTATTAAAAACAATCATTTTAATCCTTTTTTAAAAAGTCTTGCCCCGCCCCCCCCCCCCACCCCCCCGACATCCTTCACCACCCCAAGTGAGGCCAGCCCCCAGTTTGAAGACCACTGGCTTAACCAATTCATTTTATGCCAAGGTCGATTTTAACGGTGTGCTAGCAGCAAGCCTGCACAACGCGGGGAAGCAAGGTGACTAAAGCTGCCTCGCAGCTGCAGAAGACACCGCTGGGGCTGTTGCAATGCTGGGCTCCCATTAGTGTCACACATATATTATGAGCTGTGTGAAAATCAGGGTTATGACGCAGGTTTAATAGGCCTATCAAAGAGAAGGCCGGTCTGCTGCAGGCTCCCCTGTGACATTGCTATGTGCAAGGTTGACACTTCCTCTAGTGGTTAATTAACTGACCTTTGGTAGCAGAGTTAGCCCTCCAGGGTCGCTGTCAAACCCTGTTGAATTCATTGGCACCCAGAGATAAGTCAGTGATGTAATGCGGTCTAATTCATTTGAATTGTTTGTCTGAGATTTCTGATCTATGTCGAGAGAGATGTTCAGAATGAAGCAGGTTGCCTTGATTAATACCCACCATTACGATGAAGTCCTCAGCTCTCCCCAATGTGTAAGCTGCAAAGAGAAATGTGATTGTGCCCACAAGGGATGCAGACTGGCGATTGATGATGTGTCACAGGAGCATTAAGACGTGCAGACATTTCCACCACCTAGAAGCGGTGCTCGGAGAAACTGGCTTATCCGGTTTGCTCTTTATTTTGTTGACTTACTGATGCGGGTGCCAGGCCCCGCTGAAAATGTGTGGGGGCCCATTTCAACTTTGACGGGTGGGGGCCCCCTGCTGAGACTGAGTGAAAACAGTCGGAGGCACCCGTGTCCCTCGTACATTACAATGGGCAATGGTGACAGAGATCAGGTTAATAGCTGCCGGACGGCCATACAGCAGGAAGGTATAAACACTAATTGGTCACTGCAGATTTCGAAGCCCTTCGTTGTCAGCAAGTGGCTGATGTGGAGGAACCAGTGTTAGAAGGCAATGAGGTGATAACACTTCTATATGTCCTGTCAGGAGAGAAAACGCAGTTTTTAATTCGAGCGCTGTGGAGGCGCACATTTTAAGCCCTGGAACATGAATAGACAAATGTATATTTTGCCGTGCTACAACCAGACTGCTGACTGGCAACATGGGGGCAGTTACTGTGCCCTGCTCTGCTGGGGCTCTAAGCGTGCCACCCCTGTTAAGCACATTGCTTCTTATTCCTGTAATTTGGTGCTACCTCTTCTGGATTTATATTGTGTACTCATCCGTTTTCTCTGCAGCTTTCTTTTATGATGCTACCTTGCACACATAGATGGCACTGGAGTCAGGTTGCCAAGGATAAATTGCCTCTATTCACCTTTCTTCATTATAAGGTCATCATTTACGTGTGTCCTAGGGCTCTGCATCCGTCCTCCGATTGTGTGTAACTACTACTCATGGAACAATAACTTAGGTCGCATCCCCAAGGTTTCCTTCATCACAGCATTCCATATGTGGTCAGAGAGAGAGGCATTGCACATTCAGTATATAACTTATTTCCCCCTTTTTTAATACCTGCCAATCAAACTGAGGGAAGGGTAGGAAAAGCGAGCCTCAGACCAATAGGAACATGGGAGTGCTATCATAGCTATGTATTGAGTAGACCGGGGGCTCACGTCTGGTGGAATAAATCACTGCCAAACACTCTAAGGTGCTGTGAATATAGGTGGAACAAAACAGCACAGCACAGATGTATAACGATATCTATTGAGGACAACTATTAACACGAGAAGGACCTTCTCCCCCCAAGTTAAGGAGCCACAGCAAATACCGTTATTTCTGTACTCTTGAGTTCACTTAGCCCTGTCTGAACCATATATAATATCACCAAGGCTTTCTCGCCCAGGCCGGGGTATAGGGCGAATAAATATTTTTATTAACCAATACTTTTAATAGATATCTAGAAAACAATTTATTTAGACATGCCACCTTCTCTGTGGCATCCAAATCTGCACAAAATAGATGGGACACTTTTTATTTTGAATTTGACAGAATAGAAATCAGGTTTACTAGTTTTGGCTTATGTCCCGCAAACGCCAAATTATCAAATCCCACCATTCATTGCAATATTACAGTACAATCGGGCAAATTGGCATTTGGTGATCAGCTTAGAAGGGTCACATTTATACATTCAATTTGAACGTGGGCTTCATCTCTCTGCACCCAAAATACATGGATTTGAGAACAGTTTATTTCAAATTAGCACCTTTGTTCCTTCTTTACCCCAAACCAGTCTCAAACCTTTCAGCTATGAGTGTCACTTGCTCACTCCCAGGAAAGAGTGTATTTCTATCACTGGAGACTCACACCTGACTTATTTTGACATGCAGGGTTTGGGACCATGGAATGGATAGGGATTGTTGTTTTTAGGACAAAGGCACTTTCAAATGAACAACAGGGTTGTAGAATTTTCATTTTGAGAACACTAGCACATCCAAATGAAAAGCTAGGTTACCCAATTACACTAAAGACTAGAGTAATTTACTGTGCACTGGGATTATCTTTGTCAATTTTGAATTTTGACAAAACATCACCCCCGTTATAAATGACCCTATGGGAATTAATTAAATGATATTTTTTTGTTAAATAAGCTAAGGGTATTCACACTTTTACCCCCTGCCCACTAACGGAAGATAACCCACTAATGAAAAGGATGGGTTAAAACAAACCGATTCCCCTCACACTTCAGTTTAAAATGGATGTGCCATTTTTCTATAGGGGAATTAAGTAATATGTTTAGTCAAATATGGCCAGGATATACACAGTTTTGCCCCCCCCCCCACTATGCAGGATGGAGATTAAGGCTGGCAGATTCCTCCACACTTTTGTCATTTGGATCAATCTACTTACATGAGCTTTGCTATTGGGCACTCAGGGAAACAGTGGGGCTCATCTTTGGAAAGCACAGATCAGGTCAAAGTCTTCTGTCAAGGAAAGTGACCACCACACAGTCCTTATCTGGCTCCTCAAATGTCAGGCTCAGACAGATTTTTTCCTGGCAAGGTGGTACCCCGATGGATTTTTGGCTGCTCTCCTCCATAGAGCATTTAAGTTCATATAGTGCCTGTGGCACACTCCAAATTATGAATATGGGGATGTGCCAAGCCATTTTACCACAGATCGGATTGGACAATAATTGTCCTCTTGCCCCAGAAATCCAGCCTCTGCCAGCCAATAGGGCAAGGGATTTCTGAGGTATATTATGGATACTGAGGAGAGGAGAGAAATGCATTTGTTTCAAAATTACATTTAAAGTTGCATTTTTCTTTCTCAGAAAGTCACAACATGACAACGTTCTTCAATTTACAGTTAACCACCATAAACTATATATTTTCCGATTCAGCAACTCCTGCCAAGCCTACTAACTTTAGTTTACTCTTGGATCAACCTTCATGGAGCAGGCTATCATTTTTCCAGTTTATTCATACACCCAAATAGTTATGAACATCAAAATTCACAAAACATGCATTCATTTTAATTTCTATCAGCTCACCAGCTTTTGGATTTCTGTCATTTATAGGACTGTCACGATCCCATTTTTATCTCTATCCCAAATTACACACATTGCATGATGTTGATGTTTGCATAGAACTAACAGGTTTTTTTTATGATCTTTAATATGAGCCCTGGTTGAGCTTACTACGACACACAGTTCTTCTGTTATTAAGGAAAAAAGAATCCACTGTTAATCAAATGGCAATGCAAAATATGGGCATCCTTGAGTTTCTGTTTCTCAAAAGTCACATGCCACGGACATCTGCTTATCCAGGTTGGCAGTAATGTTTATGAAACAGTTATTTAAGTTCCATTAGTAATTCTCTGTTTGACGCTGTGAGACAGTTTATTGTGGCCATGAGAGTCCTGAAAGGTCAAGCCTGCATTTCCTTATTTGACCCTTCCTCAATTTTGATCTGAAAACAGTGTATTTTTTTAGCATTTTGCTGAAACAGACCTGCATTCCTCTTAGGCATCAACCAAATGTCTGAGGTCAGAGATCCAGATACACAGCCCAGCAGTTCAATGGGGGAAGCTGCAAAAGCAAGCTAAATATATAATTCTGAAAGAAATGGCATTTTAATTCAAAAGAATGCGTTTTACATGTGTCATATTTAATCTCAATACATTGCCTCTGTGCCTTCTGGTAATGTGTAAATATATTTCTGTCATCTGACGGTTGAAAAGACATGAGTGTTCCTTCTGTATTGTCCACACGTAGGCCATTATTTAACATGGGAAACCAGTGTCCATTTTAAAATCAAGCAGGCGTTTCCATTTAAATAATGTCAGTTTGTGTGTTAGAAAGAAAGTGTTTTATTTGTTTCAAATGAAAAATGTCGCTTGGCTTTGCTTTTTGACATCAGGCACAATTTCACTTAGATTTCCGGATCATAGTCTTGTATTGCATGGAATTCAATGTAACATGCTTCTGTTGTTCTTTTTCAGTCAGAATGTGCCTTTTCCCATTATACATGAAGTCAGAATTTGCAGAAACACATGTCTTTTGGAATCCTTTGAGCACATTCAGCAGTATTAAAGTTCTAAGGCACACTTTCCATCATCGGAGTGCCTTCCCATTTTGGCAAGGTTCAGTGAGGCCCACTTTTTGCATTCACTAGGCCTCAGTTAGGTATTATTGGTTTAGGCTGGCCTGCACGTTCCAATGGGTCTCTTCATCATCCAGCTTAAATCTTGCATTGGAGGCCTTATTTGGTATTTTAGTTTGTACTTATAGGGCTGAAATGATACCCCCAGCGAACCCTTTACCCTGGATGTTTGGCTCAGTTCACTCGTAGGAAAGAGCAAGGGAGAGTGGGGCTTTTCGTTCTTTCCTTTCCATGGAGCACATCCGCTCCTTTATCCATCCTGAGGTAGTGGGTACTCTGGCCTCCACCCCCCAGGCTCTTTCATTGGGGGGAAAAGTTTGCACTCCCCCTGCTTTCTTTGAGCCCCTTTCCCAGGTTCCTCCCCATGCTGGAAATTGAAGGATTTAGTTATTCTGGCGATAAGAAGAAAAGGAGAGTGCAAGTATTTTTTACAGCACCAATTTCCCCAGTGTTACGGACAGACAGTTCGAAAAACAAAACAACATCACATCATCTAATCATAACAAACAAAAACACGCATTGACATTTATTTGAATTGCATTACAATTATCCTACACACATTATTATTTACAGTCCTTATTCATGCATTTCTATGAATGTTAATTACTTTACTCCCTTTATGTATGTTATATTCTCCATCCGGGTTTCCATTCTTTCCTTTCATCCGTCAGATGGTTCCTGGGCTCTACCCTTACTGGGCTCCTCAATCGGCTGTAAAGCTTGTCCGGGGTGACAGCTCTTTAACTGATTGACATGGAACCACTTCTCTTCCATGTGTTCTCCTCTAGGGATGTGGATCTTATAGGCAACTGATGACATTTTATCGACAATTTCAAAGGCACCACCCCAAGATGGAAGGAATTTCCGGTCCTTGGTCTGGTTTCTTTGAAAATTGTACAGGTAGACCTTGTCAACAATTTTGTACTCCTTGTTGGTGGTCTTAAGGTCGCAATAGGTTTTCATTCCTTCCGCCGAATTTTCGCGGTTGCGCTGAGCATAAGCAAAAGCGTGCTGGAGATGTTTCCTTAGATTTTCAATGTACTCGTGTGTAGTGGATGCATTTATCAATGTCTGCTCCTGAGTTCTGTAGAGCAGTTGCGGAGGTAGCACAATTTCTCGGCCAGTCATGAGCTCAAATGGAGACATTTTGGTTGCAGAAGATTGAGTAGACCTAATCGCCCTCAGAACAAGCAGTAATCTAATGTCCCAACTGGGTTCAGAGTCTGCCACAAACGTCTTCAAGATGCCCACAATAGTCTTGTTGTACCTCTCAAACCCCCCCCCCCCGCCCTTGCTCGAGGCGGGGCTGTAGGCAATGTAGAGTTTTCTTTTTACCTCTAGAATCTCCCACATCTTGGTCATCACCTCACTGGTAAAATGACTTCTTCGGTCTGACTTAATTCTTTGCCAGAGGCCAAAACAAGAGAAGATGTGGTTGATCATAAGTGCGGCAGCGGTCTCTTACCCACTTGGTAAACAAGAATGCGACAGTCAACATGTACTTGTTTCCTGTAGAGGAGCGAATCACTGGCACAGTGAAATCAACTTGCACATCTGACCAAGGCAATGTCATTTCCCCTTTCTGTAGGGAAGCTCGTGTGTGATAGAACTTGGCTGGAAATGAGCACACACAAGACACTCCTTTAAGTAGATGTCGAGGTCCTGACCTATGTCGGGCCAGTATGCAACCTCATGCAGGATTTCAAATGTCGTATGAAACCCCTTGTGGCCGGCAGTGGCCGCGTCATGGGCGTGACTCAAAATCAGGCTTTGGGATGAGGCAAGTACCATCCAGTGGTCACATCCAGATAGGGATCTCCGTAGCAACAAACCGTCTTGGATTCGAAACATTTTAGAAAACTTCATTAACATCCGAAGATACTCTTTCCCAATGTAATCCGATTCTGTCAGTGGAAAATTCACACGGTCGTCAATATGTTGATAACATTTCCCAATAATCAGGTCCTGTTTTTGCGCAGTAATTAAATCTGCTCAGTTCATTGTTGGCATGGGTTTGAGACCTGGTGACAGCAGTGACTTGGATTTCACCCAGCAGGTACTCAGTTTATAGGAAATCCCCATCCAGAACTCTGGTTTTAGCCAGCCGACCAGCCTGGTCATTTCCAGTCTTTTCTGGTCCCTCTATTTTGGAGTGACCTCTGATCTTTTTCCAATAGATGGTCATCTCATTAGAAGTTACCAGATCATCAATAGACTGGATTCCTCTCCCATGTTTTAATGATTTGTTTGCATAGAGCATGCCTCAATTTCTGCAGTTAATCAGGTTTTCCACAAACCCATTCCTGACATAATCTGAGTCAGTGATAATGATCAGTTCTCAGAGTTGGTGGTGCACTGCAGTGAGGATGGCTTGATGTACAGCCATCAACTCTGCCACCTGACTACTTTGGGGTTCTATTTTGGACCCAGCAGAGGGCCAGAGCCAGGCATTGCCAATGCAAACCACTAATTATTTTTCCCCATTATTGTCAACCTGGTAGGAGCACCTATCCACTTAAACTTTGGGTATCCCCTGACACGTGTCTTCTTCATAGACCTTTTGTGAGGATGTTAAGTGTGCCTCCATGTTGTTTTTCGTCACTAGACTTTCATCCTCGTGACAGTTTTCTTGAGCACAATCATGCAAATCTCCCAACCCTTCCGATACGGGACTCCTCTTGTTTTGGCCATATCTGACCTCCACAGGAAAGCCTTGCATGGACAGAATCCAGGAAGTAATTCTGTAATTACTGACGTTCCCTGCCCAGATTCTGTCACTTTGGAGATATTGCAAGAGTTGGTGAGGAGTCTGGACAATGATGTGTTCCCCCTGGATAAATGGGCTGTAATTCTTCAATGCCCACACCGTTGCCAGGAGTGCCTTTTCACAATCATTGAATCTTTTTTCCACTGAGGACAATGTTTTGCTCACGTACAGGATTATTTGATTGACCTTGTCATGCTTTTGATTCAATACCACTGTGAGGCAGGTATCTGAAAACCCTGCCTCTATGAAGAACTCATTTTCCTTTATGGGTTAAGCAAAACAAGGAGCCTGGGAAAGGCTTCTTTTCACTTGTTTAACTGACTTGGATTGTTCCGGACCCCACTCCCACTTGACTCCAGCCTTTAATAAATGGACTAAGGGTCGGGTGACCTCTGTGTAGTCTTCAATGAACTTCCAACTATAATTAGTGAGTCCAAGAAGGCTTCTCCATTTTTGCAGCGCAGTAGGGTCTTTTCATTTCAATCAGGCTTCCACCTTCTTTGCCTGGTGATTGAGACCCTTGGGGTTATCTCAGGCCCTAAGAAGTTCACTCAGGTCTTACACCACTGTACCTTCTGGAAGGAGAGTTGCTCCAGCTTTTTGCAACTGAGTCAGAACATAGCAGATTTCTGCTGTATGCTCCTTCACAGTTCAGCTGTTGATCAGAACAACATCTACATAGGCCAGGTTTCCCCTTTCGCCCAAATTGGGCATGGCCTTATGCAGAAAGATGTTGAATTTGTTGCCGGAGTTTATGTATCCAAAGGGGGTTTGGGTCAACATGTACTGCTGCCCCCGAAGGTAAAGGCAAGCTTGTACAGTTCTTCCCTACTCACAGGTACTGTCCAGTAACCATTGGTCTTGTCAATGGTGGTGTACACCTTTGACCTTTGGATCTGGGCCAGTCCCTGATCTTTGTAGGCAAGGGCCATCTTGACATCAGGACCTGTTCTTCAACTCCCTCAGGTCTGCACATAGTTTCATTGGTCATTTGGTTTGCGTATCCCCAGTAGCGGGTTGTTAAAGGTACTGTGGATTGGACAAATTATCCCACATGATTCTAAATTCTTAATAATCTCTGCGAGTGACTCCATGTACACGAGAGGCATCCGGTATTGTTTCACAAATACTGGAGCCGTCTTGGGGTCCATGGGTATGGTGGTTGAATGTATATCTGTGCGTCCACAGTCCTATGAGTCAACTGAAAAGATATCATGGAATTCCAGGTAAACCTGTTTTAGCTTTTGTCTCTGCTCCTCAGTCTCACAGGCATCAGCAAGATTAATCATTTCTTCAACCATCAGCTTGAATCCAGGAAAGACCTTGGGCTTGGCAATTTCAGCAGTATCCTCCAGTTGGGTGGAGAGTTCTCTGTTTATGGTGTCGACCTGGACAGAAGGTTCCAGGGATTTGAGGTAGTCATTATTTACTCTGAATATTACCTCATCCCTTCTAATGTCACACGTCACCTCTTCCACCCCATAAGGACAGCAAGAGTACACCAAGAAACTCCTCCCTTGTCTGGTAAAAATCTTTTCTGGAGGAATTCCGTTGTGGCAGTCGAAACAGTCATTTTTGGAATTGGTCCAATGATTTCATTACCTAAATCAATAGAATAATATTGGGCATCAGCTGCCATTCCAATAAAGGTGTTTGCACTCAAAGTGATACTTCGAGGGTCACTGTTATCCAGCAATATTCGAATGGTGCCATGTTCTAGGTCTACTTGAAGTGTTGGGTTTAAATACAAACCTTGTTGGAGATGGGAATTTAGATTTATCTAGGCGTCCTGATGTTTGAGGTTCTGTCCTCGATTAATTTTGAGGGGAACAGTACATTGTTGCACCTGTCCTGGGATGGTAACCTCTTCTCTCACCTGAACTTCAACCACATAAGGCAGCAATTGAACTGACCAGAATGCTTTTTCAGTGTTGTCAAAGCCCATGCGGTTACCCCCCAGTCGGGACCAGGCTTTGTTATTAATTAGGTCCAAATTAATTGTGAATCGATTGAGAATGTCACTGCCTAAATAGAAGGCGGAAGGGACATCTTGCACGACCCAACAATTATGTTCTATGCTTTTGTCATCAATGGACATTTTTAGCATACACCTGCTAGACAGAAGATGTTTGGAATTTGGGTTTTTCAGGTCTACTTCCCATTGAACAAACTGGTCAGTTCAATTGCTGCCTTATGTGGTTGAAGTTCAGGTGAGAGAAGAGGTTACCATCCCAGGACAGGTGGAACAATATTCTGTTCCCCTTAAAAAATGAGTCGAGGACAGAACCTCAAACATCATGAAGCCTATATAAATCTAAATTCCCATCTCCAACAAGGTTTGTATTTAGACCCAGCACATCAAGTAGACCTAGAACATGACACCATTCGAATATTGCTAGAGATGACCGTGATGTTTGAGACCTGATAGTTCTGGAAATGAAATTCCACTTTCAGAACATTGTTCAATCACATGGCATGTGCCATTCAAAACTCCCATAATTAGTGCTTTGTTTTAGTTTGATCGTCCAGTTAGTCTGAGTCCCGAGGACCTTGTTCACACAGTCAATCTGGGGTGATAACCTCCGAAAGAGATCCTTCCCCAGTAGACAAGATGTGCCCTCTGTATTCACGACTATTACCGGGTGTTTTACTCTGTTGCCCAATTTCTATTTTCAGATCCACAGTCCCTTCAACGGAAATATCATTCCCGTCAAAGTTTTGAAGTTGACCAGGAAGAGGACTGAGGGGAATTTGGTGTCTCTCCCCTGTCCTGAGTTCAGTTGGTCAAAGGCCTTTTTGGACAGGAGGGTGGCTTGGGATCCAATGTCCACCAGTGCTGATAATGCACACTGGCTCTGTACCTTGACCAGAGCATAAAAGCTTCCTTCTCTCTTCTCAAGGGGGCAAAGAAAGTGTGAATATGTTCCAGCTCTGCCATCCATTTTATTATGTTGAACTCCGACACAGTGTGATTTTGGGCAATTTTCTGTTTCGAAGATCAGGAATCTGTAAGAAAGATTTATCACCCAGAACCACATGGAGTTGGGGAGTCCCCTTTCTCCCCTGATTCTTTGATGTCCCCATTCTCTGGGGACAGTCATCAGAACCTGTGCGAGGGGAGGATACCCCTTCAATTTCACTATTATCTGGCTCAAATTGTTGGGGTTTAATAATGTCTTTCCCTGGGTCAGTCTCCATACTTACCCAGTCAAAATCGGGGCCTTTTAGACCCATTTTTCTTCGGGAGGGATCCTTCCATTCCTTAAAGAGAAGATTTCCTTACCTGAATCCTCCAGGGATTCTCTCCTTCAAAGGGGATGATCCTGAGTTCCTCCACAAAGTGGGTTCTCTTTTGACTTCTCCTACTTACTCTCTGTTCTTTATGAATCTTCTACCCCCAAAAAGCTGGAACCTATTCAGGCTCAGAGGTTTCGAGGGGTTTTGTTCCGTGGGAAGGGAAGCTTCCTCTAGGGCTTAGCACCTCCCCTCCACCGGGTTCCCTCCTCAGGAACCTGTTGGTTGTCAGAATTTTCTTTCAGTAATTCCCCCCCCAGGGCATCAGACCCAGACGTTGGGTTGTTCTGGGCAGCCGGTTCTAGTTCAGGGTTTGACTGAGCCCTCATCATGCGACCCAGGTCTTCGGTTAGTTGTTGGACCTGTCACTCCAGCTGGGAAACTTTTTCAGGGTGGTAACGAGGTCTTGATTCATACCTTTGCTGCACCTGGTAAGGGCAACTTCCCCTTCTGCCGGAGTAATTTGGGAATTGTACGTTTCCCTCATAATTTTACATCCTTGGTCTCCCTTCTGAGGGTTCAGGAACCTATTGTCCTGGAAGCCGGGAGAGAGAAGAAGATTATTCTGGAAGTTCTGGTACGGGCGGTACCTGGGGAAAAGGTTCAGGTTAGGAGGTGGAGTATTACTTCTCTATGGAAGAAAATTTGGAGGGAAGTTTCAAGGGGTGGTACTGATAAGACCCCCCCTTTGTGACGGGTGAGCATATACATATCCTGGTATAGGTTTTGTACTTTTGTATCTCGGGCTTACATATGTGGCAGGGTCAGAGGGTTATTTTTGTGGTATCCTGCCTGACTCCCATTCAATTGGGCTGGGTCCGAGGGTCTCCTCTGCCTTTCATTCTGCTTGTTGTCCGATGGAGTATTTTTAGACTGCCCCCCGTCTCCAAGTCCAATGGAGGAGGAGTTTTCACCTCTGCCACCTTCGGAGCGGCAGGTGTATGGGTCGGATTAGGGGTTTTGGAGTTATTTTTACTTTCAGAGGTCTTGTGTACCTCATAGATCCTGGTGGCCTGTTCAATCACCCAATCCAGGGTCCTATGCCCATTGAAGTCTTGCACCAACTGAGTCATAACGTATTTAGGGAGTGCATGGAAGTGTGTACTCACAAACTCCCTACTATTGGTATTCATCCGCCTAGAAGTCTGGGCAAATGCTTGTTTCAAATCCTGCACAAACTCACACAGTGCCTGGCCTTCCCCAGCACTGCAGGATATATGTCACCTTGCGGGCCTCCTGTCGGTTTCTGTGGGTAGAAAAATGTTTCAAGATGGCCGTCTTATATTTGGACCATTTATGGTGATCCTGATCCTCCAGCCCGGCAAAGAAGCTGGAGTATTCGGGGGAGAATGTCCACTTGACAAACTCCATGCAATTCTCATAGTTTTTAATTCCAAATGATGTCATCATTTGCCCGTGAAGCTCCAAATGCACCCATACCGAATATTTTGCATTTTTCTGATAGGGAGTCATGAAGCTCTATATGGTCTTTATCTGTCAGATTGGGTCTTTCACCAAACCTTTCTTCTGTTTGGCAGCCTTCCTTTCTGCTGTACCTGAGCCCACTCACCTTCTGACTCAGAGCTGCTATTGTTTGTAGTCCATTCCCTGTCCTCTTGGTGCTCCCTATCTCTGTGAGATCCCTGAGTCACCAGGTCTGGACTCCTCTCTCGTATGGTGCTGTGTACTCTCAGGGTGATTTCCCCTGTAGTCCCCTTTCTGCATAGGAGAGTACTCATTCCTGTCATACCTCCTTCCAGGTAGGCTGAGAACCCCTCCCCCCCCCCGAATGTGCAGAGGTTTTCAAAATGCTCTTCCTAAGCCCAAGCTTCGGATCTTCTCTTTCTGCAAAGCGGACAAAGTTGTCCCTTTGTAGTTTCATTTTCTGCCAGTCCAACTCCCTGATCTTTTCATCATAGGAGTCCTCACGGTCAGAAGTTCTCTCTGCAGTATTTTTAATTTCTCAGGAGACACCGATCTGGCGTCCTTCCCTTCTGCTTGGTAGAGATTAATATTCATCAATATCTGATAAGGACTGGCCTTCTGGCTCAATCTTTTAATTCTTTGATTTCTTCATTATTTGACTCATTTTTGTTTTGAGAGGCCTGCTTTATGCGCGTATATTCCGAGCAATTTGCCTTCAAGAGACTAATCTCTTGTGCATTTCTGCACTGCGCTGCCTGTAATAGATCAGCTTCCATTTGCCTCACACGCTCCTTCTATTCTACATTTTCTCACCTAATGCCAGTCACTTCCAGGGAACTTTACTGTTCCTTTTCTGCATCCATTTTCAACAGATGCACTTCCTGGTTCAGGAGGTATTTTTCCTTCATCAGTTGCATATTTTGCTTTTTCAAACATCCTATGTTTTGGTGCATCTGATCAAATTCGCCTTGAGAATCAATCCCTTTTATAATCAACTGACTGTTTTCGGCTTTTAGTTCATTTCTAATGTATTTAAAAGCTACAATTTCATCTAACAACATCCTCCTGTAAGCAGTTTGATAATTTGTCTTGGCTTGGAGTGTACTCACATTGTCTATGCATTGCCTATGTGGATCATACAGTATTGAGAGTTGCATTCCAGCTCAGATCTGGACTGCAAATGGGTTTCTATCTCATCTCTGAGTTGCTGAATGCACCATTCATATTTTAGCTTTGCAATGTAATTGTTTTGTAATTGTTCTTCTAGTTTCTGTAATGATTTCTGGGTCTTTTCTAGGTCCCCAGTTTTATCCAGCAAACTGACTTCTTTATTTTGCAATCGCTCTTCAGCTAATTGCAAATGAAAGTCTAAATAAGCCATGAGCGGTGCCATTTTAATCTGCTTTTCCTGGGTCATGTAGAATTGTTCTAACCTTTTGTGTAACAGACCCCTATCCATCCAAATATCAGTGGTTACTGCTGTAACTTCCTGAATAATTCTGGCCTGCCAGGTGTCACCATCCATCTCTGCCATTCACCACAAATGAACAACTTTGAGAAGAGATGCTGTCTGGCCTGTGCCATTTCTATAGCACTCGTGCTTAACAGTGACTTTTTTTTGGAACACATTTGCAAACACTTTCTACCATAACAGAATCCTGTCTTTTGCAGTCAGTAAATGTCTACAATTTCTAAATTAAATATCTGGCCAAATCAGATTACTTTTGAATTACTTTGGGTACTTTTGTTCCTCAATACTACTCTGATTCTCAGAGGTCAAACCAAACTGGTACTTCAACAAAACATGAATAACCTGCTGAGTACCTAGTGATTTTACACATAAATGACTGGTCTGCTATACCATGACCTCATCATGAGTCAGAACCACAGGCTAAATCCCGGCTACCGAGCCCCCACTTTGTAACAATATCTATTTTATTGAATTTTTATAACATGCAAAATCGGCCAAGAGCCCCAGAGCGCACAGAGAACCAAAAATAACGGACAAACAAAAACCCTACAGTGGAAAAGATGGTGTAGAGAAGGAGTCAAGTACCCCCACCTCAACCACCTCACCCATATTGCCTATATGTTGGGAACCAGAGTGTGAGACACGTGCAGTCCGATTGAAATTACAGATATCAAGGAGAATCCTGAAAGCAAGTTTCCCATTGAGAAAACCATACCTGCATACCAGACAGTATGATGGCCATTTGAATGAAATCCCAGAAGAAACAGAGCAGATGTCTGGCAGAGAAGAATGGTGACGTCACACAAAGCAAGACTGGGGTATATAGAAGAGATGCAGAGACAAGAGAATGCAGATATTCTAGAAGGCATCAAGAAAGTATCAAAGATAAGTGACATCTTGGGCTCAAGATGAAGAAACGTATGCTACAGAACCAATGAAGATTTCAAGTCATTTTACACGTGTAGATATGTAAAGAAACGCAAGCAGGTGAAGTATTCTTGAGGCTAGCTAAGTAATGAATAGATTGCGGCATGCACCAACATATACATATATAGGCGTAAGTAAAGAATGGATGTTTCCACTATTTATTATAGCAGAGCTGGACTAAAAAAGGAAGGCCTCTTTTTCCAGTGTGTCGCAGTTAAAACAGCAATTGAATTAACAGGAGTGAATCTCAGAAAGGCGAGGCTGCATGAGCACCAAGAAGCCAAGGTCGTATGAGACTGGGATGAACAGACATTGGATACAAATCGTGTGAAAGAACGAAACTCATGTTCAGTAGGCATGGACAAAAACAAGGAAGATGTCAGTGGTCTATTAAAGAATAGTATTTTAAATGCACTAGAGCTCAATTTTGTGGTCTTCGTCACGTGGAAAGATGACGTTGGACAAAGATCACGACCACACCTATGCATGAAGGCAGTGCGTGCCTTCTCTCCCCTGAATTCTCCAGAGCAAAGAACATGTCCAAGGACAAGTTCAAAGCCTTAATTGACAGCAGATCACTGAGGTGATGATAGATGATATGCTAATTGGTGGGAAGCTATGGTTAAGACCAGCTCACCAGCACTTGGAGCCCAGCCTGCGTGCCTATAACATAGGTGCAAAAGTATTGACAGAGGTTAGAGTGCCAACCAATGGTAGGGGGGCTGCGTAATTAAGGGCCCTATAGTTTGTATAACCAATGGGACGTCATGTATTTAGTGACGTTCATAGTGTTTGAGGGGATGGCTTAGTTGCCCCACCTGATGTTAAGGAGCCTATTACTCTCTTAGACTAGTATGGAACGTATACTTAGATGTTCCCTTAGACCCTATCACAATAGCCACTAGGTTTTTGTAGTTTGTCACGTAGGATGATGTTAGTAAATAAGTAGGTTGACGTCACCGATGGCGAGTTTTTGTTATAAAAGTACGCTTTCGCATTGAGACAACATGTGCTGAGACGACATTTGATGTCCGTTGTACTCCTTGTTTAATATAATTGATATTAAAACAGTCAACCTTTTTGCCAACTACCTGAGTCGTTTCGATTATTGATGTTTGAGTAACTTCTGCAGCCCCATTCATCTCAAGGGTATTGATACCTCGTCTTAAAGGGATGTGCGGACCCCCAGTTAACATTGTAGCAGAGATGATGGTTTAAAATCCATCGACACAGGAAGCTTTGGGGTCCCATAAATCTTACGTCCTCTGCCATTCGGCTGAAAGGACGTGAAGCTCCCTGTAGATAGTGGCAACATTTTGTAATATCAGACTTGCAAGCATTAGGTGAGACGGATCCCTTGTTTTCAGGCAAACTCCCCCTCCCGACGTCTACAGGAAGCTGAACAAACTGAAGGTTGAATCGGCTGATAACGATGCGTTGATCTCGAGAGTTGGAAGTCGAAAAAGCGCATGGTGAGTAAAAACTGAGTGAGGTGGCAAAATTGGCAATGGGTAGTGAGTGGAAAAAGTTATAAGGGAAAAACGAGTAACAGGGAGGTTTGGGTAAAGCAACTTGAGAACGATGAGTGTCGAATATTAAGTAATTAACTTGAGGAAAGGCCAAGCAATTAAGATAAATTGTGAGGAAAGGAGCCACGATAAGAGTACGTCCAGTGTCCTGCATCGTAAAGACGTTACAGAAGGAACCGTATCTAGAATCCCATTTTCTGTGGACGTACACTACAGATTTGTTTAAAGACAATCCAAAGAGAACGGTTCACATCCCAATCGGGGTATTTTAGGGGCAAGAAAGGGTAAGTCTTGAGGATATAGAGTGAGATATATGTGACCAGTCGAGTATGTTGGTTTGTTTAATTGTGGTGTGTCTGTTTGTTTGTATGTGATTGTATACAGTGAAGAAACAATAGAGAAATTGATAAAGGTAAAAAGAGAAACATGAGATTTAAAAATTGATTATTTGCTGGAATTGAATTGATGGTATTTAGTTACAAAAAACATGATATAGAGTGTTTGGAGCCTGTAACGATTGGTGCTCGCTCATATTGCTTTGTTTTTCTGAAACATATTTTTGAAATTTGCAAAGTGTAAAGGTGAGTATTGACAGTCAAGTGTGATGAGTCAAAATGGAGGATATTACTCCACTTAGACACCTCAGCAAGCCAAAACACGCACCCAAACTTAAGCAATACAATGCAGAATGGGTTAAAGGCATGGCAGACAAGATGTTCATGCCATGGCCACAAGGGGGATCATTATCGAAGGCAGTTTTCCAGCATGTGACGACATATTTGCATGCAACATACACAGGGAAAAAGTTAGATAAACTACTAGTGAGCTTAGAGCTCTGGAAAATTTACCAGGAGGAAAGGGAAGAACTGCCTCCTGAAGACTGGATATTGAATATATGCAAAAAGGGGGATGAGAAGCCTTCTGCTTCCCCGCTGTGCCTGAAGCAAACGGCAATAGTAAGAAAGATGACGGTTTGTACCCATTAAGAGAGCTTAAGGCAGCGACATGGTACAGCAATCCGGCATATGAGTCGCCTGCGCAAAGCAGCGATGAGGGTACAGAAAAAATACCCGAGAGAGATGTAATCTCTTAGGGCCCAAGGGACAAGGAGAGACGCGATAAAGAGAGAAGTGATCGACCAAGTACATCCTTAGATATAGGATCGGAGATAAAGAGATGGCAAGGAGAAAAGAACAAGGCTGATGAGGTAGCGCTCTTACAACATTAATGGATGGGTGGTGAGATTTTGCTCAAACTCAATGGTAAAAGCATCAAGGACGTAAGGCAGAGGGAAGATCGAGACGAGCAATACAAAAAGGATAGAGAGAGAGAGGAACGATTGAAAGGGGATGGAGCAAAAGGGAAGGATAGACAAAGACAGGAACAGTTGTATCAAGATGAATAACTGAAAAAGCAGGAAAGAGCAGAAGAGCAAAGAAAATCTGACAACAGACAGAGGGCAATTGAAGAACGAGAAAAGCCAGAAAGAAAGAGAGGAAGAGGAGGAACAGGAATTAAGGGAAAAAAGAATACAAAGACGACAAGACAAAGAAATACAAAGGGCAAACGAGAGAAGAGATATGAAAAGGAAGGGTAAGAGAGGAAGCAAACGAGCGGAGGGAGTTTGATGATAAAGTGGAACGAAAGAGGAGAGAACATGTGATTTTGAGCGTGAAGAAAAATAATTAATGGCGGCTAGTCCAGTAGTGGCATGGGAGGATATAGAAGAGTTCTTCACGACACATGAGCCCATACCAGGTCCGTCTAGTGCAACTCTAGAGGATGAGTTTGACTCTAGAAGTATTGGAGATGCAATTGATAAACTCTACCATGAGATGAGGACTAAGAAAGAATTGAAAGGGAAGGGTAAAAAACAATCGACTCGAGAGTACGCAGTTGTATGATAAAGATGGAGGCTCATGTAGTTTTGAACCTAGAGTTGTCTCTAAATAGACTAACACTGAATAGAGACGAAGAGGAGAGAAGCCACACGAGTTGGGGACAGGATATGCCAGACAAAAACAGATAAACCTTCTGCTGGGAGGAGGAAGGTAATGCATATGGCCCTGAAGGACAAGGAAGTAAGATGGTTTGATCTAGACCTACCCAAATCACGGGGGCGTCAGAATCCCTGACGTGGCTAGATGCACTTAGAGGGCGATCCCATGGTCAGAGGGGGGACTCACCACCTTATGTGAGCAGGTTAAGGTCACTGCCGGGAAGAAGGCGGTGCAAAGCCATTGTCCCTGTTATGAATCGACAGACGATGGGGGACGAGTGAGAGTTTTGGATTTTGCAGTTTCCTTTGTTAGAGAAAGGGGGAGCCAGAACACAGTATATACCTTGGCCACTGATGGATAAAGATAATTTAAGGTGTAAACTCCTGAATTTAACTCGTTAGCTATAGGGGAAATTAAAGGTCTCCTAGTCGCTATTCTTGGAGAGTGAGCTGATGACGTTTGGTTGAGAGCAGGATATTCGAGTTTTACCACGTTGAGTACTGCTCATGATGGAGCACAGTTCAATAATTGAAGGGCAGCGGTCTGGAAAGCACTTAGAGTACTGTATCCGGACACATCAGATATGGGAGCTACAGTAATAATAATAGCGAAAAAGATGCAGGTAGGGGATTATAGGTAGGGGATGATCCTCTTGTTTACATTCAGAATTTCCAAGAGCAATGGGCTTTTGGAGACACGCAAGGCTTGGGGGAAATTTATACCTGTGTTTTACCATATATTATGCCAAGGGCTGCCAGAGTCTGTACAGAAGCAGCTCCAAAATTGGTGGGCATGGAAGCAAAACTATGGTCAGAAATACTGCTGACCATCGCGCATTATTGTAGACTGTTGCAAAAGAAGAATCGAAAGGAAGACGATGTTAGGAAAGGTGAAGAGGCGAAATTAGTGCAGAAGAAATTTTCAAAATATGCCATTGAAGGGACAATGCAGACTAGCAGTAAGAATATTACATCTCCGTTGGTCACACATTATTTGACCAACTCCCACAGCCCTGATGACATCTTGTGGTGGGTCCTTGATAGGATCTACACAGGTCAAAATGTACAGCACAGACTTCTCGAATTGGAAAAGAGATGGGTTCACAGATTGGACTCCCTGGACAATGGTCTCAATGAGTTACCTCCTGCTTGAATCCTTCACCGCTAACAGAGTTTCTTGTTTAACAATATTCTTTGAGCGGAGTTCCCTTATGGACTTACTGTCTTCCATATTATCCATAGATAGGGACTTCCATTTTACTTAACATGATATGCACATTCTTACCCGGGACGGCTTCCACACAACTATTCAGTCGCGGCGTGCATACACTGTCCACATGCACACCCAGCATTTTTCTTCCTTACCTGGCAGATTTTCATGCCCAGTTAGTTTCCCCATGGCACAACAGTCTAATTACCTTGGGAGCCGGTCAGGAGGGCCCCAACCATGGCACTAGGGGGTGTCCGCTCCGGGGGTGTCCGCTCCGGTACTGGTCCCTTTAGACCAGCATGCCCTTGGGCTGCTCATTAGTCAGGGGCGGCACGAAGAAACATGATCCCCTCGATGTCTCGAGGCGGATACCGGCTCTAACATCCATCACTTGTTTGGTCGACGCCGCGGTGTATTTATTACAACCCGACTAAAACTCTCCCTCCCCTCTGATAGGCTAGGCGGGACACACTCCCCCTGCAACTCGGTGGTCATACAGGGTCCTGATTGGATACCCTGCCCGCTACCAGACACCGGCCCCACACGCCCGCCTCCACACGTCACGGCGTCTACCTAAATAGAAAGGCTGCCTTTCCACATTCTAGGAGCCAGTCGCAGCAGATTTTGCAGCGCGATACAGACGCCAGCTGGAGGCGGTCCTTTCCCCTCCACTCCCTTCCTGCCTAAGCTTTTTCGCTACGGGACTCAGCTATACCTTATCACAGGTACTGAATTACCTGTACTAAAAAACAACAATATAAAAAATTATTTCCTCTTTTTTTACACACGAATAATTTCGTTTTGGCTTCATAACTTGAAAGCAAACTGCCCTTCAATTGGGTTTTGTTTCCTTTTCTTTTTGTCTAGGTTGGCTTTTTCAACAGACCTCATATATATCTGGTGATATAATCTCCTTTGAGAGGCAACTGCCGACTCGATTGTCACCATACAGGATTCAGCCAGTGTCCAACAAGCAACAATGGGCTCACCTCTTTCGTTGAGCGTAGCATAGGATCACGCTCAAGGTAACAATATTCTCATGTTTAGATTATTCACTTATGCCCCATTGGGGTTTCAATTTCAATTTTATTGCACTCTCTTTTTGCCTCAAATTGCCCCCCCCCCCACCCCCCTGGGGTAGGCGGGTCACGAGTGGTGTGTTCTAAGTCCCCAGCGTTGTTGTTCACAGAAAGGGCTTTTCTGGCCAGGTCCTTTTATTTTCCTTGGGGGGGTCACACTAGCATGTTACCAGGTGATCCCAGCAGTTTAGGAAATTTAGACTTTGGCATGAAGTGAGTTGCAAACATGACCAAGATCATGCACTTTGCAAGTTTTTGACTTTAGCGATTCATCTACACAATTTTGTTCCACATAAATTATTCTCTGCATCATCTTTTGGACATGTTTTCTCTCTTTCATTCAGTTCTTTTCTTACTAAAACATTCCTTTCTCTCTATTTCTCTCTTTTGTTTCCCACAGGGTCTTGCTATTTCTGCCCTGATGAAGGCGGAGCTGGTACCGCCGAAACACAATATTGCCTAGAGGGGATTGAAGGTCCCTCAGAATAACATCTGATCTATATTGGACCTCTTGTTTACAACAATATATGTTTTGTTGTTTTTTCAGTTAGCCAGGATCTACAGTAACACTTGTTCAGTATCCCAGTTGGTTTTCGTAGATCACTGTCTATTGAATCAGCCTTATTCGTTGTTTGGGAATATCAGCATTTTTCTTATTTCCCTTTCTTCCCTCTCATGCGTTGGCAGACCCCACCCCATTGGTGTATGAACAAATATTCCCACTGGGGTGTTACTGATACTTACTATGATCATATAATGTTGAAAAAAGTATTTGTTACCTTTTTCCAGTGTTGATGTTTCTACATTGGGAGAAATATTTCCTTGTTTTGGTTTACGTCTCATTGATTTTTCCATTTTTCCTTCTTTCTTTTTTATCTAACATTCATGATTTCTGTTTAGCAATTTTGCATTCTGATTCATACTAAGAAGGATTGTTTTTCATATGTATGTAACCTTGTAAATGTTTTATTGATTGTATTTGTACGGATGTTTGCACATAAAGTTTTGTCTTTAATTTACAATAATTTGCATGACTATTCTTGATGTGTTGTACTATGATGGATACTAATTATATGTAGATGCTATTACCCCAAAGGGGTACTTAGGTTTGGACCAGGGGTAGGACCTTAATTCATTCACACCTTCCTATAGGCCAACCTACATACGTACTAGTACCTTGTGTTAATATTAGCAGAATGGGGTCAGGTTTGCAGCAGGCATGTCACAGGTGAATAACCAAAGGCAGTTCGATCAAGGTAATAATGGATTTGTACCACGAAGAAGAGGAGGGTTTCGAAGTAGAGGCTTCCAGAATAATCAGGGAAACTTCCAGAACAATCAAAGTAGGTTTCAAACACACAGAACGATAGTCAAGGCACGCAGGGAGCACTGAGAGCAGGCAAAAATGAATCCGCCGCAAGGGCTGTCATGGCATTCACCCATGCAGCTACAGCAAGGCACAAGTACAGGACAGCTAATGACTCCTAGAATAGGGGGTGTCACTGTTGATGGAGGGAATTCTTTCACAGGACAGGAATGAGAATGTATCCACAATAGGACAGCTCACTGGGAGACTTGATGTGTTTGATACTATCAGTGACGCCTAATCCTCAAGAGGAACCGAGGTTTGACGTCAATATAGGAGGAAAATACATTTCTTTTTTAGTAGACAAGGGTGCAACATGCTCACGTATACGAGAGGGGAAATTTACGATGTCTGGAAATGCCATGGATACTCAAGGTTTCACAGGAGCTACAAATAGAGTTCCTTTTACTGAAGAATTGCCAGTCTCTGTAGGGGAGTGTGACATGTCTGTGCCATTATTATATTCAAGGCAGACACCTGTCAATATATTAGGTCGAGATTTAATGACCAAATTGATCATGATGATTTCATTTACTGATGAAGGCATAGGGCCTCATTAACACGGTAGGCGGTAAGGGATTACCGGCACCAGTAAGGGTACCGGTGCCGGTAATCCCTTACCGCCCTACTACGAGGTCCCTTAGCGGGTCCCGTCCTTAATGCCTGGTTTTACCAGGTGTTAAGGACGGGACCAGCTAAGGGACTTCAGAGCTAATAACGGTACCGCAATTTGCGGTACCGTTATTAGCTCTATCCCCATTCCCATTGAGCCCTATGGGGGCTCAAATGGGAATGGCGAATGGTTCCCGGAATGGGGACTTACCGGTCCCGCCAAGGTCAGAATGACCTGGTAAGTCCCTATTTAGGGAACACAGACCCGGAATGCAGTAAGGGGGTAGCCATGGCGCTAATAGCGCCATGGCTACTGCCTACCGTGTAATGAGGCCCATAGCGTGTTCAACACCAGGAATGCATTATTTAAACGTGAGTGAATTTATTATGGCATTTGCAGGACAAGTGGCCATACAAGGAACACTGTTAGAACCAGAAGTTTTTCACTATGGGGTAAGCATTCTGTTAATGTGGCTACCAGCTTTAGTGGGAAGAACTATGAGAATACCTGATGAATTTTTATTTAGGCCAAAAATGCCTATGGATGAAGAGGAAGGACAAGGCTTTCCTTTAGAATTACAAGCAGCTATAGCGCGAGGAGAAATGGCTTTGCTTGATGGAAATGATCATAAGGCCGAATATGTTGCACAGTGATTGCCATTGGGGAAGGTTACAGATTAACTGACGTCACTGATGAAGATATGTTTGGGGACCACCCATCGGATGATAAAGTGATATTTGAGATGAGTTTTACTTATTGGGTAAGAGCCAGACCTTCCAGGATTTTGCAGCATGAAATGGCAAATTTTGCGGCTTAAACCTTTATTTATTGCGGCATTTTTGCAGGACATTTGTATTAACTTGAGGGTGTAAGATTGCCACACTGCAGGAAATAGGCAGAGTGCAAGGCTACAAGAGAGCCAGGGTATCATTATGTATCTTTTGTATTAATTTAATAGGAAGAGTCCCAGATGTCTCTGGCTTGGCAGAACAGTGTTTGATTTGGCTACATTTCTGGTTTAATGTTCATGCCTATTTAATAGTATTAACTAAATTGATCATTATCAATTGTAATGCTGAAAATATTCCCCTTCTATGTTCTCCAATCCCCCAAACACCCACACACCTCTCTCACCAACACACATCTTACCAACTCTCCATCACAACTTACATTCCTTAACCTCTCCTCTGTCATACAAATACGTGCTATGTCACACTGCCAAGTCACAATTTGCACAGCCCTGCCACACTCCAAATCATACTCCCAACGCATACCTTTACACTCTACAATTCCTCCCGCAATACACAGTCCTTCATTCTTTTGTGCTGCTTCTGTATCTTGCATCCTTTCTCCCATTCTATCGCACTCTTCCCTCATCCTTTTTCCCAATCTGCAGCTCACTGCCTCTTTCTGGCCAACCGCTTCCTCTCTGCTTTCTGGCTCACTGACCACACGCTCCGTCTACTTTCTGTACCTCTGCTCGCTCTCAGATTTCTGGCCCACCGCCTCACTGCTTTCTCTGCTCTCTTGTGCAGCGCTTCCTCCTCTGACCCACTGCTCTCCCTCTGCTTTCTTGCCTATCACTTCACATCTCACCCATCACTCTCCCTCTCCCTCTCTCTCATAGTGTAACCATTTTTTTAATTTTTTTTAAATGTAGATTTTGACCCAGTTCCTCAAATAATGGGGCATTTAAAAAAAGAACGGAGGATATGCTATTTTTAGACAACCCATTTTTTGGAAATGAGCAGGTCACCTTATTCTCAAAGGTGACCGGCGCATTTCCACAGGCTTGAGCTGTAGCGCAAATTGTGTGCTGGCCAGCTGCCTTGAATGGTGTTCTGGGTTGTTTGACTGAAGTGTAATTATTTGCGGCGGAATTGACCGTAGTCAATTTTGCTGCAAATTGATTTGCACTTCAGCCAAACAAAACCCAAAATGGACTTTTCACCACCACCCGACCCCCTCCCCTACTTAACTGCTTGGTCGCTGCCGCTTCCCCTGCAACCCTGCAGTGCCAGATCTATCCCTCTAACGCGGGTCGGATCCGACTCCGCTGGGTCCCTTTTTCGTTATTTTCTTTTTTTTCTGTCCCCACCTCCAATTTTGAGGAAAAAGGTCAAAACACTTCTGCAACCACCCTAGACCAAAAATACTGAACATGGGGAGCGGGTGACACCCTAGCAACACATGTTCAGTATTTATAAAAATTGATTGAATAGTACTGGACGAAACAGGTCAAATTGTAACATTCGATAGATTTTTGTCATCAAAATGGGCAGTACTTTGAATAGAATCGCTCTCCCGACAGTGTTCTGCAAGCTCCAAGCGCCTTTCACAGGGACAGGCCCTCCAGGTGCCTGCCACTGTAAAATGCGACCCACATTTTTTAAATCCATTTTTAAGGAACAGAAATGCAAGCGACACAGCAGCGGTTCATACCTTAAAAGAAATGCATGACATTTACATGTGTAAAAAAAAGTTGAGAACCTGGCACCCTGAGTATTATTTTTTTTTAAACAATAATTTTTGCGGATTACTTTTAAAAAAAAGTTTAAAAAAAACATTTTTTTAAAAAAAAATGCTGTTTTTGCGCAAAACGGCTGTTTTCGCTGCATTTTGCGGGATCGCAAAATCGCTATAAGCTGAAGGGTCTGAAGAGCAATCAAACATGAGGTTCCTCAGAAAATTATGTTAGTACAGAAGTGCCCCGAGTATTTCGATAAAGACATGGCAAAATTGCCAGTTTCATTATGGACAACAGTCTCCTATGACGTGGGCCTATTGAAGGGGACTGGAGAAGTAAGGATTACATTAAAACCAGGAGCAATTTTACCTCGAGCACGGCAATATCCCATGTCTGAAGAGGCAGATGAAGGTATTTTCAAGATGATATCCGCCATGATGGTGCAGGGCATCTTAGTGACATCAGAGTCACTGTGTAATACTGCGATTTTTCCGATCAAAAAATCAAAGGGGTGGTTGTGGCGTTTAATTCAGGATTTATGACCAATTAACCTGATTGTAGCGGCCGAGTTCCCTCTAGTTCCTAATCCTGCAACAATTCTATGTAATATCCCTGTTGAAGCATGATATTTCACTGTAATTGACTTGAAAAATGAATTTTTCTCAATCCCATTGCATAAAGACTCACAGGATCTGATGTCATTTACGTTCAGACAAACTCGTCTGAAAAGTACTTGCCTGCCCCACGGGTATTGTGAGTCTCCATCGATTTTCAATAGAGTCCTACAGATGGACTTAAGCAATATTGATTTAGAAAGTGTTATGTTGCAGTATGTGGATGACATATTGGTCTGCAGCACCTCAGAGGAAGAGGGCAGACGCGATTCAGTTCAATTAATGATTATTCCTACAGAAAAAGGATATAAAGTAGACAAAGAGAAATTACAGTATTGTCAAGAAGAAGTACTGTATATAGGCCAGCTAATTTTGCATGAAGGAAAGAAAGTTACTCCTGAAAGGGCTGAGACTATTTTGAAAACAGCAAGGCCACACACGATAAAAAACATGCAGAGATTTTTGGGACTATGTAATTATGTAAGAGCATGGGTCTTTGATTACAGTTCATACATAAGGCCCTTGTTGCAAGCTCTAAAGAAATCACAGGCAGCTCAGGAAAAAATTGTCTGGACTGAGGAAATGGAAGAGGGTTTGATGAGTTAAAAAAGGCAATTTGGACAACTCCAGTTTTAGGGATTCACAATTATACTGAGGAATTCTTTTTGTTTTCACACACGAATGGTACTGTTATGACAGCTGTACCTACGCAGAGAACCACGTGCATATTACAGTGGGATACTAGATCCAGTAATGAGGGCTCATTTTCCTTGTGAACAATCTTGGCAGCCACACGTTCGCCATTGAGAAGGCTGCCAGCAGATTAATGGGTTGTCCCATGACGTTATTTGTTGAACATGTATTGTTTGCCATTTTGGAAAAACTTAAAGGCACGTTGACATCTGAAAGGGCTTCTGCCTATGAGGTGGTTATATCAAATCCAGCGATTAAAATATTTTGATGCAGATTAGTGAATCCTGCCATGTTTGTAACAGAACCACTGGCAGAGGTAGAGTATGCACATGATGACTCGAACTATGAGGAATTCTATGGTGAACTCCCGATGGTGAAGGAAAATGTGTTGGCACTGGGGAGATTCTCTAGTTGACGGTTCTTCTAGAATCGATCAAAATGATGGACAAAGATATAAAAGTGCCGCTGTGGTGAAGTACACGGCCAATGGAGAGTATGAAGTACGGATAAGTGCACGACTACCGTCTCACTTTCTGGCACAGACTGCAGAATTAGTGGCAGTGATTGTCGCGCTCAAGAATCTCCCAGACCAGGAAGTAACAATGTACAGTGACTCCGCCTATGTGACGTCGACAGTGCATGCAGGTTAGCTGTCCGGAATATGGGGTGGTGGAGGCGAAAGAGGTGTTTAAATCTGAAAAGAGCTTAGAATGGGCTGGATAAACTACATTTCCCAGCAGCCCCTTGTCCATTCGTAGTCCTTGCCGGGCGCGTTGGCCAGCTGTCAGTAATTAACAACAGTTTATCACGGGCAACGGCGCACGGCAGGTGTGGCTTATTGTTTCACGAGGCAAAGCCATGCCGGAGGTTCGTGCGGTCCGTGCACGCCTTACATCAGGATTCCAGGTATGTGATCTCAGCAGCACACGGTGAACTACGCGGTCCTAGAAAGAACGAGCGGCGAAGCACAGGAAGTACAAGGAGGACGAGGCGTCGCTTCGTTCAGGCTCTGCTCCCATACGGGTGCTGACTCTGTGAACGGGGCCTTGCGCTCTTCTATCAAGGCGCCATCATTTCTCGTCTGGGATGGCTTGCGAGTCTCCCAGATGCACAGATAAGTGATCAATGATTTTGTTGCTTTCCGTGTGTTAACGTGGGGCAATGTTTGCATATGAAAGACTTGGAGGAGCATATCATATGGACCGAGCACTTTGATTAGTCCATGTTTAGGGATTACTGAATGTTTCTACTATGGAAGCAATAAGCGGTCAGGACGTACCACACACAGCGTGGCATTAGGCTGCTCCCCCAGTGTATGTTTGTTGGAATCCATTCTCCATTGGTGTTGAACTCACACCTTTGGTCCTACATGTTTTATGAATGTTTATGTTGCTTCTGCTTGCCCAAAGGGCCATGTGTCATGTTCTTCATGCCGGGAATCATATCCCATGAGTTTGTTTCATTTACGCTTGCATTCATGTATTCTATGTCCTGGTAATTACTACTTGTGCCTGTATCAAGGGGCTATTAGAGAGTACAATACACTAGCTAAGGTCCTTATTCAGCCTGTATTAAGGGGGCATATTTTCTGATCTATGTGTGTTATGTGTCATTGTTTACTAGCTACATATTAGACAGTGTCGGTTTTTTTTCCCTGTGTTTCCCTCTATCCTATCCACTGTAGGTGTTTCCTAAACCTCTATCCGGTTTCCCTTAAATTCCCTGTCCACAACCTCTCCCTAACCCTCTTCCCCCCCATTGGCTGCCACGTGGTATCCTGTATTTTAAATATCAGGTATCTGTGCCAACCACGGGTGGAGGGTCGACTTCATTTGGCTTCTTTGGTTCGGGGGAGAGTGTCAGCACTTCTCTCTCTTATAGTGTTTTTGATACTAGCACATTGGAAAAGCAGGGTCTACCTCTGAGCGAACGGCACGCCAGTGCAGCACACAGCCTTATTGGACAGGCTCATTAAAGCACTACAACTCCCAGTAGCCATCGCAGTCGTTAAATGTGCAGCACACACTAAAAGGACAGACTTTATCTCACGTGCAAATCAAGCAGCAGATGAGGAAGCAAAACGAGTTGCATGTTCAGAAAACATTTTGGAATTTGACACACCTGATATGAATGAAAGAATGGTAGTGATCATGATTGTGCCTGATTGTTATAGTAATTTGTCTAGGACTCATCTAATAGAAGTTCAAGGGGAAGCGCCTCAGGATGAAAAAGACCTGTGGACATGGAGAGGATGTTCTTTAAATCCTTCCGAAGCATTGTGGAGATAAGACAACACTGGTAAATCAGTAATGCCTGTAGCCTTATTAATGGTGGCGTTCGAACAGCTACACTAGCCTGCGCACATCACTAGAGAGAGCCTCGCCGTAACAATTGCGGAGGATTGGTTTGTTCCGAATTTAGTAGAACACGTTGCATTTTATGTAGTAAACTGCATTGTATGTCAAAGGTTTACCGCTGGGCACACACTGCGCACAATTAGAGGAGTTATTCTGAAACCTAATGGTCCCTTTCAGCATTTGCACATCGACTATGTCGACATGCTGCAAGTATTCAATGGATACAAATATGTGATTGTTGTGGTATGTCCTTTTTCGAGGTGGATTGAAGCTGGTCCATGTACACATCCAGACTACACCTGTGCAGCCACATTTTTTGTAGGAGAAGTGTTTCCAAGATGGGGGAATAAATAATGGCCCACATTTTGATAATGAAGTCTTTGAACAGATAAGCTTATTGCTTAGTATAAAGCACAAGTTTTCATTGGCTTAACACCCACAGGTGAATGGGATCTTTGAGAGACTCAACGGCCTGCATAAAAAAGAATAGCCAAATTGAAGCTTACCTTGAAGAAAGTATGGTTGCATTGCCTACCACTTGCATTGAATGCGTTGAGAAATCAACCAGGTTCCAACCACCATCTTAGCCCCCATGAAATAGTGACAGAAAGGCGGATGAGGACACCCCTCACACCTCCATCTAGAACTAGAAGTGATGCCCTGACGACAGCAGAATTGTTAGGAAAGACGTTACGTGATTATTTAACGTGTATGACTACAAGTATCTGTCATTTCAGATCAGCAGAAGCAGAAGGGGTGTCGGGCACAGAACACAGAAGGAGATGCTACAGTAACTGGATGTGAAGAACTACGTCTTCCCAAACTTTTTCCCGGTGATCAGATCCTGGTCCGCAAGGAGATGGCACGAACTGCGTTTTAACAGGCCATTCATCGTGGAAGACATGACACCATCAGCAGTGAAGGTGCAAGGCATACATGCTTGGATATTTTTTGTATATGTGAAAATCTACACTGGAGAACTCCCTTCACCCCCACCCCTGTCGGAAGGAAGCATCGGTGAAGAACCAGAACACATGCAGACTAGATCCATGACGAAGAAGAAGGGCGCAGAAGCTTTCAAATAAACACACAAAGAGTATATTGGACTGGGGCTTGTTTCGGGACTTTATTTTTCAGATACTAAAAAAGGAGTAAAGGGAAGATATTTGTTCTTGAGCCACAGGAGTTTGTTAACATTAGACTGAGACATGTTTAAGTCTTGATCGAGAAGGACAGATGACAGATTTGGAATTCCTTTTTGATGACTGGAAGAGGGAACATTTCCCTGATTCCTTTCTCACTGAGTTTCTTTTCGGAGGCACCCATGGTGATGCATGATGGCCACGTTCCACAGATCGCTCTTACAGTTTTTCTGTTTGTTCTGGGCGCATACCCTGCACTTGTGGGGAGAACTACTAGTGTTCATCTGTTCCTGCAAGATCCTAAGTCTGGTCCAATCATGAGGAGATTGCTCGCAGCTATAATAGTTTAGTTTAGTTTAGTTTAGTTTATTATTTGTAGGGCGCGCCATGCCCTGGAGCATCAGGGCGCACAAGACAAGAATATGCTCAACTTTGTTACAGGTACATCTACATAATCATAGTACATTCTACAATCAATAAAATATGTACAGGTACATGTGCATGGTCATAATACAGTATACAATAAGCAAGAATGAGCATGGCTGGAGCTAGGTCCAGACAAGAGGTTATAAGGGTACAGGAATACTTAACAATGTGGAGGTGATATACAGTGGAATAAGTACAGTAATATACAATGGTGTAAAATACAGACCGAGGTAACAGAGCTGGGGCATGCAGGTGGATCGCCAGTAGGGACAGTCAGGTCAAGCAGGTCGGATTAGTTAGATGTCATTGGCTCTCAGCCACTTGGTCAAATTCTGCCTGAATTTCGCGAAGGGCTGGGGTTCTCTTATGTCATGTGGTAGGGAGTTCCAAAGCTGTGCTGCTTTGACTGCGAAGCTATGTCCTCCAATAGTGGCACGTTTAAAGCGAGGGACATAGAGGCAATTCTCATTGACCGTTCTTGTTGGTCTAGGTGAGGTTCTTAAGTGTAGCCTGTCCATGAGGTAGGGTGGTGCCATGTTATTGAGGCACTTGTGAGTAAGGGAGGCAATTTTGAGTTGGATTTTGTCCTGAGTGGATAGCCATTTATATTCTCTTATAGAGGAGATATGCTCTTTCCTGTTGATCTTGAGCGCGGCTCTCAGGGCATTATTCTGTAGGACCTGGATTTTTTGGATAGTCTGTTTGTTAGCCCCAATGTAGAGACCATTACAGTAGTCCAGTTTGGACAGTATAAGGGCTCTGGCAAGCGTGATGCAGCTGTCTGTAGAGAGGAATTGCTTGCTGGCTCTAATGAGTTTGCAAGTATATGCTGTAGAAGAGGCTAGGGAGTTGACTTGTTTGCCAAAGTTTAAGGTGGCGTCAAGGTAAAAGCCTAGGGTCTTGACTTAATAGAGCAAGTTCTTCAGCTTCCTGAGTACAGTGGTGAAAACACAAATGCCCCTATTGGCTGATAATGCGCATAGACTGGTTGGCTTGGTGTGCCCACATTTTGTTGGAAGACAAACTGATGTTCACACTTTCTTGTGAGACCCAAGGAATAATGCAGCACTTAATGAAATACTACGAGACATAATAACACAAGTCAATCTATATTCTGAGAGAACACTGAGAAATGAATGAGACTTTCGAGGGAGGAGATCCAAAAGTCTACTGGTTAAAGTACTTTCTTTCGTGATGAAGGAGAATCTTCATTTCGTCTGGTGAAAGGACGATTCCTTTGCCTTCATTGGGAACTTTGTTAATCGTCTAGCAGCAGCCATCTGATCGAGAAAAGTGTGGATCAGACTCAGCAGATTCCAGAGTACTGCATTATGTTGCCCGAATAAAAATGTTTTTTTCCTTCCTTAAAAAAGATTAAGAACGGGCAGCGTCAATAGTAACAAGATTATGGCAGACAGCGAGAGATGACCATGATGTGCAAGAAGCTATTGTTGTAAGAAATGGGCTTACTTGTACGTGATCTACACATGCATTTTGTTTATATTGATACTGCTCTCACTTACAGTACACACTGCATATTATTTGGATCCAAATAAAGAAAGGATCATTGTGTATCTTCCAATGCAGAAGGAGGGTACAGATTTGGCAACTACAAGGCAGCCAAGACCTTATTTGATTGTTCGTACTTTGGAGGTACCTTTAAAGGCATCTAGTCCTGAAATAGACAAAGCTGGGTTACCTTTTGGAGGGAGGACACAAATGGAGATTATGCAAGACATTTTTATACCTACATATGTTAATAGTATGAAGCTTCTGGAACTCTCTCCTACAAGGGAGCACATGTAAAAACACCCAGCACACTGACAAATGTTTCTATGATTGGTCCGGCTGTCAAACCGTAAATGCAATTGCATAGCCTGAATAATATGAATAGTATGTTGGTCAGAAGCAAATCGCATCATGTGACAAACATTGCAAACCATGAAACCTGAATGTGACCATTGGGAGTCCATTTTGTAAATGTCGGCCATTTTCTTTTCTGTAACGCTTTGCATATATATTCTGTGCTTCAGATCCACAAACGGTGCGAGGCCACAGCTTGAACTCTGAATGCTAACATAGACAGGAATGTAAAACCATGCAGAAATACATTGTTTTTCTCTTCAGTAAGGCCTTGAAGCTGTGCAAGAGCCACAACTAATTAGCAGCCCAGGTGCCGGTTTGTCTTGCAAGCGCTGTTGTAAAAGGCAATTAAATGTGAATTATATGCAACTAACGGTGCTCCTTCACGAAGGATGGTATTTTCGCTCATGAGCGCAGCGAACAGATAACATTGGTTGGAATGTCTCCCTGCTAGAACATGATATCCTTCCCTGTGTCAGTGCCCCGTGTTCCCCATAACAGAAAACTGTCTCTGCAGCCTCTGCTAGAAATACTAATGTTTAGACTGAATGAAGTTACATGCATAACTGTCAATTACCGAACCATAGCTTGTATGTCACGTATAAGGGCGGGCCGACTAATATTGTAGAATGATGATGTGTTATGTATATATATGACTGCTTTACCACTGCTCACTCTCTCTCCTCTCACGGTGTCTGGGAACACACGTTGTGAGGTGGTGATACCTGGTCGGCCGACTGAGATACTCTATGAATAAGCCAGCTTGACGACTGGGGTTTCATTAGTATATGGTTATTGTGCCTTTATTCCAAATATGGGGGGTCATTATAAGGTGGGCGGTAAGGGATACCGGGCACCGATAAGGAGACCAGTGCCGGTAATCCCTTACCTCCCTACTAGAAGATTCCTTAGCGGGTCCTGCCAGTAACAGCAGGTCTGACCTGCCGTTATGGACGGGACCCGCTAAGGGACCAGGGCGCAAATAACGGGCTTGACATGCACAAGCCCGTTATTTGCGCCCTCCCCATTCCCATTGAGCCCTATGGGGGTTCAAATGGGAATGGGTAATGGCATTTTCAATGGGGACTTACCGATCCCGCTAAGGTCAGACTACACCGATACGTCCCCATTGAACTAGACCGGTGCCGGACCCGTTATTGGTGGCAGTCATGGCGCAAGTAGCGCCATGACTACCACCAATCTCTGAATGAGGCCACATGGTCTTACAAAAATGGCGCTCGAATAGGGACCCTCCTTGTGATGCTCCAGCGCGTACAATGAAGGCGAGGACGAGTCAAGGACGAAGCTGTCGAACCGGGATCGGAAGGTGTTTGGGGCGCCCCTGCAGAAGTGATTAGAGACTTCTCTGCAGATCTGTACACAGCTGATCCCTGAACGAGAAGCGGCGCCCAGAGAGCATCAAGGCGAGGGTCCTGGAATCAAGGCAAATTGTGCCAGACACGTGGTCATGACGATTCTTGGTTGCGCCTGTATACAGGCGAATTGCATCCTGCGAGACGAATTGATTGATCAGGTGAGTCGTGCCCTGATTCTTAAACGTCCTGAAATTGATTGAGTGTTGCACTTGCAAGTATAAACGCCCAGGTGAAAGAGGTAAAAGTTAACCATGCCTGGGAAATTGTCTTCCTGTTAAGTGAGATTTTTTTCACTGTGGTAGACAGTCTTTGGAAACTGGCCAGGCCGCGCCACCCGAGGGGTCACCGGCATACAATATGTACATTAAATACGGTATAGGGGCAATAGTGTTTAATGCCATTTGGCATAGGCAGACTAGACGTTTATCAGACCTTCAGTGGCCAAATGATGTCAGCTATGAATTAGCGCATATAGAGCATTTGGAATCAGTTTTGCTACAGAAAAAGGCCAGACCTGCAGCGTTCGATGTTGTAAGGGACTGGAGGAAGGAAGCGAATCACTGCTTGAAGAGTAGAGAGAAACACGCACGTAGACGCATGTAAAACATCGAGAAAGCACTACAGCATGATCAGCAGAAGTAGACAGAAGCCATTAGGAACAATCATAGGGCCTTCCAACTAGACATACAGAAAATATATCCTTCACAAGATATGCATACATCAGACGGATTGATAAATAAGATACTAAATGAGTGAAGAAATGATCATCCAAGTACTGACCCAGTTGCACCGCTTCCCTATGTATCTCCTCCTGTTGCTATTCCCACGCGTCCATCTGCACCTGCAGTAGCCGTCCCACCTGCGCCCGTGGCATAATTTCCTCCACCAGCTACAGAGCTTGAGTTATGCGCTTTAGCTGGCAGTTCTGCATCAATGGGTCCTGAAAGAGGAAGTATTAGACTGACTACTAGTACGATTAGCAAGGAACGAAAAAACAAACTAAAACAGTGGGCTGAGACGTATATTGATGGTGGCTGTGCAAAGTCCCATATCTGATCATAGAGGCCTTGGTGAACAGCAGGTATTGGTAGAATGTATGGGAGATTATCTTGTTAAGGTCTGGCGTGACATAACTGATACAGTGGTACCGCAAGAATTGCGTGATTTGATTGTCCTTTCCAATTCGCAAAATAATGTGGCAAAAATACAAGAACATGTAGGGCGAACATTTGTGTTTATGTGAGAACTTTATCGATTGCATAAAGTTATAATGAGTAAGCGTGAACCGCATATGTCACATGTCCAGAAATGATTTCTTCCGCCGTTGAAACCTGTTAGTGAAGAGATGCAAATTTGTACGCGAGATACGCTTAGATGTATTACAGATGCCGCCATTTCCACGATTGAAGTGCATGATACGTTTAGTCAATACACACCAGAAATGCAGAGAAAGGTGTTACAGGTTATGGTGGAATATTTACAGGATGAATGCATGAAGAAGGTTTGTTGTCCTGCCGATCTGATGACGATTTATAAACAAGCATTTCGCCTGACACCGGAACAACTGCTTTTTCCCTTGATCTGGCTTTGCTTCTTAATAGACGCACAGATGCAGAATCCCCTACTTTGCAATTACCCATGAGGGAGGTGCCTCCCACGTTTATCCCGAAAGTAGAAGTTGCTGCCGTAGGACAAATTCCAGCACGAACGATAGAAGCCCATTATATCGCACAGTTTGCACATGTTCCCTTTTCTAGGCAAGAAGTGAACACTATAAAACACAGTCCCTGACATTAGGAAAAATCCTGCTGGTTTTTATAAGGAAATTGAATCCGTTGTAAATTCATTTGTTTTTACACTGAGTGATATTGATTTATTGTTCCCTGTGATTCTTCCTGCTGACATATGGAAGCAAATTAGAAGTATAAATGATGCGCCAATGTTAGGCGATACATGGGAAACTGTGATCAGAGTTGATAGTGAGAGAAAGGCTGGGGAGAAACCTCTGCAAGTAATTTTAACTTTGCCCTCACGAATAGTAGAGAAATTGAAAAGTTAAATGCCTGAAAAGAGAATAGTTTGGGATAAATTGACTTCTTATCTACAAGGCAAATCGGGAAGGAGTGACAGATATTTTTAACCGATTTGAAGATGTATTTGCAGATTTTAGTGGGCAAGATCTAAGTACCGAACCTGGGAATAGATTATTTGTTGATAAAGCTGTGCGAGGATTGTTACCGGAAATGCAGACATTAATAATGACATCTGAAAGCGCATGGCAAGCAAAATCACAAAGTGAAGTATTACATATGGCCCAATATTATGAGAACCGAGTAAATTCAGAAAAAGATATGGACATAAGGAAGAAAGGAGATATGAAAACAAGAGTGCTACTGCAGCAGATAGCCAAAGGTAATAGAGGTGGCGGAAATGCACCGTCTAGAGTCCAATTTGCATCATCATCCAACATGCCAGGGGGTCCGACAGGTATAAATCAATGTGCCTATTGCAGACAAGAAGGCCATTGGCGAGCACAGTGCCCGCAATTACAGAGGATAAATGGGACCATTTAGAGGTCATCCAGGAATAGCGGGAAATAACTGAAGTCAGATGCAGCCACAATTCCAGGATAATCAGGTTAATCAGAATCAACAACAGAACACCATGAATGGTGGGAATGTTTTTGCTAATCCCTCCAATGAATATTACTCTGGAGACTTTACATCTGATGATGTATTGTTCCCCTAGGACAGCCCGAAGCAGGGTTTGGAACCAGTGCCTATTCCTGTTGATCAGAAAGGGCCCTACGTAGAAATGAAGGTTGGGAATAGGGAGCACATTTTTCTAGTGGACAAAGGTGCACAGAAGTGGTCGATCGATCAACAGCGGGTTCCAAATATACCACTGTCAGGGCATAGAAATGTTTCAGTAGGGTTCTCAGGTACACCAGTAATTAATCAAGTTTCACAACCAGTGCCAATCACACTAGGTCCATTCACTGAATCTTGTCCATTTCTTTTGACGACAAACTGCGGCGAAAATTTGTTGGGATTAAATCTATTGAAGAAATTGAATGCAGTAATTTATTCTTCTCCCGATGGAGTGTACTTAACGATTTCGCCACAACAAACTCCTGTATCGCAATTTGTATGGCTGCCATTGCCGACTGAATTGAGTGAAGTACCAACTCGTATATGGGCAGTAAATGATAATGATGTAGGATGTTTGAAAGTAGAACCAGTAAAAATTATTTTGAATGAGGGAATTACATTACTGCGTATTCCGCAATACAAAATCTCGATTGAAGGTGAAATAGCTTTGAAATGTATTGTGTCTGAATTAATTTCTAGAAATGTAATTGAGGAGATTGCTAGTAGTATTTGCAATATTCGATTCTTCCGGTTTGCATGAAAGGAGGTAATGAAATCCCTTAACGTTTTATAATTGATTTACGGGTGGTGAACCAAATTGTTGCCCCCAATTCCCACTAGTCCCCGATATCACCACAATTCTAACTATGATTCCAGCTTCTGCGTCATTGATTTGAAAAACTATTTTTTTTAGTATTCCCGTTCATCCAGCCAGTAGATATTTGTTTGCATTTGCATTAGGAGGGCGCTCGTTCACATTCACACGTATTCCACAAGGTTACACTGAAAATCCAAGTATTTACAGTAGAGCATTGACGGAACAGCTAGATATGCTTGAATTACCAACAGGATGTATATTATTGCAGTATATTGACGATCTGCTTATAGCAGCAGATTCAGAGGACTTTTGCAAAGAAAGCACTGTCTTACTATTGACACATTTAGCGGCACACGGTCACAAGGCTTTGTTGAAGAAATTCCATTATTGTCGAGAGGAGGTGGCCTATTTGGCCTCCGTCTTCCCTCCTATCGAAGGAGGGAAGAAGATTGACACCAGAACGTATAGAAAGCATCTCTGATATGCCTATTCCAAATACGCAAAAGGAAGCCAGTGCTTTAATTGGCATGGCTTCATATTGTAGGCAGTGGATTGCCAATTTCTCTATGATTGTGAAACCCATAGTGGCATTGACAAGGAAGGATGTTACCTTACCTTTGCCATGGAACATGGAGTGTCAAAAAGATTTTGACCTGCTCAAAGCTGCGTTATGCTCTGCTCCGGTTTTGGGCACGCCAAATAATGAGAAGTGTTTTATGTTATTTGTACATGAAAATGATGGATGTGCTTTGGCTGTTTTGACTCAGGAACACGGGGGCAGGAATAGACCATGCAGTTATTTTTCTTCCACGTTGGATCCTGTTGCATGTGCTTTGCCACATTTCTTGCGAGCTGTTGCTGTTGCTGCCGCGTCAGTAAAACAAACTGAGGAGATTTGTTTAGGTCACTCTTTAACCGTGATGGTACCCCATTCAGTAGATATTCTTTTAAATAGAATGCAGACACAACATTTCACATCCGCCCAACTAACAAGGTATGAATTAACCCTATTTGCACCGCATATTCAAATTAAGAGATGTTGCGTTTTGAATCCAGCCGAGTTATAGCCCCCTCCAAGTGTAAAGGGGAGTGAAAAACAATTCACATGATTGCAAGAGACAAAAGGAAGAATTGATTTAACCGATACACCCCTGAAAGAGCCAGATGGAGATCTTTTTTGTGATGGCTCTTGTTTTAAATTGCTGAATGGCGTATCAACTGCTGCTTATGCCATTACTACACTAAAAACTAGGGTAGAGAGCAAACAAATACCATATAACTCAGCACAAGCTGCGGAAATAATAGCGTTAGCCAGAGCATGTGAAATTTCTGAAAACCTTAGTGTGAATATATACACAGACTGTCAATACGCTTTTGGGGTGGTCCACAATTTTGGCCGATTATGGGCTGAAAGGGGCTTTCTGACGTCACATGGAACTAAGATTCAACATGGCACTTTAATAGTGAAATTTTTGTCAGCACTTGCACTTCCCAAGCGATTAGCAATAATGAAATGCAATGCGCATAAAAAGATAACGTGTAACGTAGTAAAGGGAAACGCATTTGCAGACAGAATCGCGAAGCAAACTGCCACTGATATGCACACAAAAATGTATGCTGAAACAACAGAGAGGGTGTCCTGCATGATAGAGGATAGAATTGGGACTGTCAAAGAGATACAAGCAGAAGTCACTCCAGCGGGAAAAAAAACAACGGTCTGAGGGTCCAGCAGAATTAGATCCCGAGGGTTGTTGGGAAGACAAAGAAAATAATAAATGGATGTTGCCGAATGCACATGTTATGGCAATGGTTATCATGTCCCATGGTCCAACACATATATGTGCGAAAAAGGTTTTTCAGCACCTTGATTCTGTATGGTACAATGACAACATTAAGAAAACTGCTGCGAGATTGGATCAGAATTGCATGACTTGTTTACAACATCACATTGGAAAAGGAACAGTGACAACAGTAGGAAGTTTTGGTCTTCCCTCGATGCCTTTTGAGGTCATTCATTTTAACTTCATAAAAATTGAGAGATGCCACAACTTTAAATATGTCCTTGTAGTGGTCTGTGCATTTAGCAAATGGGTGGAGTCCTATCCCCTGAAAGATTGTTCAGCTATGTCAACAGCGAAATCCATGTTAAAGGAATATTTTCCGATGTTTGGGCTACCCCGTGTCATATGGTCAGACAATGGCCCACATTTTATAGAAGCCGTGATATTACAGATTTGTGCAGGCCCCCAAATTGATAAACAATTCCATTCAGCCAGACACCCGATGAGTGCCGGTCTTGTAGAACGCCAAAACGGTATCTTGAAAAATAAGTTGGCAAAAATATGCGGCGAAATTAATTTGAAATGGCCTGATGCATTACCACTAGCCTTGTTGTGCATGCGCACGTCTCTGCAGGCAAGGACTGGTCTCTCCCCATATGAAATAGTTATGGGGAGACCAGCCAATGTCTGGAATGTGCCATATCCGAAAAAATGGAAGGACATGGAATATCCGCTACTTACGGAATATTGTAAACAGTTGACTCAAAACTTGCGTTTGATTCATCAGCAGGTGCAGGAGGCTCTTCCTGTCAGATACACGGGCCCGGGACATTGTCTGCAACCGGGAGAATGGGCCCTAGTGAAATATTTTGAGAAAGAAATCTTTGCTTGCACCGCGTTGGAAGGGACCGTACAGATACTCCTGGCCACACAAACTGCAGTTTGAGTAAACGGTCGAAAGCACTGGATCCATGCAACGCACACGAAAAGAATCCCGTTTCCTTTGCCAAATGAGAAAGAGACTGATAATCCTGACGTCCAGAGTAAACCAGCCCTGATCGATCACAAAGACATCGCGAATTTCAGCCGGAACTACTTCCTGAGCTCGAGAATGTGCCTGGGGAGATTGCAATGAAAATTGTAACATCAGTGTTACCTCAACATTGTTCGGGTGCTGCCTCATCATCACTAATTGCATCGGTGATTGGCACCGGCGGGGGCAAAGGTACCAACACTATGAAAAATTGATATTGATACTTGCTCCTGCCTTTTGGAGCCGTTGAGGTAAAACAGGTAAAACACCAGCTTGCTGCCATCTTAAGCAGGCTGAACTGAACTTGCTTGAACTCTGCTAATTAAACGTGTGTTGCCGTGGAGGACTTTTTCGACTGACGCTGAGAAACTTTTTGAAACAAGCCTTTATAGATCATGCCTGTATTCGCTCCTGCTTCTGCCTTCGCTGATGAAAACATTAATATAACTATAGACGCTGACATTGAATCTGCTCCGAGAAAGACTTGGTCTACAAAGACTAACCTGCTCCTGATCATCATATCTATCTGTATCGTATCTACACTAATTCCAATGTTTTGGTACTTAGAAACTATGCATCCCATGAACACCCTATTGCCCACTATCAATGCTCCCACTATGAAGACCCCAGTTCATGTGCTTTCTTACACTCTTCCGCCACGAGATGTGAAATACAGAAAAGGTTACGATAACAATAATCTATTACTGATTATGAATATGACACATACTATCCTAAATCAATCTAATTGTCGTGTGTGTTCGCATTAACCCCAGCATGGGGAAAGAGGAATGGGTTTGTATATACATCCTCTACCCCATAGTTCTGCCTGTTATGCATAGAGCGCTATTTTTTGGGAGATGGAATGATAGTGTCACTGGAAACTTTGATGGAACAAACATAAATGAATTCGAAAGATTGGTATTTGCACCCCTGGGTTGTTCGGTGTTTACAAATAGAAGCAAAATGAACACTGTATCGACCAGTCCTATTGATCGACTCTCTAGGCCTTACCAGTCCCTAATTACTTTCAAAATGGCTGCAGTTGGATACAAAGATGCCATGCCTCCCTCCTATACTATTAATCATAGTCCACATTCTGTTCCATTTTGCTTGCGGAAAAAAGGCTCCCACCCGGTGGGAACATTTACCAGATGCATGAATACTGCTGTACTTGAGCATGAAGAGAAACCATTATATATAGGAGGTTCTGTTGATTTTGTGTGTGGGGATCAAGCTTATCCATGGTTACCTAGAAACTGGGAAGGTACCTGTTATTTAGGGATACTTTTACCTGGTGTATTTCTTGCCAAAACCATTGAAATAGCAGAAATATCCAGATCCCCGCCACAACAAGATGATACTGCTGGACACATTTTTGGGGACATAGCCAAATATTTTATACCTTTTTGGGGACAGGCAATACATTCATGGAATATTAGAAAACTGTCCAGGGTTTTAGAAAAAATAATTAATGGAACCACTGACATACTTTACAACATGACACTGGAACAAAAAGCAATCAGGCTAGTTGCACTTCAGAATAGAATGGTTCTTGACATTATTTTGGCTGACCGTGGAGGTGTATGCAAATTAGTGGGATCAGCGTGCTGTGTTTTTGTAAGTGACACATCCCCTACAATATTTGAAGCAATTAAGGAATTACACATCCTAAGTTCTGAAATCCATGTTCCCATAGGTGGCTGGAATCTAAATTTGAGTACATGGTTCTGGGAACTGTTACGATCCTGGGGATGGAAACTAATTGCAATTTTGGTTATGATACTCAGTATCCTCATATTCCGCTGTTGTTGCATACAATGTTTGCCAGCCATTTGCTCCATAATTACAAATTAATGTGTACAGATAATTAGTACAAAGATTGTGAAGCCCACACCTCATATGATAAATGGTGGTCTCAAACCTGAAAATGAAATAATCAAAGAGTTTATGCAAATCAATATTTCTGATAATGATTATGATAGCGACATGGGTAGTTCGGAAAGTGACACTTGGTCTGATGAGTCCGCAATGTTCGGATGATGATGCTATTGGCTTAAGGCCAAAAGGAGGGTTTGTCAAACCGTAAATGCAATCGCATAGCCTGAATAATATGAATAGTATGTTGGCCAAAAGCAAATCGCATCCATGAAACCTGAATGTGACCATTGGGAGTCCATTTTGTAAATGCCGGCCATTTTCTTTTCTGTAACGCTTTGCACATATATTCTGTGCTTCAGATCCACACGGTGCGAGGCCACAGCTTGAACTCTGAATGCTAACATAGACAGGAATGTAAAACCATGCAGAAATACATTGTTTTTCTCTTCAGTAAGGCCTTGAAGCTGTGCAAGAGCCACAACTAATCAGCAGCCCAGGTGCCGGTTTGACTTGCAAGCGCTGTTGTAAAAGGCAGTTAATTGTGTATTATATGCAACTAACGGTGCTCCTTCACGAAGGATGGTATTTTCTCTGCTTCAGAACTAGCTGACCCTTAGCTCATGAGTGCAGCAAACAGATAACGTTGGTTGGAATGTCTCCCTGCTAGAACATGATATCCTTCCCTGTGCCAGTGCCCCGTGTTCCCCATAACAGAAAACTGTCTCTGCAGCCTCTGCTAGAAATACTAATGTTTAGACTGAACGAAGTTACGTGCATAACTGTCTAGTACTAAACCCTAGCTTGCATGTCACATATAATGGCGGGCCGACTAATATTGTAGATTGATGATGTGTTATGTATATATATGACTGCTTTACCAATGCTCGTTCTCTCTCTCCTCTCACGGTGTCTGGGAACACACATCGTGAGGCGTTGAGACCCTTTCGGCCTACTGAGATACTCTATGAATAAACCAGACTTGTTTGGGTAACGAACCTCACAACTTGTGTGTCATTAGTATATGGTTATTGTGCCTTTATTCCATATATGGTCTTACACGGGAAGAATGAACTATGCTGACATATTGCATGAGATGGTTAGAGTAGCTTGTAAGAAAAGAGGGAGACCTAAGAGAAGTTCTAGAGAGGATGATCATGAGTTGAATGATTACCTGGACAGTACAGCACACTTGGTGAATATAATATGGTATCAGCATATGAAGGATGTGGGAGGGAGGACCTCAAAGGAGGAATGCTTTGTGTGTGCACTCCTGCCTTATAGCATGGGGAAGTCTAAGATCTTCATAGCTATTGAAATAGATGTCCAGACCACTCATTGTCTATCACACATAGCACAGTGCCATACAAGGGGTCAGTTCATTGGCCGAGATGCCTATCTCAAAAAGGCAGCTGAATGGACAGATCCAGATGAAGATGACTATATCCACGACACAAAGACAAGAAGTAGGGTGCATACTAAGAATCATGTAATCAGATATGAAAAGGATGGAGTAAAAGGAGCTGGAATCAGATGGGAAATAAACAGGAGACTGGAAAGTCCAGGAAAATCTGCAGAAGACAGTTGTAGATGGAAGAACAGAGGACAGATGCAGATTTGGGGATCAGTGTTATCAGAGTTATCACCAGATGGATAGGAAGCAGGAGTGGCCATCTGCAGAGCCTGGGTGGTCATTGGCTGTTATCAACCAGCCATTGACCTAGTGCAGAGTGGATGCAAGCCTCTATGGCTTGCTAAGCTTCTGACCTCGGTCGAAGATAGAGGAGGACCTTTACAGATAGTGCCTTTGGAGAGTGCAAAACTGTGCTTCAGAAACAATGGCACAAGAAAAGTTGGAGAGAACCAGAACTGTGGTTGAATCTTTGATGTGCCAGGAATGAAAATTGGGACAGCAGTAATCATGGATTACTACTTGGCTTGTGGATCCAGAGCGTATATGAAGCTACCTGAAGCTACCTGAAGACTGGGGAGGACGAGGCTCACTAGTGAATGTCCATGTTCCAGCATTGGTGATTCCTAAAAGTGACTTAAGCCTTGACCGTTTTCCAAAAGCAGATGCTCATCTGAGGAAGAAGAGATCGATGGAGCTGATTAATCGAATGAAGAGAGAGAACTATTTCTCAGCCAAGTCAATAGAAGCTTTTGACTCCATCCCATATGAACACAGAATGTTCAGCCAGACTTCGTCAATATTCACAATGATCTTCATGCCAATGATTCACGTTGGAGCAAATACTAAATGACTGCAGATTACCAGATTCGAATTGCTGCAGACAATCAACACTACCATAAAGGGATTCAATGCTATCAGGGAAGAGATGCGAGCCATACGACTGAGGTCTCTTCAGAACAGATATGTCCTGGACATGATCACAGCTATGGATGGAGGTGTTTTGCAAAAATCGGGGGAATATTGTTACACGTTTATACCTTCTCATGATGATGAGAATGCTACCTTGACAGAGGCCATAGAGATGCTGACGAAGATGCTGACGAAGCTACACGTCCAGATGATAGACGAAATGGAAGACATTGCTGATGATAGCTGGTTTGGATCGATCCTTTCTTGGGTTCGACAGTGGATGGCAGACATGTTCAAGTTTTTGGAGCCCTGATAGTGATGGTGTTGCTTGGATTTTTTGTGATCAGGATAATAATCTCACAATGTCAAAAAACTGCAAAAAAAGCCATATGGGTGAAAATCATGATCAATGTTGAATCAGGGTGGAAGGCCAGAGACCTGACAGAGACTTTGTGAAGGCCAGTATCCATGCACCTGAGAGAAAGAAGTTACTGTATCAGAAGAACCATAAGAAGTTTGTGGGAAAATGGATCTATTGCAGTCTAAGTGGACAGTGCATGCCCATGACTTGGAACAAGGATGAGTATGTGAAATCAGCTGGATGCCATAAAGATATGGATCCCAAAGAAGCATTTCTTCAGACGAGGATGTCTAGACATGAAGGATGATGGGAGAGTGGTCAATGAATCTCCGAGAGGAGGGAGTGTAGAGAAGGCGCCAAGTGCCGCCACCTCAACCACCTCGCCCATATTTCCTATATGTTGGGAAACAGCGTGTGAGACACGTGCAGTACCATTGAAACTACAGATATACCAAGGAGAATCCTGGAAGCAAGGTTCCCATTGAGAAAACTATTCCTGCATACAAGACAGTATGATGGGCATTTGAATGAAATACCAGAAGAAACCGAGCAGATGTCTAGAAGAGAAGAATGGTGACGTCAAACAAAGCCAGACTGGCGTACATAGAAGAGATGCAGAGACAAGAGAATGAAGATATTCTATAAGGCATCAAGAAAGTATCAAAGATAAGTGACATCTCGGGCTCAAGATAAAGAAACGTATGCTACAGAAACGATGAAGGTATCAAGTCATTTTACACGTGTACACATGCAAAGAAACGCAAGCAGATGAAGTATTCTTGAGGCTAGCTTTATAGTGAATAGATTGCGGCATGCGCCAACGTATACATATATAGGTGTGAGTAAAGAATGGATGTTTCCACTACATGTTATAGCAGAGTTGGACTAGCAAAGGAAGGCCTTTCCAGTGTGTCGCAGTTAAAAAGCAATTGAATGAACAGGAGTGAATTGCAGAAAGGCGAGCCTGGATGAGCCCCAAGAAGCCATGGTCATATCAGACTGGGATGAACAGACATTAGTTACAAATCGTGTGAAAAAACGAAACTCCTGTTCAGAAGGCATGGTCAAAAACAAGGAAGACGTCAGAGGTCTATTAGAAAATAGTATTTTAAATACACTGGAGCTCATTTTTCTGGTCTTCAGTCATGTGGAAGGATGAAGTTGGACAAACATGACGAACCACACATACGCATGGAGGCAGAGTGTGCCTTCACTCCCCTGAATTTTCCAGAGCAAAGAACATTTCCAAGGACGAGCTCAAAGCCTTAATTGACAGCAGACCACTGAGGTGATGATAGATGATATGCTAATTGGTGGGAAGCTATGGTTAAGACCAGCTCACCAGCCCTGTGGAAGCCTGGCCTGCATGCTGCTAACATAGGTGGAAGAGTACTGACGGAGGTTAGAGTGCCAACCAATTGTAGGGGACAGCGTAATTGAGGGTCCTATAGTTTGTGTAACCAATGGGATGTCTTGTATTTAGTGACGTTCATAGTGACCTGTTTAAGGGGAGGGCTTAGTTGCCCCACCTGATGTTAAGGAACCTATAACTCTCTTAGACTGGTATGGAACGTATACTTAGATGTTCCCTTAGACACAATCACAATAGCCACTAGGTTTTTGTAGTTTGCCACGTAGGATGATGTTTGTAAGGTATGAGGTAATAAAATAGCGGCAAAAATGTTGCGGTAAAAATAAATCACGGCAAAAATGCCTTGGTTTGACCCGGTAAAGGTGTGCCCCATTATACCATTTAAGGGGAGCTGGTGTTGCTCCCCTTAAATGGTATGATAGGTCCGGGGGTTGCGGTGGTGTCCCCCGCATCCTTTACATGGATTGTGGCGCAAAAACCACAGCATTTTTGCCACGTTATTTTGTAACCACAGCAATTTCTGCCACGATTTTATCACATGGAACCGTTTGTAAATACGTAGGTTGACTTCACCTATGATGAGTTTTTTTTATAAAAGCAAGCTTTTTTTTAAGATGCATTGAGAGAACAATGCACTGAGACGTCCTTTGATGTCCGTTGTACTCCCTGTTTTAGATCATTGATATTAAAACAGTCAACCTTTTTGCCAGCTACCTGAGTCGTTTCGATTATTGCTGTTTGAGTAACTTCTGCATCCCTATTCATCTCAAGGGTATTGCTACCTTGCCTTAAAGGGCTGAATGTTCCCCCAGTAAACATCATTTATGTGGTGCAAGTCTTGGACCATTCTCCAATTGCCCCCCGTGGATTTTTTTTTTTTTTAAACTCCTTATTTAAAATTTTCAAAAAGGGTAACAAATAAACAACACACAAGTAACGTATGCAATACAGCAAAATACAACCATCATTATAGGTAAATAACATTCAGAATAAAAAGCAATAGTACATTTGAAGCAAAAAATGAACCCAAATCACTAACATCTAATAATGGTTTCCAAAGGACTAATGAAACAAAAAACACAAACATAAGACGTGACAAGACTCATGCTCACAATACAAACACCCACCGCACCAGACTACATCAAGCAAATTCCCACACACTCTGTTGAACCTTCAATCATAAAATTCATTGAACGGTCCCCACTGTTCCATATAACCATCTTCTCTATGCTGCTTTTTAAACTTGATCTTCTCAAAATTTGAAAGAACTTGAACATTAACTAGCCATTCTGCCACACATGTTTTTTGCTGGTTTTCCAGACTTTTAATATTTGTTAGGTTGCGACCAAGAGGACTTTATTAATCCAACCTAATGCGGCACAATCAATAAACCTGCAATGTTGTGGGGATTTCAAAAGCACTGTAGATGGGGTTCTCAGAAATACAATATTGCATATCAAAGCAATTCTATCCAGCACTTCATTCCAGAAATCCCTCACCCTGACACAATTCCACATCATATGTAACAGCGTACCTTTCTCCTTCTGACATCCCCAGCAACGTTCAGTTTCTAACAACCCCAGTCTGTGCATCCGAACCGGCGTCTAATAAAGCCGCACCAATATCTTCTGATGAACATAACGCAAATTCAAGTCAACTTTTGCCCTAGCAGGAACTTTCCACAGACCCTCCTATTCCTTCACAGTAATAACCCTACCCAATTCCTCAGACCAAGTGAGCCTCAACCTATCCAATGACTCTGCCAGATGAGTCTCCAATGGAAAAAGTTTTCAAAAAAGTTGACACCTTATGCAGCGCAGACTTGAGGAGGTTGCACCCTTCTGGCTTCTGCGTCATTGGAACCTCTAATATCTGTTGTCTTTCTGAGATCAAAGCCGCCAACAAACGTACCTCCTCAACTTCCTCTCATGCAAGCCAAATTTCCCTCTCAAGTGTTCAAAAGTTGCCATTTTACCATTACACCAGACATCCCCAATCAACAACACACCTCTATTAATCCAACTCCTCCAACATAAAACTTTGTTATTGATCTGTAAACCTGGGTTGTGCCAAATGGAAGCTTCTCTATAAAAGAACAATCCCTGTCCACTTCCCAATATCATTGATGTCACAGCGTCCTTGGTAGCAACCACTGTTTGCAAGCCAGATATAGGTTAGGCAATTTCCCCAGTGAATACAAACTCTCAATCCGGTACGGCCTCATTTTTTGATTTTCTATCTGTGCCCATAACCTAGTCGGAACTATTCATGTTAAAATATGCAACTGATTTTTTTTAAAATAAATCCTTTGCAGTAATTTTCAAGGATAGGGTAGCCAAAACACCCCTCTTGCACATTACGAACCAGTATATAACGAGGTATTTTCAACTTCTTTCCAACTCCCCACAAATATTCCTGGAACACCTTATCAATACGACCCAAGTTTTTCTTTGTAAACTTAACAGGGAGCGACTGAATGATGTACAGTACTTTCAGTAAAAGCACCATTTTGATTGCATTAATTTTCGCCCAGATGCTGAGCAGAAGTCTTCCCCATTTAAAGATGTCTCTATGAAGAGTCTCAATTACTTTGTCTACATTGTATCCAACCACTCTCTTCAAGTCCCTTATAAGATATACCCCTAAATATTTCACACTACCATTCTCCCATTTGCAGTTCCAGTCCATCAAACAATTACGAACAGGAGTGTCTCTGATAGGAAAGACCACTGTTTTCTGTAAATTAACCTTATAACCTGAAAGAAAACCAACCTCCTCAATCATTTGCTTCAAGACAGAGCCGCTCTCAATTGGATTTTTTAACTGGATATATTGCCGTATTGCACAGGGACATATATGGCACGATAATCACCTGGTCCAGGGGAGCCTTATGGTCTTTCTAATGCCTTCCTCTGCCTCTCTTGACAGTGGACATTGTCTTACCCGGATCAGCACCACTCCTGGCTTTAGGGTTATACGCACAGGTGTTACATCTTTCAACAACCCTACATCATGTGGATTTGTAGTCCACAACTGCTGTGTCACGTGCCGTAAATCTTATTTGAAAAATGGGGATGAAGTTACTACTGCCATTAAGGGACATTGCACTCTACGTTCCTGTACCATCATGTCACAAAGGATGCACATTTCCAATATTATTCCCCCTCCTTGTCATTATTCTCAAACAATTCATCCGTCACCTCCTTTAACTGCACTGTTGGATCTACACAGAGCATTGTGTGCCACTCACATCATCCCTATCCATCCCTAATAAGACAATCCTTCTGTCTGACACTACCAACCCCTGCAGGTCCAACAATCGTATCGTTCCTGCCACCACCTCGGGTGACACAGCAGGACGGAAAATGAAATCCGAAGGTATTCGCCAACATTGCTTGGCAATCTGGGGCACGGCCTTCACAAGTACCGTGATACCATAGATAAACATGTCTAGTTCTACAGAAACCCTATGGACCACCACTTCTCTTGTCATTGTATGGATAATCAGCATCGCCCTTACAGCACATATCACGGGCGTGGGACACACTACTCCATGATCTGTGAAGGATATAATCATATTTAACTTGCTGAGCAGGTCCCTACCCAGTAGACCTGCGCGGGAATTTCCAGAATATAGTTGGGGTGCTTGTACTATCTTCCCTCCCACCTTTGCATCCCACTCCTCAGTGTATGTAACCTTGGAAATTGTCCCAGAGAACCCCTGCGGGTCACGATATTTTCTGGATAGTGGAAAGTTGTCTTCCATAATACATGATTTAGCTGCTCCAGAATCCACTATAGATATGTTTCTTATCTCCGCCCCCACCAATGGTTCCTCTTCTGGGTGGATAGTCGTCGATAGGACTGGACACGCAAGTGTTCTCTGTGGGCTGTCCTAATGGGGATACGTGCTCGTTCCAGGGAACAAGAAGGGGCTAACTCCTACTACTACTGCTGCTCCTCCAAAGGGAGCGGTCGCCTCACCTGGTGCCCTGATTACCGGGGCAACACCATCATCCTGCTGCTGCTGGTGTCGTGCTTGTGTGTTTGGCGCTTGGAGCTACTGATTATGAGTTTGCTATTGCCCCAGAGGATACTCCTGGTTCTGGAACCCTTGGCCCTGTTGCTGGTACCCTAATCCTTGAGGTCCTTGGGGCCCTTGCCCCTGCTGCTGCGGCCCAGAATTATACCCCACCACGGACCAGCTCCTGCATTCCCTTGCAAAATTCCCCCACTTTAGACAATTCCAACATTGAGACTGTCCGAACCCACCTCCCCTGGGTCCGAACCCTCCTCTTGCTTCTTGAAATCCCCCTCTTCCTTGCTACCGCCCTCCTTGCTGCCACTGATGTCCGGGGTACTGTTGCCGCACACCCCACTGTCCTTGTCCTCCTTCCACCCATAGGGCCGCAATAGTGGCACTCACGACTTGCTGCATACTCTCTGTTCCCTCCACCTGTACTGGCGTTGACACTGGCACCTGAACTGCAACTTTTGCCAATTTAATCTCCACCAACTTTGCTTCATTCCCCTTATGCCTTTTCGCTGTTTCCCTCTCTCCCTCCTTGATCCCCTTGTAATGATGCACTATTATGCTCTGTATTTCTGGCCATCCCTTTGCCTCAATACCCACAATCTTATCCAATGCCTTCTGCACTTCCTTCGGCAAACCCCTCTTTACGATAAAATAGAAAAATTGGATCAATTGATCCCATGGCCATCCCATCTCCGCTCTCCACCTCCTGAATTTTAGGAATAAATCCAGCTGGGTCCTCCTCATCACCCATGGTATGCTGCATTCAAGACTGTAGATCGGGAGTGTCCGGAAAGGCCCTACTTAATGCATCCCATACCAATGCTCTAACTCCATTGAATGATGCCCCATCATGTGCATCGTTCCCCAAGGTTGCTCCCGGGTATCCAGCCTTAACCCATACATCTCCAGCTTGATCCCTCACTACAGCAACCAGTGCGCTGTTAAGATCCCCTATTGCCAGGGGCACCCCTGCCGTTTGTTTTTTTAATTCGTATATCCACTTGCTCGCCCCTACTGTAAACGGTGGGGGGGACTTAATTAAATGATTCTTATCCATTTGGGGCAAGGCACGTACTGTGTCCTCCCTTCCCCCTTATGTATAAGGGGCATCTGCATATTTGTTCTACTTCCCATAGCCTTCTTCACAACACCTCTTCTTTTCACCAATGCCATCCAGCCAGCTCTGTTCCTTAACCTGCCTCCTGCCCATATACCTTATAATTGAGGGGTATTTGCAGCCACCTCATCACCCCTTCGTTCGTCTTCACTCGTGTCCTCTGTGAACGTGCCACCATCCCCTGCCTCCACATTTTCTCCCAACACTGTAGTTTCCTCTCCAAAGACAATCCACGCGCCCGGGCTGTTTTCCTTCACAACCCCTTCACGTTGTATACCTTCAATGTCCATTTTAAGCAATATTTCCCCTGACTTCCACTCTACCGCCCCCCCTTCTTAGTGCACTTACGTCCCTTCCAGTTTCTGGGGATGTCTTTAACCTCTGTAGTTCCGCTAGCAAACCGGTCAACCTATCCTGAAGCTCCCTAGACCTGTACTCTGTCGATACTGGTGCTTCAAGCGGGTGGGCATATGGAGGTGGAGGAGCGGTAATCTGTAATGGTGCAGACACCGCGGGGGACCCTACTGTGTCGGGAGGGATCTCTATCGTAGCGGGTACATAGCTTGGATTAGTGTATCCTTCTGCAGGTTATGGTGTCAAGGGATATAATCCCTTGGTCCCTACCTCCACCCCACATTCACCTTCTCCCTGCACTTCTCACTTCTCTGTCTCTGCGCCTCCGCTCCATTACCTTGATCCTCTGTATGTTCGAACATACGCCAAAGATCGAAGGATCTCTTTTCTCTTCTGTAACTGCTTCCCCTTATATTTCGCTACTAAAAATGTGGACATGTGTTCCAAAATGCACTTATTGTGCGATCCTTCGCCTAACCATGTGGAGGACACCCCCCTCCTCCTGTCCACGTGATCCCCTGCTTATGATATTTGTCCACCCTGTCACAATACAGTGGCAGGGCCTTATACGTGTTCTATTGATGATCCTCCCCCCATGCTAGTGACGTCCATCCTTTACCAGCCCTGCAAAGCCCCTCTAAAGCGCTGCACACGAAGCTGCTTACTCATAACAACAAAAACAAAAGAATCAACGCCCGCCCTTCTCTCTCACCCTTCCATATGCACACACGCCGCTCCAAGAGATCGGAAAACACCACACCGCGACTCGCACAATTACCACCCATCCTAGGGCCTGCATCTTCACCCACAAACCACTATTACCACAAACTAAACCAACATGCTATGCAAACAACCGCTACTTGTTCAAGGCCTACTACTTATATCAGACCACTACTTTGTATTTCATGAAACCTTTTAAATATTATTCTTCCTCGTGGTACCACCTTCCCTTCTCTTCCGAGGGGATCCCTGCCTTACCTTTGCCTTACCTTTGCCTTACCTTTACCATACATTTGCCTTACCTTTGCCTTACTTTATAATGCTTTACTGTATAATACCTTGCCGAGCCAATCAACTAACAATACAAACTTTCACCAGCAATAACCCTAAGCTCATCCACATTATACCAATGACCTCGCTCTCCACGTTCTCACACCGTTCACACCTCCCCACACATCCGTGCCCTACTTGTTGTCTCTTACAAGAGTCTACTCACATGTGCGTGTTTACCCAAACTCCTCCGTCACAGGGTTCCAACACCGGGCTACACTCTCCTCAGAGCCGCGCCCCGCTTCTAAGAGCAGAGAGGACTTTTCTTAAAATGGCGACTGCTAGACCAATCGGAACACATTTTTTTTGGGGCCGGTCGCTGTAGGTGGGCACTGCTCCTTCCTACATGGGTACGGGGGTCACTGGGATCACATCAGGGTAACCAATTGAACGCAAGCCCCTGAATGCTTACACCAGAGAAAATGCAACCCGCTAGGGAAGAAAGGCCCAAGTCGATCTTGTGAGGATAACACGTTTTAATCTTATGTGCAGGTGAGAGCAACATCAAAGAACTCTGCTGCCAAGAACATTCTGCCAAAAAGAGGTACAAGCAGAAACATTTAAGGCAAAAACATTGTCATAATGATGCAATACATATGATGACAACCCCGCGCGGCTAATTGGATGGATCCTATACAGGTGCTGACTTTATCCAGATGGGATGTCAGTTTATTGGTCCCAGCCCAGTCTGTCCGTCTTCCATCACGTGGGTACTGTGGGCTCAGCGTCTTCTCACGTCTAAGGTCAGACAACAAATTAATTATACTCCTACTATACAACTTGTTTATCATTCATACCATGCACTTGGAAGGCTTCAAAACAGGCGCACCGGCGGTTTCAGGGCACTCTAACCTTAACACACACATTTCACTCATTCCCTCTGCGCCATCTGGCTCCAGTCTCCACCCTCATTTTTAACTATAATGTATCCCACCTAGCAATACAAATCACACGGTTGTCGCTGCAATGATACATCTTGTCCATCCTCTTTGAACATTGCAGGACTTGTTACTTTGGGGTTGATGGTCAAAGGGCACCTGGTGTCATGGAATTCAGGGATCTTAGGGTTTAATCAGTCATATGGGCTATAACTCGTGGTCACTCGGGAATGGGACGGGTCATGCTTTGGCCAGAGTGAGAGAACATGCCCACCATGCGCCAGCCTCTGATTGCGACCTTGTAGGACACATTCCTCTTGGGTGAAAGACACATGTTCACAACACTTTCAAGAACAATGGACACAGTGTGGTGGGTGGGGTGTGAACTGCCCTTGTGGGAGCTCATGCATGACTGGAGATTTCCGTTGCCTAGTGGATTTGGGCCTAGTGCATGCACTGTCACCTTTACCGTGCTTACAATGCAAGCCTTCTTTTCCACCTAAGAATATTAATATCTACGCACAATGGCAATGCCGCCCGCACCTTGGGCCGCACCTTATGAATATGCTATACTTGATAATGTTAGCATGGGGTCCTGCTGGACGAAAAAGCACCCCTTTCATTTACCCCTATTCCTCCTGGTTCATTACAGTGCCGCAAATGCATCTTGCCTTACTTTAAAGCGCCTGGGGGGGGGGGGGTTGGGACTGTTCCCTTCCCAACACTGAAGCCATAAATGACGTAGTCCTCTTTTTTCTATGATATGGAGGCATGGGAGGGGCAAACACGATGAATGACGTATTCTTCTGCCTCTCGACAATAGGAATACATGGGGATTTTTTGTCGATTTACCACCGGCAGAATTAGAGCATGGTAAATCCGCTGATTTCTGGAGGTGGTGTCTGTACTGATTCGTAACTAACATTGCATGATATTAATCATATGATAACACATTACTTCAACCTACAAAGCTTTTATTATGCCTTAAGATGAAACCACTTTAAGGCTTTGGTTCTCTGACGTGTCTCTTCCGTGGCACAAGAAATGCTATGTGCAGTCCTAATAGGTGACCAGGGAGAACAATGAAAGGGCACCTGCTCGTCTCCCGAGAAAATACCAAAAGTGCGTTTGTTTCTTTTGGAATTGGCAGCTGCCGATAACCCTTTTCCAGAGTCTCCTGAAGAGGGACGTGTGTGGGGCAGACGTGCTGTGTCCTCAGCAACCTCAGGCAGGCAACCTGGTCGGCACAGGGAGTCCTCCCTTTGTGTCTCTTGCACAGCACACACCTCACTGTGCATCCCCAGCAATATTGGCGCAGTCTTGGAGCCATGCACAAGGACAATGGTCACTGATGGGGAGTCTTCCGGTCTCGCGCATGGTGAGTGGTGCTACCAGTGCTTAATTTGTGGGGGTGGTTGCCGGTCCCCAACACCAGCATTCTTTTTGGGGACCGGAACATCATTGGGCGGCTGCCGCACGACTAATTCCTTTGTTTGCACACTTAAACTAGTTTCATGATCATCATAAATCATTCTGCTGCTGATCTCCTTGCAGAGACATGGCTGGCTCCTGGCTGGCTGGGCCTACAGAGTACAACAACAACAGCCAATGAAAACCAACATTCTGTTGTTACTATGCAGTATCGGATACATTCTGTATAGTAACACAGAATGCACAGTTTTCATTGGCTGTGTTGTTAACTTGTTGACTCCAGGCTCCAGCCAGTGAAATGACATGATGACGTGAGTGAGTGGGGGTGGGTGTCATGTGGGTCTGTTGTTGAGCAGAGGCAGGAGCACACTTGTTAAGGCGTGGTGAGGGTGAGACTCGTGTTCTGTTTGTGCTCCGCCTCCGCGTCCAGGCCTACTTGAGTTCCTCAGGGGCAGGCCAGGCCGCGCCGCACTTGCTGAACAACGCAGCACTGCCGGCGGTAAGGTAAGTGAAGAAAGTTAACTTGTTGACTCAGACTGTCTTTTTTTCTATCTGCTCGGGCCTGCAGTGCCGCCGCGTCTCTGCCCGCCGCCGTGAATGTACATGATGCTCAGTTCTGTGACATCCACGGCGGCGGGCCCTGCGCGCGTGCTGCCGCCATCCATATGACGGGGAGTGCAGTGCGACCCCCCCCCGCACACCCCCGCGCCCCCAACTTTGACCCAGGCCGCCGCAAGCGCAGAAGTGTGTGTGCCACTGCTGCCGCGGCCGTGGCCCGCCCTGTGGCCGCCCTGCCTGCTCGTGCCGGAGTCCGACTCAGCAGCAGGCAGCGGCCCGCGAGGCAAATGTGAGCAGGCCGCAGCCCGCAAGGAGAATGCGAGCAGGCCGCAGCCCGCAAGGAGAATGCGAGCAGGCCGCAGCCCGCAAGGAGAATGCGAGCGCGGCGGCGGCACTGGTTAATGGGATCATGATCTGCATGCATCAATATTGATGATGCAGATGATCCCATAGCCAGCCGCTGCCCGCCAGCCGCTGCCCGCAATAACAAGTCGAGCGTGAAGAAGTGCGGAAAGCGCCCCTCCCCCGCGGCAGCCTTGGTCTTTCCCCTCTTGGGAAACTGCAATGCTTTATACAAGTGTGCTCAACTTTGTGAGGCTCAGCAGAGCCATCTGATCAGCAGTCCAACCAAATGCACAGTCAAGCTGGTGCTACATGGGTAACATTGGGATATGAAGCAATATGTATAGGTGGAGGCTGCACCACCCTCCTATTACCACACCTCCACCGTTGTGAGGCAGACTTACATTTCCATCCAGCACAAACTTCAATGTTGTACCCTTATAGTTGTCAGAGTACACAATTTGCATTATATGTTTACCTAATATGTGTCCAGAAAATGTATTAAATATCACTTTGGGAAAATACGTGTGGAGTGATTGTGCAACTGTTAGTGATTATTTGATTGCTGCATAAATTAACTTACATTAATAGGCTCAATCTATAATAGTTATTAGGTTATTACCTTAAGCAAGAGTGGAGAGCGTTGTTATATTCTGGTTATTAATGTTTCCGATATGTTATACGTGATCAGTTGGTTGACAGGCTTACATGATAACTTTGCAAAGCCATAATGCTGCAATATTTTGAAGAGCATCCTTCTTTTAAGCCAGTACAACAGATTATCTGTCAAAACAGACATCAGCCATAGCATCAGTGGTCTTCCAGCCCTTAGTTATTAATGTAGATGTGCGTTTCTCCAGCATGGGGTCTGGCATGGATTCACATGCTCATGAATATTCCCCGTCGTCAGGCTGGGAATCCTCGGTAAAGAAAAAACCAGTATCAGTTTAGTTTCTGATCTGTCTTTCGTAGTAATAACCAATCACTGATCTCTGCGTCATACTGACCACAGCCAATGACTGCCCTCTACCTAAGCCCCGCCTCTGGCAGCCATCTTCAAATTTTTACCGCACGTTCATGTGTTGGGATCCTCGTGCTATTGCTCTCGAGCGTTAGTGCTATTTTTTTTTCACGTTTTTTTCTCAAAAACTTCGTTTTTTCGGTCAAAAGAGCCTCAAGCTCCACCGACTCTCCATCCGATCAACGGGGACCCGTGTCGGATTCGTCTGCGCCCCTCAAGGGTGAAGATTTCGTCGAGCTACGCTTTTGGAGGACTCCAGAAGTTTCTCAGGCCCGGACATGGCCCAGAAGAAGGGAAGCTCGACGCCCGGAAAGCTGTTCAGGGTCTGCCCTGGATGCCAGCTGCAGAACGTCTTTAAGGAGGACGAACATTCCTTTTGTCTCTACTGCTTACATGAGGACAAGACGCACGTGGAGAAGGACTGTGCGTTTTGCGGCAACATGTCGGAGCGGACCATGAAGGACGGCCATCAACGTCTCGCCAACTGGCTGGAAGGGAAGAGCCCGTCGGGCGAGAAGAAGAGGAAGAAATCCGAGCGGTCTTCTAAGACCTTTGAGGACGCCCCGGCGACGGGGGTCCAACACAAGGCCAAGCACCGCGAGTCTGCTGGCACCGGGAGCGCCGAACGTTCGGGCTCTACGGGCGTCAGGCAGGGCGCACCCTCCCCGGCACCATCAACCACGAGCCAACGCTCTGGGTCGGGTAAGAGGAAGGCCGAGCACCCGGCGAAGCTCCTGGAGAGGCCCTGGTCGAGCTCGAAGGCCCCATCGGAGGGGGAGCGAGGCAGTGTCCCCCCCCTCAAGGATAAGGCGGTGAGCGCACCTAAGGTGGTGAAGGCCTTAATCCACCCGGCCAAGGCCTCTATCGAGACTGTCGCGGCAGCCCTGGCTCAGCCTGTGGAGGCTACACCAGTGGTGGCGACCTCGGGGCTCAGAGTCTCCCTGCCACCTCGGAGGGAGTCCTCTTTTATGCCCATCGATAGGACCCCCGTGAAATCTCCGGCGGAGAAGAAAAAAGGGGGGCAGGGTGTCATCGTAGATTCGGCTTCAACCTCGGAGGAAGAGCTGATCGAGGTGTTAAGCCACGGCTTCGGCGTGGAAGAAGACCGGCCCGTCGGGATGGATCCCGACGCAGGTGAAGACGACATCGTCGAGGGTGCCGACGGGGCCCCTGATCGCCCGTCGGATTCCCCTCTGCCAGCGCCGCAAGAAAACTCGGCGGCCATTTTGTTGGCTATGCTCGGAGATAAGGACGAGACTACCGTTGCCGGCGGGGGAGCCACTCCCGTCGGGGGACCCAGAACCGGGACCTTCTGGCGTTCCTCCTCCCAAGAAAAGAAGGATTCATCCTCCACCTCCTTTTCAGCCGTCTCGCCCCGTCCAGCCCTCCTCCCCTTCCACCCGAGGGGATGATACGGGGACTGACACGGCAGCGACGGGTACGGACGACGAGGTCTACGACGAGGATCTGCCGTCGTCACCTCCCACCAGGGCTTCTCCTCCCGACGAGATTGGGTCGTTCCACTCTATGATCGCCAGGGCGTCCGAGCTTTTCCAAGAGAAGAAAAAGGAAGGATTCCTTTATCAACGGCGCGAGGCCAAGAGGAAGACTGTCCTCGCGGTGCCTCTACTGGACGACATTTGGGATGAGGGCCTCGCCCTCCTCAAGAACCCTTCCACGACGCCGGCTAGAAGAGATCGGTACGAAAAGAAGTACCGGGTCCCGGACGCGGCCCCCCTGTGCCTCCGGGCGCAGCCTACCCCAGACTCCGTCGTCTCCACGGCGGCCAGGAAGAAAGCGGGGGGGGGATGCGGCCTCCACATCGACTTCCCCGCTGGACGGCGAGGGAAAGAAATTGGACACTATGGGACGCAGGGTCATCTCGTCTGCAGAGACGACGATTAAGGCGGCCAACGCCTTGGCTATCGTGGCCCGCTATGACAGGGAGCTATGGTTCAAGCTGGCTCCCCTGCTGGACTTCCTACCGGACGACAAGAGGGCTGAGGCCCTGGAGATCCTACAGGAAGGTGAGGTGGCGTCGGACCACGCCATCACTATTGCGACGGACATCGCCGACACGGGATTTCGCCAATTGGGCAACGGCGTGTGCCTTAGGCGGCGTGGATGGCTCAAGGCTACGGACTTCCGTCAAGACGTACAGACCAGAGTCCTGGACATGCCGTTCGATGGGAACAACCTGTTTGGGAAAACAGTGGACGATTCCCTTCAGGCCATTAAAGCAGACACGGAGACGGCCCGGGCCCTTGGGGTGCTGCAACAACGGCGGCCGCCCTTTCGGAGCAGCGGAGGCAAAGGCGCCTCCAAAGGTTCCGGCGGCGGTTTCTCCACCTACCGTCAAGCGGCCCGCTCGTCGTCTCAGGAGGCCTACAGGGGACGAGGCAAGTGTGGCGGACCCCGCCGTCATTGCCAAGGAGGTCAAGGCGGCAAAGCCTCGTCGAAACAGGATTGAACCGGCCGTGGGGTCGGGCCCCCACCGAAGCACCCCGGTGGGAGGCCGGCTGGCGAGCTTCGTCGGCGTGTGGGAGTCCATCTCCACCGACCGTTGGGTGCTGGACGCCTTAGCCCGGGGCCACGCGCTCGAGTTTCAAAGAAGGTGCCCGCGCGTCCCCCCTCCGTGGCCAGGAAAGAGCTTCACGTCCCTCAGCTTCTCCTGGAGGTAAAGGCGACGCTCAGGAAGGGCGCCATCGAACTCATCCCAAAGAGGCTTCGGGGCTCCGGAGTTTACTCGAGATACTTCCTCATGAAGAAGAAGACGGGAGGATGGCGCCCCACCCTAGACCTGCGACGTCTGAACAAGTTCATCAAGGCGCAGAAGTTCCGGATGGTCACCCTCCAGCACGTCCTGGGTCAGCTGGAGGAAGGAGACTTCCTGTCGTCGTTGGATTTGGAGGATGCCTACTTCCATATTCCCATCCTAAAGGGGCACCGAAAATTCCTCAGGTTTGTGGTCCAAGGGCGTAACTACCAGTTCAAAGCCCTCCCCTTCGGACTAAGGTCGGCACCCAGGGTATTCACCAAGTGCCTTGCACCGGTGGCGGCGCAGCTGCGCCGCGAGGGGATCCACGTCTACCCCTACCTGGACGACTGGCTCATCCGAGCCAAGACGAGGGAGCTCGCCGTGGAGCACACGGCAAGGACCGTCCAACTTCTCACGGACCTGGGATTCTCTGTGAACTACGCCAAATCCCACCTGGTACCCGCGCAAGGCACACTGTTTCTGGGAGCGAAGCTCGACACAGTGTCCCTTCTGGCCTCCCCGTCGGAGGAGAGGACCAGGACCATCCTGGGCAAGGTACAGCGGATGTTGGTGGCCGACGCGGCCAAGGTGAGGTCCATCAAGTCCCTCCTCGGAATGATGTCTTCCTGCATCTACCTCATTCCCATGTGCAGGCTCCGGATGCGCCCGTTGCAGGAGTTCCTGGACGCGCGCTGGATCCAAACGACGGGCAGCTTCGAGGAAAGGATCGCACTCGACGAGAGTTTCCGACGAGCGATCCGCTGGTGGGGCACCCGCGCGCATCTGACGGTGGGCATGGACTTCCAGACCCCAGTCCACCAGGAGACAGTGACCACGGATGCCTCCCTGGAAGGGTGGGGAGCGCACACCGAAAATCTGCACGCAAGAGGCCTTTGGCTCCCGACGGAGAAATCCCTACATATCAACGTCCTGGAGCTCCGTGCAGTGTTTTGGGCCCTCAGGTCCTTTCTTCCGTCCCTCAAGGGCAAGGTGGTGAGGATCTTCACCGACAACACCACCACCATGTTTTACATCAGGAAACAGGGCGGAACCAGGTCCCCAGCACTGTCCAAGGAGGCGCAGGACCTGTGGCATTGGCCCGTCGCCCAAAGGATATTTCTGGTGCCGTTTCATCTGGCAGGGATAAAAAACACCATCGCCGACTCACTCAGCAGGGAGCTGCGCTCGTGTCACGAGTGGGAACTACGGCAGGATCTAGTGGATCGCCTCTTCCGACGGTGGGGCACACCCCAGATCGACATGTTCGCGACAGCGACAAACTCCAATTGCCGGAGGTTCGCCAGCAGGTTTCCCCAGGCGAGAAGCATGGGCGATGCTTTCTCGTTCCCCTGGGAGGGCCTGTTCCTCTACGCGTTCCCTCCGTTGCCTCTGCTAATCCGGCTCGTCAACCAGCTCAGGAGGTCACGGTGCAGGATGATTCTCGTCGCACCTTCGTGGCCGAGGCAGATATGGTTCCCAGACCTTCTGGACTTGTCGGCGTCCCCGTCAATCAAGCTGCCGGTGGACGCGGATCTACTCTCCAGGGAAGGAGGCGCCATCCTCCACCACGACCCGAAGTCGCTGAACTTGCAGGCCTGGCTCCTGCAGCGCTAGAGTTTGGAGGATACAACATACCGGCCGACTGCAGAGAGGTTCTTGCAAAGGCCAGGGCGTCCTCGACTCTTAAATGCTACGGACACAAATGGAAGAGGTTCTCTGTCTGGTGCCACGCACAGAAGATTAACCCTCTACGGATTACGGCTCCCCAAGTACTGCCGTACCTGCTGACGCTGGCCAAAGCTGGATTGGCACACGCGTCCATCAAGATTCATCTTGCTGCGATCTCCCGATACACCAGAACCACGGGGCGGACGTCCTTGTGGTCTCATCGTCTGGTGAAAGAGTTCATGAAGGGACTGTTCAGATCGTTCCCGCCGGTGAAGGCTCCGGCCCCGGCGTGGGAGCTCAACGTGGTGCTGACCAAGCTCATGGGACCTCCGTTCGAGCCTCTGCACTCGGCCCCGTTGAAGTTTCTGTCGTGGAAAACAGCGTTTCTTGTGGCCATCACCTCCGCACGACGGGTGGGAGAGATCCAGGCCCTTTCCTGCAAGGCCCCGTACTTGACTTTTCACGACACGAGGGTAGTGCTCAGGACGCACCCCTCCTTCATGCCCAAGGTGCCGTCGGACTTCCACCTCAACGAGCCCTTGGTGTTGCCTGTGTTCTTCCCGTCGCCTTCGTCGCTGGCTGAGAGGACTTTGCACTCGCTGGATGTGGCTAGAGCGCTGAAGTTCTACATGGACCGCACGAAGTGTTTTCGGAAGACGTCACAACTCTTTGTGAATTTTGGACCTGTCAATCAGGGGAAGGCTCTCTCGAAGGCTTCCATTTCCAGATGGCTCTCCGGCTGTATCATGTACTGTCATCGGTTGGCAAACCGACCGCTGCCTGGCCGTCCGAGAGCCCATTCCACCAGAGCGATTGCAGCTACCACGGCGTTCCTTTCTGGTGTGACCCTGCTGGACATATGCAGGGCTGCTACGTGGAGGTCGACGCACACCTTCACGAAATTCTACTGCGTCGATCGGGATTCCAGGGAGGAGTCCAGGGTCGGCCAAGCAGTGCTGCGCAACCTGTTCGCCTGAGGTGAGCCTGGTGAGGAGGTAAGATGCTTAATGTTGAGTTTGATGTAATGCTTAATGTTGAGCCTTTGCCACCTCCCGTGGTTGTGCATGTGTGTACTGCTATGTATTCTTTATTCATGAGCATGTGAATCCATGCCAGACCCCATACTGGAGAAGGAACAAGTTACTTACCTGTAACTGTTGTTCTCCAGCATGGGTCTGGCATGGATTCACATGCGAACCCTCCCGCCTACCCCTCTGCGGCTCTTCACTTGGTCATACTGCCACTTCAGCATGGGTCTGGCATGGATTCACATGCTCATGAATATTCCCCGTCGTCAGGCTGGGAATCCTCGGTAAAGAAAAAACCAGTATCAGTTTCGTTTCTGATCTGTCTTTCGTAGTAATAACCAATCACTGATCTCTGCGTCATACTGACCACAGCCAATGACTGCCCTCTACCTAAGCCCCGCCTCTGGCAGCCATCTTCAGATTTTTACCGCACGTTCATGTGTTGGGATCCTCGTGCTATTGCTCTCGAGCGTTAGTGCTATTTTTTCAAGTTTTTTCTCAAAAACTTTGTTTTTTGCGGTCAAAAGAGCCTCAAGCTCCACCGACTCTCCATCCGATCAACGGGGACCCGTGTCGGATTCGTCTGCGCCCCTCAAGGGTGAAGATTTCGTTGAGCTACGCTTTTGGAGGACTCCAGAAGTTTCTCAGGCCCGGACATGGCCCAGGAGAAGGGAAGCTCGACGCCCGGAAAGCTGTTCAGGGTCTGCTCTGGATGCCAGCTGCAGAACGTCTTTAAGGAGGACGAACACTCCTTTTGTCTCTACTGCTTACATGAGGACAAGACGCACGTGGAGAAGGACTGTGCGTTTTGCGGCAACATGTCGGAGCGGACCATGAAGGACGGCCATCAACGTCTCGCCAACTGGCTGGAAGGGAAGAGCCCGTCGGGCGAGAAGAAGAGGAAGAAATCCGAGCGGTCTTCTAAGACCTTTGAGGACGCCCCGGCGACGGGGGTCCAACACAAGGCCAAGCACCGCGAGTCCGCTGGCACCGGGAGCGCCGAACGGTCGGGCTCTACGGGCGCCAGGCAGGGCGCACCCTCCCCGGCACCATCAACCACGAGCCAACGCTCTGGGTCGGGTAAGAGGAAGGCCGAGCACCCGGCGAAGCTCCTGGAGAGGCCCTGGTCGAGCTCGAAGGCCCCATCGGAGGGGGAGCGAGGCAGTGTCCCCCCCCCTCAAGGATAAGGCGGTGAGCGCACCTAAGGTGGTGAAGGCCTTAATCCACCCGGCCAAGGCCTCTATCGAGACTGTCGCGGCAGCCCTGGCTCAGCCTGTGGAGGCTACACCAGTGGTGGCGACCTCGGGGCTCAGAGTCTCCCTGCCACCTCGGAGGGAGTCCTCTTTTATGCCCATCGATAGGACCCCCGTGAAATCTCCGGCGGAGAAGAAAAAAGGGGGGCAGGGTGTCATCGTAGATTCGGCTTCAACCTCGGAGGAAGAGCTGATCGAGGTGTTAAGCCACGGCTTCGGCGTGGAAGAAGACCGGCCCGTCGGGATGGATTCCGACGCAGGTGAAGACGACATCGTCGAGGGTGCCGACGGGGCCCCTGATCGCCCGTCGGATTCCCCTCTGCCAGCGCCGCAAGACAACTCGGCGGCCATTTTGTTGGCTATACAGTCCTTATGCTCGGAGATAAGGACGAGACTACCGTTGCCGGCGGAGGAACCTCTCCCGTCGGGGGACCCAGAACCGGGACCTTCTGGCGTTCCCCCTCCCAAGAAAAGAAGGATTCATCCTCCACCTCCTTTTCAGCCGTCGCGCCCCGTCCAGCCCTCCTCCCCGTCCACCCGAGGGGATGATACGGGGACTGACACGGCAGCGACGGGTACGGACGACGAGGTCTACGACGAGGATCTGCCGTCGTCACCTCCCACCAGGGCTTCTCCGCCCGACGAGATTGGATCGTTCCACTCCATGATCACCAGGGCGTCCGAGCTTTTCCAACTCTGCCCTGAAGAGAAGAAAAAGGAAGGATTCCTTTATCAACGGCGCGAGGCCAAGAGGAAGACTGTCCTCGCGGTGCCTCTACTGGACGACATTTGGGATGAGGGCCTCGCCCTCCTCAAGAACCCTTCCACGACGCCAGCTAGAAGGGACCGGTACGAAAAGAAGTACCGGGTCCCAGACGCGGCCCCCCTGTGCCTCCGGGCGCAGCCTACCCCGGACTCCGTCGTCTCCGCGGCGGCCAGGAAGAAAGCGGGGGGGGTGCGGCCTCCACATCGACTTCCCCGCCAGACGGCGAGGGAAAGAAATTGGACACTATGGGACGCAGGGTCATCTCGTCTGCAGCGACGACGATTAAGGCGGCCAACGCCTTGGCTATCGTGGCCCGCTACGACAGGGAGCTATGGTACAAACTGGCTCCCCTGCTGGACTTCCTACCAGACGACAAGAGGGCGGAGGCCCTGGAGATCCTACAGGAAGGTGAGGTGGCGTCGGACCACGCCATCACTATTGCTACGGACATCGCCGACACTGGATTTCGCCAGTTGGGCAACGGCGTGTGCCTTAGGCGGCGTGGATGGCTCAAGGCTACGGACTTCCGTCAAGACGTACAGACCAGAGTCCTGGACATGCCGTTCGATGGGAACAACCTGTTTGGGAAAACAGTGGACGATTCCCTTCAGGCCATTAAAGCGGACACGGAGACGGCCCGAGCCCTTGGGGTTCTGCAACAACGACGGCCGCCCTTTCGGAGCAGCGGAGGCAAGGGCGCCTCCAAAGGTTCCGGCGGCGGTTTCTCCACCTACCGTCAAGCGGCCCGCTCGTCGTCTCAGGAGGCCTACAGGGGACGAGGCAAGTCTGGCGGACCCCGCCGTCGTCGCCAAGGAGGTCAAGGCGGCAAAGCCTCGTCGAAACAGGATTGAACCGGCCGTGGGGTCGGGCCCCCACTGAAGCACCCCGGTGGGAGGCCGGCTGGCGAGCTTCGTCGGCGTGTGGGAGTCCATCTCCACCGACCGTTGGGTGCTGGACGCCTTAGCCCGGGGCCACGCGCTCGAGTTTCAAAGAAGGTGCCCGCGCGTCCCCCCATGGCCAGGAAAGAGCTTCACGTCCCTCAGCTTCTCCTGGAGGTAAAGTCGATGCTCAGGAAGGGCGCCATCGAACTCGTCCCAAAGAGGCTTTGGGGCTCCGGAGTTTACTCGAGATACTTCCTCGTGAAGAAGAAGACGGGAGGATGGCGCCCCATCCTAGACCTGCGACGTCTGAACAAGTTCATCAAGGCGCAGAAGTTCCGGATGGTCACCCTCCAGCACGTCCTGGGTCAGCTGGAGGAAGGAGACTTCCTGTCGTCGTTGGATTTGGAGGATGCCTACTTCCATATTCCCATCCTAAAGGGGCACCGAAAATTCCTCAGGTTTGTGGTCCAAGGGCGTCACTACCAGTTCAAAGCCCTCCCCTTCGGACTACGGTCGGCACCCAGGGTATTCACCAAGTGCCTTGCACCGGTGGCGGCGCAGCTGCGCCGCGAGGGGATCCACGTCTACCCCTAAATGGACGACTGGCTCATCCGAGCCAAGACGAGAGAGCTCGCCGTGGAGCGCACGGCAAGGATCGTCCAACTTCTCACGGACCTGGGATTCTCCGTGAACTACGCCAAATCCCACCTGGTACCCGCGCAAGATGCACTGTTTCTGGGAGCGAGGCTCGACACAGTGTCCCTTCTGGCCTCCCCTTCGGAGGAGAGGACCAGGACCATCCTGGGCAAGGTACAGCGGATGTTGGTGGCCGACGCGGCCAAGGTGAGGTCCATCAAGTCCCTCCTCGGAATGATGTCTTCCTGCATCTACCTCATTCCCATGTGCAGGCTCCGGATGCGCCCGTTGCAGGAGTTCCTGGAAGCGCGCTGGATCCAAACGACGGGCAGCTTCGAGGAAAGGATCACACTCGACGAGAGTTTCCGACGAGCGATCCGGTGGTGGGGCACCCGCGCGCATCTTACGGCGGGCATGGACTCCAGACCCCAGCCCACCAGGAGACAGTGACCACGGATGCCTCCCTGGAAGGGTGGGGAGCGCACATCGAAAATCTGCACGCAAGAGGCCTTTGGCTCCCGACGGAGAAATCCCTGCATATCAACGTCCTGGAGCTCCGTGCAGTGTTTTGGGCCCTCAGGTCTTTCCTTCCGTCCCTCAAGGGCAAGGTGGTGAGGATCTTCACCGACAACACCACCACCATGTTTTACATCAGGAAGCAGGGCGGAACCAGGTCCCCAGCACTGTCCAAGGAAGCGCAGGACCTGTGGCATTGGGCCATCGCCCAAGGGATATTTCTGGTGCCGTTTCATCTGGCAGGGATAAAAACACCATCGCCGACTCACTCAGCAGGGAGCTGCGCTCGTGCCACGAGTGGGAACTACGGCAGGATCTAGTGGATAGCCTCTTCCGACGGTGGGGCACACCCCAGATCGACCTGTTTGCGACGGCGGCGAACTCCAAGTGCCGGAGGTTCGCCAGCAGGTTTCCCCAGGCGAGGAGCATGGGCGATGCTTTCTCGTTCCCCAGGGAGGGCCTGTTCCGCTACGCGTTCCCTCCATTGCCACTGCTAATCCGGCTCGTCAACCAGCTCAAGAGGTCACGGTGCAGGATGATTCTCGTCGCACCTGCGTGGCCGAGGCAGATATGGTTCCCAGACCTTCTGGACTTGTCGGCGTCCCCGTCAATCAAGCTGCCGGTGGACGCGGATCTACTCTCCAGGGAAGGAGGCGCCATCCTCCACCACGACCCGAAGTCGCTGAACTTGCAGGCCTGGCTCCTGCAGCGCTAGAGTTTGGAGGATACGACATACCGGCCGACTGCAGAGAGGTTCTTGCAAAGGCCAGGGCGTCCTCGACTCTTAAATGCTACGGACACAAATGGAAGAGGTTCTCTGTCTGGTGCCACGCACAGAAGATTAACCCTCTACGGATTACGGCTCCCCAAGTACTGCCGTACCTGCTGACGCTGGCCAAAGCTGGATTGGCACACGCGTCCATCAAGATTCATCTTGCTGCGATCTCCCGATACACCAGAACCACGGGGCGGACGTCCTTGTGGTCTCATCGTCTGGTGAAAGAATTCATGAAGGGACTGTTCAGATCGTTCCCGCCGGTGAAGGCTCCGGCCCCGGCGTGGGAGCTCACCGTGGTGCTGACAAAGCTCATGGGACCTCCGTTCGAGCCTCTGCACTCGGCCCCGTTGAAGTTTCTGTCATGGAAAACAGCGTTTCTTGTGGCCATCACCTCCGCACGACGAGTGGGAGAGATCCAGGCCCTTTCCTGCAAGGCCCCGTACTTGACTTTTCACGACACGAGGGTAGTGCTCAGGACGCACCCCTCCTTCATGCCCAAGGTGCCGTCGGACTTCCACCTCAACAAACCCTTGGTGTTGCCTGTGTTCTTCCCGTCGCCTTCGTCGCCGGCTGAGAGGACTTTGCACTCGCTGGATGTGGCTAGAGCGCTGAAGTTCTACGTGGACCGCACGAAGTGTTTTCGGAAGACGTCACAACTCTTTGTGAATTTTGGACCTGTCAATCAGGGGAAGGCTCTCTCGAAGGCTTCCATTTCCAGATGGCTCTCCGGCTGTATCATGTACTGTCATCGGTTGGCAAACCGACCGCTGCCTGGCCGTCCGAGAGCCCATTCCACCAGAGCGATCGCAGCTACCACGGCGTTCCTTTCTGGTGTGCCCCTGCTGGACATATGCAGGGCTGCTACGTGGAGGTCGACGCACACCTTCACGAAATTCTACTGCGTCGATCGGGATTCCAGGGAGGAGTCCAGGGTCGGCCAAGCAGTGCTGCGCAACCTGTTCGCCTGAGGTGAGCCTGGTGAGGAGGTAAGATGCTTAATGTTGAGTTTGATGTAATGCTTAATGTTGAGCCTTTGCCACCTCCCGTGGTTGTGCATGTGTGTACTGCTAGGTATTCTTTATTCATGAGCATGTGAATCCATGCCAGACCCCATGCTGGAGAAGGAACAAGTTACTTACCTGTAACTGTTGTTCTCCAGCATGGGTCTGGCATGGATTCACATGCGAACCCTCCCGCCTACCCCTCTGCGGCTCTTCACTTGGTCATGCTGCCACTTCACGTGCTTCCAAATCTGAAGATGGCTGCCAGAGGCGGGGCTTAGGTAGAGGGCAGTCATTGGCTGTGGTCAGTATGACGCAGAGATCAGTGATTGGTTATTATTACGAAAGACAGATCAGAAACGAAACTGATACTGGTTTTTTCTTTACCGAGGATTCCCAGCCTGACGACGGGGAATATTCATGAGCATGTGAATCCATGCCAGACCCATGCTGGAGAACAACAGTTACAGGTAAGTAACTTGTTCCTTATTTTCTGCCCATAAATGTAGTAGAATTGGAAGGGCATATTTTATGAAAACTGCAGCCAAACACTCAATTCAATGATCATACAGCTCATCGAATCCTGGGACCAACCGGACCACCACGCAGGACTCTTGATTCACAAAGTGGACCTGCTTGCAGATGGAAGGTTAAGAAGGAAGCGCACCTGCTTCAAAACACTGCCCCGAACCCCCATATCTGAATTTTGGTCACAAAATGTGATATTATATTGATATCCAAATAAATACTGACTCCACCCCTCAGCCATTTTGGTGAAGGGTGGAAGAATAGGGCCAGCACACCACCACATGGTTAATCGCTTCGAGTAAAGCACTGTAAAGAGTGGGTCACTTGGACAGCCATGTTGTATTCCCACCCCTATGTCCATACTAGGAATGGAAAATATGAATAGAAACGCTCACCCATGATCTTTTCTAGTATTGCCACTTTAAGGCTAGCAGTAGTTTGAAATGGAACTTGCCTGTTGCGTGCGTTCCCCACACCTGGGCTGTGACAGGACAGACCAGGCTCAATTGAAGTGTTTTGCATGGCATGCCCACCCCACGGCACATCTCTTTTCTTAATTAGATATTGGCAATATAATATGCTGGCCACATCCCCTGTTGCTTTCGGTGAAGTAACAGCAGTTACGATCTAGCACTTTAAGAATAAAGATGTGTGCATCTGGCTCCAAATGTGTGCGCGCCTGATTGTGTGTAGCAGTTAGGTGGCTGTGTGGGTGCATAGCTCCAGGCAAATTAAGAGCTCGGGCAGGTTTACTGAGGGACCAGGTGTGCTGGGCTAGCAAGATAGCACTGGCATCTGCCAATCGAAGTTGGTTGGTATTTCCACCCACATGGAGAACATGTCTTTCATCCAGTTTGCAAGGGTGAACGTAATTAACTATTTGAAGAGTGGTTTGGCTTGGTTGCAAAAAATGCCAGCACACACTGTAGTGGGGCAAACAATAAAACAGAACAATTACCATGTGAGCACGGAGAGCCACCCCATTACAATTTGCAATGGAGAATGGGTGTATAGCACCGTACAACGTTGGCTACCTTTCCCCAACCCCCTCACCCCCGCCCCTGTTAATTTTTAGTTAGAGCTTGGGTAAACTTTAAAGCATTCTACTTTCTCAACCCATGTGTGCCCTTCCCCATCCATCCCACTACTAGCCTGTGCCAGCAGTTGCTGCAGCGCCAAACATGTGACATGGAGCAGCAGCAGTGTGATGGGCTGCTGGTGGGCCGATTTAGGTAGGTCTAGCATTGAACTGGCGCGGGGCACGCGTCCGCACTGCGGGGCAGCACCGCACCCAGCATTATGGGGCCAATATTTTCTGGGCACTGGCACTAATTTTTTTACAAATTAAGCACTGGGTGCTACCAACGCTCACTGTGAACTGTATCGAGCGGCAGCCAGGGGAGGTGTATGTGTGACTTGAAAGATTCAGTACCTTTGCTGCTGGGGAGACCTCTGGGCTCATGGTGGTGTTTGGCGCTTGCACTGTGCCCCACGAACTGTGGAGGATGTGTTAGGTCTTCTAATGATGCAACGTCTCTGCTAACTGGAAGAACTTAGTATTATATCCCAGGTTTGACTTGGGCAGCTGTTACAACAATGCAAGCGTTCCACACAAGCTGCTATTTATTCTTCAAAAGCTTCAAAACAACACTCATACAGCGTTCTTGGTTAAAGTGACTACTACTGCAGAATTTATATGGGGCCTTCTGGGTCTAATAGTGGTGTAACTGCAGTAGCTGTTTAACCTGGCAGGGGTTTGCTTCACTGGCTAAACACATAGTTCTTGACCGTGTCAACTTTTCCCTTAAGATCCATGCCCTTAGGTAGATAGCTAGAGAGATGGGTCTATATAAACAGATGAGGATAGTTACACAGAGAGCGGTAGAAAGATGAATTGACAGAGGAATAGCTAGGCAGAGAGAGAGAGAGAGAGAGAGAGAGAGAATTGAAGAGGGATGAAAACCCAAGTGCCAGATACTATATTAAAGGTACAGATGAGTCCATGTGAAGCAGTTCCCTAATAGATGCAACAATTTTTGTTTACAAGGAAAATATGTTGAACTTTAACAAAAGAAGGTGTGCATCTGTGCAAGTGTTGGAATGGGCAAAAGAAGGGGGGTCCGCCTGGATTGTTGCTCATTCTGCTCTATTTCAGATTTCAGTTAAATTCGATGGGGACTACAGGAGGTTTTCCTCTTGCAAAGTCGGGAAATCCTATTGAAAGTGCTGGGAATATGACCACTTAGATTCGGCTGACCTGTCAAATATGCATTCAACAGGCCCACCACACTCTTTCAATGTATACTAGAAATCGGGGTACCTCTGTTTTCCAAAACACTGAATTGTATGGAAGGAGGAAAATACTGATTTGTCAATGTAGCCTAGTTATTTTGCCAAATCTGGTCCTCTTTCTCTTTAAAGGCTCTGGGGGCTGCTGATAATGGTGACCCAAGTCCTGGAGTCTTGGAGTAGCTGTGTTTAAGTGATCAATAAATATCCATAAAATAGCCAGTGAGTGGCTTAACCAATAAAATCCCCTTGTCCCGTTGCCTTTCCAACACCTGACTGACTCTTTAATAAACTGCGACACAACAGGCCAATTTGAGAGTTGGCACCTGACATAGCCCTGACTTTCAATCTCTGATCCCCAAGTAGTCGCTAGGCTTTCAATGTCAAAATGTATCTGGCATCTAATTTAAAGAGTCAAGGGAGGGGCCGGCGTGGTTATCTATAATAGACTTAATAGTTGACGTTTTCGCAGATGTCGTTTCATTGCAAATGAATGGTTCCTGTTTGCATGTATTTAAAAGGAAAATATCATCCGTTAATCAATTTAAATATGTCTGGTTAAAAAGTAAATAGATGGCCTGTCATAACGATGTGCTGCTTTTGGAGGTAATTGTTTCTGTGTGCACATTGTTTAAAAACTGGACATGGTAAACACAATGGACCTCATTACGGGGCTGTCGGTAAAACCCGCCGGTAGGTGGCGGTTTACCGGCAATCCTGTAACACTGTTTCTGGAGACTAACCTCCCGGTGCCACTGAGATATCATGGGGCGGTGGAACGGTAGATCCCCATTTCCGTGGAGTCCCGTCAATGGAGCACTGGCACCATTACTAACGGTGCCGGTGCCTCAGTAAAAACACTGCTGGTAGGGGCCTGAACTCCTGACAGGTCAGACCTGCCAGTAGTTCCGTGCCCCTTCTGGTAAACTCACAGTTTGGCTGTCTGGGAAAGGGTTCTGCACCCTTGTTTCCGAACCGTCAAACACTGTAATGAGGCCCACTGTAAAGGTTTTAACTTAAATATGTGTACTCTTGAATGCAAATAAGTTTATCATATGTAAAATTGGCATTTTAATGATGTACGCATTCGTTTTTCCTTTGTTTAGTTTGGGCTATTAGGTGTCACTTGCTACACATATAAGCCAAAACTATTGCACTGGAGTACAGAAAGAGAGGAAAGACATATGAGGAGGAAAACAGAGTCTTTAGGTGTTGTCTGGTTATGTGCCCATCCATTGGCTGCCCATGGGCATGCTAATCCGTATGGCCATTCCCACCCTTTCCTGCCTCTGCCCGCCCAAAACACCTACTCATGGGAACTCTTTGAGCTCGCTTTAATCAAGCCTTAGCATCAGGCTTTGCATTGAAAGTGCCAGCCAGTGTTTCTTCAAAGCAGTCTTCTGAGAGTTATTGACTTAATTAGAGTTGTAAACATGCTGTCTTAACAGGCCTGCCTTCAGCCCCTCGATTTATAAGCACTCTGAGTGTCCTTCACTGAAGTCCTATTAAAAACAAGCATTTTCAAAGCCATTGAGGTCCTGTTTAAAACAAGCATTGTCAAAGCCAACATTTTTAGCTTGTGAATACGTTTTAAGCTTTTTCCAAGCATTGCTATTAGATGCCCAGGTACTTGCACCATTTTGCACCTGCTACCAACAAGGGTAGCTAAAACCACTATGGCTATGCCTGGAAAGTGTCTTTCCAATGCCGACACATAAAAGCCCAAACTGTTGGCATTGCCAGTGCTTGTTTTTCCTCTTGATTTGTTTGCTCCTAGTTGGTGCTTCTTTCTCGCAGTCTTCTTTTGTAGTCCCTCTACAAATCCCAAATTGGAGAACTCGCTCAGCAAACCGGACATGTGTGCCTGTTTTCCTTAAAATGTAAAGTGATACAGTACAGTTTTGTTCTTTTGCCCTCTAGCAAATACTTATTCCAGCAATTGGCTTTGCGAAGGAGTGTGTGGCTGGTATCCTGTCTGTATGTGTGTCCCCGAGCGCTGCCCCGGTGATTTGTTTAATAGCGTTTTGGTTTCTCTTTCTCTCTCTCGCTTTTTCTCTCTCTAATTCTCTCTCTCTCTCTGTTTCTCTCTCTTTTTCTCTCGCATCAGTCTCACTCCTGCTCTGTCTTTCTCTCTGTCCCAACGCCTCACTCATGCCATTTCTCCTCGCCTCTGACTTCTCTATCCCGCTTACTCGCTCTACCTCCTCCCACCTTTGATCATCCTTGTCTCCCTCCTTTCCTCTCCGAGCATCTCTCCCTCTCTGTTCTCTTCTCCCACTCTCCATTTCCCCCTATGTCATGATCTATCTACCTCTCTCTCTCTCTCTCTCTCTCTCTCTCTCTCTCTCTCTCTCTCTCTCTCTCTCTCTCTCTCTCTCTTTCTTTCGCCTCTCCTTCCACCATATTCCTCTGCCCATATTCTGCCCTACCCTACTGCTCCTCTCCTACCAATTCTATACCACCACCCTGGGATGTCTCTCTCTTTGTGTCTCTCACTCTGCTCACTTCCAATTTCACACCCATCTCTAACTTCTCCCCTCCTTCTACTCCCACACTCCTTTCTCTATTTTCCCGCTCTCTCACATACTGTGCCCGTCACTCTCTCTGACTCCCTACACTCTATATCACTTTAGTTGGCAATACTCTCTCTCTCACACAATACCTTACCTAAACTCACTCACACCACCGCCACACTCTTCATAATGCTTCCCTCCACCAGCGCTCTCCACTCTGTGGCCTATTGGTCCACCAACTCCACTCTTGACTTCACCCAATTACCTTTCTGTCTGACTGGGCTTTTTTTAGCCTGGCCTACCCAAGGCCCCTCCGCCCATGTTCTCACTGGTCATTGTGGCCACCTGTTTTCTGTGGCCAATCTAAACCTAGATTTTCCCCACGAGGTTGGGTTTGTACAGTATAGCTTTTAAAAATGCCTGTAAGCCCTAGCCCCTTTTTTCGTCCCTATCATGCTCTACAAGTTTAAAGGGAATAGTCCATTCTCGCTGCATGGATTTTCCTCACCAGGTAAGTTTGTTAAAGTTCTTTTCCCCTTTCCATTTGGTGCAACAAAGGATGAAAACCTCTGCATGACTGATGATTGGAAGTAACGAGCGCTGTTCAATGTTCCATTTTTTTCATGTGTCCATTTTTTTCATGTGGATCCAGCCCAGATTCTTCCTGCACCTGCCTGGAGTCTTGTGGGACGGGTAGTTCTGAAAGGCAAAGAGCAGAGAACTGGCCAAACAAGAGGATGCAAGACATTTAATTTGAGACAATGGCGCAATGCTGTTACACCACAATCCACATTCAGGGGAGTCAGGTACAGGCCCCCTCCAACTCCCTCACCGGTTCTCTCTGATAGGATCAGCTCTAGGAACTGCCCTGATTGGCTGCCTGCCTGGGAGGATTCCCTGATCCCCTTTGGCAGGGTCAAGGCCATGACCCTGACACACCTCTGATCTTATCAAGGTTGTTAATGAAGGAGGTACTGACTGTGCCACATCCCTGTTCTTATCGATGTTGTTAATTAAGAAGGTATTGATTCCATGCATTTCCTCTTGAGAAGCCGGCATCTCAGAGACAGCTGTGGGCTTAGCACAATCCTTGACTACTTCAAAAAAGGCTTTACTCCTGTTAGTGGCTGCCACAATGCTGTAGGTGTATTAAATTGACTTAGCCTCAGAGATCATCTGTCTGCCCTGGGTACACAGGGATTTGTGGCATGAGATATCCTTTGTGCTGTGGTCCTTGCGCCCCTGCTTCTCAAGGGATCTGATTGAGCGTTTGTTGGCGGTAAGGTTGGGTGTATACCAGGATATACATAGTTTGACTTTGGCACAACTAGGTTTTACAGGGGCTAGAGTGCCCACTAGTTCTTTGACAAAGTCGTTATAGGCAATGGGAAGGGCCAGAGACACTCACTGTGGTGGGGAATGTTGGGAAGGTTGCCTCTAGTGTGTCTAGTGGGAAATTCTTGTAGAAGGGGTGGCTCTCATTTACAGGACTGAATATTACTGTTCCTTGCTGCCTATTTCCATCATGGCTGAGATGGAGTGTCTGCTAGCTAGGATTGCAATCAATGCTTCCTGGGTTTGTCATGTTCTTTTGGGCTATCGTCGCCCATCTTCTAATCTGATAGCCTTTGAAAAGTCTTTTCAAAACAATAATTCTGATGTGGTCTTACATTATAAGAACCTGATAGTGTTAGGGGATTTTAACTTCTGGGTAGAGGTGCGTTCGATCTTTCTGTTAGCTCTTTTTTGTCTGGCATCAGTAGCTATTGCTAATACATGAGTCAGGGCCCACTCATTTAAAGGGCCATACTTTAGATCTTATTTTTGCACCTCATCACTCTGTGTGTGTTTCCTAGCCACTCTCTGACAGGGTCTGATCATTGGGTGGATCCTTTTAAAATACAGGTGTCAGGATATTCTTAACAAGCCAATCATCATATTAAAGTCTATGAAAGGAACTGGGCAAGAGTGGATTCTATCAATCTGTCGACTAAGGTCACTTCGTGCTATTCTATGTCTGAGTATGAGTGCTGCCCAGCACCATCAGCTATAGACAGACTAACGTCCACTTTTAGTATAATGGCCAATCAGTTAGCTCCCTTTCACTGGGCCATCAGACCTCTACGCCCCTCTGATCCTTGGTTCACAGTACATTTACGCCTCCTCCATCTGTCAGTCCGCCAAGCCGGAACTCAAATGGAGAAGGCATTATAACATGCAATTTCTTGATGAATTCAAGAAACCGCGTGCTTTGTACCATAAAGCTCTCAAAGGGGCTAAAATAGCTTATTTTACGACCTCTATTCAACCTGCAGCAAATGCTCCAAAAAAGCTCTTTCAAATAGTGAAAAAATTATCTAATCCCAACACAGACTCTGCACTTTATAACTCACAGATGTTGTGCGTTAATCAGTCCAATTTCTTTGTTGATAAGATTGAAAAGATTAGGGAGGATATCGTGATGGCAGGTTGAAGTAGATCAGGGGCTGCCCCAGCTGAGCCCCTCCCCTTTGCAGCTCTTGATCGGGGAGATAGAGGTAGAGCCTTTTCTTCTTTTTACACCTACAAACACTTTGGAAATCAGTCAGATAGTGGCTAGTCTCCAATCAGCCTCACCCCTTGATGGGATTCCTCTGCAGTAATTTAAACAGGCCCCGGAAAACATGAATGCTATTATTGCCGAAGCTGTTAATTCCTCTTTGACTTTTGGACAGATTCCAGCCTCACTAAAGAGAGCTTTTGTGATTCTGCTGCTCAAGAAGCCATCATTGGATGCCTCTGTTTTTTTATAACTACCGCCCCATTTCTCTTCTACCATTTTAGATTAAGGTGTTGGAGGCGGTTGTCACGCCTCAGCTGAGATCTTTTTTGGAAGGGCAGAATGTCCTTGACCCCTGCCAAATGGGTTTTCGTCCCATGATTGGGAAAGAATCTGTTCTAGTGACAGCAGTGGACGACCTTAACATGATCAGGGATAGAGGCAGCACATCGGATCATATTTTAATGGACCTGTCGGCTGCCTTCGATACTATTGATCATGGGATTCTCATATCCAGGCTGCAGGGCGCAGAGATAGCTGGGTCAGTGTTCGAGTGGTTTTGTGCTTTCCTCGCTTCTCATATCCAATTGGTTTCTCTTCCACCTTTTAGATCATCACCCACCACAGTGACATGTGGGGTACCACAGGGCTCTGCCTTGTCACCGTTACTTTTTAATGTTTACATCCAGCCCCTGGCAGCACTTATTCAGTCTTTTGGGTTCCGGTCCTTTTTCTATGCAAACGACACTCAAATTCTGCTTAGGTTGCGCCTAGACCAATTAGAGACAGCTACCCAGTTGAGACTTTGCCTCGATGCTGTCAGGGGCTGGATGGAAACTAACTGGTTAAGACTAAACGGTGGCAAGACCGAGGCTCTGATTGTGGGCCCTGTTGGCGCCTCAGCAAGCTGCACCTCTGATTTTTGGTTATCATCACTGGGACCGTTGCCGAATCCCTTGGCAGTGGTCCAAGACCTTGGTGTAAAGATATATTCATCTTTAGCGATGGGTAGCCAGATTATGTCTGTCTGTGGTCTGGGATTCCTTAAACTGAAGCAATTGAAAAAAGTTTTATCCTTTATTGCTAGGGAGCTCTACGCTCAAGTTGTTGCAGCCTGCCTTAATTGCGGTATTGACTACTGCAACACCATTTTCCTTTCTCAGCCTGCGTACCTAATTCACTGACTTCAGGCCCTTTAGAATGTGGCTGTTTTTTTAGTTAAAGGGATTACGTTTGGGCATCGTGTTCCTAAGGCTTGCCATTCTTCGCACTGGATATCTGTCTCTGCACAAATTAAGTTCAAAGCCTCTTGTATTATCCATCGAGCTCTGAATGTGAAAGGGTGCCTGGCCCTTCAGAATAAAGTTCAACGGTACTGCCCAGGACCGCCGCGTAGGTCTTTGGAGGCAGTATTATTGTGCGTACCCAGATACTGTAAAGAGCAAGTGAGCGGCAGAGCTTTTTCTGTTGCAGGGCCAAAACTCTGGAATACCCTGCCGTTAACACTGCGTTGTACTTCGGATTTTGAGTTGTTCAAATGTGGATTCAAAATGTATGTGTTTGCATGATTAACATTTTTTTTCCACATGTAGCTTACTGCGCCATGATGCCTTTTGGTGATACCGCGCATTATAAATATTGAATTGACTGATTTATTGAAAGGAGTGGGTAGGAGTTGAATGTGAGGTCCATCATGTGGCCTTTGGCATGCGTGGAGGAGGGTATGATCTTTTTAAGATCCATGAAACAGAATGGTTAGTCACATAGGTGTTTTGCTGGTAGGAACTCAGGGTCGTCGATAAGGATGTTACTAGAGTAGGAAACCATTGCTGGGGAGAGAAATATCATCTATGAAATTGCCACTCCCTTTGGATGTGCTATAAATAAGGTGAAATGTAATAGTCATTGTTTGAGATGGAGAACGGCATGAAATAGATTCGAAGGTGCAGTGTGTAGTAGTTGGGATTACTGTGCAGGGCCAGGAAAACAGGGGGCGTCAGATTGGGCCAACTCACATAGGCACTTTCAAAACCCCAGGGAAGACACCACAGGGGTACCTACAGCCTGTTTCCATAAGAGAGGAGAAAGTGTGCCCCTAGTCACCTTCATAACAAAGTAAAAAAACAGAAAGTGCACCCCATATCTCCTTTTAAAGGAGCTGGTAATATTAGCACTAACCTGAAGGAAGCAGGAGAATGTCTTTGTTGTCATTTGACGAATGTGCATAAAAGATTTTAGAAATATTATAGACCAAACCTTGAATTTTTCTGCAAAGTCTGAATGCATTTTGTTAACTGGGAGCTAAGTTATATGACTATTTTATGTACGTACATGTTGACACTTTAAAAAAAATAAAACGGATGGATTTGCAGGATAGTTGTGCAAGAAGCATTGGCAAGGACTTGAAAGCATGGTTTTGCAAGTGTGTCTGTGTCTTATTGTTGTGAAAAGTGTCATAATGTAGGTACACAAAATAGTGATATACCATTGGTGACTGAGGTACAGCCGGAGGCCATGGGCAGTGGACAGAATGTCAGAGTCATGGTCAAAGGTCATGACTCGGACAATCTGGCTTCTGGCCATGACCACAAGAGACTGGCAATGGGGTTAAAGCGGGCATGGCCATCAATGGCTGGCTATGTGGTGACGTTTTCAAAAACATTCTGTCTATGGCTACAGCCTGAAGTGCTACACAAGATTGCATCAACAGATCGCTGTGATATTGCTACATAGACTCAGAGACAATGCTAATCAGCTCATATTTACCAAGCATACCGAACCAATTGCCCGCCTGGTCACCACGACACCCCTTGAAATCATTATCCAACCTTATTTGCAACCATAGTGGGACAAGATATTGGGATTGGATGCTGGACTCATTTACACAACCTTGCAACAATGACTGGCCCACAATCCACATGCCTTGAGAAAGACTCTAGAGAGTTGAATTACATGTCGGCTGAGTTCTAACAATAAATATAGCATCAAGAATTGAAGACTGCTTTATTGTGACCAAGGTTACTTAATGAATAACCCAGTGCTGAGGTGAACAGTAATAACTCTCCTATTCCAAACGTAACACTTGAAGAAGGAAGGGCATCTTCACAAAAGAACCCCATCACCAGCAACAGGGTATTCTGTTTAAAGTACTAAATGAAGTGCAGTAATCTACCCATTCTACTGCCCTGCAATTACTTGCTATTTGTGTACTTTGATTTGATTATTGGGGCATGCAGCATGACCGAACCCTAGGTTTGAATGGGACAAAATATTTGCTTGTGGGTACAGCCGGAAGTGCTGTACTGAATGACAACAAACCTGCGCGAGGAGCATCAGCAAGGACCTAAAATTATGCTTTTGCAAATCTGTTCTGTGTTTTATTTTTTTTTTAAGTGTGGAAACGCAAGTACAAAAAATAGTGTTATAATTGTTATGCCGTGGGCAGTGGCACAACATATAGTGATAGATGTTTGGTGCATGGAAATGGGGCCTGGCCCTCGGCAAGGACGAATGCCTACTTGGATTTACGTATTGTATATGTGTAAATGGTTTAAAGCAGGCAATGAGGGAGTGTTACAAACATAACAGTAAAAAGAGTAGAAGGGCTGATTTGTGTGATGGTGTGAATGTGCAATTCAGGGTTTCTAATAAGGCATGGGCTAGAAAGGGGAATGCAGAGACTATGAATAGTTATAAACGACAATGGATGATGGTGTTTATTGTATACTAGAGAGAAGAATTTCGGACAGCAATTTGTTTCTGTGCTCTTTTTTTCTCTAGTATACAATTGTCAATTATTCTCATTAGCATAGTAGAACATGCTAATGGGAATGTTGGAGCATCTTATTGAATCTAACTACTAAATGTAAAGTAGATGGAGTCTATCAGCTTATTCATTTAGTCCTATTTCTTTTACTTTGAAAGGTGGTTTCTATAGGAACCTTATTTATGTCTTTTTTTTATTTGTTTAAATTCTTTTTTTATGCAGGAGAGGCTAGAAAGTAAGGTGGGAAGAGAAATGAGGGAAGGGGCATGTGGACAGGGGAAGATGTTGAACATGTGTTAAATCTAAGGTAGATATCAGTGTTTCTCATGATCCTTTATTACAGCTTCAAAAGCACTTCAACATTGCTCCCCCCTGCAGAGTGGTGTGTTGCAGTGTATACAGAGTACTGTTGTTTTCGAAAGGTATGGATCAACAGCCTCTTTTATTGCTTTCAATGTAGCTGGTGGGATTCTGTGTCCCACAGAAGTAGGCTGTGTGGTTACAGCATTGGTTGAGGAATATGAGGTAGAGGAAGACAGCCCACTGGTTCCCAAGAAAAGATCAACCTTTCTGAGAGCATTGCAGTGGTTGGATTTCGTGTGGCGCTGCATGGAGGGGGTCCCGTAGGAGTACTGCCCAGGTTGTCCACGACTGAGGACAACGTTGCACTCAGGGCTTTTCACTTTGGTAGCTTTAGCCTTTGGTACATTTCCAACACTGGTAATGAACTGCAACAGCCATGATTCTCTCTGAGTGTTTGATGTAATCCCTTCTTCTAAGTCATCTTCCTGATCTTCTTGATTGTCTTTTGCAGTATTGCTCTTCTTTTGTTGTGTAGATCCTCCAGCTGGTGGTGATGGTGGCTCTTGGGGAGGACGGATGGCAATAGCTGATGCCACTTTTAAGATAAATGGCAGTTTTCCTAATATTCTTCCAAGAATGTGCTGTGTTCTAGATTGTTAATGTATGATGAGTAAGAATAGGTGTAGGAGCTGTGCAAGGGTACATTTTGAGCTTCAAAGTCCCTAGATGAGCTGAAAAATGCCATTCCAAACTGTTCCCAAAGCACAGACCTGTTTGCGAAGTGCAGACGCATTTGCAGACACGTCATCATTCCGCTGCGCGAGCGCATAGTCACGTTACACTGTCCGAAAAGTCTGCGATTACATAAGACGTTCGTGAACTTTGACAAACACAACACAGTGAAAATAGTTGCAAAAAGTATATAGAAATGTTAAAATTGATGCTAGAAGGTGGGGAATGGCAGTTTTAAGGTGAATCTTTCTAAATTGGAGAAAAATTCTGCTATATTGGGGTAAGTATGATATTAGTAAGTTGTAGCAAAAGAGGGTGCACTGGTAAATTACCATGAAAGATGATATCACAAATATCATTGATGACATCACTGATAACATCACGTATCGTGGCTACTTGTTTTTGTTCACTGATCTGCCTAGGCCTTTTTTTTATTGAAGGAATTTTAGATTCCATGGTTCTTTTAAAAAAGAAAAAAGAAAGGGATTTGATTTGTGTTATGTCATGTTGAGGTGATGTCCTTAGAGCGCCTTTGAATGCTATATATGGGATTCTGGGGTATATGAACCCCTGGTATTTTTAAATTTGGTGGGGGTCTATATTTCTGAAAATGTGTGTTTTCTTTGGTTAAAATGTATGTATGATTAACCATATTTAGAGCCCACGTTTTCACACTAGAGTGTGTCCCCTTTCATTACACATATATGGATCAGATTGGCCCCATTAGATAATGTTTTTAATTACACAGGCCACTTCACTTTTTAGAGGTTTCATTAGATATTTTGGATTTTAGGGCTATGCCAGACACTTTTCAGGCCGTGATCACAGATATTCTATTAAGACAAATGAGAGCCTCCCCATGGGTGGTGTGAAAAGAAACATGCATGAAGGCAAGGAGAAAGAAACAGAGGGAAACAGTAAGGGTGAAACAAGAGACTGTAGTAAAGGGACATGAGAGGGCTGCAAGTAGACAGACAGTGAGGACATTGGTCAGAGGGGTAACTGAGGACAGGAAGAGAGGGGACAGCATATCCCCCACTCCATAGGACTGAACCATTGGAATATTATGCCCAGGATCACACACAGTTTATCAATGTATCAAACCAGATTTGTCTGTGCTCTGCTACCTTGCGTCCACAATGTGCAGATGGAAATGATGCTTATCCAGACTTCCATCTCAACCTCTCAATCCATGCGTATTTTATTGGTGTATCGCCCCCCTCTACCTCTCCGGCTGTGACCAATCTTTCTTCTCCGCATTTCTTGAGTTTGCTGCGGATCTCTCGTACCGTTTCTCGAATGTGATCTTGTTTCATGACTTCATTTTGCATTCTTTGCAACTGTCAAATCAATTAATTGATATCTCCATGTCTGCCATGTGTGAGCTCCTCTTTAACCAACTTGTCATTGGTCTTACCCACAACATGGGTAGCACGTTAGATCTGATTTTCTCCCCCGTCATTGACAAATGAGTTTTCTCCTTTATCTGTCCTTTAGATTATTCACGTGATTCTTCCATTTGAATTTGTTTTGCTGCACTCCTTGGTAGCGCCAGATATGCCTTGTCCTCCTAGACTTAGGTGGTTTGTAACCGATACTTGTATGACCTCTGTGAAGAGATCAAAATTGCATGTACTCCAGATTCAACTTATATCTCTCTACTTTCCCAGGCACTTACCACAGTGGCTGACCACCTGGCCCCATTTCAACCTTTCAAACCCCGGGCCTATCCCTCTGAACCCTGGTTCTCTTCTCATTTAGACGAGCTCTGCCTATGCTGCCAGCAGGTGGGAAGAAGGTGGCCCTATTGTTTGCCAGCCAAACTGGCTTTTCAATCGGCCACTCAGGTCTATCATTAGGACATTTATGAAGCCAAGTGCAATTATTTTACAGGGCAAATTGAAACAGCTCTTAACCGGATCTATGTGATATTAAGTAATAAATAACAAATACATTTTTACTGACAATAACAAAAACAATCTTTTTTTTTTCTTTTTGGTGGGTTACTCCCAAACCCCACGGTTTCCCAATGTTTAAAGCCCCATACCATACCCCTCGCCACTAGATTTAACCCCTTATCCCACACCCACATATATATTTGTTTTAAAATTCTGTTTTTTCATTGTTTTTTATTCGTTCAAATTTTATTCGATATTATATATTCATTGAAATCAATGGATATCCTGTTAACCATTCTAAGGAGCTATTCAAAACTGTGCAGACTCTCTATTTTAAGGTTTACTCCTCCTCTTCTGTATCTCCCTCCCATGAGTTATGTGACTCCCTTTCAGCTTTTTTTATTGACAAGATTGACACTGTTCGTCAAAGAATAACTAGGCTGGCTATTTCGCCTGAACGTCCTGTCAATTCTAATCTGTCTTTGACTTCCATGGTAATTCATTCTCCTGGTCCTTGTTCCCTTCTTTTGGACCCAACGACATTATTCAGGTGACTGTCAAGCTTAAGTCAGTCTTCCCTCTTGACTCTATTCCACACTCTGTTTTGAAAGTTATTATCTCTGACATTGCCCCATTGCTTACGGTGGCTGTGAATCACTCTCTGGCCATTGGCTATATCCCTGCGATTTTGAAGCACGCTTTAGTTATCCCCGTCTAAATAAGCCTTACTTGGATCGTTGGACACCAAAGTGCTGGCCACTTTCTTTAGGTCCTTTTCCTCAACCCGTTACCGAAGTTAGGGACTTGGGAGTTAGATCTTGGCCACCTTTTCTATGGATGCACAAGGGAGCTCGTTCTGTCAAGGAGGCCATTTCAAGCTCATGCAACGCTCTTTTCTTGTCTCAGCCTGCCTATGTTCTCCATCGCCTCCAGGTACTACAGAATTCCACTGCAAGAGTGGCTACAGGCATCTCTGTTTGGGACTTGTATCCCCCATTTTGCGCACCTTCACTGGCTTCTGGTTGTACGCCACATTGAGTTTAAGTCCCTCTGCATTGTGCATCAGGCCTTCTATGGTCGCAGTGCTGAGTTTTTGCAGAAGATTTGTCGCTATGTGCCCACTAGACTGCTTTGCTCTGCTTCTGACGTTTTTATTCAGGTTGCTGGTGGCCATCGGACTAGGATGGGTAGCCGTGCATTCTCGTTGGCTGCCTCTGTGCTCTGAAATAAGCGTCCACGCTCTCTCTGTGCCCCTGATAATCATCTCCTTTTTGCCGTCATCTCAAAACATATTTGTTTTGAAGTTTCTGTAGCTAGCCTTTTACCGTGAGTCTCCTTTTCAGATCTGTGATGCCGTTGGGTGATAGTGTGCTTTATATATGTAGTTAACATAATATAACAATGCAATATTTCAGATAGGCACAGCTCCACCTTACTGATGAGGCCCAGCAAGGCTGAAACACATGTCTGGGGTTGCTGTTGGTACTCTTGTTGAAAGGAGGTTTGCCTGGCATTTCGGTGCTGGACTGCCCTTGTGGGCAGGACACAGACATATTTCTTGAAATCTGCCTCAATCTGCTGCTTGCTCCAGAGTCTGTTTTTGACCCCCAAGCGATGCCAAGGCCCAGCAGATGGGGGTGCTGGGACCCTCATGAACACTTTGTGAGCCAGACACTTTTCCTGAGCTGATGTCTCCAGGACTGACTGAACCAGAAAGATGGGGTAAGCCATGCTAATCACGCCTGGATAGGGCAGAAGGCCTTGGCACTAGGCCAGTGAAGGTAACTATTTATTTTTGGCAAATTTCCAAGAAAATTATTTCAGAGTCCATTTTTCGAAAAGTTCAAAGAAATTTAAAAATGAGTGAAAATCCGAGGGTCTTAAAAAAAAATGTAATTCATTATTTAAAAATCAATGTCTGGGAGAAGCATTATAGAAAAAACATTTTTTCCAAGGAAAAAATAAATGTCACTTTTGAGAGACAACTCTTAGAAAAATTATTTTTTGAGGTAATGTTTCAACGGCTTTAAGAAACAACTTTAGTCACTCATGGGGGCCCCTCTAAAAAAAAATTTTGATATTATTTGTTGATGGTCTTTTCAGACACAAGATTTACCAATTGTAGGGAACCTCGCTAAGAATTTTGTTTTTGAAGAGTGATGTTTTTTTAAGTGTAATATAAGTAGTTTAGAAAAAGTAACAGAGAATGGGAATTAGCTCAAGACGTTGAGTGTTAAGGAGTTATTGAGAAGTTGACTTGAGTGTTGCCGAGCAAGTCTGAGACATTGTGAGAGAGGCCACGATGAGAGACTACGCCATGTTCCTAAACTTTAAAGAGTGTTAGCAGAAACTTTAATTCAGAGCCCCTTAGTAGGACATATAGAAGACAGGAACGATTAAAGACGGTCCTTAAGGAATTGGTTTACGTTCCAATCGGTGCAATTTTTAGAAGGTAAGAACATGTCTTAGAAGAAAACATTTAAGAGAAAAATATATGTGGATGGCCGAGTGTGTTTCTTGTCTGCTTTGTTTATGTGGTGGCACTCCAGTGCAGCATGCAGCGCTGTTGAATAGACCCATGGGAGCCAGCATTACGACTCCCAGTAGTCATTATAGTAGGGTGATAGGATAGCTATACTGTTTTAAGTACATCAATGAAAAGGAACCACGCAACAATGTGTGTGAGGAATGGTTCGGTTTGAATAAAGAAGAACACATTGCATGGTTTACAAGTAAAGTGCACCATATATAAAATGTACTTACTGCATAAGTTAAGTACAAATAAGTCCATGTAGAGACATCGCAAGACTCCCAGTCTCGCGAGATATCGGCGCGAACCAGGAAGTGCTCTGTAGCAAGAGCGCGAAGCGCCAGAAGCCGGAGCAGAGGGCACGGAGCAGGTTGAGCTCCCGGTGCTCCTCTTGTCAGTCTGAAAAACCCAAAGCCCTAACCGTCGTGTTGCTCCCCCTTGGGCAACCACAACCATCGGTCTTCAGACAAACTTGGACAATCTCCAATTGGGGTGTGGATCACTATACACCCCCTTTTGACTGCATTCGTATCAGGCCCTATGTGCAATGTGTTCTAATAACATACACCTATCTTACTACCGGGGGCAATAACAAATAACATTAAGACACAAAGAAAACACAAATAATCGATTCAATTTATAACACTGGGATACATTTATTTATATACACACACCTAAGCATATTGCATAACAATGCAGGCAGTTCTAATGCCATGTCTAATTTGCACCTTTTATACTTCTGGTGCAAAGCTACCATGCAGTAACTATGTAAGCCTGTGCTGCAAGTGTGTGGTTCTAATGCAATCTAATGCAAGCGCTAGCATCCATCACCTTCATGGGCAAATCCACACCATCAAATCCACACCATCTTCATACTCTAAACAATCCCTGTCTGGTTTCCCCTTCACCCAAAACTGTGTGTGTGTGTGTGTGGGCTCTGTTCTTATCAATCAGTTTAAGCCTAGGCCAAACCCATACTTCCCATTCTGTTATGTGCCAGGTCAGTCAGTGTCTGCCTCTCAAGATCTGGTCACTCGAACTCCCAAGCTCTCGATCTCATCAAGGCCCATCAGTCTGCTGCACCAAGCACCATCTCCAGCCAACTCTCGATCTCTGTGGCTCTCCCCAACTCTAGTGCAGTCCCATTCTCGTGCAGCCTCCAGCAACCAACAACTCCAGCCCATTCTAGCCTCCTGGGTATAGTGTTCTATGACGCACAGAATGTCTAAGAATGTCTCTCCCTCAGCGTTTAGCAAAATGCCTGGCAGTCTGCTGTTTGCATGTGTGTTACTTGCACGGCATGTCCTGTCGTGTGCTATCAGCGTGACCTCATATCTCTTTGCCTTGGCCTTCCGAATATGTTGCAAAATACATCATCTATTCCCTGTTTCTCCATTCTCTCCACTGTAGGCTTCACTCTGCATTACAAAATGCACTCTTAGGCCCCGTTCTTAAAGCGCCTCTTCTGTGTGAAAAGGCTTCCCTCTCTCCTGTCTACCCACTCCCTTCACGCAGCCCCCACCGTTTGCAGCCTCTGCGAAGCAAACCAGCCAAGCTGATAAGCTTCTTTTCGCTCTATCTGTGTTCCTGCCAAGCAAATGTTTATGAACAGTGTACCATAACATTTCTTCGCACTGGCCAGTGTGAACAACTTCTGTCTTTCTCCATCAGCAAATGGCTCAGGCCTCGTGCCTCGTTCTGAATGCTTCCTAGCGTGTAACATTGCTCTCGCAATGCAAGCACTAGCTAAATGCACAACTCATTCTAGGTGTATACTCAATCATACATACATACATGTGTGACAAAGTGTCTCTAATGTGTCTCTATAAAGCATAACAATTCAGTCTCAGACTAAGGATATTTGTGAACAAAGAGGGGGGACAGTTGACCTCCCTGAAATTAAAGACAGCCATAAAGTAAGGAAATATGGCAAATGATTAAGGAGTGAAGAATAAAAAATAGGATCATGAAGGACAGTAATGGTTCTTATAAAAAAGATTTAGGTTAAGTAGCGTCACTGATGACGGTTTACCTAGATGGGGCATAATGGAGTATGAAAAGGTGTTTTCTGTAAGAAACATCACACATTAGAAGAAAAGGAAACATTGTAGTATACATGACAATGGGGGTCATTCCGAGGTTGGAGGTAATGGAAAAACGATGCCGGTAAAGGATTACTGGCAACGCATACCGCTCCGGGCTCTTCCGACCTAAGACCCCACTATTAGAGGCACCGTTAATAACAGTGCCTCTAAGAGCGGCATGGGCGCGGGCACGCAGCCCATCATGATAGCAATACCGGCATGCCGCTAATGGGAGGAAATCACAAGTCAGGCAGACAATGCTTGCATTGCTACACCAGCAACAACAACAGAGACGCAGGAGGAGAAGGAGGGTGAGACAGGCCCAGCATGCCCCACCAGTGCAGCCAGCGGTACCACGCAGGCAGCCCCCAATCCCTCGCATCAGAACCAGTCCTTTCAACCTAACCCCTGAGCAGATCCACACCCTGTACAGTATGGACCGGGACACCATCACCACCATCATGGACATGATACACAACGACATTGTCAGCCTCATTGAAATACGCACCGCCATCCCCCCTCTACTGAAGGTAGTGTCGGTGCTCTACTTCCGTGCCACGGGCACCTACCAGCACACAGTGGGGCACATGCATAGCATATCACAACTCTTATTTTCTCGCATTCTGAACCAAGTGCTGGATACCCTCCTCAAGCACAGAAAGGACTATATATCCCTACCACGGACTCCCCAGGAGATTTTTGATACAAAAGTTGGCTTCCATGCACTGGCAGGCATGCCAAATTGTATAGGTGCCCTCGACTGCAACCACGTGGAGTTGGTGGTTTCGCATGCCATGGAGGTGGTGTACCGCAACCACAAGCAATACCACTCCATCAGTGTGCAGATGGTATGCGATGCCAGCAAGATCATCACACATTATTGTGCCCAATATCCCGGATCAACTCATGACTCTATGGTCCTGCAGAACTCCACGCTTCATGGAGCGATGTGCTGGATGACGTGCCTGGCTGCTTGGTAAGTTGCATGACAGGCACATGGCACTGAAATGGGGGGAGAGATGCACACACCACCATGGTGTCAATGTTGATGTGACAGCACGATGTGCACATCACTAAACACTGTGTCCCAAAGCATCCGAAACAGAACATAACACCTAAATCCCATAGGAATGAAGTAAGGTCGACACCTATCACAACATGACAAACAGTAAACCACTCCACATCCCACAACACGTGCACCACTCATCAGCGGACCTCACCCTCTGTAAAACTATCCAGCAACATGCATTGAATATGCACTATGTTGCTCTCTCCAGCAAATCACCACACAGGACAAGCATCCATGGGAGTGCATTGAACAGAACCACCAAGAGAATCCACTGTCTGTCACAGGGCCGCCATAACCATAGGAATGCTGAATGTCACCATGGGAAAAATCAGCACTGAATGCCTAATATTGCAGGGCCTACTGCCAACGATCCCAGTCAGAAAATCATGCAGAGCACAACACATCACAATTTGACACGAACACAGCTGTATGCGTAGACAATACATGAGCAACAAGATGCCAGTGCACACCGTGTATCATCTTGAAGATGCAACCCACACCATTATTCCATAGCACAGGACACATTGAGGGCCTAAAAATGGTGTGCATACAACCAGGGACATGTGCATGTGACCAACGATAATCTGCAGGTATGTGTGAGTAGTACAGCTGTCCATCATGATTCGACTGACATATACCTTTTTTTGCCTCCCATGCAGGTGACAGTGGCTATACCTTGAAGCCGGTGCTCCTCACCCCTGTCTGAAACCCACAGAACAGGCACGAGGAGGACTACAATTGATCCGACACCCGTACCCGTGTGGTCATTGAGCAGACCTTTGGCCAGTTGAAGGCACGGTTTCGCTGCCTTAGCTGGTCGCGGGGGCACTCCTCTACAGGCATGAGCAGGTGGCCAAGATCATCATGGCATGTGTCATGCTGCACAACATGTGTATCCGACGGAACATGCCCCTGCCCCCTGACATTGAACTGCTACCTCCTGGTGATGATGAAGGGGATGAAGAAGATGTGGCAGCACATCATTGTGGTGCCGATGCACAGGAGGGACGTGCTGTGCGTCAGTCAGTGATTGCCCAATATTTCTGACACACATGGCTGCAGAGGGTGACATGATAGTTGGACAGAGGGCACTGGGTGTGGGGGTACATGTACACTATGCACTGTATATGAATAAATGACACATGCGCACTGATGAATGTCCACTCAAGTTATTTTTTTAACACAACGGGTGTATTGAAATGTCCAATGAAGATGAAAGTGCACTAGCCCTCCACCAACCTCACCCCCTCCCCCCACAACTCCCTCACCTCCCTCCCCCTCCCCCCACAACTCCCCCACACACCCTCACCCCCTCCCCTACCCCCAAATCCCCCACACACCCTCACCCCACTCCCCCTCCTCCCACAACTCCCCCACACATTGTAACGCTCACCTGGTTCCCACCGGGGCGCTGGTCTAGTCTGGATTGCTGTGGCCTCTTCTAGCGTGATGCGCAGGACCCGGAACACCGATTGGACAGGACGTCCAAATCGTGCTTGCCTGGCCCGTAGGAATATCCTTCTGCAGATGAGAAAGGGGATTAACAGTCTGCAGAATAGTGTGCTAGCTCCCCTCTTTCCCCCTTCGTTCCTCTCTAACTTCCTCCAAACCCCGGTTTAAGCTCACCTTATGGTTTGGAAGGATGAACTCTCCATCCTGCTTCTGGTGCAGGGGCGCGCGTTCGTCCAGTTACTTCACTGGTTTTCAGAATGGCGCTGGCAAAATCCACTTGACTTTCCTGAGCGATGCGCTGTAAGTATGAAAGTTCAAAGTTCAAGTGAGGCCCCCTTTATGTTGTCTTTCTAACCTGTGATCTGTCCTTTATTTCAGGTGCAGAATGAAGGCGATGCGTCGAGGGGTTAAACTGCCGAGGTGAGGGCGATCCCTCTAAATGTCCTTATCATTCCCCAGAAATGTCTCTTGTCCTTTCCCCATAGGGGCCGGGGTACGGTACCTGCCAACGGGGCGGCGCCGACCCGAAATGTGGAAGAAAAGCCGGTAAGTATTATGGCTGTTAATCAGGCTTTCCTTCTGTGTTCCTTCTGCTCACCTTTTGTTTCTTCCTCTCTCCCCTAGGTGCAGAGATGTGGCGTGCGATGCTGACAGCCGCGATGGAGCCGGGAGATGTCTCGAGGACGGGTGAGTGAAGCGTGGCGCTGCAGCGAGTAACGGGATGCTTTTAAATGGAAGTCTTTCTTCAGGGATGCTGGCGAGAAGATTCCGGATGCAGGTAAGAAGTTTGAAATAGTCCTTGGTTTTCACCTTTCTCTTCTCTTCCTTCCTTGCAGGTCTTCCAGGTTCGATGCGAGCGTGGCTGGAGTCCAGGAGCAGGAGCAGACACGGTGAGCGTTAAGCTGCAGGAAGCAGAACAACGCGAAGCATGAGCTGCTGTCTGGGTGTGGCTTAAATAGCCTCCAAAGAAGTCCCAGGTATGTATCCTTCCCCAACTAGGTATGTATCCTTCCCTGGCCACGCCCGAGTGAAAAAATTGTCCCTATGAAAAAATAGTCCCTTTCAGGTCTCAGGGAGGCCTGAAGCGTGCATTATGGTCTGCATCAGGTAAGTGCACAAAACACCTCCCTTTATGAGCCTGGCGCCAAAGGCGCCAGGACTGAGTCCAAAGAGCCCCTATAAGGGGCCGCTGGGCTTTTACCCGAGGGCATGATGCCTGCTTCCGGGGGTGCTGGGCCTGGCCTGGTGCTCCGGGGGTAGGCATCATGACACACATGTCCCAAGAAGTGTCTATTGCCGTCATCAGGCTGGCCAGTCTACTTCCTGCCACTCCCTGCACCTGGTGGCAGCATGTCCGGGCGGCGTTGGGTACGCGACGACCTGCGTAGTGGGCTAGTCTGTGTGGAGCTCGAGGACGATGGGGTGGCCGCCTACTCCATTTGGGGGGCCGGACGCTCAGCCTCCAGTGCATCAGCAATGCAGCCGAGGACCTGCCGCAGGGCTGATACCTCCTCGCACAGTCTACCTGTGTTATCAGCAATGATCTTGCCCAGAGAGGCCGTGTTATCAGCAATGATCTTGTTTTCGCGCCACTCCTGCCTTGCTTGTGCATTGTCAGTTACGAATTGTCGCACCAGGGCAGTTAGCTCCTCCTGCCGATGACCCCCCCCCCCACCGGTACACCTGTGGAGGTGGAGGGCGCTTGGGTGTTATGCTCAATTTCTATTGGCTCCCCTATGGGACTCATGGCCCCTTGGTTGTACTCCCCCCCTCGACTGCTCTGGGGTGGTGGCGTGGTCGCAGTCTACCGATGTGAGCTGGGGGGATGGTGCCGGGCTTGGTGTGCGAGGCAGTTCGGAGGAGTCGTCCTCCACGGGCACTCGCACCTCTTCCTGCGCCTCCTCCTCAGCTAGGAGTGCTGTGGCTGCTGCCTCCCCGACTGAACTGGACTCTGCTGAGAGTGCAGCTTCAGCTGTGTCCTGTGCGAGTGTGACTGGAGTTGTGGGTTTTGTGTCGACAGCCCTTGGTAGCACCAGTGCCGTGGCATCCGGAGGTGGTTTCCTCTGTGGTGCATGGAGAGGCTTGTGTTCGGCTTTTGAGGTCGAAGGCCTGTTGCCCTCATCCCGGGCCCACTTTCGGGGTTTGGTTGGCTGTGGGGGTGAGTCCCGGGCCTCGCTGTCATGGTCTGAGCCTGTGGGGGTCGAAGAGAGGGAAGGCATGAGTGATGGTTTGAGAAGCATCATGCATACATTTGTATTATTGCTCATCTACACAATAGAGGGTAATAGGTAGTTGAGTTTGGATGATCACATTGCTTGTTATATGCGTGGGTAATGCAGGCATACGTCGGGGGTCACTCATTTTAGGGCAGACGTATGCTATGTGACGTGCATATTTATTGTGGCCTGCATGCAGTGTCACTTATGCCATTAACATCTTAGTGTGGAATGTGTAAGGTATGGCATTGCCTTTTGCAGGCATCTGCATGTGTCAGTGCTGCGTACAACAGCTATGCTGGGAATGTGTGTGTATTGGGCCATGGCTTGCCTCTTTACACAGACATATTGGTGGACTATCATCAGACTCTGCATTACAGTGTTTTCTTAGGACACTCACCTCCTTCCGCGATGAGGTGTGCACCACACTCCATGTCTCCCACGCCTTCAATGGACTCCATGCCTATCAGGCATGTACATATGTCCTCTCACTGGGACAGCTTTATGGGAGAGCTTGCTCCTCCGCCAGTTGCCCTGGCCTGGCTCCTGTTTGCCGAGAGGATGTTGCGAACTCGCAGGCGCAAGTCATCCCACCTCTTCTTGCATTCCTTGGTTGTGCGGGGGGTGTTGCCAACCGTGCTTACTTTTTGCGCCACTAGTGCCCAGATCTCCTTGTTTCTGATTACAGCCTCCCTCTTGAGGCTTGGGGCAAACACAACATCAGCATTCTCTGCCAGGGTCTCCGCCAGCATGGTGACCTCATCTTCGTCGAAGCGCTCCTTACGCTGGCATGAGGTGCCCTTTTTCACAGCCTTGGGCATTGTAGTGTAGTAGTGGATAGAATTTGGCACACAGCAATATTCTACAGGTCCTGGCTGCTGAGGATGGCAATGGATTGTTTTTTTAAAGATGGCCACCGTGCTCTTTCCCGTTCCTGTGTGATGACGCTACTTCCGGTTCCGCTTGTTTACGGTGACCGTTATTAGCGGTCACCGCTGATAGCGGTGGCCGCTAATGCCGTATTGATTCATGCCGGTAGTGCAATCTGCGCTTTACATGGTGCCGCTAAGGGCCTTTTTCGGGACTTTTACGGCATGCCGGCAATGTCGTTACCGGCATGGCGCAAAGCTTGTGCCTGCGAATTCGTAATAGCTCTCTATTAGCGGGCTCTTACCTACACGGACACAGTATTTGCTCCATGCCGGTAAGGACAGTTACTTACCTCCAACCTCGGAATGACCCCCAATGATGTAGCAGCATTTAGAAGAAATAAAAAGAATTGGAAAAAGTGCCAAAATGTTAGGTATACTTTGGGCCTCTTTTGGCTTATGAAAAGAATTAGGAGAAGATAAAAAAATAATCTATTCTAAACAGTATAAAAGTAAGGAGCTCAGTTTAAAAAATTAAAGTCATTTGGATGCAACAAGAAATGCATGTAAATAAATAAAAAATGAATGAAAGAGAAAATTGAAAGAAGAAATGATTGGATGAATAAATAACTGGATAGGGAATTAAATAGGCAACATAAAATAAGCTAAAACCAAAATTTTACAAAAAACAGCACCAATGAGGATTCCAAGCCGACATTGAAAAATTGCGGAGTGCAATAAAAAGAGTCAGGAAATAATGCAGAGCCAGAAAGGGGTATGGTTGACCAAAATTGGGTTAACCAGACAAGGAATATTGTGTACAGGACCAATTTAAGAAGAAAGATAAAGGTGAGTAAATTACAATTTTTTTGAGTGTCTATAACGATTTTGGTTTGTTTCAGATGAAAGTAGTGCATCTTGCGTGAAAACAAGAGAAATGTCTGCATGGCCTTAAATAGGGAGAAAAATAAAAGAGGTAATTATTGGTTCACACTACAAGGGTGTCGACACACAGTTGATCATTACTAAAAGTAAGAGGATCCAGGCGAGTAACAGGAAAACAGGCAGATGGAGACACTGGGGATCATTCCGAGTTTGGAGGTAAGTAACGTCCCTTACCGGCATGGCGCAAATAGCGTGTCCGTGCTAGCACCAGTCCGCTAATAGAGGACTATTACGACTTTGCGGGGACGAGCTTTACACCATGCCGGTAAGGTATCTAGCGCCATGCCGCAAAAGGCTCCCAACCCAAAAAGCTTTTACCGGCATCAAGCGTAGCGCAGATAACACAACCGACATTCTCCAATGCGTCACTAGCGGTGACTGTAATTAGCGGTGACTGTAATTAGCGGTCACCACTATTTACGGTCACCACTAATAAGCGGAACCGGAAGTAGCGTCATCACACAGGAACGGGAAGGAGCACAGCGGCCATCTTTAAAAACACAATCCATTGCCATCCTCACCACACAGGACCCCTGGGACACTGCTGATTGTGAGAAAACATCCACCTCCAAGACCACAATGCCTAAGGTCCTGAAGAAGGGAGCTGCCCACCTGAGAAAGGAACTATTTAATGAGGATGACCTCCAGATGCTTGTGGACAAACTGCACGAGCATGCTGCCACAGTCTTCTCTAGCAACATGAGGAGAGAGGCAGTGCTAAGGAAAAAAGAGATCTGGACACTTGTTGCCCACAACGTTAGTGCTCTGGGCAACACACCACGCACAATAAAAGACTGCCGTAAGCGATGGGATGACCTGTGACTAAGGGTGCGCAACATCCTCTCTGTCAATCACAGCCAGGCCATGGGAACAGGAGGAGGTCCCAGTTCCCCTATAAAGCTCAGCCTGTGTGAGGACATATGAGCAAGTGTGTTTGGGACTGAATACATCCAAGGTGTAGGCGAGATGGAGTGTGGCGCCACGCCATCGGGCGATGGAGGTGAGTGTCCAAAGTAAACACTGCTATGCCAAATCTGATGAAAGTCAACCCCAATGTCAGTTCGAAGAGTCACGCTATGGTCGTCCACACACACACACACACACACACACACACACACACTTCCCGTAAAGTAGGTCGTTGCATCACAGACACATGCAGATGCCTGGTGCAAGGCAATATTGTACATGACACATACCACACAAAGTATGAAATTCCACTAGGCACACAGCGTGGGATGTGCAAAAATAGTATGCATGTCAGACAGCACTGTTCCTGGCCAACATGAGTGACGCCGACATATGCCTGCATTAACCACCCATGTATCAAATGACGTGCCCTTCCAAACACAAATGCCTATTACCCCCAATTGTGTGGCTGAGCAATTGTCCCAATGTATGTATGATGCCTATCAAAACATCACTCATGCCGTCCCTCTCTTCCAACCCCAGAGGCACTGACCATGACAGCGATGGGCAGGATGCTACTCCCCCACAGGCCTCCTCCCCCCAGGCCATTTTATAATCCAAAATGCATTAGCCACATAGGGTTGAATTTTTGTTTGCTGCAGCACCTGCATTATCCTAAATGGTTAAGCTACAATTCTATAATTTCGGAAATTTGAAACAAAATGAATATTTGAGAAAAATAAAGGATCTTAATACAACTACACTTGAATGAAAATCTATTGATTTACTCAACAAAATTGCTGAACCCAAAGTGGGTAAAGGGTGTGTGGCCCACACCGAAGACTCAATAGTCTTGGTCTCTTCTTTTAGTTCACTTGTAGTGCCCTACACGGTGGCACTTGACAGTGGGTTTTGTCACTTAAGTTTACTTTGTTACATTTAATACATCGGTTGTGTGAAAAACAAGACCTGAGTGGACATTCATCATTGCGCATGTGGCAATTATTCAGTTACAGTGCATGGTGTAGTTGTACCCCCACACCCACTGCCCTCTGTCCAACCATCATGTCACCCTCTGCTGCCATGTGTGTCACAAATATTGTGCAATCACGGACTTGCACACAGTACGGGCCTCCTGTGCCTCGCCACCGCGATTATGTCCAGCCACGTCTTCTTCCTCCCCTTCATCATCACCAGGTGGTAGCAGTTCAATGTCAGGGGGCAGGGGCACGTTCCGGCGGATGCACATATCGTGCAGCTCGACACATGCAATAATGATCTTGGCCACCTTCTCATGCCTGTAGTGGAGTGCCCCACCCGACCGGCTGAGGCAGTGAAATTGTGCCTTCAACAGGCCAAAGGTCTGCTCGATGTCCACACGGGTACGGGAATGGGAACAATTGTAGTCCTCGTTGTGCCTGTTCTGTGGGTTATGGACAGGAGTGAGGAGCCACGGCTTCAAGGGATAGCCACTATCACCTGCATGCGAGGCAATTAAAGGTAAATGTCATGCGAATATAAAGGGACAGCTGTACTAGTCACACATGCCGGCAGATTATCGTTGGTCACATGCACATGTCCCTGGTTGTATGCAAGCTATTGTTTGGCCCTCAAAGTGTCCTGTGCCAAGGAATAATGGTGTGGGTTGCATCTTCAAGATGATACACAATGTGCTCTGCCGTATTGTAGCTCATGCATTGTGTACGCATATTGCTGTGTTTGTGTGATTTTGGTGATTTGTTGTATTGTGTAGGATTTTCTGATGGTGAGCGTTGGCAGAAGCCTCTGCAATTTCTGGCATTCTGCGCTGCTTTTTCCCATGCTGACATGCAGCATTCCTGTGGTTGATCCAGGATAATGTGCACCACAATGTGTGATGATCTTGCTTGCGTCACCTTCCATCTCCACCTGTTTGTGGTGGTATAGTTTGTGATTGCGTTAAACCACCTACATGGCATGGAGGCCACCTTTTGTTTCTAGTATCTCCTGGGGAGTCCGTGGTAGAGATATGTATTCCATTGTGTGCTTGAGGTGGAGCACCGACAGTACCTTCAGTAGAGGGGGGATGGCGGTGCATATTTCAATGACACTGACAGTCGTATATCATGTCCACAATGGTGCTGATGGTGTCACGCTCCAGGCAGTACGGGGTGTGGTTGTGCTGCGGGGTTGGATTGAGGGACTGGCCCTGATGTTTGGGATTGGGGGCTGCATGCGTGGTTAAGCTGGCTGCACTGTTGCGGCATGCAAGGCCTGTCTCACCCTCCTTCTCCTGCTGCGTCTCCTTTGTGGTGCCTGCTGTTGTCGTTGGTGTTGTTGCTGGTGTTGCAATGCATGCATGTCCTCCAGCTGAAGTGTTGATGCTGCTATTGTATTGATCTTGGTGTGGTAAGGGGTGTGGTGTGTGGGTGTGCTCATTTTGTAGTGGTGCAAACTCCATTGCCTCCACCTGTGCTGATTGTGTGCACCTGTGGCATTTGGGATCACTGCACATGGTATTTTACAGTAGGTCTGCGATGCCGGTATTTACGGCATGCCGGTAGGCACTTTTAACGCCTTCATGAAGCCGTAATTTGCATGTCTGCTTACCTTGTGATCTACTCCAGTTTACGGCATGCCGCTATTGCCGGCATGGTGGGTTGCGTGCCCGCGCCCAGTCCGCTATTAAAGGCATCGTACTTTACGATGCCGTTAATAGCGGTCGGGCTGATCAGAATAGCCCGTAGCGGTATTCAATGCCGGTATTTCTTGTTCCCTTAGCACCAACCTTGGAATGACCCCCCACTGTCTTCAAGTGTGTAGCCATTTCCCCAAGATTGGCGCAATCAGGTATGAAGAGAGTAGAAAATAGATGAAAGCATGGCCACTTCAGACAAACACAAAAAATAGAAGTCAAATTGAAGGTGGGTAATTATTTGTGTGTTTATGATGCCAAAGGGGCTTGATTTGGCGAGGGTATAACATTTTTTAGAATAGGCAAACACTGTAGTTTTATGATAAAAATGGGGGCACATAGTAAGAATTGGTGCCATAGTCTAGAAAAACGGGGGTAGATTAGATTAAGTATAGTGGGATAAGGAAGAGATATTGTGCAGCGAAACGCTTCTGTTTGTCTTAACAGGATGAAAGCAAAGCACAAAAGAAAAGACCATGGTCCAACACAACCGGGAGAAAGATGAATAAACAAAGACATGAAGCACGTTCTGCTAAACTGAATGAAGAATTTACAGCTTAGTGGCAAGCTCGTTCGGCAAAACTGTGAAGCACGTTCAGCTGAGCAGAGAAAAAGGCTAAAGTATAGGTGCACCACCGAGTCGGAGAAAGCCATGTATTAAATGAGCTGAAGGAAATGAGAGATGATCTGTCATGAACATTTGTGTTAGCAGCAAGTAGAAAGGGTTTAGGTTAGAAAGAAACATGATCCCCTTGCCAGTCCCTGAATGACTTTTGTCTCTATTTCGATTGTCTACAGACAACAGGGATCCCTGAGAGAAGCTGTCCTCGTCTGCTACGGATGCTCCTGGAAGATGGGGGGGGGGGAAAGAGGAAGACACCCGTATTTTAATGTCTTTTTCAATGTGTTCATTTGTTGGTTGTTACTTTTTGTCTCCTTGGTCTGAAAGTGTCAAACCTAAGGAGGAAAAGTGTCCCGCGAAGGACAAATATTGTTTAATGAGAAAGCCCAGATGTCCTAAGGGCAAAGAAAAATGGGAAGATTAAAAAGATATGTTTTTTTGTAAACAAATCAGGTTCCAGCAGGCTGACCATACAGTAGAATATGTATGAAAAATGAAGAGAATTAGTATCTTTAATATACCAAAACAAAATATGTTGGATATAGTTTGTCTAGGAGGCACGAATGACCCGAAAATGTTTTAACTGTAGTCTTTAGTAGGTAGAGATGTTCAGAAAATGTGTATATGTAGTTTGTTTAGAAGACAGGTGAAGGTTGCCAGAATATGCAACCAAGGGTTCAAGGGGATGGGTTGACAGGAAATGTACTGATAATAGAGACATATTTATGTTAAAAAGGAAACTCATTCAGCTTTTATATTACAGGCGGACAACGAGGGACCTATGTGGCTCAGAAAATTGGCCAACTACATAAGCAGAGAGGTCCCCAAGGAGCCCAATGGAAATCCCTGTTCAAATTACCCACCTGTATTAAGGTCTGCAAAAACTCCCACATCATTGTGTTACCTTGCTAAAAGTGCCCCCCATGTTGAATGGACGTAACTGATGCTCTATGGAAAAAGGGACACTTCAATGTGAGAAAGCTGGCCTTGAATTGAAAGCCCAAAGTCTTGCTGCAAACCAGCTCAAAAGAGAGGACAAAGGTCTACAGAATACAGATGGTCCACAGATGCCAAACCAAGATGATTCGGGTGGACGATTTAACAGTGAAAAGAAAAAAGAAAAAATTATGAACTTTTTTGCTTTTGATAAAATGTATGGGCAAGACAATGGGAGCAAGGAATGATGTTGTGGGGTGGGAGTAGCAGAAAAGATGCGGACGATGAGCCACAATATTGCTTAATTGTATGCAAAGGATGGGCTGTTGGGTTGCCTCAAGTAGTGACTGTCTCTCAAAAAAGGCATAGTGGCTGTACAATTATCTGAGGCATGTAGTAAGTTTAAAGTAAACTGGGGAATGGAGGTAGGGCTCAAATAAAAGTAAATAAATATAGTTTTAAGGACACATACATATTTAGATTAAGAGAGTATACTGTGTTAGTACTGACATTATAGAAATGTGGTAGGATATCTCTTAGATTAAAGTAAATTACCTGAAGAAAAGGGTGATTAGGTCAGAAATGTGTATGTACATTAATATTGGTGAGGGTGGACAAGGGTGTGGTTGTAAGTATTGAGTAAATAACTAAATACTGTACAAATGGGGGCGTGTAAAGGAATGCTTATCCCCCCTCGCTCAAACTGAATGTAGTGGAGATAGACCTCCTCCCCCTTAAACCGAGTGTAGATAACTTGGTGGGGTGATCTATGTCTTCAAATGTGCAGAAAACTAGAATTATAGTGCTTCGCAGCAAAAGCGCTTTAAAAACTGAGTTATGTTTATAAGGTCAGAATGTTTTAAATAATGAAAGGCTTGTTAAGTAGTATGTGGTAAGTATATTGTACTAAAAAACTAGACTTAAAACTGACCAGGTGTCGAGATATGACCAGAAATAGGGTAATCCACCATTTTATGATAGGTCAGGCAGAGTCAGGTGATTCATAAAATGGTGGATTCCTGTGAGTCATGATGACACCAGTGGGGATCTTTTTTTATGAGTTCATCCAGGGGACAATGGAGGGGGCTAGGAGTGAGCAGAACTGGTTTAAACTAGGCTTGAGTGGCAGATGGGCCAGTCCAGTGGCAGAAAGGTCAGCCAATCACAAAGTAGAAATAGGAACAGCTCACTGATCATGCCATATGAGTTAGCGAATCATAGATAGGACGGGGTTGTCTTTATGACCAAACCATTAGCTCACCTTCCTAGGACTGTATATAAGGGTGAATAAACCCAGTGTTTTAGAGCAGAGTTCCAGAGATGTTCCTGAATTATGAAGTGTATTGCCTGGTGGAAGAAAATAAACTGATGTCTTCTTGAAAACTGCCTCAGTCTCCTGCTTGCTCCAGAGTCTCTTTTCAACCCCAAGAGATGCCAAGGCCCTACAGATGGGGGTGTTGGGACCCTCATGAACAATATGGTCTTTCCCCTCTCTGTAATGGCTTGGCAGGCTGAAGGACAATGGTCTGGAGGGTTGCGCATAGCTATGCCAGGGGATAAGATTAATTCTAATCCTTTCAGCCATCACCTCTTTTGTTTTGCTCTGTGATTTATACCACTACTGCACATTTTGTAATGGACAAAGAGGAACATTCTGACCTTTTTATGTATTAGGTGGGTAAAGCAGTGCAAGGAGGCATTAGCGAAACCCACCTTTCCAACCCCATACCATGGCACATTCTCAAAACATTGTACTGTCTTGAAGGGAAACGCCTTTTATTGCCCTTTGTGCAGTAAAATTAAGTTTAAAAAACATTGGGCCACTTTGGATTTTATTTTCATCCATTTAGGAGGTGGTGGTAAAGATAGGCAGACTCTGCTGAAAGTCCACCTGCAATACCTCGGCAGTATTCCAAATGAATACCACTGGCGGTTTTCAGCCCAACCCATAATTGGGTGGATTGTACAATTATGGGCATTTGGCAAATACCGCTGATTTTACTGTTAAAGTCCAACTCGCAATGACCCCCTAAATGAGGCCTTTGGTGAAACCTACATTTATGTGGAGTTACACGTATCTTTTCATCAGTGATAATTTGTTATGTGCCATTTAATCTTTTTTGTTTCATTTTTTTTTTTAAATTAAAAATATTGGAAAGCTAGCAATTCCATTTGTTTCTACTTGCCTTGCCGCTTGGCCTGTCTGCTTAATTGTATTTTACGTTTTTATTTCAGCTTTAAACTGAGTTACACTGAAAAGATACCAATGCAAAAACATACCTCTGAGTACAAAGCAATGAGTAGAAATGCTGTTTGTTAGGCAGAATCCTGTCCAGTGCCCTTAGGGACTCCTACACACAAATAAGACTACAAGTGGTAATACAAGTTCACCTTTGGTACAAGCCTGTACTACTATGTTAAAGTGGTAGTAGTAGCGGAGCAGCCAGGCTTATCTCAAGAGTATATGAGCAGTAGCAGAGATTACACAAAGGGACCACAATTACTGTGACTCAAGCAAACACTGACTCAAGGTTTCAGGTAAAATAATTATAAGTACATTTATTTTTAAACCACCTGTTATAAAACACTTCACTTCTATAAATTTGAAACCACACGTATAATACACTACACACAACCAATTCCACTTGTGCCAGTAAATTTAAGATAAGTACATTAGGGTTTGACAGACCGGTGTTGCGATACTAACGCATAACCACGGATAGAAATGCTCACGAAGTTAAAACACACTTTGTACTCAAGAATTTCAAACAAGGGGAAAAGTGAATAAAAATCAAAGGCAATACTTTTTCAAGACAAGGACACTTGAGGACTTGTTCAAAGATACAGATTAAAGTCAGTAGGCCTGCGCCAGTGTCAATGGAGCAGATGCTCAGTTGCTGAGGATCACACGTTGAACAGTTTGAGATTCGGGATGCCAGGAGTTTGTAAGATTGTCAAATGGAAGGAAAAGTTATAAGAAGGAGGGAAGAAAGAGCAAATCTTCGTGGAGGAAAAGGGTTCATCACGATTCCGGCTGGTCAGACGGAGAGAATGACCAAGTGTGCACAGTACCTTATTCCGTTGGAGAAAAGATGGTGCCACGGCAGTTGTTCCTGGTAGTTCCTGCGGCTTCAGTCATGGGGACAAGAAGGAGGATGTCTGGAGCGATTTGCACTACCCAGGGATGAAGCCAGCAGCAGCGAAAAGAACAACGATGAATAAAAGGTGCACTCCTTTAAATCAGGAGAGGGCTCTTCTGATGGCTATCCGGACCACTACAGCACAGCAGTGATTTCGACCCAGGAGAGGATTCTCTGACTGAAGAAAAGACGAGCTGGTTGATCCCAGCAGGCTCAAGGGAAGAAGACTCCGGACTGGATCTTCTCTTGTCGTTGAAGGGTTGATAGCTCAGGATTGCAGCAGGGCTTCACCGGCACTCCGGGTTGCAGCAGCTGTCCTCTTCTCCGCTTCTCTTTGGTTCCTTGCAGTTCCAGTGGCGACTCTGCCTTCTAGCCCAAGAGTCCTGCCTTTTATGCCAAAATCCCCCATTCACACAGCCTGGCTGTCAATCACTCAGCAAGGGGGGTTGTCCAGCCCAGACAACCACCTCAGCCAATCAACACAAAGTTTGACTCGGGTCTCCAAGGAGACCCTGTGCAGGGGGTGACTACACCCCTCCCTCACATTCAGCCCAACTAGACACCCAGACGCCAAAGGAGGGCTTCTGGTCAAAAGCCCGGCAAAGGTCGGCGAACAAAGGAGGCAAACCTGGTTTGCCGCGCAAAGAAAGACCCAAGAAGGATGTTAACAATAAGAAATGGCGATTAAAGCCAACCAGAGCCGAAATAATAAGTATTTGGGCTAGCGGTTTTAAAGTTTGAGGCTACTAAATTAGCCTAAAACAATACCACGTTATGTAATATTATTGCGGTAGGAAAATTAGGGTAGATACCACTGCCACCAGCCAAGTCTTAATGTTAAGGGAGCGAAACAATTCTCCAGGAGGTACAGATAAAAAGGGGTAAGAATGAACCCTTTCCAATACTCCATGTAAGGTGGGGTGTACTGGATCTGTGGTTAAATGACTATGTAAAGTTAATGGCAACTTTACCCTTTTTGGGGGACAGTAGTCAGTCCCAGAAATGGAGTCGGTGGGAAGTCTAAAAGACAACCTTGTGTCACTGCACTGAAGGTGATGTGTAACACACAGAAGAGTGGGACCACTGAAGTGGTGTACTCCAGAGTCCACAATCACAAAAACAGATGAAATACACATGGCAAAACACAGGTAAGAGTGGGGGAAAAGCTCACACTCTTACCAAGTGGAAAAAATAAACCCCAGAAGTCCAGCAAAGCTGCTGGGGCACTCACAAGGTAAGGGAAATTAGCCATAGAATGAGAATTCTCCCCAACACTCGCCCCCCCCCCCAGACTAAGGCACAGGAGGATTTAATCCACTCCTGGATGGATCTCATACCTCTAGTCAGTTACAAACATCCCAGAGAGACCATCAGCATTTTGGTGGTGACTTCCTGCTCTGTGCTCAATGGAAAAATCAAACCCTTGCAGGCAGATTGACCATCTGAGTAACCTGGGGTTTTCCCATTTCATTTGCATCATCCATCTCAAGGGTTGGTGGTCAGTCTGGATAATGAAGGTAGAACCATACAAGTATGGCCTTAGCCTCTTCAGTGACCACACAATAGCAATGTTCTAACTTCTGTAAATAAATCGAGGAAGACAATTAAAATAATGTTCACATACGTACGTATCATGGCTGTTTTTGGAGATCCATTTCTTCGTGTGCACTTTCTTCGTGCACTTTTCCCCAGATCTTCTTTTGACCAAATTTGATTTTTAAGTATGTCAATGTGTGTGTGAGGGTAGCTGGTGGGGGGGGTTGGGGATGTGTTCAGGGAGGTGGTGGTCTGGGCTAGAGGTGAGGTTTTGGGGAGAACCCCCATTTTTAAAAAAATGTGGTCAAAAGCAAAGCGAGGAAAAATGCACAAAGAACGTGCTCACAGGTAAATAGAAGTGAAGGGATTAAAGTAGAACCATTATGTGGTTAGTTGGATGAACTCCCCATCTATTCATGTGAGTTGAGCGATCTGCCAGGGACTGCACTGATCCTGCCACCTCCTCCCCACTGATGTGCCCCCCAGATGGTGGAATCTGCGGGATTCTGTAGACTCATCCTCCCTCCAAGGTGTTTGAGAGCCCGTAATCAGGGGCCATGATACCCACATCTTCCAAAGTCTGTCAAAATATGTCACTAACATTCTCTAACCCCTGCCTATCTTTTTTTGGTGGTAATTTCCAAACTGTAACTTTGGAGGTGAAGTTTTGCTGCCAAAAATGTATGAATTTACCATGCGGTAATTCTGCAGGCAGTAAATCCGCCAAAAATCCCCATGGAGTCCTATGGACTCCAAATATAGGGAATTTCTACAACTTGCAATCCTGGGGTATCTCTACAGGACCAAGTGGCGTTAACGATAAACAAGTTTGGCAGTAATTCAGAAGATTCACCACCAAATTTCCACCATACTTGTAATGAGGCCCAGTATTCCTTATGATCCAGATAAAAATGTGAAATCACGATTCAAAATCAGTGGTTATCACCCTCAAGTAATTTGTAGGGCTGGCAAACTCTGTTTCACCTCCTTCCCCTGTCCTGTGCAAAACTATCACAAATATAGATTTAACGCCAGGGCTCACCCTGCAAAGCTCCTACTGCTAACATTTATAAAAATGTGAACATGTTTGTAATTGGCTGCCGAAATCAGGGAAATTGGAATAGATTACCTTAGTGTGTTATGGGTAGGACATGGCTGATAGCTCGAAGTGTGTCTTTTCATTTTCGCCCTCCTGCGCTCTTTCTCCCCCTCCTTTGCCCGCTTTCTGTTTTTGGGTTTCATTTTCCCCATAGCCCTCCCCCTTCCCCCTTTGGCTGCCGACTTGGCTTCTGCTAGGGTCTGGCTTCCTGTAATCCCACCTGCACTTAATTTCCATCTCGGAGTGCAAGTGAGCTGAGATCCCCCTCCCTTTCAGCCTTCTTTCCTGCTTGTGAGTCTTTTCATTTTTCGAGCTCCTGTGCTTTTTCTCCCCCTCCTTTGCCCGCTTTCCTTTTCGGGGTTTCTCTTTCCCCATAGCCCTCCCCCATTGGCTGCCGACCTCCTCATTAGTACAGCCCGCAGGGCAGCCAACACTTTCCCCTCTTTGAAATGGCTTGGCAGGCTGAAGGACAATGGTCTGGAGGGTTGCCCATTGCTATGCCAGGGGATAAGATTAATTCTAATCCTTTCAGCTGCCACCTCTTTTTTTTCTGTGTGATTTATACCACTACTGTACATTTTGTAATGGCCAAAAGGAACATTCTGACCTTTTAATATATTAAGTGAGTAAAGCAGTGCGAGGAGACATTAGCGATGCCAACCTTTCCACCCCCTTAACATGGCCCTTTCTCAAAAAATTTGTATCCAGCCCAAACGATAATTGGGTAGATGGTACAATCATGGACATTTGGCAAATACCACTGATTTTACTGTCACCATTCAACTCGCAATGAACCCCAAAATGAGGCCTTTGCTGAAACCTACATGTATGTGAGGTTACACGTGTCTTCATCAGTGATAATTTTTTATGTGCCCTTTAATCTTTTTTTATTACTTTTTTTGTTTAATTGGAAATATTGGGAAGCTAGCAATTCCATTTGTTTCTACTTCCCTTGTCCCTTGACCTATCTGCTTAATTGTATTTTGTGTTTTTATTTCTGCTTTAAACGGAGTCGCACTGAAAAGATACCAATGCAAAAACATACCTCTGAGTTTAAAGAAATGAGTAGAAATGCCACCTCCCTGGCCCTGGTTAATGTCAATTGTCTACCTTTTGTAAATAAATAAAGGAAGACAATTAAAATAATGTTCACATATGTGCGCATCGTGTTTGTTTTTTCGAGATCCATTTCTTCGTGTACACTTTCTTCGTGTACTTTTCCCCAGATCTTCTTTTGAATATATTTGATTTAAAAAATATGTCAATGTGTATGCGGAGGTAGGTGGTGGTGGTGGGGCGGTTGGGCAGGGAGGTGGGGGTCTGATCTAGAGGTGAGGGTTTGGGGACAACCCCCACTTTAAAAATAAATGTGGTCAAAAGCAATGCGAGGAAAAATGCACAAAGAACCTGCTCACAAGGCAATAGAAGTGAAGGAATAAAGGTAGAACCATTATCTGGGTAGTTGGATGTACTCCCCATCTATTCATGTGAGCTGAGCGATCTGCCAGGGACTGCACTGATCCTGCCATCTCCTCCCCACTGATGTGCTGCCCAGAAGGTGGAATCTGCAGGATTCTGTAGGCTCAACCTCCCGCCAAGGTGTTTGAGAGCCCGTAATCAGGGGCCATGATACCCACATTTTCCAAAGTCTGTCAAAATATGTCACTGACATTCTCTAACCACTGCCATTCTTTTTTTGGTGGTAATTCCCGAATTATAACTTTGGAGGTGAAGTTTTAGGGCCTCATTACGAGTTTGGTGGTAGCCGTGCCGGTAAAACCGGCAGGCTGCAGCCGGACTTGGGCATTTTTCTGGCGCCTGGCTCCATGGAAACACTGGGGGATTACAATCCCAGTGTTCCTGGAAGTCCGGCTCCGGAAAAATGTTAATCCCCATTCCCATCGAGTAACGTAGGACTCAATGGGAATGGTTATGTCGGAAGCACCGGCACTGTTAATAACGGTGCGGGTGCTTCCTGGAAAGTCTGCGGGCGGGTGCCATTCGGCACCCGCCCGCAGACTCGGTGTGTGCCGGTCCGGTAACAGTGCCGGCAGGCTTACCACCAATGTTGTTAACGGACCGGCATACTCGTAATGAGGCCCTTACTGCCAAAAATTGGTTGATTTACTGTGCAGTAATTCTGCAGGCAGTAGATCTGCCAAAAATCCCCATGGAGTCCTATGGACACCAAATATGGGGAATGACCACCACTTGTAATCCTGTGGTGTCTCCACAGGACCAAGTGGAGGTAACAGTAATCGAGTTAGGTGGATTTACCACCAAATGTCCACAATACTTCTAATGAGGCCCAGTATTCCTTATCCAGATTAAAAATTTGTAATCACGATTCAAAATCAGCAGGTATCACCCTCCAAGTAATTTGTAGGCTGCCGAACTCTGTTTCACCTTCTTTGCCTGTCCTCTCAAAAACTATCAAAATATGGATTTAATGCCATTACTCACCTTGACAATGCTCCTACTGCTAACATTTATAAAAATGTGTACTTGTTTGTAATTGGCTGGAGAAAACAGAGAAATTGTAATAGATGCCTTTAGTGTGCTGTGAGTAGGACATGCCCGATAGCTCGAGGTGTGTCTTTTCATATTCATAATCCTGCGCTCTTTCTCCCCCTCTTCTGCCCACTTTCCATTTCTAAGTTTCTCTTTCTCCATAGCCCTTCGCCTCCTCCCTTTGGCTGCAAACCTCATTTCTGCGAGGGTCTGGCTTCCTGCAGGCCCACCTGCACTTCATTTCCATTGTGGAGTGCAGGTGAGCTGAGGCCCTCTTTTCGTGTGTCTCCCCTTTCAGCCTTCTTTCCTGCTTGAGTCTTTTCATTTTCACGCTCCTGCATTCTTTCTCCCCCTGCCCTGCCCACTTTCCTTTTCGGGGGTTATTATTTCCTCATAGCCCTCTACCCTCCCCCATTGGCTGTCAACCTCCTCATTAGTACAGCCCCCAGGGCAGCCCCGCTGCCCGTGCAGCCCCGTTAGCGAAGGACCCTGTTGCAAAGTGCAGCTCCCCCTGTAGCAGCTTCACACTGTTGGTCTGCGTTCGCCTGTGAAGCATGCTTCACAGCCGTCAACCAGCAATGACTGACATGGTTAGAAAGGTGTGGGTAGTGGGAACAGTTGTTACTGTTCCCTCTTTAACTGCCCCTCCTCTTATTACTCCTATTAGCAAATCCTGCATCTATATTCTTCCATATCTGGCTTGTCGACATGGTGTCTTAGTTAGTCACATTGGGAATTCCCTCTCTCTAGGAAAGTCGAATGTGGGTGTTTTTGCATTTGTGGTATGTTTGCAATTTAGGCTTTTTTCCCTCTGTCTAGGAAAATCGAATCTGGGTGTTTTTGCATTTGTGGTATGTTTGCGATTTAGGCTTGGCCCCTCTCTCTAGGAAAGTCGCATCAGGGTGACTCTGTACTCATTCCTTCGCTCTGGTTCCCTCCCACTTCTCCTCTAGCACTCCCTTGTGCCTACTCACCTGCACTTATTCCTCCATTATCCTCCCTCCCGGCTCTCCTTCCACCCCTTGCTGCACTCCTCCTCCCGCCTCATTTCTGTTACTGTACTTGCACGCTCTGAATTTACTCACAACTTATTTATTTTATTTATTGCACATTTATAAGGCCCTATACAGCAGAAGTGTTTCCAGTAGCCACAAGGCTAAATTGAAGGGACTAAAGGGGAGAGGGGGAACATAGGAGGAAAAACAACAATAACATAGGAAAATAGGAGGAAAAACAACAATAAATGGTCCTAATAGGCCTTGTGGCATTCGTTTCATGCAAGTGTAGCAAACAGGACGTGCTGGGGCGAGAATCTCTTGGAGGCCAAGGGATAAGGAGAGAGGGGGCCTCAGGGGCTGGGAGAGTGCTAAGGGGAACGTTATTGTTTGTCTTTCCCTGTTCACCCCAACCTTCACTTCCCCTCCTCCCCCTCTCCCCTCTTTTCTGTTACTGCACTTGTATGCTCCAAATTGCCTCATGACTTAGTGAGAACGTTACTGTTTGTCTATCCCTGTGTACCCCTACCTTCACTTCCCCTCCTACCCCTCTCCCCACTATTCTGTTACTGCACTTGCATGCTCCGAATTGTCTCATGACTTAGTAGGAACTTTACTGTTGTCTTTCCCTGTTTACCCCTACCTTCACTTCCCCTCCTCCCTCTCTCTCCACTTTTCTGTTACTGCACTTGCAGGCTCTGAATCGTCTAACGACTTAGTAGGAACATTATTTTTTATCTTCTCAGTTCATCCTATCCTTCACCTCCCCTTCCCACCTCTCCTGAATTCTTATTACTGCACTTGCATTTTCCAAATATCTCAAGACTAGTAAGAACATTATTATTTCTTTTTTTTCTCCCCTCCCCCCACCTTTTGTTGATGCGCCTAGAAACACTTTGCTGGATTGGAGCATTATAAATACCCAATAAATACATTTGTCTCCTTACTCCTACCCACCAACAGTATCCCTTCTAGCACACTTTAGTCTTCCAAAGTCTGATCATGCAGAATCCTTAAACTTTCCCTATTGTATTTGGGTGGGGAAAAGGTGGGACAACAGTCATGCATATTATAAATATCTTAGTCTTATTCATGGAGTGATGAAATGTAATCAGAAAATTCTCATTGATGTAGTGATGTGTTGGGGGTAGGGTATTCCTGACAACACAGTCAGTCACAGTTCATCTCCTTCCCTCGATATATTACAAATAGTACATAATAGTACATACTTGAAGCATTAAAATCGCTTTTGAAAGAACGTGGCTGTAGTTAGGATCGCAATTACAATACGTTGATGTAGGTAGTGTACGCTCTAAGATGCAGCTCAAAGTTTCAACCATCGGGACTGCATAGTCCTTCTACTATACTGCCTTAAGTGCAGGTGTTTATTTTATCTGCTGTAACAAGCGCCCCCTGCTTTTAGAAGTCGTTTAAGTTGATTCTCAGTCTCAAGCGCAATGAAGTCTGAATTGTTAGACCGGTTAATGGGTCCCTAGGAGGTACGTTGCACCTCTGTGAGTAAAACCCTTTAATAAGTCTTCGACCCTTCTTTGACGAAGCGGGGCTTTGCTAGTCAGTCTGCAGTATTGTTTCGAGTATTGAATCCTTTTGTAGTAAACATGCCGGCATGTGCAAGAAGGCAAGAAGCGGAAAGTTGTTGTTTCTTTAAATGATTTACACCATTAAAAAAACTTCGGTATATAGTTTCACTTGGTGCCTTGTATATCTTTTTTAGCCTACCTTATGCAGTTTTTCCGCCTTGATTAATTCCGGATGCAGCCCCAAGGTAGTGAATTTATAAGTATAATTCAATTGTTTTGGATGAATTGCATTCTTATTTGATCTGAAAGATTCAGCAGACCATCTGTAACGCCCCATGTTTATGTTTATGAGTGGGAAGGCATCGGCCTGTCCCCTGTCTACGTCCCACGAAACCCTGACCACTGTTGGTCATGTGGTAGGTGGAGCTCCCGCCATAACCACTGCATTTGTCCATTTAGCTTATTTTGACAATTATTCTTTTGCGCATGCCCCCAGCTGCGCTTTATTACTTCTCAATAATCAATTGGCATGACACAGTGTTTCATATGGCAAACTTGGCTGCAGTTTTATTTCCATAACAGAATTATTGTACACATTTTGTGAACTTCAGTCTGTAAGTGTGGCGCTTGCTCTGTGCCGGATTTCCCTTGCTTCCCCCTATACTTTTGTATAGTAGGCCCCCAACTCCCCCGACCCTTTGTACATGAGCCTATCCTGCCCGTGCAGGTGTCGTGGGTGGGGAGAGCGCCGTTTTTTTGGGGGAAGCTGGGCCTTATCCGTTACCACCAGACGCCCCTGCCGTTTAGGCCCCCAAGAGGCGCTGGTCCGGAAGAGCGAAGACCCATTCTGGTTTCCTTCTGGCTCATCCGGAGTCTATCATTTGTGCTTGGTTGCCCAAACACCACCATGCCACTAAGTGGGTTCCCGCCCACTGTGGCTCCCCTTCTACCTGTCTCCCTCTCACAACTCCAGCAATTTGGTACAAATATTCCAGAAAAAGAGCTCCATCCCTTTTGCGGACATGTGTACCCCATCTTTTAGAAAGTACTCGGGCGTCTTTCCGTTGATCAGGCCATGCCTGATTTGATGGAAACCTCTGCCCCTGCAGAACTTTGCCATGGCCCCATTCAGCTTTCTCCTTGATTTCTCAACTGCTGAATGGTTCTCGGCCCCTCTCCATTGTGCCCTGGGAATAACCTCCGACCATATGATCTCAGTTTCGCCCAACTGTGCCGAGATCTCCTGCAATGAGCTCGTAATGTCCATCAGCAAGACTCCCCTCCCCAGGCTGGTCAGGTCGTTCCCTCCCAAGTGTATCACCAACACCTCTGGCTTCTGCTGCCTATTCAGCAATTTCTGCAACTGCCCCTTTAGCTGAGCCCACTTCATCCCTGGCACCCCGTGCCACTCAATCCTGAACTCGCCGGCTGTTAGCTCCTCCTGTTGCTGAGTCCAGCTCGCCTTGGCCCTTGAGATGAACAAGTGCCCCACTACCCACACGGTGCGCTTCCTCCTTCCTTGTACTGCTGGGAAATGACAAGTGAAGGGAACGGCATGGTTAACTTACATTTTTTCCAGCCTGATATATCGTTTGTAGCATCCCGAAGACCATCTCCCCAACCTCTTGATGTCCTCCGCCCCCAATCCCCCGACCACCGCAGAGGTGGCGACCCCTATTCGAAATGAGTGTGTCCCAAACGGCCCCCCGTCAACCCTAACTTTACCAGTCCCTGGGCCATCACTTTTTTAAACTGGAAGCGGCTTAGTGCGGACCCGTCTCTGTGCAAGAGCCACGGCGCCTCTGCCTCTGATGGCAGCCGCTGTCGGAGAAAGTTGGTCACTGCCGCCACTGGGCATACTCTGCTAGTTTGGATGGCCTGCAGTGTTAACGCCGCTCCCTTCCCTTTCTGATCCGTTTTTGACCTTCTCACATAGATGACCACTTGGGTGCTGTTTACCTGAACGTCCCTCAAGCGCAAAAACCCGCTCCCCTTGCCGTCTTTATTCTCGGGCACCAGCTCGCTGACCCTGAGAGCCCCAAAGAATGCCACCGTAAAGGCAGTCGTGAACAGTACCCTCTCGACCTCGCCGCTACATACTGTGCCCAGACATTTAATTAACCCGTGTAATTTTAAAATATTAATTGGCCGCCTCTCATCTGGCTTTGTTACTGTTTGCTTTGCCCAGCCTCCCATGGCCAGCGTGATGTAGTGTTCCTTGGTGGGCTTCTTCTCCCCCCTAAGCTTGGCGTAATGCGCTATGGCCGCCAAGTGGTATCCTACCCATGCCTGGGTTTTCCCCGTCCTCCAGCACCAGCCCACAAAGGCCCGTACCGGGTTCTCACCCCGATCGCCTGGCAGTACCTCTTCTTGGAATTCCGTAAAACGGTCCCAACATGCACTGTACCTTTTAGCTGTACCTGGCGCCAGTGCTGTCTCTACCAAGGAGCTCAGATCACCCCAATCATCCCCCACCACTGTTCCTTGAATGGGGCCATTTCCTTCCTTGTTTCGGGGCAGCTTTCCCGGAATCTGTCCCACTGTAAACAAGACAGAGAATCAGGGGCCGTATTTTTTACACGGAGAATGTGCCGGGCCCTGACTTCAATGTTCAAATTTAACAGACTTTTGGTGAGTTCCCTGAGAAGCCTCAGCACCCTCAGATTGCTAGACGACCCTGTGTTAATAATCTGGACCACTGCCAAATTAGCCGACCATAAGGCGACTTTTTTGTTCTCTAGGTGCTCCCCCCACAACTTGAATGCCACTACTATGGGAAATAGTTCCAATAGCGTAATGTCCTTAGTGACACCCTCCCTGTGCCACTCCAGTGGCCATGCCTTGCCACACCACCTGTCCCCCAGGATTGCACCAAAACCCAGGGACCCAGAGGAATCGGTAAACAGCTTGAGCCTCTGACTGCTAGCCCAGTCTGCCCTCCAGATTGCCACCCCATTGGATTTCTTTATGAAGGTGTCCCACATCCTGAGATCTTCCTTTACCTCAGCTCCCAACCGGACGTGCTGAGAGGCGTGTTGCAAACCTACTGTTTTCATTTCCACACTTCTGGCAAATGCCCTGCCCAATGGTATCACTCTCCCCGCAAAATTGAGGTTTCCTGCTAACGACTGCAACTCCTGCAGGGTCGCCTTGCTTTTCCCCAATAGGCCCCGTATCATGACCTGTAGTTTCTGTACCTTGTCCTGCGGGAGCCTACACTCGCCCTTCACTGAATCAATCTCAATCCCCAGAAATGTCAACGTAGTGGCTGGACCCATGGTCTTCCCTGGCGCCAACGGCACCCCAAACTGTCCCATCCTCCCTTGAAATTCTTCCATCAGGGCCCTGCATTCCTCTGCCCCCTTTCTCCCAATGAAGAGGAAATCATCCAGGTAATGCAAAATTCCCCCTTCCTTCGCTTTTTGCCTTACTGTAAATTCCAAGAAGGAGCTGAACGCCTCAAAATAAGCGCATGAGATAGCGCAACCCATTGGCAGGCACCTGTCGTAATAGTAGTCGTTGCCCACCTTGAAACCCAGCAAATGGTAACTGTCTTTGTGGATTGGTAGCAATCGAAACGCCGACTCTATGTCTGCTTTCCCTAGCAGAGCCCCCTCCCCAGCCGTTTTCACCATTTGCACCGCATCCTCCAGGGAGGCGTACTGTACCCTACACAATTCTTCAGGTATGCCATCATTCACCGACTGACCCTCGGGGAAGGACAGGTGGTGGATCAGGCGGAACTGGCCCTCTTCCTTCTTCGGTACCAACCCTAGGGGGGATACCACCAGGTTGTCCATGGGTGGAGCAGGGAATGGGCCTGTCACTCTTCCCAGCTTCACTTCCTTTTCCACCTTCCTCTTTACCACCTCTGGTTTCTCCAACTCTGACCGTAGATTGGCCGCCTCATTCCCCCCCCTGGCTACCTGCCCCCGGGATCCGAAAGCCCCACCTGAACCCTTGCCACAACAACTTCGCATCCACCTTATTGTGATATATATTCAGAAAAGGAGTCATGGCAAGAAGGTTAACCGGCGTGGGTAATTTCCCTTTAATCACAATTTCGTCATTTACAGTTTCCCCCACATTGCATTGCTTTACTGGTATTTTAGTCCCCATTTGCTTTCTCTTTTAGTTTGCTACTGTCCTTGTGTTTGGCCTCGCCTGGGGTGGCTCTGCGGGGACCGGCGCTGCCTCCCCTTTGGTGCTTGTACCTGCATGTTTTCCCATACGAACAGTACCCCTCTGCAAACCTCCAGCAGTTCTCTTGCTCCCCCTGGTGGGCTGCTGCCCGATACACCCAGGAGGAGGGCCCGCGAAAGGACCCCCTCCCCTGCTGCATGTACCCCCCTCTGCCCCTCCCCGCCCAGGACCTCTCCCCTTGCAGCTTGTCCTCTGGCTCCCTGGAGGGTACCACTTTGTCGATGTAACCCCCGACATCTAATTCGTCCCATGACATTGCTGGCCATATTTGTATCTTTAGCCTGAAATCCCGGTCATACTCCAGCCACCCTTCGCCGCCATATTTCTGATACAAGTCATGCACATACTGCTCATAAGCTATCATTGCTAGCGCATCCTGTGGATATCTTTCCAACATCACTGACATGTACATCCTATAAGCCTTGAGCCAATTGTTACTGGAGTGCTCCACCTTGGTGCTCTCCCTGTCCCTCTTTTCCTTTTCCTTCTCGGACAGCTCTTTCAGTCCTCCCCCCATGGACACAATTCCTAATAAGTCAAAGATGTCAATAAATTATTTCCTCCACAACCTCTCCTTGACCGCCCATGGAACAGGCCATACCAAAGAATTCACTGTTGCCCGCATTGGCGCAAACCCTGGCATTGGTCTCCCATACTGAGTTGCCTGACCCCAAACTCCCCCTTGTCCACTGCTGGTTGGGCCTGATGCTGGAAGCTGCGCTGCGCTCTGCACCCCTGCCAAAACCGCCCCCGGCCCCAGCCCCCATCCACTCTGGCCCGCTTGCGCACTTGTTGGGGCCACTGGTACCGGTGGCTGAGCCATCCCTGTGGTGCTAGGTGCCCCGTCCCTTGACTCCACCACTCCTGGTGTTCCTGCTGCGGCAGCCATCTGTGATTGATGTCTGCCCCCCCGCCCCCCAGGCGGACCCACGCTAGGCAGACCGACTGATAGAAACCCCCCAGGTGGGATCCCGCTCTTTTGTGGCAACTGACTTATTCCCCCTACTTGAGACCATACCTGACCCCCATTTCCACCCCATGGCCCACCAAAGCCCTGGGCTGTCCCGTGCTGAGTCGCTGTTCCCACACTATTCACCATTCCTTCCATTACACTGGCATTAGAAATTACATTTGGCACTTTCCCATTTTTCCCCCATGCTTGCATGCATTCCAACACCATACCTTTCACCATCTCCAGGGATGTGGTTCCTTCCCCAGCTACTTCCACCGTTCTGGTCGCAGGAGTGCTGGGTGGGCTCACACGGTTCCCTGGAGCCTCAGTAGGTGTAGGAGCCGTTAAGGCCACATCCCCCTGTGCCCTCCCCTTCTGACGTGGCCTCTTGGTGCTGTTGGCTTGTTCCTTGCTCGCCTTAGCCTTTGCCATCATTGTCCTCTTTCTTTTCTTCACCTGGACCTCCTCTTCCTCGTCTTCTTCCACACTGTGAATCTCCACCTCCACCACCATTGCCTCACTGGCACTGTCCTGAAACATGAGAGGTGAGCTCTCTACCACTTGGCTGTGTCCGAGCCCTTCCTGGCCCGGTTGAGCCACCATTGTCGTCATCCAATCCGGCCCATGTGTTGCTGCCGCCACCCTGGCCATCTCCAAAAAGACTGCCAGATCCATTGTTTGTGGATCTACTGCTGGGCCAACTGCCTGCTTCCTGTCCCTCCTGGGAAGCCAGTTGCTGTTCCCCGTACTCGCCGTCCTCTCCTAGCCTCTTGGTGCTCGCCTGCTTGTTACAGGTCTTTCCGTGTGTTTTTGTGGCCTTTCCACTGGCCCACTGCTCCTGGTAAATAGGTCCGGCCCTGGGCGTCCCGACCGCTCTGTGCGATCTGCTGGTGCCTGCTCGCTTCCTCCCCCCACTGCTTCTTTGTGGCCTGATGTGCAGCGAGCAACCGCAGGCAAGTCCGTGCGGCCCGCCTCCTGGAAGCCCGCTTGGGCGTCCGAGTCCTTCCGCGGTGTCCGCGGCTCCAAAACGGGTGCTGCCTGTGCTCAAATCAAGCACAACCGCTTGAAGTTGTCCGCTCGGTCCGCCTGCCTCCTTTGTGCGGTGCCGCGGCAACCGATGAGCGTGCCAGCACCTGGGAGCGGCAACCGATGAATATGCCGGCACCTGGGGGCGGCAGCCGATTAGTGTGCTGTCACCTGGGTCACAGGAACCCACCGCGGCCTGTCTGCGGTTGACCGCTCGTGTAGTCTGGCGTCTTCGTACGGGGCTGCTGCCTCGGAAGTACCTTCAGGTCTTTCTCCGCCGACGCTCCCCGGATCCTGGGTTCCTGCCCTGCCTTCACAGCACAGCTGAGCCGCGTCCGCTCACGCTGTCCTCCTCGCTCCTGGGCTCCTGCCCCGCCTTCGTCGTCGCGCTGAGCCAGCTCTGCTCAAGCTGGCCTCCTTGATCCTGGGCTCCTGCCCCGCTTTCCCTTGCTCTGCTGCGACGCGTTCGGCATGGTAACCAAGACTGCTGGGCAATCGCAAGCGAACTCCTCCTTCCAAGCGAACCGAAAACAAAATCCTTCTGCACCAGCGAGTCAGCAGGGTCCCACTGCAGGAGCGAGATGTTTCTGCTGTCGGACCCTGCTGCTTATAAGGCAGCTCGCCCCGCCCACTTCCTTTGTTTAGCCCTTCGCGGGCTTTTGGGTTGTTTTGCCTCCCTGGCGCCGTTCCGCCCCCTGCCCTCCCCTTGCCCAGGGGGAGGGTACCAGGTTCTAGGAGCCATGACCCAGTAGCGGTTAAAATGCTGCCTCCTCCATTTTGATTGTGGTCTTTTCCGTCGTCAGCGACAGAAAGAGTTAAGTACGTTCATCATTAAAGGAGAGTGCACACCGCTAATCGTGTTTCCATGCCTTATTACATTGTGTTATTTAATTATCGAGTGGCAGATTTAACACCATCTAGATAATCATGTGCGAGGAAATAACAGGTGAAGTAATTGATCAGGTATTTATATAGAGGTCCTGCACTGTGACTGGGAGTACAGCTATGGTCCTCCAACAATTCACACTGGAGTAACATTTAAGTGCATTTAGCTCGATAAGCAAATTTAGCATTATAACATACAATCAGGTTAGTCCCATATACTGGACATTTGTTCACATTGTGGTGTATATGTGTTAAATTAGAAAACAATGCTGAGTTTGTGTTTCTTGGATTCATGGCATCTTGTTGATTACTGAAGAGAAAAGTAATTCCAAGAACACTGCAAGACACGTGTGCTGCACATTTGTTTTCCCAGTCCTGATGAAGGCCGTAAAAATTGTTTTCCTAGGGACAATATGGATGGGTGCACCCGAGGACACTTATAGGCCGAAACACCTGTGTTGACATGTTTTTTTGTGATCAGTAAACAAGTAAATCTAGAAGTGCACCGGTGTGACGCTGCAGTATCCATTTCGAAAGTACGAGCGGATTACCTGAACGACTACGTGGTTGGTGTCCAGAATATTGAGTTTTCAATACTCATTGACTGTAAACACCATTTACTTCTAACAGGCGTTTAACAGACTTAAAAAAGGACACTTATAAGGTCTTTATACCCTCTTTTCTCATTCACCTCCATTATTAGGTTGGCCCCTCCCACCCCAGCAACAAATGGGGCGACCGCGCACATCAGCGCGTGCGCATCTAGAAGTACACCAGAAGCACTGTTTTCCTGGACCCTCTGCTGGTGTGACGCTGCAGTATCCAGCGCAAAAGTACAAGCAAATTACCTCAACGACTATGTGGTTGGTGTCTAGAATATTGAGTTTTCAATACTCATTGACTGTAAGCACCATTACTTCTAACAGACGTTTAACAGGCTTCAAAAATGACACTTATAAGGTCTTTATACCCTTTCTTTTCTCATTCACCTCCATTTTTATGTTGGCCCCTCCCGCCCCAGCTACAAAAGGGGCAGCCACGTGTATCTAGAAGTGCACCAGAAGTGCTGTTTTGCTGTGCTGCTTGGCGAGTTGTGCAGGGTGAGAGATGAGGTAGGGTTTTTAGAACGCATGATAACATAACAAGCGAATAAGTGAATGCGCTTTGAGTAAAATTGAGAAAATCATTCGACTCTGACACTGAATTACAATTGTGAGAACATACAAACAGAAGTGTGCAGGGAGTCGGAATAACAGCTGAACGGAACTTCATCTAAAAAAATACTGTTTGTAGTTTATTGCAGTTTATTGTTGTTAGCTGTTAATGATACCTGTGAACGCTCAATACTAAGCGAAATAGAAATGGAACCAGACACGGCCTGGTTACAGAGAGTTCAGGCGAAAGGGTAAATGATGCAATAAGCACTAATACTAAAATTGTGATCAGAGATAATCAAACTTGAGGCTAAAATCTTACGCTTGTTTTTCAGAATCCCTAAACTGCTGTCTATTGAATATATTCTGTTGGATTTTGATCTCATGCAAATAACTGAAATCATTGATCATAAACTTGTCATGGGATATGAGAAATTGTGACAGCTTGATAATGGAATGGTAATGGGTGACCTAATGTCGGCATATATGGGCTTACATGAGCATGAAAACTTTGGTACGCTTGGAAGTCTATATATAAAACATAGGACCTGGCCAAAAATATGTGCTCACGATAACACTGTCCACAAACAGACGATGCTAAAAAGGTGGCTCAAGAAAAAAATACATAACTTGAACCAAGAAAATGACCTTGTTAGTCTAGCATCCAATGTTAAAAGTGGGCCCTTTATTGCATACTGCATAGATCGAATCAATATACCGAAATACCTTGAGGCATATCTCAACAGTGCCGCTGTAAGAAATGATCTGTTACTGAAATGTAATCGCTCTAAAGTACTTGAAATAGAGGGCGCAAAAGTGGGTATACCGCAAACTGAACGATTATGCCGCCTGTGTGGTGGGATGATAATAGAAACGGCAGAACACATTATCAGCCCGATTCATGGAATAAATCTGCGCCGAAAACAGGGCGCATGCGTGTAAAACGCATGCAAGCGCCCATTTTCCGATTCATGGAACACATTCCGCGTGGCTTACCTGAGACCTGCGTGTAATCCGCACGAGTCCAGCATGTCACTGCGACACCACAAACGCATTGAGTGAGACGGCGAGTGAAGGCGCACACCATCCAGCGCACACACCTAAAAATGGGGTGGAACACGTGGAATGGGGAACAACAAGCGTAAATGTGGGCGTTACGTCGGAAGTACCACAGTAAAATTCTCATACCGCCCACACACACGCTAACAACACGTATTCATGGACTTGAACAGGGCTCTCCTGCACGCGGGAAAAGACGCGCTAATCCGTAAACACGTCCGCCAAGCGAAAACAGGCGTAAGCGTCACTGCGCACCTAAAACAATGCATAAAAAGCATGCGCGAAAAGAAATTCCCCTTTACAACTACGATGAATGTACCATTCCTCGCAGCAGTGATCGTGGGACACTGCAGGAGGAGGAAGAGGATAGCCAGGCCCGCATTCTTTTTACCCAGGACCAGTTTTTTGGGATGCCTGATGACCAGGTCTATGGCAGATATAGGTTTCCACCTCATATCATCCTAGACCTGGTCACTGAGCGGGAGGATGACCTCACATCACTCACCCTGTGCTCCCAAGCACTGATCCCCTTGGAAAAGGTACTCAATGTACTGCATTTTTTGGCCACTGGGTCATTTCAGCAGACAACTGTCATAGTTGGGGGTGTTTCACAGGCCACGCAGTCACGCTGCCTACACCAGGTGCTAGCAATCATGACTGCATGCCACTCAGTCCGCAGGCACATATACATGCCCAGAACACCCGCAGAAAGGCAGGCCGTGGTCCAGGACTTTTATGGGGTGGTACAATTCCCCAAAGTGCTTGGTGCCATCGATTGCACCCATGTGGCCTTACGTCCACCTAGGGCCACACAGCACATCTATCGCAATCGCAAGCACTAGCATTCCATCAACGTGCAGGTTGTATGTGATGCCAAGGGAATCGTTACCTCTGTATATGCCAACTATCCAGGGTCCACCCATGATAGTTTCATATTCAGAATGTCACCCTTACAGCGGGACCTGGAAGCTGGGAGGCATGGCAACACATTGCTCATTGGTGAGAATAAATGCCTGTGCAGATGCATGCATGTTAGACACAGACAAATAGACAAAGCCAACTAATGACAACCATTCTCACCTCCACAGGGGACAGTGTCTACCCTCTGAGCAGCTACATGATGACACCAATACAGAACCCCACCACACCACCCCATGTAAGATACAACGCAGCCCATATTGCAACTAGGGCCATAGCGGAGCGCACATTCGGAGTGCTAAAGTCACGCTTCCATATTCTCACTCCGGTGGACAGCTACTATATGCACCACCAGTAGTGTGCAGGTTCATTGTGGCAGCATGTATCCTGCACAACGTTTCAAGACAGACGGTATGGCGTACCGGTGGACATGGTGGTGCCCCCACCTCCCCAACCACATGTACGCCCGCTGCGCATGGGAGGGGAAAGGGCACGTGCCGGGGCAGCCCATATCCAGCTTGTGGCGCAATTTTTCACCTAAAATCCCACCCCTGCAGAGTGCACACAGGCACATTCCAGGTGACAATCGATGATGGCAAAGGGACAATCAACTGTCCCAACCTTACCACCCTGAGAATGTGTCCTTGGAAGTGCTACATTGTGTGCATCCCTAGCTACATAAACTAACCCAATCCCGTATGAACAAAAGGCACACATTGAAGATGCAGAATGCCATTAACTCCATGGAAAGCAGCACATCTAAATCCTGGTATGTCACCTAAACCCTACCAAACTACATGTCACCCGGTTGTCACACCATGTCATGGCATGCAATTTCAAAAGTGACAAATACATGGCCAACACATAACGCTACTGTCACAAAGTGGAATTTGACAAATGGAAGTAGGTCACAAATAACTCACTATGACACATCAAAATGAAATAGTACACAGGAACATCCATCTTCCAGCATAACATATCATATACACAGGACCCAACAGTGATAATGTCAGACAGTGACCAATCACAATAGCACAAGTGCCTCAATGTGACAAAGCTACCCCTTCTATCTTGAATGTGTCTCTGCTACCTAAATGGGGCAGGGTAACACATACAGCAGGAAGGATATCAATAATGGAGACAGTCAAGGTAATACATGAAGATGTAACATGAAAAAATGCACATTAACCAATGTCCAAATAAAAAGGTATGCTAACCATGCACTGGACAAACAATCATGAATCACCACTAGGAATGTATACACAGGTTGGACATCAGGCCGACCACAGCACTGATGGAAGGTCAATGCATCTGTGTGAGTTACTTTCACACACTGGCCTCCTTGCAAGCCCATGGAAAGGGGAAGCAGGAGTAGAATAGGTGCCTGGACCCTAAGGCACAAACAAGGAGTGTACCAACATGAGACAAGCCTGTATGAGCCCAGCCGAAACACACAGTGGATTCCTTTGCCACACAAAGCACACACTGTCACATGAATGCACAATAGACAAAAAATAAAGTTTAAAAAAAATCAAAAATGGCCATGGTGGACCGGGGGTGGAGGGGAGGCACCCACGAGGGAGTAGTTGCAGGGTGCACCTCAACACCCACATGTGTGGATGTTTAGAAAAAAAACCTGCATGGGTTCATGGCCTGCACAGCTAGCATGGAGTGGGATAGCTGTTGATGTTGTTGTCACCCTCTGGTGTAGCGTTAGTGGGTGTGCATGGTAAGGGGGGCTGACCACTTATAGCCCTGGTCTGCTCCTCAATGGCAGTGAGCATGCAGGCCTGAAAGGTTTGATTCTGCATCATGATGGCCCGGAGCTCTGCATGCCGGACCTCACGTGATGCACGGAGTTCTACCTGCACGATGTCACGGGATGCACGGATCTCTGCTTGCAAGACCTCACGGGTTGCACAGAGTTCTACAGAGACGTTGTGTGTCACCTGCTCCATCTGCTGTTCTGCCCATCTATTGCGGGCCAACTCGAGTGCAGCCAGAGTAGATCTGAGGGAGGTATTCTCTTCCCTCAGGGCAGCCCTGTGGGCCTCAGCAGCTGTGGCTGTGCGCAGAGCCCCCAGTTCAGCCCATCAGTCCCTGTTGCTGGCCGACATATCCATCCTCTGCGAACGGCATGTGGACGCCAATGCCTGCTGCTGGAGCTCCATCTGTCTTTCTAGGGGGAGCATGGAATTGGCCACCCTATCCATGCCCTGTGCCAACATCTCACATGATGCCCCCTGTTGTGGTGCAATAGTATACATGGATAGCTCCTACACAGTATTTCTAGGTGGCAGATGGCCACCGCGTTGCCAGACCCCACACCCTCCGGTCCCAAGGATACCTGGCCCTTGCTGCACTGGTGCTGCCTGCGGCTGCAGGACTGCATTCCTCCCTTGATCAGCTGCCCCAGGAACAGCAGCCAATACTGTGGAGCGTGACCCTGCAGCCGTAACCACCACAGACAGACATAGCAACACTGACTGGCCCCGTGAGGGGTCTACCCCCCTTGCAGGTGTTTGGGACAGAACAGCATCCACAGCACAATTACTCACCTGAGACAGCAATGAGGGTTCCATGTCCGATTCAGCACCAGAGGCATAGGCACCTTCAGAGGTGTACTCATAGACACCCCTGGCCAGGATGGTCTGAAGCACCAATGGATTCTCATGGGCTCCCACACCACGTCCTCCACTGGTGCCTGGTTGGGGCTGAGAATAGATTTCCTCCTCCACCATCTCCTCCACTTCCTCCTCCACTGCATCCAGTGCCTCATCACCTGCACAAATGCAAAAAAGAGACATGAATACACATGTTTAGCATAGGCCACACACATGGGCATTACAATGTTGTCAGCCAACACATGAACCTGCCATGGCACAATTTAACACAAACTCAGGCACGCACGCAGTGTCAATGAAATGGAAGGGGGAGCCTGAAAGCAGACATGGATGCGTGTTAAAGGGCAAAAAATCACATGTACTGCATGGTGCACAGCACCTGCATCACACACAAGCATGTCACTGGTATAGTCCTTCCACAAAGATGACTGATGCCAATACACAGATGGCACGTAGCATAGCCATGCCAGAGCGGGCAACCAGCCTCAGATGGAAGTTGAATACTACTGTCCATGAGCAATGTGCAATGCATGTCAGACCGTGTTGTAGTAGACAGTGTGGGCAGGTGGCAAGTGCATTATCTCAGTCATCTGGGACTACAGCACGGGAGAGGAGGACAGAAAGCACAACACATGAGGAAGCATCAGAAGTGCCTCCAGACCCGCAGAAGTTACACCTCCAGTTACATAGAGGCAGGGAGGCTGTACCGGAGGGAGGGCCCAGCTCAACACAGACGAGAACCACAAACTAATTTCCATGAGTATCAACTGACCCTGAGGGAGCATACAAGGGATGATCAAAGACCATGAGAAGGAAGTAAATACTGGAGATGGAGTAGAAGGAATTGCTGCCCCAGGACCCATAGGGACTTGCTGAGAATGCAAAGGGTTCAGGAATGAACACTCATAGCCACTGTGAGCCTGTGCCATCATCACATTCCTAGGCAGATACCTTGCACCAAGCCAAAAGGACCATCCACACAGTCCAGGTCTGGCAGAGTTGCAGAGGGAAGAATGTAGAATCACAAAAATCCAGGTAAAGGCTGTTGCAGTAGTCCACCATAGGAATTACCTGTCCTCTGGAGACAGTGAACTGCTGGGGGATGGAGAGGAAAGGAAGAATGCCTCTGAGGAGGAGCAGCTTGCAGGGTGACCTCACAGAGATTCAGTCGTGTGACGATAGAAGGCGAGTGTTGAGTGGAAGATCATCACAGGCTATCCTCGACCACAGGTTGGAGCAAGAATAGGGCTGAGAGAGGCTGGACAGAGAGTGTCATGGAAGGAGGGAGCAGGTGTGGTGATGAGGATTGCCTCTGTGTGCAGCACATGGTTTGTATGCAGTCTGCATGACAACAAGCACGTATCAGGCGAACATCACATGGGTCACACATGGCAGTCATGTCAATGTAGCCTGAACTGGCAGACAATCATAACACATCACCCAAGCAACATACACATGGCCTGGACACACACATCACCACTCACCAGACATTTGCTCATACATTGGCAGGTCTCCCACGCCTTGGACCTGCTCCACTGCAATGAAATCACTTGCGATCTCCTCATGTCCAGTGAGTTAATCGTTCTCTGGTGCTGACCCACCACCAGTCACCAGAGTAGAGGCAAACTTGGCAGCCAGCTTGTCTTTTGCTTGGCGCCGGAGGTCATTCCAGCGCTTCATGACATCACCAGCTGTGCACCTCTCATGGCCCAAGCCACTAATATGGTCCGTGAGGCACTGCTAGTGGGCCATACGCTGAGCAGGTGTTTGTGTGCTCCCTGCCTGCACCAGCATGTCACAGCCGTGATCCAACACGTAGTCCATGAGCGTGTCCAGTTCCTCATTACAGAAACTCCCCTTTCTCGATGTGTGGGTTTGCTATGCCGTGTCTGGGGCTGGAGTACAGGTGTACTGACCTCTGGAATCAGCCACTGATGTTAGTACAGAAGGTTGGCTTGCATGTATCGATAGCTGGGTACTGTTGCCAGGACCTTGCACTGCACGTGACCTGGCCTTCGGGACATGGAAATCGGCCATGGTGTTACCCTGTGCCTGGGCTGGAACCACTACAGTCCGGGCTGGCGGACCCTGAGCCTGGATGGTGGTAGCCACAGCTGCCCCTACAGCTTCCACACCCTGCCTGCTCTCGACAGCAGATGGCACTGCTTGTCCGGGACCACAGGTTCTGGGGATGTCAGCAGCAGCTGCATCTCCCTGCCCTGGTTGGGTGGGGGACATAGCTATCACTGCATGGGCCTGGACACCTTCCCCACGTGGACCACCTTGGCCGGCTTGACCACCCTGGCCATGTCGCCCACCTTGGCCAGCTTCACCTCCCTGGCCACGTCACCCACCTTGGTCAGCTTCACCGCCCTGGCCACATTGCCCACCTTGGCAACGTCGCCCGGCTTGGCTACCTCTGGTAGGTCGGCCAACTTTGTCTCCCTTCCCTCTTGTTGCCCTCCCAGTCATGGCACTGATGGACTAGCGCAATGCGTGGTGCAGCCATCAATTGTCCTTGGCAATTGGAGTGAGGGGGTAGGGTACTTGAGGAAAAATGAACCACTGTGCTCCAGCAAGGCTCTGTGACCCCTGGGGAATAAATAACATGTCGCGCAATGCTCAGCCACCCAAAAACAAAAATCAACATATATGCGACCCCTCGGTAGTCCACGTGTGAGTAAAAAACATCCCACAGCGCGCTGTGGCACCCAGCAACACATAAAATGCATACGCGAGGAACACGTAGACTACTATGACCTTGAAAATGGGGTACGCGACACACAGGGGCAACCACAGTGGGAAAAATGTGTGCACGACTCACCATCTGCCTGATAGTATGAAAAATATCACACGTGCGTGTGCGTGTAGGCAACTCCCCAGCCAAAACAAGAAGTACGCACTGCCACAGTATTGAAGTAATCATGTGTGAACCCACAAAAATATGAAATTCACACATCTGTCCGCATGAAAAGCAAGTACATTGCACTGTCGTCCTATTTACACCTTTATCCCATACTGAACGGCAACGCCCAATGTCCAGCGTGTGTCACGTAACTTATTCTCTTAGGGCTTTTCCTCTCATTACACGCTAATGCGATGTTTCCGCACGTGCAGAGTCACTGTGTTTCTGGCTGGCCATGCGAAAGAACACAGAAAACCCATGCACCTGCCTACAAGGCCATTTACCTGCCTCCAACTGCACCAATCTGCCTCCTAGAGCCATCTGCTGCTGCCGGCCCACTCTGTTTGCCTGCTACCCACATGCCCTGCATTTTGCTCCCTGCTCATCAGCCATTGCCAGTGATCCTGTTGTTGTGACCATCTCTGCTGATCCTGAAGACTCCCGACTGCCGTACCACCGCTCCACAGCCCAGCCCCAGGACCACCTTGCCCACCCACACCTGCCTCGGGGTTGCCATGTCGAACTCCACACCATCTGAGGCAAGTGGCAACCCCCCGGCAGAGAAGCAGAGGGCTGTCCGCTTCAATGCCAAAGAAGTTGACATCCTGGTGGAGCTAGTCCTGGAGCATTATGATGCCCTCTTCCATGGACCATTGTGAGTCGACAAGGAAAGATGGAGGAAGATCTTGGTGGACATCGTGGGTGCCATCAACGCGGAGGGAGTGGCACCCCGCGACTACCGACATGTCCATAAGCACTGGGAGGACTACAGGTCCAAGACCCTCAACAAGGCCCAGCGCCTCCTCAAGCCTGGGCTGTCCGAGTGGGGCGCCGGGGCAGGTTGACCACCGATGAAAAGAGGGTCCTTGAGCGCATCGACCCAACACTGCACACCCAGGTCTTGGAGTTGGAGCTCCGTCCGGAGTCAACTGGTAAGTGTCCATGTGTTCTTATCCACCATAGTGCATGTAGACGTGTGGTTGGTGTGTGCACCCTGCTCTTATGTTTGGCATGCGCACTGTACAGATGTCTGTGTGCATGTCCCGGGCACAGCTGTATGTGAGTTCATTGATGCATGTGCGACATCAATGGTGTCTGTGTGGAAATGTCTGATGCACTCATGTATGTCACAACGTGCACATGTATGCATCCCTGTGTGTGGATTGTGTCATGCCAGAGGTGTGACACATGTGTGCATTTGGCAACATCATGGACATGCATGGTGTACATGTGCATGTGTATGAGAAGTGACTGTGTGCGTGGCAAACACTCCAGGATGTCTGTGACCCTTCGCCTTTGCATGTGTGATTGCCTCGTGCTGCCAATTTCACTGCAAGTGCTCTCTGATGTGATGGATGCATGGCCTGCTTCATGACTGTCAGGTGATGTGTGTGAGTGAGATGTGTATGTGCTATGATGCGTGTGAGGGGCATGCACAATTCGGATGTGCTGGCAGTGCCTTGTCCAAGGATGTTAATGTCTGGTGTGAATGACAGACATGATTGTGCATGTGTGTGAATGGCACTTCCCTGTGTGTAGTGGACGGTGATGATGATTGTGACCTTTGACAGTGGCAATTATGTACTTTTGCATTGTGCCAAGCACACATGTCCAGTACCCTGATGTATGTGTTCTATGTTTTCTTATCCACAGCGACGATGGAAGAAGAGGGCGGAGAAGGCGTTGTGGAGCACGGCAGCAGGGATGCCTCCACCAGGCGTAGACTCAGGGCCCAGTCATCCTCCCAGGGACCGTCATCTTCTGGGAGTGAGGAGACTGGTGCCGCATCCACGACAACGGCCGCAGCTGCTGAGCGGAGGCCGAAGTTGGTCGTGGGCTCCTCGGCAGTGGGAGGGACAGGTGACACCACACAGGGGCAATCCAATGCGGAAGACAGTGAGGAGTCATCCAGGTTGGTGGTGGTGGTGGAGGAGGAGGAGGCCACATCAGACCAGCCCATGGGGCACAGCAGGGGTGATGAGGTAGGTGTGATTGCTGCAGTCCAGGTTCAGGGTCCAGAGGCAGTGCAGGTAGCTGTGGAGGAGCCTGTGCCTAATCCTGTCCCTGGTACTGCGACTGCAGCAGTATGCACCTGCGGGCATGCCCCATGCTGTACCCGTCCGCAGGTGGCAGATGTGTCCACGGACACAGATCTTCCACTACCTGCGGATGAGGCAATTCGTGACAGGGTGGAACCATTGTTAGCCGGTATTGGGAGGAGTACAGCCAGCATTCGTGATGATGTGCAGGCTTCCAATTGGGGGCTTGCACATCACCACAATGAGGTCTGTTGCCTCATAAACTGGCAGCCAGCCTGGTGGAGACCACATCCCTGCCACAGTCGGGAGTCGAAGGAGGATCAGCACAGGTGGTCATCGCAGCAACAGGACCAATGGCAATGGAGGAAGTGCGGCACCAAGCAGCAGGGCAAGTGCACGACATCCCTGGGGGTTGTCATCATCCTGGAGGCTGTCCCAGAGGTGCCTGCAGGCACCAGGCTTTTTCGGCGGTGGCAGGCTCGACGTAGGAGGCGACAGGACTCAGGGCCCTCAACATCAGAGGGGCAGGTATCGGCCATCGGGCAGATGGGCAACGTGGACCTTACCACAAGGATGTCTTCCTTGTTGGGGCAAATAGGCCAGCAGATCGGAGCAGAGCGGCAGCGGGCACAGGGGGTGTGACTCACCATTGCCAGGGCGGAGAACACCCTGCGTCGGGCGGAGAGGCAGGCCAAGTTCCTCGTGGAGTCTCGCAGGGAGTTTGAGAGGAGCACAATGGAGTCCCTGCAGTCCCTCGAGGGGAGAGCACAGGCCCGCCTCAGGGAAATTGACGCAGAGTTCGATGATGCCCTCGCCAAAACTCTTGGGGAAAATCGTGAGTCGTAGGAATAGCCCTCTTCCTTCATATATAGTTCTTTAGGAGTAGGTTTAATTTGTTTTTTTCTTTTTATTTGGAGTTCCTGGACTTCGCATCTTGTATATAGTTATTTTTTATAGTACTTTTAGGATGTTCTTGGATTTTTGGGGACCATGGAGCAATGGTTTTATTTAGATTTTTCTTTGCAATTTCATATGCTACAATGGACATGGACCACATTTTAGAGTCTTTCATTTTTCAATCCAAATGTTCTTTTTTTTCTGGAATTGCATTTCATTAGGATTTTGTATGATGATTATTTCACTGGTTTGATTTGAATGTGTTTCATTTGGATTCGTGATCATTAATACAGTTTTATACATTGGAGTACAAGTGGTGTCTGCTCTCAGTGTTTTGCTGCATGTTTCAATCTTCCTTGTCTGTATTACGTGTCCCTGCTGTTGAGCAATGTTGTTCATGTGTGTGCAAACATGCATGCATGTGTGAGTTTGTGATTCCCATGCCATGGGGCATGCAACAGTGAGCAGGAACAATGGATGAGTGTTGAGGTGCACTGTGTGGGTGCAGCGTGTGGTGGGATTTTGGTGGACATATGCTACATGATTGCATGGTGTACAAATGTGGTGGGGGGGCCGTTCCATGAGTCAGGGCCTGCCTCCAGGTTGCTGTCACTGGTTGGGGTACGGGGACATGAGTCGGGGCCTGCCTGCAGGTTGCCGTTATTGGGGGGGTGTGGGGGAAATGAGTCAGGGCCTGCCTGCAGGTTGCCGTCACTGGTGGGGGTGGGGGACATGAGTCGGGAGTCTGCCTGCAGGTTGCCATCACTGGTGGGGGCGAGGAGACATGAGTCAGGTCCTGCCTGCAGGTTGCCATGTGGGCTGCCTGCGAGATATGGTCACGGGTGGTGGGGGGTCCCATGTGGTGTGGGATGCCTTCGGGGTATAGTCACGGTGGTGGGTCCCATGTGGTGTGGGCTGCCTGCGGGGTATGGTCCCATGTGGGCTGCCTGTGAGGTATGGTTAAGGGTGGTGGGGGGGTCCCATGTGGTGTGGGCTGCCTGCGGGGTATGGTCACAGGTGGTGGGGGGATCCCATGTGGTGTGGGCTGCCTGCAGGGTATGGTCCCATGTGGGCTGCCTGTGGGACATGGACATGGGTGGTGGGGGGTCCCAAGTGGTGTGGGATGCCTGCTGGGTATGGTCCCATGTGGGCTGCCTGTGGGACATGGACATGGGTGGTGGGGGGGTCCCATTTGGTGTGGGATGCCTGCTGGGTATGGTCACGGTTGTGGGGGGTCCCATGTGGTGTGGGCTGCCTGCGGGTATGGTCACAGGTGGTGGGGGGATCCCATGTGGTGTGGGCTGCCTGCAGGGTATGGTCCCATGTGGGCTGCCTGTGGGACATGGACATGGGTGGTGGGGGGTCCCATGTGGTGTGGGATGCCTGCTGGGTATGGTCACGGTTGTGGGGGGTCCCATGTGGTGTGGGCTGCCTGCGGGGTATGGTCCCATGTGGGCTGCCTGTGGGGTATGGATACGGGTGGTCGGGGGGTCCCATGTCATGTGGGATGCCTGCTGGGTATGGTCCCATGTGGGCTGCCTGCAGGGTATGGTCATGGTGGTGGGGGGTCCCATGTGGTGTGGGCTGCCTGCGGGGTATGGTCCCATGTGGGCTGCCTGTGGGGTATGGTCACGGGTGGTGGGGGGATCCCATGTGGTGTGGGCTGCCTGCAGGGTATGGTCCCATGTGGGCTGCCTGCGGGGTATGGTCACGGGTGGTTGGGGGTCCCATGTGGTGTGGGCTGCCTGCGGGGTATGGTTGCAGGTGGTGGGCGGGTCCCATGTGGTGTGGGATGCCTGCAGGGTATGGTCACGGGTGGTGGGGGGGTCCCATGTGCTGTGGGCTGCCTGTGGGGTATGGTCACAGGTGGTGGGGGGATCCCATGTGGTGTGGGCTGCCTGCAGGGTATGGTCCCATGTGGTCTGCGTGTGGGATGTGGTCACGGGTGGTGGGTGTCCCATGTGGTGTGGGCTGCCTGCAGGGTATGGTCATGGTGGTGGGGGTCCCATGTGGTGTGGGCTGCCTGCGGGGTATGGTCCCATGTGGGCTGCCTGTGGGGTATGGTCACGGGTGGTGGGGGGATCCCATGTGGTGTGGGCTGCCTGCAGGGTATGGTCCCATGTGGGCTGCCTGCGGGGTATGGTCACGGGTGGTTGGGGGTCCCATGTAGTGTGGGCTGCCTGCGGGGTATGGTCACAGGTGGTGGGCGGGTCCCATGTGGTGTGGGATGCCTGCAGGGTATGGTCACGGGTGGTGGGGGGGTCCCATGTGCTGTGGGCTGCCTGTGGGGTATGGTCACAGGTGGTGGGGGGATCCCATGTGGTGTGGGCTGCCTGCAGGGTATGGTCCCATTTGGGCTGCGTGTGGGATGTGGTCACGGGTGGTGGGGGTCCCATGTGGTGTGAGCTGCCTGCAGGGTATGGTCACGGGTGGTGGGGGGGTCCCTTGTGGTGTGGGCTGCCTGTGGGGTATGGTCACGCTGTTGGGGTGGTCCCATGTGGTGTGGGCCACCTGCTGGGTATGATCCCATGTGGGCTGCCTGCGGGGTATGGTCACAGGTGGTGGGGGGTCCCATGTGGTGTGAGCTGCCTTCCATGTGGAGTATGGTCACAGGTGGTGGGGGGTCCCATATGGTGTGGGCTGCCTGCAGGGCATGGTCACAGGTGATGGGGGGGTCCCATGTGGTGTGGGATGCCTGCGGGGTATGGTCCCATGTGGGTTGCCTGCGGGGTATGGTCACGGGTGGTGGGAGGTCCCATGTGGTATGGGCTGCCTGCAGGGTATGGTCACGGGTGGTGGGAGAGTCCCATGCGGTGTGGGATCCCTGCGGGGTAAGGTCGCGGGTGGTGGGGGGTCCCATGTGGAGTGGGCTGCCTGCAGGGTATGGTCACGGGTGGTGGGCGGGTCCCATGTGGTGTGGGATGCCTGCAGGGTATGGTCACGGGTGGTGGGGGGGTCCCATGTGCTGTGGGCTGCCTGTGGGGTATGGTCACAGGTGGTGGGGGGATCCCATGTGGTGTGGGCTGCCTGCAGGGTATGGTCCCATTTGGGCTGCGTGTGGGATGTGGTCACGGGTGGTGGGGGTCCCATGTGGTGTGAGCTGCCTGCAGGGTATGGTCACGGGTGGTGGGGGGGTCCCTTGTGGTGTGGGCTGCCTGTGGGGTATGGTCACGGCTGTTGGGGTGGTCCCATGTGGTGTGGGCCACCTGCTGGGTATGATCCCATGTGGGCTGCCTGCGGGGTATGGTCACAGGTGGTGGGGGGTCCCATGTGGTGTGAGCTGCCTTCCATGTGGAGTATGGTCACAGGTGGTGGGGGGTCCCATATGGTGTGGGCTGCCTGCAGGGCATGGTCACAGGTGATGGGGGGGTCCCATGTGGTGTGGGATGCCTGCGGGGTATGGTCCCATGTGGGTTGCCTGCGGGGTATGGTCACGGGTGGTGGGAGGTCCCATGTGGTATGGGCTGCCTGCAGGGTATGGTCACGGGTGGTGGGAGAGTCCCATGCGGTGTGGGATCCCTGCGGGGTAAGGTCGCGGGTGGTGGGGGGTCCCATGTGGAGTGGGCTGCCTGCAGGGTATGGTCACGGGTGGTGGGGGGGTCCCTTGTGGTGTGGGCTGCCTGTGGGGTATAGTCACGGCTGTTGGGGTGGTCCCATGTGGTGTGGGCCACCTGCTGGGTATGATCCCATGTGGGCTGCCTGCGGGGTATGGTCACAGGTGGTGGGGGGTCCCATGTAGTGTGAGCTGCCTTCCATGTGGAGTATGGTCACAGGTGGTGGGGGGTCCCATGTGGTGTGGGCTGCCTGCAGGGCATGGTCACAGGTGATGGGGGGGTCCCATGTGGTGTGGGATGCCTGCGGGGTATGGTCCCATGTGGGTTGCCTGCGGGGTATGGTCACGGGTGGTGGGAGGTCCCATGTGGTATGGGCTGCCTGCAGGGTATGGTCACGGGTGGTGGGAGGGTCCCATGCGGTGGGGGATCCCTGCGGGGTAAGGTCACGGGTGGTGGGGGGTCCCATGTGGAGTGGGCTGCCTGCAGGGTATGGTTACGGGTGGTGGGGGGTCCCATGTGGTGTGTGAAGCCTGCGGGGTATGGTCACAGGTGGTGGGGGGTCCCATGTGGTGTGGGATGCCTGCCGGGTATGATCACAGGTGGTCCCATTTGGTGTGGGCTGCATGTGGGGCATGGTCACGGGTGGTGGGGGGGTCCCATGTGGTGTGGGATGCCTGCAGGGTATGGTCACAGGTGGTGGGGGCATCCCTTGTGGTGTGGGCTGCCTGCGGGGTGTCTTCACAGCACATGGCAGTACGCGCTGGCCTTTCCGCGTGATTTGACTGGCGCGAGCAGGGTATGCGGTTTCACTGGGGTATTGACGGGGTATGCGCTGCCCTTTCCACGCGATTCAGCTTTTGGGGAAAAACAGAGGCTAATGTAATACAATTGTGAGGGTCATGCTCTAGTGGGCTCAGTAATAATGTGTCAAGATTAACAAGGTGGCACCTTTTCAATGTTGTGTTAGTGTTGTTCGATCAGACGACTTCATACATTGCAAGCCGAGAAGTGAACAAATGCTGTTTTTTTCTATAATTAAGTTGTTACAGCATGGGGTACTCCAACAATAAGCAATGAATGCAAAACACTCTGATAACTGAACTGCTAATGCAGCAGCAGCAACAGTTTGCAAACAAGGAAGTTAACCAGCAGTGACAGGATCTAAAACACTGCTGCAAGAGACTAATTGATAGTGCTTTTCACAATATTTCGGTGTTAATACCACTAGAAAAAAGCCCTTTTCTCATGACAATAAAGAGTAAATGGGTTCTTGTAGTCCAGGAGAAATAGCACTGCTCAGCTTCAAAGTATGTATGTTGAATATCTCTAAGCTCTTATCGAAGGGGCTCAGGAATATCTAAACGTTTTATGTTTTGCAAACGCTTCAAAAGCACAGCGTATCTACCCAACCTCTGCTGACAATAGCCGCCCATATTGAAGAAAGAACACATCTGTGTACCAGTGGTGAGATTTGGCATCTTCAGAATTATAGTAACATGGTTGTCTGTTAAATGGGGAGCACCTGCAGAAATATCATGTCCCAAATAACGTACCCTATCTTGACACCATTTTATGTTTTGCTAAGAGGCTTTGTACCTTTGGTTGTCTAATGCAGATAGAAGTACCAACGTATCTTGCTTACATGCCTTATAGGAGGGTTGCTCTGAAAGGAGATCATCAGCATACAGCACAAGTATTGAATTTCCAGGGAACAAAATAGTATCTAAATCGTTCATTATAATCTGCGAAAACATTGGAGGGATTTCAGTGTAGCCCTGTGGTTATTGTAAAATATGGTAAGCAAAAGCTAACAAATATTAATAGTCAGCATGAATAGGGATAGACATGACAGCAGAGCACAAATCATCCTTGGCCCAAGAAGAGGTTGGCTCCAGGCTACACCATTTAACTTTCATTGTATGCCAGGAGTGCAAAAAGAGAACAGCATGCACAAATAATGGATCCTTACTCCAATACACAACCTAACCTAGAGCATCATTGTGGCCTTCTGCCATCCAGATACAAATAATGAGGTAGTGGATCTATTTGCAGGATTCAAAACCTCGGCATATATTAGAATCAATGAAGATGAAAATCAGGTTCGTTTTCAGAGGCAATGTATACACTTCCTCACACAACCATAGTACAGCAAAATTGCATACCAGCTCAGTTACATGAGTCACAACACTCTCTCATAATCCACAAGGACATGTCTGTGCCCCTGAAGATTACTTCTTTACCACAGGTTGCCTGTTTGGGAGGATTTGCAGAGCCCTTGAAGGCCAATAGAAGAACATTGGACCAGCTTGGAAACATGGATTCTTCAAAAGAAATCACAGCAATAGAAGCGCAAGGAATTCCACCCAGAATAGCATTGTAAAGGTAATACTTCTTAGCCATAGCCTTTTAGCCTGCTTTTAGATGCTCTTGCTCTTTAGTACAACACGTTCTAGAACCCCCCCCCCCCATTTTACCAAGAGCACCTCATTTGGATAATACCTCAACAACAAAGAGGAACTAAAGAATTAAACCATGGCCCAGCAAGGAGATTCTCCCTATCGGGTGTCCTTTCCTGTAAACTTGCTTTATTTAGGCATCCCAATCAATGCAAGCTATAGTGAAGCTCCAAGAAGAATAGCGCTAAGGCGCAAATTGAAGATGCTGACAGCCCAGGCAAGACTGATCAAACGCCGATATTGTAAATTTGCTCCGTTTTACACCATGAAGGTAGTCCCCATTGTGACCTATGGGGCTGAGTGCTCTCTTCAGATGAGCTGGAAGATATGGCAAATCTTAGAGGGCCTATTTTGGAGAGCTGTACTTGACCTCCCTAACTGTATACCTATGGCTGTAATAAGAAAAGAGTTTGGACTGACTTCTCTCATTACTTATGTCCGCTGGAAAACTCCATCTTTCTATCGCAAATGCTTACTGCCTCCACCAGATGGCGGTTTTGGACTGTTGGGCCAAGCACTGAAGTCAGAAAGAGAGCCTTTACTTGTTGAATGGAGCACCAAATGTTTGAGCCTGTTGGACTCAATAGACTCTACTGCGAAACTACTTATTGAAAATCCAGATCTTGTAAAGAAACGGCTGTATGAGTATGATTGGATCGAAACGGCTGTATGAGTATGATTGGATCGAGTCCTCAGTGCTGGCGCAGTCATCTAAACTCTGTGGCAAATACTGCGTTGATTTGAACAAGCGAGGCCTAACTCCGCTGTATCTGAGTAAGTTTCCTTCAGCCGAGTTGCGACAGCAATTTCTCAGACTTCGCCTCAACATCTTTCCGACCAAAGAAATTCTTGAAGCAAGAAAACAGAAAAGTACGAGAGACTATAAATGTCGACTCTGTGGTCATCCAATGGAAACACTTCGCCATCTCATCATGAGTTGTCAGCGCATCATGGACATTCGTCGCAATCTACTGGGGAGATTTTTCGTAAACAATCGAACTTCAACAAAGAAAGACGTTTGGTTACAGCTGCTACAGGGCTCAAGGTTATCTATAACTTTTGCTCTGATAGAGATCGTATCAATCATTTTTTTAAAACTTGATGGAGAAAAGTGAGAAAGAAAGTTTATTTCTGCATAACAAGACTGAAAGAAGCTGCCAACTGCGGCTGAACTGGTCCTTCCCTCTTCTCCTTTTTACCCATTTTTTTCTCCTTCCTTTTATTTTTCTCCCCTTTTCCTTTTTCCTTTTCACAGCAATTGACTGAAATAATTGTATCATATGTTTTCAGAGCTATGGAATGTTTTCAGAGTTATGGAATTTTTGTTTACATATTTTCTTTTTTTTTTCTCTTTCTCATTTTTCTTTTTTTTCATGCTGAATTTGAACTGTAAATGGTAAAAAGCTTCTTTTGAAGCTAATAAAAAAAAAAATGTGGCGGACGTATCTCATCCTCTGCATTACTAACACAGTGTGGAGGACGAGATACCACATCCTCCGAACATACTTACATTTGGGGGGTGGATCGCCCTCCTTACCCACCCCGGAGCAGCACTGATGCTCCGGAGCTTCAGGCTATGAAGGGAAGACTTCCCCTTCCGTGCCCGGGGCTTGGGGGTTGCCACGATGACATTGGCGCATGCTACATGTGCCGACTTCATCAGGAAATTAAATTTACAAGCTGAAGCCAAAAGCCTTCAGAATATAAATTTAGCAGGTGCACTTTTGCGTGCTGCAAGGGCATTACTTTCCCCATCTGCTCATCAAGGAAGACTATCCCCTTTCCAACGAGCCCTCACACAAGCAGATTGCTGGTCGTGAATAGTTAATTGCTCGACCAGCAATCACCAAGGGGCCACCGGTAGATTGATTTAGGGGGTGAAGGTCCCCCAGGCCAAACAGGTCCTCACCCGCACCCATAAAATTGTTTTCTGGCACAATGTTTTTTTGCCTTCTTTGAGAGCATATGGGTGCTCTTTTGCACCAATGTGCCCCCAAGGAAGGCAAAAAAACATAGCACTCTATATAGAGTGGCACACTTGGAGGCATTCCTGTGGGCCAGCCCTCTCAGGAATCCCCCCAAGGAGGGGCAGATCCTTGCTGCTTCACTGGGGGGGGGGGGCAGAATTGAGAGTCTGGTCTCTTTTTGCCACCCCTGGCAAGCAGAAAGGAGAACTAGACACCAGGGAAATTATTTCGGTGGTGGGGGCCCCCTAATAGGCTAAACAGAACCCCTACCTCCACCCTGAACATTGGCACGATGTTGTTACACCTTCCTTGGGGGGAGATGGGTGCTGTTTTGCACAGATTTGCCCCCGAGGAAGGTAAAACAACATGCTAGTGTATACAGATTGGTGAACTTGGGGGTAGCAGGAGGCTGGCTCTGTGCTTGTGGGCCAGTCCTCCCAGGAATCCCCAGAAAGAGGAGCAGATCCTTGCTGCTTCCCTCGGGAGGCAAAATTGGGGGTATTTTCCACCAGTTTGCCACCCCAGGGGAGCAGCAATGGCCACTAGACCCCCAGGGATACCTTTATGGGGAGGGGGCCACTTAGCAGATAAGCGGCCCTCTCCCTCTCTGGACCCAAAAGGGATGGGGCATTCAATTGTTGCCCTCCCTGGGGGCAGATCAGCAGCATAACCTGCCAATCTGCCCCTAGGGAGGGTAACATTTGATCTGGAGCTGCGTTACAGCTTTTCCCTCGGGAGGGATGGGGACCATGCCAAGGCTCCCCGGGACCACTGCTGGGCTGGGGGCTGGTCTACCCATGTGCGAGTTAGATGGCCAAGGCCGGGGCAGCATCCCCAGCTGTCCTAGAGCTGTGGGCGGGCTGCAATAGAGCTTTTCCTTCAAGTGAGGGACGGGGATCCAGCTGGGGTTCCCCAGTACCGCCGCTGGACTGCGGAGTGGTCGACCCACATGAGAGGCTGGCGCACAAGGCCAGGGGTAGCACTCTGGCCATCCAAGAGCTCCGGCTGGGTGATGCTATAGCTTTTCCTTTCAGGGAGGGATGGGGACCCTACCACGGCTCCCCGGGAATGCCATCTGGAATGGGGATGGTCGACACACATGGGAGACAGTTGCTCAAGGCCAGGGGCAGCACCCGCGGCCGTCTGGAAGCTCTGGCCTTGACGCGTGACAGCTTTTCCCTTCAGGATGGGACGATGGCCGCGCAGAGGCTCTCGGGGACCGCCGCTGGGCTTAGATACGGTCGACCCACATGGGAGACAAGCGGCCAAGGGCGGGGGCAGCACCCCCAGCCATCCTTGAGCTTTGGCCGGAACAGTATCCCTGCCGGGGCTGCTTGGCTTGGGGACAGTTTACCCATGTGAAAGACAGACACCCGAGGCCAGGGGCAGCACCCTCTCACCGTCCCATGGCTCTGGCAGAGCCACGTTATAGCATTTCCCTCTGGGGAGGGATGGAGGCCCTGCTAGGGCTCCCCATGATCGCTGCTGGACTTGGGTACAGTGGACCCACATGGGCGACAGGCACCTAAGGCCAGGGGCAGAACCCCCGGCCGTCCTGGAGGTCTGGCCGGACCACTTTAGAGCTGTTCAATCTGGGGAGGGATGGAGACCTCGCTGGGGCTACCCATAATCATCGCTGGGCTTGGGCGCAGTCGACCCTCATCCTGGCCTGGCGGCATAAGAGCTTTTCCCTCCAAGGCGGGACGGCGGTGTCCCTGCCAGGGCTCCCTGGGACCACAGCTGGTCTTGTGGATGGTCTACCCACATGCAAAATAGACGGCCAAGGCAAGGGGCAGCACCGCCAGCAGTCCTAGGGCTCTGGCTGGCCCGCATTAGAGCTTTACACTCCAGGGAGGGATGGGACCCTGCTAGGTCTCCCCGGGACTGCTGCTGGGCTTGGGTACGGTCGACCCACATGAGAGACAGGTGGCCAATGCTGGGGGCATCACCTCTGGGCATTCTGAAGCTATGTCCGGGCCCCATTAGAGATTTTCCCTCCCGGGAGGGAGAGAGACCCCGCCTGGGCCCCCCATGATCGCTGGTGGGTTTGGGGGGAATCTACCAACATGGGAGATAGGTGCCCAAGGCCGGGGACAGCACCCCCGGCCATCCTAGAGCTCTGGCTGGGTCGCATTACAGCTTTACCCTCCAAGAAGGGATTGGGACCCTGCCGGGTCTCCCCGGGGCCGCTGCTGGGCTTTGGTATGGTCGACCCACATGAGACAGGTGTCCAAGACCGGGGGCAGCACCCTGACTAACCTGAAGTTCTGGCCATGCCTCGTTACAGCTTTTCCCTCCAAGGTGTGACGGGAACCCTGCCGGGGCTCCCCATGACCGCTTCTGGGCTTGGGGACGGTCGACCCACATGGGAGACAGGCGCCCAAGGCCGGAACCCCTGGCCATCCTAGAGCTCTGGCCGGGTCGCATTACAGATTTTCCCTCAGGGAGGGATGGGGACCCCACCGGGGCTCCCAGGGACCACTGCTGGGCTTGGGTATGGTCGACCCACGTGAGAGACATGCAGCCAAGATCGGGGGCAGCACCTCAGCTGTCCTGAGGCTCTGGCCATGCTGCGTTATAGCTTTTCCCTCCAAGGAGGGACGTAGACCCCTCCGGGGCTCCATGAGACCGCTGCTGGGCTTGGGTACAGTCGATCTACATATGAGACAGGCGCCTAAGGCCAGGGGCAGCAGTAAGAGCAGCTCAATATCACCAGCTAATATACTACAACAAGTTCTGCTCCCCTGAAGTGGGAGCAAAATGGCATTTCAGATACTTTAAAAAGGGCTAAAAAGACAAGGTTATAAGAATCAACAGCACAAATACTTTCATATGCAGGGCAAAGGGTTTCAGTTCATTACAACCAGCAATTCAATTCCAAAGGCCTGGGCCAAAGTCAATGGTTCAGACTCGTGTATAGTAAAGCACAGTTCTGGTAGTAAATGGTTAAGTCTTTGCCACCGATCTTAGAAGAGTTTGGTCAGATGAAAAGTTAGATGTAGGTTTAGGGAAGGACAAGCCTTCAAAGTCAGGAAAGTTTCACAAACTCTGGCCATCCCAGAGCTCTGGCCAGAGTTCTGCATTGTACTTGCACAGTACCTTGTAAGTGAAGAAAATCTGTAGCTGAGTCAGTTGTTCCTGGCAGTTCCTGCAGATCTCGCTGTTCCTGAGCTTCAGTCATGGGTACAAGAAGGAGGACGTCTGGAGGTTCCTGCACTGCCCAGGGAAGAGGCCACAAACTTGGCAAAATGTTGGTTTATGGTGTGAGTGCCTTAAAGACCGCAAACTGGTATCCTTCCCACTGGCTATACGGTTTTCAACAGAACTCTGTAGACAATTCGACCAGTATGGGGACGGTGTCCAGGCGGCTTACGAGTTGGTTGTTCCCACCAAACTCAAGAGAAGAAGTTAACCTTGAAGGGCTTCTCTGTCAATGGAGTTTCAGGCAATTCAGACCTGCAGCAGGGCTTCACCCGTGGACCAGGAGTTGGAGCAGTCGTCTTCCTTCAGCTCGTCTTCGGTTCTTTCGTTCCAGTGGTCGACTCTGCTTTCCAAGCCCCAGAGGCCTGCTTTTCAAAACAGTTTTCCCCTATTCATTCCAGCCTGGCTGTCACTCACACAGCAGGGTGGCTGTCCTTGCCGGACAGCCAGCCCGCCAATCACGCCAGAGTGCATTCAGGTCTCCTAGGAGACTAAGCACAGGGAGTTTTGGGCACCTCCCTCACATCCTGTCTACCCCAGACACTCAGGTGCCAGAGGAGGGCTTCAACACTGAAGCCCGCCAAAGGCCAACGAACAAAGGGACCACACCTGACCGAAGTCTGTTTTTACAGATAGGTCTGGGGCACCACATGGGAAAACATGGCTGACCTGATTTTTAGCTACTGCTGTTCGCCGTTGAGAAAAATCATGGTAGTTTGTTTAAAACCACTGCCACCAGCCATTCCAAGTGGGAAAGGGTAACATTTGACTGTTACATGAGTGTTTAGACTCAGGGGAAGCTAGGCAACCCCTACAGCACTCTATAGTAAGATAGTGTGTGCTGGGTCTGTAAATTTAAAAAGACTAGTAAAGTCAATTTAACTTTACATGCTCTGCGAGACGGTAGTCAGACCCAGAGAGGGTATTTAAACCTTGGGGAGTCTGAAAGACACCCGTGTGCGACTGCACTGAGGGCGCTGTGGGACACACAGAAAAAGATGATGCCTATGGAGTTGTTAAAACTCCATAACCAAAGAACACAAACGTAAAACACACACAAAATACCTGGAGGAGTGGTAAAAAAAGGCTCATACTCTTCCCAGGTAAAAAAATAAAATCCTAGAAATCCAGCAAAGTTGTTGGGGGTCTTAAAAGGTAAGGGAAATTAGCACATTTTGAGAATTTTCCCTAACAGTGTGCCACGCCGCAAGCGGTCCCTGTGTCGCACTGCTGTGGTGACTGTTGCTGTAAGTGCCTGCAGAATTGCCACCCCGTTTCCTGAAATGTGCTGCACCGGAATTTCCCTTCTCGTTTCTTCGAGAGCTGAGAAAAGGCTACTGTCCCACCACGGATGATCGTCCCGTCCCACAGCTGTTTGGAGCCGCAGCAACTTGTAACTGAAGGGGTAAAACCTACAAGCAACCTAGACTAGACTGGCAAAGTTTGGCCCAAACTGTGTTGAGGGTCGGTGAGTAGTTGCATCACTTACCAGTGGCACCCTGGAATATCCACTTGTTTTTATGCACGTGAATCCCTGAAAAGATACTCACCTTAGCTGGGCTAGCCTGCACTCCCCAGCTATTCCTGAACTCTGAAAGTTGCTCTACCTGCAAGGTTAGACCCTCCTTGAAGATTAGGGCTTTAATATTCATCACCTCACCCCCCTTCCTAAACTACTGCAGCTCTTTGAATAGGACCTGCTTTCGCTCTTACACACAACCGTACTTTTGAGCACACGGCTCCCCACTTCTTAGGGCTGAACTGCGTAAACTAGGGATCGGATTAAAGATCTGCCTAATGTGATTGTGTTTTACTCACCTCTTCTGTTGCAGGTTGTAGTTGTGTTCTTCCCCTTTAGCCACATTAGGCTAAACGCATTTTGTATATATGTTACATAGTGAAAAGCATGTGGGCTGTTTTATTATTACTGTGGTTGATTTGTGTTTTGTTATAAAGGCCTATCATAAATGTTTTTTTGATATACCCTTGTCTAAGAGTAATCTGTGGAGTGTTAATGTGTGTGCTCATTGTGGGCTTCCGATCACTCTCGCCCCTCCTGAGACTTAGTCTTGTCCGCCTGTCAAGCTACCGTAGATTGGTCTGATTTGTCCAGAAGGTTCCCTTCTTCCACTAAAATAGGTGGCCTCATAAACTTCTACTCACCAGGTCAGAGTTTAGAAATCTATCTTAACAATGGGGACCCCACATAGTCTCCTAAGGACTGTCGCTGGGCTTGGAACTGTGGACCCACATGGGAGGTAGGCGCCCAAAGTCGGGGGCAGCACCTCTGGATGTCCTAGAGCTCTGGCCAGGCTGAATTAGAGCTTTTCTCTCCAGGGAGAGATTGAGATGCTGCTGGGTCTCACAAGGACAGCCGCTGGCCTGGGAGGTGTTCGACCCACATGCAAGGCAGACGCTCAAGGCGAGGGGCAGCACACCAGGCCACCCCATAGCTCTGGCCGGACCACGTTACAGCTTTTCCCACTGGGGAGGGATGGGAACCTTGCTGGGGCGCCATGGGACCGCCGCTGGCCTTCGGGATGGCCGTCCAACATGGGAGACATGCGCGCAAGGCTGGGGACAGTTCCCATGGCTGTCCTGAAGCTCTGACTATGTCGTTTGAGGACGGTCAACCCTTTTTCTTTTTCATCCAGGTAAGCGAACCCACGCATGTGAGGTCTGTTTTTTATCAGGGACATCTGTTTGAACGTGCAAAGGTAGGACATGTGGTGGTTTGCAAGCATTTCGGTCATTACCCAGCAGGAAATGGGTGAAAATAGTGTATTTTTTGTCAGATTTACAATTGTACAGTGCATTCTGGGTAAGAAATTCAAGCGCGATTCACGCAAGTGATTCCTCATTGGATTCCCATGGGTGTCTTCTTTTCAGAAATGCAGGGGGTTCTCTGGTTTCATTGGTGGATTTGACGCCTCATGCCCAAATCTGAGGGAAGGATGAATCTTGCGGGTCAGATCAGTTGACATACCAATGCTTTACCCTTTTTCTTTTTCGTGAATGTGAGGTCTTGCTTCGTCAGGACATCTGTGTGAATGTGGGAAGATGGGACATGTGGTCGTTTGTGAGCATTTCGGTCATTTCCCAGTGGGAAATGTATGAAAATAGTGTATTTTATGTGTCATTTACAAGTATGCAGTGCATTCTGGGTAAGACATTCAAGCATGATTCATGCAAGTGAGACCTCTTTGGATTCCCACAGGAATGCGATTTTTAAAAAATGCATGGAGTTCCCTGTTTTCCATGGTGGGAGTGACACCGCAGGCTCAAATCTGTGGGTTGTCCACAAGGCCAAATACAGTATAGATTTGGTCTTCCCAGGGCGTTTGGTATACCTATAATGTAGCCTTTTCCCTTTGCTCCCAGGTCAGTGCACCCACACATGTGAGGTACCGTTTTCATAGGGACACCTGCGGGAACATGGGAAGGTAGGACATGTGTTGTTGCCTGTGTGTTTCTTTTGTTTCCTGGTAAAAAATATCTCAAAATTGTGTTTTTCCCCTAGATTTTTGATTTTGCTGGGCATTCTGGGAAATAAATTGCAGCGTGATTCATGCAAATGAGACCTCTTTGGATTCCCACTCGTGTCTTCTTTTCAGAAATGCATGGGGTTCCCTGTTTTCCTTGGTGTCTGTGACACCCAAAGCCCAAATCTATGGGTTGTCCACAAGGCTAAATCCAGCATGGATTTGGTCTTGCCTGGGCGTTTCGTGTACCAGTGGTTTAGCCTTTTCCCTTTGCACCCAGTTAGTGCACCCACACATGTGAGGTACTGTTTTCATGGGGACATATGTGGGAAGGTTGAAAGGTAGGACATGTGTTGTGACCATGTGTTTCGTTGGTTTCCTGGTCGCAAATATCTCAAACTGGTGTTTTCTTCCCTAGATTTTGGACTTTGCTTGGCCTTATGGGTAATACATTGTAGCATGATTCACACAAGTGAGACCTCTTTGGATTCCCATGGGTGTCTTCTTTTCAGAAATGCATGGGGTTCCCTATTTAACATGGTGGCTGTGACATCCCAGGCCCAAATCTGTGGGTTGTTCACAAGGCCAAATACAGAATGGAGTTGGTCTTCCCAGGTCATTTGGTGGACCAGTGGTTAGCCTTTCCCCTTTGTCCTGTGGTCTTTGCACCCAAACATGTGAGGTACGGTTTTCATTGGGACATCTGTGGGAATGTGGGAAGGTAGGGGATGTGTTGTTGCCTGCATGTTTCGGTGGTTTGCTAGTTGCAAATATCACAAGATTTTGGATTTTTCTGGGCATTCTGGGTAATAAATTGCAGCGCGATACATGCAAGGGACACCCTTTTCAATTCCCACTGGTGTCTGCTTTTCAGGAATGCATGGGGTTCCCTGTTTTCCATGGTGGCTGTGACACCCCAGGCCCAAATCTGTGGGTTGTCAACAAGGCCAAATGCAGCATGGATTTGGTCTTCCCAGGGCGTTTGGTATAGCAGTGGTTTAGCTTTTTCCCTTTGTTAGGCAGAATCACATGCAGTACTCTTTGGGAACACTACATGCAATTATGACTACAACTGTAAGCACAAGTTCCCCTTTGGTACAAACACAGTAAAGTGGTAGCAATGGCTGAGCAGCCAGACTTATCTCAAGAGTTTAAGTGAGCGGTAGGACAAGTTACACAAAGGACCGACAAATACAGTGATTCAAATATACACTTACTCAAGGTTTCTTGGTAAAAGAATATACATTTATTTGCACAGTTTGAAAACATTACACTAGGAAGAGCAGCTCAATATCACACACTAATAAACCACAAATACACAACCGATAAGTAAATGAACAAGTTTAGCTCTCCTGAAGTGGGAGCAAAATGGCACTTCATATACTTTTAAAGGGGGTATAAAGACAAGGTTATGAGAATCAACAGCACAAATGCATTCATAGGCAGGGCAAAGGGTTTCAGTATACTACAACCAGCAATTCATCTCATAGGCCTGGGCCAAAGTCAACGGTTCAGAGTCTTTGTATTGGGTAGCACAGTTCTGGTAGTAACGGTCAAATCTTTGCCACAGAGTTTAGAAGAATTTGGCTAGGCAAAAAGTTTGACGAATGTTTAGGGAAGGACAAGCCTTCGAAGTTGAGGAAAGTTTCACGCACTTTCTCGATGGCTGAAAAGATTTCCGGACTACATTTGCACAGTACCTATTTAGTGAAGAAGAGCTGTAGCTGAGGCAGTTGTTCCTGGCAATACGAGCAGATCTCGCTGTTGCTGAGCTTCAGTCGTGGGGACAAGAAGGACGACGCCGGGAGGTTCCTGCACTGCCCAGGGATGAGGCTAAAAGCGTAGCAAGACGTTTCTTTAAGGTGTGAGTGCCTTTAAGACCACAAGCTGGTTTCCTTCCCTCTGGCTATCCGGTTTTCAACAGCACTCTGATGAAAATTCGACCAGAATAGGACAGTGTCCAGGTGGCTTACGAGTTGGTTGGTCCCACGAATCTCAAGGGAAGAAGTTAACCTTGAAGGGCTTCTCTGTTGTCGAAGTTTCAGGCAATTCAGACCTGCAGCAGGGTTTCACCGGTCGTCCAGGAGTTGCAGCAGTCCTCTTCCTTCAGCTCGTCTTTGGTTCTTTCGTTCCAGTGGTCGACTCTGCTTTCCAAGTGCCAGAGACCTGCTTTTAAACAGTTTTCCCCCATTCATTCCAGCCTGGCTGTCACTCACACAGCAGGGTGGCTGTCCTTGCTGGACAGTCAGCCGGCCAATCATGCCATTTAGGTCTCCTAGGAGACTAAGCACAGGGAGTTTCGGGCACCTTCCTCACATCCAGTCCATCCCAGACATTCATGATCCAGAGGAGGGCTTCAGCACTGAAGCCCGCCAAAAGCCAACGAACAATGGGACCAAACCTGGTTTGGCGCGCAGAGACAAACACAAGAAGGACCTTGCCTAAAAGAAACAGCGAAAAAAGATGACCAGAGTCTGTTTTTACAGATAGGTCTGGGGCGCCATATTGAAAAACATGACTGACCCGATTTTTAGCTACCGTTGTTAGCGGTCGGGAAAAATCACGGTAGTTGATCTAATACACTGCCACCAGCCATTTAAAGTAGGAAAGGGTAACTTTTTACTGTTAGATGAGTGTTTTGAAGCTAGGCAACCCCCGTCCCCCGCACTCTATTGGAAGATAGTGTGTTCTGGGTCAGTAAATTTAAAAAGACTAGTAAAGCCAATTTAACTTTACATGCTCTGGGAGACGGTGGTCAGTCCCAGAGAAGGTATTTAAACCTTGGGGAGTCAGAAAGACACCCCTGTGCCACTGCACTGAAGGTACTGTGTGACACACAGAAAAAGATGATGCCTATGGAGTTGTTTTAAAACACCATAACCAAAGATCACAAAGGTAAAACACACACAAAATACATGGAGGAGTGGGAAAAAGGCTCACGCTCTTCCCAGGTAAAAAAAATCAAATCCTAGAAATCAGCAAAGTTGCTGGGGGTCTCAAAAGGTAAAGGAAATTGGCACATTTTGAGAATTCTCCCTAACACCCTTTGAGCCCAGGTCAGTGCACCAACACATGTGAGGTACGGTTTTCAATGGTACGCCTGTGGGAATGTGGGAAGGTAGGGCATTTATTGTTGCCCATGTGTTTTGGTGGTTTCTGGGTTGTAAATATCTCCCAAAAAAATGTTTTCCCCAAGATTTTGGACTTAGCTGTACATTCTGGGTAATAAATTTGAGCACGATTCAGGCAAGTGAGACCTCTTTGTATTCCATGGGGTGTCTTATTTTCAGAAATAGATGGCATTCCCTGTTTTCCTTGGTGGCTGTGACGCACCAGGCCCAAATCTGTGGGTTGTCCACAAGGCCAAATCCAGTATGGATTTGGTCTTCTCACAGCGTTTGGTGTACTCGTGGTTTAGCCTTTTTTTCTTTGTGCCCAGGTCAGTGCACCCACACATGTGATGTACCATTTTCATGGGGACACCTGTGGCTACGTGCGAAGGTAGGACATGCCTTGTTGCGTGCGTGTTTCTCTGGTTTCCTGTTCGCAAATATCTCAAAATTGTGTTTTTTCCCTAGATTTTGGACTTTGTGGTGCATTCTGGGCAATAAATTGTAGTGCGAATCACAGAAGTCAGGCGTTTTTGAATACCCACAGGTGTCTTCTTTTCAGAAATGCATAGGGTTGTCTGTTTTCTATGGTGGTTGTGAAACCCCAAATCTGTGGGTCGTCCACAAGGCCAAATACAGTATGGATTTCGTCTTCCCAGAGCGTTTGTTTTGCATGGTGGTTTAGCCTTTTCCCTTTGCACCCAGATCAGTGCACCCACACATGTGAGGTAGCGTTTTCATTGGGACTCCAGTGAGAACATGGGAAGGTAGGACATATTTTTGTTGCCCATGTGTTTCGGCGGTTTCCTGGTGGCAAATATATCAAAATTGTGTTCTTTTCCCTAGATTTTTGACTTTGCTGGGCATTCTGGGTAATACATTATAGGATGATTCACGCAAGTGAGACCTCTTTGGATTCCCACACGTGTCTTCTTTTCAGAAATGCTGGGGTTCCCTGTTTTCCTTGGTGGCTGGGACACCTGTGGGAACGTGGGAAGGTAGGACATGAGTTGTGGCCGCCTGTTTAGATGGTTTCCTGGTTGCAAATATCTCAAAATTGTGTTTTTTCCACTAGACTGTGGACTTTGCTGGGCTTCTGGGTGCGATTCAGGCACGTGAGACCTCTTTGTATGCCAAAGGGTGTCTTATTTTCCAAAATGCATTTGGTTCCCTGGTTTCCTTGGCGACTGTGACACCCCAGGCCCTAATCTGTGGGTTGTCCACAAGGCCAAATCCAGTATGGATTTGGTCTTCCCAGGGCGTTGGGTGTACCAGTGGTTTGACCTGTTCCCTTTGCGCTCAGGTCAGTGCACCCACACATGTGAGGTACTGCTTTCATCAGGACATCTGTGGCAATGTGGGAAGGTAGGACGTGTTGTTGCCCATGTGTTTTATTGGTTTCCTTGTCACAAATGTCACAAAATTGAGTTTTTTTAGATTTTGGACTTCGATGGGCCTTCTGGGTAATAAATTGTAGCTATCATTGGAAAGACTACAACGAATCATAGCATCTGCAGAGGTTCTGGTTGATCTAGCCCTAAAGAGTGTTCTCAAGTGTTTCCTTCTTAGATCTGCGGGCAGATCAATACAAAATGTTCAGTACTTTCTACTTTGTCATGGCAAAACGGACAAGCTGATCATACATTGCTGTTCCATTTATGTTGCAAACTTGGCACTGGTAAAATTACGAGGCGCAGCCTCAAATATAATGATCTAATTGGCTTTGGTGGCATAATATCCAAATAGACCTCATAACCAAGCAACTGTTTTAAGCATCAATACCTTGTAAACTGATTAGATTGACTTAGTTGGTGTAAGGCGTCTGTTTCTATCTTGGAGATATAGGCATTTCTTATAGAAAGCTTGGTGTTACCATCCATAATACTGGGGTTTAACCAACACTTGCTCCGCCCAATGTCACAGAGCTGCCTTTTTATGTGTACAAGCCAGCTTAGTTGTTTTCCGCCCTCCTGTGCCATGATGTCCTTAAGGGCCTCCCTGTATTTAAACATGTTTGCTTTAGACCAGACCCTTGCCCTGTAACAGACTGTCTTGGCCTTGAAAATTGTATCAATGCTGTGTATGTTTGTTTCCAAGTGGACTGGAAGGTTGGGTGCGCTTGTTGGTAAGCACAGGATGTTTTGAGGTACTTGTTCTCTACAACTAAGAGATTCTGGCAGGTACTAGGTCCCCAGAGTTCTTCCCCACAAAGCACTGCTTGCCTGGCCTGGCTCTTGAATGCCTCAAGGGTAACCCTGAATTCTCCGTCGCTGTGTTCCCTTGAAAACCTAGCTAGCGCTACATTATATCTAGCCAGTGTAATGCCGCCCTAGTTACTTGCCCATCCCACCTACAATCCTCTTTAACCCTAAGGCCCAGGTAATAATAAAAGTATACCTGTTCTATGGAGCCTTTCTTTAATTCAAGCCTTAAGTTAGATTTTTTTCCTTGTTTTTGACACCTAAACACCAGAGACTTCGTTTTTTGACATTGATGGTTAAACCATGTGATTCACAAAATTTCATAAAAGCAGCAAGTTGTAACCTGAGACCTGAGGGAGTGAGGGATAGGAGTAGAGCATTGTTAGCAAACATAACAATGGGAAATCTATCCATGGCTATGATGGGGGCATCTGATGGAAAGCCTAGCAGTTTCTCAATCACTCCATTGATAAAAACACAAAATAACTTTGGGGCCAAAACACATCCTTGCAGGGCTTCCATCTCTATACCAACAGCTGTGGTAGTTGACCCGTCTACACCCCATTTTATTACTGCCTCATTCCCAGTGTACATCATTTTGATAGCCTTCAGCAATGGGAGTGGGATGCGAAGTCCTTCAAGAGTGCTCCACAGCTTTAGCCTCAGTACCCTATCAAAGGCCGTTTTAAGGTCAATGAACACAGAATAAATGCACATCTTCCTCAGCCTCACATATTTTTTGCAGAATAATCGCAGCCAAGGGCTTTGATCCACAGTGCTAGTTCCACTCTGGAAGCCCGCTTGTAGATGATTGAGGACCCCATTTTCCTCAATCCATGACTCAAGATGGCCCAAAACAGCTCTAGCAAAAATGTTACCACCTACATCCAACAAAGTGATTGGCTGATAGTTAGAGAGCTAGTCTATATCACCATTTTTTAAATATTGACACAATCTCTGCTTGTGTCCAGAAGGAAGGTACCTAGTTAAGCTTAAGTGCTGCATTACATAACTTCGTGAGATAGGGAATCCAGACCTCCAGTTCTATGGTATCAAAATCAACAGGCACCCTGTCTGGGCCCGGTTCCTTACCGTTCCTTTGACTCTGTAGTGCTATACTAACTTCCTCAATGCTCAATACTAATCGGGACCCTCTGTTGAGGTATCTGTACCTCGACCTGGGCTCATAATTCCCGATTCACTCAAGTCTCTAGTTTCATGGTAAAGGTCCTTGAAATACTCCAGTCATGTACTTTCAGAGATACAACCCTGAACAGTACTTTGGTCCACTGGACGATCTGTTCCCACGATTCCCCCGAAACCTTTTGGTATCCCTAGTGTTGTTTGCCAATAGCAAGGAGTTCCAAAGTTCCTCCACTTGTCCTAATTTCCTCCTCTTGATGAGGGTTCAATACTGTTCTCTTTCCTCAAGTAATGCTGCTACTCGTTCTGCAGCAACCAATTCTGCTTGTCTAATCAAAGTTCTTTTGCCCGACAGCTTTCTCCATCAAACCAGGGCCTCTGGTGTAGTGAATGCTGTTTAATCACTTTATTAGCATGCACAGCTAATATATCAGTACATTGATTAGTGGTCAAAGCAAAAAAGCTCTCTAGGGCTTGGAGGAGGCTGCTGTAAATAGCTGGAAGAATTATTTCATGATCCAATCTCTCCCATTTTAAGGAGCACCTAGAAGGGCGAGCTATGGTTACTGGAACAGTGGGTCTTGCAAGTAGCTTTGGGACCACACTTATGAAAACACTGTTGACAGTAAGAACTAGTGGAAGATGGTCACTTTCAAATCTTGACATCACTACAAAGTTCTTAATTAAGGCCCATGCTTCTACATTAAGCAATACATAATCAATCAAACTAGTATGATGGCCTGCTGTTAGGCAGAAACCTGTGCAGTTCCCTTAGGGAACACTGCAAAAGATTTAGGACTACAGGTGTTAGCAGTAAACCTACTTGGTAGCAGTCTGTACCACCCAGATTTACCTGGTAGCTGTGGCTGAGCAGTCAGACTTCCCTCAAGAAGAGTTAGGCAGTATGCAAAGTATTGTGTAGCTGAGCGTGGGAGAGCGGTCGCCGGTGGCCCCGAGGGAACTGCAGGCCTGGAAGCCCTGCCTCGGCATCCCTAGCGGGCATCCGTGAGTAGATTGTGTTTCTGTTTAAATAAAAAGAAAAGTTTCATCTGCGCTCGTAGCGCGTTGTTGTGCCTGCTCTCCCCCTCCCCTCCCACTTCCTGGTTCTCCTCTCCCTCCCGCCTCCCTGCCCACCCACCCCCCCCTCTGATTGACTTCTGCCTGCCTTCTGGGCTACTCGACGCCCGCTCCCCCTGCTCGCTTCTTTGTGTAGCTGAGCGTGGGAGAGCGGTCGCCGGTGGCCCCGAGGGAACTGCAGGCCTGGAAGCCCTGCCTCGGCATCCCTAGCGGGCATCCGTGAGTAGTTTGTGTTTCTGTTTAAATAAAAAGAAAAGTTTCATCTGCGCTCGTAGCGCGTTGTTGTGCCTGCTCTCCCCCTCCCCTCCCACTTCCTGGTTCTCCTCTCCCTCCCGCCTCCCTGCCCGCCCACACCCCCCCTCCCCTTCCTCTCCTCCCTCTTCCTATAACTACACCCTTTGGGGCAGCCCTCTGCCCGGCAGCCCCCTGCGGCTAAGGGCCCCAAGGCCAAGGGCGACTCCTTCAGTTGCGGCTCCCTGTGTGTCTGCAGGTGTCCGCAGGGGACGCAAGGCGCCTGTACTTTGCCATTTCCACCTTCGCGCGGCCCACCCCACCTACACCTGGTCACTTCCTTCACATGGTGTCTTCACCTCACTGTGTTCCACAGTTGGGGTACACTTGGGTTTTTTCTCCCCTCGCAGGATTCTCTAACTTAGGTGGCCTCTGTACCTAATACTCATTTACTGTTCTGAAATGTGGTAAACTTGGGTTTTTTCTCCCCTCGCAGGATTCTCTAACTTAGGTGGCCTCTGTACCTAATACTCATTTACTGTTCTGAAATGTGGTAAACTTGGGCTTGCCGCTCACGTCCTGCCTGCGTGCTTCTCGTATCGTCTGTCTTCCCGCCCCCACACTCCCTCCTACTCCATGGCTCTCTATCTCGCCTATCTTCTCTAACTGCTTCTCTATTGACTATCCTGCTCTCCTCACTAAATCTGGTAGGAAAAAGTTTAAAAAGGACATCCTGGTCTCCAACCCAGGCCTCCCTATCGCTGACACCTACACTAGTGCCTGCTCTAAGGAAACTCTCACTGACATCCTCTTTTTCGTGCCTTCAACTGACCTATGGACCCTTCATATGGTCTCTGTGCTCTCTCCTTTTTCCTCTTCTCCCATTAATGGTGGCACCCGTTGGGATGTCCTCTTGGCCCCCTTCCGCTCCTCTAAGGCCATCATTAATGTCTACGCTAATGGGACCATCTTGGTCCAAGGCCCTCAGGCCAACCTTCACCTCTTTGATAGACGCTTCCCTCGCCTCATCAACTTCCTTTCCTCCCCTGCTGTCCCCCCCTGTCTTCGGCTACCTTGCCTCTACCCTCCCTCCCTGCCCCCTCTCGCACTCCCTCTTCACCTCCTTCTTCTACACCTCCGCAGGGCGTACCTCTGATCTGTACCCCTCCCCGGAATTCCTTCAAGGATGGCAACCTTCTCCACTTTGCCACTCTTAACTCTCGCTCTGCCATCAAGCATTCCTCCGATATCTGTCGCCTTCTTGAGGAACTGGACCTTGACGTCCTCGGTCTCACTGAGACATGGTTCACAGCCAGCTCTGTCACAAGCTTTGACACACTCCTACCTGAAGGTTACAAGATCCTCTCTGTGCCCAGGCCCAACCGTGCAGGGGGGGTGTTGCCCTTATCTTCCCTGAGTTGATTCCTGCCACTGTCACTCCTACGCAGACCTACTCCTCTTTTGAATGTCTTGTCTGCCGACTCTCTCTCTCTCCTAGCCATTCCCTTACCGTGGCTACTATCTATCGGCCACCTGGTCAAATTTCCTCCTTCCTCTCTGAGTGGGCTGACCTCTCCTCCTCACTCCTGTCCTCTACCACTCAACTCCTCTTTCTTGGTGACTTCAACATCCACCTAGATGCCTCCTGTCCCCCCACTGGACTCTTTTGTGACCTCTGCGACTCTCTCTCACTCTCTATTCTCCCGTCTGGGCCTACTCATTCTGCAGGGCACACTCTTGATGCTCTGATCTCTTCTGACCTTCCCCTCTCTGTCCCTCTCTCCACTCCTCTCTCCTGGAGTGATCACTTTCTCCTATCCTCCCACCTCACCCTCCCTACCCCACAGGCAAAGCCACCCTCATCATTGCCACCCACCTTCTCGGTCATCCAACCCATGAAGCGCGTGTCAGTTGCGGCTTTCGCTGCCACCTTCTCGCCCCCCCCTCCTCCTTCGGCTGACTCCCACCCTGACACAGCCCTCTCCTTGCTCCACTCTGCTATATCTGATACTCTTGATATCCTTGCCCCTGTCATGAAAATCCGCCTGAAGCCCAAAGCCAAATGTAACTCCTGGTATGATTCGGATCTCATCACCCTAAAACGCAAGTGCAGGGTGGCAGAGAGGAAATGGCGTGCTTCATGTTCATCCTCTGACAAACTGGCCTGCCGCCTGCTCCAAAGGCAATACCGTCTCTCTGTTCTCACCAAGAAGAGAGCCCTTATCCAAGCCCGCATCTCTGCGGCATCTAACAACTCGGCTGAACTCTTTAAAATCTGCAAGGAGCTTGCCAACCCTGCTGCAGTCTCTATCTCTCCTGTCCCCTCCCAGGCCCTCTGCACTGCACTGGCCTCCCACTTCATCTCTAAAACTCAGGACATCCTGTCCTCACTCTCCTCCTATCACCTCCCCCCCTCTCTTCCCTGCTCTTCCTCTGGCCCTTCTGCAGCCACCCCTCCTCCCTCCTTCTCTGCCTCTCCCCTTTTTTCTGCTGACGAGGTTTCCAGACAAGTCCGATCTATGAAAGTCTCATCTAAACAGATTCACCCCTGTTCCTCCAAAACTATCAAGGACCACATCGACTCCCTGGCTCCTGCCCTGGCTGACTTTTGCAACCACTCCTTCGCCTCTGGAGTCTTCCCATCCCCCCTCAAGCACTCCCTTGTGCACCCTCTCCTTAAGAAACCCTCTGCTGACCCCTCCTGTCTGGCTAACTATCGCCCAATCTCCATCACTCCCTTCCTGGGCAAGCTCCTGGAGAAACTGGCCATCTCCCAGCTTAACCTCCATGCTGAAGCTGTTGATAGTCTCCATGACCATCAATCTGACTTCAGAGCGGCCAGAAGCACGGAAACTGCTCTCCTGAACATCCGTGAGGACCTGCTCTTGAACCTCGACTCCAACACTCTGTGTGTTCTCATTCTGCTCGATCTCTCTTCTGCCTTTGACACTGTCAACCATGCCATCCTGCTCAACCGTCTCTGTGATAACCTGGGTATCACTGGTAAGGCTCTGGCGTGGCTGACCTCTTTCCTTTCCAATCGACCCTCCCAGGTCCAACTTGGTTCCTTCCTCTCTGACATCTTTTTCTCCACCTGTGGCATTCCCTAATCTCTCTCCCTGGCTGTTCAACTCCTTGCCCACCGCATCGCCGCCCTCTGCCCCAACTTTCAGTGCTATGCGGACGATACCCAGCTCATTTTCAGGCTACCCTCGGCCTCCTCCTCTCCCTCCCTCATCTCTGACTGTCTGTCTGCTATCCAGGAATGGTGTGCTGCCAATGACCTCTGCCTTAATGCTAGTAAGATTGAGATCCTACTCATCGGCACACCCACTCCCTCCTTCCCTGCAGCTCTCTGGCCGGCCTCTCTTGGCCCTCTTCCTGCTCCTACCTGCAAGGCAAAAAACCTCGGGGTCATCTTCGACTCCACACTCTCCTTCTCTCCTCATATATCTGAAGTCACATTACCAGCTGCACCTCCTCAGAGGTATTCTTCCCTTCCTCTCCTTCCCCCAGAAGCTCACTGTATCCCGAGCCCTGGTTCTCTCGAAGCTGGACTACTGTAACAGCCTCTATCTTAATCTGCCTGCCTCCACTCTCCGCCCTCTGCAACTCATCCAGAACAGAACTGCGAGACTTGTCCTTGGCCTCAAGCCCAGGGACCGTATCTCTCCAGGACTGAAATCTCTACACTGGCTCCCAGTGGCTGCGAGGATTAAGTCCAAAACCCTCTGCATTGTCCACAAGGCCTTCTGGGGCCTGGGGCCTAAATACCTTCAACTCTCTCTTCCTAAATATCTTCCTTCCCGAGCCCTATGCTCATCCGTCTCCAACTACCTCAGGGTCAGCCACTTCTCGAAGCAACGAGCTGGGGGTAGATCCCTCTCCGTGGCAGGGGCCTCCCTCTGGAACAGCCTTCCTGCCTCCCTGAAACTGGAGGAGAACCATCTCCGGTTCCGGAAGCACCTCAAAACCTTCCTCTTCACTTCTGCTTTCTCTCTCCCTCTCCCCTGCTAAATTCTTCACCAAAACTGCACTGATTCTGCAACTGGGCCACTCTCACCGACCTCGGTCCTGGGCCCAGTCACTCTTCACTTGCACTGCCTCCCTGGCAACCCCTGCACTGCGGGACTGTCTCTGTATCACTACACCCCCCCTCAGCACTTGTCTGCACTTACCTTGCCACCAGCTGGCCCTTTTTATTTATTATTTTATTTCTATTCTACTTATTTGTACTGCACTCCCCCGCCTCCCCCTTCCCCTTGCACTTTTTCCCTTCCCCCTACCCCTGCACTTGCGCGGTCTGAATGACACCTGGCCTAGTAGGATCGTTGTCTGTCTTCCCCTTGTTCCCCCCTCCCTGCCTCGTCGCACCTTGAAACACTTGTGTATAGGCGCGTTACAAATGCCATATCATATCATATCCTACACAATAGGCACTCAGATACAATAATATAAACAAACACTGACCAGAGCTTTGGTATCAAAGTATATAATTATTTATTTAAAAACACACTGTTTGAAACACTCCAGCACTCTTATTGTAAAATACTCCAAACACAGTTACTATTATAATATATACAACCCTTATTCCTTATCAGATAAGTCTTAGTTAACACCACTTATTTTCATACAGAAGTGAGCGCTTAATTATAGATGGCACTCCAATAAGTTTATGAAAAAGGGAGGGAAAAAGACAGAATATGGAAAGGTACACCACTCTAAGATTTAGGAACACTATTAGCAAGGCAGAAGAGCAAAAGTCACTTGTGAGCCAAAGTCCATAGGCTGGGCCCACTCTTAGAGAGAGCAGAGCACAAATGCGCCCAAGATCACACAGTTAAACTAGGCTTTGAAAGACTTGCAGAGAGTTCGAAAAAGAGTTTAGAGAGGCTCAGAAAAGTTTAGCCAGGGTGTCCCAGGCTAACCCAGGTTCAAAAGCCGGGGGCTAAATCTACCCCGTACAGTCGGTGGCAAGGGAAGCCAGGAGGGACACGGTACCTTAAGTGGGAAGGATCCTCCAGCAGTGGCAGTTGTTCCTGGCAGTGGGTGCAAGTCTCGTCGTCGTCCAGGGGAAGAGAAGATCTCGACTTGGAGGAAAGATGAAGGTCGTTGCACTGCCAGGGAAGAAACCAGCCGTAGAGTTTTCCGGTTAAAGGTAATACCCTTTAATGCGCGGTCGTGGTAAAACGTGGTATCCCGGTTGCCGGGGTGCTTGGCACAGTCAAGGCGGCCACGAGATACGTCGGGAAGGTGAAAAGACGGTAAAACTGGTTATCCCCACCAGTCAAAGGAAGAAGACTCTCCGGCGGGAGATCTCCTCTGTCGTTGGGAAAAGTGGTGAGACGGTCCAGCAGGGCTCCACCGGTGGTGTCGTCGTGGCAGGTCGGCTCAGCTTCTGCCTCGTTGGATTCTTAGGTCCTGTGGTGACTTCTGAAGGTCCAGTCCCCAAAGCCCTGCTTTTATGCAGAAAACTCCCATTCACTCAGCCTAGCTGTCACTCAAACATGATAAGTGGTGAGCCGGGCGGCTCACCACTCAGTCCAGGGTGCCTAAATCCCCCTCCACCCCTCCTAAGTACCCCAGACAGAGTGGCACCACTTTGGAGGGCTTCTGTGGAGAAGCCCGCCAAAAAGTGGAACAAAGGGCTTGACTTAGGTTTGGAGTCACAGGAGAGAACACAAACGCCATTTTAGAACCGAGTTTTGGCAAAAAATACCAACCGGAGAATTAATATTAATTAAATAAACCGGCGGTATGTTTGAGGCTATCGTAATTAAATAAATAAAGATAGTAGCCTCGAACAATGGGAAAATCCCATAGAGAAATATTCGCGGTTGAATATAAAAAGTAGTATCCACTGCCACCAGCCAAAACTCGATCAGGGGGAACGGAGACGTGCCCCCTCGACTAACAGACCCCGGGGCAATTGAATTGCCCCAGCCAGTACGTCCACAATATGATGGTTTGTACTGGTTCTGTTCAGAATTTAAGACTAGTAAAGTCAATGGTGACTTTACATGCCCTGGGAGATAGTAGTCAGTCCCAGGGTATGGAGTCTATACTGGGGGGTCACTATGACACCCCTGTGTTACTGCACTGAGTGTGCTGTGTAACACACATCACAACAACACATGAAGCCCTATGGGATAAAAGACCCCATAGCCCATTAAACACATCTAGAGTCAAAGAAACACACTTAAATCATGCCCATGAGTGAGGGTAAAAGAGTCTCACTCTTGGCAGGAGAAAAAAATAAACCCCAAAAATCCAGCAAAGCTGCTGGGGGACTCACTAGGTTAGGAAATTCAGCCTAAACAGAGAATTCTCCCTAACACTCGTCCCCCCCCCCAGACTAAGGGACAGGAGGATTTAATCCACTCCTGGATGAACCTCATACCTCTAGTCGATGACATACATCCTAGAGAGTCCATCAGGATTTTGATGGTGACACCCTGACCTGTGCTCAATGGTGAAATCAAACCCTTGCAGGCAGATTGACCATCTCAATAGTTTTGGATTTTCTTCCTTCATTTGCATTAACCATCTCAAGGGTTGGTGGTCAGTCTGAATGACAAAAGTAGAACCATACAAGTATGGCCTAAACTTCTTCAGTGCCCACACAATAGCAAAGCATTCTCTTTCGATTGTTGCCCACCTTGTCTCAGGATCCTTCAGCTTACGGCTGATGAAGCAAATGGGGTGCTCCCTACCCTTCTCATCCAGTTGGCTTAGGACTGCACCTATACCTACATTGGAAGCATCAGTTTGTACAATGAAAGTTTGGTGTTAGTCAGGAGCTCTCAGTACTGGAGCTTGGCAAAGAGCTTTCTTCAGTTTTTCAAAGGCCCGATTGCACTCCTCATTCCGTTTGACCTTTTTAGGGAATTTTGGAGAGGAGATTACATTCAGTGGAGAAGCTATGGTCCCATAGTTCTCAATGAAATTCCTGTAATACCCAGTGAGGCCTAGGAAGGCTCTCACCTGGGTTTGAGTAGTAGGTGTTGTCCAATTTTGCACAGCTTCAATTTTGCTGAGCAAAGGCCTTATTTCTCCACCTCCTACCTCATGCCCAAGGTAGACCACTTTACTTTGACCTATCTGGCATTTACTTGCCTTGATAGTCAAATTGGCCTGCTCCAGAGCCTGCAAAACATGCCCTAGGTGGTTCACATGATCCTCCCAGGAGTGGCTGAAGACTTCAATGTCATCCAAGTATGCCATGCAGAAGTCCTCCATCCCAGCTAGAACTTGATTCACCATCCTTTGGAATGTAGCAGGTGCATTTTTTAATCCAAATGGCTTGACCTTAAACTGGTACAAGCCAACTGGGGTGGAAAATGCAGTTTTCTCCTTGGCATGGTCTGTCAAGGCTATTTGCCAATAGCCTGACGTAAGGTCAAATGTGCTGAGGTACTTGGCTGCACCAAGTTTATCCACCAACTCATCTGTCCTTGGTAAAGGGTGGGCATCAGTCTTTGTGACCGCATTAAGAGCTCTATAGTCCACACAGAATCTCAAGTCTTTGGATCCTGCCTTTGGTACTAACACAACTGGGCTAGACCATGGACTAGTAGAGGGTTCTATTACCCCGAGATCAAGCATCTTCTTGACCTCCCCCTTGATATGGGTTCTCACATTTTCTGACATTCTGTATCCTCTGCTTTTGACTGGCAGACAGTCACCAGTGAGTATCTCGTGCTGTCCCAAGGGGTCAAGCCTGGTGAGAGTGAGAACAGGGAGGCAAACTGATTTAACATAGATTTGCACTCCTCTTGTTGCTCAGGTGTCAGATCTGAAGAGAGATTGACTCCTTCAATTTTTTCATCTAAAGGTACACCTCTGAGGAGATCAGGGAGAGGCTCACTCTCTTCTTCCTCTGCTGCTGAAGCTAGAAGCAAGGCTCCTACTTCAGGTCTGGAGACGTACGCTTTCAGTCAGTTGGTGTGGAAGACTCTAGGAGCTTCCCTGGGTCTGCCCAGATCCACCAGATAGTTGACTTCTCCAAGTTTTCCCACAACTTTGAAGGGTCCCATCCATTTGTCTTGCAATGCCCTCTGCCTTGTTGGGAGCATAACGAGAACTAGCTGGTCTTGAGTGAACTCAACCATGTTAGCCTTTTGATCATGCCAATGCTTGACCAAAGCTTGTCCAGCTTTCAGGTTATCACTAGCTTCTGCCATCATGTCTGACATTCTCCTCCAGAGACCTATCACATAGTCAGTCACTCTGACTGGCTTGAGGGGAGGAGCACCTTCCAATCCCTCCTTAATCAGGGCCAATGGACCTCTGACTGGATGGCCATAGAGAAGTTCAAAGGGAGAATAACCTACTCCCTCCTGAGGGACTTCTCTATAAGCAACGAGAAGGCATGGCAGTAGAAGGTCCCACTTTCTTTTCAGAGGTTCCTCTAAAGCACCTATCATGCTCTTCATGGTTCTGTTAAACCTTTCTACTAACCCATTGGTCTGGGGGTGGTATGCAGTTGAGAACTTGTAAGTAACTCCACAGGTTTTCCACATGGCTTTCATGTAGTGGGACATAAAGTTTGACCCCCTGTCGGATATTACTTCCTTAGGAAACCCAACCTTGGTAAAAATAGCAAGGTGGGCCTTAGCCACAGCCAGAGCTGTAACAGTCCTCATAGGGATTGCCTCAGGGTACCTAGAAGCATGGTCTACTACAACAAGGATAAACCTGTTGCCTGAGGAGGTTTATGGATCAAGGGAACCAACAATGTCCATCCCTACCCTCTCAAATGGGACTCCCACAACTGGGAGAGGCACTAAAGGTGCCACATTCTTGGAGCCAACCTTACCAGAAGTTTGGCAGGTATGGCAGCTCTTGCAAAACGTATCTACCTCTGCCCCCATTTTTGGCCAATAGAAATAGAGTGAGAGCCTTTCCTTGGTCTTCTTGAAACTCAAGTGACCAGCCAAAGGAATCTCGTGGGCTAAGTGCAAGAACTGTTGTCTGTTTTCTTGAGGTACTACAAGGCGTTTGTAGTCCCCAGGTTCAGACTCAGTTGGTTCACTGTAGAAGAGGCCATCTGCAGTGCAACCTATACTTCCCAGGCTTTTGTCCATCAGCCTGAGCAGCTGCCTGGTGGCGGAGACCCTCCAGAGTTGGACATTCTCTTTGCCCCGTACGGAAAGCTGCCCTGCTGGGCCCACCTTCTGCCAGTAAAGACTGCAGCTCAGGATGGTCCTCAGGGTCTAGATCTCCAATATGTTCTTGGCCTCCTACTAGCTCTTCTTCAGAGTCTAGTTCAACCACGCAGGGTTGTACCTCCCTCTCAGCCTCAGCTGGAGGTGGAGTTACAGGTGTAACTGTTGGAAGCACTGGACTGCTTGCTGCAGACTTCTTCCTAGGAGTCTTGGGTTGCCCCTTTGCTCCTGATCTGGTAGTTACTGCAGTGAGTTGCTCCAGTGGTAAAGGAGTGATCTCTGTCATCATCTCCTGAGATAACCCTTGCAGGGTTTTCTCTCTTGAAGGTTTTGTGAGCTCCTGTAACCTTTTACTAGGTGGTCTGGGGGTATGGGACACAACTCCAAGAACTTTCAGGTCATTACCCAACAGAACCCTACCTGGTACTTCACATTGTATACTGACAGGTAGCTTTACAGCCATATCATTACACTGGATGAGAACTGGTAACTGGGGACACATCTGCACAGGCCCTCCAGCTAACTTGGTGAGGTGCCTTAGCAACATCCTCTGCCTTGAAAAAGGATTAATCCACCACAGTTATGCTGGCCCCAGTGTCTCTAATGGCAGGAGTCTCCTGACCATTCACCTGGACACTGTCTTTATAATACTCTTTAGTATTATCAGGGATAGAATTATACACATCTAAGTTCTGTGGTTCCCACAAGCCCAGAGAGACTAAAGAAACACTGGCTGAGACACCAATGGGTTCATCAGCCAGCAGTAGAAAGTTTCCACTTGCCATTGGGACTTCCTCTTCTGGAGCGAAGGCTAAGGAGGCAAGTTGGATCCCTGAAGGTTTACCCTTGCATCTGGGATCTCCTTTCACATGGTCAGTAGAGCCACAAACAAAGCATTTACCGAATGCCTTCTGGAATGGTGGCTTGTTCTGGCCTCCCTCTGGTTTGGCACCAGAGGATAAACTATTCTGCTGTGTTTTCCCTTGTGGCTTACCCTTATGGTTTTGTTTGGGGCCCTCTTTGGAATTTGCAGTATTAGAATTCTCTTTGGAGTCCTTTTTAGACTGTTTCCCCTCATTCTTTTTCTGAGTTACCCCAGAATCCTTGTGAGTGGTCCTGTCGGCAACCCACAAGTCAGCACCCTTAGCTAGTTTTCGTGAATCTAATTCCTTTGAATCAGCCAAGTGCTGTCTGAGCTCAGGAGAGCAGGCATCATAAAATTGACTCCAACATAAAAAGATTCTTCATACCCTCATAAGTGTTCACCTTGTAACCCTTAATCCATCCCTCTAAGTTGTTCAACCCTTCACTCACCCAGGTAGCCCAAGGGGTACCATCATGCTTTTTGAGGGTTCTAAACCTCTTACGATACTGGGAAGGGGTCTTCCCAAATCTAGCTATCAGAGCTAGTTTCACACATTCATACTCTTTCCTATCCTCCTCCCCCAACTCCATTACCACATCAGTTGCAACAGGGGGAAGCCTAGAGAACAACCAGGTGAGTAAGTCATTTCCTGTGATGTTCTGGAGCCCATGATTATATTCAGACAGAGACAACCAATCCAACACATCCAACTTAGGCTCATACATACCAACCAATTCTTTAGGCATCCGGGGACTGGAACTTCTAAAGGAGCCAGAGAGAGAAGCATTTTCAACAGACAATTTCTTCATTTCTAGCTCATGCTTGAGCTCCATTTCCCTTAGCCTTAGTTCTTGATTCAGTTCCTGGTGTCTCAGTTCAGCCTGAGAATTCAGTCTCTTGAACTCTAGTTCAAGTTTCATTTTCTCTAATTCAAGATATTGAGGACTAAGTGTGGGACCTGGCAAAGGCCCAGTAGGTACAGCAGGTAGAGCAGACAGAGGCCTAGGGGGGACAGTCACAGCAGCCTCACCCTCCTTTTCTGACTCTTCCTCAAGACTATCAACATTTTGATCAACATCAATCTCTATACTGTTATCTACAGTTTCTGGCATGGTAGGTTCCTCTGAACCATCATCCAGACTTTGGTTAGCTAACAACCTTTCTATCAATTCCATTTTCTTGCCTTTAGTCAGGAGATTCTTATGCTTACAGAGAACTCTTAAACAATCAGCAGTTTTTGTAGCGAGGGACTCTTGACTATAATTTTCCATAGTTGACATGTTAGAAAGATTACTTTTTCAGTGCTAAGCTTTGTGGTTAGTTGTACTAAGGTATCCTAAAGCACTCTAAAATGTATACTCAATACAAATCCCACCGCTGTACACCAGTGTTAGGCAGAAACCTGTGCAGTTCCCTTAGGGAACACTGCAAAAGATTTAGGACTACAGGTGTTAGCAGTAAACCCACTTGGTAGCAGTCTGTACCACCCAGATTTACCTGGTAGCTGTGGCTGAGCAGTCAGACTTCCCTCAAGAAGAGTTAGGCAGTATGCAAAGTATACACAATAGGCACTCAGATACAATAATACAAACAAACACTGACCAGAGCTTTGGTATCAAAGTATATAATTATTTATTTAAAAACACACTGTTTGAAACACTCCAGCACTCTTATTGTAAAATATTCTAAACACAGTTACTATTATAATATATACAACCCTTTTTCCTTATCAGATAAGTCTTAGTTAACACCACTTATTTTCATACAGAGGTGAGCGCCTAACTATAGATGGCACTCCAATAAGTTTATGAAAAAGGGAGGGAAAAAGACAGAATATGGAAAGGTACACCACTCTAAGATTTAGGAACACTATTAGCAAGGCAGAAGAGCAAAAGTCACTTGTGAGCCAAAGTCCATAGGCTGGGCCCACTCTTAGAGAGTGCAGAGCACAAATGCGCCCAAGATCACACAGTTACACTAGGCTTTGAAAGTCTTGCAGAGAGTTCGAAAAAGAGTTTAGAGAGGCTCAGATAAGTTTAGCCAGGGTGTCCCAGGCTAACCCAGGTTCGAAAGCCGGGGGCTAAATCTAACCCGTACAGTCGGTGGCAAGGGAAGCCAGGCGGGACACAGTACCTTAAGTGGGAAGGATCCTCCAGCGGTGGCAGTTGTTCCTGGCAGTGGGTGCAAGTCTCGTCGTCGTACAGGGGAAGAGAAGATCTCGACTTGGAGGAAAGATGAAGGTCGTTGCACTGCCAGGGAAGAAACCAGCCGCGGTGTTTTCCGGTCAAAGGTATTACCCTTTAATTCGCGGTCGTGGTAAAACGTGGTATCCCGGTTGCCGGGGTGCTTGGCACAGGCAAGGCGGCCACGAGATACGTCGGGAAGGCGAAAAGACGGTAAAACTGGTTATCCCCACCAGTCAAAGGAAGAAGACTCTCCGGCGGGAGATCTCCTCTGTCGTTGGGAAAAGTGGTGAGACGGTCCAGCAGGGCTCCACCGGTGGTGTCCTCGTGGCAGGTCGGCTCAGCTTCTCCCTCATCGGATTCTTGGGTCCTGTGGCGACTTCTGAAGTTCCAGTCCCCAAAGCCCTGCTTTTATGCAGAAAACCCCCATTCACTCAGCCTAGTTGTCACTCAAACATGCTAAGTGGTGAGCCGGCCGGCTCACCACTTGGGCCAATCAGGACGGAGTGCGACTTGAGTTGCCTAGGCAACTCAGTCCAGGGTGCCTAAATCACCCTCCACGCCTCCTAAGTACCCCAGACAGAGTGGCACCACTTTGGAGGGCTTCTGTGGAGAAGCCCGCCAAAAAGTGGAACAAAGGGCTCGACTTGGGTTTGGAGTCACAGGAGAGAACACAAACGCCATTTTAGAACCGAGTTTTGGCAAAAAATACCAACCGGAGAATTAATATTAATTAAATAAACCGGCGATATGTTCGAAGCTATCGTAATTAAATAAATTAAGATAGTAGCCTCGAACAATGGGAAAATCCCATAGAGAAATATTTGCGGTTGAATATAAAAAGTAGTATCCACTGCCACCAGCCAAAACTCGATCGGGGGGACGGAGACGTGCCCCCTCGACTAACAGACCCCGGGGCAATTGAATTGCCCCAGCCAGTACGTCCACAATATGATGGTTTGTACTGGTTCTGTTCAGAATTTAAGACTAGTAAAGTCAATGGTGACTTTACATGCCCTGGGAGACAGTAGTCAGTCCCAGGGTATGGAGTCTATACTGGGGGGTCACTATGACACCCCTGTGTTACTGCACTGAGGGTGCTGTGTAACACACATCACAAAACACATGAAGCCCTATGGGGTAAAAGACCCCATAGCCCATTAAACACATCTAGAGTCAAAGAAACACACTCAAATCATGCCCATGAGTGAGGGTAAAAGAGTCTCACTCTTGGCAGGAGAAAAAAAAAAAACCCCAAAAATCCAGCAAAGCTGCTGGGGGACTCACTAGGTTAGGAAATTCAGCCTAAACAGAGAATTCTCCCTAACACCTGCGCCAAAAGTTTTATTAGCGGGGGAATCACTGGGGAACCTACCACTACAGGCCCTTAAGTTGGATGTCATAATAAGGCTGGTCACTTCTTCTACACTCCTATATTTTCTCTCATATTTTGAGGATGCTAGTTCCTCAATTCCCCAAATCTTATCTTCCTCCTCCACAATGTCATTCATAACATCTAAAGGCTCATATTAGAGATGAAAGTCTCCCATTACTATAATCCCAAATGCACTGTGGGAACTCGTCTTCCAGGTGTCCACCCTCTATTGGAGGAGAGAAAAGAGTCGATTTCCCCCTTGCATCAACTGCCGATTTTATAAATGTGTAAGTAATACTTTAGGGTCGTCCACCAGCCTCATATGTAATTCCAGAAAATCTTTAGAGCCATTATTAATAATTCTAATACTTTTAGAAATTGCAGCATTGATCCATATTAGCAATCCCCCACTTGGACAGCCTTGCTTGCCTTGGACAGCTGAGATGGCAAATGTTGCATATCGCTGCATATTGGGAGCTAACGCCCAATGGCCAAGTCTGCTGGAGGCTTATTATCTCATGGGTGCGAATACAAACTGGCCAATCCTCATGCATTATATATCTACAAAACTCCTGCAATGTTCCAAGAAATGATGTGAACCTCCAACCGTGAAGATAGCTCATCTACAAGAGTGCCTACTACAGCTCTAGAATCATGGGCGGTCCCATTGAGTGGGCAAGCTCTATCAGTGATGGGGTGCACATCCCGTCAGTCAAGTAACCCTGGCATCAAGTTATCTCTAGTAGTTTCATGTGCAATGGGTAATAATGGTGTTGGTAACGACAATGGACATGTTTGCCCTTCCTTGCTGCTACTTATTAAGTCCACCCTGCACAATGTGGGGGTTCTAATTTGAATGTTTATGTTCTCCCTCTGTGCAGCTGCTGTGCTTTCTGATGAAGGTGTTTTAGATGGCATCAATTTTGTGCCGGGTCTAAGGGATTTATTAGTCAATGGATCAGTTAGCTTTGTTTGATGCTCTCGGTAGGAGACCTACCGCCTGATCATCCCTCCTGGAGTTACTTGCTAGTGATATACCTTGTAATATAGAAGGATTCATACATTCATACATTCCTTTTGACTGTTCACTATCTTTAGTCCATTAAGCAAATAAAAGCAAGATGTGGGGGCACGGATTGAAGAGGTACCTGCCTGTCAATCTTGCCCAGTTCTTAATTGGCTCTACATGGCCTGGTAGGAGGGGACTTAGCCTCATATGGATTAATAACTGTGGCAATTAAACCATTAGCACCCTGAATGAATCCTGGGGTGTGAAAGGCTATCATCCACTTGTCGGGGGCGGACAGGGCCCGTAATGAACTACAGCCCTGACAAGGCTCAGCTAATGGGCGGTTACAGCCATGTCCACCCCCTGACACGTGGAGTGATTGCCATATTTCATCCATTCTGCCCATGTTCTATGAAGAAACAAGAATAGGATAAGAAGAAGAAATTAAGCTAGATGGTGGAAGTATAGTTCATTTGTTATTTGTTAGGGGACAGAATACCAATAGCAGAGCAATATATATAGAGCGACTATACTCTGATAATGGGGAATAGTGAAGGCACACCCCTAAACTCTCACACCAGAAAAAATACAACCCACTAGGGAAAAAATGCTAATCCACACACAATTTCACTCATCTCTATCGCCTCTCTCAGCTTCCAAGGCTCCCACCCTCACTTTTGAACTATAATTTATCCCTCCCTGTACCTCGCATTACAAGTCATGCTTTGTGGAATACGGATGGGACACTCATATTCTTAGATCTTTCATGGTTGATTGGTTTATGGCCGGTGGTCTGGGGTCGACCGGTATCTTGTAATTTAGGGGTCTTAAAACTGGGGCATGGGCAGGGGCCATAACTTGTGGCTGGCTGGGTGGGGGTCGGAGGTCTGCTTCGGCCTGTCTTTGATAACACGTACACCAAGGCGCTCAGCACTGTCTCATGGCCTTGCAGGGTACATTGTTTCTTAGAGCAACATATTGGCAACACTTTTATAACAAAGGGGGGTTTCTGTGAAAGTTAGCAGCAGTGTGGACCTCTCTCATCAGCGCTTGGGCCTATTCAGATTCCCTCTTCATGCTTGCAGGCTGTATTTAGCACACTGAATACTACTTGGCTGTGCAAACCCTATACTTTGATCATGGCTACAAAATGGTGTCTACTTATGCGCGCCCTATGTCAAAATCACATATAATATTATGATCGCGTTGGGACCCTTGGGACGCGCTCCTCCTCCCTGGTATGTCACAGGTCTTTCAGTGGGACTTGCCTCACCCTGAAGTGCCTAAGGGGGTGGGATGGGTTTGTTCCTTCCCCAACACCCTCCTTGTGTTCTTTCTTCTGCCTCATTCTCCCTTCTTACTGCCTCCTCACATTGGTATCCAGACTCTGCATATGCCCCTCAAGCTTTCTCCTGATTGTGCATACTCTTCAGGTGTGCAAGTCATATAAATACAGCCCCCATCTGCCCCATCTCCTGCTAGATCAACCATACCTCCTCATAATTTTCCGGGTCAGGGGGTGGGACAATAATGGTGGGGTACAACCGGTCCACTTCGTCTCCATAAGGGATGGGGATCATGTGAAGGATGGGGTGGTCAGTTTGTATTGCACTATTTGCATTGTGAGGTACCTCTGAAAACCCAATTGACATCATCATCATTGCGCTGCTAGGTACTGCTTTGGCACAATGCCAGAGGCCCATTTGGCAGGTGCAAAAGATGACAAAGATGAACACGATGACAGGTACGTGATCTTCATGATGGCTCCTAGCCAGGATGGGGTCCAATCAAATGCAATATTAAACCAATCATCTCCTTGGATTTCTGCTTCTTTTTTCATGCAAACTCTTAGACCATGTACGGCTGCGATTATATGGGACACCGACCGATTCTCCACGTCTTCAGGAGGTTCGAATGTGCAGCAGGAATCCCTGACACACCACCGTCCATGGCTGTCAGTATATCTAGGACGTACCTGTTCTGCATCATCATTAGTCTCAGGGAACGCAGCTCGACCTTTATGACCTTTATGATGTTGAACCCGTGTTCAGTGTCATTCACTAATTGTCCTAGCTCCCAGCGCACTATTTGCATCCATTTGGCATTGGCTGCTGCCTGTACACTGGGTAACAGGAGCGAGGCAAAGAATGTTTCTGCCAAGCTGAACAATCAGTATTCATCAGGAATCTCCCCGATAAAATGCAGCAGAGTCTCTGAATAAATAGTTTGATGATTTCTTCTTCCTCTACAACTTCTCATATTGCCCTCTTCTGGGAAGAATGTGAAATTCTGGTGCTGATAATTCCTGGAATCCGGGAGAAATGGTTGGAGCTGTGTCGGTTATTGGCCCCCCTTGCAAGTGTTCTTCTGGGATTAATAGTAGTGCTGAGTGCAGGGTAGCCAGCGAACAGTAGCCCCTCCATGATGGTGTGAGGTGCAAGTACGCTTGTTGGCCACAGACCCAGTAGTAACCCATCACAGCTGCCCTGACCTCCTTCAGGTCTGGAATAAGGAGTGTTCTGTTACTTTTTTCATTGGAGCCAAGAAAAATAGTGCCTTCATTGTGAAAGCAAAGTTTATATGTTTCTTCACTGGTTTTTCCATTACTGCAATTCATGTTAACTTTGTGATGTGCTCTGTCCAGATTTGTGCACAGGTCGCTAGGAGTTCCTCTCCATACCCCAGGAGGCCTTCTGCCAGACAGCTGAGTGTGGTATCTTGCCATTTGCTGTTTATATATTTGAGTCTGTGAATGACTAGATATGGTTGCTGCAAGCATTAAATGTCTCTTGGGTTGTCATTACATTGCAGAGGATCTAGATCAATGAGCTTGAGATGTACTCTGTGTGCCTTTAATCCTACATAGTGCAAGAGGAACCAGGCACTGTGCCTCTATAATAGGTACATCTTGGGGTACTAATACCATGGTTGCTCCTGACATGTGCAGGATGAGTCAACACACATAACAGATAGCATTCATTGTTTGTCTACCTAGCACACTCATGTCACTATACCCGCTATTTGGCATTTCAGGATGTCGTACATTCTCAATGGCATCAAGGCCAAGCCCATGATAGGCGTCATATTTCACCCTTCGTGCTTGCCGTTTCAATCTTTTGTTTAATTTAGTGGGTTTCCTTTTCACACTTATGGTTCTGGCATCATCATGGATGGTTGAATTACGATAAATATTTTTAAAAACAGAAGGAAAAACGTGTTCTCTCATGCTCCCAGTTGTACTCATACGTACAGGGGTACTTGTTGATTTGTTGGCATTGTTAATAGGTTAATTAATGATGTTGTGCATATTTATAGTACTGTTGGTTATATTTGCGAGTACATCCCCTCCTCCCCCCTCTTTTATATGAGCTCTGAATATAAAGAAGCTCCCCAATAAACTCCTAAACTAAACATTAAAATGGCGAAAAGCCCTGCACTAAAGTGCATACCACATGTGTATGAATAAGAACATATGGGGACAGGTTGATATCTAAAACAAATTCTAATATCGCATTTAGTGATTTTTAAGGTGATTGTGTAGTATCTGGGGGTGCTTTGGGGACATCTGAGAGGTGTATCCAGTACCAATGACCTTTCACTTTTACAGCAAGGGGCGTGGAAAACACCACTTCATAGGGATCTTGAAATCTGGGGTTGTTCCACTTATGGACAAAACCGCTGACGTAAATGAAATCCCCCAGGCAGCAGCGGTTGGGCAGGTGGGGAGGTTGTCACAGTTGTGTCTGTGGTGTTTGATGCGTCTTCTGCTCTGGGCGGTGTAATCTGTGAGGAGATACATTTAATGGCGCGTGTTATTGTTGTCAAGTATTCTTTAAATTCTTCTCCTAAAATCACTGCTGTCCAATGTGCATCTGATGCCCTCCTGACAGGGGATATTAATGTGTTTATGCAACAACCAGTTACCACGTCATGGGGTGATGAATGGTGGTCCTTGCTGGGTTGTGTGCATAAGCTGAAGAGGGACAATAGTAAGCAATCCACCCAGTTCTCTTTTAACATGGTGCAAAGCTTAGATAGTTTGCTCTTGAGAAGGCCGTTGATCTTCTCATTGAAGAAATGTGTGCCATTGTCAGACTTTAACACATCACACATGCCCCATTGAGTGAAAACTTTGTGCACTAAAAATGTTGGCACACATTTGGCATCCAGATGCCACAAGGTCCTGCCTCAACCCATCATGAAAAGGGGCATAACACGACAATTAAATATCGGCATCCATTACATCTTTCGCCCATGTCTGTGTAGCTCACGGAACTGGAGTTTGGCCTTGTCGGCCTTGTATCCTTTGTGGGCCAGATGTTGTAGGAGCGTGATAGTCTTTTCAGCAGTGTTGTTCATTGTCACTACACACAAGCAAGTCATCCATGTACTGAATGATTGTGCTGGGCAAGTGGATGTTTCCTAAGTCAGCGTGTTCTATTATGTTAAAGATTCTAGGGCTCTCGCAGTACCCCTGGGGCAAACAAATGTGTTTGTAGTGCTTTCCGCCATCAGTAAATGTTGGAAGGTACTGTGACTTGGGGTGTAAAGGTATCGAGAAGAAGGCGTTTTTCAAATCTTCCACTGTGAAATGGGTTGCCTCTTTGGGGATACTGCATAGAATGGTGGCAGGGTTAGAAACCACAGGAACTTCTTTTTGTACAATGTCATTTAGGGGGCATAAATCTTGGATCATCCTCCAATTGCCCTCATGTTTCCTTTTTCAGTGGGTGGATCATAGTTTTACAAAGTGATGTGGATGGCACTAATAGGCCTTAGTTGAGGAGGGCATGTATTGTCACTATGATTCCCTCTTCTGCTTCTCTTGATAGTGGGTACTGTTTCACCGGGGTAGTACTGCACCTGTTTTTAGTGTTATGTGTAATGGGGTTACCTCCTTTAAAAGGCCAACATCATGTGGGTTGGTGGTCCACAATTGAATGGGTAGATACTCTAAGTCTGCTTCAATTATTGTACCGGTATTGTACCATGATTTCATAAGGGATAACAATCTCTAAAATTATTTCTCCGTCATTGTCATTATTCTCAAACAGTTCTGAATCAGTCACCTCCTTAAGGGGTACAGTGGAGTCAATGCAAAGCACTGTACGCCATTCGCATCCATGCCTGTCTGTTCCTAGTACAACTACTGTCTTTGACGATACCAACAACCCTACCAATTCTGTGGACACCACCGGGCGAAAGATAACATCTGTTGGCACTTTCCCGCAGCCTTTGGTAATTTGTGGCACTGCCTCCAAAAGCACTGTTATTCCATAGATGAACATGTCTGGGTCCACTAGTATAGCTCGGACAACTACCTCCCCTGCCACTGAATGTATTATTACCATTGCCCTTATTGGGCACATACCTGGCGTGGCGCAAACAATGCCATGGTCGGTGAATGAGATTGTCATGTTCAACTTACTGAGCAAATTCCTGGCCAGGAGATTGACAGTAGAAGTCTCTGAATACAATAAGGGAGTGCGCACCACCTTTCCTCCAACCTTTACTTCGAAATCCTTTTTATACAAAACTGTAGAAATAGCCCCAGAGAAGCCCTCCATGTCAAGACTTTTGCCGGATAGCGGGAAGTTCCCCTCAATGTTGTATGATTTTGCAGCACCTGAGTAAACCATAAAGATGAAGTGTTTGTTTCCTATCTCTGGCCCCACCAAGGTTTCCTCGTCAGGGTTTAGGGTCAAAGACAGGACCAGACATGCAAGAATTCTCTGTGAGCTGTCCAAGGAAACGAAAAGGGGATTTCCCCCGACCACAGCTGCACCTCGGAAAGGCTTACCATTTGGTGTTCTGCTGAATGGGGTTGGGCCACTGTATTACTGTATTGCTTGCTTCTGTGTATGCTGGGGTGTGTATTGTTGTAATGCGTGCTGCTGCCGTGCAGGTGGGCCAGGTATCTGCGGGGGTAACTGTGTGCAAGCTTGGTGTATCTCATAAGGTATAGAATTCATTCTGGGTGTCTGCCCTTGTGGGGGGCCCTGGGGTGGTGGGCCATAGTTGTACCCTGTTCCTTGTCTGCTTCTACACTCTCTTGAAAAGTGCCCTGATTTACCACAGTTCACACACTGCGGAAACCCCATCACCCCTCCTCTTGGCCCCATTCCCCCTAAAACTCCCTCCCCTTCCTCCTCAAAAACCACTTCTCCAGTTGCTGTTGTCCTCCCTGTTGCCACTGTGAGTTGTGGGTATCGTGGACCCCGTCCCACTGTGCTTGCCCTCCTTTTGACCACATTGCAGCTATTCTGGCATTGGCAAAGTCTTGGGGGGGTTAAGTCCGCCCTGACTGTGCCGGCGTCGATACTGATGCTTGCACAGTAGCCTTGACTAATTTGTTTTGTACTAGTTTCCCTTCTTCTGCTTGGCACCTCTGAGTCGTTTCCTTATCACACTATTTTATTCCTTTGCAATGATGTATTATGATGCTCTGTATTTTGGCCCACCCCTTCGCCTCAATGCCCAAGATCTTATCTTGTGCCTTTTGCACTTCTTTGGGTAGACCCTTTTTAGTGATAAAGTAGAAAAAGGGTATTGATGGGTCCCACGAGTTACCTGTCTCCACTCTGCACATCTCCTGAATCCTAAGAATAAACTGAGAGGTCTTCATCATCACCCATAGTGCATTGCATTATTGACTTTAGGTCTGGTGTGTCACGGAACGCTCTACGCTACGCATCCCATACCTTTGCCCGAATCTTATTGAACAATGCTGCATTGTGTATATCGCTCCCCAAAGTTACTCACAGGTATCCTGCTTTTACCCACACATTCCCAGCTTGGCCTCCAATAGTTGCCACCCATAAACGTATTATGTCACTGACTGCCAAGGGTACTCCAGCAGCCTGTTCTTCGAATGCGTAAATCCGTTTTCCCGCATGTTAGGCAGAATCACCTGCAGTATCCTTTGGGAACACTACAGGCAATTAGGACTACAAGTCTAACCACAATTTCACCTTTGGTACAAGCCTGTACTACACTAAAGTGGTAGTGATGGCTGAGCAGCCAGACTTATCTCAAGAGTTTAAGTGAGCAGTAGAAGAAGTTACACAAAGGACCAACCAATACAGTGAATCAAGTAAACACTTACTCAAGGTTTCTTGGTAAAAGAATATACATTTATTTACTCAGTCAGTTAGAAAACATTACGCTAGCACAAGCAGCTCAATACCACACACTAATACACCACAAAAATCAAACCGGTAAGTATTTGAACAAGTTTAGCTCCAAAATGAAGTGGGAGCAAAATGCCACTTCATATACTTAATAAAGGAGGGAAAAGACAAGGTCATAAGAATAGTCAGCCCAAATACATTCATAGGCAGGGCAAAGGGTTTCAGTTAAATACAACCAGCAATTCTTCTCAACAGGCCTGGGCCAAAGTCAATGGTTCAGAGTCTTTTGTATAGAATAGCACAGATCTGGTATATAACGGTTAAGTCTTTGCCACAGAATTTTAAAGAATTTGCCTAGGCGAAAGGTTTGACGAAAGTTTAGGGAAGGACAAGCCTTCGTAGTTGAGGAAAGTTTCACACACTTTCTCGATGGCCGAAAAGATTTCCGGACCACGTTTGCACAGTTCCTTGTCAATGAAGAAAGCTGTAGCTGAGGCAATTGTTCCTGGCAGTTCGAGCAGATCTCGCTGTTCCTGAGCTTCAGTCGTGGGGAAAAGGAGGACGTCGGGAGGTTCCTGCACTGCCCAGGGAAGAGGCCAAAAGCTGTAGCAAGACGTCGGTTTTACGTGTGAGTGCCTTAAAGTCCACCAGCTGGTTTCCTTCCCTCTGGCTGTCTGGTTTTCAACAGCACTCTGATGAAAATTCGACCAGAATAGGACGGTGTCCAGGTGGCTTACGAGTTGGTTGGTCCCACCAAACTCAAGGGAAGAAGTTAACCTTGAAGGGCTTCTCTGTCGTCGATGTTTCAGGCAATTCGAACCTGCAGCAGGGCTTCACCGGTCGTCCAGGAGTTGCAGCAGTCCTCTTCCTTCCTCTCCTTTTCGGTTCTTTCGTTCCAGTGGTCGACTCTGCTTTCCAATCCCAAGAGACCTGCTTATAAACAGTTTTCCCCGATTCATTCCAACCTGGCTGTCACTCACACAGCAGGGTGGCTGTCCTTGCTGGACAGCCAGCCTGCCAATCACGCCAGAGTGCATTCAGGTCTCCTAGGAGACTAAGCACAGGGAGTTTCGGGCACCTCCCTCACACCCTGTCCACCCCAGACAGCCCTGGTGCCAGAGGAGGGCTTCAACACTGAAGCCCGCCAAAGGCCAATGAACAAAGGCACCAAACCTGGTTTGGCGCGCAGAGACAAACACAAGATGGACTTTTCCTAAAAGAAATGGTGAAAAAAAATGACCGGAGTCTGTTTTTACAGATAGGTCTTGAGCGCCATATTGAACAACATGGTTGACCCGATTTTTAGCTACCGTTGTTAGCGGTCGCGAAAAATCATGGTAGTGGATCTAAACCACTACCACCAGCCATTTAAAATAGGAAACGGTAACATTTTACTGTTACGTGAGTGTTTTGACTCAAGGGAAGCTAAGCAACCCCTCCAGCACTCTATAGGAAGATAGTGTGTGCTGGGTCAGTACATTTAAAAAGACTAGTAAAGCCAATTTAACTTTACATGCTTTGGGAGACAGTAGTCCGTCCCAGAGAAGGTATTTAACCCTGGGGGAGTCTGAAAGACACCCCTGTGCCACTGCACTGAAGGTGCTGTGTGACACACAGAAAAAGATGATGCCACTGGAGTTGTTTTAAAACTCCATAACCAAAGAACACAAAAGTAAAACACACACAAAATGCATGGAAGAGTGGGAAAAAAGGCTCACACTCTTCCCAGGTAAAAAAATAAAATCCCAGAAATCCAGCAAAGTTGCTGGGGGTCTCAAAAGGTAAGGGAAATTAGCACATATTGAGAATTTTCCCTAACACTCGTCCCCCCCAGACTATGGGACAGGAGGATTTAATCCACTCCTGGATGAATCTCCTTACTCCAGTCGGTCAAACATCCTGGATCGACCATCAGCATTTTGGTGATGACAACCTGACCTGTGTTCAATGGTAAAATCAAACCATTGCAGGCTGATTGACCATCTCAGTAGTGTTGGGGTTTCCCCTTTCATTTGCATCAACCATCTCAAGGGTTGGTGGTTAGTCTGAATCACAAAAGTACATCCATACAAGTATGGCCTAAACTTCTTCAGTGACCACACAATAGCAAAGCACTCAAGCTCAATGGTTGCCCACCTTGTTTCTGGTTCCTTCAGCTTCCTGCTGATAAAGCAAATCGGTTGCTCCCAGCCTTTCTCATCTAGTTGACTAAGGACTGCACCTATACCTGTATTCGAAGCATCTGTCTGCACAATGAAGGTTTTGTTATAGTCAGGAGCTCTTAGGACTGGAGCTTGACAAAGGGCTTTCTTTAGGCCTTCAAATGCTCGTGTTCACTCCTCATTCCACCTGACCTTTTTAGGGAATTTGGGAGAGGAGACCACATTCAAGGGAGAAGCTATTGTCCCATAGTTCTCTATGAATTTCCTATAGTACCCAGTGAGACCTAGAAAGGATCTAATCTGAGTTTGAGTAGTAGGGGTGGCCAAGTTTTGTACAGCTTGTACTTTGCTAGGCAATGGCCTGATTTCACCTCCTCCTACCTCATGTCCAAGGTAGACCACTTTACTCTGACCAATTTGACATTTACTAGCCTTTATGGTCAGATGGGCCTGTTCCAGAGCCTGCAAAACATATCCTAAGTGGTCAACATGTTTTTTCCAAGTAGGGCTGAACACTGCAATGTCATCCAAGTATGTCATGCAGAAGTCCTCCATCCCATTCAGAACTTGTTTAACCATCCTTTGGAGTGTAGCAGGTGCATTCGTTATTCCAAAAGGCATTACCTTAAACTGGTAGAGGCCTGCTAGCATTGAGAATGCAGTTTTCTCCTTGGCATGGTCTGTCAGTGCTATTTGCCAATAGCCTGAAGTGAGATCAAATGTGCTGAGGTACTTGGCTGAACCAAGTTTATCCACCAGTTCATCTGTCCTTGGTAAAGGGTGGGCATCAGTCTTGGTGACTGCATTAAGAGCTCTATAGGCCACACAGAATCTCAACTCCTTGGATCCTGCCTTTTTTTTTTTCATTATTCTTGGTTTAACTGTAATTTCAACAGTTTTTACAAGTTTGTTCCTTCAATATGTCTCAATAAAGAACCATCCTCACCAGTAAAATTGTAATGACTAAACTAATGCATGAATATGAACTGTGAACTGTGCCATGAACTGTCCTATGAGAAGTGTAATAATACTCTTTAGATTCAGGCTTTCCAAAAAATTACCCACTGCGATAACTGGTTTCCGATTAACCCCATCCATTAGGTGGTTCCACTAATAGTTCTCATCAATTTTGCAGAACCTCGAGAACAAATGGCTTAAATGGGTCTTTCTGTGGAGTGCCAGACCAGAACAATCAAGGATCAAATGTCTTAGAGTTTCCACCATGTTTGCTTTAAGGCAGAAGCAACATGTGTTTTCCTTTGTTTTGTCTCTAATTGCCACAATTTAGTTGTTTTTTAGGACATTTAGCCTTGCTCTCAAAACGCTAGATCGAATCCTTTTGTTAGGGAATTTCAGGAGGTAATTTATAGGTTCATTCAGTTTTTCGGCCTTGATTGGATGGTGTCTGGTTAGCTCATTTCTTGCTGCTTCCTCCAAGGTTTTGCACCAGTCGAGTTCTTTGTTTCTTTGCCACTTTTGTTGGGTTGTTGTATAACTCCTCCTCAGTACTGCCTATTTCCTCCAGCAGGTTGAGGTTTTTGCAAAACCAGTTGCCTAGCATTTTGTTTGATCCCTGTTTTTGTTCTTCTCGGATCATCTTGTGCATTTTTAGGGTTGAAATTTGGATTGCGCAAAATAGCATTAGGCCATTTAGATCAACCATCCCTCTTGGAGACACCAGACTTAGTTCACTCCTAATTGATTGAACCAGAGTTGATGCAGGCAGGCGCAGAGTTTTTCTCCAGATGAATCCTTCAAGTTTTTTCCAGATTTCAGATGGGATGGCCGGCATCGCCTCTGCTCTTAGTCGATCGCTGGGACGACTTTAGACTTATAGAAGATGATAGTGCCTTTGAGCGAAAAGCGACCGTATTTTTTGTCTAGCACCGTCATCTGATTGGTCAGACTTTTGGTTTTTGTCCAAAGGGTTTCTAGCATCTGTTTTTCATGTGGGCTTCTGCTGATGGTAACACAGAGATATCTTAATGAAGAGACTGTCTCCAGTCTATCTTTCGCTAATTGTCACAAAAATGTTTTTTTCTTCTTAGTTGTTTTCTCAAGAATCAGCACTTTAGTTTTTCCGGCGTTGATTTGTAGGTCATTTGCTAGCAGATATTCATGCACATTGTCCAATTTTCTTTGTAGGCCAATGGCCGTTTGGTCGATTAAGATAATGTCTGCGTAAATAAGTCTGCTTATTATTTCTTTACCCACAGATGGTGGGAAGGCTCTGACCAGATTTTCGGAATGTGGGTAGTCTCCAGTATACGCGTTATATAGGGCAGGAGCTAGAGGGCACCCTTGTTTACCTCCTCTAGTTTCCAAAGTTTGTATCTTCTTTGAGAGAAGGCCATCTCCAGTGAGTCGCACTCGCATTGAAGTGTCCGTATAAAGTTCTTTTATGGGCACCAAGATTGACTTCGGGCATTCCCAATCAACCAGTTTCGACCAGAGTTTAGATCTATTTACTCTGTCGAAAGTTTGGGAAAGATTGATAAAGGCCAAGAATAGTATGGGTGAACCTTCCAGCACTTTGGCCTTCAAAATGCTCAAGAGGAGAATGTTTGTCGTTGTACCCAGATTTGTTGTGAAACCCGCTTGAAATGGGTCATGGCCTTTTGCGTTTGCTGCCCAAGATGTACATTTCTCTAACAGAAATGCACCGAATATTTTCCCAATACAATCCAAGAGGGCGATCAGGCGATCGTTGTTTGGATCCCCTTTATCGCCTTTCTTGAAAATAGGGATAACATTTGCTGTTCTTCATGAGTCCAGTATGGTGTTTGAGTCGGCACATGTCTTGAATATTTCGGCTATTATCTAATATCACCCAGGATCTGTGGTTTGCTTTCAGTTCTGCGCTTGTGAGTCCATCAGGACCTGGCGCTCTAGAAGCTTTCAGCCGGATGATTTTGGATTCAATGTTTGATTGGTCCTGTTCAATGTCCCATTTGTCCATGTCACGTGGGACGCTCGGGAGTGGCTGTTCCAACGAAGCGAAGAAGTTTGAGAAATGGCTGATCCAGTTTTTTCCATCCACGTTACTGAGTAAGATGTCTTGTGTAGCCCTTCCACCAGACGTTATTAATGACCAGAAAGCCTTTGGCTGCTTCCCACTGAGGGTTTTCAGCATCTGTTCTGCATCTTCTTGGTACAGTTGAAATGTATTTTTTTACCTCTAAGTTTGCCTCGTGTATGTTGAACTTTGTTGGCGCTTTTTTGGCTTTTCTTATCGATTTGCGCATTTCTGATCTTTTTTCTTTTAGGATTGGGCTTGTTAGCATGGATGTGATTTTGCACAGGTTTGTAAGCAGCTGTCGGTCATTGGTAAGGAACCAGCAAGGGGCAGTAATCAAGGTTGGACAAACCCCAATTTGCTGGGCCGTTTCTTTAGCGTACATGTATTGTTTAGTGATTTCAGTTATGTCCGATGTTTTCAGTCAAAGCCGGGTACCACTTTTATTTACATCAAATTTCGGCTGGATTTGGGGGCGTTGGAGTGGAAGGTTTGTCTTTTCAGTCTTCCATATTACCCTTAAAAGGTTGTGGTCACTATTGAGGGTCTGTATGACCCTGAAATTAGTTACCCTTGCCATTAGGGCACGTGAGAAATATATGTGGTCCAGCGTGGCCCAACTGGCACCTTGTTCCCAGGTCGGAATGTGGGTTTCTTTCGATCGCCACTGACTGTGAAGATTTTGTAGGTCTCTGGCGGCCATGATGTCATCCCACAGTTTTCCACGAGCCGTCGTGTCCGAATAGGATTTCACTCCCTTTTTTTACAATGGTTCTGGGCGAGTGGTTTGAACTTCGTAGACCTTTATCTCTGAAACCTATTGACACGTTCAAATCTCCACATAAAATCAATCGTATGATCTACTGAATAGTTTTGTGTGATATCATCCAAGAGATTTTCAATTTTTGTCAAAAGGAGTTCGTAGGTTGTTCTTTGGGGTTCCAGTAGGTATTGACCACCAAATAGTTCTTCGGCAACCTATGATCTTTGGTGGATAGATAGGGGGTTCCAAGAGATCAAGTTAGCCAGTATATGCGGCTCGTTTATGAGCTTTTTTTCAGTGTGAGATTTCTACCTGTACATATGGCTGTGAGTAAACCTGCTCGCGGTCTTCATAGTGGGCCTTTAATGGCTGATGCAAAGGTGATCACACATCCGTCTAGGGAAGGTTTCTAAGTAAGCCAAGTCTCTTGGAAGCACAGAAGAACAAATGAACCCAAGTTAACATCTGAATTATTCATTAGATGTGTAAAGCCATGCGTATTCCAGGAACCCATTGTGACATACTCGCAGAGACTTGTTATGGCCTTCTTCTGGAGTTTGTTTTTAGGGCGTGACCAGATTTCTCGTTGCTAAGATCGCTTGGTGTTTGCCAGAACTTCCGTCAACCAAGCCCATGTTAGTTGATCTTTCTCTTTGGAAGTTGCCTGGAAGTTGTTTTTTATATCCATAGGGCTAGTTTTTTGGTTTCCCTGCTCAATCGTTATGGTCCAGTTTTTCTGTGGGCCCGGGGAGACGTGTTCTGTCTCAAATGAATCTTCACTAATTGATTTGGTAAGGTACTGATTTGCCATGTGTTCTTTGGTTTTGTTTGAAGGGTCCATCGTCTTCGGTCTGCCGTGGTCACTTCTCTTCTCGCTCTTGTATTTTTCTCTTGTATGTCTGCTGCTGCTTCTTTGAAGGTGAGGATTGCCCAAAATTCTTCATTTTAGGTTGTTTTTCAGTTGGTTTGGCACAGTTTCATGAGAATCCAAGGATGTGCGCCTTTTAGCAGCCGGTGATTATATACGGTTAAGGTTGGCGTTCTTTTGGTTCTTGGATAACCTAGATCTTTGTAAGGGTTTGCATAATAGTGGTGTTGTACTTGTGTGCCTCCTGTTTCTACCTGTATTTTGATGATTAACTTCTACTAGGTCATAGCCCAGTGATCGCAACTTAGATCTTGCGTCTCTTATTTGTTTTTTTATTGTGGAAAATTCAATATGTAGATATGCGCTGTCCGTCGAGTTGTCATGCGTAAACTCGACAACCTCGATATCATCTGAAGAGAGCATTTTTAAGGCTATGATGCAGTAGAGCCAAGATTGTTTTTCTGTTTAAGATGATTTGATCTCCTTCTTCCAGCATACGTTCTAAAAGGAAAGAACATGTTTTCATTGTTCTCTCAGACCTCATAAGTCGCGTTCTTCTAGCGTGTCTGTCCCTTTCTTCTGTTGGGATACGTCGAGGTTGTGGGGAAGGTGAGCTTCTCCAAGCCCTCAGGGTGTTATGGGCTCTCGTTCTTTACTTTGGGGCAGTCCGCTCACCCTGCTGAGCCCGGGGGCCTTGCCTTACATTGGATACCCCATTTGGTTGACCCCGGCTTGGTATTGTCCCCGAGGGATGCCCCCCCTTGTAGTTTTGGGGTTGGTAGAAGATTTTTTGGCAGATATCCTTTTGTCCTCTTTTTTGGCTATCGTTAGATCCTTTTTTTCCTCTAGAGTGAAAAATCTTGTCGCCTTTGTGATTGATGTAGGGGATTGTTTTTCTACTTCACCCCCTAGCGTGGCGTTATGAGAGAGTACGGCTTTTCCCTTCTTATTTGTTTTCTCTAATAATTTAATTTCTGAGTCTTCGATGGAATGTTGGGTCAAGTCTAGTACAATCTCCATTATGTCACTTTTCATCGGGGAGGGGGGTTCGCTGTAACTGTCCTTGTTTTTTTTTTTAACTCCCCCCCCCAGTCCGTGTTTGAGAATTAGTGGATCCTTTGGGAGCTGTTTTCTTGCCAAGGGTAATTTCAGATTGTTTTAGGGTGTGCGGTTTTGCTCCCGTTGCAGCCTTAGCTCTCTGTGAAGACACTGAGCTAGTTTTGGTGGTTAGGCTGTGCGGTTTAACTTGTTCTATTTGGAGCGAGGGATTGGACTCTTGGATTGTGCAACCGTTTACTCCAAAAAGTGTTTCAGGGGACTTGGTTGTGGTGTGTGTTTTCAGAATGCGACTGACCGGATCGCTCTTTGAGATCTGTTTTTTGAAGAGTCCCCCCTCTGTCTTATCCAGGCTAGGGTTATTTTGTACTGGTGGATTCGAGAATTGAGTTTGTTGAAAGACTTGAACCTGTGAGGCTTGTATTCCAAAGGTTCCTGGTGTAGTTATTGGGTTTCCATGGGGTGCCAGATTTGGCTGCGCAGAGAACGTGAATGTTTAGGGGGCTTAATTCTGTTTGGGTCTGTACTTCTTGAGAGAGTAGGCTTTTCTGCTCATTGACCTGCGCTCCGCTGTCCTTTTAAGGTTGTTTTTTTTTGTCTTTTGCTAGAATGTAGCCCTCCAGGTGGATCAATCTTGTTTGCATGAATGCAACCATGGTTAGATGGTCTTTGAGCGTATCATTCAGGGATTCATACAATTTTATGAATGGTGCGAGGGCTATTGTTAAAGTCGACATGATCGCTAGCAAGTCAGTCTTTTTGTTAGCGGTTCCGTGATCAGCTTCTCCTGAGATCTTGCAGAGTCTTTTGGGCCTTTTTGGTGAGCTTATGGCCATTGTCCAAGTTTGCGATTCCTGATTGACCATCATTTTTTGGAAAATTTTCTGGTGTGTGATTCGCCGTGATGTCAGAGTGGGCTGGGCTATTTAGCTTTGATTTCGTCGTACTCCTTCCCACATTTTGTGAAGGGTAAGTCTCGTAATCCGTTGACATGGCCTCTGTGACTTTGTTTCTTGTAGATTTAACATTAAGATATGATTTCATAACTTCTCTTTGCATCTTATCCCTGGTTTGGTCCTCGTTTGTAATTAGATGCTTGCTGGCCGACGTAGCTTTTAAGGCCAAACTGGAACCCAAACCGGACTGTGGCCTTAATTGACTCGCAACAGGTGGTGTGCCAAAGTGCCATCTCTTGGAAGGAGCAGTATTGGTTTTAGGCGCACCCATAAGGTACGGGTTTTGTTTTGTTGTGGATTGTGTTAAGTTTAAGGCCGGTTTGTGGAAGTCCGTTTCTTCCAGAGTGCCTTCCAGGAGATCTGCGTCCGATATTTTCCTCCCTTCAATATCTATGATTTGATTTTTTTGGGAGGAAAATAAATTAGTGAACGCCTCTTTCGTAGTTAACGGGTTTTGAGTCAGGTTTATGTTTTTGGCCTTTGGTTTCGACTTTTCTGGTGTTACAAATGAAGGGTCCCTTTGAGTATGTTCGATGATAGTGTTGCCATCCACGACTCTATTTATTTTGGCCCACTCTTTTCCTAGGTTGTGTGCAGGTTTCAACAGGCGTTTGGATTTTGGCTATAGTCCAGCGCCCTTCGTGGATTGCGCTTCTTTTTGTTGATTTTATTTTTGTTTTTTGTGATTGTTTAAGCTTAGTGGTACTGGCACTTTGGTTTTGACCAGTTCAAGGTCTGGCAAATCAAATCCCGTCATCGTTTCATCCGGGTCTGAGACCACTGGCTCTTTCATTGAGTCAGGGTGGTCCAATGACTGTGGCTTTTCTCCTGGGCTGTTTATGGGGCTTGTTAGGTCCACTGTGATGGTGACTGTGTGGACTTTGTTAGTAATCTGATTTGGGTTTGTAGGGAGCCATCCTGGGTTAACCACCGCCCCCACCTCGGATTCCGGTGATTGCACTTCACTCAGCCCTCTCTCCGCCCCTCCTCCGATATACGTGTCATGAGGGCCATGTGTGTGGCAACCACTCCCTCCGTCAGTGGGAGCTCCTCCTCCACAGCGCCCTGTGGTGACAGAGACATGGGGGCAGTACCTTTACCGGCACGGTCTCCTGAGGGGGTCCGCCAAGGCCCCCGGACCCCATCCACCTCTCTGCCATCTCCCCATGATCGGGGGTTGACCTCATCGTTTTCCTCTGCCGGCCCCTACCCCTGTCCCCCTTCCACCTCACACGTGCCTCCCGGCGGGGAGGTGGAGGCGATGGCCCCCTGCCGCGAGAAAGCGGGAATGGAAAATGCAGGTTCACCGGCCAAATTCAGGTTAGAATCTTTTTGCACAGGTGGTATCGGGAGGGTGTTAGGATTGTGATGTAATTCGATCACGCTGGTTATGTTGTCAGTGTCCTCAGTATGGTGCAAAGGTTGTGAAGTCATTCTTAGAGACAGTTCTTTCTTTAGAAAAGAGGACTAGAGTTTTCACTCTGGGAAAGGCGAAACCTCTTTCTCTTGTAGTATAGTTGAAAGCGGTGGAGAGTTCTCCTGTTGGGCTTTGCTATCAAGCCACACCGCAGTTTTCTTTCGCCTTAGTGCTGGCTTTAGCGGGCTACGATGCTCCAAGCCACTGTCTTCACTTCTAGTGCACTGGCCACGCTGACTGCGCAGTCGGTAGGGCTCCTCTCCATGGGGGGCAGTTGGCATCGTTTCCGCTTCAGGAGCCTCAAACCCCGGCCCGCGGACTGCAGCAGACTGCCAACAACTCTGCTCACAACTCTGCGGCTGCTCCGCGTTATGGGTCAGTATTTGTAGCACCGCCTCCAATACTACAAACAGTGTAGAGAGACTCCAGCAGGGACTCGAGCAGGTGCAGCAGACTGCCAAAACCTCTGCTCACAACTCTGCGGCCGCTCCGCGGTATGGGTCAGTATTTGTAGCGCCGCCTCCAATACTACAAACAGTGTAGAGAGACTCCAGCAGGGACTCCCGCAGGTGCAGCAGAATGCCAACAACTCTGCTCACAACTCTGCGCCCGCTACGCAGAATGGGTCAATATTTGTAGTGCCGCCTCCAACACTACAAACAGTGTAGAGAGACTCCAGCAGGGACTCCAGCAGGTGCAGCAGACTGCCAACAACTCTGCTCACAACTCCGCGGCCGCTCCGCGGTATGGGTCAGTATTTGTAGCGCTTCCTCCAATGCTACAGACAGTGTAGAGAGACTCCAGCATGGACTCCAGCAGGTGCAGCAGACTGCCAACAACTCTGCTCACAACTCTGCGGCCACTCCACGGGATGGGTCAGTATTTGTAGCGCCGCCTACAATACTGCAAACAGTGTAGAGAGACTCCAGCAGGGAGTCCAGCAGGTGCAACAGACTGCCAACAACTCTGCTCACAACTCCGCGGCCACTCTGCGGTATGGGTCAGTATTTGCCTTCGGTACTAGAACAACTGGACTAGACCATGGACTGGTAGAGGGCTCTATTATCCCGCGATCAAGCATCTTGTTGACCTCCTCCTTTATGTGGGATCTTACATGATCTGACATCCTGTAACCCCTGTTTTTGGCAGGTAAACCGTCACCAGTTTGAATATCATGCTGGCCCCAAGGGGTCAAGCCTGGTGATATTGAAAACAGGGAGGCAAACTGATTTAACAGAAACTTGCACTCCTCCTGTTGTTCAGGTGTCAAGTTAGAAGAGAGATTAACTCCTTCTATTTTCTCATCTAAAGGCTGGCCTCTGATTAGGTCAGGTAGAGGTTCACTCTCCTCCTCCTCTTGGGCTGAAGCTAGAAGCAAAGCTCCCACGTCTGGTCTTGAGACATAAGCCTTTAAACGGTTGATGTGAAAGACTCTGGGAGCCTCCTTAGTATTGCTAAGTCCACCAGATAGTTGACCTCTCCAATTCTACCCACAAACTTGAAGGGTCCTATCCACTTGTCCCGTAAGGCCCCCTGCCTTGTAGGTACCATAATCAAAACTTGCTGGTCTTGAGTAAACTCAACCATATTGGCCTTGTGGTCATGCCAATGTTTGACCAGAGCCTGACCTGCTATTAGGATGCTTCTGCTATCATGGGTGACATTCTCCTGCGGAGACCTATCACATAGTCAGTGACTCTCACTGGCTTGGGGGAAGGAACACTGTACAACCCCTCCTTAATTAGGGCCAAAGGGCCTCTAACTGGATGGCCATAAAGAAGTTCAAAGCCACTAAATCCAACTCCCTCCTGAGAGACTTCTCTATATGCAAAGAGAAGGCATGGCAGTAGAAGGTCCCACTTTCTTCTAAGGGGTTCCTCTAAAGCACTTATCATGCTCTTCATTGTACAGTTGAACCTCTCTACCAATCCATTTGTCTGAGGATGGTAGGCAGTTGGGAACTTGGAAGTTACTCCACAGTTTTTCCACATGGCCTGCATGTAGTGGGAAATAAAATTGGATCTCCTGTCAGAAATAACTTCCTTAGGAAAACCTACCCTGGTGAAAATACCAAGTAGGGCCTTAGCAACAGTCTGAGCTATAACAGTTCGCATAGGTATAGCTTCAGGATACCTAGTAGCATGGTCTACTACAACCAGGATAAACCTGTTTCCTGAAGATGTGGGAGGGTTTAAGGGACCAACAATGTCGATTCCTACCCTCCCAAAAGGAACCCCCACCACTGGGAGAGGCACCAAGGGTGCCACATTCTTGGCTCCACTCTTGCCAGAGGTTTGGCAAGTGTGACAGTTCCTACAGAATGTATCTACATCAGACCTCAATTTAGGCCAGTAGAAATATAAAGAGAGCCTTTCCTTGGTCTTCTTGAAGCTTAAGTGACCAGCCAAAGGTATCTCATGGGCTAACTGTAGGAACTGGAGTCTGCTTTCAAGAGGTGCTACAAGTCTTCTGTAATCCCCTGGGATAGACTCAGTCGGCTCACTGTAGAAGAGGCCATCTTCCCAGTACAACCTATGCTTCCCTGGCTCTTGCCAGTCCAGCTGGGAAGCTGCCTGTTGGCAAAGACCTTCAAGAGTAGGACACTCTCTTTGACCTCTGCTAAAGTCTGCCCTACACGGTCCACCTTCTGCCAGTAAAGACTGCAGCTCAGGATGGTCTGCAGGATCCAGATCTCCAACAGAAGCAAGGTCCTCTTCCAGCTCTGATTCCTCAGCAGCTGATTCAACCACACAAGGTTGTTCCACACACCCAGCCTCAGCTGGTGGAGGGATCACAGGTGTGATATTGGACGGTCCTATTGGGATGTCCTTGTTGGAAGTACAGGAGTGCTGGCTGTTTTTTTTCTGGAGGTTTTAGGTTGCCCCTTTTCCTCTTTCTTCTTAGAAATTGCAGTCAGTAAGTCCTGTGGACTAGGAGTTATAGTCTCCTCTATAATCTCCTCTGGAGAGCCCCTTAAGGTACTCTCTGGCGTTCCTAGTCTGCTCCTATTTCCTTGTGCCGGGAGGCCTGGAGGTGCTTGATACAACGCCAAGAGTTTTTAAGTCATTCCCCAACAGGACTCTCCCAGGTACTTCACTCTGCACACTTACAGGTATATTGACAGTCATTTCATTACACTGGGTGAGGGCTGGTAACTGTGGAAGCATTTGGACAGGACCTCCAGCAAGCTTAGTTAAGATTTTGGGTGCCTTAGCAACATCCTCCACCTTGGAAAAAGATTAATCAACTACAGTTATGCTGGCCCCAGTGTCTCTAATGGCAGGGGTCTCCTGACCATTCACAAGAACACTCTTTATAATATTCTTTAGTATTATCTGGGATAGGGTTATATACATCTAAATTGTCTTGTTCCCACAGACCCAGGGATACTAAAGAAACACTGGCTGAGACTTTCATGGGTTCTTCAGCCAGTAAGTGAATGTTTCCACTTGCCATTGGTACTTCATCCACTGGGGAGAAGGCTAAGGAGACAGTGTGGACCCCTGAAGGTTTACCCTTACATCTGGGATCCCCTTTCACATGGTCAGTTGACCCACAAGCATAACATTTACCAAATGTTTTTATGAATGGGGGTTTGTTCTGACCTCCTTCAGGTTTGTCCCCAGAAGATACACTAGCCTGATTCGGTTTTCCCTGTGGCTTACCCTTGTTATGTTTGTGGCCCTCTTTTGGATTGGAGGTATTTGAATTCTCTTTGGTATCTTACTTGTGCTGCTTCCCCTCATCCTTCTTCTGAGTTATCGCAGATTCCTTGTGAGTAGCCCTGTTGGCAACCCACAAGTCAGCAGCCCCTGCTAACTTCTTGGGATCAATTTCCTTAGAGTCAGCCAAGTGCTGTCTCAGCTCAGGAGAGCACGCATCATAAATAGATTCCAACATAAACAAATTCCTCATACCTTCATAAGTGTTCACTCTGTAACCCTTAACCCATCCATCTAGGTTTTTCAAACATTCAGTCACCCAGGTAGCCCAAGGGGTGCCATCATGCTTTTTGAGGGTCCTAAACCTCTTAAGATACTGAGAAGGGGTCGTCCCAAATCTAGCTATCAAAGCTAGCTACACAGTTTCATACTCCTTTCTGTCCATATCCCCCAACTCCATTACCACATCAGTTGCAACAGGGGGTAGCCTAGAAAAAAGCCAAGGAATCAACTGATTCCCTGTAACGTCTTGAATCCCATGGTTATATTCAAAAGCAGCCAACCAATCCAAAATATCAAGCTTAACCTCATACATACTTACTGCATCTTTGAGCATGTGGGGCCTCTTAGGACTGGAAGAGCTAGAGGACTCTGGGAGAGACCAGTTTCAAGAGACAACTTTTTCATTTCAAGGGCATGATTCAATTCCATTTCTCTGAGCCTAAGCTCTTGATGCTTTGTTTCAGTTTGAGCTTGGATTCTTTTAAATGCTAACTCCAGTCTCATCTTTTCAAGTGAGACAAATTCAGGACATAGGTTTGGACCGGATGGGGTCCCTGCGGTCAAAGGTTGAGGTCTATGAGCAGGTAGAGGTAAGACAGGGCCTACATTCTGAGACTCTTCTGCCTTACCTAACTCATCCACAATATTAGAGCTGGGCTCTGACATATTATCATCCTCATCAACATTTTCCACATTTGCTACAGGTGTGGGGGTTTCAGACCCCCTCCTCAGACTTTGGTATTCTAACAACGTTTCTATCAATTCAACCTTTTTGCCTTTGGCAGTGAGATTCCTAGCTTTACACATAACTCTCAATTGATCAACAGTTAAAGTCTCTAGGGTCTCCTGTCTGTAGCTTTCCATATCAGTCATGATAAAACAATTGCTTTACTAGTGTTGCTTACCTTTGTGAAGATTATTTGAACAAAAGCAAAAGTAGCACTCTAAATGTAACAAGTCTACTTTATCCTCACTGATGTACACCAGTGTTAAGCAGAATCACATGCAGTACCCTTTGGGAACACTACAGGCAATTAGGACTACAAGTGTAAGCACAATTTCACCTTTGGTACAAGCCTGTACTACACACTAAAGTGGTAGCGATGGCTGAGCAGCCAGACTTATCTCAAGAGTTTAAGTGAGCAGTAGAACAAGTTACACAAAGGACCAACCAATACAGTGATTCAAGTAAACAATTACTCAAGGTTTCTTGGTAAAAGAATATACATTTATTTACTCAGTCAGTTAGAAAACATTACACTAGCATAAGCAGCTCAATATCACACACTAATACACCACAAAAATCCAACCGGTAAGTATTTGAACAAGTTTAGCTCCAAAAAGAAATGGGAGCAAAATGACACTTCAGATAATTAATAAAGGAGGGAAAAGACAAGGTTATAAGAATAGACAGCCCAAATACATTCATAGGCAGAGCAAAGGGTTTCAGTTAAATACAACCAGCAATTCTTCTCAACAGGCCTGGGCCAAAGTCAATGGTTCAGAGTCTTTTGTATAGGATAGCACAGTTCTGATATAACAGTTAAGTCTTTGCCACGGATTGTTAAAGGATTTGGCTAGGTGAAAAGTTTGACGAATCTTTATGGAAGGACAAGCCTTCGTAGTTGAGGAAAGTTTCACACACTTTCTCGATGGCTGAAAATATTTCCGGACCGCGTTTGCACAGTACCTTGTCAATGAAGAAAGCTGTAGCTGAGGTAGTTGTTCCTGGCAATTCAAACAGATCTCGCTGTTCCTGAGCTTCAGTCGCGGGGACAAGAAGGAGGATGTTGGGAGGTGCCTGCACTGCCCAGGGAAGAGGCCAAAAGCTGTAGCAACACGTCGGTTTAAGGTGTGAGTGCCTTAAAGTCCACGAGCTGGTTTCCTTCCCTCTGGCTATCCGGTTTTCAACAGCACTCTGATGAAAATTCGACCAGAATAGGACAGTGTCCAGGTGGCTTACGAGTTTGTTGTTCCCACCAAACTCAAGGGAAGAAGTAAACCTTGAAGGGCTTCTCTGTCGTCGGAGTTTCAGGCAATTCAGACCTGCAGCAGGGCTTCACCGGTCATCCAGAAGTTGCAGCAGTCCTCTTCCTTCGGTTCTTTCATTCCAGTGGTCGACTCTGCTTTCCAAGTTCCAGAGACCTGCTTTTAAACAGTTTTCCCCCATTCATTCCAGCCTGGCTGTCACTCACACAGCAGGGTGGCTGTCCTTGCCGGACAGCCAGCTAGCCAATCCCGCCAGAGTGCATTCAGGTCTCCTAGGAGACTAAGCACAGGGAGTTTCGGGCACCTCCATCACATCCTGTCCTCCCCAGACACCCTGGTGCCAGAGGAGGGCTTCAGCACTGAAGCGCCCCAAAGGCCAATGAGCAAAGGGACCAAACCTGGTTTGTCGCACAACAGTCAAACACAAGAAGGACTTTTCCTAAAAGAAATGGGGAAAAAAGATGACCAGAGTCTGTTTTTACAGATACGTCTTGGGCACCATATTGAAAAACATGGCTGACCCGAATTTTAGCTACCCTTGTTAGCGGTTGCGAAAAATCACGGTAGTTGATCTAAACCACTGCCACCAGCCATTTAAAATAGGAAAAGGTAGCATTTTACTGTTACATTAGTGTTTTGACTCAGGGGAAGCTAAGCAACCCCTCCAGCACTCTATAGGAAGATAGTGTGTGCTGGGTCAGTACATTTAAAAAGACTAGTAAAGCCAATTTAACTTGACATGCTCTGGGAGACAATAGTCTGTCCCAGAGAAGGTATTTAACCCTGGGGGAGTCTGAAAGACACCCCTGTGCCACTGCACTGAAGGTGCTGTCTGACACACAGAAAAAGATGATGCCACTGTAGTTGTTTTAAAACTCCATAGCCAAAGGACCCAAAAGTAAAACACACACAAAATACATGGAAGAGTGGGAAAAAAGGCTCACACTCTTCCCAGGTAAAAAAATAAAATCTCATAAATCCAGCAAAGTTGCTGGGGGTCTCAAAAGGTAAGGGAAATTAGCACATATTGAGAATTTTCCCTAACACCGCACCCGCTGCAAGGGGCGGGAGTACCTTTATCAAATAGTTGTGGTCCATCTGCACCCATGGTACATAATGCCGCCTCCCAGCGCCCTTATGTATAAGGGGCATCTGCATTTTCATCCTACCGCCATCAGTCCTTTTTGCACTTCCCCGCTTCCTTGACACTGCCATTTGGCCAATCCTGCTCCTTAACCTGCCCTCCCACAAGCACTCCACCTGAGGAGTTTGTTCAGGCGCTTGCCCGAATTCCTCATCCTCATCATCCTTGAACTCATCAAACGTACTCCACACATCTTCCGCTCCCTTCACCTTCTTTCTCTATATGCACTTACTTTATGGCTGTGCTATCTATCTTGAATAGGAAATATCTTGCTCTCCACCCCTCTGATCCTTGCTCTATTGGCTTATCAGTTTTCATTTCGCTTTGCGGGGCTCGCCGCCTAGTCAACTCTGTTCTTGCTGCTGCCAGTGCCACTTCTAAATCTCTTTTATTGAAATTGGCATGTGCTGGGACTTCCGGTGGGGACTTGTATGGGGGGTGGTGGCCCTGTTGCTGCTGTTGATACATAAGTCAGGTTAGTATAACCCACTGTAGGGCTGTCTATTAATGGGTGTATCCCTCTCACTATGCTGCCGCCCGTCCTCCCTCACTGGGCAGTTGCCCTTGCTGTCTCTTTGCCGTTCACCCCCTCACAATCTTCTGTGTCTTCAAACATCTTCTAAAGATCTAGTATTTATTTCCTTTTCCACAATTGTTTTCCCTTAAATTTAGCTGTCAGGAAAATGAAGATTTGTTCCAAAATACTCTTATGATGGGAGCCCTGCTCTGGCCACGAGTAGCGCATCACCCCTCCTCTTGTCTTCATCATCCATTGCTCAGGATATTTCTCAATTCCGTCATGATATACACTCTATGGATGTTTCTCCTCCCATTATAAGGGTTCTTGTGACTCACTGCTTCTACGCCTTTCTATCGAGCTGTGCACGCTGCAACTGCCAATAAGTCAAATCAATCCTTCATCCCCTTCTTCCAGTCAAAAATCAAAAAAACCTTTCCCCATCCCCTTTTTCTCCCCACACTCCCACTCACACGCTCAAAACATACCGCTAATTACACAGTGCCCCTCCTCGGGCCTTTACCCTACAAAATAAAAACACGAACAAAGCAAGCTAAAATAAGAACAACTACTACTTCCGTTCCCACCAATTATGAGGGGCTCCTATTTCTTTCCTTTTATCCTCTGTTACACAATGCCTGTGGTACCACCTTCTCCTGTCACTCAGGGAGGCTCCCTACCATTCCATGTTCCTTTCCTTAATATTCTCCTTAAAAAGTTAATAATACCAAAAAAATAAACAAACCACATGCATGCCACACCCACAATTTTAATATCTGAGCATTCACACCCTCCACAGTCTCCCATACACCTGTCCCCTACTTGTTATCACTTGCAATTTCATACTCATGTGCACGTGTTCACCCAAACTCCTCTGTCAGAGGGTTCCGACAACAGCATCCTGCACTCTCCTCGGAGCCGCGCCCCACTCTAAAGAGCAGACAGGAATTCTGCAAAGATGGCTCCTGCAAACCGCTCAGGGATACGCGCTCTTCAGGACTGGTCACAGTAGGTGGGCATGGTCCCTCCAGAACTGCGGCCTGGACACCTCCGCGGGCATGGGGGAGGGGTGCTGCGATCACATTGGGGTCACCAAAGGAAGGCACACCCCTAAACACTCAGACCAGAAAAAATACAACCAGCTAGGGAAAAAGGCCCAAGAAACTCTTGCAAGGATAACAACTTTTATTTTTACAAGTAGGTGAGCCAGCAAAGAATGCTGCTGCCGAGAATGTTCTGAGGATAAAAGGTGCAAGCAGAGACTTAAAAGGATACACAGGGTCATTAATATACAGTAAAAACCTGCACGGCTGGTTTGTGGGACCCTATACATGGTCGGCCTACTCCATAAGGGATGCCAGGCCATTGGCCCCAGCCCAGTCCGTCCGTCCGTCTTCCATCACGCTGGGTCTGCTGGGCTCATCATCTCCAGGGAACAAAGGTTGAAGAGACAATTAGCTACATTTGAAAACTAGTGCTACTTTATCATTGCACAGTGCACCAGGCAGGCTCGAAGACGAGCACAGGGAGAGTTTCTAGGTCACGCTAATCCACACACACACATTTATTTCATCCCGGTCACGTCTATCGGCTTCCAAGGCTTCCACCCTCACTTTTGAACTATAATGTATCCCTCCTTGTACCTCGCATTACAAATCAAGCTTTGTGGAATAATACTGGGACACTCATATTCTTAGATCTTTCATGGTTGATTGGTTTATGGTCGGTGGTCTGGGGTCGACTAGTATCTTGGAATTCAGGGGTCTTAAGACTGTGGCATGGGCAGGGGCCATAACTCGTGGCTGGCTCGGTGGGGGTCGGAGGCCTGATTCAGCCTGTTTGTGATAACACGTACACCAAGGCGCTCAGCACTGTCGCGTGGCATTGCAGGGAACATTCTTTCTTAGAGCAACATATTGGCAACACTTTTAGAACAAAGGGGGGTTGCTGTGAAGGTTAGCAGCAGCGTGGGCCTCTCTCATCAGCACTTCGGCCTATTCAGATTCCCTCTTCATGCTTGCGGCCTGTATTTAGCACACTGAATACTACTTGGCCATGAAGGCCCTATACTTTGATCATGGCTACTAAAGGGCGACTACTTATATGCACGCTCTATGTCAAAATCACATGTAATATTATGATCAAGTGGGGACCCTTGAACGCCTCCCTACCCCCTGGTATATCATAGGTCTTCCAATGGGACTCGCCTCACCCTGTAGCTCCTAGCGGGGTGGGATGGGTGTGTTCACTTCCCAACAATAGTGACAGTGTCCATGGATTCCACATATGTATAATTAGACCATGTACTTGAACAGTCAGGCTTTGACATCGTAATGGAAGATGAGGAGGGATGTGGGCCAATGCATTTTTGCGGGAGGGGATAGAGTTCTAGAACTTTGGGGCATCTCTAGAGAATGAATGACTATGTTTTTTCAACTTCTTTAAGTTGGAAATTGCCAATGAAAGCTCCTGTCCATCTGCAAGTCACATATTTGGGAGAGTTCAGACTGATGGATTTTCAGGTGATTTAGGCTAATTTGAAAATTTGCCAAGCTTAATTTGATAGTTGTGATCAAATCAGCAGTATTGCTTTCATCAGAAATTACAATTTCTTGGAAACCTGCAAGGAGGACATTTCTATACTCCAGTTGTGATATAACAGAGGCGAACCGCTGACTGCAGTGCTAATTCTAGACTAAACTCTGTTATCTTCCCCAGCACACATGAAATGGAACACATTTATCATAGTTCTGACATTATGTCACGCTGTAGCACATTGTCCAGGATAATACCAAGAGACAATACAGTGTTGACTCTGGTGGAAGGATTTTTGGGTTATTTGTGAGGTGGTATTCAGGAATGTGTGGGAAATCTGGAGGAGAAGGAAGTGGAAATACATCATTGTGGCTCTTCTGGGTTAAACTTGAGGCATTGTTCAGACATCCAAAGGTAGACTGTCACATGCAGGAAGTCTTGAACTGTACTGATCTATAGGTAAAGCTGGGTGCCAACAGTGTGTTACTGCCTTGTTCGGTTCATGTCTCTGGTTAGTTCAGACATTCCCTCCATGCATATGTTGAACATTATCAGAGAGAGAAGTGGGCTATGTGGAAATGTACACGCCAAACCTCTGTTTTGTGAGTGAATCATTAGACCCAGTGAGTATCCAATTCATAATCATTGCGAGTAGTCCTGGAGGAGGTGTGTAGACAATTTAAAAAGGGTACCATCAGTGGCAAGGCAGAATTTCATGATATGAAAATACATCATCTGGTTTACCATATTTAATGATTCTGATAGGTCGAGGAGGATGAAAAGCAGGACTCTCTGCTCATCATACACTACTTTGTAGTGACAGTTTCAAGGTTGTATTCCTTCCTGAAAACTAATTGCTGATCCCTGGGCAGGTTATTCCCAGAGATGTGTGTGAGTTCAGCTACTTTGCTTCAAAGCTTGTAAACCCTCTGTTTAGCTAGGACAGGGAGGCCAGTGAAAAAGAGGAAAGTGTTTGTATCAGAAGCATTTGCTGAAATATCATATACAAATACGTTGACTTGACCCACCTTTTGAATGCTTGAGAATTCCCCATGAGATACGGAGGAGGTCACAAAATGGATCCAGCCAGGGCCAATACTACAGAAAACCTCTTGTCCATGTGTATCAGGTATTAGCTGTTTGTGAAAGGTGGAAGTGTTGAACGAGGAAAGTGATTTTTAAAAATATTACAACGCAAAGTAGGCAGTTATTCCAGTTTGTCACATATTCGAACTTGTACTAAGAGAACATGTTAGGAGTAGGGAAAGTGAAAATGTACATTGCAATATTGTAAATATTTACAAGAAAGGATTGAAAAATTAAAGGCATTTTGACATTTAGCTGAAAGGAAATTTGAGGCAAGTCCTAGGGCCACTAAGAGTCTACTGCGCCTGTATTTAATTAAACCTTAGGGAAGAAATTCCTCCTCTGCACTGATAGCACCCGAAAACAAAGTTGGGGATTATTTTTCTGTTTTTTTTCTTTTCCCGGTCAACAGTGCAAGCATGTCCATGATGTCAGCTATAATGTTCTGATATAAGGAGGTAATGGTCCAGCATTTATCTCCTCATTGATTTATAGACCAGTCAGGCTAGTTACAATAGAGATAACAACAAAATATAAAACAAAAATAGAGTGGTGGTTTGTGAAAGGAGAAATATTAATGGAGGTTCCAGCGAAGAAGAGCTTCTACCAGTACAAGCATTTGAACAGCCGATACGTGTGGCTCTGTAAATGTTGAAGGTTAGATATTTTTGCAAAGCCCCTGTAGGACAAAACAGCTTGTACTCTACATTTACAAAGGCAGACTGGGGTTAAGGGAATGGAGACGCCGGTTTTCTTTTTTCTGAAATGTAATTACTATTTGTCACATGTTTCACAGTATCTCATCTCGCGACAAATATCGATATTAGCTGGTGTACCCCTAACGTTTTGTATTTGTGGCAAAAATGGACAGATGTGAAGAAAAAAGTGCAAACACATCTTATGAAGCCTTACCCTCTCCAGGCACTCAGAGGGATAGGGTCATTGGAGCTTCATTTGATCTTCACTGGAGCTTCATTGGAGCTTAACTGGCATTATAGCAATGTTTTCAGCTCAAAAGGATATTTCCTACACAGGTTCTAGTCCATCTCACAGCTACTCTAGCCATGTGAACACCCTCTCTTTGCTCAACAGCTTCAGACATTATATCCCTACCTTTCCTGATACCATAGCCCTGTCTGCCTAGGATCCTGCTGCAGCACGACTGATCTGGAGGAATTCCACTCCTGCCCCCCAGCGTCCTGTGAACCACAACCTGGGACAAGCACTGCTGAGCAGGTAAGCTCCATTGTGCTGCATAATGAAAAAAACGAAAAAATGCAATCCACATCAAAAATTGAAGCTGCATTAATGCCTAGGCCCCTGGGGCTAATGAATGCATGCTGTGATCATTCGTCGATGAGCAGCGCCAATGCCAGCCCTGTTGGGCCCACTGATGCCAGATTTGCCCCATCATCCCTCTAAAATATGGCCACTGCCGTGGTGGTGCCTGCTCCTTCCTCTGGAGGCCTGCTGTGTGGCCCTCCTCTGCCCAGATGCGATTGGATGACCAGCTATGATTTCATTGGTCATCCCAGGAACCGGCAGGTGAAGCTGACTCCACACAAAGGCCTCACACCAAGGCATGTGAGCCCTGTCTGCCCCTGTTTGCTAGTGCATTCTGCCAGCGTCCCCTGTGCCTTGCCGAGTCTGATCCTGCCTGCTAACAATGCCGCCTACCGGACCCGTCATCTCCATCATCAAGGTAATGGTGGATCCTCTGCTACACCTATTATGTCTTGCTTTTGCACTCCCAATGTCGGTTTCAAGGTCCCCAGCCTGCGGCTGCCCACCTCCTTCCTCCTCCCACTACGCTGCTTATCTGCTACCTGCTCTTCTGCCCTTGTCTCGGCACCACACGCTGCCTTTCAAGCTGCGCTTACAGACCACCCCTCACCACTCCACTACCTCTCCACTGCATGCACCCACAGCGTCTGCTCCACTAACACCACAAAGGGGCTGCAGCCTGCTTCTCCTATGACTACTCCAACTGCCCCTCACACCACTATATCACAGAAGAATCGTGCTGCGCCTGGCTCCAAAACAGGGGAGCTCCTTCATACTTCCAGCCTTCAAACTACCCACACACTCCTTGTTTTCACACTCCTGCCAACCAGGTAGCCAATACCCAGCAGCCACCCACTCTGCTCCTTCCGCATCGCATCACCAACATGCTACCCAAACCCACACTCTCCCTCCCCATTACTGCCATGTCATTCTCCCACCGTCATTCTCCCACCGCTGGCACCCTAGCACAAATAAAGCCCCAAAACAGAGCAGTGCCACTCATGATTACCCATCATGAAGCTCCACTTGACCAGACCTCCCTGCACTGCCCCACTACACCCATTGCCTCCACACCATACAAGCTCAGAGCCTCCAACCCCCACGCCACTTTCACCTGCTCACCCTGCTTAGGCCTAACTAGAGTCCAGCCACTATGAACATGCACTCCCATCTCTACTGGCCTACCTTGTTATGGTCCATACCGCAATAAGCGCCAGGGCGCTCGCATTAGCCGACCACAGCCTCACAATGCAGAGCACCCTCCAGCGCATACACCTCCCACCCCCCAGGTTTCTACACCCGCTGCCCCCACCCAACCCTACACCTAACACCTTCTCTTGTGCCCTCATAAATGCATGCTCACGCCTAAAACATACATGATTTATTACTAGAAAAATACCTCTGCATGCTTGCCATCAGCAAAACCTGGCTGCACGATGATGCCGGCTTTAAGCTATTGCTAGCCATCCCCTCTGGGTACACCATCCTGAGATCTGACAGACTAGCCTAACCTGGTGGAGGGAGTTGCCATCATCTCCAAAACCAACATACCCATCAGAGCCTCCCCCATCTAGCCTCTGTCAAGGCTATGAACTTCTGCTCATGAAACTGGAACCCAGCCCCCAAATCACCATCAGCATCCTCCTCCTCTTCTGCCAGACTAGCTACTCTCAGTCCCCTGACACCGACATCCCCCTTCTTCTCACTTTACTTATCAAACATAACATCAAATTCTTACTTATCGGAGACTTCAACCTCAGCTTTAATGACAACACCAGAGTCCTCTTCCCCTCTCTACAAGAGATGAGCTTTACGCAATCAGTCAACTCCCCCATGCACGTCAAAGCCCGGACACTTGGCTGGATCATGCACCTAAACCTACCCATCAAGGTCACCACAATTGACCCTGTCCCCTGGACAGACCACTCCCTAATCCTATTCCTCCACTCATTCGAGTTCCCTAGCCCTCGCAATGACACCATTCGTCTCCCCATAACCTCCAGACACACTCGCAAACTCATAGCAGAGCTACTCAAACCCACCATCTCCTCCCAGCTCGCCACACTACCTGAAAGTAATTACCCCAATACTATTCTTGCCTCTTACAACAATGCACTACTTCACACTCTCAACCTTCATGTACCTCTTAAGACTACACTCTAGAAGAAATAATCCATCCACAGTTGGTTTACAGAAGAATTAGTCACCCTACGCAAACATAAATGGGCCCAGGAGCACCTCTGGAGGAAGAGCCCTTCCACCGCGCACAAGGAAACCTTACTCTCCCTGGCTAAAACATACAATGTTGCCATTATAACCACAGAATCATGCATGTAAAACACTAGAATCAGGGAGGTCAGTTCAAAATTCCAAGGAGATTTTAAAAATCCTTAAAGAACTCAAATCCACAGCTTCCCCTGCTGTTAGCTTCCCCAAGGATAAAACTTGGTGTACGAATGTCCCAGCAGCACTGAATACCAGAACTTCCAAGCAGAGAAAACAGTATGTTTCTTAAAGCTAGTATGTTTCTTTGATGTTCTATTTCTCTTTCCCTTCTTGTCTCTTTTTTTTCTTCTTTCTCTTCCATCTCTGGGAATTGTATTGTGTTGCAGTATTTTATTTTATTACTATGGAAATGGGATTGTATACGTGTTATAATGTAAAAGTACTTTGTGTACTCTAAACATTGTAATAAAAGTATTTAAAAATAACACGTCCAAGCTGCAAAATTTAACTATCCTCAAGAAAACGCTGCTCTGTGCCAAATCTGCCTCTCCTACACCCCTGAAGAACTCCCTGTCAAATCACCCTTTCCACTTCACCCAAGTCTCCCCCTTTGATGTTCACTCTATCATTCAACACCTTAAACCCTCAAACTGCAAGGGCGACCTCTGCCCTTCCCACATCATAAACATGTGGGTTGAGCCCCACAGGGCTGATCGTTTCTTACTTCATTAATGCTTTTTTTGACACTAGTTCTGTTTGCATAGCAATCAAGGAAGCCTGGATCACTCCCTTACTCAAGAAACCCCCTCTTGATCCCACCCTCCCCACCAACTACCGCCCGATCACCAGAGTTCCCTACCTCCTCAAATTTCTTCACAGCACTGCTTAAACCCAACTCCAAGCTAATTTGGAAAAACACTGCCTTCTTGGCTTTCGCCAATCTGGCTTCAACAAAGCACAGAGGCTGCCCTCCTGGACCTCAAGATCCAGCTCGACGCTATGTGCGACACTGCAGAATTCGCCATCCTCCTCCTCCTTGACCTCTCAGCGGCCTTGGATCTTGTGGACCATGACATTCTGTGCCAGCACCTCACCACTGACTTCAATTTCTCCAGTCAAGCCGCCAGCTAGATCAAATCCTTTCTTAGTGAGCGCTGTTCTAGGGTTTTCATCGGCTCTGAAGCTGCCGACCCCATTCCTGTGCCCTACGGTGTTCCACATGGATCCTGTATCTCGCCCACTCTGTACAATATGCAGGGTCGGACTGGGTCAAGAAATAGGCCCGGGCACCCAAAAAAAGTGGCCCACGCCTCGCCTCAAAAAAGTGGCAGTGGCCCACCCCTCGCCTAAAATAAAGTGCCCCTCAAACCATCATCCGTGAATCCCATCAATTCACGACTTTACAGAAAATGCTACTTATGGAGGGTTCATGTGTCTGTTGCATGTTATGTTTTGTGTAAACCCTTGAGAAAGTGATAGCATTCCTTTTGATCTTTTTTTTAAAAAACAACATTATCACATAGCTAAATACTTATTTTGCAGAACCAGACTGAAGGCCTACTCGTTGCCACCACTAAGTTAACGAGGAGGTGCATCTGCACAGACAGGAACTTATTGGAGCTCTGCACTCGGGGAAGAGGAAAGTGAAACTTCAGAAAAAGTAGGATTTGAGAAAACATCCCCTGCTGATTATCAACTTCAAATCATATCACTTTACAAATATACAAGTCGGAAATGCTTTGCATTTCGTACATGCAGGAATGTTTGAATTGAGACGTTGAGAACTCTCGCCTCATGGTCTGCTTTGCTGGAATACGACACGTCCAAGTTGTCAGCGGATCTCCTGACTTTCTCGGATACACTCAGAACTGACCCGCTGCCCTTTGCCAGAGCTCTCAATTTCCCCCTGGCAATGAGGGAGAAGTCCGTTCAGTCTTGTTTTTTTCCCCTTTGGAATTCTGGGTCCTCTCACAGATTCTCTCACTAATAACTTGCAACAGACACCAGGTGAATGGGATCAAAATCTTTACAAACCACTGCAGTGCAAGATTACATTGAATTCCAAGCCAGTTTACACAATTAATTGTGAAGCAATTGGGATAGCATATGTTGCAATTGTCGGTATTGAAGTGCAGCGAGGTGGGGCCCCAAATAGCAAAATTATGAAATCTATAGATGAGGAGCATCAACATGCTGATGCAAACTCTGCGTTGTTGTGAATAATGTCAGACTGAGAGTGTGTGGTCTGTAAATTCTCCCACTCTGATTTGCGCTGAGCACCTATTCCTACCCCCCATTGACCCCCTTTCTCCCAAAACAGATACTATCAATAGCCCACAGATGCATCTACAATGTTGCACCCGCTTTTCTCAACCAGCGCATCTCCAGAAGAACTAACCCTCGCTGCCTGCCCTCTTCCACCGTCTTGACATTATCCATTCCCAGATTCACAAGGAAAAGAGAAGGGGTTCCAGCTTCACTGTCATCGCTACCACCTTATGGAACTCCCTCCCCATCCACCTTATGGAACTCCCTCCCCATCCACATCCAAGAAGAACCCTTCTACCTCAACTTCAGAGAAAGACATTTTGACAAATATGACTAATCTGACTATGGGTGACCCCCCTGATCTCGCCCTACATTGTCTGTCTTCTCTATAACCATGTTTCTTTGTACTGTACCTTTACCTCCACTGAGTTTACCAGCGCTGTATACTTGCAGGTTTGGGCGCTGTCAATAAATGCAATAAAAAAATAAAATAGCACCTTTTATGTTTGCTTCAGTGATAGTACCTGCTATGTTGCTATTGGCAGCGGCAATCTCAGGCCTTTACTAGCATTATTACTCTCAAGAGCACAGAGGTAGAAGGTATCTCTGAAATGTGTTGCGTGCTTGATAACTCAGATTCCCAGACTCTCATATTCCCACAGATTCGTTCAGTTTTTTCAGCTGACCAGCCAAAAAGAAAGACTCCCGATCATACCGTGATCCTCATTGGATTTATTTCCTCCTTCCGGGTATTTTGATATGATATATGATATGATATGGCATTTATAACGAGCCTATACACAAGTGTTTCAAGGCGCGATGAGGCAAGGGAGGGGGAACAAGGGGAAGACAGACAACGATCCTACTAGGCCAGGTGTCATTCAGATCGCGCAAGTGCATGGGAGGGGGAAAGTGCGGGGGGGGGAAGGAGGGGCAGTGCAGAACATGTGCATAGAATAATAACAATAAGTAAAAGTAACGGCCAGCAGGTGGCAAGTACAAAGGTAAGTGCAGACATTAGGTATGTTTTATACACTGGCCTCAAACTGCACTGCACGTGTAAATGCATCTGCTTCCAATGACAGAAACATGGGGAGTACACAGGGACCAGGAGAATTGGGATGGGTGATGCAAGAAGCACACAGAACGGCACACAGCACAGGGGCCAGGGAAAGAAGTCAGCCAGTGCAATGAGGTACCTAAGCACACAAGTGAAAAACGATATAAGGGTACCAAGCAACATGCCAACAAAAAGAGCTTTTAAAATGATAATTATTAATATTTTCCCCTCTTAGTCATCTCTAGTCACTCGTACAAGATTGTCAGGCCTGGAACAGATGTAGGATGCACCTATTATGCATCAGAGAGTGGAGGACTTGCATCAGAGTCCTGGTGATATAAACTTCCACGAGTTTCTACAGAGAACAAAGCTCTTACTAGCCAAACGTAGACTACATAGAAATACCAACATTTTGTGATGTTACCAGATATATACATCTGTGGGTTTTCATCATCAATGTGAGAATGGGGGGTATTGTAGTAGATTAGAATATGCAGCATTAGAATATAGAATGTTGTGATGTTCCATATAACATTTATATCTGGTATTACTGTAAAATTATAGGCCAAAATAAAAGAAATTAAAGACATGAAGATTTGGATTATCACAGGTTTATGCAGGTATACAGAAAGGGCTGCAGCTCACAAACTGGGCTCAAGCTTCAGCTGTTACTGAATTTCTACATGTCCGTGACTCTCCAAAGCGTAATTCATGAGAATTACATTTGTATAGCACTGTCCGGTCTCACCAATGAGTTTTAGTACCAGCATGTAGCAGCCGCACACCTGAAAAACAACGGCCATTTGTTGACAGTAAGGGTATGATATATCAAAAAATGGCACAATTCAGGCTTCTATTGCCTCTCAACCCAGATTTTGTGGTTCTACCTTAAATGAAGCAAATAATATTTCTAAAGGTATTAAACATTTTAAATGTCTTTCTGTGATTAATAGGGTTAAACATTTAAAGCCTACATCTTCATCACAGGAACCATACCGATCTTTAAGAGATCATGTACTGTGTCACAGATGTTCTCAAGAACACACCAACTCACAGATGAGGATCAAGGATTTTTTATATTTTATTTTCAATGGGCCCAGTGGCCATTCCCCACTCTCTAACCTAGGGTTTGCAATTCCATCGGCTTCCCTCAATCCCTGAATTGGTTCTAGTTATTGGTACCTCCTATAATCTAAAATCTCACTTCCTTCTTGTGATGGCCTGAAGGCAAGTGCTAAATCTACCTATGCTCCATTAAGGAACACTCTAGGGTTGCCAGCTAGCATTTCCCCAGAAGGTGGTTAAGGGTCATGCTTTCCACACACCCTGGTCTTCACCCTTTCCGTTCCTTCTTCACTCTTATTTTCCTCTTCCTCAATATCTCTGCCTACTCTCCTTAACTCCACCCATTTTCTGTCTGCTCTCTCACAGTTTCTAGCTCTCCCGATCCTCCAATTTTCTCTTTCTAAAGTCTACCTCCACCCTTTGATCTTATCCCTCTGCTATTTCCTTTCCATTTCCTCCCACCAATACTACTCTCCACTATTATTCTCCCCTCTCCACTCTACTACTACATCCCTCATTCACTTCACTACGAATCTCCCCTCCCCATTCTCTTGTCTCTTAACCACTACCATGCTCCCCTTTTCACTTGACTACTTCTACTCTCCCCTGTCTTCTTTACTATTAACAGTCTTCCATCTTTTGCCCGACAGCTTTCTCCATCAAACCAGGGCCTCTGGTGTAGTGAATGCTGTTTAATCACTTTATTAGTTTTGGTAAAGAACCTTCCAGGGTTATTTGTAAGATTTGCATGCACAGCTAATATATCAGTACATTGATTAGTGGTCAAAGCAAAAAAGCTCTCTAGGGCTTGGAGGAGGCTGCTGTAAATAGCTGGAAGAATTATTTCATGATCCAATCTCTCCCATTTTAAGGAGCACCTAGAAGGGCGAGCTTTCGTTACTGGAACAGTGGGTCTTGCAAGTAGCTTTGGGACCACACTTATGAAAACACTGTTGACAGTAAGAACTAGTGGAAGATGGTCACTTTCAAATCTTGACATCACTACAAAGTTCTTAATTAAGGCCCATGCTTCTACATTAAGCAATACATAATCAATCAAACTACTATGATGGCCTGCTGTTAGGCAGAAACCTGTGCAGTTCCCTTAGGGAACACTGCAAAAGATTTAGGACTACAGGTGTTAGCAGTAAACCTACTTGGTAGCAGTCTGTACCACCCAGATTTACCTGGTAGCTGTGGCTGAGCAGTCAGACTTCCCTCAAGAAGAGTTAGGCAGTATGCAAGTATTGTGTAGCTGAGCGTGGGAGAGCGGTCGCCGGTGGCCCCGAGGGAACTGCAGGCCTGGAAGCCCTGCCTCGGCATCCCTAGCGGGCATCCGTGAGTAGATTGTGTTTCTGTTTAAATAAAAAGAAAAGTTTCATCTGCGCTCGTAGCGCGTTGTTGTGCCTGCTCTCCCCCTCCCCTCCCACTTCCTGGTTCTCCTCACCCTCCCGCCTCCCTGCCCGCCCACACCCCCCCTCCCCTTCCTCTCCTCCCTCTTCCTATAACTACACCCTTTGGGGCAGCCCTCTGCCCGGCAGCCCCCTGCGGCTAAGGGCCCCAAGGCCAAGGGCGACTCCTTCAGTTGCGGCTCCCTGTGTGTCTGCAGGTGTCCGCAGGGGACGCAAGGCGCCTGTACTTTGCCATTTCCACCTTCGCGCGGCCCACCCCACCTACACCTGGTCACTTCCTTCACATGGTGTCTTCACCTCACTGTGTTCCACAGTTGAGGTACACTTGGGTTTTTTCTCCCCTCGCAGGATTCTCTAACTTAGGTGGCCTCTGTACCTAATACTCATTTACTGTTCTGAAATGTGGTAAACTTGGGTTTTTTCTCCCCTCGCAGGATTCTCTAACTTAGGTGGCCTCTGTACCTAATACTCATTTACTGTTCTGAAATGTGGTAAACTTGGGCTTGCCGCTCACGTCCTGCCTGCGTGCTTCTCGTATCGTCTGTCTTCCCGCCCCCACACTCCCTCCTACTCCATGGCTCTCTATCTCGCCTATCTTCTCTAACTGCTTCTCTATTGACTATCCTGCTCTCCTCACTAAATCTGGTAGGAAAAAGTTTAAAAAGGACATCCTGGTCTCCAACCCAGGCCTCCCTATCGCTGACACCTACACTAGTGCCTGCTCTAAGGAAACTCTCACTGACATCCTCTTTTTCGTGCCTTCAACTGACCTATGGACCCTTCATATGGTCTCTGTGCTCTCTCCTTTTTCCTCTTCTCCCATTAATGGTGGCACCCGTTGGGATGTCCTCTTGGCCCCCTTCCGCTCCTCTAAGGCCATCATTAATGTCTACGCTAATGGGACCATCTTGGTCCAAGGCCCTCAGGCCAACCTTCACCTCTTTGATAGACGCTTCCCTCACCTCATCAACTTCCTTTCCTCCCCTGCTGTCCCCCCCTGTCTTCGGCTACCTTGCCTCTACCCTCCCTCCCTGCCCCCTCTCGCACTCCCTCTTCACCTCCTTCTTCTACACCTCCGCAGGGCGTACCTCTGATCTGTACCCCTCCCCGGAATTCCTTCAAGGATGGCAACCTTCTCCACTTTGCCACTCTTAACTCTCGCTCTGCCATCAAGCATTCCTCCGATATCTGTCGCCTTCTTGAGGAACTGGACCTTGACGTCCTCGGTCTCACTGAGACATGGTTCACAGCCAGCTCTGTCACAAGCTTTGACACACTCCTACCTGAAGGTTACAAGATCCTCTCTGTGCCCAGGCCCAACCGTGCAGGGGGGGTGTTGCCCTTATCTTCCCTGAGTTGATTCCTGCCACTGTCACTCCTACGCAGTCCTACTCCTCTTTTGAATGTCTTGTCTGCCGACTCTCTCTCTCTCCTAGCCATTCCCTTACCGTGGCTACTATCTATCGGCCACCTGGTCAAATTTCCTCCTTCCTCTCTGAGTGGGCTGACCTCTCCTCCTCACTCCTGTCCTCTACCACTCAACTCCTCTTTCTTGGTGACTTCAACATCCACCTAGATGCCTCCTGTCCCCCCACTGGACTCTTTTGTGACCTCTGCGACTCTCTCTCACTCTCTATTCTCCCGTCTGGGCCTACTCATTCTGCAGGGCACACTCTTGATGCTCTGATCTCTTCTGACCTTCCCCTCTCTGTCCCTCTCTCCACTCCTCTCTCCTGGAGTGATCACTTTCTCCTATCCTCCCACCTCACCCTCCCTACCCCACAGGCAAAGCCACCCTCATCATTGCCACCCACCTTCTCGGTCATCCAACCCATGAAGCGCATGTCAGTTGCGGCTTTCGCTGCCACCTTCTCGCCCCCCCCCTCCTCCTTCGGCTGACTCCCACCCTGACACAGCCCTCTCCTTGCTCCACTCTGCTATATCTGATACTCTTGATATCCTTGCCCCTGTCATGAAAATCCGCCTGAAGCCCAAAGCCAAATGTAACTCCTGGTATGATTCGGATCTCATCACCCTAAAACGCAAGTGCAGGGTGGCAGAGAGGAAATGGCGTGCTTCATGTTCATCCTCTGACAAACTGGCCTGCCGCCTGCTCCAAAGGCAATACCGTCTCTCTGTTCTCACCAAGAAGAGAGCCCTTATCCAAGCCCGCATCTCTGCGGCATCTAACAACTCGGCTGAACTCTTTAAAATCTGCAAGGAGCTTGCCAACCCTGCTGCAGTCTCTATCCCTCCTGTCCCCTCCCAGGCCCTCTGCACTGCACTGGCCTCCCACTTCATCTCTAAAACTCAGGACATCCTGTCCTCACTCTCCTCCTATCACCTCCCCCCCTCTCTTCCCTGCTCTTCCTCTGGCCCTTCTGCAGCCACCCCTCCTCCCTCCTTCTCTGCCTCTCCCCTTTTTTCTGCTGACGAGGTTTCCAGACAAGTCCGATCTATGAAAGTCTCATCTAAACAGATTCACCCCTGTTCCTCCAAAACTATCAAGGACCACATCGACTCCCTGGCTCCTGCCCTGGCTGACTTTTGCAACCACTCCTTCGCCTCTGGAGTCTTCCCATCCCCCCTCAAGCACTCCCTTGTGCACCCTCTCCTTAAGAAACCCTCTGCTGACCCCTCCTGTCTGGCTAACTATCGCCCAATCTCCATCACTCCCTTCCTGGGCAAGCTCCTGGAGAAACTGGCCATCTCCCAGCTTAACCTCCATGCTGAAGCTGTTGATAGTCTCCATGACCATCAATCTGACTTCAGAGCGGCCAGAAGCACGGAAACTGCTCTCCTGAACATCCGTGAGGACCTGCTCTTGAACCTCGACTCCAACACTCTGTGTGTTCTCATTCTGCTCGATCTCTCTTCTGCCTTTGACACTGTCAACCATGCCATCCTGCTCAACCGTCTCTGTGATAACCTGGGTATCACTGGTAAGGCTCTGGCGTGGCTGACCTCTTTCCTTTCCAATCGACCCTCCCAGGTCCAACTTGGTTCCTTCCTCTCTGACATCTTTTTCTCCACCTGTGGCATTCCCCAGGGATCTAATCTCTCTCCCTGGCTGTTCAACTCCTTGCCCACCGCATCGCCGCCCTCTGCCCCAACTTTCAGTGCTATGCGGACGATACCCAGCTCATTTTCAGGCTACCCTCGGCCTCCTCCTCTCCCTCCCTCATCTCTGACTGTCTGTCTGCTATCCAGGAATGGTGTGCTGCCAATGACCTCTGCCTTAATGCTAGTAAGACTGAGATCCTACTCATCGGCACACCCACTCCCTCCTTCCCTGCAGCTCTCTGGCCGGCCTCTCTTGGCCCTCTTCCTGCTCCTACCTGCAAGACAAAAAACCTCGGGGTCATCTTCGACTCCACACTCTCCTTCTCTCCTCATATATCTGAAGTCACATTACCAGCTGCACCTCCTCAGAGGTATTCTTCCCTTCCTCTCCTTCCCCCAGAAGCTCACTGTATCCCGAGCCCTGGTTCTCTCGAAGCTGGACTACTGTAACAGCCCCTATCTTAATCTGCCTGCCTCCACTCTCCGCCCTCTGCAACTCATCCAGAACAGAACTGCGAGACTTGTCCTTGGCCTCAAGCCCAGGGACCGTATCTCTCCAGGACTGAAATCTCTACACTGGCTCCCAGTGGCTGCGAGGATTAAGTCCAAAACCCTCTGCATTGTCCACAAGGCCTTCTGGGGCCTGGGGCCTAAATACCTTCAACTCTCTCTTCCTAAATATCTTCCTTCCCGAGCCCTACGCTCATCCGTCTCCAACTACCTCAGGGTCAGCCACTTCTCGAAGCAACGAGCTGGGGGTAGATCCCTCTCCGTGGCAGGGGCCTCCCTCTGGAACAGCCTTCCTGCCTCCCTGAAACTGGAGGAGAACCATCTCCGGTTCCGGAAGCACCTCAAAACCTTCCTCTTCACTTCTGCTTTCTCTCTCCCTCTCCCCTGCTAAATTCTTCACCAAAACTGCACTGATTCTGCAACTGGGCCACTCTCACCGACCTCGGTCCTGGGCCCAGTCACTCTTCACTTGCACTGCCTCCCTGGCAACCCCTGCACTGCGGGACTGTCTCTGTATCACTACACCCCCCCCCCAGCACTTGTCTGCACTTACCTTGCACTTGCCACCAGCTGGCCCTTTTTATTTATTATTTTATTTCTATTCTACTTATTTGTACTGCACTCCCCCGCCTCCCCCTTCCCCTTGCACTTTTTCCCTTCCCCCTACCCCTGCACTTGCGCGGTCTGAATGACACCTGGCCTAGTAGGATCGTTGTCTGTCTTCCCCTTGTTCCCCCCTCCCTGCCTCGTCGCACCTTGAAACACTTGTGTATAGGCGCGTTACAAATGCCATATCATATCATATCCTACACAATAGGCACTCAGATACAATAATATAAACAAACACTGACCAGAGCTTTGGTATCAAAGTATATAATTATTTATTTAAAAACACACTGTTTGAAACACTCCAGCACTCTTATTGTAAAATACTCCAAACACAGTTACTATTATAATATATACAACCCTTATTCCTTATCAGATAAGTCTTAGTTAACACCACTTATTTTCATACAGAAGTGAGCGCTTAATTATAGATGGCACTCCAATAAGTTTATGAAAAAGGGAGGGAAAAAGACAGAATATGGAAAGGTACACCACTCTAAGATTTAGGAACACTATTAGCAAGGCAGAAGAGCAAAAGTCACTTGTGAGCCAAAGTCCATAGGATGGGCCCACTCTTATAGAGAGCAGAGCACAAATGCGCCCAAGATCACACAGTTAAACTAGGCTTTGAAAGACTTGCAGAGAGTTCGAAAAAGAGTTTAGAGAGGCTCAGAAAAGTTTAGCCAGGGTGTCCCAGGCTAACCCAGGTTCAAAAGCCGGGGGCTAAATCTACCCCGTACAGTCGGTGGCAAGGGAAGCCAGGAGGGACACGGTACCTTAAGTGGGAAGGATCCTCCAGCAGTGGCAGTTGTTCCTGGCAGTGGGTGCAAGTCTCGTCGTCGTCCAGGGGAAGAGAAGATCTCGACTTGGAGGAAAGATGAAGGTCGTTGCACTGCCAGGGAAGAAACCAGCCGTAGAGTTTTCCGGTTAAAGGTAATACCCTTTAATTCGCGGTCGTGGTAAAACGTGGTATCCCGGTTGCCGGGGTGCTTGGCACAGTCAAGGCGGCCACGAGATACGTCGGGAAGGTGAAAAGACGGTAAAACTGGTTATCCCCACCAGTCAAAGGAAGAAGACTCTCCGGCGGGAGATCTCCTCTGTCGTTGGGAAAAGTGGTGAGACGGTCCAGCAGGGCTCCACCGGTGGTGTCGTCGTGGCAGGTCGGCTCAGCTTCTGCCTCGTTGGATTCTTAGGTCCTGTGGTGACTTCTGAAGGTCCAGTCCCCAAAGCCCTGCTTTTATGCAGAAAACCCCCATTCACTCAGCCTAGCTGTCACTCAAACATGATAAGTGGTGAGCCGGGCGGCTCACCACTCAGTCCAGGGTGCCTAAATCCCCCTCCACCCCTCCTAAGTACCCCAGACAGAGTGGCACCACTTTGGAGGGCTTCTGTGGAGAAGCCCGCCAAAAAGTGGAACAAAGGGCTTGACTTAGGTTTGGAGTCACAGGAGAGAACACAAACGCCATTTTAGAACCGAGTTTTGGCAAAAAATACCAACCGGAGAATTAATATTAATTAAATAAACCGGCGGTATGTTTGAGGCTATCGTAATTAAATAAATAAAGATAGTAGCCTCGAACAATGGGAAAATCCCATAGAGAAATATTCGCGGTTGAATATAAAAAGTAGTATCCACTGCCACCAGCCAAAACTCGATCAGGGGGAACGGAGACGTGCCCCCTCGACTAACAGACCCCGGGGCAATTGAATTGCCCCAGCCAGTACGTCCACAATATGATGGTTTGTACTGGTTCTGTTCAGAATTTAAGACTAGTAAAGTCAATGGTGACTTTACATGCCCTGGGAGATAGTAGTCAGTCCCAGGGTATGGAGTCTATACTGGGGGGTCACTATGACACCCCTGTGTTACTGCACTGAGTGTGCTGTGTAACACACATCACAACAACACATGAAGCCCTATGGGATAAAAGACCCCATAGCCCATTAAACACATCTAGAGTCAAAGAAACACACTTAAATCATGCCCATGAGTGAGGGTAAAAGAGTCTCACTCTTGGCAGGAGAAAAAAATAAACCCCAAAAATCCAGCAAAGCTGCTGGGGGACTCACTAGGTTAGGAAATTCAGCCTAAACAGAGAATTCTCCCTAACACTCGCCCCCCCCCCCAGACTAAGGGACAGGAGGATTTAATCCACTCCTGGATGAACCTCATACCTCTAGTCGATGACATACATCCTAGAGAGTCCATCAGGATTTTGATGGTGACACCCTGACCTGTGCTCAATGGTGAAATCAAACCCTTGCAGGCAGATTGACCATCTCAATAGTTTTGGATTTTCTCCCTTCATTTGCATTAACCATCTCAAGGGTTGGTGGTCAGTCTGAATGACAAAAGTAGAACCATACAAGTATGGCCTAAACTTCTTCAGTGCCCACACAATAGCAAAGCATTCTCTTTCGATTGTTGCCCACCTTGTCTCAGGATCCTTCAGCTTACGGCTGATGAAGCAAATGGGGTGCTCCCTACCCTTCTCATCCAGTTGGCTTAGGACTGCACCTATACCTACATTGGAAGCATCAGTTTGTACAATGAAAGTTTGGTGTTAGTCAGGAGCTCTCAGTACTGGAGCTTGGCAAAGAGCTTTCTTCAGTTTTTGAAAGGCCTGATTGCACTCCTCATTCCGTTTGACCTTTTTAGGGAATTTTGGAGAGGAGATTACATTCAGTGGAGAAGCTATGGTCCCATAGTTCTCAATGAAATTCCTGTAATACCCAGTGAGGCCTAGGAAGGCTCTCACCTGGGTTTGAGTAGTAGGTGTTGTCCAATTTTGCACAGCTTCAATTTTGCTGAGCAAAGGCCTTATTTCTCCACCTCCTACCTCATGCCCAAGGTAGACCACTTTACTTTGACCTATCTGGCATTTACTTGCCTTGATAGTCAAATTGGCCTGCTCCAGAGCCTGCAAAACATGCCCTAGGTGGTTCACATGATCCTCCCAGGAGTGGCTGAAGACTTCAATGTCATCCAAGTATGCCATGCAGAAGTCCTCCATCCCAGCTAGAACTTGATTCACCATCCTTTGGAATGTAGCAGGTGCATTTTTTAATCCAAATGGCTTGACCTTAAACTGGTACAAGCCAACTGGGGTGGAAAATGCAGTTTTCTCCTTGGCATGGTCTGTCAAGGCTATTTGCCAATAGCCTGACGTAAGGTCAAATGTGCTGAGGTACTTGGCTGCACCAAGTTTATCCACCAACTCATCTGTCCTTGGTAAAGGGTGGGCATCAGTCTTTGTGACCGCATTAAGAGCTCTATAGTCCACACAGAATCTCAAGTCTTTGGATCCTGCCTTTGGTACTAACACAACTGGGCTAGACCATGGACTAGTAGAGGGTTCTATTACCCCGAGATCAAGCATCTTCTTGACCTCCCCCTTGATATGGGTTCTCACATTTTCTGACATTCTGTATCCTCTGCTTTTGACTGGCAGACAGTCACCAGTGAGTATCTCGTGCTGTCCCCAAGGGGTCAAGCCTGGTGAGAGTGAGAACAGGGAGGCAAACTGATTTAACATAGATTTGCACTCCTCTTGTTGCTCAGGTGTCAGATCTGAAGAGAGATTGACTCCTTCAATTTTTTCATCTAAAGGTACACCTCTGAGGAGATCAGGGAGAGGCTCACTCTCTTCTTCCTCTGCTGCTGAAGCTAGAAGCAAGGCTCCTACTTCAGGTCTGGAGACGTACGCTTTCAGTCAGTTGGTGTGGAAGACTCTAGGAGCTTCCCTGGGTCTGCCCAGATCCACCAGATAGTTGACTTCTCCAAGTTTTCCCACAACTTTGAAGGGTCCCATCCATTTGTCTTGCAATGCCCTCTGCCTTGTTGGGAGCATAACGAGAACTAGCTGGTCTTGAGTGAACTCAACCATGTTAGCCTTTTGATCATGCCAATGCTTGACCAAAGCTTGTCCAGCTTTCAGGTTATCACTAGCTTCTGCCATCATGTGTGACATTCTCCTCCAGAGACCTATCACATAGTCAGTCACTCTGACTGGCTTGAGGGGAGGAGCACCTTCCAATCCCTCCTTAATCAGGGCCAATGGACCTCTGACTGGATGGCCATAGAGAAGTTCAAAGGGAGAATAACCTACTCCCTCCTGAGGGACTTCTCTATAAGCAACGAGAAGGCATGGCAGTAGAAGGTCCCACTTTCTTTTCAGAGGTTCCTCTAAAGCACCTATCATGCTCTTCATGGTTCTGTTAAACCTTTCTACTAACCCATTGGTCTGGGGGTGGTATGCAGTTGAGAACTTGTAAGTAACTCCACAGGTTTTCCACATGGCTTTCATGTAGTGGGACATAAAGTTTGACCCCCTGTCGGATATTACTTCCTTAGGAAACCCAACCTTGGTAAAAATAGCAAGGTGGGCCTTAGCCACAGCCAGAGCTGTAACAGTCCTCATAGGGATTGCCTCAGGGTACCTAGAAGCATGGTCTACTACAACAAGGATAAACCTGTTGCCTGAGGAGGTTTATGGATCAAGGGAACCAACAATGTCCATCCCTACCCTCTCAAATGGGACTCCCACAACTGGGAGAGGCACTAAAGGTGCCACATTCTTGGAGCCAACCTTACCAGAAGTTTGGCAGGTATGGCAGCTCTTGCAAAACGTATCTACCTCTGCCCCCATTTTTGGCCAATAGAAATAGAGTGAGAGCCTTTCCTTGGTCTTCTTGAAACTCAAGTGACCAGCCAAAGGAATCTCGTGGGCTAAGTGCAAGAACTGTTGTCTGTTTTCTTGAGGTACTACAAGGCGTTTGTAGTCCCCAGGTTCAGACTCAGTTGGTTCACTGTAGAAGAGGCCATCTGCAGTGCAACCTATACTTCCCAGGCTTTTGTCCATCAGCCTGAGCAGCTGCCTGGTGGCGGAGACCCTCCAGAGTTGGACATTCTCTTTGCCCCGTACGGAAAGCTGCCCTGCTGGGCCCACCTTCTGCCAGTAAAGACTGCAGCTCAGGATGGTCCTCAGGGTCTAGATCTCCAATATGTTCTTGGCCTCCTACTAGCTCTTCTTCAGAGTCTAGTTCAACCACGCAGGGTTGTACCTCCCTCTCAGCCTCAGCTGGAGGTGGAGTTACAGGTGTAACTGTTGGAAGCACTGGACTGCTTGCTGCAGACTTCTTCCTAGGAGTCTTGGGTTGCCCCTTTGCTCCTGATCTGGTAGTTACTGCAGTGAGTTGCTCCAGTGGTAAAGGAGTGATCTCTGTCATCATCTCCTGAGATAACCCTTGCAGGGTTTTCTCTCTTGCAGGTTTTGTGAGCTCCTGTAACCTTTTACTAGGTGGTCTGGGGGTATGGGACACAACTCCAAGAACTTTCAGGTCATTACCCAACAGAACCCTACCTGGTACTTCACATTGTATACTGACAGGTAGCTTTACAGCCATATCATTACACTGGATGAGAACTGGTAACTGGGGACACATCTGCACAGGCCCTCCAGCTAACTTGGTGAGGTGCCTTAGCAACATCCTCTGCCTTGAAAAAGGATTAATCCACCACAGTTATGCTGGCCCCAGTGTCTCTAATGGCAGGAGTCTCCTGACCATTCACCTGGACACTGTCTTTATAATACTCTTTAGTATTATCAGGGATAGAATTATACACATCTAAGTTCTGTGGTTCCCACAAGCCCAGAGAGACTAAAGAAACACTGGCTGAGACACCAATGGGTTCATCAGCCAGCAGTAGAAAGTTTCCACTTGCCATTGGGACTTCCTCTTCTGGAGTGAAGGCTAAGGAGGCAAGTTGGATCCCTGAAGGTTTACCCTTGCATCTGGGATCTCCTTTCACATGGTCAGTAGAGCCACAAACAAAGCATTTACCGAATGCCTTCTGGAATGGTGGCTTGTTCTGGCCTCCCTCTGGTTTGGCACCAGAGGATAAACTATTCTGCTGTGTTTTCCCTTGTGGCTTACCCTTATGGTTTTGTTTGGGGCCCTCTTTGGAATTTGCAGTATTAGAATTCTCTTTGGAGTCCTTTTTAGACTGTTTCCCCTCATTCTTTTTCTGAGTTACCCCAGAATCCTTGTGAGTGGTCCTGTCGGCAACCCACAAGTCAGCACCCTTAGCTAGTTTTCGTGAATCTAATTCCTTTGAATCAGCCAAGTGCTGTCTGAGCTCAGGAGAGCAGGCATAATAAAATTGACTCCAACATAAAAAGATTCTTCATACCCTCATACGTGTTCACCTTGTAACCCTTAATCCATCCCTCTAAGTTGTTCAACCCTTCACTCACCCAGGTAGCCCAAGGGGTACCATCATGCTTTTTGAGGGTTCTAAACCTCTTAAGATACTGGGAAGGGGTCTTCCCAAATCTAGCTATCAGAGCTAGTTTCACACATTCATACTCTTTCCTATCCTCCTCCCCCAACTCCATTACCACATCAGTTGCAACAGGGGGAAGCCTAGAGAACAACCAGGTGAGTAAGTCATTTCATGTGATGTTCTGGAGCCCATGATTATATTCAGACAGAGACAACCAATCCAACACATCCAACTTAGGCTCATACATACCAACCAATTCTTTAGGCATCCGGGGACTGGAACTTCTAGAGGAGCCAGAGAGAGAAGCATTTTCAACAGACAATTTCTTCATTTCTAGCTCATGCTTGAGCTCCATTTCCCTTAGCCTTAGTTCTTGATTCAGTTCCTGGTGTCTCAGTTCAGCCTGAGAATTCAGTCTCTTGAACTCTAGTTCAAGTTTCATTTTCTCTAATTCAAGATATTGAGGACTAAGTGTGGGACCTGGCAAAGGCCCAGTAGGTACAGCAGGTAGAGCAGACAGAGGCCTAGGGGGGACAGTCACAGCAGCCTCACCCTCCTTTTCTGACTCTTCCTCAAGACTATCAACATTTTGATCAACATCAATCTCTATACTGTTATCTACAGTTTCTGGCATGGTAGGTTCCTCTGAACCATCATCCAGACTTTGGTTAGCTAACAACCTTTCTATCAATTCCATTTTCTTGCCTTTAGTCAGGAGATTCTTATGCTTACAGAGAACTCTTAAACAATCAGCAGTTTTTGTAGCAAGGGACTCTTGACTATAATTTTCCATAGTTGACATGTTAGAAAGATTACTTTTTCAGTGCTAAACTTTGTGGTTAGTTGTACTAAGGTATCCTAAAGCACTCTAAAATGTATACTCAATACAAATCCCACCGCTGTACACCAGTGTTAGGCAGAAACCTGTGCAGTTCCCTTAGGGAACACTGCAAAAGATTTAGGACTACAGGTGTTAGCAGTAAACCCACTTGGTAGCAGTCTGTACCACCCAGATTTACCCGGTAGCTGTGGCTGAGCAGTCAGACTTCCCTCAAGAAGAGTTAGGCAGTATGCAAAGTATACACAATAGGCACTCAGATACAATAATACAAACAAACACTGACCAGAGCTTTGGTATCAAAGTATATAATTATTTATTTAAAAACACACTGTTTGAAACACTCCAGCACTCTTATTGTAAAATATTCTAAACACAGTTACTATTATAATATATACAACCCTTTTTCCTTATCAGATAAGTCTTAGTTAACACCACTTATTTTCATACAGAGGTGAGCGCCTAACTATAGATGGCACTCCAATAAGTTTATGAAAAAGGGAGGGAAAAAGACAGAATATGGAAAGGTACACCACTCTAAGATTTAGGAACACTATTAGCAAGGCAGAAGAGCAAAAGTCACTTGTGAGCCAAAGTCCATAGGCTGGGCCCACTCTTAGAGAGTGCAGAGCACAAATGCGCCCAAGATCACACAGTTACACTAGGCTTTGAAAGTCTTGCAGAGAGTTCGAAAAAGAGTTTAGAGAGGCTCAGATAAGTTTAGCCAGGGTGTCCCAGGCTAACCCAGGTTCGAAAGCCGGGGGCTAAATCTAACCCGTACAGTCGGTGGCAAGGGAAGCCAGGCGGGACACAGTACCTTAAGTGGGAAGGATCCTCCAGCGGTGGCAGTTGTTCCTGGCAGTGGGTGCAAGTCTCGTCGTCGTACAGGGGAAGAGAAGATCTCGACTTGGAGGAAAGATGAAGGTCGTTGCACTGCCAGGGAAGAAACCAGCCGCGGTGTTTTCCGGTTAAAGGTATTACCCTTTAATTCGCGGTCGTGGTAAAACGTGGTATCCCGGTTGCCGGGGTGCTTGGCACAGGCAAGGCGGCCACGAGATACGTCGGGAAGGCGAAAAGACAGTAAAACTGGTTATCCCCACCAGTCAAAGGAAGAAGACTCTCCGGCGGGAGATCTCCTCTGTCGTTGGGAAAAGTGGTGAGACGGTCCAGCAGGGCTCCACCGGTGGTGTCGTCGTGGCAGGTTGGCTCAGCTTCTCCCTCATCGGATTCTTGGGTCCTGTGGCGACTTCTGAAGTTCCAGTCCCCAAAGCCCTGCTTTTATGCAGAAAACCCCCATTCACTCAGCCTAGTTGTCACTCAAACATGCTAAGTGGTGAGACGGCCGGCTCACCACTTGGGCCAATCAGGACGGAGTGCGACTTGAGTTGCCTAGGCAACTCAGTCCAGGGTGCCTAAATCACCCTCCACGCCTCCTAAGTACCCCAGACAGAGTGGCACCACTTTGGAGGGCTTCTGTGGAGAAGCCCGCCAAAAAGTGGAACAAAGGGCTCGACTTGGGTTTGGAGTCACAGGAGAGAACACAAACGCCATTTTAGAACCGAGTTTTGGCAAAAAATACCAACCGGAGAATTAATATTAATTAAATAAACCGGCGGTATGTTCGAAGCTATCGTAATTAAATAAATTAAGATAGTAGCCTCGAACAATGGGAAAATCCCATAGAGAAATATTTGCGGTGGAATATAAAAAGTAGTATCCACTGCCACCAGCCAAAACTCGATCGGGGGGACGGAGACGTACCCCCTCGACTAACAGACCCCGGGGCAATTGAATTGCCCCAGCCAGTACATCCACAATATGATGGTTTGTACTGGTTCTGTTCATAATTTAAGACTAGTAAAGTCAATGGTGACTTTACATACCCTGGGAGACAGTAGTCAGTCCCAGGGTATGGAGTCTATACTGGGGGGTCACTATGACACCCCTGTGTTACTGCACTGAGGGCGCTGTGTAACACACATCACAAAACACATGAAGCCCTATGGGGTAAAAGACCCCATAGCCCATTAAACACATCTAGAGTCAAAGAAACACACTCAAATCATGCCCATGAGTGAGGGTAAAAGAGTCTCACTCTTGGCAGGAGAAAAAAAAAAAACCCAAAAATCCAGCAAAGCTGCTGGGGGACTCACTAGGTTAGGAAATTCAGCCTAAACAGAGAATTCTCCCTAACACCTGCGCCAAAAGTTTTATTAGCGGGGGAATCACTGGGGAACCTACCACTACAGGCCCTTAAATTGGATGTCATAATAAGGCTGGTCACTTCTTCTACACTCCTATATTTTCTCTCATATTTTGAGGATGCTAGTTCCTCAATTCCCCAAATCTTATCTTCCTCCTCCACAATGTCATTCATAACATCTAAAAGCTCATATTAGAGATGAAAGTCTCCCATTACTATAATCCCAAATGCACTGTGGGAACTCGTCTTCCAGGTGTCCACCCTCTATTGGAGGAGAGAAAAGAGTCGATTTCCCCCTTGCATCAACTGCCGATTTTATAAATGTGTAAGTAATACTTTAGGGTCGTCCACCAGCCTCATATGTAATTCCAGAAAATCTTTAGAGCCATTATTAATAATTCTAATACTTTTAGAAATTGCAGCATTGATCCATATTAGCAATCCCCCACTTGGACAGCCTTGCTTGCCTTGGACAGCTGAGATGGCAAATGTTGCATATCGCTGCATATTGGGAGCTAACGCCCAACGGCCAAGTCTGCTGGAGGCTTATTATCTCATGGGTGCGAATACAAACTGGCCAATCCTCATGCATTATATATCTACAAAACTCCTGCAATGTTCCAAGAAATGATGTGAACCTCCAACCGTGAAGATAGCTCATCTACAAGAGTGCCTACTACAGCTCTAGAATCATGGCCGGTCCCATTGAGTGGGCAAGCTCTATCAGTGATGGGGTGCACATCCCGTCAGTCAAGTAACCCTGGCATCAAGTTATCTCTAGTAGTTTCATGTGCAATGGGTAATAATGGTGTTGGTAACGACAATGGACATGTTTGCCCTTCCTTGCTGCTACTTATTAAGTCCACCCTGCACAATGTGGGGGTTCTAATTTGAATGTTTATGTTCTCCCTCTGTGCAGCTGCTGTGCTTTCTGATGAAGGTGTTTTAGATGGCATCAATTTTGTGCCGGGTCTAAGGGATTTATTAGTCAATGGATCAGTTAGCTTTGTTTGATGCTCTCGGTAGGAGACCTACCGCCTGATCTTCCCTCCTGGAGTTACTTGCTAGTGATATACCTTGTAATATAGAAGGATTCATACATTCATACATTCATACATTCCTTTTGACTGTTCACTATCTTTAGTCCATTAAGCAAATAAAAGCAAGATGTGGGGGCACGGATTGAAGAGGTACCTGCCTGTCAATCTTGCCCAGTTCTTAATTGGCTCTACATGGCCTGGTAGGAGGGGACTTAGCCTCATATGGATTAATAACTGTGGCAATTAAACCATTAGCACCCTGAATGAATCCTGGGGTGTGAAAGGCTATCATCCACTTGTGGGGGGCGGACAGGGCCCGTAATGAACTACAGCCCTGACAAGGCTCAGCTAATGGGCGGTTACAGCCATGTCCACCCCCTGACACGTGGAGTGATTGCCATATTTCATCCATTCTGCCCATGTTCTATGAAGAAACAAGAATAGGATAAGAAGAAGAAATTAAGCTAGATGGTGGAAGTATAGTTCATTTGTTATTTGTTAGGGGACAGAATACCAATAGCAGAGCAATATATATAGAGCGACTATACTCTGATAATGGGGAATAGTGAAGGCACACCCCTAAACTCTCACACCAGAAAAAATACAACCCACTAGGGAAAAAATGCTAATCCACACACAATTTCACTCATCTCTATCGCCTCTCTCAGCTTCCAAGGCTCCCACCCTCACTTTTGAACTATAATTTATCCCTCCCTGTACCTCGCATTACAAGTCATGCTTTGTGGAATACGGATGGGACACTCATATTCTTAGATCTTTCATGGTTGATTGGTTTATGGCCGGTGGTCTGGGGTCGACCGGTATCTTGTAATTTAGGGGTCTTAAAACTGGGGCATGGGCAGGGGCCATAACTTGTGGCTGGCTGGGTGGGGGTCGGAGGTCTGCTTCGGCCTGTCTTTGATAACACGTACACCAAGGCGCTCAGCACTGTCTCATGGCCTTGCAGGGTACATTGTTTCTTAGAGCAACATATTGGCAACACTTTTATAACAAAGGGGGGTTTCTGTGAAAGTTAGCAGCAGTGTGGACCTCTCTCATCAGCGCTTGGGCCTATTCAGATTCCCTCTTCATGCTTGCAGGCTGTATTTAGCACACTGAATACTACTTGGCTGTGCAAACCCTATACTTTGATCATGGCTACAAAATGGTGTCTACTTATGCGCGCCCTATGTCAAAATCACATATAATATTATGATCGCGTTGGGACCCTTGGGACGCGCTCCTCCTCCCTGGTATGTCACAGGTCTTTCAGTGGGACTTGCCTCACCCTGAAGTGCCTAAGGGGGTGGGATGGGTTTGTTCCTTCCCCAACACCCTCCTTGTGTTCTTTCTTCTGCCTCATTCTCCCTTCTTACTGCCTCCTCACATTGGTATCCAGACTCTGCATATGCCCCTCAAGCTTTCTCCTGATTGTGCATACTCTTCAGGTGTGCAAGTCATATAAATACAGCCCCCATCTGCCCCATCTCCTGCTAGATCAACCATACCTCCTCATAATTTTCCGGGTCAGGGGGTGGGACAATAATGGTGGGGTACAACCGGTCCACTTCGTCTCCATAAGGGATGGGGATCATATGAAGGATGGAGTGGTCAGTTTGTATTGCACTATTTGCATTGTGAGGTACCTCTGAAAACCCAATTGACATCATCATCATTGCGCTGCTAGGTACTGCTTTGGCACAATGCCAGAGGCCCATTTGGCAGGTGCAAAAGATGACAAAGATGAACACGATGACAGGTACGTGATCTTCATGATGGCTCCTAGCCAGGATGGGGTCCAATCAAATGCAATATTAAACCAATCATCTCCTTGGATTCCTGCTTCTTTTTTCATGCAAACTCTTAGACCATGTACGGCTGCGATTATATGGGACACCGACCGATTCTCCACGTCTTCAGGAGGTTCGAATGTGCAGCAGGAATCCCTGACACACCACCTTCCATGGCTGTCAGTATATCTAGGACGTACCTGTTCTGCATCATCATTAGTCTCAGGGAACGCAGCTCGACCTTTATGACCTTTATGATGTTGAACCCGTGTTCAGTGTCATTCACTAATTGTCCTAGCTCCCAGCGCACTATTTGCATCCATTTGGCATTGGCTGCTGCCTGTACACTGGGTAACAGGAGCGAGGCAAAGAATGTTTCTGCCAAGCTGAACAATCAGTATTCATCAGGAATCTCCCCGATAAAATGCAGCAGAGTCTCTGAATAAATAGTTTGATGATTTCTTCTTCCTCTACAACTTCTCATATTGCCCTCTTCTGGGAAGAATGTGAAATTCTGGTGCTGATAATTCCTGGAATCCAGGAGAAATGGTTGGAGCTGTGTCGGTTATTGGCCCCCCTTGCAAGTGTTCTTCTGGGATTAATAGTAGTGCTGAGTGCAGGGTAGCCAGCGAACAGTAGCCCCTCCATGATGGTGTGAGGTGCAAGTACGCTTGTTGGCCACAGACCCAATAGTAACCCATCACAGCTGCCCTGACCTCCTTCAGGTCTGGAATAAGGAGTGTTCTGTTACTTTTTTCATTGGAGCCAAGAAAAATAGTGCCTTCATTGTGAAAGCAAAGTTTATATGTTTCTTCACTGGTTTTTCCATTACTGCAATTCATGTTAACTTTGTGATGTGCTCTGTCCAGATTTGTGCACAGGTCGCTAGGAGTTCCTCTCCATACCCCAGGAGGCCTTCTGCCAGACAGCTGAGTGTGGTATCTTGCCATTTGCTGTTTATATATTTGAGTCTGTGAATGACTAGATATGGTTGCTGCAAGCATTAAATGTCTCTTGGGTTGTCATTACATTGCAGAGGATCTAGATCAATGAGCTTGAGATGTACTCTGTGTGCCTTTAATCCTACATAGTGCAAGAGGAACCAGGCACTGTGCCTCTATAATAGGTACATTTTGGGGTACTAATACCATGGTTGCTCCTGACATGTGCAGGATGAGTCAACACACATAACAGATAGCATTCATTGTTTGTCTACCTAGCACACTCATGTCACTATACCCGCTATTTGGCATTTCAGGATGTCGTACATTCTCAATGGCATCAAGGCCAAGCCCATGATAGGCGTCATATTTCACCCTTCGTGCTTGCCGTTTCAATCTTTTGTTTAATTTAGTGGGTTTCCTTTTCACACTTATGGTTCTGGCATCATCATGGATGGTTGAATTACGATAAATATTTTTAAAAACAGAAGGAAAAACGTGTTCTCTCATGCTCCCAGTTGTACTCATACGTACAGGGGTACTTGTTGATTTGTTGGCATTGTTAATAGGTTAATTAATGATGTTGTGCATATTTATAGTACTGTTGGTTATATTTGCGAGTACATCCCCTCCTCCCCCCTCTTTTATATGAGCTCTGAATATAAAGAAGCTCCCCAATAAACTCCTAAACTAAACATTAAAATGGCGAAAAGCCCTGCACTAAAGTGCATACCACATGTGTATGAATAAGAACATATGGGGACAGGTTGATATCTAAAACAAATTCTAATATCGCATTTAGTGATTTTTAAGGTGATTGTGTAGTATCTGGGGGTGCTTTGGGGACATCTGAGAGGTGTATCCAGTACCAATGACCTTTCACTTTTACAGCAAGGGGCGTGGAAAACACCACTTCATAGGGATCTTGAAATCTGGGGTTGTTCCACTTATGGACAAAACCGCTGACGTAAATGAAATCCCCCAGGCAGCAGCGGTTGGGCAGGTGGGGAGGTTGTCACAGTTGTGTCTGTGGTGTTTGATGCGTCTTCTGCTCTGGGCGGTGTAATCTGTGAGGAGATACATTTAATGGCGCGTGTTATTGTTGTCAAGTATTCTTTAAATTCTTCTCCTAAAATCACTGCTGTCCAATGTGCATCTGATGCCCTCCTGACAGGGGATATTAATGTGTTTATGCAACAACCAGTTACCACGTCATGGGGTGATGAATGGTGGTCCTTGCTGGGTTGTGTGCATAAGCTGAAGAGGGACAATAGTAAGCAATCCACCCAGTTCTCTTTTAACATGGTGCAAAGCTTAGATAGTTTGCTCTTGAGAAGGCCGTTGATCTTCTCATTGAAGAAATGTGTGCCATTGTCAGACGTTAACACATCACACATGCCCCATTGAGTGAAAACTTTGTGCACTAAAAATGTTGGCACACATTTGGCATCCAGATGCCACAAGGTCCTGCCTCAACCCATCATGAAAAGGGGCATAACACGACAATTAAATATCGGCATCCATTACATCTTTCGCCCATGTCTGTGTAGCTCACGGAACTGGAGTTTGGCCTTGTCGGCCTTGTATCCTTTGTGGGCCAGATGTTGTAGGAGCGTGATAGTCTTTTCAGCAGTGTTGTTCATTGTCACTACACACAAGCAAGTCATCCACGTACTGAATGATTGTGCTGGGCAAGTGGATGTTTCCTAAGTCAGCGTGTTCTATTATGTTAAAGATTCTAGGGCTCTCGCAGTACCCCTGGGGCAAACAAATGTGTTTGTAGTGCTTTCCGCCATCAGTAAATGTTGTAAGGTACTGTGACTTGGGGTGTAAAGGTATCGAGAAGAAGGCGTTTTTCAAATCTTCCACTGTGAAATGGGTTGCCTCTTTGGGGATACTGCATAGAATGGTGGCAGGGTTAGAAACCACAGGAACTTCTTTTTGTACAATGTCATTTAGGGGGCATAAATCTTGGATCATCCTCCAATTGCCCTCATGTTTCCTTTTTCAGTGGGTGGATCATAGTTTTACAAAGTGATGTGGATGGCACTAATATGCCTTAGTTGAGGAGGGCATGTATTGTCACTATGATTCCCTCTTCTGCTTCTCTTGATAGTGGGTACTGTTTCACCGGGGTAGTACTGCACCTGTTTTTAGTGTTATGTGTAATGGGGTTACCTCCTTTAAAAGGCCAACATCATGTGGGTTGGTGGTCCACAATTGAATGGGTAGATACTCTAAGTCTGCTTCAATTATTGTACCGGTATTGTACCATGATTTCATAAGGGATAACAATCTCTAAAATTATTTCTCCGTCATTGTCATTATTCTCAAACAGTTCTGAATCAGTCACCTCCTTAAGGGGTACAGTGGAGTCAATGCAAAGCACTGTACGCCATTCGCATCCATGCCTGTCTGTTCCTAGTACAACTACTGTCTTTGCCGATACCAACAACCCTACCAATTCTGGGGACACCACCGGGCGAAAGATAACATCTGTTGGCACTTTCCCGCAGCCTTTGGTAATTTGTGGCACTGCCTCCAAAAGCACTGTTATTCCATAGATGAACATGTCTGGGTCCACTAGTATAGCTCGGACAACTACCTCCCCTGCCACTGAATGTATTATTACCATTGCCCTTATTGGGCACATACCTGGCGTGGCGCAAACAATGCCATGGTCGGTGAATGAGATTGTCATGTTCAACTTACTGAGCAAATTCCTGGCCAGGAGATTGACAGTAGAAGTCTCTGAATACAATAAGGGAGTGCGCACCACCTTTCCTCCAACCTTTACTTCGAAATCCTTTTTATACAAAACTGTAGAAATAGCCCCAGAGAAGCCCTGCATGTCAAGACTTTTGCCGGATAGCGGGAAGTTCCCCTCAATGTTGTATGATTTTGCAGCACCTGAGTAAACCATAAAGATGAAGTGTTTGTTTCCTATCTCTGGCCCCACCAAGGTTTCCTCGTCAGGGTTTAGGGTCAAAGACAGGACCAGACATGCAAGAATTCTCTGTGAGCTGTCCAAGGAAACGAAAAGGGGATTTCCCCCGACCACAGCTGCACCTCGGAAAGGCTTACCATTTGGTGTTCTGCTGAATGGGGTTGGGCCACTGTATTACTGTATTGCTTGCTTCTGTGTATGCTGGGGTGTGTATTGTTGTAATGCGTGCTGCTGCCGTGCAGGTGGGCCAGGTATCTGCGGGGGTAACTGTGTGCAAGCTTGGTGTATCTCATAAGGTATAGAATTCATTCTGGGTGTCTGCCCTTGTGGGGGGCCCTGGGGTGGTGGGCCATAGTTGTACCCTGTTCCTTGTCTGCTTCTACACTCTCTTGAAAAGTGCCCTGATTTACCACAGTTCACACACTGCGGAAACCCCATTACCCCTCCTCTTGGCCCCATTCCCCCTAAAACTCCCTCCCCTTCCTCCTCAAAAACCACTTCTCCAGTTGCTGTTGTCCTCCCTGTTGCCACTGTGAGTTGTGGGTATTGTGGACCCCGTCCCACTGTGCTTGCCCTCCTTTTGACCACATTGCAGCTATTCTGGCATTGGCAAAGTCTTGGGGGGGTTAAGTCCGCCCTGACTGTGCCGGCGTCGATACTGATGCTTGCACAGTAGCCTTGACTAATTTGTTTTGTACTAGTTTCCCTTCTTCTGCTTGGCACCTCTGAGTCGTTTCCTTATCACACTATTTTATTCCTTTGCAATGATGTATTATGATGCTCTGTATTTTGGCCCACCCCTTCGCCTCAATGCCCAAGATCTTATCTTGTGCCTTTTGCACTTCTTTGGGTAGACCCTTTTTAGTGATAAAGTAGAAAAAGGGTATTGATGGGTCCCACGAGTTACCTGTCTCCACTCTGCACATCTCCTGAATCCTAAGAATAAACTGAGAGGTCTTCATCATCACCCATAGTGCATTGCATTATTGACTGTAGGTCTGGTGTGTCACGGAACGCTCTACGCTACGCATCCCATACCTTTGCCCGAATCTTATTGAACAATGCTGCATTGTGTGTATCGCTCCCCAAAGTTACTCACAGGTATCCTGCTTTTACCCACACATTCCCAGCTTGGCCTCCAATAGTTGCCACCCATAAACGTATTATGTCACTGACTGCCAAGGGTACTCCAGCAGCCTGTTCTTCGAATGCGTAAATCCGTTTTCCCGCATGTTAGGCAGAATCACCTGCAGTATCCTTTGGGAACACTACAGGCAATTAGGACTACAAGTCTAACCACAATTTCACCTTTGGTACAAGCCTGTACTACACACTAAAGTGGTAGTGATGGCTGAGCAGCCAGACTTATCTCAAGAGTTTAAGTGAGCAGTAGAAGAAGTTACACAAAGGACCAACCAATACAGTGAATCAAGTAAACACTTACTCAAGGTTTCTTGGTAAAAGAATATACATTTATTTACTCAGTCAGTTAGAAAACATTACACTAGCACAAGCAGCTCAATACCACACACTAATACACCACAAAAATCAAACCGGTAAGTATTTGAACAAGTTTAGCTCCAAAATGAAGTGGGAGCAAAATGCCACTTCATATACTTAATAAAGGAGGGAAAAGACAAGGTCATAAGAATAGACAGCCCAAATACATTCATAGGCAGGGCAAAGGGTTTCAGTTAAATACAACCAGCAATTCTTCTCAACAGGCCTGGGCCAAAGTCAATGGTTCAGAGTCTTTTGTATAGAATAGCACAGATCTGGTATATAACGGTTAAGTCTTTGCCACAGAATTTTAAAGAATTTGCCTAGGCGAAAGGTTTGACGAAAGTTTAGGGAAGGACAAGCCTTCGTAGTTGAGGAAAGTTTCACACACTTTCTCGATGGCCGAAAAGATTTCCGGACCACGTTTGCACAGATCCTTGTCAATGAAGAAAGCTGTAGCTGAGGCAATTGTTCCTGGCAGTTCGAGCAGATCTCGCTGTTCCTGAGCTTCAGTCGTGGGGAAAAGGAGGACGTCGGGAGGTTCCTGCACTGCCCAGGGAAGAGGCCAAAAGCTGTAGCAAGACGTTGTTTTTACGTGTGAGTGCCTTAAAGTCCACCAGCTGGTTTCCTTCCCTCTGGCTGTCTGGTTTTCAACAGCACTCTGATGAAAATTCGACCAGAATAGGACGGTGTCCAGGTGGCTTACGAGTTGGTTGGTCCCACCAAACTCAAGGGAAGAAGTTAACCTTGAAGGGCTTCTCTGTCTTCGATGTTTCAGGCAATTCGAACCTGCAGCAGGGCTTCACCGGTCGTCCAGGAGTTGCAGCAGTCCTCTTCCTTCCTCTCCTTTTCGGTTCTTTCGTTCCAGTGGTCGACTCTGCTTTCCAATCCCAAGAGACCTGCTTATAAACAGTTTTCCCCGATTCATTCCAACCTGGCTGTCACTCACACAGCAGGGTGGCTGTCCTTGCTGGACAGCCAGCCTGCCAATCACGCCAGAGTGCATTCAGGTCTCCTAGGAGACTAAGCACAGGGAGTTTCGGGCACCTCCCTCACACCCTGTCCACCCCAGACAGCCCTGGTGCCAGAGGAGGGCTTCAGCACTGAAGCCCGCCAAAGGCCAATGAACAAAGGCACCAAACCTGGTTTGGCGCGCAGAGACAAACACAAGATGGACTTTTCCTAAAAGAAATGGTGAAAAAAGATGACCGGAGTCTGTTTTTACAGATAGGTCTTGGGCGCCATATTGAAAAACATGGTTGACCCGATTTTTAGCTACCGTTGTTAGCGGTCGCGAAAAATCATGGTAGTGGATCTAAACCACTACCACCAGCCATTTAAAATAGGAAACGGTAACATTTTACTGTTACGTGAGTGTTTTGACTCAAGGGAAGCTAAGCAACCCCTCCAGCACTCTATAGGAAGATAGTGTGTGCTGGGTCAGTACATTTAAAAAGACTAGTAAAGCCAATTTAACTTTACATGCTTTGGGAGACAGTAGTCCGTCCCAGAGAAGGTATTTAACCCTGGGGGAGTCTGAAAGACACCCCTGTGCCACTGCACTGAAGGTGCTGTGTGACACACAGAAAAAGATGATGCCACTGGAGTTGTTTTAAAACTCCATAACCAAAGAACACAAAAGTAAAACACACACAAAATGCATGGAAGAGTGGGAAAAAAGGCTCACACTCTTCCCAGGTAAAAAAATAAAATCCCAGAAATCCAGCAAAGTTGCTGGGGGTCTCAAAAGGTAAGGGAAATTAGCACATATTGAGAATTTTCCCTAACACTCGTCCCCCCCAGACTATGGGACAGGAGGATTTAATCCACTCCTGGATGAATCTCCTTACTCCAGTTGGTCAAACATCCTGGATCGACCATCAGCATTTTGGTGATGACAACCTGACCTGTGTTCAATGGTAAAATCAAACCATTGCAGGCTGATTGACCATCTCAGTAGTGTTGGGGTTTCCCCTTTCATTTGCATCAACCATCTCAAGGGTTGGTGGTTAGTCTGAATCACAAAGGTACATCCATACAAGTATGGCCTAAACTTCTTCAGTGACCACACAATAGCAAAGCACTCAAGCTCAATGGTTGCCCACCTTGTTTCTGGTTCCTTCAGCTTCCTGCTGATAAAGCAAATCGGTTGCTCCCAGCCTTTCTCATCTAGTTGACTAAGGACTGCACCTATACCTGTATTCGAAGCATCTGTCTGCACAATGAAGGTTTTGTTATAGTCAGGAGCTCTTAGGACTGGAGCTTGACAAAGGGCTTTCTTTAGGCCTTCAAATGCTCGCGTTCACTCCTCATTCCACCTGACCTTTTTAGGGAATTTGGGAGAGGAGACCACATTCAAGGGAGAAGCTATTGTCCCATAGTTCTCTATGAATTTCCTATAGTACCCAGTGAGACCTAGAAAGGATCTAATCTGAGTTTGAGTAGTAGGGGTGGCCAAGTTTTGTACAGCTTGTACTTTGCTAGGCAATGGCCTGATTTCACCTCCTCCTACCTCATGTCCAAGGTAGACCACTTTACTCTGACCAATTTGACATTTACTAGCCTTTATGGTCAGATGGGCCTGTTCCAGAGCCTGCAAAACATATCCTAAGTGGTCAACATGTTTTTTCCAAGTAGGGCTGAACACTGCAATGTCATCCAAGTATGTCATGCAGAAGTCCTCCATCCCATTCAGAACTTGTTTAACCATCCTTTGGAGTGTAGCAGGTGCATTCGTTATTCCAAAAGGCATTACCTTAAACTGGTAGAGGCCTGCTAGCATTGAGAATGCAGTTTTCTCCTTGGCATGGTCTGTCAGTGCTATTTGCCAGTAGCCTGAAGTGAGATCAAATGTGCTGAGGTACTTGGCTGAACCAAGTTTATCCACCAGTTCATCTGTCCTTGGTAAAGGGTGGGCATCAGTCTTGGTGACTGCATTAAGAGCTCTATAGGCCACACAGAATCTCAACTCCTTGGATCCTGCCTTTTTTTTTTTCATTATTCTTGGTTTAACTGTAATTTCAACAGTTTTTACAAGTTTGTTCCTTCAATATGTCTCAATAAAGAACCATCCTCACCAGTAAAATTGTAATGACTAAACTAATGCATGAATATGAACTGTGAACTGTGCCATGAACTGTCCTATGAGAAGTGTAATAATACTCTTTAGATTCAGGCTTTCCAAAAAATTACCCACTGCGATAACTGGTTTACGATTAACCCCATCCATTAGGTGGTTCCACTAATAGTTCACATCAATTTTGCAGAACCTCGAGAACAAATGGCTTAAATGGGTCTTTCTGTGGAGTGCCAGACCAGAACAATCAAGGATCAAATGTCTTAGAGTTTCCACCATGTTTGCTTTAAGGCAGAAGCAACATGTGTTTTCCTTTGTTTTGTCTCTAATTGCCACAATTTAGTTGTTTTTTAGGACATTTAGCCTTGCTCTCAAAACGCTAGATCGAATCCTTTTGTTAGGGAATTTCAGGAGGTAATTTATAGGTTCATTCAGTTTTTCGGCCTTGATTGGATGGTGTCTGGTTAGCTCATTTCTTGCTGCTTCCTCCAAGGTTTTGCACCAGTCGAGTTCTTTGTTTCTTTGCCACTTTTGTTGGGTTGTTGTATAACTCCTCCTCAGTACTGCCTATTTCCTCCAGCAGGTTGAGGTTTTTGCAAAACCAGTTGCCTAGCATTTTGTTTGATCCCTGTTTTTGTTCTTCTCGGATCATCTTGTGCATTTTTAGGGTTGAAATTTGGATTGCGCGAAATAGCATTAGGCCATTTAGATCAACCATCCCTCTTGGAGACACCAGACTTAGTTCACTCCTAATTGATTGAACCAGAGTTGATGCAGGCAGGCGCAGAGTTTTTCTCCAGATGAATCCTTCAAGTTTTTTCCAGATTTCAGATGGGATGGCCGGCATCGCCTCTGCTCTTAGTCGATCGCTGGGACGACTTTAGACTTATAGAAGATGATAGTGCCTTTGAGCGAAAAGCGACCGTATTTTTTGTCTAGCACCGTCATCTGATTGGTCAGACTTTTGGTTTTTGTCCAAAGGGTTTCTAGCATCTGTTTTTCATGTGGGCTTCTGCTGATGGTAACACAGAGATATCTAAATGAAGAGACTGTCTCCAGTCTATCTTTCGCTAATTGTCACAAAAATGTTTTTTTCTTCTTAGTTGTTTTCTCAAGAATCAGCACTTTAGTTTTTCCGGCGTTGATTTGTAGGTCATTTGCTAGCAGATATTCATGCACATTGTCCAATTTTCTTTGTAGGCCAATGGCCGTTTGGTCGATTAAGATAATGTCTGCGTAAATAAGTCTGCTTATTATTTCTTTACCCACAGATGGTGGGAAGGCTCTGACCAGATTTTCGGAATGTGGGTAGTCTCCAGTATACGCGTTATATAGGGCAGGAGCTAGAGGGCACCCTTGTTTAACTCCTCTAGTTTCCAAAGTTTGTATCTTCTTTGAGAGAAGGCCATCTCCAGTGAGTCGCACTCGCATTGAAGTGTCCGTATAAAGTTCTTTTATGGGCACCAAGATTGACTTCGGGCATTCCCAATCAACCAGTTTCGACCAGAGTTTAGATCTATTTACTCTGTCGAAAGTTTGGGAAAGATTGATAAAGGCCAAGAATAGTCTGGGTGAACCTTCCAGCACTTTGGCCTTCAAAATGCTCAAGAGGAGAATGTTTGTCGTTGTACCCAGATTTGTTGTGAAACCCGCTTGAAATGGGTCATGGCCTTTTGCGTTTGCTGCCCAAGATGTACATTTCTCTAACAGAAATGCACCGAATATTTTCCCAATACAATCCAAGAGGGCGATCAGGCGATCGTTGTTTGGATCCCCTTTATCGCCTTTCTTGAAAATAGGGATAACATTTGCTGTTCTTCATGAGTACAGTATGGTGTTTGAGTCGGCACATGTCTTGAATATTTCGGCTATTATCTAATATCACCCAGGATCTGTGGTTTGCTTTCAGTTCTGCGCTTGTGAGTCCATCAGGACCTGGCGCTCTAGAAGCTTTCAGCCGGATGATTTTGGATTCAATGTTTGATTGGTCCTGTTCAATGTCCCATTTGTCCATGTCACGTGGGACGCTCGGGAGTGGCTGTTCCAACGAAGCGAAGAAGTTTGAGAAATGGCTGATCCAGTTTTTTCCATCCACGTTACTGAGTAAGATGTCTTGTGTAGCCCTTCCACCAGACGTTATTAATGACCAGAAAGCCTTTGGCTGCTTCCCACTGAGGGTTTTCAGCATCTGTTCTGCATCTTCTTGGTACAGTTGAAATGTATTTTTTTACCTCTAAGTTTGCCTCGTGTATGTTGAACTTTGTTGGCGCTTTTTTGGCTTTTCTTATCGATTTGCGCATTTCTGATCTTTTTTTTTTTAGGATTGGGCTTGTTAGCATGGATGTGATTTTGCACAGGTTTGTAAGCAGCTGTCGGTCATTGGTAAGGAACCAGCAAGGGGCAGTAATCAAGGTTGGACAAACCCCAATTTGCTGGGCCCTTTCTTTAGCGTACATGTATTGTTTAGTGATTTCAGTTATGTCCGATGTTTTCAGTCAAAGCCGGGTACCACTTTTATTTACATCAAATTTCGGCTGGATTTGGGGGCGTTGGAGTGGAAGGTTTGTCTTTTCAGTCTTCCATATTACCCTTAAAAGGTTGTGGTCACTATTGAGGGTCTGTATGACCCTGAAATTAGTTACCCTTGCCATTAGGGCACGTGAGAAATATATGTGGTCCAGCGTGGCCCAACTGGCACCTTGTTCCCAGGTCGGAATGTGGGTTTCTTTCGATCGCCACTGACTGTGAAGATTTTGTAGGTCTCTGGCGGCCATGATGTCATCCCACAGTTTTCCACGAGCCGTCGTGTCCGAATAGGATTTCACTCCCTTTTTTTACAATGGTTCTGGGCGAGTGGTTTGAACTTCGTAGACCTTTATCCCTGAAACCTATTGACACGTTCAAATCTCCACATATAATCAATCGTATGATCTACTGAATAGTTTTGTGTGATATCATCCAAGAGATTTTCAATTTTTGTCAAAAGGAGTTCGTAGGTTGTTCTTTGGGGTTCCAGTAGGTATTGACCACCAAATAGTTCTTCGGCAACCTATGATCTTTGGTGGATAGATAGGGGGTTCCAAGAGATCAAGTTAGCCAGTATATGCGGCTCGTTTATGAGCTTTTTTTCAGTGTGAGATTTCTACCTGTACATATGGCTGTGAGTAAACCTGCTCGCGGTCTTCATAGTGGGCCTTTAATGGCTGATGCAAAGGTGATCACACATCCGTCTAGGGAAGGTTTCTAAGTAAGCCAAGTCTCTTGGAAGCACAGAAGAACAAATGAACCCAAGTTAACATCTGAATTATTCATTAGATGTGTAAAGCCATGCGTATTCCAGGAACCCATTGTGACATACTCGCAGAGACTTGTTATGGCCTTCTTCTGGAGTTTGTTTTTAGGGCGTGACCAGATTTCTCGTTGCTAAGATCGCTTGGTGTTTGCCAGAACTTCCGTCAACCAAGCCCATGTTAGTTGATCTTTCTCTTTGGAAGTTGCCTGGAAGTTGTTTTTTATATCCATAGGGCTAGTTTTTTGGTTTCCCTGCTCAATCGTTATGGTCCAGTTTTTCTGTGGGCCCGGGGAGACGTGTTCTGTCTCAAATGAATCTTCACTAATTGATTTGGTAAGGTACTGATTTGCCATGTGTTCTTTGGTTTTGTTTGAAGGGTCCATCGTCTTCGGTCTGCCGTGGTCACTTCTCTTCTCGCCCTTGTATTTTTCTCTTGTATGTCTGCTGCTGCTTCTTTGAAGGTGAGGATTGCCCAAAATTCTTCATTTTAGGTTGTTTTTCAGTTGGTTTGGCACAGTTTCATGAGAATCCAAGGATTTGCGCCTTTTAGCAGCCGGTGATTATATACGGTTAAGGTTGGCGTTCTTTTGGTTCTTGGATAACCTAGATCTTTGTAAGGGTTTGCATAATAGTGGTGTTGTACTTGTGTGCCTCCTGTTTCTACCTGTATTTTGATGATTAACTTCTACTAGGTCATAGCCCAGTGATCCCAACTTAGATCTTGCGTCTCTTATTTGTTTTTTTATTGTGGAAAATTCAATATGTAGATATGCGCTGTCCGTCGAGTTGTCATGCGTAAACTCGACAACCTCGATATCATCTGAAGAGAGCATTTTTAAGGCTATGATGCAGTAGAGCCAAGATTGTTTTTCTGTTTAAGATGATTTGATCTCCTTCTTCCAGCATACGTTCTAAAAGGAAAGAACATGTTTTCATTGTTCTCTCAGACCTCATAAGTCGCGTTCTTCTAGCGTGTCTGTCCCTTTCTTCTGTTGGGATACGTCGAGGTTGTGGGGAAGGTGAGCTTCTCCAAGCCCTCAGGGTGTTATGGGCTCTCGTTCTTTACTTTGGGGCAGTCCGCTCACCCTGCTGAGCCCGGGGGCCTTGCCTTACATTGGATACCCCATTTGGTTGACCCCGGCTTGGTATTGTCCCCGAGGGATGCCCCCCCTTGTAGTTTTGGGGTTGGTAGAAGATTTTTTGGCAGATATCCTTTTGTCCTCTTTTTTGGCTATCGTTAGATCCTTTTTTTCCTCTAGAGTGAAAAATCTTGTCGCCTTTGTGATTGATGTAGGGGATTGTTTTTCTACTTCACCCCCTAGCGTGGCGTTATGAGAGAGTACGGCTTTTCCCTTCTTATTTGTTTTCTCTAATAATTTAATTTCTGAGTCTTCGATGGAATGTTGGGTCAAGTCTAGTACAATCTCCATTATGTCACTTTTCATCGGGGAGGGGGGTTCGCTGTAACTGTCCTTGTTTTTTTTTTTAACTCCCCCCCCCAGTCCGTGTTTGAGAATTAGTGGATCCTTTGGGAGCTGTTTTCTTGCCAAGGGTAATTTCAGATTGTTTTAGGGTGTGCGGTTTTGCTCCCGTTGCAGCCTTAGCTCTCTGTGAAGACACTGAGCTAGTTTTGGTGGTTAGGCTGTGCGGTTTAACTTGTTCTATTTGGAGCGAGGGATTGGACTCTTGGATTGTGCAGCCATTTACTCCAAAAAGTGTTTCAGGGGACTTGGTTGTGGTGTGTGTTTTCAGAATGCGACTGACCGGATCGCTCTTTGAGATCTGTTTTTTGAAGAGTCCCCCCACTGTCTTATCCAGGCTAGGGTTATTTTGTACTGGTGGATTCGAGAATTGAGTTTGTTGAAAGACTTGAACCTGTGAGGCTTGTATTCCAAAGGTTCCTGGTGTAGTTATTGGGTTTCCATGGGGTGCCAGATTTGGCTGCGCAGAGAACGTGAATGTTTAGGGGGCTTAATTCTGTTTGGGTCTGTACTTCTTGAGAGAGTAGGCTTTTCTGCTCATTGACCTGCACTCCGCTGTCCTTTTAAGGTTGTTTTTTTTTGTCTTTTGCTAGAATGTAGCCCTCCAGGTGGATCAATCTTGTTTGCATGAATGCAACCATGGTTAGATGGTCTTTGAGCGTATCATTCAGGGATTCATACAATTTTGTGAATGGTGCGAGGGCTATTGTTAAAGTCGACATGATCGCTAGCAAGTCAGTCTTTTTGTTAGCGGTTCCGTGATCAGCTTCTCCTGAGATCTTGCAGAGTCTTTTGGGCCTTTTTGGTGAGCTTATGGCCATTGTCCAAGTTTGCGATTCCTGATTGACCATCATTTTTTGGAAAATTTTCTGGTGTGTGATTCGCCGTGATGTCAGAGTGGGCTGGGCTATTTAGCTTTGATTTCGTCGTACTCCTTCCCACATTTTGTGAAGGGTAAGTCTCGTAATCCGTTGACATGGCCTCTGTGACTTTGTTTCTTGTAGATTTAACATTAAGATATGATTTCATAACTTCTCTTTGCATCTTATCCCTGGTTTGGTCCTCGTTTGTAATTAGATGCTTGCTGGCCGACGTAGCTTTTAAGGCCAAACTGGAACCCAAACCGGACTGTGGCCTTAATTGACTCGCAACAGGTGGTGTGCCAAATTGCCATCTCTTGGAAGGAGCAGTATTGGTTTTAGGCGCACCCATAAGGTACGGGTTTTGTTTTGTTGTGGATTGTGTTAAGTTTAAGGCCGGTTTGTGGAAGTCCATTTCTTCAAGAGTGCCTTCCAGGAGATCTGCGTCCGATATTTTCCTCCCTTCAATATCTATGATTTGATTTTTTTGGGAGGAAAATAAATTAGTGAACGCCTCTTTCGTAGTTAACGGGTTTTGAGTCAGGTTTATGTTTTTGGCCTTTGGTTTCGACTTTTCTGGTGTTACAAATGAAGGGTCCCTTTGAGTATGTTCGATGATAGTGTTGCCATCCACGACTCTATTTATTTTGGCCCACTCTTTTCCTAGGTTGTGTGCAGGTTTCAACAGGCGTTTGGATTTTGGCTATAGTCCAGCGCCCTTCGTGGATTGCGCTTCTTTTTGTTGATTTTATTTTTGTTTTTTGTGATTGTTTAAGCTTAGTGGTACTGGCACTTTGGTTTTGACCAGTTCAAGGTCTGGCAAATCAAATCCCGTCATCGTTTCATCCGGGTCTGAGACCACTGGCTCTTTCATTGAGTCAGGGTGGTCCAATGACGGTGGCTTTTCTCCTGGGCTGTTTATGGGGCTTGTTAGGTCCACTGTGATGGTGACTGTGTGGACTTTGTTAGTAATCTGATTTGGGTTTGTAGGGAGCCATCCTGGGTTAACCACCGCCCCCACCTCGGATTCCGGTGATTGCACTTCACTCAGCCCTCTCTCCGCCCCTCCTCCGATATACGTGTCATGAGGGCCATGTGTGTGGCAACCACTCCCACCGTCAGTGGGAGCTCCTCCTCCACAGCGCCCTGTGGTGACAGAGACATGGGGGCAGTACCTTTACTGGCACGGTCTCCTGAGGGGGTCCGCCAAGGCCCCCGGACCCCATCCACCTCTCTGCCATCTCCCCATGATCGGGGGTTGACCTCATCGTTTTCCTCTGCCGGCCCCTACCCCTGTCCCCCTTCCACCTCACACGTGCCTCCCGGCGGGGAGGTGGAGGCGATGGCCCCCTGCCGCGAGAAAGCGGGAATGGAAAATGCAGGTTCACCGGCCAAATTCAGGTTAGAATCTTTTTGCACAGGTGGTATCGGGAGGGTGTTAGGATTGTGATGTAATTCGATCACGCTGGTTATGTTGTCAGTGTCCTCAGTATGGTGCAAAGGTTGTGAAGTCATTCTTAGAGACAGTTCTTTCTTTAGAAAAGAGGACTAGAGTTTTCACTCTGGGAAAGGCAAAACCTCTTTCTCTTGTAGTATAGTTGAAAGTGGTGGAGAGTTCTCCTGTTGGGCTTTGCTATCAAGCCACACCGCAGTTTTCTTTCGCCTTAGTGCTGGCTTTAGCGGGCTACGATGCTCCAAGCCACTGTCTTCACTTCTAGTGCACTGGCCACGCTGACTGCGCAGTCGATAGGGCTCCTCTCCATGGGGGGCAGTTGGCATCGTTTCCGCTTCAGGAGCCTCAAACCCCGGCCCGCGGACTGCAGCAGACTGCCAACAACTCTGCTCACAACTCTGCGGCTGCTCCGCGTTATGGGTCATTATTTGTAGCACCGCCTCCAATACTACAAACAGTGTAGAGAGACTCCAGCAGGGACTCGAGCAGGTGCAGCAGACTGCCAAAACCTCTGCTCACAACTCTGCGGCCGCTCCGCGGTATGGGTCAGTATTTGTAGCGCCGCCTCCAATACTACAAACAGTGTAGAGAGACTCCAGCAGGGACTCCCGCAGGTGCAGCAGAATGCCAACAACTCTGCTCACAACTCTGCGCCCGCTACGCAGAATGGGTCAATATTTGTAGTGCCGCCTCCAACACTTCAAACAGTGTAGAGAGACTCCAGCAGGGACTCCAGCAGGTGCAGCAGACTGCCAACAACTCTGCTCACAACTCCGCGGCCGCTCCGCGGTATGGGTCAGTATTTGTAGCGCTTCCTCCAATGCTACAAACAGTGTAGAGAGACTCCAGCATGGACTCCAGCAGGTGCAGCAGACTGCCAACAACTCTGCTCACAACTCTGCGGCCACTCCACGGGATGGGTCAGTATTTGTAGCGCCGCCTCCAATACTGCAAACAGTGTAGAGAGACTCCAGCAGGGAGTCCAGCAGGTGCAACAGACTGCCAACAACTCTGCTCACAACTCCGCGGCCACTCTGCGGTATGGGTCAGTATTTGCCTTCGGTACTAGAACAACTGGACTAGACCATGGACTGGTAGAGGGCTCTATTATCCCGCGATCAAGCATCTTGTTGACCTCCTCCTTTATGTGGGATCTTACATGATCTGACATCCTGTAACCCCTGTTTTTGGCAGGTAAACCGTCACCAGTTTGAATATCATGCTGGCCCCAAGGGGTCAAGCCTGGTGATATTGAAAACAGGGAGGCAAACTGATTTAACAGAAACTTGCACTCCTCCTGTTGTTCAGGTGTCAAGTTAGAAGAGAGATTAACTCCTTCTATTTTCTCATCTAAAGGCTGGCCTCTGATTAGGTCAGGTAGAGGTTCACTCTCCTCCTCCTCTTGGGCTGAAGCTAGAAGCAAAGCTCCCACGTCTGGTCTTGAGACATAAGCCTTTAAACGGTTGATGTGAAAGACTCTGGGAGCCTCCTTAGTATTGCTAAGTCCACCAGATAGTTGACCTCTCCAATTCTACCCACAAACTTGAAGGGTCCTATCCACTTGTCCCGTAAGGCCCCCTGCCTTGTAGGTACCATAATCAAAACTTGCTGGTCTTGAGTAAACTCAACCATATTGGCCTTGTGGTCATGCCAATGTTTGACCAGAGCCTGACCTGCTATTAGGATGCTTCTGCTATCATGGGTGACATTCTCCTGCGGAGACCTATCACATAGTCAGTGACTCTCACTGGCTTGGGGGAAGGAACACTCTACAACCCCTCCTTAATTAGGGCCAAAGGGCCTCTAACTGGATGGCCATAAAGAAGTTCAAAGCCACTAAATCCAACTCCCTCCTGAGAGACTTCTCTATATGCAAAGAGAAGGCATGGCAGTAGAAGGTCCCACTTTCTTCTAAGGGGTTCCTCTAAAGCACTTATCATGCTCTTCATTGTACAGTTGAACCTCTCTACCAATCCATTTGTCTGAGGATGGTAGGCAGTTGGGAACTTGTAAGTTACTCCACAGTTTTTCCACATGGCCTGCATGTAGTGGGAAATAAAATTGGATCTCCTGTCAGAAATAACTTCCTTAGGAAAACCTACCCTGGTGAAAATACCAAGTAGGGCCTTAGCAACAGTCTGAGCTATAACAGTTCGCATAGGTATAGCTTCAGGATACCTAGTAGCATGGTCTACTACAACCAGGATAAACCTGTTTCCTGAAGATGTGGGAGGGTTTAAGGGACCAACAATGTCGATTCCTACCCTCCCAAAAGGAACCCCCACCACTGGGAGAGGCACCAAGGGTGCCACATTCTTGGCTCCACTCTTGCCAGAGGTTTGGCAAGTGTGACAGTTCCTACAGAATGTATCTACATCAGACCTCAATTTAGGCCAGTAGAAATATAAAGAGAGCCTTTCCTTGGTCTTCTTGAAGCTTAATTGACCAGCCAAAGGTATCTCATGGGCTAACTGTAGGAACTGGAGTCTGCTTTCAAGAGGTGCTACAAGTCTTCTGTAATCCCCTGGGATAGACTCAGTCGGCTCAGTGTAGAAGAGGCCATCTTCCCAGTACAACCTATGCTTCCCTGGCTCTTGCCAGTCCAGCTGGGAAGCTGCCTGTTGGCAAAGACCTTCAAGAGTAGGACACTCTCTTTGACCTCTGCTAAAGTCTGCCCTACACGGTCCACCTTCTGCCAGTAAAGACTGCAGCTCAGGATGGTCTGCAGGATCCAGATCTCCAACAGAAGCAAGGTCCTCTTCCAGCTCTGATTCCTCAGCAGCTGATTCAACCACACAAGGTTGTTCCACACACCCAGCCTCAGCTGGTGGAGGGATCACAGGTGTGATATTGGACGGTCCTATTGGGATGTCCTTGTTGGAAGTACAGGAGTGCTGGCTGTTTTTTTTCTGGAGGTTTTAGGTTGCCCCTTTTCCTCTTTCTTCTTAGAAATTGCAGTCAGTAAGTCCTGTGGACTAGGAGTTATAGTCTCCTCTATAATCTCCTCTGGAGAGCCCCTTAAGGTACTCTCTGGCGTTCCTAGTCTGCTCCTGTTTCCTTGTGCCGGGAGGCCTGGGGGTGCTTGATACAACGCCAAGAGTTTTTAAGTCATTCCCCAACAGGACTCTCCCAGGTACTTCACTCTGCACACTTACAGGTATATTGACAGTCATTTCATTACACTGGGTGAGAGCTGGTAACTGTGGAAGCATTTGGACAGGACCTCCAGCAAGCTTAGTTAAGATTTTGGGTGCCTTAGCAACATCCTCCACCTTGGAAAAAGATTAATCAACTACAGTTATGCTGGCCCCAGTGTCTCTAATGGCAGGGGTCTCCTGACCATTCACAAGAACACTCTTTATAATATTCTTTAGTATTATCTGGGATAGGGTTATATACATCTAAATTGTCTTGTTCCCACAGACCCAGGGATACTAAAGAAACACTGGCTGAGACTTTCATGGGTTCTTCAGCCAGTAAGTGAATGTTTCGACTTGCCATTGGTACTTCATCCACTGGGGAGAAGGCTAAGGAGACAGTGTGGACCCCTGAAGGTTTACCCTTACATCTGGGATCCCCTTTCACATGGTCAGTTGACCCACAAGCATAACATTTACCAAATGTTTTTATGAATGGGGGTTTGTTCTGACCTCCTTCAGGTTTGTCCCCAGAAGATACACTAGCCTGATTCGGTTTTCCCTGTGGCTTACCCTTGTTATGTTTGTGGCCCTCTTTTGGATTGGAGGTATTTGAATTCTCTTTGGTATCTTACTTGTGCTGCTTCCCCTCATCCTTCTTCTGAGTTATCGCAGATTCCTTGTGAGTAGCCCTGTTGGCAACCCACAAGTCAGCAGCCCCTGCTAACTTCTTGGGATCAATTTCCTTAGAGTCAGCCAAGTGCTGTCTCAGCTCAGGAGAGCAGGCATCATAAATAGATTCCAACATAAACAAATTCCTCATACCTTCATAAGCGTTCACTCTGTAACCCTTATCCCATCCATCTAGGTTTTTCAAACATTCAGTCACCCAGGTAGCCCAAGGGGTGCCATCATGCTTTTTGAGGGTCCTAAACCTCTTAAGATACTGAGAAGGGGTCGTCCCAAATCTAGCTATCAAAGCTAGCTACACAGTTTCATACTCCTTTCTGTCCATATCCCCCAACTCCATTACCACATCAGTTGCAACAGGGGGTAGCCTAGAAAAAAGCCAAGGAATCAACTGATTCCCTGTAACGTCTTGAATCCCATGGTTATATTCAAAAGCAGCCAACCAATCCAAAATATCAAGCTTAACCTCATACATACTTACTGCATCTTTGAGCATGTGGGGCCTCTTAGGACTGGAAGAGCTAGAGGACTCTGGGAGAGACCAGTTTCAAGAGACAACTTTTTCATTTCAAGGGCATGATTCAATTCCATTTCTCTGAGCCTAAGCTCTTGATGCTTTGTTTCAGTTTGAGCTTGGATTCTTTTAAATGCTAACTCCAGTCTCATCTTTTCAAGTGAGACAAATTCAGGACATAGGTTTGGACCGGATGGGGTCCCTGCGGTCAAAGGTTGAGGTCTATGAGCAGGTAGAGGTAAAACAGGGCCTACATTCTGAGACTCTTCTGCCTTACCTAACTCATCCACAATATTAGAGCTGGGCTCTGACATATTATCATCCTCATCAACATTTTCCACATTTGCTACAGGTGTGGGGGTTTCAGACCCCCTCCTCAGACTTTGGTATTCTAACAACGTTTCTATCAATTCAACCTTTTTGCCTTTGGCAGTGAGATTCCTAGCTTTACACATAACTCTCAATTGATCAACAGTTAAAGTCTCTAGGGTCTCCTGTCTGTAGCTTTCCATATCAGTCATGATAAAACAATTGCTTTACTAGTGTTGCTTACCTTTGTGAAGATTATTTGAACAAAAGCAAAAGTAGCACTCTAAATGTAACAAGTCTACTTTATCCTCACTGCTGTACACCAGTGTTAGGCAGAATCACATGCAGTACCCTTTGGGAACACTACAGGCAATTAGGACTACAAGTGTAAGCACAATTTCACCTTTGGTACAAGCCTGTACTACACACTAAAGTGGTAGCGATGGCTGAGCAGCCAGACTTATCTCAAGAGTTTAAGTGAGCAGTAGAACAAGTTACACAAAGGACCAACCAATACAGTGATTCAAGTAAACAATTACTCAAGGTTTCTTGGTAAAAGAATATACATTTATTTACTCAGTCAGTTAGAAAACATTACACTAGCATAAGCAGCTCAATATCACACACTAATACACCACAAAAATCCAACCGGTAAGTATTTGAACAAGTTTAGCTCCAAAAAGAAATGGGAGCAAAATGACACTTCAGATAATTAATAAAGGAGGGAAAAGACAAGGTTATAAGAATAGACAGCCCAAATACATTCATAGGCAGAGCAAAGGGTTTCAGTTAAATACAACCAGCAATTCTTCTCAACAGGCCTGGGCCAAAGTCAATGGTTCAGAGTCTTTTGTATAGGATAGCACAGTTCTGATATAACAGTTAAGTCTTTGCCACGGATTGTTAAAGGATTTGGCTAGGTGAAAAGTTTGACGAATCTTTATGGAAGGACAAGCCTTCGTAGTTGAGGAAAGTTTCACACACTTTCTCGATGGCTGAAAATATTTCCGGACCGCGTTTGCACAGTACCTTGTCAATGAAGAAAGCTGTAGCTGAGGTAGTTGTTCCTGGCAATTCAAACAGATCTCGCTGTTCCTGAGCTTCAGTCGCGGGGACAAGAAGGAGGATGTTGGGAGGTGCCTGCACTGCCCAGGGAAGAGGCCAAAAGCTGTAGCAACACGTCGGTTTAAGGTGTGAGTGCCTTAAAGTCCACAAGCTGGTTTCCTTCCCTCTGGCTATCCGGTTTTCAACAGCACTCTGATGAAAATTCGACCAGAATAGGACAGTTTCCAGGTGGCTTACGAGTTTGTTGTTCCCACCAAACTCAAGGGAAGAAGTAAACCTTGAAGGGCTTCTCTGTCGTCGGAGTTTCAGGCAATTCAGACCTGCAGCAGGGCTTCACCGGTCATCCAGAAGTTGCAGCAGTCCTCTTCCTTCGGTTCTTTCATTCCAGTGGTCGACTCTGCTTTCCAAGTTCCAGAGACCTGCTTTTAAACAGTTTTCCCCCATTCATTCCAGCCTGGCTGTCAGTCACACAGCAGGGTGGCTGTCCTTGCCGGACAGCCAGCTAGCCAATCCCGCCAGAGTGCATTCAGGTCTCCTAGGAGACTAAGCACAGGGAGTTTCGGGCACCTCCATCACATCCTGTCCTCCCCAGACACCCTGGTGCCAGAGGAGGGCTTCAGCACTGAAGCGCCCCAAAGGCCAATGAGCAAAGGGACCAAACCTGGTTTGTCGCACAACAGTCAAACACAAGAAGGACTTTTCCTAAAAGAAATGGGGAAAAAAGATGACCAGAGTCTGTTTTTACAGATACGTCTTGGGCACCATATTGAAAAACATGGCTGACCCGAATTTTAGCTACCGTTGTTAGCGGTTGCGAAAAATCACGGTAGTTGATCTAAACCACTGCCACCAGCCATTTAAAATAGGAAAAGGTAGCATTTTACTGTTACATTAGTGTTTTGACTCAGGGGAAGCTAAGCAACCCCTCCAGCACTCTATAGGAAGATAGTGTGTGCTGGGTCAGTACATTTAAAAAGACTAGTAAAGCCAATTTAACTTGACATGCTCTGGGAGACAATAGTCTGTCCCAGAGAAGGTATTTAACCCTGGGGGAGTCTGAAAGACACCCCTGTGCCACTGCACTGAAGGTGCTGTCTGACACACAGAAAAAGATGATGCCACTGTAGTTGTTTTAAAACTCCATAGCCAAAGGACCCAAAAGTAAAACACACACAAAATACATGGAAGAGTGGGAAAAAAGGCTCACACTCTTCCCAGGTAAAAAAATAAAATCTCAGAAATCCAGCAACGTTGCTGGGGGTCTCAAAAGGTAAGGGAAATTAGCACATATTGAGAATTTTCCCTAACACCGCACCCGCTGCAAGGGGCGGGAGTACCTTTATCAAATAGTTGTGGTCCATCTGCACCCATGGTACATAATGCCGCCTCCCAGCGCCCTTATGTATAAGGGGCATCTGCATTTTCATCCTACCGCCATCAGTCCTTTTTGCACTTCCCCGCTTCCTTGACACTGCCATTTGGCCAATCCTGCTCCTTAACCTGCCCTCCCACAAGCACTCCACCTGAGGAGTTTGTTCAGGCGCTTGCCCGAATTCCTCATCCTCATCATCCTTGAACTCATCAAACGTACTCCACACATCTTCCGCTCCCTTCACCTTCTTTCTCTATATGCACTTACTTTATGGCTGTGCTATCTATCTTGAATAGGAAGTATCTTGCTCTCCACCCCTCTGATCCTTGCTCTATTGGCTTATCAGTTTTCATTTCGCTTTGCGGGGCTCGCAGCCTAGTCAACTCTGTTCTTGCTGCTGCCAGTGCCACTTCTAAATCTCTTTTATTGAAATTGGCATGTGCTGGGACTTCCGGTGGGGACTTGTATGGGGGGTGGTGGCCCTGTTGCTGCTGTTGATACATAAGTCAGGTTAGTATAACCCACTGTAGGGCTGTCTATTAATGGGTATATCCCTCTCACTATGCTGCCGCCCGTCCTCCCTCACTGGGCAGTTGCCCTTGCTGTCTCTTTGCCGTTCACCCCCTCACAATCTTCTGTGTCTTCAAACATCTTCTAAAGATCTAGTATTTATTTCCTTTTCCACAATTGTTTTCCCTTAAATTTAGCTGTCAGGAAAATGAAGATTTGTTCCAAAATACTCTTATGATGGGAGCCCTGCTCTGGCCACGAGTAGCGCATCACCCCTCCTCTTGTCTTCATCATCCATTGCTCAGGATATTTCTCAATTCCGTCATGATATACACTCTATGGATGTTTCTCCTCCCATTATAAGGGTTCTTGTGACTCACTGCTTCTACGCCTTTCTATCGAGCTGTGCACGCTGCAACTGCCAATAAGTCAAATCAATCCTTCATCCCCTTCTTCCAGTCAAAAATCAAAAAAACCTTTCCCCATCCCCTTTTTCTCCCCACACTCCCACTCACACGCTCAAAACATACCGCTAATTACACAGTGCCCCTCCTCGGGCCTTTACCCTACAAAATAAAAACACGAACAAAGCAAGCTAAAATAAGAACAACTACTACTTCCGTTCCCACCAATTATGAGGGGCTCCTATTTCTTTCCTTTTATCCTCTGTTACACAATGCCTGTGGTACCACCTTCTCCTGTCACTCAGGGAGGCTCCCTACCATTCCATGTTCCTTTCCTTAATATTCTCCTTAAAAAGTTAATAATACCAAAAAAATAAACAAACCACATGCATGCCACACCCACAATTTCAATATCTGAGCATTCACACCCTCCACAGTCTCCCATACACCTGTCCCCTACTTGTTATCACTTGCAATTTCATACTCATGTGCACGTGTTCACCCAAACTCCTCTGTCAGAGGGTTCCGACAACAGCATCCTGCACTCTCCTCGGAGCCGCGCCCCACTCTAAAGAGCAGACAGGAATTCTGCAAAGATGGCTCCTGCAAACCGCTCAGGGATACGCGCTCTTCAGGACTGGTCACAGTAGGTGGGCATGGTCCCTCCAGAACTGCGGCCTGGACACCTCCGCGGGCATGGGGGAGGGGTGCTGCGATCACATTGGGGTCACCAAAGGAAGGCACACCCCTAAACACTCAGACCAGAAAAAATACAACCAGGTAGGGAAAAAGGCCCAAGAAACTCTTGCAAGGATAACAACTTTTATTTTTACAAGTAGGTGAGCCAGCAAAGAATGCTGCTGCCGAGAATGTTCTGAGGAAAAAAGGTGCAAGCAGAGACTTAAAAGGATACACAGGGTCATTAATATACAGTAAAAACCTGCACGGCTGGTTTGTGTTTATATACATGGTCGGCCTACTCCATAAGGGATGCCAGGCCATTGGCCCCAGCCCAGTCCGTCCGTCCGTCTTCCATCATGCTGGGTCTGCTGGGCTCATCATCTCCAGGGAACAAAGATTGAAGAGACAATTAGCTACATTTGAAAACTAGTGCTACTTTATCATTGCACAGTGCACCAGGCAGGCTCGAAGACGAGCACAGGGAGAGTTTCTAGGTCACGCTAATCCACACACACACATTTATTTCATCCCGGTCACGTCTATCGGCTTCCAAGGCTTCCACCCTCACTTTTGAACTATAATGTATCCCTCCTTGTACCTCGCATTACAAATCAAGCTTTGTGGAATAATACTGGGACACTCATATTCTTAGATCTTTCATGGTTGATTGGTTTATGGTCGGTGGTCTGGGGTCGACTAGTATCTTGGAATTCAGGGGTCTTAAGACTGTGGCATGGGCAGGGGCCATAACTCGTGGCTGGCTCGGTGGGGGTCGGAGGCCTGATTCAGCCTGTTTGTGATAACACGTACACCAAGGCGCTCAGCACTGTCGCGTGGCATTGCAGGGAACATTCTTTCTTAGAGCAACATATTGGCAACACTTTTAGAACAAAGGGGGGTTGCTGTGAAGGTTAGCAGCAGCGTGGGCCTCTCTCATCAGCACTTCGGCCTATTCAGATTCCCTCTTCATGCTTGCGGCCTGTATTTAGCACACTGAATACTACTTGGCAAAGAAGGCCCTATACTTTGATCATGGCTACTAAAGGGCGACTACTTATATGCACGCTCTATGTCAAAATCACATGTAATATTATGATCAAGTGGGGACCCTTGAACGCCTCCCTACCCCCTGGTATATCATAGGTCTTCCAATGGGACTCGCCTCACCCTGTAGCTCCTAGCGGGGTGGGATGGGTGTGTTCACTTCCCAACAATAGTGACAGTGTCCATGGATTCCACATATGTATAATTAGACCATGTACTTGAACAGTCAGGCTTTGACATCGTAATGGAAGATGAGGAGGGATGTGGGCCAATGCATTTTTGCGGGAGGGGATAGAGTTCTAGAACTTTGGGGCATCTCTAGAGAATGAATGACTATGTTTTTTCAACTTCTTTAAGTTGGAAATTGCCAATGAAAGCTCCTGTACATCTGCAAGTCACATATTTGGGAGAGATCAGACTGATGGATTTTCAGGTGATTTAGGCTAATTTGAAAATTTGCCAAGCTTAATTTGATAGTTGTGATCAAATCAGCAGTATTGCTTTCATCAGAAATTACAATTTCTTGGAAACCTGCAAGGAGGACATTTCTATACTCCAGTTGTGATATAACAGAGGCGAACCGCTGACTGCAGTGCTAATTCTAGACTAAACTCTGTTATCTTCCCCAGCACACATGAAATGGAACACATTTATCATAGTTCTGACATTATGTCACGCTGTAGCACATTGTCCAGGATAATACCAAGAGACAATACAGTGTTGACTCTGGTGGAAGGATTTTTGGGTTATTTGTGAGGTGGTATTCAGGAATGTGTGGGAAATCTGGAGGAGCAGGAAGTGGAAATACATCATTGTGGCTCTTCTGGGTTAAACTTGAGGCATTGTTCAGACATCCAAAGGTAGACTGTCACATGCAGGAAGTCTTGAACTGTAATGATCTATAGGTAAAGCTGGGTGCCAACAGTGTGTTACTGCCTTGTTCGGTTCATGTCTCTGGTTAGTTCAGACATTCCCTCCATGCATATGTTGAACATTATCAGAGAGAGAAGTGGGCTATGTGGAAATGTACACGCCAAACCTCTGTTTTGTGAGTGAATCATTAGACCCAGTGAGTATCCAATTCATAATCATTGCGAGTAGTCCTGGAGGAGGTGTGTAGACAATTTAAAAAGGGTACCATCAGTGGCAAGGCAGAATTTCATGATATGAAAATACATCATCTGGTTTACCATATTTAATGATTCTGATAGGTCGAGGAGGATGAAAAGCAGGACTCTCTGTTCATCATACACTACTTTGTAGTGACAGTTTCAAGGTTGTATTCCTTCCTGAAAACTAATTGCTGATCCCTGGGCAGGTTATTCCCAGAGATGTGTGTGAGTTCAGCTACTTTGCTTCAAAGCTTGTAAACCCTCTGTTTAGCTAGGACAGGGAGGCCAGTGAAAAAGAGGAAAGTGTTTGTATCAGAAGCATTTGCTGAAATATCATATACAAATACGTTGACTTGACCCACCTTTTGAATGCTTGAGAATTCCCCATGAGATACGGAGGAGGTCACAAAATGGATCCAGCCAGGGCCAATACTACAGAACACCTCTTGTCCATGTGTATCAGGTATTAGCTGTTTGTGAAAGGTGGAAGTGTTGAACGAGGAAAGTGATTTTTAAAAATATTACAACGCAAAGTAGGCAGTTATTCCAGTTTGTCACATATTCGAACTTGTACTAAGAGAACATGTTAGGAGTAGGGAAAGTGAAAATGTACATTGCAATATTGTAAATATTTACAAGAAAGGATTGAAAAATTAAAGGCATTTTGACATTTAGCTGAAAGGAAATTTGAGGCAAGTCCTAGGGCCACTAAGAGTCTACTGCGCCTGTATTTTATTAAACCTTAGGGAAGAAATTCCTCCTCTGCACTGATAGCACCCGAAAACAAAGTTGTGGATTATTTTTCTGTTTTTTTTCTTTTCCCGGTCAACAGTGCAAGCATGTCCATGATGTCAGCTATAATGTTCTGATATAAGGAGGTAATGGTCCAGCATTTATCTCCTCATTGATTTATAGACCAGTCAGGCTAGTTACAATAGAGATAACAACAAAATATAAAACAAAAATAGAGTGGTGGTTTGTGAAAGGAGAAATATTAATGGAGGTTCCAGCGAAGAAGAGCTTCTACCAGTACAAGCATTTGAACAGCCGATACGTGTGGCTCTGTAAATGTTGAAGGTTAGATATTTTTGCAAAGCCCCTGTAGGACAAAACAGCTTGTACTCTACATTTACAAAGGCAGACTGGGGTTAAGGGAATGGAGACGCCGGTTTTCTTTTTTCTGAAATGTAATTACTATTTGTCACATGTTTCACAGTATCTCATCTCGCGACAAATATCGATATTAGCTGGTGTACCCCTAACGTTTTGTATTTGTGGCAAAAATGGACAGATGTGAAGAAAAAAGTGCAAAAACATCTTATGAAGCCTTACCCTCTCCAGGCACTTAGAGGGATAGGGTCATTGGAGCTTCATTTGATCTTCACTGGAGCTTCATTGGAGCTTAACTGGCATTATAGCAATGTTTTCAGCTCAAAAGGATATTTCCTACACAGGTTCTAGTCCATCTCACAGCTACTCCAGCCATGTGAACACCCTCTCTTTGCTCAACAGCTTCAGACATTATATCCCTACCTTTCCTGATACCATAGCCCTGTCTGCCTAGGATCCTGCTGCAGCACGACTGATCTGGAGGAATTCCACTCCTGCCCCCCAGCGTCCTGTGAACCACAACCTGGGACAAGCACTGCTGAGCAGGTAAGCTCCATTGTGCTGCATAATGAAAAAAACGAAAAAATGCAATCCACATCAAAAATTGAAGCTGCATTAATGCCTAGGCCCCTGGGGCTAATGAATGCATGCTGTGATCATTCGTCGATGAGCAGCGCCAATGCCAGCCCTGTTGGGCCCACTGATGCCAGATTTGCCCCATCATCCCTCTAAAATATGGCCACTGCCGTGGTGGTGCCTGCTCCTTCCTCTGGAGGCCTGCTGTGTGGCCCTCCTCTGCCCAGATGCGATTGGATGACCAGCTATGATTTCATTGGTCATCCCAGGAACCGGCAGGTGAAGCTGACTCCACACAAAGGCCTCACACCAAGGCATGTGAGCCCTGTCTGCCCCTGTTTGCTAGTGCATTCTGCCAGCGTCCCCTGTGCCTTGCCGAGTCTGATCCTGCCTGCTAACAATGCCGCCTACCGGACCCGTCATCTCCATCATCAAGGTAATGGTGGATCCTCTGCTACACCTATTATGTCTTGCTTTTGCACTCCCAATGTCGGTTTCAAGGTCCCCAGCCTGCGGCTGCCCACCTCCTTCCTCCTCCCACTACGCTGCTTATCTGCTACCTGCTCTTCTGCCCTTGTCTCGGCACCACACGCTGCCTTTCAAGCTGCGCTTACAGACCACCCCTCACCACTCCACTACCTCTCCACTGCACGCACCCACAGCGTCTGCTCCACTAACACCACAAAGGGGCTGCAGCCTGCTTCTCCTATGACTACTCCAACTGCCCCTCACACCACTATATCACAGGAGAATCGTGCTGCGCCTGGCTCCAAAACAGGGGAGCTCCTTCATACTTCCAGCCTTCAAACTACCCACACACTCCTTGTTTTCACACTCCTGCCAACCAGGTAGCCAATACCCAGCAGCCACCCACTCTGCTCCTTCCGCATCGCATCACCAACATGCTACCCAAACCCACACTCTCCCTCCCCATTACTGCCATGTCATTCTCCCACCGTCATTCTCCCACCGCTGGCACCCTAGCACAAATAAAGCCCCAAAACAGAGCAGTGCCACTCATGATTACCCATCATGAAGCTCCACTTGACCAGACCTCCCTGCACTGCCCCACTACACCCATTGCCTCCACACCATACAAGCTCAGAGCCTCCAACCCCCACGCCACTTTCACCTGCTCACCCTGCTTAGGCCTAACTAGAGTCCAGCCACTATGAACATGCACTCCCATCTCTACTGGCCTACCTTGTTATGGTCCATACCGCAATAAGCGCCAGGGCGCTCGCATTAGCCGACCACAGCCTCACAATGCAGAGCACCCTCCAGCGCATACACCTCCCACCCCCCAGGTTTCTACACCCGCTGCCCCCACCCAACCCTACACCTAACACCTTCTCTTGTGCCCTCATAAATGCATGCTCACGCCTAAAACATACATGATTTATTACTAGAAAAATACCTCTGCATGCTTGCCATCAGCAAAACCTGGCTGCACGATGATGCCGGCTTTAAGCTATTGCTAGCCATCCCCTCTGGGTACACCATCCTGAGATCTGACAGACTAGCCTAACCTGGTGGAGGGAGTTGCCATCATCTCCAAAACCAACATACCCATCAGAGCCTCCCCCATCTAGCCTCTGTCAAGGCTACGAACTTCTGCTCATGAAACTGGAACCCAGCCCCCAAATCACCATCAGCATCCTCCTCCTCTTCTGCCAGACTAGCTACTCTCAGTCCCCTGACACAGACATCCCCCTTCTTCTCACTTTACTTATCAAACATAACATCAAATTCTTACTTATCGGAGACTTCAACCTCAGCTTTAATGACAACACCAGAGTCCTCTTCCCCTCTCTACAAGAGATGAGCTTTACGCAATCAGTCAACTCCCCCATGCACGTCAAAGCCCGGACACTTGGCTGGATCATGCACCTAAACCTACCCATCAAGGTCACCACAATTGACCCTGTCCCCTGGACAGACCACTCCCTAATCCTATTCCTCCACTCATTCGAGTTCCCTAGCCCTCGCAATGACACCATTCGTCTCCCCATAACCTCCAGACACACTCGCAAACTCATAGCAGAGCTACTCAAACCCACCATCTCCTCCCAGCTCGCCACACTACCTGAAAGTAATTACCCCAATACTATTCTTGCCTCTTACAACAATGCACTACTTCACACTCTCAACCTTCATGTACCTCTTAAGACTGCACTCTAGAAGAAATAATCCATCCACAATTGGTTTACAGAAGAATTAGTCACCCTACGCAAACATAAATGGGCCCAGGAGCACCTCTGGAGGAAGAGCCCTTCCACCGCGCACAAGGAAACCTTACTCTCCCTGGCTAAAACATACAATGTTGCCATTATAACCACAGAATCATGCATGTAAAACACTAGAATCAGGGAGGCCAGTTCAAAATTCCAAGGAGATTTTAAAAATCCTTAAAGAACTCAAATCCACAGCTTCCCCTGCTGTTAGCTTCCCCAAGGATAAAACTTGGTGTACGAATGTCCCAGCAGCACTGAATACCAGAACTTCCAAGCAGAGAAAACAGTATGTTTCTTAAAGCTAGTATGTTTCTTTGATGTTCTATTTCTCTTTCCCTTCTTGTCTCTTTTTTTTCTTCTTTCTCTTCCATCTCTGGGAATTGTATTGTGTTGCAGTATTTTATTTTATTACTATGGAAATGGGATTGTATACGTGTTATAATGTAAAAGTACTTTGTGTACTCTAAACATTGTAATAAAAGTTTTTAAAAATAACACGTCCAAGCTGCAAAATGTAACTATCCTCAAGAAAACGCTGCTCTGTGCCAAATCTGCCTCTCCTACACCCCTGAAGAACTCCCTGTCAAATCACCCTTTCCACTTCACCCAAGTCTCCCCCTTTGATGTTCACTCTATCATTCAACACCTTAAACCCTCAAACTGCAAGGGCGACCTCTGCCCTTCCCACATCATAAACATGTGGGTTGAGCCCCACAGGGCTGATCGTTTCTTGCTTCATTAATGCTTTTTTTGACACTAGTTCTGTTTGCATAGCAATCAAGGAAGCCTGGATCACTCCCTTACTCAAGAAACCCCCTCTTGATCCCACCCTCCCCACCAACTACCGCCCGATCACCAGAGTTCCCTACCTCCTCAAATTTCTTCACAGCACTGCTTAAACCCAACTCCAAGCTAATTTGGAAAAACACTGCCTTCTTGGCTTTCGCCAATCTGGCTTCAACAAAGCACAGAGGCTGCCCTCCTGGACCTCAAGATCCAGCTCGACGCTATGTGCGACACTTCAGAATTCGCCATCCTCCTCCTCCTTGACCTCTCAGCGGCCTTGGATCTTGTGGACCATGACATTCTGTGCCAGCACCTCACCACTGACTTCAATTTCTCCAGTCAAGCCGCCAGCTAGATCAAATCCTTTCTTAGTGAGCGCTGTTCTAGGGTTTTCATCGGCTCTGAAGCTGCCGACCCCATTCCTGTGCCCTACGGTGTTCCACATGGATCCTGTATCTCGCCCACTCTGTACAATATGCAGGGTCGGACTGGGTCAAGAAATAGGCCCGGGCACCCAAAAAAAGTGGCCCACGCCTCGCCTCAAAAAAGTGGCAGTGGCCCACCCCTCGCCTAAAATAAAGTGCCCCTCAAACCATCATCCGTGAATCCCATCAATTCACGACTTTACAGAAAATGCTACTTATGGAGGGTTCATGTGTCTGTTGCATGTTATGTTTTGTGTAAACCCTTGAGAAAGTGATAGCATTCCTTTTGATCTTTTTTTTAAAAAACAACATTATCACATAGCTAAATACTTATTTTGCAGAACCAGACTGAAGGCCTACTCGTTGCCACCACTAAGTTAACGAGGAGGTGCATCTGCACAGACAGGAACTTATTGGAGCTCTGCACTCGGGGAAGAGGAAAGTGAAACTTCAGAAAAAGTAGGATTTGAGAAAACATCCCCTGCTGATTATCAACTTCAAATCATATCACTTTACAAATATACAAGTCGGAAATGCTTTGCATTTCGTACATGCAGGAATGTTTGAATTGAGACGTTGAGAACTCTCGCCTCATGGTCTGCTTTGCTGGAATACGACACGTCCAAGTTGTCAGCGGATCTCCTGACTTTCTCGGATACACTCAGAACTGACCCGCTGCCCTTTGCCAGAGCTCTCAATTTCCCCCTGGCAATGAGGGAGAAGTCCGTTCAGTCTTGTTTTTTTCCCCTTTGGAATTCTGGGTCCTCTCACAGATTCTCTCACTAATAACTTGCAACAGACACCAGGTGAATGGGATCAAAATCTTTACAAACCACTGCAGTGCAAGATTACATTGAATTCCAAGCCAGTTTACACAATTAATTGTGAAGCAATTGGGATAGCATATGTTGCAATTGTCGGTATTGAAGTGCAGCGAGGTGGGGCCCCAAATAGCAAAATTATGAAATCTATAGATGAGGAGCATCAACATGCTGATGCAAACTCTGCGTTGTTGTGAATAATGTGAGACTGAGAGTGTGTGGTCTGTAAATTCTCCCACTCTGATTTGCGCTGAGCACCTATTCCTACCCCCCATTGACCCCCTTTCTCCCAAAACAGATACTATCAATAGCCCACAGATGCATCTACAATGTTGCACCCGCTTTTCTCAACCAGCGCATCTCCAGAAGAACTAACCCTCGCTGCCTGCCCTCTTCCACCGTCTTGACATTATCCATTCCCAGATTCACAAGGAAAAGAGAAGGGGTTCCAGCTTCACTGTCATCGCTACCACCTTATGGAACTCCCTCCCCATCCACCTTATGGAACTCCCTCCCCATCCACATCCAAGAAGAACCCTTCTACCTCAACTTCAGAAAAAGACATTTTGACAAATATGACTAATCTGACTATGGGTGACCCCCCTGATCTCGCCCTACATTGTCTGTCTTCTCTATAACCATGTTTCTTTGTACTGTACCTTTACCTCCACTGAGTTTACCAGCGCTGTATACTTGCAGGTTTGGGCGCTGTCAATAAATGCAATAAAAAAATAAAATAGCACCTTTTATGTTTGCTTCAGTGATAGTACCTGCTATGTTGCTATTGGCAGCGGCAATCTCAGGCCTTTACTAGCATTATTACTCTCAAGAGCACAGAGGTAGAAGGTATCTCTGAAATGTGTTGCGTGCTTGATAACTCAGATTCCCAGACTCTCATATTCCCACAGATTCGTTCAGTTTTTTCAGCTGACCAGCCAAAAAGAAAGACTCCCGATCATACCGTGATCCTCATTGGATTTATTTCCTCCTTCCGGGTATTTTGATATGATATATGATATGATATGGCATTTATAACGAGCCTATACACAAGTGTTTCAAGGCGCGATGAGGCAAGGGAGGGGGAACAAGGGGAAGACAGACAACGATCCTACTAGGCCAGGTGTCATTCAGATCACGCAAGTGCATGGGAGGGGGAAAGTGCGGGGGGGGGAAGGAGGGGCAGTGCAGAACATGTGCATAGAATAATAACAATAAGAAAAAGTAACGGCCAGCAGGTGGCAAGTACAAAGGTAAGTGCAGACATTAGGTATGTTTTATACACTGGCCTCAAACTGCACTGCACGTGTAAATGCATCTGCTTCCAATGACAGAAACATGGGGAGTACACAGGGACCAGGAGAATTGGGATGGGTGATGCAAGAAGCACACAGAACGGCACACAGCACAGGGGCCAGGGAAAGAAGTCAGCCAGTGCAATGAGGTACCTAAGCACACAAGTGAAAAACGATATAAGGGTACCAAGCAACATGCCAACAAAAAGAGCTTTTAAAATGATAATTATTAATATTTTCCCCTCTTAGTCATCTCTAGTCACTCGTACAAGATTGCCAGGCCTGGAACAGATGTAGGATGCACCTATTATGCATCAGAGAGTGGAGGACTTGCATCAGAGTCCTGGTGATATAAACTTCCACGAGTTTCTACAGAGAACAAAGCTCTTACTAGCCAAACGTAGACTACATAGAAATACCAACATTTTGTGATGTTACCAGATATATACATCTGTGGGTTTTCATCATCAATGTGAGAATGGGGGGTGTTGTAGTAGATTAGAATATGCAGCATTAGAATATAGAATGTACTGATGTTCCATATAACATTTATATCTGGTATTACTGTAAAATTATAGGCCAAAATAAAAGAAATTAAAGACATGAAGATTTGGATTATCACAGGTTTATGCAGGTATACAGAAAGGGCTGCAGCTCACAAACTGGGCTCAAGCTTCAGCTGTTACTGAATTTCTACATGTCCGTGACTCTCCAAAGCGTAATTCATGAGAATTACATTTGTATAGCACTGTCCGGTCTCACCAATGAGTTTTAGTACCAGCATGTAGCAGCCGCACACCTGAAAAACAACGGCCATTTGTTGACAGTAAGGGTATGATATATCAAAAAATGGCACAATTCAGGCTTCTATTGCCTCTCAACCCAGATTTTGTGGTTCTACCTTAAATGAAGCAAATAATATTTCTAAAGGTATTAAACATTTTAAATGTCTTTCTGTGATTAATAGGGTTAAACATTTAAAGCCTACATCTTCATCACAGGAACCATACCGATCTTTAAGAGATCATGTACTGTGTCACAGATGTTCTCAAGAACACACCAACTCACAGATGAGGATCAAGGATTTTTTATATTTTATTTTCAATGGGCCCAGTGGCCATTCCCCACTCTCTAACCTAGGGTTTGCAATTCCATCGGCTTCCCTCAATCCCTGAATTGGTTCTAGTTATTGGTACCTCCTATAATCTAAAATCTCTCTTCCTTCTTGTGATGGCCTGAAGGCAAGTGCTAAATCTACCTATGCTCCATTAAGGAACATTCTAGGGTTGCCAGCTAGCATTTCCCCAGAAGGTGGTTAAGGGTCATGCTTTCCACACACCCTGGTCTTCACCCTTTCCGTTCCTTCTTCACTCTTATTTTCCTCTTCCTCAATATCTCTGCCTACTCTCCTTAACTCCACCCATTTTCTGTCTGCTCTCTCACAGTTTCTAGCTCTCCCGATCCTCCAATTTTCTCTTTCTAAAGTCTACCTCCACCCTTTGATCTTATCCCTCTGCTATTTCCTTTCCATTTCCTCCCACCAATACTACTCTCCACTATTATTCTCCCCTCTCCACTCTACTACTACATCCCTCATTCACTTCACTACGAATCTCCCCTCCCCATTCTCTTGTCTCTTAACCACTACCATGCTCCCCTTTTCACTTGACTACTTCTACTCTCCCCTGTCTTCTTTACTATTAACAGTCTTCCATCTTTTGCCCGACAGCTTTCTCCATCAAACCAGGGCCTCTGGTGTAGTGAATGCTGTTTAATCACTTTATTAGTTTTGGTAAAGAACCTTCCAGGGTTATTTGTAAGATTTGCATGCACAGCTAATATATCAGTACATTGATTAGTGGTCAAAGCAAAAAAGCTCTCTAGGGCTTGGAGGAGGCTGCTGTAAATAGCTGGAAGAATTATTTCATGATCCAATCTCTCCCATTTTAAGGAGCACCTAGAAGGGCGAGCTATGGTTACTGGAACAGTGGGTCTTGCAAGTAGCTTTGGGACCACACTTATGAAAACACTGTTGACAGTAAGAACTAGTGGAAGATGGTCACTTTCAAATCTTGACATCACTACAAAGTTCTTAATTAAGGCCCATGCTTCTACATTAAGCAATACATAATCAATCAAACTAGTATGATGGCCTGCTGTTAGGCAGAAACCTGTGCAGTTCCCTTAGGGAACACTGCAAAAGATTTAGGACTACAGGTGTTAGCAGTAAACCTACTTGGTAGCAGTCTGTACCACCCAGATTTACCTGGTAGCTGTGGCTGAGCAGTCAGACTTCCCTCAAGAAGAGTTAGGCAGTATGCAAGTATTGTGTAGCTGAGCGTGGGAGAGCGGTCGCCGGTGGCCCCGAGGGAACTGCAGGCCTGGAAGCCCTGCCTCGGCATCCCTAGCGGGCATCCGTGAGTAGATTGTGTTTCTGTTTAAATAAAAAGAAAAGTTTCATCTGCGCTCGTAGCGCGTTGTTGTGCCTGCTCTCCCCCTCCCCTCCCACTTCCTGGTTCTCCTCTCCCTCCCGCCTCCCTGCCCGCCCACACCCCCCCTCCCCTTCCTCTCCTCCCTCTTCCTATAACTACACCCTTTGGGGCAGCCCTCTGCCCGGCAGCCCCCTGCGGCTAAGGGCCCCAAGGCCAAGGGCGACTCCTTCAGTTGCGGCTCCCTGTGTGTCTGCAGGTGTCCGCAGGGGACGCAAGGCGCCTGTACTTTGCCATTTCCACCTTCGCGCGGCCCACCCCACCTACACCTGGTCACTTCCTTCACATGGTGTCTTCACCTCACTGTGTTCCACAGTTGAGGTACACTTGGGTTTTTTCTCCCCTCGCAGGATTCTCTAACTTAGGTGGCCTCTGTACCTAATACTCATTTACTGATCTGAAATGTGGTAAACTTGGGTTTTTTCTCCCCTCGCAGGATTCTCTAACTTAGGTGGCCTCTGTACCTAATACTCATTTACTGTTCTGAAATGTGGTAAACTTGGGCTTGCCGCTCACGTCCTGCCTGCGTGCTTCTCGTATCGTCTGTCTTCCCGCCCCCACACTCCCTCCTACTCCATGGCTCTCTATCTCGCCTATCTTCTCTAACTGCTTCTCTATTGACTATCCTGCTCTCCTCACTAAATCTGGTAGGAAAAAGTTTAAAAAGGACATCCTGGTCTCCAACCCAGGCCTCCCTATCGCTGACACCTACACTAGTGCCTGCTCTAAGGAAACTCTCACTGACATCCTCTTTTTCGTGCCTTCAACTGACCTATGGACCCTTCATATGGTCTCTGTGCTCTCTCCTTTTTCCTCTTCTCCCATTAATGGTGGCACCCGTTGGGATGTCCTCTTGGCCCCCTTCCGCTCCTCTAAGGCCATCATTAATGTCTACGCTAATGGGACCATCTTGGTCCAAGGCCCTCAGGCCAACCTTCACCTCTTTGATAGACGCTTCCCTCGCCTCATCAACTTCCTTTCCTCCCCTGCTGTCCCCCCCTGTCTTCGGCTACCTTGCCTCTACCCTCCCTCCCTGCCCCCTCTCGCACTCCCTCTTCACCTCCTTCTTCTACACCTCCGCAGGGCGTACCTCTGATCTGTACCCCTCCCCGGAATTCCTTCAAGGATGGCAACCTTCTCCACTTTGCCACTCTTAACTCTCGCTCTGCCATCAAGCATTCCTCCGATATCTGTCGCCTTCTTGAGGAACTGGACCTTGACGTCCTCGGTCTCACTGAGACATGGTTCACAGCCAGCTCTGTCACAAGCTTTGACACACTCCTACCTGAAGGTTACAAGATCCTCTCTGTGCCCAGGCCCAACCGTGCAGGGGGGGTGTTGCCCTTATCTTCCCTGAGTTGATTCCTGCCACTGTCACTCCTACGCAGACCTACTCCTCTTTTGAATGTCTTGTCTGCCGACTCTCTCTCTCTCCTAGCCATTCCCTTACCGTGGCTACTATCTATCGGCCACCTGGTCAAATTTCCTCCTTCCTCTCTGAGTGGGCTGACCTCTCCTCCTCACTCCTGTCCTCTACCACTCAACTCCTCTTTCTTGGTGACTTCAACATCCACCTAGATGCCTCCTGTCCCCCCACTGGACTCTTTTGTGACCTCTGCGACTCTCTCTCACTCTCTATTCTCCCGTCTGGGCCTACTCATTCTGCAGGGCACACTCTTGATGCTCTGATCTCTTCTGACCTTCCCCTCTCTGTCCCTCTCTCCACTCCTCTCTCCTGGAGTGATCACTTTCTCCTATCCTCCCACCTCACCCTCCCTACCCCACAGGCAAAGCCACCCTCATCATTGCCACCCACCTTCTCGGTCATCCAACCCATGAAGCGCGTGTCAGTTGCGGCTTTCGCTGCCACCTTCTCGCCCCCCCCTCCTCCTTCGGCTGACTCCCACCCTGACACAGCCCTCTCCTTGCTCCACTCTGCTATATCTGATACTCTTGATATCCTTGCCCCTGTCATGAAAATCCGCCTGAAGCCCAAAGCCAAATGTAACTCCTGGTATGATTCGGATCTCATCACCCTAAAACGCAAGTGCAGGGTGGCAGAGAGGAAATGGCGTGCTTCATGTTCATCCTCTGACAAACTGGCCTGCCGCCTGCTCCAAAGGCAATACCGTCTCTCTGTTCTCACCAAGAAGAGAGCCCTTATCCAAGCCCGCATCTCTGCGGCATCTAACAACTCGGCTGAACTCTTTAAAATCTGCAAGGAGCTTGCCAACCCTGCTGCAGTCTCTATCTCTCCTGTCCCCTCCCAGGCCCTCTGCACTGCACTGGCCTCCCACTTCATCTCTAAAACTCAGGACATCCTGTCCTCACTCTCCTCCTATCACCTCCCCCCCTCTCTTCCCTGCTCTTCCTCTGGCCCTTCTGCAGCCACCCCTCCTCCCTCCTTCTCTGCCTCTCCCCTTTTTTCTGCTGACGAGGTTTCAGACAAGTCCGATCTATGAAAGTCTCATCTAAACAGATTCACCCCTGTTCCTCCAAAACTATCAAGGACCACATCGACTCCCTGGCTCCTGCCCTGGCTGACTTTTGCAACCACTCCTTCGCCTCTGGAGTCTTCCCATCCCCCCTCAAGCACTCCCTTGTGCACCCTCTCCTTAAGAAACCCTCTGCTGACCCCTCCTGTCTGGCTAACTATCGCCCAATCTCCATCACTCCCTTCCTGGGCAAGCTCCTGGAGAAACTGGCCATCTCCCAGCTTAACCTCCATGCTGAAGCTGTTGATAGTCTCCATGACCATCAATCTGACTTCAGAGCGGCCAGAAGCACGGAAACTGCTCTCCTGAACATCCGTGAGGACCTGCTCTTGAACCTCGACTCCAACACTCTGTGTGTTCTCATTCTGCTCGATCTCTCTTCTGCCTTTGACACTGTCAACCATGCCATCCTGCTCAACCGTCTCTGTGATAACCTGGGTATCACTGGTAAGGCTCTGGCGTGGCTGACCTCTTTCCTTTCCAATCGACCCTCCCAGGTCCAACTTGGTTCCTTCCTCTCTGACATCTTTTTCTCCACCTGTGGCATTCCCCAGGGATCTAATCTCTCTCCCTGGCTGTTCAACTCCTTGCCCACCGCATCGCCGCCCTCTGCCCCAACTTTCAGTGCTATGCGGACGATACCCAGCTCATTTTCAGGCTACCCTCGGCCTCCTCCTCTCCCTCCCTCATCTCTGACTGTCTGTCTGCTATCCAGGAATGGTGTGCTGCCAATGACCTCTGCCTTAATGCTAGTAAGACTGAGATCCTACTCATCGGCACACCCACTCCCTCCTTCCCTGCAGCTCTCTGGCCGGCCTCTCTTGGCCCTCTTCCTGCTCCTACCTGCAAGGCAAAAAACCTCGGGGTCATCTTCGACTCCACACTCTCCTTCTCTCCTCATATATCTGAAGTCACATTACCAGCTGCACCTCCTCAGAGGTATTCTTCCCTTCCTCTCCTTCCCCCAGAAGCTCACTGTATCCCGAGCCCTGGTTCTCTCGAAGCTGGACTACTGTAACAGCCCCTATCTTAATCTGCCTGCCTCCACTCTCCGCCCTCTGCAACTCATCCAGAACAGAACTGCGAGACTTGTCCTTGGCCTCAAGCCCAGGGACCGTATCTCTCCAGGACTGAAATCTCTACACTGGCTCCCAGTGGCTGCGAGGATTAAGTCCAAAACCCTCTGCATTGTCCACAAGGCCTTCTGGGGCCTGGGGCCTAAATACCTTCAACTCTCTCTTCCTAAATATCTTCCTTCCCAAGCCCTACGCTCATCCGTCTCCAACTACCTCAGGGTCAGCCACTTCTCGAAGCAACGAGCTGGGGGTAGATCCCTCTCCGTGGCAGGGGCCTCCCTCTGGAACAGCCTTCCTGCCTCCCTGAAACTGGAGGAGAACCATCTCCGGTTCCGGAAGCACCTCAAAACCTTCCTCTTCACTTCTGCTTTCTCTCTCCCTCTCCCCTGCTAAATTCTTCACCAAAACTGCACTGATTCTGCAACTGGGCCACTCTCACCGACCTCGGTCCTGGGCCCAGTCACTCTTCACTTGCACTGCCTCCCTGGCAACCCCTGCACTGCGGGACTGTCTCTGTATCACTACACCCCCCCCCAGCACTTGTCTGCACTTACCTTGCACTTGCCACCAGCTGGCCCTTTTTATTTATTATTTTATTTCTATTCTACTTATTTGTACTGCACTCCCCCGCCTCCCCCTTCCCCTTGCACTTTTTCCCTTCCCCCTACCCCTGCACTTGCGCGGTCTGAATGACACCTGGCCTAGTAGGATCGTTGTCTGTCTTCCCCTTGTTCCCCCCTCCCTGCCTCGTCGCACCTTGAAACACTTGTGTATAGGCGCGTTACAAATGCCATATCATATCATATCCTACACAATAGGCACTCAGATACAATAATATAAACAAACACTGACCAGAGCTTTGGTATCAAAGTATATAATTATTTATTTAAAAACACACTGTTTGAAACACTCCAGCACTCTTATTGTAAAATACTCCAAACACAGTTACTATTATAATATATACAACCCTTATTCCTTATCAGATAAGTCTTAGTTAACACCACTTATTTTCATACAGAAGTGAGCGCTTAATTATAGATGGCACTCCAATAAGTTTATGAAAAAGGGAGGGAAAAAGACAGAATATGGAAAGGTACACCACTCTAAGATTTAGGAACACTATTAGCAAGGCAGAAGAGCAAAAGTCACTTGTGAGCCAAAGTCCATAGGCTGGGCCCACTCTTAGAGAGAGCAGAGCACAAATGCGCCCAAGATCACACAGTTAAACTAGGCTTTGAAAGACTTGCAGAGAGTTCGAAAAAGAGTTTAGAGAGGCTCAGAAAAGTTTAGCCAGGGTGTCCCAGGCTAACCCAGGTTCAAAAGCCGGGGGCTAAATCTACCCCGTACAGTCGGTGGCAAGGGAAGCCAGGAGGGACACGGTACCTTAAGTGGGAAGGATCCTCCAGCAGTGGCAGTTGTTCCTGGCAGTGGGTGCAAGTCTCGTCGTCGTCCAGGGGAAGAGAAGATCTCGACTTGGAGGAAAGATGAAGGTCGTTGCACTGCCAGGGAAGAAACCAGCCGTAGAGTTTTCCGGTTAAAGGTAATACCCTTTAATTCGCGGTCGTGGTAAAACGTGGTATCCCGGTTGCCGGGGTGCTTGGCACAGTCAAGGCGGCCACGAGATACGTCGGGAAGGTGAAAAGACGGTAAAACTGGTTATCCCCACCAGTCAAAGGAAGAAGACTCTCCGGCGGGAGATCTCCTCTGTCGTTGGGAAAAGTGGTGAGACGGTCCAGCAGGGCTCCACCGGTGGTGTCGTCGTGGCAGGTCGGCTCAGCTTCTGCCTCGTTGGATTCTTAGGTCCTGTGGTGACTTCTGAAGGTCCAGTCCCCAAAGCCCTGCTTTTATGCAGAAAACCCCCATTCACTCAGCCTAGCTGTCACTCAAACATGATAAGTGGTGAGCCGGGCGGCTCACCACTCAGTCCAGGGTGCCTAAATCCCCCTCCACCCCTCCTAAGTACCCCAGACAGAGTGGCACCACTTTGGAGGGCTTCTGTGGAGAAGCCCGCCAAAAAGTGGAACAAAGGGCTTGACTTAGGTTTGGAGTCACAGGAGAGAACACAAACGCCATTTTAGAACCGAGTTTTGGCAAAAAATACCAACCGGAGAATTAATATTAATTAAATAAACCGGCGGTATGTTTGAGGCTATCGTAATTAAATAAATAAAGATAGTAGCCTCGAACAATGGGAAAATCCCATAGAGAAATATTCGCGGTTGAATATAAAAAGTAGTATCCACTGCCACCAGCCAAAACTCGATCAGGGGGAACGGAGACGTGCCCCCTCGACTAACAGACCCCGGGGCAATTGAATTGCCCCAGCCAGTACGTCCACAATATGATGGTTTGTACTGGTTCTGTTCAGAATTTAAGACTAGTAAAGTCAATGGTGACTTTACATGCCCTGGGAGATAGTAGTCAGTCCCAGGGTATGGAGTCTATACTGGGGGGTCACTATGACACCCCTGTGTTACTGCACTGAGTGTGCTGTGTAACACACATCACAACAACACATGAAGCCCTATGGGATAAAAGACCCCATAGCCCATTAAACACATCTAGAGTCAAAGAAACACACTTAAATCATGCCCATGAGTGAGGGTAAAAGAGTCTCACTCTTGGCAGGAGAAAAAAATAAACCCCAAAAATCCAGCAAAGCTGCTGGGGTACTCACTAGGTTAGGAAATTCAGCCTAAACAGAGAATTCTCCCTAACACTCGCCCCCCCCCCCCCCCAGACTAAGGGACAGGAGGATTTAATCCACTCCTGGATGAACCTCATACCTCTAGTCGATGACATACATCCTAGAGAGTCCATCAGGATTTTGATGGTGACACCCTGACCTGTGCTCAATGGTGAAATCAAACCCTTGCAGGCAGATTGACCATCTCAATAGTTTTGGATTTTCTCCCTTCATTTGCATTAACCATCTCAAGGGTTGGTGGTCAGTCTGAATGACAAAAGTAGAACCATACAAGTATGGCCTAAACTTCTTCAGTGCCCACACAATAGCAAAGCATTCTCTTTCGATTGTTGCCCACCTTGTCTCAGGATCCTTCAGCTTACGGCTGATGAAGCAAATGGGGTGCTCCCTACCCTTCTCATCCAGTTGGCTTAGGACTGCACCTATACCTACATTGGAAGCATCAGTTTGTACAATGAAAGTTTGGTGTTAGTCAGGAGCTCTCAGTACTGGAGCTTGGCAAAGAGCTTTCTTCAGTTTTTGAAAGGCCTGATTGCACTCCTCATTCCGTTTGACCTTTTTAGGGAATTTTGGAGAGGAGATTACATTCAGTGGAGAAGCTATGGTCCCATAGTTCTCAATGAAATTCCTGTAATACCCAGTGAGGCCTAGGAAGGCTCTCACCTGGGTTTGAGTAGTAGGTGTTGTCCAATTTTGCACAGCTTCAATTTTGCTGAGCAAAGGCCTTATTTCTCCACCTCCTACCTCATGCCCAAGGTAGACCACTTTACTTTGACCTATCTGGCATTTACTTGCCTTGATAGTCAAATTGGCCTGCTCCAGAGCCTGCAAAACATGCCCTAGGTGGTTCACATGATCCTCCCAGGAGTGGCTGAAGACTTCAATGTCATCCAAGTATGCCATGCAGAAGTCCTCCATCCCAGCTAGAACTTGATTCACCATCCTTTGGAATGTAGCAGGTGCATTTTTTAATCCAAATGGCTTGACCTTAAACTGGTACAAGCCAACTGGGGTGGAAAATGCAGTTTTCTCCTTGGCATGGTCTGTCAAGGCTATTTGCCAATAGCCTGACGTAAGGTCAAATGTGCTGAGGTACTTGGCTGCACCAAGTTTATCCACCAACTCATCTGTCCTTGGTAAAGGGTGGGCATCAGTCTTTGTGACCGCATTAAGAGCTCTATAGTCCACACAGAATCTCAAGTCTTTGGATCCTGCCTTTGGTACTAACACAACTGGGCTAGACCATGGACTAGTAGAGGGTTCTATTACCCCGAGATCAAGCATCTTCTTGACCTCCCCCTTGATATGGGTTCTCACATTTTCTGACATTCTGTATCCTCTGCTTTTGACTGGCAGACAGTCACCAGTGAGTATCTCGTGCTGTCCCCAAGGGGTCAAGCCTGGTGAGAGTGAGAACAGGGAGGCAAACTGATTTAACATAGATTTGCACTCCTCTTGTTGCTCAGGTGTCAGATCTGAAGAGAGATTGACTCCTTCAATTTTTTCATCTAAAGGTACACCTCTGAGGAGATCAGGGAGAGGCTCACTCTCTTCTTCCTCTGCTGCTGAAGCTAGAAGCAAGGCTCCTACTTCAGGTCTGGAGACGTACGCTTTCAGTCAGTTGGTGTGGAAGACTCTAGGAGCTTCCCTGGGTCTGCCCAGATCCACCAGATAGTTGACTTCTCCAAGTTTTCCCACAACTTTGAAGGGTCCCATCCATTTGTCTTGCAATGCCCTCTGCCTTGTTGGGAGCATAACGAGAACTAGCTGGTCTTGAGTGAACTCAACCATGTTAGCCTTTTGATCATGCCAATGCTTGACCAAAGCTTGTCCAGCTTTCAGGTTATCACTAGCTTCTGCCATCATGTGTGACATTCTCCTCCAGAGACCTATCACATAGTCAGTCACTCTGACTGGCTTGAGGGGAGGAGCACCTTCCAATCCCTCCTTAATCAGGGCCAATGGACCTCTGACTGGATGGCCATAGAGAAGTTCAAAGGGAGAATAACCTACTCCCTCCTGAGGGACTTCTCTATAAGCAACGAGAAGGCATGGCAGTAGAAGGTCCCACTTTCTTTTCAGAGGTTCCTCTAAAGCACCTATCATGCTCTTCATGGTTCTGTTAAACCTTTCTACTAACCCATTGGTCTGGGGGTGGTATGCAGTTGAGAACTTGTAAGTAACTCCACAGGTTTTCCACATGGCTTTCATGTAGTGGGACATAAAGTTTGACCCCCTGTCGGATATTACTTCCTTAGGAAACCCAACCTTGGTAAAAATAGCAAGGTGGGCCTTAGCCACAGCCAGAGCTGTAACAGTCCTCATAGGGATTGCCTCAGGGTACCTAGAAGCATGGTCTACTACAACAAGGATAAACCTGTTGCCTGAGGAGGTTTATGGATCAAGGGAACCAACAATGTCCATCCCTACCCTCTCAAATGGGACTCCCACAACTGGGAGAGGCACTAAAGGTGCCACATTCTTGGAGCCAACCTTACCAGAAGTTTGGCAGGTATGGCAGCTCTTGCAAAACGTATCTACCTCTGCCCCCATTTTTGGCCAATAGAAATAGAGTGAGAGCCTTTCCTTGGTCTTCTTGAAACTCAAGTGACCAGCCAAAGGAATCTCGTGGGCTAAGTGCAAGAACTGTTGTCTGTTTTCTTGAGGTACTACAAGGCGTTTGTAGTCCCCAGGTTCAGACTCAGTTGGTTCACTGTAGAAGAGGCCATCTGCAGTGCAACCTATACTTCCCAGGCTTTTGTCCATCAGCCTGAGCAGCTGCCTGGTGGCGGAGACCCTCCAGAGTTGGACATTCTCTTTGCCCCGTACGGAAAGCTGCCCTGCTGGGCCCACCTTCTGCCAGTAAAGACTGCAGCTCAGGATGGTCCTCAGGGTCTAGATCTCCAATATGTTCTTGGCCTCCTACTAGCTCTTCTTCAGAGTCTAGTTCAACCACGCAGGGTTGTACCTCCCTCTCAGCCTCAGCTGGAGGTGGAGTTACAGGTGTAACTGTTGGAAGCACTGGACTGCTTGCTGCAGACTTCTTCCTAGGAGTCTTGGGTTGCCCCTTTGCTCCTGATCTGGTAGTTACTGCAGTGAGTTGCTCCAGTGGCAAAGGAGTGATCTCTGTCATCATCTCCTGAGATAACCCTTGCAGGGTTTTCTCTCTTGCAGGTTTTGTGAGCTCCTGTAACCTTTTACTAGGTGGTCTGGGGGTATGGGACACAACTCCAAGAACTTTCAGGTCATTACCCAACAGAACCCTACCTGGTACTTCACATTGTATACTGACAGGTAGCTTTACAGCCATATCATTACACTGGATGAGAACTGGTAACTGGGGACACATCTGCACAGGCCCTCCAGCTAACTTGGTGAGGTGCCTTAGCAACATCCTCTGCCTTGAAAAAGGATTAATCCACCACAGTTATGCTGGCCCCAGTGTCTCTAATGGCAGGAGTCTCCTGACCATTCACCTGGACACTGTCTTTATAATACTCTTTAGTATTATCAGGGATAGAATTATACACATCTAAGTTCTGTGGTTCCCACAAGCCCAGAGAGACTAAAGAAACACTGGCTGAGACACCAATGGGTTCATCAGCCAGCAGTAGAAAGTTTCCACTTGCCATTGGGACTTCCTCTTCTGGAGCGAAGGCTAAGGAGGCAAGTTGGATCCCTGAAGGTTTACCCTTGCATCTGGGATCTCCTTTCACATGGTCAGTAGAGCCACAAACAAAGCATTTACCGAATGCCTTCTGGAATGGTGGCTTGTTCTGGCCTCCCTCTGGTTTGGCACCAGAGGATAAACTATTCTGCTGTGTTTTCCCTTGTGGCTTACCCTTATGGTTTTGTTTGGGGCCCTCTTTGGAATTTGCAGTATTAGAATTCTCTTTGGAGTCCTTTTTAGACTGTTTCCCCTCATTCTTTTTCTGAGTTACCCCAGAATCCTTGTGATTGGTCCTGTCGGCAACCCACAAGTCAGCACCCTTAGCTAGTTTTCGTGAATCTAATTCCTTTGAATCAGCCAAGTGCTGTCTGAGCTCAGGAGAGCAGGCATCATAAAATTGACTCCAACATAAAAAGATTCTTCATACCCTCATAAGTGTTCACCTTGTAACCCTTAATCCATCCCTCTAAGTTGTTCAACCCTTCACTCACCCAGGTAGCCCAAGGGGTACCATCATGCTTTTTGAGGGTTCTAAACCTCTTAAGATACTGGGAAGGGGTCTTCCCAAATCTAGCTATCAGAGCTAGTTTCACACATTCATACTCTTTCCTATCCTCCTCCCCCAACTCCATTACCACATCAGTTGCAACAGGGGGAAGCCTAGAGAACAACCAGGTGAGTAAGTCATTTCATGTGATGTTCTGGAGCCCATGATTATATTCAGACAGAGACAACCAATCCAACACATCCAACTTAGGCTCATACATACCAACCAATTCTTTAGGCATCCGGGGACTGGAGCTTCTAGAGGAGCCAGAGAGAGAAGCATTTTCAACAGACAATTTCTTCATTTCTAGCTCATGCTTGAGCTCCATTTCCCTTAGCCTTAGTTCTTGATTCAGTTCCTGGTGTCTCAGTTCAGCCTGAGAATTCAGTCTCTTGAACTCTAGTTCAATTTTCATTTTCTCTAATTCAAGATATTGAGGACTAAGTGTGGGACCTGGCAAAGGCCCAGTAGGTACAGCAGGTAGAGCAGACAGAGGCCTAGGGGGGACAGTCACAGCAGCCTCACCCTCCTTTTCTGACTCTTCCTCAAGACTATCAACATTTTGATCAACATCAATCTCTATACTGTTATCTACAGTTTCTGGCATGGTAGGTTCCTCTGAACCATCATCCAGACTTTGGTTAGCTAACAACCTTTCTATCAATTCCATTTTCTTGCCTTTAGTCAGGAGATTCTTATGCTTACAGAGAACTCTTAAACAATCAGCAGTTTTTGTAGCAAGGGACTCTTGACTATAATTTTCCATAGTTGACATGTTAGAAAGATTACTTTTTCAGTGCTAAGCTTTGTGGTTAGTTGTACTAAGGTATCCTAAAGCACTCTAAAATGTATACTCAATACAAATCCCACCGCTGTACACCAGTGTTAGGCAGAAACCTGTGCAGTTCCCTTAGGGAACACTGCAAAAGATTTAGGACTACAGGTGTTAGCAGTAAACCCACTTGGTAGCAGTCTGTACCACCCAGATTTACCCGGTAGCTGTGGCTGAGCAGTCAGACTTCCCTCAAGAAGAGTTAGGCAGTATGCAAAGTATACACAATAGGCACTCAGATACAATAATACAAACAAACACTGACCAGAGCTTTGGTATCAAAGTATATAATTATTTATTTAAAAACACACTGTTTGAAACACTCCAGCACTCTTATTGTAAAATATTCTAAACACAGTTACTATTATAATATATACAACCCTTTTTCCTTATCAGATAAGTCTTAGTTAACACCACTTATTTTCATACAGAGGTGAGCGCCTAACTATAGATGGCACTCCAATAAGTTTATGAAAAAGGGAGGGAAAAAGACAGAATATGGAAAGGTACACCACTCTAAGATTTAGGAACACTATTAGCAAGGCAGAAGAGCAAAAGTCACTTGTGAGCCAAAGTCCATAGGCTGGGCCCACTCTTAGAGAGTGCAGAGCACAAATGCGCCCAAGATCACACAGTTACACTAGGCTTTGAAAGTCTTGCAGAGAGTTCGAAAAAGAGTTTAGAGAGGCTCAGATAAGTTTAGCCAGGGTGTCCCAGGCTAACCCAGGTTCGAAAGCCGGGGGCTAAATCTAACCCGTACAGTCGGTGGCAAGGGAAGCCAGGCGGGACACAGTACCTTAAGTGGGAAGGATCCTCCAGCGGTGGCAGTTGTTCCTGGCAGTGGGTGCAAGTCTCGTCGTCGTACAGGGGAAGAGAAGATCTCGACTTGGAGGAAAGATGAAGGTCGTTGCACTGCCAGGGAAGAAACCAGCCGCGGTGTTTTCCGGTTAAAGGTATTACCCTTTAATTCGCGGTCGTGGTAAAACGTGGTATCCCGGTTGCCGGGGTGCTTGGCACAGGCAAGGCGGCCACGAGATACGTCGGGAAGGCGAAAAGACGGTAAAACTGGTTATCCCCACCAGTCAAAGGAAGAAGACTCTCCGGCGGGAGATCTCCTCTGTCGTTGGGAAAAGTGGTGAGACGGTCCAGCAGGGCTCCACCGGTGGTGTCGTCGTGGCAGGTCGGCTCAGCTTCTCCCTCATCGGATTCTTGGGTCCTGTGGCGACTTCTGAAGTTCCAGTCCCCAAAGCCCTGCTTTTATGCAGAAAACCCCCATTCACTCAGCCTAGTTGTCACTCAAACATGCTAAGTGGTGAGCCGGCCGGCTCACCACTTGGGCCAATCAGGACGGAGTGTGACTTGAGTTGCCTAGGCAACTCAGTCCAGGGTGCCTAAATCACCCTCCACGCCTCCTAAGTACCCCAGACAGAGTGGCACCACTTTGGAGGGCTTCTGTGGAGAAGCCCGCCAAAAAGTGGAACAAAGGGCTCGACTTGGGTTTGGAGTCACAGGAGAGAACACAAACGCCATTTTAGAACCGAGTTTTGGCAAAAAATACCAACCGGAGAATTAATATTAATTAAATAAACCGGCGGTATGTTCGAAGCTATCGTAATTAAATAAATTAAGATAGTAGCCTTGAACAATGGGAAAATCCCATAGAGAAATATTTGCGGTGGAATATAAAAAGTAATATCCACTGCCACCAGCCAAAACTCGATCGGGGGGACGGAGACGTACCCCCTCGAATAACAGACCCCGGGGCAATTGAATTGCCCCAGCCAGTACATCCACAATATGATGGTTTGTACTGGTTCTGTTCATAATTTAAGACTAGTAAAGTCAATGGTGACTTTACATACCCTGGGAGACAGTAGTCAGTCCCAGGGTATGGAGTCTATACTGGGGGGTCACTATGACACCCCTGTGTTACTGCACTGAGGGTGCTGTGTAACACACATCACAAAACACATGAAGCCCTATGGGGTAAAAGACCCCATAGCCCATTAAACACATCTAGAGTCAAAGAAACACACTCAAATCATGCCCATGAGTGAGGGTAAAAGAGTCTCACTCTTGGCAGGAGAAAAAAAAAAACCCAAAAATCCAGCAAAGCTGCTGGGGGACTCACTAGGTTAGGAAATTCAGCCTAAACAGAGAATTCTCCCTAACACCTGCGCCAAAAGTTTTATTAGCGGGGGAATCACTGGGGAACCTACCACTACAGGCCCTTAAGTTGGATGTCATAATAAGGCTGGTCACTTCTTCTACACTCCTATATTTTCTCTCATATTTTGAGGATGCTAGTTCCTCAATTCCCCAAATCTTACCTTCCTCCTCCACAATGTCATTCATAACATCTAAAGGCTCATATTAGAGATGAAAGTCTCCCATTACTATAATCCCAAATGCACTGTGGGAACTCGTCTTCCAGGTGTCCACCCTCTATTGGAGGAGAGAAAAGAGTCGATTTCCCCCTTACATCAACTGCCGATTTTATAAATGTGTAAGTAATACTTTAGGGTCGTCCACCAGCCTCATATGTAATTCCAGAAAATCTTTAGAGCCATTATTAATAATTCTAATACTTTTAGAAATTGCAGCATTGATCCATATTAGCAATCCCCCACTTGGACAGCCTTGCTTGCCTTGGACAGCTGAGATGGCAAATGTTGCATATCGCTGCATATTGGGAGCTAACGCCCAACGGCCAAGTCTGCTGGAGGCTTATTATCTCATGGGTGCGAATACAAACTGGCCAATCCTCATGCATTATATATCTACAAAACTCCTGCAATGTTCCAAGAAATGATGTGAACCTCCAACCGTGAAGATAGCTCATCTACAAGAGTGCCTACTACAGCTCTAGAATCATGGGCGGTCCCATTGAGTGGGCAAGCTCTATCAGTGATGGGGTGCACATCCCGTCAGTCAAGTAACCCTGGCATCAAGTTATCTCTAGTAGTTTCATGTGCAATGGGTAATAATGGTGTTGGTAACGACAATGGACATGTTTGCCCTTCCTTGCTGCTACTTATTAAGTCCACCCTGCACAATGTGGGGGTTCTAATTTGAATGTTTATGTTCTCCCTCTGTGCAGCTGCTGTGCTTTCTGATGAAGGTGTTTTAGATGGCATCAATTTTGTGCCGGGTCTAAGGGATTTATTAGTCAATGGATCAGTTAGCTTTGTTTGATGCTCTCGGTAGGAGACCTACCGCCTGATCTTCCCTCCTGGAGTTACTTGCTAGTGATATACCTTGTAATATAGAAGGATTCATACATTCATACATTCATACATTCCTTTTGACTGTTCACTATCTTTAGTCCATTAAGCAAATAAAAGCAAGATGTGGGGGCACGGATTGAAGAGGTACCTGCCTGTCAATCTTGCCCAGTTCTTAATTGGCTCTACATGGCCTGGTAGGAGGGGACTTAGCCTCATATGGATTAATAACTGTGGCAATTAAACCATTAGCACCCTGAATGAATCCTGGGGTGTGAAAGGCTATCATCCACTTGTCGGGGGCGGACAGGGCCCGTAATGAACTACAGCCCTGACAAGGCTCAGCTAATGGGCGGTTACAGCCATGTCCACCCCCTGACACGTGGAGTGATTGCCATATTTCATCCATTCTGCCCATGTTCTATGAAGAAACAAGAATAGGATAAGAAGAAGAAATTAAGCTAGATGGTGGAAGTATAGTTCATTTGTTATTTGTTAGGGGACAGAATACCAATAGCAGAGCAATATATATAGAGCGACTATACTCTGATAATGGGGAATAGTGAAGGCACACCCCTAAACTCTCACACCAGAAAAAATACAACCCAATGCTAATCCACACACAATTTCACTCATCTCTATCGCCTCTCTCAGCTTCCAAGGCTCCCACCCTCACTTTTGAACTATAATTTATCCCTCCCTGTACCTCGCATTACAAGTCATGCTTTGTGGAATACGGATGGGACACTCATATTCTTAGATCTTTCATGGTTGATTGGTTTATGGCCGGTGGTCTGGGGTCGACCGGTATCTTGTAATTTAGGGGTCTTAAAACTGGGGCATGGGCAGGGGCCATAACTTGTGGCTGGCTGGGTGGGGGTCGGAGGTCTGCTTCGGCCTGTCTTTGATAACACGTACACCAAGGCGCTCAGCACTGTCTCATGGCCTTGCAGGGTACATTGTTTCTTAGAGCAACATATTGGCAACACTTTTATAACAAAGGGGGGTTTCTGTGAAAGTTAGCAGCAGTGTGGACCTCTCTCATCAGCGCTTGGGCCTATTCAGATTCCCTCTTCATGCTTGCAGGCTGTATTTAGCACACTGAATACTACTTGGCTGTGCAAACCCTATACTTTGATCATGGCTACAAAATGGTGTCTACTTATGCGCGCCCTATGTCAAAATCACATATAATATTATGATCGCGTTGGGACCCTTGGGACGCGCTCCTCCTCCCTGGTATGTCACAGGTCTTTCAGTGGGACTTGCCTCACCCTGAAGTGCCTAAGGGGGTGGGATGGGTTTGTTCCTTCCCCAACACCCTCCTTGTGTTCTTTCTTCTGCCTCATTCTCCCTTCTTACTGCCTCCTCACATTGGTATCCAGACTCTGCATATGCCCCTCAAGCTTTCTCCTGATTGTGCATACTCTTCAGGTGTGCAAGTCATATAAATACAGCCCCCATCTGCCCCATCTCCTGCTAGATCAACCATACCTCCTCATAATTTTCCGGGTCAGGGGGTGGGACAATAATGGTGGGGTACAACCGGTCCACTTCGTCTCCATAAGGGATGGGGATCATGTGAAGGATGGGGTGGTCAGTTTGTATTGCACTATTTGCATTGTGAGGTACCTCTGAAAACCCAATTGACATCATCATCATTGCGCTGCTAGGTACTGCTTTGGCACAATGCCAGAGGCCCATTTGGCAGGTGCAAAAGATGACAAAGATGAACACGATGACAGGTACGTGATCTTCATGATGGCTCCTAGCCAGGATGGGGTCCAATCAAATGCAATATTAAACCAATCATCTCCTTGGATTCCTGCTTCTTTTTTCATGCAAACTCTTAGACCATGTACGGCTGCGATTATATGGGACACCGACCGATTCTCCACGTCTTCAGGAGGTTTGAATGTGCAGCATGAATCCCTGACACACCACCTTCCATGGCTGTCAGTATATCTAGGACGTACCTGTTCTGCATCATCATTAGTCTCAGGGAACGCAGCTCGACCTTTATGACCTTTATGATGTTGAACCCGTGTTCAGTGTCATTCACTAATTGTCCTAGCTCCCAGCGCACTATTTGCATCCATTTGGCATTGGCTGCTGCCTGTACACTGGGTAACAGGAGCGAGGCAAAGAATGTTTCTGCCAAGCTGAACAATCAGTATTCATCAGGAATCTCCCCGATAAAATGCAGCAGAGTCTCTGAATAAATAGTTTGATGATTTCTTCTTCCTCTACAACTTCTCATATTGCCCTCTTCTGGGAAGAATGTGAAATTCTGGTGCTGATAATTCCTGGAATCCGGGAGAAATGGTTGGAGCTGTGTCAGTTATTGGCCCCCCTTGCAAGTGTTCTTCTGGGATTAATAGTAGTGCTGAGTGCAGGGTAGCCAGCGAACAGTAGCCCCTCCATGATGGTGTGAGGTGCAAGTACGCTTGTTGGCCACAGACCCAGTAGTAACCCATCACAGCTGCCCTGACCTCCTTCAGGTCTGGAATAAGGAGTGTTCTGTTACTTTTTTCATTGGAGCCAAGAAAAATAGTGCCTTCATTGTGAAAGCAAAGTTTATATGTTTCTTCACTGGTTTTTCCATTACTGCAATTCATGTTAACTTTGTGATGTGCTCTGTCCAGATTTGTGCACAGGTCGCTAGGAGTTCCTCTCCATACCCCAGGAGGCCTTCTGCCAGACAGCTGAGTGTGGTATCTTGCCATTTGCTGTTTATATATTTGAGTCCGTGAATGACTAGATATGGTTGCTGCAAGCATTAAATGTCTCTTGGGTTGTCATTACATTGCAGAGGATCTAGATCAATGAGCTTGAGATGTACTCTGTGTGCCTTTAATCCTACATAGTGCAAGAGGAACCAGGCACTGTGCCTCTATAATAGGTACATCTTGGGGTACTAATACCATGGTTGCTCCTGACATGTGCAGGATGAGTCAACACACATAACAGATAGCATTCATTGTTTGTCTACCTAGCACACTCATGTCACTATACCCGCTATTTGGCATTTCAGGATGTCGTACATTCTCAATGGCATCAAGGCCAAGCCCATGATAGGCGTCATATTTCACCCTTCGTGCTTGCCGTTTCAATCTTTTGTTTAATTTAGTGGGTTTCCTTTTCACACTTATGGTTCTGGCATCATCATGGATGGTTGAATTACGATAAATATTTTTAAAAACAGAAGGAAAAACGTGTTCTCTCATGCTCCCAGTTGTACTCATACGTACAGGGGTACTTGTTGATTTGTTGGCATTGTTAATAGGTTAATTAATGATGTTGTGCATATTTATAGTACTGTTGGTTATATTTGCGAGTACATCCCCTCCTCCCCCCTCTTTTATATGAGCTCTGAATATAAAGAAGCTCCCCAATAAACTCCTAAACTAAACATTAAAATGGCGAAAAGCCCTGCACTAAAGTGCATACCACATGTGTATGAATAAGAACATATGGGGACAGGTTGATATCTAAAACAAATTCTAATATCGCATTTAGTGATTTTTAAGGTGATTGTGTAGTATCTGGGGGTGCTTTGGGGACATCTGAGAGGTGTATCCAGTACCAATGACCTTTCACTTTTACAGCAAGGGGCGTGGAAAACACCACTTCATAGGGATCTTGAAATCTGGGGTTGTTCCACTTATGGACAAAACCGCTGACGTAAATGAAATCCCCCAGGCAGCAGCGGTTGGGCAGGTGGGGAGGTTGTCACAGTTGTGTCTGTGGTGTTTGATGCGTCTTCTGCTCTGGGCGGTGTAATCTGTGAGGAGATACATTTAATGGCGCGTGTTATTGTTGTCAAGTATTCTTTAAATTCTTCTCCTAAAATCACTGCTGTCCAATGTGCATCTGATGCCCTCCTGACAGGGGATATTAATGTGTTTATGCAACAACCAGTTACCACGTCATGGGGTGATGAATGGTGGTCCTTGCTGGGTTGTGTGCATAAGCTGAAGAGGGACAATAGTAAGCAATCCACCCAGTTCTCTTTTAACATGGTGCAAAGCTTAGATAGTTTGCTCTTGAGAAGGCCGTTGATCTTCTCATTGAAGAAATGTGTGCCATTGTCAGACTTTAACACATCACACATGCCCCATTGAGTGAAAACTTTGTGCACTAAAAATGTTGGCACACATTTGGCATCCAAATGCCACAAGGTCCTGCCTCAACCCATCATGAAAAGGGGCATAACACGACAATTAAATATCGGCATCCATTACATCTTTCGCCCATGTCTGTGTAGCTCACGGAACTGGAGTTTGGCCTTGTCGGCCTTGTATCCTTTGTGGGCCAGATGTTGTAGGAGCGTGATAGTCTTTTCAGCAGTGTTGTTCATTGTCACTACACACAAGCAAGTCATCCACGTACTGAATGATTGTGCTGGGCAAGTGGATGTTTCCTAAGTCAGCGTGTTCTATTATGTTAAAGATTCTAGGGCTCTCGCAGTACCCCTGGGGCAAACAAATGTGTTTGTAGTGCTTTCCGCCATCAGTAAATGTTGTAAGGTACTGTGACTTGGGGTGTAAAGGTATCGAGAAGAAGGCGTTTTTCAAATCTTCCACTGTGAAATGGGTTGCCTCGTTGGGGATACTGCATAGAATGGTGGCAGGGTTAGAAACCACAGGAACTTCTTTTTGTACAATGTCATTTAGGGGGCATAAATCTTGGATCATCCTCCAATTGCCCTCATGTTTCCTTTTTCAGTGGGTGGATCATAGTTTTACAAAGTGATGTGGATGGCACTAATATGCCTTAGTTGAGGAGGGCATGTATTGTCACTATGATTCCCTCTTCTGCTTCTCTTGATAGTGGGTACTGTTTCACCGGGGTAGTACTGCACCTGTTTTTAGTGTTATGTGTAATGGGGTTACCTCCTTTAAAAGGCCAACATCATGTGGGTTGGTGGTCCACAATTGAATGGGTAGATACTCTAAGTCTGCTTCAATTATTGTACCGGTATTGTACCATGATTTCATAAGGGATAACAATCTCTAAAATTATTTCTCCGTCATTGTCATTATTCTCAAACAGTTCTGAATCAGTCACCTCCTTAAGGGGTACAGTGGAGTCAATGCAAAGCACTGTACGCCATTCGCATCCATGCCTGTCTGTTCCTAGTACAACTACTGTCTTTGCCGATACCAACAACCCTACCAATTCTGGGGACACCACCGGGCGAAAGATAACATCTGTTGGCACTTTCCCGCAGCCTTTGGTAATTTGTGGCACTGCCTCCAAAAGCACTGTTATTCCATAGATGAACATGTCTGGGTCCACTAGTATAGCTCGGACAACTACCTCCCCTGCCACTGAATGTATTATTACCATTGCCCTTATTGGGCACATACCTGGCGTGGCGCAAACAATGCCATGGTCGGTGAATGAGATTGTCATGTTCAACTTACTGAGCAAATTCCTGGCCAGGAGATTGACAGTAGAAGTCTCTGAATACAATAAGGGAGTGCGCACCACCTTTCCTCCAACCTTTACTTCGAAATCCTTTTTATACAAAACTGTAGAAATAGCCCCAGAGAAGCCCTGCATGTCAAGACTTTTGCCGGATAGCGGGAAGTTCCCCTCAATGTTGTATGATTTTGCAGCACCTGAGTAAACCATAAAGATGAAGTGTTTGTTTCCTATCTCTGGCCCCACCAAGGTTTCCTCGTCAGGGTTTAGGGTCAAAGACAGGACCAGACATGCAAGAATTCTCTGTGAGCTGTCCAAGGAAACGAAAAGGGGATTTCCCCCGACCACAGCTGCACCTCGGAAAGGCTTACCATTTGGTGTTCTGCTGAATGGGGTTGGGCCACTGTATTACTGTATTGCTTGCTTCTGTGTATGCTGGGGTGTGTATTGTTGTAATGCGTGCTGCTGCCGTGCAGGTGGGCCAGGTATCTGCGGGGGTAACTGTGTGCAAGCTTGGTGTATCTCATAAGGTATAGAATTCATTCTGGGTGTCTGCCCTTGTGGGGGGCCCTGGGGTGGTGGGCCATAGTTGTACCCTGTTCCTTGTCTGCTTCTACACTCTCTTGAAAAGTGCCCTGATTTACCACAGTTCACACACTGCGGAAACCCCATCACCCCTCCTCTTGGCCCCATTCCCCCTAAAACTCCCTCCCCTTCCTCCTCAAAAACCACTTCTCCAGTTGCTGTTGTCCTCCCTGTTGCCACTGTGAGTTGTGGGTATTGTGGACCCCGTCCCACTGTGCTTGCCCTCCTTTTGACCACATTGCAGCTATTCTGGCATTGGCAAAGTCTTGGGGGGGTTAAGTCCGCCCTGACTGTGCCGGCGTCGATACTGATGCTTGCACAGTAGCCTTGACTAATTTGTTTTGTACTAGTTTCCCTTCTTCTGCTTGGCACCTCTGAGTCGTTTCCTTATCACACTATTTTATTCCTTTGCAATGATGTATTATGATGCTCTGTATTTTGGCCCACCCCTTCGCCTCAATGCCCAAGATCTTATCTTGTGCCTTTTGCACTTCTTTGGGTAGACCCTTTTTAGTGATAAAGTAGAAAAAGGGTATTGATGGGTCCCACGAGTTACCTGTCTCCACTCTGCACATCTCCTGAATCCTAAGAATAAACTGAGAGGTCTTCATCATCACCCATAGTGCATTGCATTATTGACTGTAGGTCTGGTGTGTCACGGAACGCTCTACGCTACGCATCCCATACCTTTGCCCGAATCTTATTGAACAATGCTGCATTGTGTGTATCGCTCCCCAAAGTTACTCACAGGTATCCTGCTTTTACCCACACATTCCCAGCTTGGCCTCCAATAGTTGCCACCCATAAACGTATTATGTCACTGACTGCCAAGGGTACTCCAGCAGCCTGTTCTTCGAATGCGTAAATCCGTTTTCCCGCATGTTAGGCAGAATCACCTGCAGTATCCTTTGGGAACACTACAGGCAATTAGGACTACAAGTCTAACCACAATTTCACCTTTGGTACAAGCCTGTACTACACACTAAAGTGGTAGTGATGGCTGAGCAGCCAGACTTATCTCAAGAGTTTAAGTGAGCAGTAGAAGAAGTTACACAAAGGACCAACCAATACAGTGAATCAAGTAAACACTTACTCAAGGTTTCTTGGTAAAAGAATATACATTTATTTACTCAGTCAGTTAGAAAACATTACACTAGCACAAGCAGCTCAATACCACACACTAATACACCACAAAAATCAAACCGGTAAGTATTTGAACAGGTTTAGCTCCAAAATGAAGTGGGAGCAAAATGCCACTTCATATACTTAATAAAGGAGGGAAAAGACAAGGTCATAAGAATAGACAGCCCAAATACATTCATAGGCAGGGCAAAGGGTTTCAGTTAAATACAACCAGCAATTCTTCTCAACAGGCCTGGGCCAAAGTCAATGGTTCAGAGTCTTTTGTATAGAATAGCACAGATCTGGTATATAACGGTTAAGTCTTTGCCACAGAATTTTAAAGAATTTGCCTAGGCGAAAGGTTTGACGAAAGTTTAGGGAAGGACAAGCCTTCGTAGTTGAGGAAAGTTTCACACACTTTCTCGATGGCCGAAAAGATTTCCGGACCACGTTTGCACAGATCCTTGTCAATGAAGAAAGCTGTAGCTGAGGCAATTGTTCCTGGCAGTTCGAGCAGATCTCGCTGTTCCTGAGCTTCAGTCGTGGGGAAAAGGAGGACGTCGGGAGGTTCCTGCACTGCCCAGGGAAGAGGCCAAAAGCTGTAGCAAGACGTCGGTTTTACGTGTGAGTGCCTTAAAGTCCACCAGCTGGTTTCCTTCCCTCTGGCTGTCTGGTTTTCAACAGCACTCTGATGAAAATTCGACCAGAATAGGACGGTGTCCAGGTGGCTTACGAGTTGGTTGGTCCCACCAAACTCAAGGGAAGAAGTTAACCTTGAAGGGCTTCTCTTTCGTCGATGTTTCAGGCAATTCGAACCTGCAGCAGGGCTTCACCGGTCGTCCAGGAGTTGCAGCAGTCCTCTTCCTTCATCTCCTTTTCGGTTCTTTCGTTCCAGTGGTCGACTCTGCTTTCCAATCCCAAGAGACCTGCTTATAAACAGTTTTCCCCGATTCATTCCAACCTGGCTGTCACTCACACAGCAGGGTGGCTGTCCTTGCTGGACAGCCAGCCTGCCAATCACGCCAGAGTGCATTCAGGTCTCCTAGGAGACTAAGCACAGGGAGTTTCGGGCACCTCCCTCACACCCTGTCCACCCCAGACAGCCCTGGTGCCAGAGGAGGGCTTCAGCACTGAAGCCCGCCAAAGGCCAATGAACAAAGGCACCAAACCTGGTTTGGCGCGCAGAGACAAACACAAGATGGACTTTTCCTAAAAGAAATGGTGAAAAAAGATGACCGGAGTCTGTTTTTACAGATAGGTCTTGGGCGCCATATTGAAAAACATGGTTGACCCTATTTTTAGCTACCGTTGTTAGCGGTCGCAAAAAATCATGGTAGTGGATCTAAACCACTACCACCAGCCATTTAAAATAGGAAACAGTAACATTTTACTGTTACGTGAGTGTTTTGACTCAAGGGAAGCTAAGCAACCCCTCCAGCACTCTATAGGAAGATAGTGTGTGCTGGGTCAGTACATTTAAAAAGACTAGTAAAGCCAATTTAACTTTACATGCTTTGGGAGACAGTAGTCCGTCCCAGAGAAGGTATTTAACCCTGGGGGAGTCTGAAAGACACCCCTGTGCCACTGCACTGAAGGTGCTGTGTGACACACAGAAAAAGATGATGCCACTGGAGTTGTTTTAAAACTCCATAACCAAAGAACACAAAAGTAAAACACACACAAAATGCATGGAAGAGTGGGAAAAAAGGCTCACACTCTTCCCAGGTAAAAAAATAAAATCCCAGAAATCCAGCAAAGTTGCTGGGGGTCTCAAAAGGTAAGGGAAATTAGCACATATTGAGAATTTTCCCTAACACTCGTCCCCCCCAGACTATGGGACAGGAGGATTTAATCCACTCCTGGATGAATCTCCTTACTCCAGTCGGTCAAACATCCTGGATCGACCATCAGCATTTTGGTGATGACAACCTGACCTGTGTTCAATGGTAAAATCAAACCATTGCAGGCTGATTGACCATCTCAGTAGTGTTGGGGTTTCCCCTTTCATTTGCATCAACCATCTCAAGGGTTGGTGGTTAGTCTGAATCACAAAAGTACATCCATACAAGTATGGCCTAAACTTCTTCAGTGACCACACAATAGCAAAGCACTCAAGCTCAATGGTTGCCCACCTTGTTTCTGGTTCCTTCAGCTTCCTGCTGATAAAGCAAATCGGTTGCTCCCAGCCTTTCTCATCTAGTTGACTAAGGACTGCACCTATACCTGTATTCGAAGCATCTGTCTGCACAATGAAGGTTTTGTTATAGTCAGGAGCTCTTAGGACTGGAGCTTGACAAAGGGCTTTCTTTAGGCCTTCAAATGCTCGCGTTCACTCCTCATTCCACCTGACCTTTTTAGGGAATTTGGGAGAGGAGACCACATTCAAGGGAGAAGCTATTGTCCCATAGTTCTCTATGAATTTCCTATAGTACCCAGTGAGACCTAGAAAGGATCTAATCTGAGTTTGAGTAGTAGGGGTGGCCAAGTTTTGTACAGCTTGTACTTTGCTAGGCAATGGCCTGATTTCACCTCCTCCTACCTCATGTCCAAGGTAGACCACTTTACTCTGACCAATTTGACATTTACTAGCCTTTATGGTCAGATGGGCCTGTTCCAGAGCCTGCAAAACATATCCTAAGTGGTCAACATGTTTTTTCCAAGTAGGGCTGAACACTGCAATGTCATCCAAGTATGTCATGCAGAAGTCCTCCATCCCATTCAGAACTTGTTTAACAATCCTTTGGAGTGTAGCAGGTGCATTCGTTATTCCAAAAGGCATTACCTTAAACTGGTAGAGGCCTGCTAGCATTGAGAATGCAGTTTTCTCCTTGGCATGGTCTGTCAGTGCTATTTGCCAGTAGCCTGAAGTGAGATCAAATGTGCTGAGGTACTTGGCTGAACCAAGTTTATCCACCAGTTCATCTGTCCTTGGTAAAGGGTGGGCATCAGTCTTGGTGACTGCATTAAGAGCTCTATAGGCCACACAGAATCTCAACTCCTTGGATCCTGCCTTTTTTTTTTTTCATTATTCTTGGTTTAACTGTAATTTCAACAGTTTTTACAAGTTTGTTCCTTCAATATGTCTCAATAAAGAACCATCCTCACCAGTAAAATTGTAATGACTAAACTAATGCATGAATATGAACTGTGAACTGTGCCATGAACTGTCCTATGAGAAGTGTAATAATACTCTTTAGATTCAGGCTTTCCAAAAAATTACCCACTGCGATAACTGGTTTCCGATTAACCCCATCCATTAGGTGGTTCCACTAATAGTTCACATCAATTTTGCAGAACCTCGAGAACAAATGGCTTAAATGGGTCTTTCTGTGGAGTGCCAGACCAGAACAATCAAGGATCAAATGTCTTAGAGTTTCCACCATGTTTGCTTTAAGGCAGAAGCAACATGTGTTTTCCTTTGTTTTGTCTCTATTTGCCACAATTTAGTTGTTTTTTAGGACATTTAGCCTTGCTCTCAAAACGCTAGATCGAATCCTTTTGTTAGGGAATTTCAGGAGGTAATTTATAGGTTCATTCAGTTTTTCGGCCTTGATTGGATGGTGTCTGGTTAGCTCATTTCTTGCTGCTTCCTCCAAGGTTTTGCACCAGTCGAGTTCTTTGTTTCTTTGCCACTTTTGTTGGGTTGTTGTATAACTCCTCCTCAGTACTGCCTATTTCCTCCAGCAGGTTGAGGTTTTTGCAAAACCAGTTGCCTAGCATTTTGTTTGATCCCTGTTTTTGTTCTTCTCGGATCATCTTGTGCATTTTTAGGGTTGAAATTTGGATTGCGCGAAATAGCATTAGGCCATTTAGATCAACCATCCCTCTTGGAGACACCAGACTTAGTTCACTCCTAATTGATTGAACCAGAGTTGATGCAGGCAGGCGCAGAGTTTTTCTCCAGATGAATCCTTCAAGTTTTTTCCAGATTTCAGATGGGATGGCCGGCATCGCCTCTGCTCTTAGTCGATCGCTGGGACGACTTTAGACTTATAGAAGATGATAGTGCCTTTGAGCGAAAAGCGACCGTATTTTTTGTCTAGCACCGTCATCTGATTGGTCAGACTTTTGGTTTTTGTCCAAAGGGTTTCTAGCATCTGTTTTTCATGTGGGCTTCTGCTGATGGTAACACAGAGATATCTAAATGAAGAGACTGTCTCCAGTCTATCTTTCGCTAATTGTCACAAAAATGTTTTTTTCTTCTTAGTTGTTTTCTCAAGAATCAGCACTTTAGTTTTTCCGGCGTTGATTTGTAGGTCATTTGCTAGCAGATATTCATGCACATTGTCCAATTTTCTTTGTAGGCCAATGGCCGTTTGGTCGATTAAGATAATGTCTGCGTAAATAAGTCTGCTTATTATTTCTTTACCCACAGATGGTGGGAAGGCTCTGACCAGATTTTCGGAATGTGGGTAGTCTCCAGTATACGCGTTATATAGGGCAGGAGCTAGAGGGCACCCTTGTTTAACTCCTCTAGTTTCCAAAGTTTGTATCTTCTTTGAGAGAAGGCCATCTCCAGTGAGTCGCACTCGCATTGAAGTGTCCGTATAAAGTTCTTTTATGGGCACCAAGATTGACTTCGGGCATTCCCAATCAACCAGTTTCGACCAGAGTTTAGATCTATTTACTCTGTCGAAAGTTTGGGAAAGATTGATAAAGGCCAAGAATAGTCTGGGTGAACCTTCCAGCACTTTGGCCTTCAAAATGCTCAAGAGGAGAATGTTTGTCGTTGTACCCAGATTTGTTGTGAAACCCGCTTGAAATGGGTCATGGCCTTTTGCGTTTGCTGCCCAAGATGTACATTTCTCTAACAGAAATGCACCGAATATTTTCCCAATACAATCCAAGAGGGCGATCAGGCGATCGTTGTTTGGATCCCCTTTATCGCCTTTCTTGAAAATAGGGATAACATTTGCTGTTCTTCATGAGTCCAGTATGGTGTTTGAGTCGGCACATGTCTTGAATATTTCGGCTATTATCTAATATCACCCAGGATCTGTGGTTTGCTTTCAGTTCTGCGCTTGTGAGTCCATCAGGACCTGGCGCTCTAGAAGCTTTCAGCCGGATGATTTTGGATTCAATGTTTGATTGGTCCTGTTCAATGTCCCATTTGTCCATGTCACGTGGGACGCTCGGGAGTGGCTGTTCCAACGAAGCGAAGAAGTTTGAGAAATGGCTGATCCAGTTTTTTCCATCCACGTTACTGAGTAAGATGTCTTGTGTAGCCCTTCCACCAGACGTTATTAATGACCAGAAAGCCTTTGGCTGCTTCCCACTGAGGGTTTTCAGCATCTGTTCTGCATCTTCTTGGTACAGTTGAAATGTATTTTTTTACCTCTAAGTTTGCCTCGTGTATGTTGAACTTTGTTGGCGCTTTTTTGGCTTTTCTTATCGATTTGCGCATTTCTGATCTTTTTTCTTTTACGATTGGGCTTGTTAGCATGGATGTGATTTTGCACAGGTTTGTAAGCAGCTGTCGGTCATTGGTAAGGAACCAGCAAGGGGCAGTAATCAAGGTTGGACAAACCCCAATTTGCTGGGCCCTTTCTTTAGCGTACATGTATTGTTTAGTGATTTAAGTTATGTCCGATGTTTTCAGTCAAAGCCGGGTACCACTTTTATTTACATCAAATTTCGGCTGGATTTGGGGGCGTTGGAGTGGAAGGTTTGTCTTTTCAGTCTTCCATATTACCCTTAAAAGGTTGTGGTCACTATTGAGGGTCTGTATGACCCTGAAATTAGTTACCCTTGCCATTAGGGCACGTGAGAAATATATGTGGTCCAGCGTGGCCCAACTGGCACCTTGTTCCCAGGTCGGAATGTGGGTTTCTTTCGATCGCCACTGACTGTGAAGATTTTGTAGGTCTCTGGCGGCCATGATGTCATCCCACAGTTTTCCACGAGCCGTCGTGTCCGAATAGGATTTCACTCCCTTTTTTTACAATGGTTCTGGGCGAGTGGTTTGAACTTCGTAGACCTTTATCCCTGAAACCTATTGACACGTTCAAATCTCCACATATAATCAATCGTATGATCTACTGAATAGTTTTGTGTGATATCATCCAAGAGATTTTCAATTTTTGTCAAAAGGAGTTCGTAGGTTGTTCTTTGGGGTTCCAGTAGGTATTGACCACCAAATAGTTCTTCGGCAACCTATGATCTTTGGTGGATAGATAGGGGGTTCCAAGAGATCAAGTTAGCCAGTATATGCGGCTCGTTTATGAGCTTTTTTTCAGTGTGAGATTTCTACCTGTACATATGGCTGTGAGTAAACCTGCTCGCGGTCTTCATAGTGGGCCTTTAATGGCTGATGCAAAGGTGATCACACATCCGTCTAGGGAAGGTTTCTAAGTAAGCCAAGTCTCTTGGAAGCACAGAAGAACAAATGAACCCAAGTTAACATCTGAATTATTCATTAGATGTGTAAAGCCATGCGTATTCCAGGAACCCATTGTGACATACTCGCAGAGACTTGTTATGGCCTTCTTCTGGAGTTTGTTTTTAGGGCGTGACCAGATTTCTCGTTGCTAAGATCGCTTGGTGTTTGCCAGAACTTCCGTCAACCAAGCCCATGTTAGTTGATCTTTCTCTTTGGAAGTTGCCTGGAAGTTGTTTTTTATATCCATAGGGCTAGTTTTTTGGTTTCCCTGCTCAATCGTTATGGTCCAGTTTTTCTGTGGGCCCGGGGAGACGTGTTCTGTCTCAAATGAATCTTCACTAATTGATTTGGTAAGGTACTGATTTGCCATGTGTTCTTTGGTTTTGTTTGAAGGGTCCATCGTCTTCGGTCTGCCGTGGTCACTTCTCTTCTCGCCCTTGTATTTTTCTCTTGTATGTCTGCTGCTGCTTCTTTGAAGGTGAGGATTGCCCAAAATTCTTCATTTTAGGTTGTTTTTCAGTTGGTTTGGCACAGTTTCATGAGAATCCAAGGATTTGCGCCTTTTAGCAGCCGGTGATTATATACGGTTAAGGTTGGCGTTCTTTTGGTTCTTGGATAACCTAGATCTTTGTAAGGGTTTGCATAATAGTGGTGTTGTACTTGTGTGCCTCCTGTTTCTACCTGTATTTTGATGATTAACTTCTACTAGGTCATAGCCCAGTGATCGCAACTTAGATCTTGCGTCTCTTATTTGTTTTTTTATTGTGGAAAATTCAATATGTAGATATGCGCTGTCCGTCGAGTTGTCATGCGTAAACTCGACAACCTCGATATCATCTGAAGAGAGCATTTTTAAGGCTATGATGCAGTAGAGCCAAGATTGTTTTTCTGTTTAAGATGATTTGATCTCCTTCTTCCAGCATACGTTCTAAAAGGAAAGAACATGTTTTCATTGTTCTCTCAGACCTCATAAGTCGCGTTCTTCTAGCGTGTCTGTCCCTTTCTTCTGTTGGGATACGTCGAGGTTGTGGGGAAGGTGAGCTTCTCCAAGCCCTCAGGGTGTTATGGGCTCTCGTTCTTTACTTTGGGGCAGTCCGCTCACCCTGCTGAGCCCGGGGGCCTTGCCTTACATTGGATACCCCATTTGGTTGACCCCGGCTTGGTATTGTCCCCGAGGGATGCCCCCCCTTGTAGTTTTGGGGTTGGTAGAAGATTTTTTGGCAGATATCCTTTTGTCCTCTTTTTTGGCTATCGTTAGATCCTTTTTTCCTCTAGAGTGAAAAATCTTGTCGCCTTTGTGATTGATGTAGGGGATTGTTTTTCTACTTCACCCCGAGAGAGTACGGCTTTTCCCTTCTTATTTGTTTTCTCTAATAATTTAATTTCTGAGTCTTCGATGGAATGTTGGGTCAAGTCTAGTACAATCTCCATTATGTCACTTTTCATCGGGGAGGGGGGTTCGCTGTAACTGTCCTTGTTTTTTTTTTAACTCCCCCCCCCCCAGTCCGTGTTTGAGAATTAGTGGATCCTTTGGGAGCAGTTTTCTTGCCAAGGGTAATTTCAGATTGTTTTAGGGTGTGCGGTTTTGCTCCCGTTGCAGCCTTAGCTCTCTGTGAAGACACTGAGCTAGTTTTGGTGGTTAGGCTGTGCGGTTTAACTTGTTCTATTTGGAGCGAGGGATTGGACTCTTGGATTGTGCAGCCGTTTACTCCAAAAAGTGTTTCAGGGGACTTGGTTGTGGTGTGTGTTTTCAGAATGCGACTGACCGGATCGCTCTTTGAGATCTGTTTTTTGAAGAGTCCCCCCTCTGTCTTATCCAGGCTAGGGTTATTTTGTACTGGTGGATTCGAGAATTGAGTTTGTTGAAAGACTTGAACCTGTGAGGCTTGTATTCCAAAGGTTCCTGGTGTAGTTATTGGGTTTCCATGGGGTGCCAGATTTGGCTGCGCAGAGACCGTGAATGTTTAGGGGGCTTAATTCTGTTTGGGTCTGTACTTCTTGAGAGAGTAGGCTTTTCTGCTCATTGACCTGCGCTCCGCTGTCCTTTTAAGGTTGTTTTTTTTTGTCTTTTGCTAGAATGTAGCCCTCCAGGTGGATCAATCTTGTTTGCATGAATGCAACCATGGTTAGATGGTCTTTGAGCGTATCATTCAGGGATTCATACAATTTTGTGAATGGTGCGAGGGCTATTGTTAAAGTCGACATGATCGCTAGCAAGTCAGTCTTTTTGTTAGCGGTTCCGTGATCAGCTTCTCCTGAGATCTTGCAGAGTCTTTTGGGCCTTTTTGGTGAGCTTATGGCCATTGTCCAAGTTTGCGATTCCTGATTGACCATCATTTTTTGGAAAATTTTCTGGTGTGTGATTCGCCGTGATGTCAGAGTGGGCTGGGCTATTTAGCTTTGATTTCGTCGTACTCCTTCCCACATTTTGTGAAGGGTAAGTCTCGTAATCCGTTGACATGGCCTCTGTGACTTTGTTTCTTGTAGATTTAACATTAAGATATGATTTCATAACTTCTCTTTGCATCTTATCCCTGGTTTGGTCCTCGTTTGTAATTAGATGCTTGCTGGCCGACGTAGCTTTTAAGGCCAAACTGGAACCCAAACCGGACTGTGGCCTTAATTGACTCGCAACAGGTGGTGTGCCAAATTGCCATCTCTTGGAAGGAGCAGTATTGGTTTTAGGCGCACCCATAAGGTACGGGTTTTGTTTTGTTGTGGATTGTGTTAAGTTTAAGGCCGGTTTGTGGAAGTCCGTTTCTTCCAGAGTGCCTTCCAGGAGATCTGCGTCCGATATTTTCCTCCCTTCAATATCTATGATTTGATTTTTTTGGGAGGAAAATAAATTAGTGAACGCCTCTTTCGTAGTTAACGGGTTTTGAGTCAGGTTTATGTTTTTGGCCTTTGGTTTCGACTTTTCTGGTGTTACAAATGAAGGGTCCCTTTGAGTATGTTCGATGATAGTGTTGCCATCCACGACTCTATTTATTTTGGCCCACTCTTTTCCTAGGTTGTGTGCAGGTTTCAACAGGCGTTTGGATTTTGGCTATAGTCCAGCGCCCTTCGTGGATTGCGCTTCTTTTTGTTGATTTTATTTTTGTTTTTTGTGATTGTTTAAGCTTAGTGGTACTGGCACTTTGGTTTTGACCAGTTCAAGGTCTGGCAAATCAAATCCCGTCATCGTTTCATCCGGGTCTGAGACCACTGGCTCTTTCATTGAGTCAGGGTGGTCCAATGACGGTGGCTTTTCTCCTGGGCTGTTTATGGGGCTTGTTAGGTCCACTGTGATGGTGACTGTGTGGACTTTGTTAGTAATCTGATTTGGGTTTGTAGGGAGCCATCCTGGGTTAACCACCGCCCCCACCTCGGATTCCGGTGATTGCACTTCACTCAGCCCTCTCTCCGCCCCTCCTCCGATATACGTGTCATGAGGGCCATGTGTGTGGCAACCACTCCCTCCGTCAGTGGGAGCTCCTCCTCCACAGCGCCCTGTGGTGACAGAGACATGGGGGCAGTACCTTTACCGGCACGGTCTCCTGAGGGGGTCCGCCAAGGCCCCCGGACCCCATCCACCTCTCTGCCATCTCCCCATGATCGGGGGTTGACCTCATCGTTTTCCTCTGCCGGCCCCTACCCCTGTCCCCCTTCCACCTCACACGTGCCTCCCGGCGGGGAGGTGGAGGCGATGGCCCCCTGCCGCGAGAAAGCGGGAATGGAAAATGCAGGTTCACCGGCCAAATTCAGGTTAGAATCTTTTTGCACAGGTGGTATCGGGAGGGTGTTAGGATTGTGATGTAATTCGATCACGCTGGTTATGTTGTCAGTGTCCTCAGTATGGTGCAAAGGTTGTGAAGTCATTCTTAGAGACAGTTCTTTCTTTAGAAAAGAGGACTAGAGTTTTCACTCTGGGAAAGGCGAAACCTCTTTCTCTTGTAGTATAGTTGAAAGCGGTGGAGAGTTCTCCTGTTGGGCTTTGCTATCAAGCCACACCGCAGTTTTCTTTCGCCTTAGTGCTGGCTTTAGCGGGCTACGATGCTCCAAGCCACTGTCTTCACTTCTAGTGCACTGGCCACGCTGACTGCGCAGTCGGTAGGGCTCCTCTCCATGGGGGGCAGTTGGCATCGTTTCCGCTTCAGGAGCCTCAAACCCCGGCCCGCGGACTGCAGCAGACTGCCAACAACTCTGCTCACAACTCTGCGGCTGCTCCGCGTTATGGGTCATTATTTGTAGCACCGCCTCCAATACTACAAACAGTGTAGAGAGACTCCAGCAGGGACTCGAGCAGGTGCAGCAGACTGCCAAAACCTCTGCTCACAACTCTGCGGCCGCTCCGCGGTATGGGTCAGTATTTGTAGCGCCGCCTCCAATACTACAAACAGTGTAGAGAGACTCCAGCAGGGACTCCCGCAGGTGCAGCAGAATGCCAACAACTCTGCTCACAACTCTGCGCCCGCTACGCAGAATGGGTCAATATTTGTAGTGCCGCCTCCAACACTACAAACAGTGTAGAGAGACTCCAGCAGGGACTCCAGCAGGTGCAGCAGATTGCCAACAACTCTGCTCACAACTCCGCGGCCGCTCCGCGGTATGGGTCAGTATTTGTAGCGCTTCCTCCAATGCTACAAACAGTGTAGAGAGACTCCAGCATGGACTCCAGCAGGTGCAGCAGACTGCCAACAACTCTGCTCACAACTCTGCGGCCACTCCACGGGATGGGTCAGTATTTGTAGCGCCGCCTCCAATACTGCAAACAGTGTAGAGAGACTCCAGCAGGGAGTCCAGCAGGTGCAACAGACTGCCAACAACTCTGCTCACAACTCCGCGGCCACTCTGCGGTATGGGTCAGTATTTGCCTTCGGTACTAGAACAACTGGACTAGACCATGGACTGGTAGAGGGCTCTATTATCCCGCGATCAAGCATCTTGTTGACCTCCTCCTTTATGTGGGATCTTACATGATCTGACATCCTGTAACCCCTGTTTTTGGCAGGTAAACCGTCACCAGTTTGAATATCATGCTGGCCCCAAGGGGTCAAGCCTGGTGATATTGAAAACAGGGAGGCAAACTGATTTAACAGAAACTTGCACTCCTCCTGTTGTTCAGGTGTCAAGTTAGAAGAGAGATTAACTCCTTCTATTTTCTCATCTAAAGGCTGGCCTCTGATTAGGTCAGGTAGAGGTTCACTCTCCTCCTCCTCTTGGGCTGAAGCTAGAAGCAAAGCTCCCACGTCTGGTCTTGAGACATAAGCCTTTAAACGGTTGATGTGAAAGACTCTGGGAGCCTCCTTAGTATTGCTAAGTCCACCAGATAGTTGACCTCTCCAATTCTACCCACAAACTTGAAGGGTCCTATCCACTTGTCCCGTAAGGCCCCCTGCCTTGTAGGTACCATAATCAAAACTTGCTGGTCTTGAGTAAACTCAACCATATTGGCCTTGCGGTCATGCCAATGTTTGACCAGAGCCTGACCTGCTATTAGGATGCTTCTGCTATCATGGGTGACATTCTCCTGCGGAGACCTATCACATAGTCAGTGACTCTCACTGGCTTGGGGGAAGGAACACTCTACAACCCCTCCTTAATTAGGGCCAAAGGGCCTCTAACTGGATGGCCATAAAGAAGTTCAAAGCCACTAAATCCAACTCCCTCCTGAGAGACTTCTCTATATGCAAAGAGAAGGCATGGCAGTAGAAGGTCCCACTTTCTTCTAAGGGGTTCCTCTAAAGCACTTATCATGCTCTTCATTGTACAGTTGAACCTCTCTACCAATCCATTTGTCTGAGGATGGTAGGCAGTTGGGAACTTGTAAGTTACTCCACAGTTTTTCCACATGGCCTGCATGTAGTGGGAAATAAAATTGGATCTCCTGTCAGAAATAACTTCCTTAGGAAAACCTACCCTGGTGAAAATACCAAGTAGGGCCTTAGCAACAGTCTGAGCTATAACAGTTCGCATAGGTATAGCTTCAGGATACCTAGTAGCATGGTCTACTACAACCAGGATAAACCTGTTTCCTGAAGATGTGGGAGGGTTTAAGGGACCAACAATGTCGATTCCTACCCTCCCAAAAGGAACCCCCACCACTGGGAGAGGCACCAAGGGTGCCACATTCTTGGCTCCACTCTTGCCAGAGGTTTGGCAAGTGTGACAGTTCCTACAGAATGTATCTACATCAGACCTCAATTTAGGCCAGTAGAAATATAAAGAGAGCCTTTCCTTGGTCTTCTTGAAGCTTAATTGACCAGCCAAAGGTATCTCATGGGCTAACTGTAGGAACTGGAGTCTGCTTTCAAGAGGTGCTACAAGTCTTCTGTAATCCCCTGGGATAGACTCAGTCGGCTCACTGTAGAAGAGGCCATCTTCCCAGTACAACCTATGCTTCCCTGGCTCTTGCCAGTCCAGCTGGGAAGCTGCCTGTTGGCAAAGACCTTCAAGAGTAGGACACTCTCTTTGACCTCTGCTAAAGTCTGCCCTACACGGTCCACCTTCTGCCAGTAAAGACTGCAGCTCAGGTTGGTCTGCAGGATCCAGATCTCCAACAGAAGCAAGGTCCTCTTCCAGCTCTGATTCCTCAGCAGCTGATTCAACCACACAAGGTTGTTCCACACACCCAGCCTCAGCTGGTGGAGGGATCACAGGTGTGATATTGGACGGTCCTATTGGGATGTCCTTGTTGGAAGTACAGGAGTGCTGGCTGTTTTTTTTCTGGAGGTTTTAGGTTGCCCCTTTTCCTCTTTCTTCTTAGAAATTGCAGTCAGTAAGTCCTGTGGACTAGGAGTTATAGTCTCCTCTATAATCTCCTCTGGAGAGCCCCTTAAGGTACTCTCTGGCGTTCCTAGTCTGCTCCTGTTTCCTTGTGCCGGGAGGCCTGGGGGTGCTTGATACAACGCCAAGAGTTTTTAAGTCATTCCCCAACAGGACTCTCCCAGGTACTTCACTCTGCACACTTACAGGTATATTGACAGTCATTTCATTACACTGGGTGAGAGCTGGTAACTGTGGAAGCATTTGGACAGGACCTCCAGCAAGCTTAGTTAAGATTTTGGGTGCCTTAGCAACATCCTCCACCTTGGAAAAAGATTAATCAACTACAGTTATGCTGGCCCCAGTGTCTCTAATGGCAGGGGTCTCCTGACCATTCACAAGAACACTCTTTATAATATTCTTTAGTATTATCTGGGATAGGGTTATATACATCTAAATTGTCTTGTTCCCACAGACCCAGGGATACTAAAGAAACACTGGCTGAGACTTTCATGGGTTCTTCAGCCAGTAAGTGAATGTTTCCACTTGCCATTGGTACTTCATCCACTGGGGAGAAGGCTAAGGAGACAGTGTGGACCCCTGAAGGTTTACCCTTACATCTGGGATCCCCTTTCACATGGTCAGTTGACCCACAAGCATAACATTTACCAAATGTTTTTATGAATGGGGGTTTGTTCTGACCTCCTTCAGGTTTGTCCCCAGAAGATACACTAGCCTGATTCGGTTTTCCCTGTGGCTTACCCTTGTTATGTTTGTGGCCCTCTTTTGGATTGGAGGTATTTGAATTCTCTTTGGTATCTTACTTGTGCTGCTTCCCCTCATCCTTCTTCTGAGTTATCGCAGATTCCTTGTGAGTAGCCCTGTTGGCAACCCACAAGTCAGCAGCCCCTGCTAACTTCTTGGGATCAATTTCCTTAGAGTCAGCTAAGTGCTGTCTCAGCTCAGGAGAGCAGGCATCATAAATAGATTCCAACATAAACAAATTCCTCATACCTTCATAAGCGTTCACTCTGTAACCCTTAACCCATCCATCTAGGTTTTTCAAACATTCAGTCACCCAGGTAGCCCAAGGGGTGCCATCATGCTTTTTGAGGGTCCTAAACCTCTTAAGATACTGAGAAGGGGTCGTCCCAAATCTAGCTATCAAAGCTAGCTACACAGTTTCATACTCCTTTCTGTCCATATCCCCCAACTCCATTACCACATCAGTTGCAACAGGGGGTAGCCTAGAAAAAAGCCAAGGAATCAACTGATTCCCTGTAACGTCTTGAATCCCATGGTTATATTCAAAAGCAGCCAACCAATCCAAAATATCAAGCTTAACCTCATACATACTTACTGCATCTTTGAGCATGTGGGGCCTCTTAGGACTGGAAGAGCTAGAGGACTCTGGGAGAGACCAGTTTCAAGAGACAACTTTTTCATTTCAAGGGCATGATTCAATTCCATTTCTCTGAGCCTAAGCTCTTGATGCTTTGTTTCAGTTTGAGCTTGGATTCTTTTAAATGCTAACTCCAGTCTCATCTTTTCAAGTGAGACAAATTCAGGACATAGGTTTGGACCGGATGGGGTCCCTGCGGTCAAAGGTTGAGGTCTATGAGCAGGTAGAGGTAAAACAGGGCCTACATTCTGAGACTCTTCTGCCTTACCTAACTCATCCACAATATTAGAGCTGGGCTCTGACATATTATCATCCTCATCAACATTTTCCACATTTGCTACAGGTGTGGGGGTTTCAGACCCCCTCCTCAGACTTTGGTATTCTAACAACGTTTCTATCAATTCAACCTTTTTGCCTTTGGCAGTGAGATTCCTAGCTTTACACATAACTCTCAATTGATCAACAGTTAAAGTCTCTAGGGTCTCCTGTCTGTAGCTTTCCATATCAGTCATGATAAAACAATTGCTTTACTAGTGTTGCTTACCTTTGTGAAGATTATTTGAACAAAAGCAAAAGTAGCACTCTAAATGTAACAAGTCTACTTTATCCTCACTGCTGTACACCAGTGTTAGGCAGAATCACATGCAGTACCCTTTGGGAACACTACAGGCAATTAGGACTACAAGTGTAAGCACAATTTCACCTTTGGTACAAGCCTGTACTACACACTAAAGTGGTAGCGATGGCTGAGCAGCCAGACTTATCTCAAGAGTTTAAGTGAGCAGTAGAACAAGTTACACAAAGGACCAACCAATACAGTGATTCAAGTAAACAATTACTCAAGGTTTCTTGGTAAAAGAATATACATTTATTTACTCAGTCAGTTAGAAAACATTACACTAGCATAAGCAGCTCAATATCACACACTAATACACCACAAAAATCCAACCGGTAAGTATTTGAACAAGTTTAGCTCCAAAAAGAAATGGGAGCAAAATGACACTTCAGATAATTAATAAAGGAGGGAAAAGACAAGGTTATAAGAATAGACAGCCCAAATACATTCATAGGCAGAGCAAAGGGTTTCAGTTAAATACAACCAGCAATTCTTCTCAACAGGCCTGGGCCAAAGTCAATGGTTCAGAGTCTTTTGTATAGGATAGCACAGTTCTGATATAACAGTTAAGTCTTTGCCACGGATTGTTAAAGGATTTGGCTAGGTGAAAAGTTTGACGAATCTTTATGGAAGGACAAGCCTTCGTAGTTGAGGAAAGTTTCACACACTTTCTCGATGGCTGAAAATATTTCCGGACCGCGTTTGCACAGTACCTTGTCAATGAAGAAAGCTGTAGCTGAGGTAGTTGTTCCTGGCAATTCAAACAGATCTCGCTGTTCCTGAGCTTCAGTCGCGGGGACAAGAAGGAGGATGTTGGGAGGTGCCTGCACTGCCCAGGGAAGAGGCCAAAAGCTGTAGCAACACGTCGGTTTAAGGTGTGAGTGCCTTAAAGTCCACGAGCTGGTTTCCTTCCCTCTGGCTATCCGGTTTTCAACAGCACTCTGATGAAAATTCGACCAGAATAGGACAGTGTCCAGGTGGCTTACGAGTTTGTTGTTCCCACCAAACTCAAGGGAAGAAGTAAACCTTGAAGGGCTTCTCTGTCGTCGGAGTTTCAGGCAATTCAGACCTGCAGCAGGGCTTCACCGGTCATCCAGAAGTTGCAGCAGTCCTCTTCCTTCGGTTCTTTCATTCCAGTGGTCGACTCTGCTTTCCAAGTTCCAGAGACCTGCTTTTAAACAGTTTTCCCCCATTCATTCCAGCCTGGCTGTCACTCACACAGCAGGGTGGCTGTCCTTGCCGGACAGCCAGCTAGCCAATCCCGCCAGAGTGCATTCAGGTCTCCTAGGAGACTAAGCACAGGGAGTTTCGGGCACCTCCATCACATCCTGTCCTCCCCAGACACCCTGGTGCCAGAGGAGGGCTTCAGCACTGAAGCGCCCCAAAGGCCAATGAGCAAAGGGACCAAACCTGGTTTGTCGCACAACAGTCAAACACAAGAAGGACTTTTCCTAAAAGAAATGGGGAAAAAAGATGACCAGAGTCTGTTTTTACAGATACGTCTTGGGCACCATATTGAAAAACATGGCTGACCCGAATTTTAGCTACCGTTGTTAGCGGTTGCGAAAAATCACGGTAGTTGATCTAAACCACTGCCACCAGCCATTTAAAATAGGAAAAGGTAGCATTTTACTGTTACATTAGTGTTTTGACTCAGGGGAAGCTAAGCAACCCCTCCAGCACTCTATAGGAAGATAGTGTGTGCTGGGTCAGTACATTTAAAAAGACTAGTAAAGCCAATTTAACTTGACATGCTCTGGGAGACAATAGTCTGTCCCAGAGAAGGTATTTAACCCTGGGGGAGTCTGAAAGACACCCCTGTGCCACTGCACTGAAGGTGCTGTCTGACACACAGAAAAAGATGATGCCACTGTAGTTGTTTTAAAACTCCATAGCCAAAGGACCCAAAAGTAAAACACACACAAAATACATGGAAGAGTGGGAAAAAAGGCTCACACTCTTCCCAGGTAAAAAAATAAAATCTCAGAAATCCAGCAACGTTGCTTGGGGTCTCAAAAGGTAAGGGAAATTAGCACATATTGAGAATTTTCCCTAACACCGCACCCGCTGCAAGGGGCGGGAGTACCTTTATCAAATAGTTGTGGTCCATCTGCACCCATGGTACATAATGCCGCCTCCCAGCGCCCTTATGTATAAGGGGCATCTGCATTTTCATCCTACCGCCATCAGTCCTTTTTGCACTTCCCCGCTTCCTTGACACTGCCATTTGGCCAATCCTGCTCCTTAACCTGCCCTCCCACAAGCACTCCACCTGAGGAGTTTGTTCAGGCGCTTGCCCGAATTCCTCATCCTCATCATCCTTGAACTCATCAAACGTACTCCACACATCTTCCGCTCCCTTCACCTTCTTTCTCTATATGCACTTACTTTATGGCTGTGCTATCTATCTTGAATAGGAAGTATCTTGCTCTCCACCCCTCTGATCCTTGCTCTATTGGCTTATCAGTTTTCATTTCGCTTTGCGGGGCTCGCAGCCTAGTCAACTCTGTTCTTGCTGCTGCCAGTGCCACTTCTAAATCTCTTTTATTGAAATTGGCATGTGCTGGGACTTCCGGTGGGGACTTGTATGGGGGGTGGTGGCCCTGTTGCTGCTGTTGATACATAAGTCAGGTTAGTATAACCCACTGTAGGGCTGTCTATTAATGGGTATATCCCTCTCACTATGCTGCCGCCCGTCCTCCCTCACTGGGCAGTTGCCCTTGCTGTCTCTTTGCCGTTCACCCCCTCACAATCTTCTGTGTCTTCAAACATCTTCTAAAGATCTAGTATTTATTTCCTTTTCCACAATTGTTTTCCCTTAAATTTAGCTGTCAGGAAAATGAAGATTTGTTCCAAAATACTCTTATGATGGGAGCCCTGCTCTGGCCACGAGTAGCGCATCACCCCTCCTCTTGTCTTCATCATCCATTGCTCAGGATATTTCTCAATTCCGTCATGATATACACTCTATGGATGTTTCTCCTCCCATTATAAGGGTTCTTGTGACTCACTGCTTCTACGCCTTTCTATCGAGCTGTGCACGCTGCAACTGCCAATAAGTCAAATCAATCCTTCATCCCCTTCTTCCAGTCAAAAATCAAAAAAACCTTTCCCCATCCCCTTTTTCTCCCCACACTCCCACTCACACGCTCAAAACATACCGCTAATTACACAGTGCCCCTCCTCGGGCCTTTACCCTACAAAATAAAAACACGAACAAAGCAAGCTAAAATAAGAACAACTACTACTTCCGTTCCCACCAATTATGAGGGGCTCCTATTTCTTTCCTTTTATCCTCTGTTACACAATGCCTGTGGTACCACCTTCTCCTGTCACTCAGGGAGGCTCCCTACCATTCCATGTTCCTTTCCTTAATATTCTCCTTAAAAATTTAATAATACCAAAAAAATAAACAAACCACATGCATGCCACACCCACAATTTCAATATCTGAGCATTCACACCCTCCACAGTCTCCCATACACCTGTCCCCTACTTGTTATCACTTGGAATTTCATACTCATGTGCACGTGTTCACCCAAACTCCTCTGTCAGAGGGTTCCGACAACAGCATCCTGCACTCTCCTCGGAGCCGCGCCCCACTCTAAAGAGCAGACAGGAATTCTGCAAAGATGGCTCCTGCAAACCGCTCAGGGATACGCGCTCTTCAGGACTGGTCACAGTAGGTGGGCATGGTCCCTCCAGAACTGCGGCCTGGACACCTCCGCGGGCATGGGGGAGGGGTGCTGCGATCACATTGGGGTCACCAAAGGAAGGCACACCCCTAAACACTCAGACCAGAAAAAATACAACCAGCTAGGGAAAAAGGCCCAAGAAACTCTTGCAAGGATAACAACTTTTATTTTTACAAGTAGGTGAGCCAGCAAAGAATGCTGCTGCCGAGAATGTTCTGAGGAAAAAAGGTGCAAGCAGAGACTTAAAAGGATACACAGGGTCATTAATATACAGTAAAAACCTGCACGGCTGGTTTGTGGGACCCTATACATGGTCGGCCTACTCCATAAGGGATGCCAGGCCATTGGCCCCAGCCCAGTCCGTCCGTCCGTCTTCCATCACGCTGGGTCTGCTGGGCTCATCATCTCCAGGGAACAAAGGTTGAAGAGACAATTAGCTACATTTGAAAACTAGTGCTACTTTATCATTGCACAGTGCACCAGGCAGGCTCGAAGACGAGCACAGGGAGAGTTTCTAGGTCACGCTAATCCACACACACACATTTATTTCATCCCGGTCACGTCTATCGGCTTCCAAGGCTTCCACCCTCACTTTTGAACTATAATGTATCCCTCCTTGTACCTCGCATTACAAATCAAGCTTTGTGGAATAATACTGGGACACTCATATTCTTAGATCTTTCATGGTTGATTGGTTTATGGTCGGTGGTCTGGGGTCGACTAGTATCTTGGAATTCAGGGGTCTTAAGACTGTGGCATGGGCAGGGGCCATAACTCGTGGCTGGCTCGGTGGGGGTCGGAGGCCTGATTCAGCCTGTTTGTGATAACACGTACACCAAGGCGCTCAGCACTGTCGCGTGGCATTGCAGGGAACATTCTTTCTTAGAGCAACATATTGGCAACACTTTTAGAACAAAGGGGGGTTGCTGTGAAGGTTAGCAGCAGCGTGGGCCTCTCTCATCAGCACTTCGGCCTATTCAGATTCCCTCTTCATGCTTGCGGCCTGTATTTAGCACACTGAATACTACTTGGCCATGAAGGCCCTATACTTTGATCATGGCTACTAAAGGGCGACTACTTATATGCACGCTCTATGTCAAAATCACATGTAATATTATGATCAAGTGGGGACCCTTGAACGCCTCCCTACCCCCTGGTATATCATAGGTCTTCCAATGGGACTCGCCTCACCCTGTAGCTCCTAGCGGGGTGGGATGGGTGTGTTCACTTCCCAACAATAGTGACAGTGTCCATGGATTCCACATATGTATAATTAGACCATGTACTTGAACAGTCAGGCTTTGACATCGTAATGGAAGATGAGGAGGGATGTGGGCCAATGCATTTTTGCGGGAGGGGATAGAGTTCTAGAACTTTGGGGCATCTCTAGAGAATGAATGACTATGTTTTTTCAACTTCTTTAAGTTGGAAATTGCCAATGAAAGCTCCTGTACATCTGCAAGTCACATATTTGGGAGAGTTCAGACTGATGGATTTTCAGGTGATTTAGGCTAATTTGAAAATTTGCCAAGCTTAATTTGATAGTTGTGATCAAATCAGCAGTATTGCTTTCATCAGAAATTACAATTTCTTGGAAACCTGCAAGGAGGACATTTCTATACTCCAGTTGTGATATAACAGAGGCGAACCGCTGACTGCAGTGCTAATTCTAGACTAAACTCTGTTATCTTCCCCAGCACACATGAAATGGAACACATTTATCATAGTTCTGACATTATGTCACGCTGTAGCACATTGTCCAGGATAATACCAAGAGACAATACAGTGTTGACTCTGGTGGAAGGATTTTTGGGTTATTTGTGAGGTGGTATTCAGGAATGTGTGGGAAATCTGGAGGAGAAGGAAGAGGAAATACATCATTGTGGCTCTTCTGGGTTAAACTTGAGGCATTGTTCAGACATCCAAAGGTAGACTGTCACATGCAGGAAGTCTTGAACTGTAATGATCTATAGGTAAAGCTGGGTGCCAACAGTGTGTTACTGCCTTGTTCGGTTCATGTCTCTGGTTAGTTCAGACATTCCCTCCATGCATATGTTGAACATTATCAGAGAGAGAAGTGGGCTATGTGGAAATGTACACGCCAAACCTCTGTTTTGTGAGTGAATCATTAGACCCAGTGAGTATCCAATTCATAATCATTGCGAGTAGTCCTGGAGGAGGTGTGTAGACAATTTAAAAAGGTTACCATCAGTGGCAAGGCAGAATTTCATGATATGAAAATACATCATCTGGTTTACCATATTTAATGATTCTGATAGGTCGAGGAGGATGAAAAGCAGGACTCTCTGTTCATCATACACTACTTTGTAGTGACAGTTTCAAGGTTGTATTCCTTCCTGAAAACTAATTGCTGATCCCTGGGCAGGTTATTCCCAGAGATGTGTGTGAGTTCAGCTACTTTGCTTCAAAGCTTGTAAACCCTCTGTTTAGCTAGGACAGGGAGGCCAGTGAAAAAGAGGAAAGTGTTTGTATCAGAAGCATTTGCTGAAATATCATATACAAATACGTTGACTTGACCCACCTTTTGAATGCTTGAGAATTCCCCATGAGATACGGAGGAGGTCACAAAATGGATCCAGCCAGGGCCAATACTACAGAACACCTCTTGTCCATGTGTTTCAGGTATTAGCTGTTTGTGAAAGGTGGAAGTGTTGAACGAGGAAAGTGATTTTTAAAAATATTACAACGCAAAGTAGGCAGTTATTCCAGTTTGTCACATATTCGAACTTGTACTAAGAGAACATGTTAGGAGTAGGGAAAGTGAAAATGTACATTGCAATATTGTAAATATTTACAAGAAAGGATTGAAAAATTAAAGGCATTTTGACATTTAGCTGAAAGGAAATTTGAGGCAAGTCCTAGGGCCACTAAGAGTCTACTGCGCCTGTATTTTATTAAACCTTAGGGAAGAAATTCCTCCTCTGCACTGATAGCACCCGAAAACAAAGTTGTGGATTATTTTTCTGTTTTTTTTCTTTTCCCGGTCAACAGTGCAAACATGTCCATGATGTCAGCTATAATGTTCTGATATAAGGAGGTAATGGTCCAGCATTTATCTCCTCATTGATTTATAGACCAGTCAGGCTAGTTACAATAGAGATAACAACAAAATATAAAACAAAAATAGAGTGGTGGTTTGTGAAAGGAGAAATATTAATGGAGGTTCCAGCGAAGAAGAGCTTCTACCAGTACAAGCATTTGAACAGCCGATACGTGTGGCTCTGTAAATGTTGAAGGTTAGATATTTTTGCAAAGCCCCTGTAGGACAAAACAGCTTGTACTCTACATTTACAAAGGCAGACTGGGGTTAAGGGAATGGAGACGCCGGTTTTCTTTTTTCTGAAATGTAATTACTATTTGTCACATGTTTCACAGTATCTCATCTCGCGACAAATATCGATATTAGCTGGTGTACCCCTAACGTTTTGTATTTGTGGCAAAAATGGACAGATGTGAAGAAAAAAGTGCAAAAACATCTTATGAAGCCTTACCCTCTCCAGGCACTCAGAGGGATAGTGTCATTGGAGCTTCATTTGATCTTCACTGGAGCTTCATTGGAGCTTAACTGGCATTATAGCAATGTTTTCAGCTCAAAAGGATATTTCCTACACAGGTTCTAGTCCATCTCACAGCTACTCCAGCCATGTGAACACCCTCTCTTTGCTCAACAGCTTCAGACATTATATCCCTACCTTTCCTGATACCATAGCCCTGTCTGCCTAGGATCCTGCTGCAGCACGACTGATCTGGAGGAATTCCACTCCTGCCCCCCAGCGTCCTGTGAACCACAACCTGGGACAAGCACTGCTGAGCAGGTAAGCTCCATTGTGCTGCATAATGAAAAAAACGAAAAAATGCAATCCACATCAAAAATTGAAGCTGCATTAATGCCTAGGCCCCTGGGGCTAATGAATGCATGCTGTGATCATTCGTCGATGAGCAGCGCCAATGCCAGCCCTGTTGGGCCCACTGATGCCAGATTTGCCCCATCATCCCTCTAAAATATGGCCACTGCCGTGGTGGTGCCTGCTCCTTCCTCTGGAGGCCTGCTGTGTGGCCCTCCTCTGCCCAGATGCGATTGGATGACCAGCTATGATTTCATTGGTCATCCCAGGAACCGGCAGGTGAAGCTGACTCCACACAAAGGCCTCACACCAAGGCATGTGAGCCCTGTCTGCCCCTGTTTGCTAGTGCATTCTGCCAGCGTCCCCTGTGCCTTGCCGAGTCTGATCCTGCCTGCTAACAATGCCGCCTACCGGACCCGTCATCTCCATCATCAAGGTAATGGTGGATCCTCTGCTACACCTATTATGTCTTGCTTTTGCACTCCCAATGTCGGTTTCAAGGTCTCCAGCCTGCGGCTGCCCACCTCCTTCCTCCTCCCACTACGCTGCTTATCTGCTACCTGCTCTTCTGCCCTTGTCTCGGCACCACACGCTGCCTTTCAAGCTGCGCTTACAGACCACCCCTCACCACTCCACTACCTCTCCACTGCACGCACCCACAGCGTCTGCTCCACTAACACCACAAAGAGGCTGCAGCCTGCTTCTCCTATGACTACTCCAACTGCCCCTCACACCACTATATCACAGAAGAATCGTGCTGCGCCTGGCTCCAAAACAGGGGAGCTCCTTCATACTTCCAGCCTTCAAACTACCCACACACTCCTTGTTTTCACACTCCTGCCAACCAGGTAGCCAATACCCAGCAGCCACCCACTCTGCTCCTTCCGCATCGCATCACCAACATGCTACCCAAACCCACACTCTCCCTCCCCATTACTGCCATGTCATTCTCCCACCGTCATTCTCCCACCGCTGGCACCCTAGCACAAATAAAGCCCCAAAACAGAGCAGTGCCACTCATGATTACCCATCATGAAGCTCCACTTGACCAGACCTCCCTGCACTGCCCCACTACACCCATTGCCTCCACACCATACAAGCTCAGAGCCTCCAACCCCCACGCCACTTTCACCTGCTCACCCTGCTTAGGCCTAACTAGAGTCCAGCCACTATGAACATGCACTCCCATCTCTACTGGCCTACCTTGTTATGGTCCATACCGCAATAAGCGCCAGGGCGCTCGCATTAGCCGACCACAGCCTCACAATGCAGAGCACCCTCCAGCGCATACACCTCCCACCCCCCAGGTTTCTACACCCGCTGCCCCCACCCAACCCTACACCTAACACCTTCTCTTGTGCCCTCATAAATGCATGCTCACGCCTAAAACATACATGATTTATTACTAGAAAAATACCTCTGCATGCTTGCCATCAGCAAAACCTGGCTGCACGATGATGCCGGCTTTAAGCTATTGCTAGCCATCCCCTCTGGGTACACCATCCTGAGATCTGACAGACTAGCCTAACCTGGTGGAGGGAGTTGCCATCATCTCCAAAACCAACATACCCATCAGAGCCTCCCCCATCTAGCCTCTGTCAAGGCTACGAACTTCTGCTCATGAAACTGGAACCCAGCCCCCAAATCACCATCAGCATCCTCCTCCTCTTCTGCCAGACTAGCTACTCTCAGTCCCCTGACACAGACATCCCCCTTCTTCTCACTTTACTTATCAAACATAACATCAAATTCTTACTTATCGGAGACTTCAACCTCAGCTTTAATGACAACACCAGAGTCCTCTTCCCCTCTCTACAAGAGATGAGCTTTACGCAATCAGTCAACTCCCCCATGCACGTCAAAGCCCGGACACTTGGCTGGATCATGCACCTAAACCTACCCATCAAGGTCACCACAATTGACCCTGTCCCCTGGACAGACCACTCCCTAATCCTATTCCTCCACTCATTCGAGTTCCCTAGCCCTCGCAATGACACCATTCGTCTCCCCATAACCTCCAGACACACTCGCAAACTCATAGCAGAGCTACTCAAACCCACCATCTCCTCTCAGCTCGCCACACTACCTGAAAGTAATTACCCCAATACTATTCTTGCCTCTTACAACAATGCACTACTTCACACTCTCAACCTTCATGTACCTCTTAAGACTACACTCTAGAAGAAATAATCCATCCACAGTTGGTTTACAGAAGAATTAGTCACCCTACGCAAACATAAATGGGCCCAGGAGCACCTCTGGAGGAAGAGCCCTTCCACCGCGCACAAGGAAACCTTACTCTCCCTGGCTAAAACATACAATGTTGCCATTATAACCACAGAATCATGCATGTAAAACACTAGAATCAGGGAGGCCAGTTCAAAATTCCAAGGAGATTTTAAAAATCCTTAAAGAACTCAAATCCACAGCTTCCCCTGCTGTTAGCTTCCCCAAGGATAAAACTTGGTGTACGAATGTCCCAGCAGCACTGAATACCAGAACTTCCAAGCAGAGAAAACAGTATGTTTCTTAAAGCTAGTATGTTTCTTTGATGTTCTATTTCTCTTTCCCTTCTTGTCTCTTTTTTTTCTTCTTTCTCTTCCATCTCTGGGAATTGTATTGTGTTGCAGTATTTTATTTTATTACTATGGAAATGGGATTGTATACGTGTTATAATGTAAAAGTACTTTGTGTACTCTAAACATTGTAATAAAAGTATTTAAAAATAACACGTCCAAGCTGCAAAATTTAACTATCCTCAAGAAAACGCTGCTCTGTGCCAAATCTGCCTCTCCTACACCCCTGAAGAACTCCCTGTCAAATCACCCTTTCCACTTCACCCAAGTCTCCCCCTTTGATGTTCACTCTATCATTCAACACCTTAAACCCTCAAACTGCAAGGGCGACCTCTGCCCTTCCCACATCATAAACATGTGGGTTGAGCCCCACAGGGCTGATCGTTTCTTACTTCATTAATGCTTTTTTTGACACTAGTTCTGTTTGCATAGCAATCAAGGAAGCCTGGATCACTCCCTTACTCAAGAAACCCCCTCTTGATCCCACCCTCCCCACCAACTACCGCCCGATCACCAGAGTTCCCTACCTCCTCAAATTTCTTCACAGCACTGCTTAAACCCAACTCCAAGCTAATTTGGAAAAACACTGCCTTCTTGGCTTTCGCCAATCTGGCTTCAACAAAGCACAGAGGCTGCCCTCCTGGACCTCAAGATCCAGCTCGACGCTATGTGCGACACTGCAGAATTCGCCATCCTCCTCCTCCTTGACCTCTCAGCGGCCTTGGATCTTGTGGACCATGACATTCTGTGCCAGCACCTCACCACTGACTTCAATTTCTCCAGTCAAGCCGCCAGCTAGATCAAATCCTTTCTTAGTGAGCGCTGTTCTAGGGTTTTCATCGGCTCTGAAGCTGCCGACCCCATTCCTGTGCCCTACGGTGTTCCACATGGATCCTGTATCTCGCCCACTCTGTACAATATGCAGGGTCGGACTGGGTCAAGAAATAGGCCCGGGCACCCAAAAAAAGTGGCCCACGCCTCGCCTCAAAAAAGTGGCAGTGGCCCACCCCTCGCCTAAAATAAAGTGCCCCTCAAACCATCATCCGTGAATCCCATCAATTCACGACTTTACAGAAAATGCTACTTATGGAGGGTTCATGTGTCTGTTGCATGTTATGTTTTGTGTAAACCCTTGAGAAAGTGATAGCATTCCTTTTGATCTTTTTTTTAAAAAACAACATTATCACATAGCTAAATACTTATTTTGCAGAACCAGACTGAAGGCCTACTCGTTGCCACCACTAAGTTAACGAGGAGGTGCATCTGCACAGACAGGAACTTATTGGAGCTCTGCACTCGGGGAAGAGGAAAGTGAAACTTCAGAAAAAGTAGGATTTGAGAAAACATCCCCTGCTGATTATCAACTTCAAATCATATCACTTTACAAATATACAAGTCGGAAATGCTTTGCATTTCGTACATGCAGGAATGTTTGAATTGAGACGTTGAGAACTCTCGCCTCATGGTCTGCTTTGCTGGAATACGACACGTCCAAGTTGTCAGCGGATCTCCTGACTTTCTCGGATACACTCAGAACTGACCCGCTGCCCTTTGCCAGAGCTCTCAATTTCCCCCTGGCAATGAGGGAGAAGTCCGTTCAGTCTTGTTTTTTTCCCCTTTGGAATTCTGGGTCCTCTCACAGATTCTCTCACTAATAACTTGCAACAGACACCAGGTGAATGGGATCAAAATCTTTACAAACCACTGCAGTGCAAGATTACATTGAATTCCAAGCCAGTTTACACAATTAATTGTGAAGCAATTGGGATAGCATATGTTGCAATTGTCGGTATTGAAGTGCAGCGAGGTGGGGCCCCAAATAGCAAAATTATGAAATCTATAGATGAGGAGCATCAACATGCTGATGCAAACTCTGCGTTGTTGTGAATAATGTCAGACTGAGAGTGTGTGGTCTGTAAATTCTCCCACTCTGATTTGCGCTGAGCACCTATTCCTACCCCCCATTGACCCCCTTTCTCCCAAAACAGATACTATCAATAGCCCACAGATGCATCTACAATGTTGCACCCGCTTTTCTCAACCAGCGCATCTCCAGAAGAACTAACCCTCGCTGCCTGCCCTCTTCCACCGTCTTGACATTATCCATTCCCAGATTCACAAGGAAAAGAGAAGGGGTTCCAGCTTCACTGTCATCGCTACCACCTTATGGAACTCCCTCCCCATCCACCTTATGGAACTCCCTCCCCATCCACATCCAAGAAGAACCCTTCTACCTCAACTTCAGAAAAAGACATTTTGACAAATATGACTAATCTGACTATGGGTGACCCCCCTGATCTCGCCCTACATTGTCTGTCTTCTCTATAACCATGTTTCTTTGTACTGTACCTTTACCTCCACTGAGTTTACCAGCGCTGTATACTTGCAGGTTTGGGCGCTGTCAATAAATGCAATAAAAAAATAAAATAGCACCTTTTATGTTTGCTTCAGTGATAGTACCTGCTATGTTGCTATTGGCAGCGGCAATCTCAGGCCTTTACTAGCATTATTACTCTCAAGAGCACAGAGGTAGAAGGTATCTCTGAAATGTGTTGCGTGCTTGATAACTCAGATTCCCAGACTCTCATATTCCCACAGATTCGTTCAGTTTTTTCAGCTGACCAGCCAAAAAGAAAGACTCCCGATCATACCGTGATCCTCATTGGATTTATTTCCTCCTTCCGGGTATTTTGATATGATATATGATATGATATGGCATTTATAACGAGCCTATACACAAGTGTTTCAAGGCGCGATGAGGCAAGGGAGGGGGAACAAGGGGAAGACAGACAACGATCCTACTAGGCCAGGTGTCATTCAGATCGCGCAAGTGCATGGGAGGGGGAAAGTGCGGGGGGGAAGGAGGGGCAGTGCAGAACATGTGCATAGAATAATAACAATAAGTAAAAGTAACGGCCAGCAGGTGGCAAGTACAAAGGTAAGTGCAGACATTAGGTATGCTTTATACACTGGCCTCAAACTGCACTGCACGTGTAAATGCATCTGCTTCCAATGACAGAAACATGGGGAGTACACAGGGACCAGGAGAATTGGGATGGGTGATGCAAGAAGCACACAGAACGGCACACAGCACAGGGGCCAGGGAAAGAAGTCAGCCAGTGCAATGAGGTACCTAAGCACACAAGTGAAAAACGATATAAGGGTACCAAGCAACATGCCAACAAAAAGAGCTTTTAAAATGATAATTATTAATATTTTCCCCTCTTAGTCATCTCTAGTCACTCGTACAAGATTGCCAGGCCTGGAACAGATGTAGGATGCACCTATTATGCATCAGAGAGTGGAGGACTTGCATCAGAGTCCTGGTGATATAAACTTCCACGAGTTTCTACAGAGAACAAAGCTCTTACTAGCCAAACGTAGACTACATAGAAATACCAACATTTTGTGATGTTACCAGATATATACATCTGTGGGTTTTCATCATCAATGTGAGAATGGGGGGTGTTGTAGTAGATTAGAATATGCAGCATTAGAATATAGAATGTAGTGATGTTCCATATAACATTTATATCTGGTATTACTGTAAAATTATAGGCCAAAATAAAAGAAATTAAAGACATGAAGATTTGGATTATCACAGGTTTAATCAGGTATACAGAAAGGGCTGCAGCTCACAAACTGGGCTCAAGCTTCAGCTGTTACTGAATTTCTACATGTCCGTGACTCTCCAAAGCGTAATTCATGAGAATTACATTTGTATAGCACTGTCCGGTCTCACCAATGAGTTTTAGTACCAGCATGTAGCAGCCGCACACCTGAAAAACAACGGCCATTTGTTGACAGTAAGGGTATGATATATCAAAAAATGGCACAATTCAGGCTTCTATTGCCTCTCAACCCAGATTTTGTGGTTCTACCTTAAATGAAGCAAATAATATTTCTAAAGGTATTAAACATTTTAAATGTCTTTCTGTGATTAATAGGGTTAAACATTTAAAGCCTACATCTTCATCACAGGAACCATACCGATCTTTAAGAGATCATGTACTGTGTCACAGATGTTCTCAAGAACACACCAACTCACAGATGAGGATCAAGGATTTTTTATATTTTATTTTCAATGGGCCCAGTGGCCATTCCCCACTCTCTAACCTAGGGTTTGCAATTCCATCGGCTTCCCTCAATCCCTGAATTGGTTCTAGTTATTGGTACCTCCTATAATCTAAAATCTCTCTTCCTTCTTGTGATGGCCTGAAGGCAAGTGCTAAATCTACCTATGCTCCATTAAGGAACACTCTAGGGTTGCCAGCTAGCATTTCCCCAGAAGGTGGTTAAGGGTCATGCTTTCCACACACCCTGGTCTTCACCCTTTCCGTTCCTTCTTCACTCTTATTTTCCTCTTCCTCAATATCTCTGCCTACTCTCCTTAACTCCACCCATTTTCTGTCTGCTCTCTCACAGTTTCTAGCTCTCCCGATCCTCCAATTTTCTCTTTCTAAAGTCTACCTCCACCCTTTGATCTTATCCCTCTGCTATTTCCTTTCCATTTCCTCCCACCAATACTACTCTCCACTATTATTCTCCCCTCTCCACTCTACTACTACATCCCTCATTCACTTCACTACGAATCTCCCCTCCCCATTCTCTTGTCTCTTAACCACTACCATGCTCCCCTTTTCACTTGACTACTTCTACTCTCCCCTGTCTTCTTTACTATTAACAGTCTTCCATCTTTTGCCCGACAGCTTTCTCCATCAAACCAGGGCCTCTGGTGTAGTGAATGCTGTTTAATCACTTTATTAGTTTTGGTAAAGAACCTTCCAGGGTTATTTGTAAGATTTGCATGCACAGCTAATATATCAGTACATTGATTAGTGGTCAAAGCAAAAAAGCTCTCTAGGGCTTGGAGGAGGCTGCTGTAAATAGCTGGAAGAATTATTTCATGATCCAATCTCTCCCATTTTAAGGAGCACCTAGAAGGGCGAGCTTTCGTTACTGGAACAGTGGGTCTTGCAAGTAGCTTTGGGACCACACTTATGAAAACACTGTTGACAGTAAGAACTAGTGGAAGATGGTCACTTTCAAATCTTGACATCACTACAAAGTTCTTAATTAAGGCCCATGCTTCTACATTAAGCAATACATAATCAATCAAACTACTATGATGGCCTGCTGTTAGGCAGAAACCTGTGCAGTTCCCTTAGGGAACACTGCAAAAGATTTAGGACTACAGGTGTTAGCAGTAAACCTACTTGGTAGCAGTCTGTACCACCCAGATTTACCTGGTAGCTGTGGCTGAGCAGTCAGACTTCCCTCAAGAAGAGTTAGGCAGTATGCAAGTATTGTGTAGCTGAGCGTGGGAGAGCGGTCGCCGGTGGCCCCGAGGGAACTGCAGGCCTGGAAGCCCTGCCTCGGCATCCCTAGCGGGCATCCGTGAGTAGATTGTGTTTCTGTTTAAATAAAAAGAAAAGTTTCATCTGCGCTCGTAGCGCATTGTTGTGCCTGCTCTCCCCCTCCCCTCCCACTTCCTGGTTCTCCTCTCCCTCCCGCCTCCCTGCCCGCCCACACCCCCCCTCCCCTTCCTCTCCTCCCTCTTCCTATAACTACACCCTTTGGGGCAGCCCTCTGCCCGGCAGCCCCCTGCGGCTAAGGGCCCCAAGGCCAAGGGCGACTCCTTCAGTTGCGGCTCCCTGTGTGTCTGCAGGTGTCCGCAGGGGACGCAAGGCGCCTGTACTTTGCCATTTCCACCTTCGCGCGGCCCACCCCACCTACACCTGGTCACTTCCTTCACATGGTGTCTTCACCTCACTGTGTTCCACAGTTGAGGTACACTTGGGTTTTTTCTCCCCTCGCAGGATTCTCTAACTTAGATGGCCTCTGTACCTAATACTCATTTACTGTTCTGAAATGTGGTAAACTTGGGTTTTTTCTCCCCTCGCAGGATTCTCTAACTTAGGTGGCCTCTGTACCTAATACTCATTTACTGTTCTGAAATGTGGTAAACTTGGGCTTGCCGCTCACGTCCTGCCTGCGTGCTTCTCGTATCGTCTGTCTTCCCGCCCCCACACTCCCTCCTACTCCATGGCTCTCTATCTCGCCTATCTTCTCTAACTGCTTCTCTATTGACTATCCTGCTCTCCTCACTAAATCTGGTAGGAAAAAGTTTAAAACGGACATCCTGGTCTCCAACCCAGGCCTCCCTATCGCTGACACCTACACTAGTGCCTGCTCTAAGGAAACTCTCACTGACATCCTCTTTTTCGTGCCTTCAACTGACCTATGGACCCTTCATATGGTCTCTGTGCTCTCTCCTTTTTCCTCTTCTCCCATTAATGGTGGCACCCGTTGGGATGTCCTCTTGGCCCCCTTCCGCTCCTCTAAGGCCATCATTAATGTCTACGCTAATGGGACCATCTTGGTCCAAGGCCCTCAGGCCAACCTTCACCTCTTTGATAGACGCTTCCCTCGCCTCATCAACTTCCTTTCCTCCCCTGCTGTCCCCCCCTGTCTTCGGCTACCTTGCCGCTACCCTCCCTCCCTGCCCCCTCTCGCACTCCCTCTTCACCTCCTTCTTCTACACCTCCGCAGGGCGTACCTCTGATCTGTACCCCTCCCCGGAATTCCTTCAAGGATGGCAACCTTCTCCACTTTGCCACTCTTAACTCTCGCTATGCCATCAAGCATTCCTCCGATATCTGTCGCCTTCTTGAGGAACTGGACCTTGACGTCCTCGGTCTCACTGAGACATGGTTCACAGCCAGCTCTGTCACAAGCTTTGACACACTCCTACCTGAAGGTTACAAGATCCTCTCTGTGCCCAGGCCCAACCGTGCAGGGGGGGTGTTGCCCTTATCTTCCCTGAGTTGATTCCTGCCACTGTCACTCCTACGCAGTCCTACTCCTCTTTTGAATGTCTTGTCTGCCGACTCTCTCTCTCTCCTAGCCATTCCCTTACCGTGGCCACTATCTATCGGCCACCTGGTCAAATTTCCTCCTTCCTCTCTGAGTGGGCTGACCTCTCCTCCTCACTCCTGTCCTCTACCACTCAACTCCTCTTTCTTGGTGACTTCAACATCCACCTAGATGCCTCCTGTCCCCCCACTGGACTCTTTTGTGACCTCTGCGACTCTCTCTCACTCTCTATTCTCCCGTCTGGGCCTACTCATTCTGCAGGGCACACTCTTGATGCTCTGATCTCTTCTGACCTTCCCCTCTCTGTCCCTCTCTCCACTCCTCTCTCCTGGAGTGATCACTTTCTCCTATCCTCCCACCTCACCCTCCCTACCCCACAGGCAAAGCCACCCTCATCATTGCCACCCACCTTCTCGGTCATCCAACCCATGAAGCGCGTGTCAGTTGCGGCTTTCGCTGCCACCTTCTCGCCCCCCCCTCCTCCTTCGGCTGACTCCCACCCTGACACAGCCCTCTCCTTGCTCCACTCTGCTATATCTGATACTCTTGATATCCTTGCCCCTGTCATGAAAATCCGCCTGAAGCCCAAAGCCAAATGTAACTCCTGGTATGATTCGGATCTCATCACCCTAAAACGCAAGTGCAGGGTGGCAGAGAGGAAATGGCGTGCTTCATGTTCATCCTCTGACAAACTGGCCTGCCGCCTGCTCCAAAGGCAATACCGTCTCTCTGTTCTCACCAAGAAGAGAGCCCTTATCCAAGCCCGCATCTCTGCGGCATCTAACAACTCGGCTGAACTCTTTAAAATCTGCAAGGAGCTTGCCAACCCTGCTGCAGTCTCTATCTCTCCTGTCCCCTCCCAGGCCCTCTGCACTGCACTGGCCTCCCACTTCATCTCTAAAACTCAGGACATCCTGTCCTCACTCTCCTCCTATCACCTCCCCCCCTCTCTTCCCTGCTCTTCCTCTGGCCCTTCTGCAGCCACCCCTCCTCCCTCCTTCTCTGCCTCTCCCCTTTTTTCTGCTGACGAGGTTTCCAGACAAGTCCGATCTATGAAAGTCTCATCTAAACAGATTCACCCCTGTTCCTCCAAAACTATCAAGGACCACATCGACTCCCTGGCTCCTGCCCTGGCTGACTTTTGCAACCACTCCTTCGCCTCTGGAGTCTTCCCATCCCCCCTCAAGCACTCCCTTGTGCACCCTCTCCTTAAGAAACCCTCTGCTGACCCCTCCTGTCTGGCTAACTATCGCCCAATCTCCATCACTCCCTTCCTGGGCAAGCTCCTGGAGAAACTGGCCATCTCCCAGCTTAACCTCCATGCTGAAGCTGTTGATAGTCTCCATGACCATCAATCTGACTTCAGAGCGGCCAGAAGCACGGAAACTGCTCTCCTGAACATCCGTGAGGACCTGCTCTTGAACCTCGACTCCAACACTCTGTGTGTTCTCATTCTGCTCGATCTCTCTTCTGCCTTTGACACTGTCAACCATGCCATCCTGCTCAACCGTCTCTGTGATAACCTGGGTATCACTGGTAAGGCTCTGGCGTGGCTGACCTCTTTCCTTTCCAATCGACCCTCCCAGGTCCAACTTGGTTCCTTCCTCTCTGACATCTTTTTCTCCACCTGTGGCATTCCCCAGGGATCTAATCTCTCTCCCTGGCTGTTCAACTCCTTGCCCACCGCATCGCCGCCCTCTGCCCCAACTTTCAGTGCTATGCGGACGATACCCAGCTCATTTTCAGGCTACCCTCGGCCTCCTCCTCTCCCTCCCTCATCTCTGACTGTCTGTCTGCTATCCAGGAATGGTGTGCTGCCAATGACCTCTGCCTTAATGCTAGTAAGACTGAGATCCTACTCATCGGCACACCCACTCCCTCCTTCCCTGCAGCTCTCTGGCCGGCCTCTCTTGGCCCTCTTCCTGCTCCTACCTGCAAGGCAAAAAACCTCGGGGTCATCTTCGACTCCACACTCTCCTTCTCTCCTCATATATCTGAAGTCACATTACCAGCTGCACCTCCTCAGAGGTATTCTTCCCTTCCTCTCCTTCCCCCAGAAGCTCACTGTATCCCGAGCCCTGGTTCTCTCGAAGCTGGACTACTGTAACAGCCCCTATCTTAATCTGCCTGCCTCCACTCTCCGCCCTCTGCAACTCATCCAGAACAGAACTGCGAGACTTGTCCTTGGCCTCAAGCCCAGGGACCGTATCTCTCCAGGACTGAAATCTCTACACTGGCTCCCAGTGGCTGCGAGGATTAAGTCCAAAACCCTCTGCATTGTCCACAAGGCCTTCTGGGGCCTGGGGCCTAAATACCTTCAACTCTCTCTTCCTAAATATCTTCCTTCCCGAGCCCTACGCTCATCCGTCTCCAACTACCTCAGGGTCAGCCACTTCTCGAAGCAACGAGCTGGGGGTAGATCCCTCTCCGTGGCAGGGGCCTCCCTCTGGAACAGCCTTCCTGCCTCCCTGAAACTGGAGGAGAACCATCTCCGGTTCCGGAAGCACCTCAAAACCTTCCTCTTCACTTCTGCTTTCTCTCTCCCTCTCCCCTGCTAAATTCTTCACCAAAACTGCACTGATTCTGCAACTGGGCCACTCTCACCGACCTCGGTCCTGGGCCCAGTCACTCTTCACTTGCACTGCCTCCCTGGCAACCCCTGCACTGCGGGACTGTCTCTGTATCACTACACCCCCCCCCAGCACTTGTCTGCACTTACCTTGCACTTGCCACCAGCTGGCCCTTTTTATTTATTATTTTATTTCTATTCTACTTATTTGTACTGCACTCCCCCGCCTCCCCCTTCCCCTTGCACTTTTTCCCTTCCCCCTACCCCTGCACTTGCGCGGTCTGAATGACACCTGGCCTAGTAGGATCGTTGTCTGTCTTCCCCTTGTTCCCCCCTCCCTGCCTCGTCGCACCTTGAAACACTTGTGTATAGGCGCGTTACAAATGCCATATCATATCATATCCTACACAATAGGCACTCAGATACAATAATATAAACAAACACTGACCAGAGCTTTGGTATCAAAGTATATAATTATTTATTTAAAAACACACTGTTTGAAACACTCCAGCACTCTTATTGTAAAATACTCCAAACACAGTTACTATTATAATATATACAACCCTTATTCCTTATCAGATAAGTCTTAGTTAACACCACTTATTTTCATACAGAAGTGAGCGCTTAATTATAGATGGCACTCCAATAAGTTTATGAAAAAGGGAGGGAAAAAGACAGAATATGGAAAGGTACACCACTCTAAGATTTAGGAACACTATTAGCAAGGCAGAAGAACAAAAGTCACTTGTGAGCCAAAGTCCATAGGATGGGCCCACTCTTATAGAGAGCAGAGCACAAATGCGCCCAAGATCACACAGTTAAACTAGGCTTTGAAAGACTTGCAGAGAGTTCGAAAAAGAGTTTAGAGAGGCTCAGAAAAGTTTAGCCAGGGTGTCCCAGGCTAACCCAGGTTCAAAAGCCGGGGGCTAAATCTACCCCGTACAGTCGGTGGCAAGGGAAGCCAGGAGGGACACGGTACCTTAAGTGGGAAGGATCCTCCAGCAGTGGCAGTTGTTCCTGGCAGTGGGTGCAAGTCTCGTCGTCGTCCAGGGGAAGAGAAGATCTCGACTTGGAGGAAAGATGAAGGTCGTTGCACTGCCAGGGAAGAAACCAGCCGTAGAGTTTTCCGGTTAAAGGTAATACCCTTTAATTCGCGGTCGTGGTAAAACGTGGTATCCCGGTTGCCGGGGTGCTTGGCACAGTCAAGGCGGCCACGAGATACGTCGGGAAGGTGAAAAGACGGTAAAACTGGTTATCCCCACCAGTCAAAGGAAGAAGACTCTCCGGCGGGAGATCTCCTCTGTCGTTGGGAAAAGTGGTGAGACGGTCCAGCAGGGCTCCACCGGTGGTGTCGTCGTGGCAGGTCGGCTCAGCTTCTGCCTCGTTGGATTCTTAGGTCCTTTGGTGACTTCTGAAGGTCCAGTCCCCAAAGCCCTGCTTTTATGCAGAAAACCCCCATTCACTCAGCCTAGCTGTCACTCAAACATGATAAGTGGTGAGCCGGGCGGCTCACCACTCAGTCCAGGGTGCCTAAATCCCCCTCCACCCCTCCTAAGTACCCCAGACAGAGTGGCACCACTTTGGAGGGCTTCTGTGGAGAAGCCCGCCAAAAAGTGGAACAAAGGGCTTGACTTAGGTTTGGAGTCACAGGAGAGAACACAAACGCCATTTTAGAACCGAGTTTTGGCAAAAAATACCAACCGGAGAATTAATATTAATTAAATAAACCGGCGGTATGTTTGAGGCTATCGTAATTAAATAAATAAAGATAGTAGCCTCGAACAATGGGAAAATCCCATAGAGAAATATTCGCGGTTGAATATAAAAAGTAGTATCCACTGCCACCAGCCAAAACTCGATCAGGGGGAACGGAGACGTGCCCCCTCGACTAACAGACCCCGGGGCAATTGAATTGCCCCAGCCAGTACGTCCACAATATGATGGTTTGTACTGGTTCTGTTCAGAATTTAAGACTAGTAAAGTCAATGGTGACTTTACATGCCCTGGGAGATAGTAGTCAGTCCCAGGGTATGGAGTCTATACTGGGGGGTCACTATGACACCCCTGTGTTACTGCACTGAGTGTGCTGTGTAACACACATCACAACAACACATGAAGCCCTATGGGATAAAAGACCCTATAGCCCATTAAACACATCTAGAGTCAAAGAAACACACTTAAATCATGCCCATGAGTGAGGGTAAAAGAGTCTCACTCTTGGCAGGAGAAAATAATAAACCCCAAAAATCCAGCAAAGCTGCTGGGGGACTCACTAGGTTAGGAAATTCAGCCTAAACAGAGAATTCTCCCTAACACTCGCTCCCCCCCCCAGACTAAGGGACAGGAGGATTTAATCCACTCCTGGATGAACCTCATACCTCTAGTCGATGACATACATCCTAGAGAGTCCATCAGGATTTTGATGGTGACACCCTGACCTGTGCTCAATGGTGAAATCAAACCCTTGCAGGCAGATTGACCATCTCAATAGTTTTGGATTTTCTCCCTTCATTTGCATTAACCATCTCAAGGGTTGGTGGTCAGTCTGAATGACAAAAGTAGAACCATACAAGTATGGCCTAAACTTCTTCAGTGCCCACACAATAGCAAAGCATTCTCTTTCGATTGTTGCCCACCTTGTCTCAGGATCCTTCAGCTTACGGCTGATGAAGCAAATGGGGTGCTCCCTACCCTTCTCATCCAGTTGGCTTAGGACTGCACCTATACCTACATTGGAAGCATCAGTTTGTACAATGAAAGTTTGGTGTTAGTCAGGAGCTCTCAGTACTGGAGCTTGGCAAAGAGCTTTCTTCAGTTTTTGAAAGGCCTGATTGCACTCCTCATTCCGTTTGACCTTTTTAGGGAATTTTGGAGAGGAGATTACATTCAGTGGAGAAGCTATGGTCCCATAGTTATCAATGAAATTCCTGTAATACCCAGTGAGGCCTAGGAAGGCTCTCACCTGGGTTTGAGTAGTAGGTGTTGTCCAATTTTGCACAGCTTCAATTTTGCTGAGCAAAGGCCTTATTTCTCCACCTCCTACCTCATGCCCAAGGTAGACCACTTTACTTTGACCTATCTGGCATTTACTTGCCTTGATAGTCAAATTGGCCTGCTCCAGAGCCTGCAAAACATGCCCTAGGTGGTTCACATGATCCTCCCAGGAGTGGCTGAAGACTTCAATGTCATCCAAGTATGCCATGCAGAAGTCCTCCATCCCAGCTAGAACTTGATTCACCATCCTTTGGAATGTAGCAGGTGCATTTTTTAATCCAAATGGCTTGACCTTAAACTGGTACAAGCCAACTGGGGTGGAAAATGCAGTTTTCTCCTTGGCATGGTCTGTCAAGGCTATTTGCCAATAGCCTGACGTAAGGTCAAATGTGCTGAGGTACTTGGCTGCACCAAGTTTATCCACCAACTCATCTGTCCTTGGTAAAGGGTGGGCATCAGTCTTTGTGACCGCATTAAGAGCTCTATAGTCCACACAGAATCTCAAGTCTTTGGATCCTGCCTTTGGTACTAACACAACTGGGCTAGACCATGGACTAGTAGAGGGTTCTATTACCCCGAGATCAAGCATCTTCTTGACCTCCCCCTTGATATGGGTTCTCACATTTTCTGACATTCTGTATCCTCTGCTTTTGACTGGCAGACAGTCACCAGTGAGTATCTCGTGCTGTCCCCAAGGGGTCAAGCCTGGTGAGAGTGAGAACAGGGAGGCAAACTGATTTAACATAGATTTGCACTCCTCTTGTTGCTCAGGTGTCAGATCTGAAGAGAGATTGACTCCTTCAATTTTTTCATCTAAAGGTACACCTCTGAGGAGATCAGGGAGAGGCTCACTCTCTTCTTCCTCTGCTGCTGAAGCTAGAAGCAAGGCTCCTACTTCAGGTCTGGAGACGTACGCTTTCAGTCAGTTGGTGTGGAAGACTCTAGGAGCTTCCCTGGGTCTGCCCAGATCCACCAGATAGTTGACTTCTCCAAGTTTTCCCACAACTTTGAAGGGTCCCATCCATTTGTCTTGCAATGCCCTCTGCCTTGTTGGGAGCATAACGAGAACTAGCTGGTCTTGAGTGAACTCAACCATGTTAGCCTTTTGATCATGCCAATGCTTGACCAAAGCTTGTCCAGCTTTCAGGTTATCACTAGCTTCTGCCATCATGTGTGAAATTCTCCTCCAGAGACCTATCACATAGTCAGTCACTCTGACTGGCTTGAGGGGAGGAGCACCTTCCATTCCCTCCTTAATCAGGGCCAATGGACCTCTGACTGGATGGCCATAGAGAAGTTCAAAGGGAGAATAACCTACTCCCTCCTGAGGGACTTCTCTATAAGCAACGAGAAGGCATGGCAGTAGAAGGTCCCACTTTCTTTTCAGAGGTTCCTCTAAAGCACCTATCATGCTCTTCATGGTTCTGTTAAACCTTTCTACTAACCCATTGGTCTGGGGGTGGTATGCAGTTGAGAACTTGTAAGTAACTCCACAGGTTTTCCACATGGCTTTCATGTAGTGGGACATAAAGTTTGACCCCCTGTTGGATATTACTTCCTTAGGAAACCCAACCTTGGTAAAAATAGCAAGGTGGGCCTTAGCCACAGCCAGAGCTGTAACAGTCCTCATAGGGATTGCCTCAGGGTACCTAGAAGCATGGTCTACTACAACAAGGATAAACCTGTTGCCTGAGGAGGTTTATGGATCAAGGGAACCAACAATGTCCATCCCTACCCTCTCAAATGGGACTCCCACAACTGGGAGAGGCACTAAAGGTGCCACATTCTTGGAGCCAACCTTACCAGAAGTTTGGCAGGTATGGCAGCTCTTGCAAAACGTATCTACCTCTGCCCCCATTTTTGGCCAATAGAAATAGAGTGAGAGCCTTTCCTTGGTCTTCTTGAAACTCAAGTGACCAGCCAAAGGAATCTCGTGGGCTAAGTGCAAGAACTGTTGTCTGTTTTCTTGAGGTACTACAAGGCGTTTGTAGTCCCCAGGTTCAGACTCAGTTGGTTCACTGTAGAAGAGGCCATCTGCAGTGCAACCTATACTTCCCAGGCTTTTGTCCATCAGCCTGAGCAGCTGCCTGGTGGCGGAGACCCTCCAGAGTTGGACATTCTCTTTGCCCCGTACGGAAAGCTGCCCTGCTGGGCCCACCTTCTGCCAGTAAAGACTGCAGCTCAGGATGGTCCTCAGGGTCTAGATCTCCAATATGTTCTTGGCCTCCTACTAGCTCTTCTTCAGAGTCTAGTTCAACCACGCAGGGTTGTACCTCCCTCTCAGCCTCAGCTGGAGGTGGAGTTACAGGTGTAACTGTTGGAAGCACTGGACTGCTTGCTGCAGACTTCTTCCTAGGAGTCTTGGGTTGCCCCTTTGCTCCTGATCTGGTAGTTACTGCAGTGAGTTGCTCCAGTGGTAAAGGAGTGATCTCTGTCATGATCTCCTGAGATAACCCTTGAAGGGTTTTCTCTCTTGCAGGTTTTGTGAGCTCCTGTAACCTTTTACTAGGTGGTCTGGGGGTATGGGACACAACTCCAAGAACTTTCAGGTCATTACCCAACAGAACCCTACCTGGTACTTCACATTGTATACTGACAGGTAGCTTTACAGCCATATCATTACACTGGATGAGAACTGGTAACTGGGGACACATCTGCACAGGCCCTCCAGCTAACTTGGTGAGGTGCCTTAGCAACATCCTCTGCCTTGAAAAAGGATTAATCCACCACAGTTATGCTGGCCCCAGTGTCTCTAATGGCAGGAGTCTCCTGACCATTCACCTGGACACTGTCTTTATAATACTCTTTAGTATTATCAGGGATAGAATTATACACATCTAAGTTCTGTGGTTCCCACAAGCCCAGAGAGACTAAAGAAACACTGGCTGAGACACCAATGGGTTCATCAGCCAGCAGTAGAAAGTTTCCACTTGCCATTGGGACTTCCTCTTCTGGAGCGAAGGCTAAGGAGGCAAGTTGGATCCCTGAAGGTTTACCCTTGCATCTGGGATCTCCGTTCACATGGTCAGTAGAGCCACAAACAAAGCATTTACCGAATGCCTTCTGGAATGGTGGCTTGTTCTGGCCTCCCTCTGGTTTGGCACCAGAGGATAAACTATTCTGCTGTGTTTTCCCTTGTGGCTTACCCTTATGGTTTTGTTTGGGGCCCTCTTTGGAATTTGCAGTATTAGAATTCTCTTTGGAGTCCTTTTTAGACTGTTTCCCCTCATTCTTTTTCTGAGTTACCCCAGAATCCTTGTGAGTGGTCCTGTCGGCAACCCACAAGTCAGCACCCTTAGCTAGTTTTCGTGAATCTAATTCCTTTGAATCAGCCAAGTGCTGTCTGAGCTCAGGAGAGCAGGCATCATAAAATTGACTCCAACATAAAAAGATTCTTCATACCCTCATAAGTGTTCACCTTGTAACCCTTAATCCATCCCTCTAAGTTGTTCAACCCTTCACTCACCCAGGTAGCCCAAGGGGTACCATCATGCTTTTTGAGGGTTCTAAACCTCTTAAGATACTGGGAAGGGGTCTTCCCAAATCTAGCTATCAGAGCTAGTTTCACACATTCATACTCTTTCCTATCCTCCTCCCCCAACTCCATTACCACATCAGTTGCAACAGGGGGAAGCCTAGAGAACAACCAGGTGAGTAAGTCATTTCATGTGATGTTCTGGAGCCCATGATTATATTCAGACAGAGACAACCAATCCAACACATCCAACTTAGGCTCATACATACCAACCAATTCTTTAGGCATCCGGGGACTGGAACTTCTAGAGGAGCCAGAGAGAGAAGCATTTTCAACAGACAATTTCTTCATTTCTAGCTCATGCTTGAGCTCCATTTCCCTTAGCCTTAGTTCTTGATTCAGTTCCTGGTGTCTCAGTTCAGCCTGAGAATTCAGTCTCTTGAACTCTAGTTCAAGTTTCATTTTCTCTAATTCAAGATATTGAGGACTAAGTGTGGGACCCGGCAAAGGCCCAGTAGGTACAGCAGGTAGAGCAGACAGAGGCCTAGGGGGGACAGTCACAGCAGCCTCACCCTCCTTTTCTGACTCTTCCTCAAGACTATCAACATTTTGATCAACATCAATCTCTATACTGTTATCTACAGTTTCTGGCATGGTAGGTTCCTCTGAACCATCATCCAGACTTTGGTTAGCTAACAACCTTTCTATCAATTCCATTTTCTTGCCTTTAGTCAGGAGATTCTTATGCTTACAGAGAACTCTTAAACAATCAGCAGTTTTTGTAGCAAGGGACTCTTGACTATAATTTTCCATAGTTGACATGTTAGAAAGATTACTTTTTCAGTGCTAAGCTTTGTGGTTAGTTGTACTAAGGTATCCTAAAGCACTCTAAAATGTATACTCAATACAAATCCCACCGCTGTACACCAGTGTTAGGCAGAAACCTGTGCAGTTCCCTTAGGGAACACTGCAAAAGATTTAGGACTACAGGTGTTAGCAGTAAACCCACTTGGTAGCAGTCTGTACCACCCAGATTTACCCGGTAGCTGTGGCTGAGCAGTCAGACTTCCCTCAAGAAGAGTTAGGCAGTATGCAAAGTATACACAATAGGCACTCAGATACAATAATACAAACAAACACTGACCAGAGCTTTGGTATCAAAGTATATAATTATTTATTTAAAAACACACTGTTTGAAACACTCCAGCACTCTTATTGTAAAATATTCTAAACACAGTTACTATTATAATATATACAACCCTTTTTCCTTATCAGATAAGTCTTAGTTAACACCACTTATTTTCATACAGAGGTGAGCGCCTAACTATAGATGGCACTCCAATAAGTTTATGAAAAAGGGAGGGAAAAAGACAGAATATGGAAAGGTACACCACTCTAAGATTTAGGAACACTATTAGCAAGGCAGAAGAGCAAAAGTCACTTGTGAGCCAAAGTCCATAGGCTGGGCCCACTCTTAGAGAGTGCAGAGCACAAATGCGCCCAAGATCACACAGTTACACTAGGCTTTGAAAGTCTTGCAGAGAGTTCGAAAAAGAGTTTAGAGAGGCTCAGATAAGTTTAGCCAGGGTGTCCCAGGCTAACCCAGGTTCGAAAGCCGGGGGCTAAATCTAACCCGTACAGTCGGTGGCAAGGGAAGCCAGGCGGGACACAGTACCTTAAGTGGGAAGGATCCTCCAGCGGTGGCAGTTGTTCCTGGCAGTGGGTGCAAGTCTCGTCGTCGTACAGGGGAAGAGAAGATCTCGACTTGGAGGAAAGATGAAGGTCGTTGCACTGCCAGGGAAGAAACCAGCCGCGGTGTTTTCCGGTTAAAGGTATTACCCTTTAATTTGCGGTCGTGGTAAAACGTGGTATCCCGGTTGCCGGGGTGCTTGGCACAGGCAAGGCGGCCACGAGATACGTCGGGAAGGCGAAAAGACGGTAAAACTGGTTATCCCCACCAGTCAAAGGAAGAAGACTCTCCGGCGGGAGATCTCCTCTGTCGTTGGGAAAAGTGGTGAGACGGTCCAGCAGGGCTCCACCGGTGGTGTCGTCGTGGCAGGTCGGCTCAGCTTCTCCCTCATCGGATTCTTGGGTCCTGTGGCGACTTCTGAAGTTCCAGTCCCCAAAGCCCTGCTTTTATGCAGAAAACCCCCATTCACTCAGCCTAGTTGTCACTCAAACATGCTAAGTGGTGAGCCGGCCGGATCACCACTTGGGCCAATCAGGACGGAGTGCGACTTGAGTTGCCTAGGCAACTCAGTCCAGGGTGCCTAAATCACCCTCCACGCCTCCTAAGTACCCCAGACAGAGTGGCACCACTTTGGAGGGCTTCTGTGGAGAAGCCCGCCAAAAAGTGGAACAAAGGGCTCGACTTGGGTTTGGAGTCACAGGAGAGAACACAAACGCCATTTTAGAACCGAGTTTTGGCAAAAAATACCAACCGGAGAATTAATATTAATTAAATAAACCGGCGGTATGTTCGAAGCTATCGTAATTAAATAAATTAAGATAGTAGCCTCGAACAATGGGAAAATCCCATAGAGAAATATTTGCGGTGGAATATAAAAAGTAGTATCCACTGCCACCAGCCAAAACTCGATCGGGGGGACGGAGACGTACCCCCTCGAATAACAGACCCCGGGGCAATTGAATTGCCCCAGCCAGTACATCCACAATATGATGGTTTGTACTGGTTCTGTTCATAATTTAAGACTAGTAAAGTCAATGGTGACTTTACATACCCTGGGAGACAGTAGTCAGTCCCAGGGTATGGAGTCTATACTGGGGGGTCAATATGACACCCCTGTGTTACTGCACTGAGGGTGCTGTGTAACACACATCACAAAACACATGAAGCCCTATGGGGTAAAAGACCCCATAGCCCATTAAACACATCTAGAGTCAAAGAAACACACTCAAATCATGCCCATGAGTGAGAGTAAAAGAGTCTCACTCTTGGCAGGAGAAAAAAAAAAACCCAAAAATCCAGCAAAGCTGCTGGGGGACTCACTAGGTTAGGAAATTCAGCCTAAACAGAGAATTCTCCCTAACACCTGCGCCAAAAGTTTTATTAGCGGGGGAATCACTGGGGAACCTACCACTACAGGCCCTTAAGTTGGATGTCATAATAAGGCTGGTCACTTCTTCTACACTCCTATATTTTCTCTCATATTTTGAGGATGCTAGTTCCTCAATTCCCCAAATCTTATCTTCCTCCTCCACAATGTCATTCATAACATCTAAAGGCTCATATTAGAGATGAAAGTCTCCCATTACTATAATCCCAAATGCACTGTGGGAACTCGTCTTCCAGGTGTCCACCCTCTATTGGAGGAGAGAAAAGAGTCGATTTCCCCCTTGCATCAACTGCCGATTTTATAAATGTGTAAGTAATACTTTAGGGTCGTCCACCAGCCTCATATGTAATTCCAGAAAATCTTTAGAGCCATTATTAATAATTCTAATACTTTTAGAAATTGCAGCATTGATCCATATTAGCAATCCCCCACTTGGACAGCCTTGCTTGCCTTGGACAGCTGAGATGGCAAATGTTGCATATCGCTGCATATTGGGAGCTAACGCCCAACGGCCAAGTCTGCTGGAGGCTTATTATCTCATGGGTGCGAATACAAACTGGCCAATCCTCATGCATTATATATCTACAAAACTCCTGCAATGTTCCAAGAAATGATGTGAACCTCCAACCGTGAAGATAGCTCATCTACAAGAGTGCCTACTACAGCTCTAGAATCATGGGCGGTCCCATTGAGTGGGCAAGCTCTATCAGTGATGGGGTGCACATCCCGTCAGTCAAGTAACCCTGGCATCAAGTTATCTCTAGTAGTTTCATGTGCAATGGGTAATAATGGTGTTGGTAACGACAATGGACATGTTTGCCCTTCCTTGCTGCTACTTATTAAGTCCACCCTGCACAATGTGGGGGTTCTAATTTGAATGTTTATGTTCTCCCTCTGTGCAGCTGCTGTGCTTTCTGATGAAGGTGTTTTAGATGGCATCAATTTTGTGCCGGGTCTAAGGGATTTATTAGTCAATGGATCAGTTAGCTTTGTTTGATGCTCTCGGTAGGAGACCTACCGCCTGATCTTCCCTCCTGGAGTTACTTGCTAGTGATATACCTTGTAATGTAGAAGGATTCATACATTCATACATTCATACATTCCTTTTGACTGTTCACTATCTTTAGTCCATTAAGCAAATAAAAGCAAGATGTGGGGGCACGGATTGAAGAGGTACCTGCCTGTCAATCTTGCCCAGTTCTTAATTGGCTCTACATGGCCTGGTAGGAGGGGACTTAGCCTCATATGGATTAATAACTGTGGCAATTAAACCATTAGCACCCTGAATGAATCCTGGGGTGTGAAAGGCTATCATCCACTTGTGGGGGGCGGACAGGGCCCGTAATGAACTACAGCCCTGACAAGGCTCAGCTAATGGGCGGTTACAGCCATGTCCACCCCCTGACACGTGGAGTGATTGCCATATTTCATCCATTCTGCCCATGTTCTATGAAGAAACAAGAATAGGATAAGAAGAAGAAATTAAGCTAGATGGTGGAAGTATAGTTCATTTGTTATTTGTTAGGGGACAGAATACCAATAGCAGAGCAATATATATAGAGCGACTATACTCTGATAATGGGGAATAGTGAAGGCACACCCCTAAACTCTCACACCAGAAAAAATACAACCCACTAGGGAAAAAATGCTAATCCACACACAATTTCACTCATCTCTATCGCCTCTCTCAGCTTCCAAGGCTCCCACCCTCACTTTTGAACTATAATTTATCCCTCCCTGTACCTCGCATTACAAGTCATGCTTTGTGGAATACGGATGGGACACTCATATTCTTAGATCTTTCATGGTTGATTGGTTTATGGCCGGTGGTCTGGGGTCGACCGGTATCTTGTAATTTAGGGGTCTTAAAACTGGGGCATGGGCAGGGGCCATAACTTGTGGCTGGCTGGGTGGGGGTCGGAGGTCTGCTTCGGCCTGTCTTTGATAACACGTACACCAAGGCGCTCAGCACTGTCTCATGGCCTTGCAGGGTACATTGTTTCTTAGAGCAACATATTGGCAACACTTTTATAACAAAGGGGGGTTTCTGTGAAAGTTAGCAGCAGTGTGGACCTCTCTCATCAGCGCTTGGGCCTATTCAGATTCCCTCTTCATGCTTGCAGGCTGTATTTAGCACACTGAATACTACTTGGCTGTGCAAACCCTATACTTTGATCATGGCTACAAAATGGTGTCTACTTATGCGCGCCCTATGTCAAAATCACATATAATATTATGATCGCGTTGGGACCCTTGGGACGCGCTCCTCCTCCCTGGTATGTCACAGGTCTTTCAGTGGGACTTGCCTCACCCTGAAGTGCCTAAGGGGGTGGGATGGGTTTGTTCCTTCCCCAACACCCTCCTTGTGTTCTTTCTTCTGCCTCATTCTCCCTTCTTACTGCCTCCTCACATTGGTATCCAGACTCTGCATATGCCCCTCAAGCTTTCTCCTGATTGTGCATACTCTTCAGGTGTGCAAGTCATATAAATACAGCCCCCATCTGCCCCATCTCCTGCTAGATCAACCATACCTCCTCATAATTTTCCGGGTCAGGGGGTGGGACAATAATGGTGGGGTACAACCGGTCCACTTCGTCTCCATAAGGGATGGGGATCATGTGAAGGATGGGGTGGTCAGTTTGTATTGCACTATTTGCATTGTGAGGTACCTCTGAAAACCCAATTGACATCATCATCATTGCGCTGCTAGGTACTGCTTTGGCACAATGCCAGAGGCCCATTTGGCAGGTGCAAAAGATGACAAAGATGAACACGATGACAGGTACGTGATCTTCATGATGGCTCCTAGCCAGGATGGGGTCCAATCAAATGCAATATTAAACCAATCATCTCCTTGGATTCCTGCTTCTTTTTTCATGCAAACTCTTAGACCATGTACGGCTGCGATTATATGGGACACCGACCGATTCTCCACGTCTTCAGGAGGTTCGAATGTGCAGCAGGAATCCCTGACACACCACCTTCCATGGCTGTCAGTATATCTAGGACATACCTGTTCTGCATCATCATTAGTCTCAGGGAACGCAGCTCGACCTTTATGACCTTTATGATGTTGAACCCGTGTTCAGTGTCATTCACTAATTGTCCTAGCTCCCAGCGCACTATTTGCATCCATTTGGCATTGGCTGCTGCCTGTACACTGGGTAACAGGAGCGAGGCAAAGAATGTTTCTGCCAAGCTGAACAATCAGTATTCATCAGGAATCTCCCCGATAAAATGCAGCAGAGTCTCTGAATAAATAGTTTGATGATTTCTTCTTCCTCTACAACTTCTCATATTGCCCTCTTCTGGGAAGAATGTGAAATTCTGGTGCTGATAATTCCTGGAATCCGGGAGAAATGGTTGGAGCTGTGTCGGTTATTGGCCCCCCTTGCAAGTGTTCTTCTGGGATTAATAGTAGTGCTGAGTGCAGGGTAGCCAGCGGACAGTAGCCCCTCCATGATGGTGTGAGGTGCAAGTACGTTTGTTGGCCACAGACCCAATAGTAACCCATCACAGCTGCCCTGACCTCCTTCAGGTCTGGAATAAGGAGTGTTCTGTTACTTTTTTCATTGGAGCCAAGAAAAATAGTGCCTTCATTGTGAAAGCAAAGTTTATATGTTTCTTCACTGGTTTTTCCATTACTGCAATTCATGTTAACTTTGTGATGTGCTCTGTCCAGATTTGTGCACAGGTCGCTAGGAGTTCCTCTCCATACCCCAGGAGGCCTTCTGCCAGACAGCTGAGTGTGGTATCTTGCCATTTGCTGTTTATATATTTGAGTCCGTGAATGACTAGATATGGTTGCTGCAAGCATTAAATGTCTCTTGGGTTGTCATTACATTGCAGAGGATCTAGATCAATGAGCTTGAGATGTACTCTGTGTGCCTTTAATCCTACATAGTGCAAGAGGAACCAGGCACTGTGCCTCTATAATAGGTACATCTTGGGGTACTAATACCATGGTTGCTCCTGACATGTGCAGGATGAGTCAACACACATAACAGATAGCATTCATTGTTTGTCTACCTAGCACACACATGTCACTATACCCGCTATTTGGCATTTCAGGATGTCGTACATTCTCAATGGCATCAAGGCCAAGCCCATGATAGGCGTCATATTTCACCCTTCGTGCTTGCCGTTTCAATCTTTTGTTTAATTTAGTGGGTTTCCTTTTCACACTTATGGTTCTGGCATCATCATGGATGGTTGAATTACGATAAATATTTTTAAAAACAGAAGGAAAAACGTGTTCTCTCATGCTCCCAGTTGTACTCATACGTACAGGGGTACTTGTTGATTTGTTGGCATTGTTAATAGGTTAATTAATGATGTTGTGCATATTTATAGTACTGTTGGTTATATTTGCGAGTACATCCCCTCCTCCCCCCTCTTTTATATGAGCTCTGAATATAAAGAAGCTCCCCAATAAACTCCTAAACTAAACATTAAAATGGCGAAAAGCCCTGCACTAAAGTGCATACCACATGTGTATGAATAAGAACATATGGGGACAGGTTGATATCTAAAACAAATTCTAATATCGCATTTAGTGATTTTTAAGGTGATTGTGTAGTATCTGGGGGTGCTTTGGGGACATCTGAGAGGTGTATCCAGTACCAATGACCTTTCACTTTTACAGCAAGGGGCGTGGAAAACACCACTTCATAGGGATCTTGAAATCTGGGGTTGTTCCACTTATGGACAAAACCGCTGACGTAAATGAAATCCCCCAGGCAGCAGCGGTTGGGCAGGTGGGGAGGTTGTCACAGTTGTGTCTGTGGTGTTTGATGCGTCTTCTGCTCTGGGCGGTGTAATCTGTGAGGAGATACATTTAATGGCGCGTGTTATTGTTGTCAAGTATTCTTTAAATTCTTCTCCTAAAATCACTGCTGTCCAATGTGCATCTGATGCCCGCCTGACAGGGGATATTAATGTGTTTATGCAACAACCAGTTACCACGTCATGGGGTGATGAATGGTGGTCCTTGCTGGGTTGTGTGCATAAGCTGAAGAGGGACAATAGTAAGCAATCCACCCAGTTCTCTTTTAACATGGTGCAAAGCTTAGATAGTTTGCTCTTGAGAAGGCCGTTGATCTTCTCATTGAAGAAATGTGTGCCATTGTCAGACTTTAACACATCACACATGCCCCATTGAGTGAAAACTTTGTGCACTAAAAATGTTGGCACACATTTGGCATCCAGATGCCACAAGGTCCTGCCTCAACCCATCATGAAAAGGGGCATAACACGACAATTAAATATCGGCATCCATTACATCTTTCGCCCATGTCTGTGTAGCTCACGGAACTGGAGTTTGGCCTTGTCGGCCTTGTATCCTTTGTGGGCCAGATGTTGTAGGAGCGTGATAGTCTTTTCAGCAGTGTTGTTCATTGTCACTACACACAAGCAAGTCATCCACGTACTGAATGATTGTGCTGGGCAAGTGGATGTTTCCTAAGTCAGCGTGTTCTATTATGTTAAAGATTCTAGGGCTCTCGCAGTACCCCTGGGGCAAACAAATGTGTTTGTAGTGCTTTCCGCCATCAGTAAATGTTGTAAGGTACTGTGACTTGGGGTGTAAAGGTATCGAGAAGAAGGCGTTTTTCAAATCTTCCACTGTGAAATGGGTTGCCTCTTTGGGGATACTGCATAGAATGGTGGCAGGGTTAGAAACCACAGGAACTTCTTTTTGTACAATGTCATTTAGGGGGCATAAATCTTGGATCATCCTCCAATTGCCCTCATGTTTCCTTTTTCAGTGGGTGGATCATAGTTTTACAAAGTGATGTGGATGGCACTAATATGCCTTAGTTGAGGAGGGCATGTATTGTCACTATGATTCCCTCTTCTGCTTCTCTTGATAGTGGGTACTGTTTCACCGGGGTAGTACTGCACCTGTTTTTAGTGTTATGTGTAATGGGGTTACCTCCTTTAAAAGGCCAACATCATGTGGGTTGGTGGTCCACAATTGAATGGGTAGATACTCTAAGTCTGCTTCAATTATTGTACCGGTATTGTACCATGATTTCATAAGGGATAACAATCTCTAAAATTATTTCTCCGTCATTGTCATTATTCTCAAACAGTTCTGAATCAGTCACCTCCTTAAGGGGTACAGTGGAGTCAATGCAAAGCACTGTACGCCATTCGCATCCATGCCTGTCTGTTCCTAGTACAACTACTGTCTTTGCCAATACCAACAGCACTACCAATTCTGGGGACACCACCGGGCGAAAGATAACATCTGTTGGCACTTTCCCGCAGCCTTTGGTAATTTGTGGCACTGCCTCCAAAAGCACTGTTATTCCATAGATGAACATGTCGGGGTCCACTAGTATAGCTCGGACAACTACCTCCCCTGCCACTGAATGTATTATTACCATTGCCCTTATTGGGCACATACCTGGCGTGGCGCAAACAATGCCATGGTCGGTGAATGAGATTGTCATGTTCAACTTACTGAGCAAATTCCTGGCCAGGAGATTGACAGTAGAAGTCTCTGAATACAATAAGGGAGTGCGCACCACCTTTCCTCCAACCTTTACTTCGAAATCCTTTTTATACAAAACTGTAGAAATAGCCCCAGAGAAGCCCTGCATGTCAAGACTTTTGCCGGATAGCGGGAAGTTCCCCTCAATGTTGTATGATTTTGCAGCACCTGAGTAAACCATAAAGATGAAGTGTTTGTTTCCTATCTCTGGCCCCACCAAGGTTTCCTCGTCAGGGTTTAGGGTCAAAGACAGGACCAGACATGCAAGAATTCTCTGTGAGCTGTCCAAGGAAACGAAAAGGGGATTTCCCCCGACCACAGCTGCACCTCGGAAAGGCTTACCATTTGGTGTTCTGCTGAATGGAGTTGGGCCACTGTATTACTGTATTGCTTGCTTCTGTGTATGCTGGGGTGTGTATTGTTGTAATGCGTGCTGCTGCCGTGCAGGTGGGCCAGGTATCTGCGGGGGTAACTGTGTGCAAGCTTGGTGTATCTCATAAGGTATAGAATTCATTCAGGGTGTCTGCCCTTGTGGGGGGCCCTGGGGTGGTGGGCCATAGTTGTACCCTGTTCCTTGTCTGCTTCTACACTCTCTTGAAAAGTGCCCTGATTTACCACAGTTCACACACTGCGGAAACCCCATCACCCCTCCTCTTGGCCCCATTCCCCCTAAAACTCCCTCCCCTTCCTCCTCAAAAACCACTTCTCCAGTTGCTGTTGTCCTCCCTGTTGCCACTGTGAGTTGTGGGTATTGTGGACCCCGTCCCACTGTGCTTGCCCTCCTTTTGACCACATTGCAGCTATTCTGGCATTGGCAAAGTCTTGGGGGGGTTAAGTCCGCCCTGACTGTGCCGGCGTCGATACTGATGCTTGCACAGTAGCCTTGACTAATTTGTTTTGTACTAGTTTCCCTTCTTCTGCTTGGCACCTCTGAGTCGTTTCCTTATCACACTATTTTATTCCTTTGCAATGATGTATTATGATGCTCTGTATTTTGGCCCACCCCTTCGCCTCAATGCCCAAGATCTTATCTTGTGCCTTTTGCACTTCTTTGGGTAGACCCTTTTTAGTGATAAAGTAGAAAAAGGGTATTGATGGGTCCCACGAGTTACCTGTCTCCACTCTGCACATCTCCTGAATCCTAAGAATAAACTGAGAGGTCTTCATCATCACCCATAGTGCATTGCATTATTGACTGTAGGTCTGGTGTGTCACGGAACGCTCTACGCTACGCATCCCATACCTTTGCCCGAATCTTATTGAACAATGCTGCATTGTGTGTATCGCTCCCCAAAGTTACTCACAGGTATCCTGCTTTTACCCACACATTCCCAGCTTGGCCTCCAATAGTTGCCACCCATAAACGTATTATGTTACTGACTGCCAAGGGTACTCCAGCAGCCTGTTCTTCGAATGCGTAAATCCGTTTTCCCGCATGTTAGGCAGAATCACCTGCAGTATCCTTTGGGAACACTACAGGCAATTAGGACTACAAGTCTAACCACAATTTCACCTTTGGTACAAGCCTGTACTACACACTAAAGTGGTAGTGATGGCTGAGCAGCCAGACTTATCTCAAGAGTTTAAGTGAGCAGTAGAAGAAGTTACACAAAGGACCAACCAATACAGTGAATCAAGTAAACACTTACTCAAGGTTTCTTGGTAAAAGAATATACATTTATTTACTCAGTCAGTTAGAAAACATTACACTAGCACAAGCAGCTCAATACCACACACTAATACACCACAAAAATCAAACCGGTAAGTATTTGAACAAGTTTAGCTCCAAAATGAAGTGGGAGCAAAATGCCACTTCATATACTTAATAAAGGAGGGAAAAGACAAGGTCATAAGAATAGACAGCCCAAATACATTCATAGGCAGGGCAAAGGGTTTCAGTTAAATACAACCAGCAATTCTTCTCAACAGGCCTGGGCCAAAGTCAATGGTTCAGAGTCTTTTGTATAGAATAGCACAGATCTGGTATATAACGGTTAAGTCTTTGCCACAGAATTTTAAAGAATTTGCCTAGGCGAAAGGTTTGACGAAAGTTTAGGGAAGGACAAGCCTTCGTAGTTGAGGAAAGTTTCACACACTTTCTCGATGGCCGAAAAGATTTCCGGACCACGTTTGCACAGATCCTTGTCAATGAAGAAAGCTGTAGCTGAGGCAATTGTTCCTGGCAGTTCGAGCAGATCTCGCTGTTCCTGAGCTTCAGTCGTGGGGAAAAGGAGGACGTCGGGAGGTTCCTGCACTGCCCAGGGAAGAGGCCAAAAGCTGTAGCAAGACGTCGGTTTTACGTGTGAGTGCCTTAAAGTCCACCAGCTGGTTTCCTTCCCTCTGGCTGTCTGGTTTTCAACAGCACTCTGATGAAAATTCGACCAGAATAGGACGGTGTCCAGGTGGCTTACGAGTTGGTTGGTCCCACCAAACTCAAGGGAAGAAGTTAACCTTGAAGGGCTTCTCTGTCGTCGATGTTTCAGGCAATTCGAACCTGCAGCAGGGCTTCACCGGTCGTCCAGGAGTTGCAGCAGTCCTCTTCCTTCCTCTCCTTTTCGGTTCTTTCGTTCCAGTGGTCGACTCTGCTTTCCAATCCCAAGAGACCTGCTTATAAACAGTTTTCCCCGATTCATTCCAACCTGGCTGTCACTCACACAGCAGGGTGGCTGTCCTTGCTGGACAGCCAGCCTGCCAATCACGCCAGAGTGCATTCAGGTCTCCTAGGAGACTAAGCACAGGGAGTTTCGGGCACCTCCCTCACACCCTGTCCACCCCAGACAGCCCTGGTGCCAGAGGAGGGCTTCAGCACTGAAGCCCGCCAAAGGCCAATGAACAAAGGCACCAAACCTGGTTTGGCGCGCAGAGACAAACACAAGATGGACTTTTCCTAAAAGAAATGGTGAAAAAAGATGACCGGAGTCTGTTTTTACAGATAGGTCTTGGGCGCCATATTGAAAAACATGGTTGACCCGATTTTTAGCTACCGTTGTTAGCGGTCGCGAAAAATCATGGTAGTGGATCTAAACCACTACCACCAGCCATTTAAAATAGGAAACGGTAACATTTTACTGTTACGTGAGTGTTTTGACTCAAGGGAAGCTAAGCAACCCCTCCAGCACTCTATAGGAAGATAGTGTGTGCTGGGTCAGTACATTTAAAAAGACTAGTAAAGCCAATTTAACTTTACATGCTTTGGGAGACAGTAGTCCGTCCCAGAGAAGGTATTTAACCCTGGGGGAGTCTGAAAGACACCCCTGTGCCACTGCACTGAAGGTGCTGTGTGACACACAGAAAAAGATGATGCCACTGGAGTTGTTTTAAAACTCCATAACCAAAGAACACAAAAGTAAAACACACACAAAATGCATGGAAGAGTGGGAAAAAAGGCTCACACTCTTCCCAGGTAAAAAAATAAAATCCCAGAAATCCAGCAAAGTTGCTGGGGGTCTCAAAAGGTAAGGGAAATTAGCACATATTGAGAATTTTCCCTAACACTCGTCCCCCCCAGACTATGGGACAGGAGGATTTAATCCACTCCTGGATGAATCTCCTTACTCCAGTCGGTCAAACATCCTGGATCGACCATCAGCATTTTGGTGATGACAACCTGACCTGTGTTCAATGGTAAAATCAAACCATTGCAGGCTGATTGACCATCTCAGTAGTGTTGGGGTTTCCCCTTTCATTTGCATCAACCATCTCAAGGGTTGGTGGTTAGTCTGAATCACAAAAGTACATCCATACAAGTATGGCCTAAACTTCTTCAGTGACCACACAATAGCAAAGCACTCAAGCTCAATGGTTGCCCACCTTGTTTCTGGTTCCTTCAGCTTCCTGCTGATAAAGCAAATCGGTTGCTCCCAGCCTTTCTCATCTAGTTGACTAAGGACTGCACCTATACCTGTATTCGAAGCGTCTGTCTGCACAATGAAGGTTTTGTTATAGTCAGGAGCTCTTAGGACTGGAGCTTGACAAAGGGCTTTCGTTAGGCCTTCAAATGCTCGCGTTCACTCCTCATTCCACCTGACCTTTTTAGGGAATTTGGGAGAGGAGACCACATTCAAGGGAGAAGCTATTGTCCCATAGTTCTCTATGAATTTCCTATAGTACCCAGTGAGACCTAGAAAGGATCTAATCTGAGTTTGAGTAGTAGGGGTGGCCAAGTTTTGTACAGCTTGTACTTTGCTAGGCAATGGCCTGATTTCACCTCCTCCTACCTCATGTCCAAGGTAGACCACTTTACTCTGACCAATTTGACATTTACTAGCCTTTATGGTCAGATGGGCCTGTTCCAGAGCCTGCAAAACATATCCTAAGTGGTCAACATGTTTTTTCCAAGTAGGGCTGAACACTGCAATGTCATCCAAGTATGTCATGCAGATGTCCTCCATCCCATTCAGAACTTGTTTAACCATCCTTTCGAGTGTAGCAGGTGCATTCGTTATTCCAAAAGGCATTACCTTAAACTGGTAGAGGCCTGCTAGCATTGAGAATGCAGTTTTCTCCTTGGCATGGTCTGTCAGTGCTATTTGCCAGTAGCCTGAAGTGAGATCAAATGTGCTGAGGTACTTGGCTGAACCAAGTTTATCCACCAGTTCATCTGTCCTTGGTAAAGGGTGGGCATCAGTCTTGGTGACTGCATTAAGAGCTCTATAGGCCACACAGAATCTCAACTCCTTGGATCCTGCCTTTTTTTTTTTCATTATTCTTGGTTTAACTGTAATTTCAACAGTTTTTACAAGTTTGTTCCTTCAATATGTCTCAATAAAGAACCATCCTCACCAGTAAAATTGTAATGACTAAACTAATGCATGAATATGAACTGTGAACTGTGCCATGAACTGTCCTATGAGAAGTGTAATAATACTCTTTAGATTCAGGCTTTCCAAAAAATTACCCACTGCGATAACTGGTTTCCGATTAACCCCATCCATTAGGTGGTTCCACTAATAGTTCACATCAATTTTGCAGAACCTCGAGAACAAATGGCCTAAATGGGTCTTTCTGTGGAGTGCCAGACCAGAACAATCAAGGATCAAATGTCTTAGAGTTTCCACCATGTTTGCTTTAAGGCAGAAGCAACATGTGTTTTCCTTTGTTTTGTCTCTAATTGCCACAATTTAGTTGTTTTTTAGGACATTTAGCCTTGCTCTCAAAACGCTAGATCGAATCCTTTTGTTAGGGAATTTCAGGAGGTAATTTATAGGTTCATTCAGTTTTTCGGCCTTGATTGGATGGTGTCTGGTTAGCTCATTTCTTGCTGCTTCCTCCAAGGTTTTGCACCAGTCGAGTTCTTTGTTTCTTTGCCACTTTTGTTGGGTTGTTGTATAACTCCTCCTCAGTACTGCCTATTTCCTCCAGCAGGTTGAGGTTTTTGCAAAACCAGTTGCCTAGCATTTTGTTTGATCCCTGTTTTTGTTCTTCTCGGATCATCTTGTGCATTTTTAGGGTTGAAATTTGGATTGCGCGAAATAGCATTAGGCCATTTAGATCAACCATCCCTCTTGGAGACACCAGACTTAGTTCACTCCTAATTGATTGAACCAGAGTTGATGCAGGCAGGCGCAGAGTTTTTCTCCAGATGAATCCTTCAAGTTTTTTCCAGATTTCAGATGGGATGGCCGGCATCGCCTCTGCTCTTAGTCGATCGCTGGGACGACTTTAGACTTATAGAAGATGATAGTGCCTTTGAGCGAAAAGCGACCGTATTTTTTGTCTAGCACCGTCATCTGATTGGTCAGACTTTTGGTTTTTGTCCAAAGGGTTTCTAGCATCTGTTTTTCATGTGGGCTTCTGCTGATGGTAACACAGAGATATCTAAATGAAGAGACTGTCTCCAGTCTATCTTTCGCTAATTGTCACAAAAATGTTTTTTTCTTCTTAGTTGTTTTCACAAGAATCAGCACTTTAGTTTTTCCGGCGTTGATTTGTAGGTCATTTGCTAGCAGATATTCATGCACATTGTCCAATTTTCTTTGTAGGCCAATGGCCGTTTGGTCGATTAAGATAATGTCTGCGTAAATAAGTCTGCTTATTATTTCTTTACCCACAGATGGTGGGAAGGCTCTGACCAGATTTTCGGAATGTGGGTAGTCTCCAGTATACGCGTTATATAGGGCAGGAGCTAGAGGGCACCCTTGTTTAACTCCTCTAGTTTCCAAAGTTTGTATCTTCTTTGAGAGAAGGCCATCTCCAGTGAGTCGCACTCGCATTGAAGTGTCCGTATAAAGTTCTTTTATGGGCACCAAGATTGACTTCGGGCATTCCCAATCAACCAGTTTCGACCAGAGTTTAGATCTATTTACTCTGTCGAAAGTTTGGGAAAGATTGATAAAGGCCAAGAATAGTCTGGGTGAACCTTCCAGCACTTTGGCCTTCAAAATGCTCAAGAGGAGAATGTTTGTCGTTGTACCCAGATTTGTTGTGAAACCCGCTTGAAATGGGTCATGGCCTTTTGCGTTTGCTGCCCAAGATGTACATTTCTCTAACAGAAATGCACCGAATATTTTCCCAATACAATCCAAGAGGGCGATCAGGCGATCGTTGTTTGGATCCCCTTTATCGCCTTTCTTGAAAATAGGGATAACATTTGCTGTTCTTCATGAGTCCAGTATGGTGTTTGAGTCGGCACATGTCTTGAATATTTCGGCTATTATCTAATATCACCCAGGATCTGTGGTTTGCTTTCAGTTCTGCGCTTGTGAGTCCATCAGGACCTGGCGCTCTAGAAGCTTTCAGCCGGATGATTTTGGATTCAATGTTTGATTGGTCCTGTTCAATGTCCCATTTGTCCATGTCACGTGGGACGCTCGGGAGTGGCTGTTCCAACGAAGCGAAGAAGTTTGAGAAATGGCTGATCCAGTTTTTTCCATCCACGTTACTGAGTAAGATGTCTTGTGTAGCCCTTCCACCAGACGTTATTAATGACCAGAAAGCCTTTGGCTGCTTCCCACTGAGGGTTTTCAGCATCTGTTCTGCATCTTCTTGGTACAGTTGAAATGTATTTTTTTACCTCTAAGTTTGCCTCGTGTATGTTGAACTTTGTTGGCGCTTTTTTGGCTTTTCTTATCGATTTGCGCATTTCTGATCTTTTTTTTTTTAGGATTGGGCTTGTTAGCATGGATGTGATTTTGCACAGGTTTGTAAGCAGCTGTCGGTCATTGGTAAGGAACCAGCAAGGGGCAGTAATCAAGGTTGGACAAACCCCAATTTGCTGGGCCCTTTCTTTAGCGTACATGTATTGTTTAGTGATTTCAGTTATGTCCGATGTTTTCAGTCAAAGCCGGGTACCACTTTTATTTACATCAAATTTCGGCTGGATTTGGGGGCGTTGGAGTGGAAGGTTTGTCTTTTCAGTCTTCCATATTACCCTTAAAAGGTTGTGGTCACTATTGAGGGTCTGTATGACCCTGAAATTAGTTACCCTTGCCATTAGGGCACGTGAGAAATATATGTGGTCCAGCGTGGCCCAACTGGCACCTTGTTCCCAGGTCGGAATGTGGGTTTCTTTCGATCGCCACTGACTGTGAAGATTTTGTAGGTCTCTGGCGGCCATGATGTCATCCCACAGTTTTCCACGAGCCGTCGTGTCCGAATAGGATTTCACTCCCTTTTTTTACAATGGTTCTGGGCGAGTGGTTTGAACTTCGTAGACCTTTATCCCTGAAACCTATTGACACGTTCAAATCTCCACATATAATCAATCGTATGATCTACTGAATAGTTTTGTGTGATATCATCCAAGAGATTTTCAATTTTTGTCAAAAGGAGTTCGTAGGTTGTTCTTTGGGGTTCCAGTAGGTATTGACCACCAAATAGTTCTTCGGCAACCTATGATCTTTGGTGGATAGATAGGGGGTTCCAAGAGATCAAGTTAGCCAGTATATGCGGCTCGTTTATGAGCTTTTTTTCAGTGTGAGATTTCTACCTGTACATATGGCTGTGAGTAAACCTGCTCGCGGTCTTCATAGTGGGCCTTTAATGGCTGATGCAAAGGTGATCACACATCCGTCTAGGGAAGGTTTCTAAGTAAGCCAAGTCTCTTGGAAGCACAGAAGAACAAATGAACCCAAGTTAACATCTGAATTATTCATTAGATGTGTAAAGCCATGCGTATTCCAGGAACCCATTGTGACATACTCGCAGAGACTTGTTATGGCCTTCTTCTGGAGTTTGTTTTTAGGGCGTGACCAGATTTCTCGTTGCTAAGATCGCTTGGTGTTTGCCAGAACTTCCGTCAACCAAGCCCATGTTAGTTGATCTTTCTCTTTGGAAGTTGCCTGGAAGTTGTTTTTTATATCCATAGGGCTAGTTTTTTGGTTTCCCTGCTCAATCGTTATGGTCCAGTTTTTCTGTGGGCCCGGGGAGACGTGTTCTGTCTCAAATGAATCTTCACTAATTGATTTGGTAAGGTACTGATTTGCCATGTGTTCTTTGGTTTTGTTTGAAGGGTCCATCGTCTTCGGTCTGCCGTGGTCACTTCTCTTCTCGCCCTTGTATTTTTCTCTTGTATGTCTGCTGCTGCTTCTTTGAAGGTGAGGATTGCCCAAAATTCTTCATTTTAGGTTGTTTTTCAGTTGGTTTGGCACAGTTTCATGAGAATCCAAGGATTTGCGCCTTTTAGCAGCCGGTGATTATATACGGTTAAGGTTGGCGTTCTTTTGGTTCTTGGATAACCTAGATCTTTGTAAGGGTTTGCATAATAGTGGTGTTGTACTTGTGTGCCTCCTGTTTCTACCTGTATTTTGATGATTAACTTCTACTAGGTCATAGCCCAGTGATCCCAACTTAGATCTTGCGTCTCTTATTTGTTTTTTTATTGTGGAAAATTCAATATGTAGATATGCGCTGTCCGTCGAGTTGTCATGCGTAAACTCGACAACCTCGATATCATCTGAAGAGAGCATTTTTAAGGCTATGATGCAGTAGAGCCAAGATTGTTTTTCTGTTTAAGATGATTTGATCTCCTTCTTCCAGCATACGTTCTAAAAGGAAAGAACATGTTTTCATTGTTCTCTCAGACCTCATAAGTCGCGTTCTTCTAGCGTGTCTGTCCCTTTCTTCTGTTGGGATACGTCGAGGTTGTGGGGAAGGTGAGCTTCTCCAAGCCCTCAGGGTGTTATGGGCTCTCGTTCTTTACTTTGGGGCAGTCCGCTCACCCTGCTGAGCCCGGGGGCCTTGCCTTACATTGGATACCCCATTTGGTTGACCCCGGCTTGGTATTGTCCCCGAGGGATGCCCCCCCTTGTAGTTTTGGGGTTGGTAGAAGATTTTTTGGCAGATATCCTTTTGTCCTCTTTTTTGGCTATCGTTAGATCCTTTTTTTCCTCTAGAGTGAAAAATCTTGTCGCCTTTGTGATTGATGTAGGGGATTGTTTTTCTACTTCACCCCCTAGCGTGGCGTTATGAGAGAGTACGGCTTTTCCCTTCTTATTTGTTTTCTCTAATAATTTAATTTCTGAGTCTTCGATGGAATGTTGGGTCAAGTCTAGTACAATCTCCATTATGTCACTTTTCATCGGGGAGGGGGGTTCGCTGTAACTGTCCTTGTTTTTTTTTTTAACTCCCCCCCCCAGTCCGTGTTTGAGAATTAGTGGATCCTTTGGGAGCTGTTTTCTTGCCAAGGGTAATTTCAGATTGTTTTAGGGTGTGCGGTTTTGCTCCCGTTGCAGCCTTAGCTCTCTGTGAAGACACTGAGCTAGTTTTGGTGGTTAGGCTGTGCGGTTTAACTTGTTCTATTTGGAGCGAGGGATTGGACTCTTGGATTGTGCAGCCGTTTACTCCAAAAAGTGTTTCAGGGGACTTGGTTGTGGTGTGTGTTTTCAGAATGCGACTGACCGGATCGCTCTTTGAGATCTGTTTTTTGAAGAGTCCCCCCTCTGTCTTATCCAGGCTAGGGTTATTTTATACTGGTGGATTCGAGAATTGAGTTTGTTGAAAGACTTGAACCTGTGAGGCTTGTATTCCAAAGGTTCCTGGTGTAGTTATTGGGTTTCCATGGGGTGCCAGATTTGGCTGCGCAGAGAACGTGAATGTTTAGGGGGCTTAATTCTGTTTGGGTCTGTACTTCTTGAGAGAGTAGGCTTTTCTGCTCATTGACCTGCGCTCCGCTGTCCTTTTAAGGTTGTTTTTTTTTGTCTTTTGCTAGAATGTAGCCCTCCAGGTGGATCAATCTTGTATGCATGAATGCAACCATGGTTAGATGGTCTTTGAGCGTATCATTCAGGGATTCATACAATTTTGTGAATGGTGCGAGGGCTATTGTTAAAGTCGACATGATCGCTAGCAAGTCAGTCTTTTTGTTAGCGGTTCCGTGATCAGCTTCTCCTGAGATCTTGCAGAGTCTTTTGGGCCTTTTTGGTGAGCTTATGGCCATTGTCCAAGTTTGCGATTCCTGATTGACCATCATTTTTTGGAAAATTTTCTGGTGTGTGATTCGCCGTGATGTCAGAGTGGGCTGGGCTATTTAGCTTTGATTTCGTCGTACTCCTTCCCACATTTTGTGAAGGGTAAGTCTCGTAATCCGTTGACATGGCCTCTGTGACTTTGTTTCTTGTAGATTTAACATTAAGATATGATTTCATAACTTCTCTTTGCATCTTATCCCTGGTTTGGTCCTCGTTTGTAATTAGATGCTTGCTGGCCGACGTAGCTTTTAAGGCCAAACTGGAACCCAAACCGGACTGTGGCCTTAATTGACTCGCAACAGGTGGTGTGCCAAATTGCCATCTCTTGGAAGGAGCAGTATTGGTTTTAGGCGCACCCATAAGGTACGGGTTTTGTTTTGTTGTGGATTGTGTTAAGTTTAAGGCCGGTTTGTGGAAGTCCGTTTCTTCCAGAGTGCCTTCCAGGAGATCTGCGTCCGATATTTTCCTCCCTTCAATATCTATGATTTGATTTTTTTGGGAGGAAAATAAATTAGTGAACGCCTCTTTCGTAGTTAACGGGTTTTGAGTCAGGTTTATGTTTTTGGCCTTTGGTTTCGACTTTTCTGGTGTTACAAATGAAGGGTCCCTTTGAGTATGTTCGATGATAGTGTTGCCATCCACGACTCTATTTATTTTGGCCCACTCTTTTCCTAGGTTGTGTGCAGGTTTCAACAGGCGTTTGGATTTTGGCTATAGTCCAGCGCCCTTCGTGGATTGCGCTTCTTTTTGTTGATTTTATTTTTGTTTTTTGTGATTGTTTAAGCTTAGTGGTACTGGCACTTTGGTTTTGACCAGTTCAAGGTCTGGCAAATCAAATCCCGTCATCGTTTCATCCGGGTCTGAGACCACTGGCTCTTTCATTGAGTCAGGGTGGTCCAATGACGGTGGCTTTTCTCCTGGGCTGTTTATGGGGCTTGTTAGGTCCACTGTGATGGTGACTGTGTGGACTTTGTTAGTAATCTGATTTGGGTTTGTAGGGAGCCATCCTGGGTTAACCACCGCCCCCACCTCGGATTCCGGTGATTGCACTTCACTCAGCCCTCTCTCCGCCCCTCCTCCGATATACGTGTCATGAGGGCCATGTGTGTGGCAACCACTCCCTCCGTCAGTGGGAGCTCCTCCTCCACAGCGCCCTGTGGTGACAGAGACATGGGGGCAGTACCTTTACTGGCACGGTCTCCTGAGGGGGTCCGCCAAGGCCCCCGGACCCCATCCACCTCTCTGCCATCTCCCCATGATCGGGGGTTGACCTCATCGTTTTCCTCTGCCGGCCCCTACCCCTGTCCCCCTTCCACCTCACACGTGCCTCCCGGCGGGGAGGTGGAGGCGATGGCCCCCTGCCGCGAGAAAGCGGGAATGGAAAATGCAGGTTCACCGGCCAAATTCAGGTTAGAATCTTTTTGCACAGGTGGTATCGGGAGGGTGTTAGGATTGTGATGTAATTCGATCACGCTGGTTATGTTGTCAGTGTCCTCAGTATGGTGCAAAGGTTGTGAAGTCATTCTTAGAGACAGTTCTTTCTTTAGAAAAGAGGACTAGAGTTTTCACTCTGGGAAAGGCGAAACCTCTTTCTCTTGTAGTATAGTTGAAAGCGGTGGAGAGTTCTCCTGTTGGGCTTTGCTATCAAGCCACACCGCAGTTTTCTTTCGCCTTAGTGCTGGCTTTAGCGGGCTACGATGCTCCAAGCCACTGTCTTCACTTCTAGTGCACTGGCCACGCTGACTGCGCAGTCGATAGGGCTCCTCTCCATGGGGGGCAGTTGGCATCGTTTCCGCTTCAGGAGCCTCAAACCCCGGCCCGCGGACTGCAGCAGACTGCCAACAACTCTGCTCACAACTCTGCGGCTGCTCCGCGTTATGGGTCATTATTTGTAGCACCGCCTCCAATACTACAAACAGTGTAGAGAGACTCCAGCAGGGACTCGAGCAGGTGCAGCAGACTGCCAAAACCTCTGCTCACAACTCTGCGGCCGCTCCGCGGTATGGGTCAGTATTTGTAGCGCCGCCTCCAATACTACAAACAGTGTAGAGAGACTCCAGCAGGGACTCCCGCAGGTGCAGCAGAATGCCAACAACTCTGCTCACAACTCTGCGCCCGCTACGCAGAATGGGTCAATATTTGTAGTGCCGCCTCCAACACTACAAACAGTGTAGAGAGACTCCAGCAGGGACTCCAGCAGGTGCAGCAGACTGCCAACAACTCTGCTCACAACTCCGCGGCCGCTCCGCGGTCTGGGTCAGTATTTGTAGCGCTTCCTCCAATGCTACAAACAGTGTAGAGAGACTCCAGCATGGACTCCAGCAGGTGCAGCAGACTGCCAACAACTCTGCTCACAACTCTGCGGCCACTCCACGGGATGGGTCAGTATTTGTAGCGCCGCCTCCAATACTGCAAACAGTGTAGAGAGACTCCAGCAGGGAGTCCAGCAGGTGCAACAGACTGCCAACAACTCTGCTCACAACTCCGCGGCCACTCTGCGGTATGGGTCAGTATTTGCCTTCGGTACTAGAACAACTGGACTAGACCATGGACTGGTAGAGGGCTCTATTATCCCGCGATCAAGCATCTTGTTGACCTCCTCCTTTATGTGGGATCTTACATGATCTGACATCCTGTAACCCCTGTTTTTGGCAGGTAAACCGTCACCAGTTTGAATATCATGCTGGCCCCAAGGGGTCAAGCCTGGTGATATTGAAAACAGGGAGGCAAACTGATTTAACAGAAACTTGCACTCCTCCTGTTGTTCAGGTGTCAAGTTAGAAGAGAGATTAACTCCTTCTATTTTCTCATCTAAAGGCTGGCCTCTGATTAGGTCAGGTAGAGGTTCACTCTCCTCCTCCTCTTGGGCTGAAGCTAGAAGCAAAGCTCCCACGTCTGGTCTTGAGACATAAGCCTTTAAACGGTTGATGTGAAAGACTCTGGGAGCCTCCTTAGTATTGCTAAGTCCACCAGATAGTTGACCTCTCCAATTCTACCCAGAAACTTGAAGGGTCCTATCCACTTGTCCCGTAAGGCCCCCTGCCTTGTAGGTACCATAATCAAAACTTGCTGGTCTTGAGTAAACTCAACCATATTGGCCTTGTGGTCATGCCAATGTTTGACCAGAGCCTGACCTGCTATTAGGATGCTTCTGCTATCATGGGTGACATTCTCCTGCGGAGACCTATCACATAGTCAGTGACTCTCACTGGCTTGGGGGAAGGAACACTCTACAACCCCTCCTTAATTAGGGCCAAAGGGCCTCTAACTGGATGGCCATAAAGAAGTTCAAAGCCACTAAATCCAACTCCCTCCTGAGAGACTTCTCTATATGCAAAGAGAAGGCATGGCAGTAGAAGGTCCCACTTTCTTCTAAGGGGTTCCTCTAAAGCACTTATCATGCTCTTCATTGTACAGTTGAACCTCTCTACCAATCCATTTGTCTGAGGATGGTAGGCAGTTGGGAACTTGTAAGTTACTCCACAGTTTTTCCACATGGCCTGCATGTAGTGGGAAATAAAATTGGATCTCCTGTCAGAAATAACTTCCTTAGGAAAACCTACCCTGGTGAAAATACCAAGTAGGGCCTTAGCAACAGTCTGAGCTATAACAGTTCGCATAGGTATAGCTTCAGGATACCTAGTAGCATGGTCTACTACAACCAGGATAAACCTGTTTCCTGAAGATGTGGGAGGGTTTAAGGGACCAACAATGTCGATTCCTACCCTCCCAAAAGGAACCCCCACCACTGGGAGAGGCACCAAGGGTGCCACATTCTTGGCTCCACTCTTGCCAGAGGTTTGGCAAGTGTGACAGTTCCTACAGAATGTATCTACATCAGACCTCAATTTAGGCCAGTAGAAATATAAAGAGAGCCTTTCCTTGGTCTTCTTGAAGCTTAATTGACCAGCCAAAGGTATCTCATGGGCTAACTGTAGGAACTGGAGTCTGCTTTCAAGAGGTGCTACAAGTCTTCTGTAATCCCCTGGGATAGACTCAGTCGGCTCACTGTAGAAGAGGCCATCTTCCCAGTACAACCTATGCTTCCCTGGCTCTTGCCAGTCCAGCTGGGAAGCTGCCTGTTGGCAAAGACCTTCAAGAGTAGGACACTCTCTTTGACCTCTGCTAAAGTCTGCCCTACACGGTCCACCTTCTGCCAGTAAAGACTGCAGCTCAGGATGGTCTGCAGGATCCAGATCTCCAACAGAAGCAAGGTCCTCTTCCAGCTCTGATTCCTCAGCAGCTGATTCAACCACACAAGGTTGTTCCACACACCCAGCCTCAGCTGGTGGAGGGATCACAGGTGTGATATTGGACGGTCCTATTGGGATGTCCTTGTTGGAAGTACAGGAATGCTGGCTGTTTTTTTTCTGGAGGTTTTAGGTTGCCCCTTTTCCTCTTTCTTCTTAGAAATTGCAGTCAGTAAGTCCTGTGGACTAGGAGTTATAGTCTCCTCTATAATCTCCTCTGGAGAGCCCCTTAAGGTACTCTCTGGCGTTCCTAGTCTGCTCCTGTTTCCTTGTGCCGGGAGGCCTGGGGGTGCTTGATACAACGCCAAGAGTTTTTAAGTCATTCCCCAACAGGACTCTCCCAGGTACTTCACTCTGCACACTTACAGGTATATTGACAGTCATTTCATTACACTGGGTGAGAGCTGGTAACTGTGGAAGCATTTGGACAGGACCTCCAGCAAGCTTAGTTAAGATTTTGGGTGCCTTAGCAACATCCTCCACCTTGGAAAAAGATTAATCAACTACAGTTATGCTGGCCCCAGTGTCTCTAATGGCAGGGGTCTCCTGACCATTCACAAGAACACTCTTTATAATATTCTTTAGTATTATCTGGGATAGGGTTATATACATCTAAATTGTCTTGTTCCCACAGACCCAGGGATACTAAAGAAACACTGGCTGAGACTTTCATGGGTTCTTCAGCCAGTAAGTGAATGTTTCGACTTGCCATTGGTACTTCATCCACTGGGGAGAAGGCTAAGGAGACAGTGTGGACCCCTGAAGGTTTACCCTTACATCTGGGATCCCCTTTCACATGGTCAGTTGACCCACAAGCATAACATTTACCAAATGTTTTTATGAATGGGGGTTTGTTCTGACCTCCTTCAGGTTTGTCCCCAGAAGATACACTAGCCTGATTCGGTTTTCCCTGTGGCTTACCCTTGTTATGTTTGTGGCCCTCTTTTGGATTGGAGGTATTTGAATTCTCTTTGGTATCTTACTTGTGCTGCTTCCCCTCATCCTTCTTCTGAGTTATCGCAGATTCCTTGTGAGTAGCCCTGTTGGCAACCCACAAGTCAGCAGCCCCTGCTAACTTCTTGGGATCAATTTCCTTAGAGTCAGCCAAGTGCTGTCTCAGCTCAGGAGAGCAGGCATCATAAATAGATTCCAACATAAACAAATTCCTCATACCTTCATAAGCGTTCACTCTGTAACTCTTATCCCATCCATCTAGGTTTTTCAAACATTCAGTCACCCAGGTAGCCCAAGGGGTGCCATCATGCTTTTTGAGGGTCCTAAACCTCTTAAGATACTGAGAAGGGGTCGTCCCAAATCTAGCTATCAAAGCTAGCTACACAGTTTCATACTCCTTTCTGTCCATATCCCCCAACTCCATTACCACATCAGTTGCAACAGGGGGTAGCCTAGAAAAAAGCCAAGGAATCAACTGATTCCCTGTAACGTCTTGAATCCCATGGTTATATTCAAAAGCAGCCAACCATTCCAAAATATCAAGCTTAACCTCATACATACTTACTGCATCTTTGAGCATGTGGGGCCTCTTAGGACTGGAAGAGCTAGAGGACTCTGGGAGAGACCAGTTTCAAGAGACAACTTTTTCATTTCAAGGGCATGATTCAATTCCATTTCTCTGAGCCTAAGCTCTTGATGCTTTGTTTCAGTTTGAGCTTGGATTCTTTTAAATGCTAACTCCAGTCTCATCTTTTCAAGTGAGACAAATTCAGGACATAGGTTTGGACCGGATGGGGTCCCTGCGGTCAAAGGTTGAGGTCTATGAGCAGGTAGAGGTAAAACAGGGCCTACATTCTGAGACTCTTCTGCCTTACCTAACTCATCCACAATATTAGAGCTGGGCTCTGACATATTATCATCCTCATCAACATTTTCCACATTTGCTACAGGTGTGGGGGTTTCAGACCCCCTCCTCAGACTTTGGTATTCTAACAACGTTTCTATCAATTCAACCTTTTTGCCTTTGGCAGTGAGATTCCTAGCTTTACACATAACTCTCAATTGATCAACAGTTAAAGTCTCTAGGGTCTCCTGTCTGTAGCTTTCCATATCAGTCATGATAAAACAATTGCTTTACTAGTGTTGCTTACCTTTGTGAAGATTATTTGAACAAAAGCAAAAGTAGCACTCTAAATGTAACAAGTCTACTTTATCCTCACTGCTGTACACCAGTGTTAGGCAGAATCACATGCAGTACCCTTTGGGAACACTACAGGCAATTAGGACTACAAGTGTAAGCACAATTTCACCTTTGGTACAAGCCTGTACTACACACTAAAGTGGTAGCGATGGCTGAGCAGCCAGACTTATCTCAAGAGTTTAAGTGAGCAGTAGAACAAGTTACACAAAGGACCAACCAATACAGTGATTCAAGTAAACAATTACTCAAGGTTTCTTGGTAAAAGAATATACATTTATTTACTCAGTCAGTTAGAAAACATTACACTAGCATAAGCAGCTCAATATCACACACTAATACACCACAAAAATCCAACCGGTAAGTATTTGAACAAGTTTAGCTCCAAAAAGAAATGGGAGCAAAATGACACTTCAGATAATTAATAAAGGAGGGAAAAGACAAGGTTATAAGAATAGACAGCCCAAATACATTCATAGGCAGAGCAAAGGGTTTCAGTTAAATACAACCAGCAATTCTTCTCAACAGGCCTGGGCCAAAGTCAATGGTTCAGAGTCTTTTGTATAGGATAGCACAGTTCTGATATAACAGTTAAGTCTTTGCCACGGATTGTTAAAGGATTTGGCTAGGTGAAAAGTTTGACGAATCTTTATGGAAGGACAAGCCTTCGTAGTTGAGGAAAGTTTCACACACTTTCTCGATGGCTGAAAATATTTCCGGACCGCGTTTGCACAGTACCTTGTCAATGAAGAAAGCTGTAGCTGAGGTAGTTGTTCCTGGCAATTCAAACAGATCTCGCTGTTCCTGAGCTTCAGTCGCGGGGACAAGAAGGAGGATGTTGGGAGGTGCCTGCACTGCCCAGGGAAGAGGCCAAAAGCTGTAGCAACACGTCGGTTTAAGGTGTGAGTGCCTTAAAGTCCACGAGCTGGTTTCCTTCCCTCTGGCTATCCGGTTTTCAACAGCACTCTGATGAAAATTCGACCAGAATAGGACAGTTTCCAGGTGGCTTACGAGTTTGTTGTTCCCACCAAACTCAAGGGAAGAAGTAAACCTTGAAGGGCTTCTCTGTCGTCGGAGTTTCAGGCAATTCAGACCTGCAGCAGGGCTTCACCGGTCATCCAGAAGTTGCAGCAGTCCTCTTCCTTCGGTTCTTTCATTCCAGTGGTCGACTCTGCTTTCCAAGTTCCAGAGACCTGCTTTTAAACAGTTTTCCCCCATTCATTCCAGCCTGGCTGTCAGTCACACAGCAGGGTGGCTGTCCTTGCCGGACAGCCAGCTAGCCAATCCCGCCAGAGTGCATTCAGGTCTCCTAGGAGACTAAGCACAGGGAGTTTCGGGCACCTCCATCACATCCTGTCCTCCCCAGACACCCTGGTGCCAGAGGAGGGCTTCAGCACTGAAGCGCCCCAAAGGCCAATGAGCAAAGGGACCAAACCTGGTTTGTCGCACAACAGTCAAACACAAGAAGGACTTTTCCTAAAAGAAATGGGGAAAAAAGATGACCAGAGTCTGTTTTTACAGATACGTCTTGGGCACCATATTGAAAAACATGGCTGACCCGAATTTTAGCTACCGTTGTTAGCGGTTGCGAAAAATCACGGTAGTTGATCCAAACCACTGCCACCAGCCATTTAAAATAGGAAAAGGTAGCATTTTACTGTTACATTAGTGTTTTGACTCAGGGGAAGCTAAGCAACCCCTCCAGCACTCTATAGGAAGATAGTGTGTGCTGGGTCAGTACATTTAAAAAGACTAGTAAAGCCAATTTAACTTGACATGCTCTGGGAGACAATAGTCTGTCCCAGAGAAGGTATTTAACCCTGGGGGAGTCTGAAAGACACCCCTGTGCCACTGCACTGAAGGTGCTGTCTGACACACAGAAAAAGATGATGCCACTGTAGTTGTTTTAAAACTCCATAGCCAAAGGACCCAAAAGTAAAACACACACAAAATACATGGAAGAGTGGGAAAAAAGGCTCACACTCTTCCCAGGTAAAAAAATAAAATCTCAGAAATCCAGCAACGTTGCTGGGGGTCTCAAAAGGTAAGGGAAATTAGCACATATTGAGAATTTTCCCTAACACCGCACCCGCTGCAAGGGGCGGGAGTACCTTTATCAAATAGTTGTGGTCCATCTGCACCCATGGTACATAATGCCGCCTCCCAGCGCCCTTATGTATAAGGGGCATCTGCATTTTCATCCTACCGCCATCAGTCCTTTTTGCACTTCCCCGCTTCCTTGACACTGCCATTTGGCCAATCCTGCTCCTTAACCTGCCCTCCCACAAGCACTCCACCTGAGGAGTTTGTTCAGGCGCTTGCCCGAATTCCTCATCCTCATCATCCTTGAACTCATCAAACGTACTCCACACATCTTCCGCTCCCTTCACCTTCTTTCTCTATATGCACTTACTTTATGGCTGTGCTATCTATCTTGAATAGGAAGTATCTTGCTCTCCACCCCTCTGATCCTTGCTCTATTGGCTTATCAGTTTTCATTTCGCTTTGCGGGGCTCGCAGCCTAGTCAACTCTGTTCTTGCTGCTGCCAGTGCCACTTCTAAATCTCTTTTATTGAAATTGGCATGTGCTGGGACTTCCGGTGGGGACTTGTATGGGGGGTGGTGGCCCTGTTGCTGCTGTTGATACATAAGTCAGGTTAGTATAACCCACTGTAGGGCTGTCTATTAATGGGTATATCCCTCTCACTATGCTGCCGCCCGTCCTCCCTCACTGGGCAGTTGCCCTTGCTGTCTCTTTGCCGTTCACCCCCTCACAATCTTCTGTGTCTTCAAACATCTTCTAAAGATCTAGTATTTATTTCCTTTTCCACAATTGTTTTCCCTTAAATTTAGCTGTCAGGAAAATGAAGATTTGTTCCAAAATACTCTTATGATGGGAGCCCTGCTCTGGCCACGAGTAGCGCATCACCCCTCCTCTTGTCTTCATCATCCATTGCTCAGGATATTTCTCAATTCCGTCATGATATACACTCTATGGATGTTTCTCCTCCCATTATAAGGGTTCTTGTGACTCACTGCTTCTACGCCTTTCTATCGAGCTGTGCACGCTGCAACTGCCAATAAGTCAAATCAATCCTTCATCCCCTTCTTCCAGTCAAAAATCAAAAAAACCTTTCCCCATCCCCTTTTTCTCCCCACACTCCCACTCACACGCTCAAAACATACCGCTAATTACACAGTGCCCCTCCTCGGGCCTTTACCCTACAAAATAAAAACACGAACAAAGCAAGCTAAAATAAGAACAACTACTACTTCCGTTCCCACCAATTATGAGGGGCTCCTATTTCTTTCCTTTTATCCTCTGTTACACAATGCCTGTGGTACCACCTTCTCCTGCCACTCAGGGAGGCTCCCTACCATTCCATGTTCCTTTCCTTAATATTCTCCTTAAAAAGTTAATAATACCAAAAAAATAAACAAACCACATGCATGCCACACCCACAATTTCAATATCTGAGCATTCACACCCTCCACAGTCTCCCATACACCTGTCCCCTACTTGTTATCACTTGCAATTTCATACTCATGTGCACGTGTTCACCCAAACTCCTCTGTCAGAGGGTTCCGACAACAGCATCCTGCACTCTCCTCGGAGCCGCGCCCCACTCTAAAGAGCAGACAGGAATTCTGCAAAGATGGCTCCTGCAAACCGCTCAGGGATACGCGCTCTTCAGGACTGGTCACAGTAGGTGGGCATGGTCCCTCCAGAACTGCGGCCTGGACACCTCTGCGGGCATGGGGGAGGGGTGCTGCGATCACATTGGGGTCACCAAAGGAAGGCACACCCCTAAACACTCAGACCAGAAAAAATACAACCAGCTAGGGAAAAAGGCCCAAGAAACTCTTGCAAGGATAACAACTTTTATTTTTACAAGTAGGTGAGCCAGCAAAGAATGCTGCTGCCGAGAATGTTCTGAGGAAAAAAGGTGCAAGCAGAGACTTAAAAGGATACACAGGGTCATTAATATACAGTAAAAACCTGCACGGCTGGTTTGTGGGACCCTATACATGGTCGGCCTACTCCATAAGGGATGCCAGGCCATTGGCCCCAGCCCAGTCCGTCCGTCCGTCTTCCATCATGCTGGGTCTGCTGGGCTCATCATCTCCAGGGAACAAAGATTGAAGAGACAATTAGCTACATTTGAAAACTAGTGCTACTTTATCATTGCACAGTGCACCAGGCAGGCTCGAAGACGAGCACAGGGAGAGTTTCTAGGTCACGCTAATCCACACACACACATTTATTTCATCCCGGTCACGTCTATCGGCTTCCAAGGCTTCCACCCTCACTTTTGAACTATAATGTATCCCTCCTTGTACCTCGCATTACAAATCAAGCTTTGTGGAATAATACTGGGACACTCATATTCTTAGATCTTTCATGGTTGATTGGTTTATGGTCGGTGGTCTGGGGTCGACTAGTATCTTGGAATTCAGGGGTCTTAAGACTGTGGCATGGGCAGGGGCCATAACTCGTGGCTGGCTCGGTGGGGGTCGGAGGCCTGATTCAGCCTGTTTGTGATAACACGTACACCAAGGCGCTCAGCACTGTCGCGTGGCATTGCAGGGAACATTCTTTCTTAGAGCAACATATTGGCAACACTTTTAGAACAAAGGGGGGTTGCTGTGAAGGTTAGCAGCAGCGTGGGCCTCTCTCATCAGCACTTCGGCCTATTCAGATTCCCTCTTCATGCTTGCGGCCTGTATTTAGCACACTGAATACTACTTGGCAAAGAAGGCCCTATACTTTGATCATGGCTACTAAAGGGCGACTACTTATATGCACGCTCTATGTCAAAATCACATGTAATATTATGATCAAGTGGGGACCCTTGAACGCCTCCCTACCCCCTGGTATATCATAGGTCTTCCAATGGGACTCGCCTCACCCTGTAGCTCCTAGCGGGGTGGGATGGGTGTGTTCACTTCCCAACAATAGTGACAGTGTCCATGGATTCCACACATATGTATAATTAGACCATGTACTTGAACAGTCAGGCTTTGACATCGTAATGGAAGATGAGGAGGGATGTGGGCCAATGCATTTTTGCGGGAGGGGATAGAGTTCTAGAACTTTGGGGCATCTCTAGAGAATGAATGACTATGTTTTTTCAACTTCTTTAAGTTGGAAATTGCCAATGAAAGCTCCTGTACATCTGCAAGTCACATATTTGGGAGAGTTCAGACTGATGGATTTTCAGGTGATTTAGGCTAATTTGAAAATTTGCCAAGCTTAATTTGATAGTTGTGATCAAATCAGCAGTATTGCTTTCATCAGAAATTACAATTTCTTGGAAACCTGCAAGGAGGACATTTCTATACTCCAGTTGTGATATAACAGAGGCGAACCGCTGACTGCAGTGCTAATTCTAGACTAAACTCTGTTATCTTCCCCAGCACACATGAAATGGAACACATTTATCATAGTTCTGACATTATGTCACGCTGTAGCACATTGTCCAGGATAATACCAAGAGACAATACAGTGTTGACTCTGGTGGAAGGATTTTTGGGTTATTTGTGAGGTGGTATTCAGGAATGTGTGGGAAATCTGGAGGAGCAGGAAGTGGAAATACATCATTGTGGCTCTTCTGGGTTAAACTTGAGGCATTGTTCAGACATCCAAAGGTAGACTGTCACATGCAGGAAGTCTTGAACTGTAATGATCTATAGGTAAAGCTGGGTGCCAACAGTGTGTTACTGCCTTGTTCGGTTCATGTCTCTGGTTAGTTCAGACATTCCCTCCATGCATATGTTGAACATTATCAGAGAGAGAAGTGGGCTATGTGGAAATGTACACGCCAAACCTCTGTTTTGTGAGTGAATCATTAGACCCAGTGAGTATCCAATTCATAATCATTGCGAGTAGTCCTGGAGGAGGTGTGTAGACAATTTAAAAAGGGTACCATCAGTGGCAAGGCAGAATTTCATGATATGAAAATACATCATCTGGTTTACCATATTTAATGATTCTGATAGGTCGAGGAGGATGAAAAGCAGGACTCTCTGTTCATCATACACTACTTTGTAGTGACAGTTTCAAGGTTGTATTCCTTCCTGAAAACTAATTGCTGATCCCTGGGCAGGTTATTCCCAGAGATGTGTGTGAGTTCAGCTACTTTGCTTCAAAGCTTGTAAACCCTCTGTTTAGCTAGGACAGGGAGGCCAGTGAAAAAGAGGAAAGTGTTTGTATCAGAAGCATTTGCTGAAATATCATATACAAATACGTTGACTTGACCCACCTTTTGAATGCTTGAGAATTCCCCATGAGATACGGAGGAGGTCACAAAATGGATCCAGCCAGGGCCAATACTACAGAACACCTCTTGTCCATGTGTATCAGGTATTAGCTGTTTGTGAAAGGTGGAAGTGTTGAACGAGGAAAGTGATTTTTAAAAATATTACAACGCAAAGTAGGCAGTTATTCCAGTTTGTCACATATTCGAACTTGTACTAAGAGAACATGTTAGGAGTAGGGAAAGTGAAAATGTACATTGCAATATTGTAAATATTTACAAGAAAGGATTGAAAAATTAAAGGCATTTTGACATTTAGCTGAAAGGAAATTTGAGGCAAGTCCTAGGGCCACTAAGAGTCTACTGCGCCTGTATTTTATTAAACCTTAGGGAAGAAATTCCTCCTCTGCACTGATAGCACCCGAAAACAAAGTTGTGGATTATTTTTCTGTTTTTTTTCTTTTCCCGGTCAACAGTGCAAGCATGTCCATGATGTCAGCTATAATGTTCTGATATAAGGAGGTAATGGTCCAGCATTTATCTCCTCATTGATTTATAGACCAGTCAGGCTAGTTACAATAGAGATAACAACAAAATATAAAACAAAAATAGAGTGGTGGTTTGTGAAAGGAGAAATATTAATGGAGGTTCCAGCGAAGAAGAGCTTCTACCAGTACAAGCATTTGAACAGCCGATACGTGTGGCTCTGTAAATGTTGAAGGTTAGATATTTTTGCAAAGCCCCTGTAGGACAAAACAGCTTGTACTCTACATTTACAAAGGCAGACTGGGGTTAAGGGAATGGAGACGCCGGTTTTCTTTTTTCTGAAATGTAATTACTATTTGTCACATGTTTCACAGTATCTCATCTCGCGACAAATATCGATATTAGCTGGTGTACCCCTAACGTTTTGTATTTGTGGCAAAAATGGACAGATGTGAAGAAAAAAGTGCAAAAACATCTTATGAAGCCTTACCCTCTCCAGGCACTCAGAGGGATAGGGTCATTGGAGCTTCATTTGATCTTCACTGGAGCTTCATTGGAGCTTAACTGGCATTATAGCAATGTTTTCAGCTCAAAAGGATATTTCCTACACAGGTTCTAGTCCATCTCACAGCTACTCCAGCCATGTGAACACCCTCTCTTTGCTCAACAGCTTCAGACATTATATCCCTACCTTTCCTGATACCATAGCCCTGTCTGCCTAGGATCCTGCTGCAGCACGACTGATCTGGAGGAATTCCACTCCTGCCCCCCAGCGTCCTGTGAACCACAACCTGGGACAAGCACTGCTGAGCAGGTAAGCTCCATTGTGCTGCATAATGAAAAAAACGAAAAAATGCAATCCACATCAAAAATTGAAGCTGCATTAATGCCTAGGCCCCTGGGGCTAATGAATGCATGCTGTGATCATTCGTCGATGAGCAGCGCCAATGCCAGCCCTGTTGGGCCCACTGATGCCAGATTTGCCCCATCATCCCTCTAAAATATGGCCACTGCCGTGGTGGTGCCTGCTCCTTCCTCTGGAGGCCTGCTTTGTGGCCCTCCTCTGCCCAGATGCGATTGGATGACCAGCTATGATTTCATTGGTCATCCCAGGAACCGGCAGGTGAAGCTGACTCCACACAAAGGCCTCACACCAAGGCATGTGAGCCCTGTCTGCCCCTGTTTGCTAGTGCATTCTGCCAGCGTCCCCTGTGCCTTGCCGAGTCTGATCCTGCCTGCTAACAATGCCGCCTACCGGACCCGTCATCTCCATCATCAAGGTAATGGTGGATCCTCTGCTACACCTATTATGTCTTGCTTTTGCACTCCCAATGTCGGTTTCAAGGTCCCCAGCCTGCGGCTGCCCACCTCCTTCCTCCTCCCACTACGCTGCTTATCTGCTACCTGCTCTTCTGCCCTTGTCTCGGCACCACACGCTGCCTTTCAAGCTGCGCTTACAGACCACCCCTCACCACTCCACTACCTCTCCACTGCACGCACCCACAGCGTCTGCTCCACTAACACCACAAAGGGGCTGCAGCCTGCTTCTCCTATGACTACTCCAACTGCCCCTCACACCACTATATCACAGGAGAATCATGCTGCGCCTGGCTCCAAAACAGGGGAGCTCCTTCATACTTCCAGCCTTCAAACTACCCACACACTCCTTGTTTTCACACTCCTGCCAACCAGGTAGCCAATACCCAGCAGCCACCCACTCTGCTCCTTCCGCATCGCATCACCAACATGCTACCCAAACCCACACTCTCCCTCCCCATTACTGCCATGTCATTCTCCCACCGTCATTCTCCCACCGCTGGCACCCTAGCACAAATAAAGCCCCAAAACAGAGCAGTGCCACTCATGATTACCCATCATGAAGCTCCACTTGTCCAGACCTCCCTGCACTGCCCCACTACACCCATTGCCTCCACACCATACAAGCTCAGAGCCTCTAACCCCCACGCCACTTTCACCTGCTCACCCTGCTTAGGCCTAACTAGAGTCCAGCCACTATGAACATGCACTCCCATCTCTACTGGCCTACCTTGTTATGGTCCATACCGCAATAAGCGCCAGGGCGCTCGCATTAGCCGACCACAGCCTCACAATGCAGAGCACCCTCCAGCGCATACACCTCCCACCCCCCAGGTTTCTACACCCGCTGCCCCCACCCAACCCTACACCTAACACCTTCTCTTGTGCCCTCATAAATGCATGCTCACGCCTAAAACATACATGATTTATTACTAGAAAAATACCTCTGCATGCTTGCCATCAGCAAAACCTGGCTGCACGATGATGCCGGCTTTAAGCTATTGCTAGCCATCCCCTCTGGGTACACCATCCTGAGATCTGACAGACTAGCCTAACCTGGTGGAGGGAGTTGCCATCATCTCCAAAACCAACATACCCATCAGAGCCTCCCCCATCTAGCCTCTGTCAAGGCTACGAACTTCTGCTCATGAAACTGGAACCCAGCCCCCAAATCACCATCAGCATCCTCCTCCTCTTCTGCCAGACTAGCTACTCTCAGTCCCCTGACACAGACATCCCCCTTCTTCTCACTTTACTTATCAAACATAACATCAAATTCTTACTTATCGGAGACTTCAACCTCAGCTTTAATGACAACACCAGAGTCCTCTTCCCCTCTCTACAAGAGATGAGCTTTACGCAATCAGTCAACTCCCCCATGCACGTCAAAGCCCGGACACTTGGCTGGATCATGCACCTAAACCTACCCATCAAGGTCACCACAATTGACCCTGTCCCCTGGACAGACCACTCCCTAATCCTATTCCTCCACTCATTCGAGTTCCCTAGCCCTCGCAATGACACCATTCGTCTCCCCATAACCTCCAGACACACTCGCAAACTCATAGCAGAGCTACTCAAACCCATCATCTCCTCCCAGCTCGCCACACTACCTGAAAGTAATTACCCCAATACTATTCTTGCCTCTTACAACAATGCACTACTTCACACTCTCAACCTTCATGTACCTCTTAAGACTGCACTCTAGAAGAAATAATCCATCCACAATTGGTTTACAGAAGAATTAGTCACCCTACGCAAACATAAATGGGCCCAGGAGCACCTCTGGAGGAAGAGCCCTTCCACCGCGCACAAGGAAACCTTACTCTCCCTGGCTAAAACATACAATGTTGCCATTATAACCACAGAATCATGCATGTAAAACACTAGAATCAGGGAGGCCAGTTCAAAATTCCAAGGAGATTTTAAAAATCCTTAAAGAACTCAAATCCACAGCTTCCCCTGCTGTTAGCTTCCCCAAGGATAAAACTTGGTGTACGAATGTCCCAGCAGCACTGAATACCAGAACTTCCAAGCAGAGAAAACAGTATGTTTCTTAAAGCTAGTATGTTTCTTTGATGTTCTATTTCTCTTTCCCTTCTTGTCTCTTTTTTTTCTTCTTTCTCTTCCATCTCTGGGAATTGTATTGTGTTGCAGTATTTTATTTTATTACTATGGAAATGGGATTGTATACGTGTTATAATGTAAAAGTACTTTGTGTACTCTAAACATTGTAATAAAAGTATTTAAAAATAACACGTCCAAGCTGCAAAATGTAACTATCCTCAAGAAAACGCTGCTCTGTGCCAAATCTGCCTCTCCTACACCCCTGAAGAACTCCCTGTCAAATCACCCTTTCCACTTCACCCAAGTCTCCCCCTTTGATGTTCACTCTATCATTCAACACCTTAAACCCTCAAACTGCAAGGGCGACCTCTGCCCTTCCCACATCATAAACATGTGGGTTGAGCCCCACAGGGCTGATCGTTTCTTACTTCATTAATGCTTTTTTTGACACTAGTTCTGTTTGCATAGCAATCAAGGAAGCCTGGATCACTCCCTTACTCAAGAAACCCCCTCTTGATCCCACCCTCCCCACCAACTACCGCCCGATCACCAGAGTTCCCTACCTCCTCAAATTTCTTCACAGCACTGCTTAAACCCAACTCCAAGCTAATTTGGAAAAACACTGCCTTCTTGGCTTTCGCCAATCTGGCTTCAACAAAGCACAGAGGCTGCCCTCCTGGACCTCAAGATCCAGCTCGACGCTATGTGCGACACTGCAGAATTCGCCATCCTCCTCCTCCTTGACCTCTCAGCGGCCTTGGATCTTGTGGACCATGACATTCTGTGCCAGCACCTCACCACTGACTTCAATTTCTCCAGTCAAGCCGCCAGCTAGATCAAATCCTTTCTTAGTGAGCGCTGTTCTAGGGTTTTCATCGGCTCTGAAGCTGCCGACCCCATTCCTGTGCCCTACGGTGTTCCACATGGATCCTGTATCTCGCCCACTCTGTACAATATGCAGGGTCGGACTGGGTCAAGAAATAGGCCCGGGCACCCAAAAAAAGTGGCCCACGCCTCGCCTCAAAAAAGTGGCAGTGGCCCACCCCTCGCCTAAAATAAAGTGCCCCTCAAACCATCATCCGTGAATCCCATCAATTCACGACTTTACAGAAAATGCTACTTATGGAGGGTTCATGTGTCTGTTGCATGTTATGTTTTGTGTAAACCCTTGAGAAAGTGATAGCATTCCTTTTGATCTTTTTTTTAAAAAACAACATTATCACATAGCTAAATACTTATTTTGCAGAACCAGACTGAAGGCCTACTCGTTGCCACCACTAAGTTAACGAGGAGGTGCATCTGCACAGACAGGAACTTATTGGAGCTCTGCACTCGGGGAAGAGGAAAGTGAAACTTCAGAAAAAGTAGGATTTGAGAAAACATCCCCTGCTGATTATCAACTTCAAATCATATCACTTTACAAATATACAAGTCGGAAATGCTTTGCATTTCGTACATGCAGGAATGTTTGAATTGAGACGTTGAGAACTCTCGCCTCATGGTCTGCTTTGCTGGAATACGACACGTCCAAGTTGTCAGCGGATCTCCTGACTTTCTCGGATACACTCAGAACTGACCCGCTGCCCTTTGCCAGAGCTCTCAATTTCCCCCTGGCAATGAGGGAGAAGTCCGTTCAGTCTTGTTTTTTTCCCCTTTGGAATTCTGGGTCCTCTCACAGATTCTCTCACTAATAACTTGCAACAGACACCAGGTGAATGGGATCAAAATCTTTACAAACCACTGCAGTGCAAGATTACATTGAATTCCAAGCCAGTTTACACAATTAATTGTGAAGCAATTGGGATAGCATATGTTGCAATTGTCGGTATTGAAGTGCAGCGAGGTGGGGCCCCAAATAGCAAAATTATGAAATCTATAGATGAGGAGCATCAACATGCTGATGCAAACTCTGCGTTGTTGTGAATAATGTCAGACTGAGAGTGTGTGGTCTGTAAATTCTCCCACTCTGATTTGCGCTGAGCACCTATTCCTACCCCCCATTGACCCCCTTTCTCCCAAAACAGATACTATCAATAGCCCACAGATGCATCTACAATGTTGCACCCGCTTTTCTCAACCAGCGCATCTCCAGAAGAACTAACCCTCGCTGCCTGCCCTCTTCCACCGTCTTGACATTATCCATTCCCAGATTCACAAGGAAAAGAGAAGGGGTTCCAGCTTCACTGTCATCGCTACCACCTTATGGAACTCCCTCCCCATCCACCTTATGGAACTCCCTCCCCATCCACATCCAAGAAGAACCCTTCTACCTCAACTTCAGAAAAAGACATTTTGACAAATATGACTAATCTGACTATGGGTGACCCCCCTGATCTCGCCCTACATTGTCTGTCTTCTCTATAACCATGTTTCTTTGTACTGTACCTTTACCTCCACTGAGTTTACCAGCGCTGTATACTTGCAGGTTTGGGCGCTGTCAATAAATGCAATAAAAAAATAAAATAGCACCTTTTATGTTTGCTTCAGTGATAGTACCTGCTATGTTGCTATTGGCAGCGGCAATCTCAGGCCTTTACTAGCATTATTACTCTCAAGAGCACAGAGGTAGAAGGTATCTCTGAAATGTGTTGCGTGCTTGATAACTCAGATTCCCAGACTCTCATATTCCCACAGATTCGTTCAGTTTTTTCAGCTGACCAGCCAAAAAGAAAGACTCCCGATCATACCGTGATCCTCATTGGATTTATTTCCTCCTTCCGGGTATTTTGATATGATATATGATATGATATGGCATTTATAACGAGCCTATACACAAGTGTTTCAAGGCGCGATGAGGCAAGGGAGGGGGAACAAGGGGAAGACAGACAACGATCCTACTAGGCCAGGTGTCATTCAGATCGCGCAAGTGCATGGGAGGGGGAAAGTGCGGGGGGGGGGGGGGGAGGGGCAGTGCAGAACATGTGCATAGAATAATAACAATAAGTAAAAGTAACGGCCAGCAGGTGGCAAGTACAAAGGTAAGTGCAGACATTAGGTATGCTTTATACACTGGCCTCAAACTGCACTGCACGTGTAAATGCATCTGCTTCCAATGACAGAAACATGGGGAGTACACAGGGACCAGGCGAATTGGGATGGGTGATGCAAGAAGCACACAGAACGGCACACAGCACAGGGGCCAGGGAAAGAAGTCAGCCAGTGCAATGAGGTACCTAAGCACACAAGTGAAAAACGATATAAGGGTACCAAGCAACATGCCAACAAAAAGAGCTTTTAAAATGATAATTATTAATATTTTCCCCTCTTAGTCATCTCTAGTCACTCGTACAAGATTGCCAGGCCTGGAACAGATGTAGGATGCACCTATTATGCATCAGAGAGTGGAGGACTTGCATCAGAGTCCTGGTGATATAAACTTCCACGAGTTTCTACAGAGAACAAAGCTCTTACTAGCCAAACGTAGACTACATAGAAATACCAACATTTTGTGATGTTACCAGATATATACATCTGTGGGTTTTCATCATCAATGTGAGAATGGGGGGTGTTGTAGTAGATTAGAATATGCAGCATTAGAATATAGAATGTAGTGATGTTCCATATAACATTTATATCTGGTATTACTGTAAAATTATAGGCCAAAATAAAAGAAATTAAAGACATGAAGATTTGGATTATCACAGGTTTATGCAGGTATACAGAAAGGGCTGCAGCTCACAAACTGGGCTCAAGCTTCAGCTGTTACTGAATTTCTACATGTCCGTGACTCTCCAAAGCGTAATTCATGAGAATTACATTTGTATAGCACTGTCCGGTCTCACCAATGAGTTTTAGTACCAGCATGTAGCAGCCGCACACCTGAAAAACAACGGCCATTTGTTGACAGTAAGGGCATGATATATCAAAAAATGGCACAATTCAGGCTTCTATTGCCTCTCAACCCAGATTTTGTGGTTTTACCTTAAATGAAGCAAATAATATTTCTAAAGGTATTAAACATTTTAAATGTCTTTCTGTGATTAATAGGGTTAAACATTTAAAGCCTACATCTTCATCACAGGAACCATACCGATCTTTAAGAGATCATGTACTGTGTCACAGATGTTCTCAAGAACACACCAACTCACAGATGAGGATCCAGGATTTTTTATATTTTATTTTCAATGGGCCCAGTGGCCATTCCCCACTCTCTAACCTAGGGATTGCAATTCCATCGGCTTCCCTCAATCCCTGAATTGGTTCTAGTTATTGGTACCTCCTATAATCTAAAATCTCTCTTCCTTCTTGTGATGGCCTGAAGGCAAGTGCTAAATCTACCTATGCTCCATTAAGGAACACTCTAGGGTTGCCAGCTAGCATTTCCCCAGAAGGTGGTTAAGGGTCATGCTTTCCACACACCCTGGTCTTCACCCTTTCCGTTCCTTCTTCACTCTTATTTTCCTCTTCCTCAATATCTCTGCCTACTCTCCTTAACTCCACCCATTTTCTGTCTGCTCTCTCACAGTTTCTAGCTCTCCCGATCCTCCAATTTTCTCTTTCTAAAGTCTACCTCCACCCTTTGATCTTATCCCTCTGCTATTTCCTTTCCATTTCCTCCCACCAATACTACTCTCCACTATTATTCTCCCCTCTCCACTCTACTACTACATCCCTCATTCACTTCACTACGAATCTCCCCTCCCCATTCTCTTGTCTCTTAACCACTACCATGCTCCCCTTTTCACTTGACTTCTACTCTCCCCTGTCTTCTTTACTATTAACAGTCTTCCATCCATTACTACTCAGTCATTCTCTTTGCACTCTCAAGTCACCCTTTCACCATTCACTTGCGCGTTCTCAATGTCACTGGGCCTAGTAAAATCGCTGTTTTGTTCTCCCCTGTTCCCCTCCCTTGCCTTGTCTCGCTCTGAAACACTTGTGTACGAGCGATAGAAATAAAATATCAATCACTCTATACCTTTCCACTACTATTCTCACTCACACAAATAGCATATACATTGGATTCTGCAACGGTAATGTTTGCATGGGAAATGTATGCACTACAAATGTTCGTACATTTCCCATGAGAACATCCAATAGAAAATCATACATACACACACCCCCACCCACAACACACCCCACACACACCCCCAACATACCCCCACCACCCTACTTACGTTTCCTTCCCGATGTGTCCCTGCAGCGCCAGTTCCCTTTCACTTCCGTGATCGGGAACCGCGCTGCAGGGTCCTTTTCTTTTATCATTTAAATTTGTTGTTGCTCGGGTGAGCTGCTGGGGTGTCCCCCGCAACCCCCCCCCGCTCACTATACTGTATACACCCCCGCAGCCCTGACTTTTTTTTTCTTCTGGCGGGCTGTCGCCCACAACCCCTGCTTACTGTAGTGAGCGCGGGTGTTGCGGGGGACATCCCCCCTAGCCCCATACCGACCCCACCAAAACACCTAAACACATACCATGAAAAGTTCAAACTTTTGGTAGTTAGAACTTTTCGTGGTGTGTGTTTTAGTTTTTTTTGGTGGGGTCGGTAATTTTTATTCAGACATTTCGTCCGAAACCTGTACATTAACTACAGATACCAACCAACACCTCACAGTTTCTATAAATAACCTTTACGCTCTTCCACACCGTCCTTTCTCCTTCTGGTCTCAGAGTATGCCACCTAGGTCTCTCTTGACCTCATCTGAAGAAACTACGCCTTCCTGTTTCCTCTTCCTGTTCCCCCCTCCTTCTCGCTTTGATGTTTCCCTTCTTGTTAGGAGCGCCAATCAGCCCCTTTCCTCCCAGCGAGGGAGTTGTCACAGACAAGTGAATATAGAAAAAAGACCCACCCATTTTCCTCTCAATTGTGTGCTGGATTTTGTCAATGGCATCCCGTGCAGACAATGTCCACATTTGTATTCGAGCTTCAGCACTCCTCACGGAGCCACTCCCTGCCTAGTCTGCAGGTGCGCACCTCTGAACATGAGAGCGCAGTGTAGCGATCCATGCTGCTCATTACAATGGTTGGTGCTGCGTCACACAGCAGTTCTCTCTCTCTGGTGGACTGACCAGTATCTTCATACAGAGGTATGTGGTGATCAATAGTGGTCCTATCAGCAATCAGTCAGGCAAAAAGGGAAGGTACAGAGAATTGAGAACCCTCCTAACTGCCACTTTCCCCTCTGGGATAGGAATGGCTCTGGTATCCACCCTGGTAGGACTCCCACTGCAGCCACCACAGATAAGTATTTGCTCTAGTTGTTTGAAATAAGCAATTATATTAATCTAGCTAACATGACCTAAAATGGATGTCTCTCAACCTGAGAATTATAGGCATATCTCCAACCATCTTCTGAAAAATCCTAGAAGGAGAGGATGCACATAATTTGTGAATGGAAAAGAAGTGTTAGAGACGGAGGAAGAAAAACAAAAATCATTAATAAGAACTCAATAAGAACTCACATGAAACCCTATAACTATAATGTCACTATTACCAAAGTTAAGCAAGCACTGAGGTAAGGTAGCTCCACACCCTAAAGTTTACATACCAGATTCAACACACCTCGTGAATGCCTGAAAGCCGAGCAACACAAACGAAAAATGTGCACAAGCCATGTAAAATAAAACAATGGCAATGAACTCTACAACACACTTGGGTGGCAATTAATCTAAGAATTCATCGGTGATGTATATCAATGGTGTGGAAGTATTTTTATAATTGAATGTGAACAATGTTTAAATGGAATTTTATGGGACATTTTGAGGGTTAGTTTGCTGTAGGAGGGTCATTTTTGGTCATATAGACAAAACGTGGCTGCCAACATGGTTGCTATTGGTGTATCAACATTGCATCTTGAGTATACATGGGTGTAATTTTAGGGAGGGCAGGGGGGTTTGTCCCCCTCACCCCCAACTTTCATGGCACACCATTTTATCCCTATTCATTTGACTTGGGAACCTTTCCTTCAGATGTTATGTCCCCCCCAACATTTTCCGCAAAGTTACTCCACTGTGAGTATAGCATCATCATTATGTATCCTAATATTATGCCAGTTCACAGAATGTGCTCGTTGCTTCAATCCCTTTTGGGTTTTGTATGTTTAATATGGTACTATGTAAGGTCCTCCTTGAACTTTCATTTTTTCCCTGATGGTGTGGAATTATTTCACGTTGTCTTTAGTTTTCTCTAACTCCACTAGAGGGCACTCTCAGGTCATATTAAATATAATTCCATGCGATGGCGTTGTGTATTCAGAGTTTATTTATTCATAATTGCTACCGTAGGCGTCTTTAAATAACCAGCACAACTGCTTCGGGATGTGTTTATTTGGAGTTGCAGGATGGCAACGGCTTGAGGGATATCATTGATTGAGCACAGGCAAGTGAGCTTACTAAGAGTGGTCACTGGTAACCTTACGTTGTCGACAACATTGAAGTCACTGAGGAATGCCATTTTGGCCCAATGTGGCTATGCCGAGACTTAACCTTTCAGCACATATTCGTGAGTATTTTATTTTGCCAATTACTTGTGAACCATTCATTTGGGCGGCAATGAAGCTTGTCAATTTCCGTCTTTTGACAAGCTACTTGTTTTATTCAGGTTACTTGGTTTGAAGCTAAGACATTAGGAAACCAACAGTGTTGTAACTTTGTTAAAGGGACGTTATGGTTACAAGTAAAACCGAAAAACCCTTGAAATTTACCAGTTGTGGTAAGCTAAGCAACCATAACTCGCGCCACCTCCGTGCACTGCTAAGACTAACACCAAGGACATAAAAGATGACATCAGAAATGTCATTGATGACATCACCGGGTGTGGCAATTTTTCACCACCGTAGGGGGTGTACCAAAGGCTTGGGCAGCGAAGGCTCGATGCACTGAGTGCAAAGTTGTACTCCGTCACGGAAAACTGGGCTTGAACTCCTATGGGACCACCTCCATGCAGCGCCGCACCAAGTCCAACCACCTGGAGGCACTGAGGAAGGTGGTACCTTTCTCAGGGAAAAGTAGGTTGACGCCCTCTACCCCATCTTCTTCGATTGTTCGTGTCACCACAAGGTATACTCCTTTGGGGCAGAGCATTCCAACGGCCGCCTCACAGGCCATGCAGGACACTGTTGACCCCTACCTTTCGAGGGTCACAGTACTATATATGTACTGCGATGCACCGATCTGTAGGGGGGAGCAGTTTAGGAGTGTTTTCAAGGCCACGGTCAAGGAGCGCGAGAAACACTGCCACCTACCTGATTAAGGCCCGCCCAACATCTTTCTCTCTCCACCTGCACCTTCATCCCTGTGGTTGGAGCCCCTTCCCTCCCCTACCTTGCCTCTCCTGCAAAAAAAAAGCCAAATCATTTACAAAAAACAAAAAAAGGTTCCTTTAGGAGCCACCTTTCACAGTTGAAAAATAGAAATGAGAAAAAAAGTCATAGCCCCCTGTGCAGCTGGCATAGTCTGCAGACAGCATAGTAGTCCGCGGACATCAGAATAATTCCATGCGTGGGGTGGGGACCATTTGCGGACCAAATAAATGGGAACGCATTCACATCTGTCTCTGAACAATACAAGAAATAATAATTTTCGAATTTGGGAACATTTCCTTTGACTTTACCAATGTCTCCTTCATTGCAAATTCCAGTCACATAACCCAAACTGTTCCCTCCACAATGGAGAATGATAATGTCCGGATGCCAGCAAGTCCACCCACTTCATCTCTCGCACTCCATAACATGACACTTAAAATTCATGGAATCCAAGATGTCCCACCAATCCACACTGATCAGCATAGACCTTCAACCAATGGACCCAAGAGTCCCCCAAAATCCACACACTCTGCCTTCTCAAAGACATACCATAGCCATTGTTAATGCTCTCACAAATCCTTCTAACAAAACTCCTGCTACCTTTTCTTCCTGTACACCACACCCAGGAAACCTGATTGGCTGATCCCCTGATGTCCATGGACAACCACGACTGTCCGCAGTCTCAACAGTACCCTTTCAATGCCATGCATCCTGTAATGAGCCGAATTTAGCATCTTCTGTCTCAGATGTTGTGGCCAATCAAAGGGGTGGGTGGGAGTGTAAACTCAATTTCAGTTATTTATTCTTTAGTGGTGGCTCTGACAAGAACCTTTTTTTGCGTGGGTTTGTTAACAAACAGCTTTTTTTTTCCTTTTTCTGCATTTATTTACCGTAGTACTGTATACTTTACATCTTTCCTTACAATTTTCGTACAGGAACATTTTCAATACATTCCTAACATTGTAAAGAAACATTTAATTTCTGACATCTATGAAATGAATAATTCACACCATCAGACCTTATATTGTCATTCTCAAAAGAAGACATTCCTGCAGCATATAAAAAAAAGCAGATACAGCTTTATTGACATGCTGACTTGATTCCATGTGTAGACTGAAAATGTCTGTTGGACATCTCCATGTTTGCCTCTGATTGATTTCAGAAAAAAATAACTTGGCAGCAGGAAACAGTTCCATTAAGCTTTTGTACGCTTTATATGCCTTATGTATTATAAGGTTGAATGAAATGGATGTTAAATTAAGGTTAAATGGAATGATTGAATCATGAAATGTATGATTGATCAAATGAATAATGGAATGAATTCATTATTTTACTGTTAGTTTCGTCTGTACATTTTATTATGTGTAAGGTTTTATGTTAAAACTGTATCACATTAAATAAAAAAATAATTAGGCTTTTAAAGAAATCCTCCAGGGCAACTTACAAATACACTGGAGTCAAATACCCCAAACTGTCCCCTCCAAAATGCACAATTACAATGTCTGGACATTTAAAGTGAGCCATACTCTCACAGAATGAAAACAAGATTACCCAGTTTAAGCCACAAACTAAATGCTACAAAACGCCCACTTCTGCCATTCAATACTTCCAAAGATGCCATGATTTTCAGGATACGCCTTCAATGACTGAATTGAAGAGCGCCCCAAAATGCACACACTCTGTCTTCTCAAACCCATAGCCATAGCCATTTTCAGTGCTCTCGCAACTCCTGCAAACAAAACTCCTGCTACCCTCTCTCCGTGTACACCACACCCATCAAACGTAATTGGCTGATCTCCACAATCCCCTTACCATGCCAGGCATCCTCAAAAGACCCGGATATGGAACGTGCCATCCGAACCTTGTAATACAGGGACAGCCCTTCTACCCTTTCCACTTTCATGTTATCAACACTTGCTCATTGGCTGCTCATTGGCAACCGCATAGTCGGTGCTATGCGGATGACACACAGCTCATTTTCAGGCTCCCTTCAGCCACCTCTTCTCCTTCTCTCATCTCCGACTGTCTGTCCGCCATCCAGGAGTGGTGTGCCTTAATGATCTCTGCCTTAATGCCAGTAAGACTGAGATTCTCCTCATCGCACACCTGCTCCCTCCTTTCCTGTCACTCTCTGGCTGGCCTCTCTTGGCCCTCTTCCTGCTCCCACCTGTGAGGCTAGAAACCTCAGTGTCATCTTTGACTCCACACTTTCCTTCTCTCCTCACATCTCTGATATCTCTAAGAAGTCACACTACCAGATGCACCTCCTCAGAGGTATTCTCCCTTTCTTCTCCTTCCCCCAGAAGCTCACTGTCTCCAGGGCTCTGGTTCTCTGTAGGCTGGACTACTGCAACAGTCTTCCTAAATCTGCCTGCATCTACTCTCCACCCTCTGCAAATCATCCAAGATAGGTCTGTGAGACTTGTCATTGGCCTCAAGCCCAGGGATGGTATCTCTCCAGGACTGAAATCTCTGCACTGGCTCCCAGTGGCGGCGAGGATTAAGTTCAAAACCCTCTGCATTGTACACAATGCCTTCTGGGGCCTGTAACCTCAATACCTTCAACTCTCTCTTCCTAAATATCTTCCTGCTCGAATTCTTCGCTCATCCGCCTCCAACTTTCTTAAGGGTAAGTCACTTCTCCAAGCAGCGAGTTGGTGGTAGATCTCTTTCACCTGCTGGGGCCTCTCTCTGGAACAGCCTCCCTGCCTCTCTGAAACTTAAGGAGACCCATCTCTGTTTCTGGAAGCACCTCAAGACCTTCCTCTTTGCTTCAGCTTTCTCTCCTCCTCTCCCCTGCTGATCTCCTGGCTGAATCTGAAATTGCATTGGTTTACTTGGCTACCCTCTGATCTCAGGCCCAGATTCCCCCCCACCGCCGCCAGTTGCACACTTGCACTGCCTGTTGGCAACCCTCGGGGACTGTTTCTGTATCCCTACAGGCCCTACAAGCACCTGCCACCTGATGGCTGCACTTACCCTTGCACTTTCCACTAGCTGGCTGCACTTTTATTTATTGCCTTATTCATTTTATTGTCATCCTATGTACTGCACTGCCCCCTCCCCTCTCACCCTGCACTTTTCCCCTTCCCCCCTCCCTTGCACTTGCTTGATCTCAAAGTCACCTGGCCTAGTAGGATCGCTGTCTCTGTCTTCCCTCTGTTTCCCCTCCCTTGCCTTGTCGCCCCTTGAAAAGCTTGTGTATAGGCATGTTGTAAATGCCATATCATATCATCATATATCATATCATATAATATAAAATCATATCAAATCAAAGAGTCACGCATCCATCCACCAATCACATCCAAAACCTCTACAGCTAACTCTGTCATCTCATATCTCCAGTTAATCAAAGGCATCTGCATCAAAAACTAGTTTGAAACTGTCCAAGATTTCTATTTCCAGATTCAAGATCTGCATCTAACAAGACTAGTACAGATATGCTTACATTAAAAAAAATATTTTCTTCAACTCTTTCACAAATATATATAGAGGGTTCCTGCTACTTACCCTGTAATAAGCTTCTCAATAAACATAATCCCTTTTTTAACCACTCTCGCAAATGCCATGGATTGCAGCATGCTACACTGCTGACATGAAGCAGCAAACAATTACAATGCTATGCATTTCAAAATATTTCTTTTTGGAAGCATTTTGATGAAATAAAAAAATGTATATGTGCATTTATAGCAGCACTGTGGCACTTTTTCATAAACAAAGCAGTCATTGTCCAGTCTCTTACAATTGGGGGTATAGCTTAGTGGTAGAGCATTTAACTGCAGAAAGATGTCCCTGGTTCAAACCCAGGTGCCCCCTTCATGTTTTTATATAGAAAACAACCTTTCTTACAAACATTTCCACCAGCTGTAAGAGTGTGTCGGAAGCGGCTGTATCATTAGCTACAAGGCGAAAACACTGTGGCTTGACACGCATTGACACGCATTACGAATTACGCTTTCCCTTTGGGTCCTTTCCTCTGAGCTATTGGAGTTCCCTGCCGATCGACCGGTATACGGGCGGTGTGCGCGGTGTAAACGAAAAACCGCAAGCCGACAGCCAAGAGGAGCGGAGAGGAGCTACTGAGAGAGCCAGAGGCAGAGTCAGAGTTGAGCGGAGGGTCAATCAGTCGGGAGTGTATCTAGTGAGTCTTTTAGCAAGAGCTTGCATTGTATACACATCGTATACATTGCTTTGGACACGCGCGCTGCTCTGTCTGCTCCGACTGTTGCCCATCGACTTGGTAGTCGTAGTATATGCGGACAGCTATACAGAGGCTGCCCCATCCTGACAAAAGGCCAGTGTCTCAAAGCCCACTAGGCAAAGTCTAGTCTGTAGCCTGTTGGCCTGGTGAGTGGGGCCAGGGCCGGGAGGCGAATGTCCATCTGACCAGTTATTTTTGCATAGTTACTCTAGTGCTGCGCTGGTGAGGGGGCCGTTTGTTGTTCAGATGGTTTGCTGATAAGCTAGAGACTGTGGAGTGTTGCATCCTTCGATTTGAGAAATTTTAAATGGCTGTTTTTTCCGCAGTGTGATTTTGGTGTTTGCAGAGAATGCTGTGTAAATTCTGCCCCTCTGATCGCATTCAGTGAGGAGCGGGGGGCTATCATGCCTGGAAAGGCCCCATATAAACAGCGTGTCTATAATTTGCGCAAATCTAAATACAAGCAAACAAACCTTATTGGAATAAAAGAAAGGGCTTGACAAGCTCACCTTCACCTGTCGACAGTCTACAAAGTAATGTTGATGATTTGAGAAGAAGGGATTTTGTTAAGAAGGGGGGAACTACCCCATTGCCCGTTAAGGGTCCGATTACTAAGTGTTTCCTTTCAAAAAGTGCCAAAACCACCAGAAATTCAACAGACCTTCATAAAGATGCTACCAGAGCTAATAGATCAGCAGGAGAAGGCTCCTTGGGAGTGTTACGCTCACCTGGTATCCACGGGGACACCACCCAGCCCTGGTTGGATGATTTGCACTCTCGAACCCTCTCCCGGTCCCTTGGTAATTCCTCTGGTAAAAATGGGTCTGCAATATAGGAGAGCTGGATTCAATACCTGATTGTCTTTGTTTTCCCACCTCCCTTGGCCTCGACTCCTTCCTCCCCCTTGGGCCTTCTCCTCACCTTATTGTAAAAGGTGGATTCTCCGTCCTGCTCCTCATGGCAGGGGCGCGTAGATGTGGGGGCGAGCAGTGACCAAGTTACTTCACTGGTGCAAGCCCCCCCCCCGTGGGAATCCAGGCCTGCTGCGACTCCATAGGTCTGCTGCTTCAGTCTTTATATGCAGTTCTCATGTTCCTCTTAGTTCGAATAATAATGTCTTGCTTCTTTCCTTTTAGGTATGGAAAGGTATTTTGGTGTTATCATGCAGTTTGAAGATGAGCATGGGCCGGTAGGCGAAAGCACGGTGTGCGCGATGCTGTCCGGTGAGTAATGCGCGATGCGTGGCGTTGTTTCGCCTTTTATATTGCTAACCTGTGTCTTTTCTCTCCTTGCAGGTTGCGATGTTCCTCGCCGAGCGCCGTAATGTTCCAGCAATCATACTGACCAGGAGATGACTACGCAGGTAAGAATTGTGTGGCTTTCTTCATTCGAGAGGAAACGTGGGTAAACGCTTACCAAAGCTGTCTTTCTTTCTCCTCTTTCCAGGTTATGGTATTCCCGGATGTATGCAGTGCCGGATGATGGAGTTTGTACCTTCAGGTGAGTGGAACTGAAGTCAGCGATGGATTGAAAACAGGATACTGTTCCAGCTGTTAGGGAGAATTCTCTGTTTAGGCTGAATTTCCTAACCTAGTGAGTCCCCCAGCAGCTTTTCTGGATTTTTGGGGTTTATTTTTTTCTCCTGCCAAGAGTGACACTCTTTTACCCTCACTCTTGGACAAGATTTGAGTGTGTTTCTTTGACTCTAGATGTGTTTAATGGGCTATTGTCATGATGCCTACCTCCAAGGAGCCAAGTCCGACCCAGCAACCCCAGAGGCAGGCATCATTTCCCCCAGGGGAGTGCCAGCGGGCCCAAGCTGGGGCCCTTTGGCGCCAGGCTCATGTTGGACCTCTGTCCTGGCGCCTTAGGCGCCAGGCTCATAAAGCTAGACATGTGTTCAAGTGTTTTAATGTGCACTTACCTGATGCAGACCATGCTGCCACATCCAGGGCCTCTTGAGGCCTGAATGGAACTACTTTACCTGTGGGACTACTTTCCACCCGGGTGTGGTCGGGGAAGGATACATACCTGATCAGAGGAAGGATACACACTTGGGACTTCTACCAAAGCTATTTAAACCACACCCGATCAGCAACTCACGCTTCGCGTTGTTCTGCTCCTCGCAGCTGGACGCTCACCGTGTCAGCTCCTGCATCTGGACTTCAGCCACGCCTGTCAGCATCCTGGGTCACCTGCAAAGGGAGACAAGAGACCTTACCAGCTAAATCTGCACCACGGAGACATCACTGACGATCCTGAAAGGGAAGACATTATTTTTAAAAGCATTTCGTTACGATCGCTGCAGCGCTGCATTTCACTCACCTTTCCTGGGTTCCTCCATCTTCAGCAGCGATCATCCGGATACACAGCCACTTCCCAGAGCCTAGAGAAAAAGACAAGAATAAGAGGTGAGAGAAGGAAGGGAATAAGACTTACCTGTTGGGTCATTCCCATTTCATTTCGGGTCTTGCCGCTTCCAGGCATTTTCCGGACCCCGGCCCCTATGGGGAAAAAAGACAAAGACATTGAATGAGCGTATGTAAAGACAGTTCCCGAGCGCTCATCCAGAACTAACCTGCCATTTACTGGAACTGGAACTGCACGTTTCACTTCGGGTCGGCGCCATATCTCCGGCATTCCGAACCCCGGCCCCTAAGGGGAAAAAAGACATAAGCATCAGCGCTTGCTGCAAAAAGACAATGAACATTATTATTAAGCTTGGACTTTTGAACTTGCAACAGAACTTTTACAGAGCCTTACCTGAATAGTCAAGCTTACCTGAACTCCCATCAATCCTCAATCCAGTGAAGTAACTGGGTTTCAACGCGCCCCTGCATCAGAAGCAGGATGGAGAGCTCATCCTTCCTGACCCTAAGGTGAGACTTCACGGAGAATCGTGGAAGGGTATCGTGGAGGGTTGGAAGAGAGTGGGAGGCTTGAGCATAACTCAGTCAGTAGGTAATACTCCCTTTTCACGCACAGGGGAATATTCCTGCGAGCCGGAGAAGCCAGTGTAGAGGGCCCTTCCTGTCCATCTTCAGAGTCCTGCGCTTCACCATTGAAGAAGCATCAGCACTCGAAGCCAGACCTACGCCTCCGTGGGAATCAGGTGGGCGTTACAGAACGCGAAGCCTACCCACAATTTCCCACCCAGGCGCTATGGAGACTTCCGAGACTGACCAGCTGGCCCAGCTTTTGAGGGAATTACGGGCAGAGGTGCACTCAGCCCGCCAGGAGACTAACGCTCTCAAAAGAGAACTGATCTTATCCAAGGAAAGAACAGATGACCTAGCCAAAAGGTTATTATAGGCCCAGGCAGGGCACACTCCTTTACCTAATTCCGGAGACATTTCCACATCAATGGGTTTGAGCAACCCGGTACAAATTAATCTACCTGGACACATGCCTTTGGCCCCACCTGAACGTTTTGCGGGGGATCCCAAGAAATATGCCGTCTTTATGAACCAATGTCGTTTACACTTTCTATGCAGACCCGGAGCCTTCCTTAACGACCAGACCAAGGTAGCCTTTATACTATCTTACCTCAGTGGCAGTGCTGCCGATTGGTCTATTCCATTGGTAAATCAGGATGATCCCATTCTCCAGAATTTTCAGGGCTTCCAGGCCAGCATGGAAAGATTGTTCGCTCGACACTCTCAAGGACAGGCTCTTGATAACGAACTGCTATCCTTACGACAAGGTAATCAGGATATTCTGTCCTACATAGCCACCTTTAACAGACTGGTTGTGGAAACTGGATGGCCAGAAAGCAAAAGGATCACATTGTTTCATCGAGGCCTGCGCGGAGAGCTTAAGGATGTTCTAGCTCAGATAGTAAACCTACCCCAGGTCTGCGCAGACTACATTGACTTGGTGGTCCAACTTGATCACAGACTTCAAAATAGAAAAGCAGATCGGTTCAAGTATGAAAACCGAGCACCGATCAAAACCCACGCTAACTCCAAGAGTACCGACGTATCTGAACCTATGCAAATCGGTGGTGTTAAAGGACCATTAACGCAGAAAGAACGAGAGAGAAGGCGGCAAATGCAACTTTGTCTGTATTGCGGGACTTCCGGTCACTTTCTTCGAAATTGTCCAGTTAAACCACTTAAGAAGGTGGTTGGAGCTACTGATAACGAATTAGTGACACCTGATTCGGGAAACGACCTAGCCCGGCAAGCGTAGGGGTCCGCTTGCCGAGCTTGAAAACTAACTCTTTGACCTCGCATTTTGTCATGCCAATGGTGCTCGTGGACCCAAAACAGCCTCAACAGTTGCATGCTATAAAAGCATACATCGACAGTGGAGCTATTGGAAATTACATAGACCGTGAATTGGCTTCCAGGATTAAGCTTCTTCTCCGCCCGAAAGTAACCCAAGATGTCATTACTACAGTAGATGGAACCAAAATAGCCTCAGGGCCTGTAACGCATTCCACTGTTGAAGTGACACTGGTGGGTCAGGATGGACATCGGGAAGCAATCGTGTTTGATGTGATCAAGGCCCCACAATTTCAAGTAATTCTTGGAATTCCTTGGTTAGAAACACATAATCCCAGAATTGACTGGCGAGCAAAGAAGATAAGTTTTCCTGATTGTGAACCAACTTGTTATCCAAGAAATCCAGCTATAGGTCTAGCCTCAGCAACTTCCACCCCTGTACAGCTACCGTCAGAATACCAAGAATTCCAAGACGTTTTTCCAGAAAGAACAGGCTAACACGTTACCTCCCCATCGGTCTTATGATTGCCAAATCGATCTGGTACCCAATGCTCAACTACCTTGTAGTAGGATTTATGCTCTTACGGAACCTGAGAACCTGCATTTGCGTCACTATTTAGATCAGTACCTAGCCAATGGTTTTATTCGCCCGTCCAAGTCTCCTGTCTCTTCAGCTCTGTTCTTCGTGCCGAAAAAAGAAGGCGACCTTAGAACGTGTATAGACTATCGCGCCCTAAATCAAATAACGATTAAGAATCGTTATCCTCTGCCCTTGATCCCTGAGCTTATCGACCAGATGAAAGACGCTTGTGTGTACACCAAGTTAGATCTCCGAGGAGCTTATCACCTGGTGCGCATAAAAGAAGGTGACGAATGGAAGACTGCATTCCGCACCAAGTTTGGGCTCTTCGAATATCAGGTGATGCCCTTCGGTTTGTGCAATGCACCTGCCGCCTTTCAGTACTTTATGAATGATGTTCTTCGGGAACTTATCGATGTCTGTGTCATTGTTTACATTGACGACATTCTGGTGTACTCATCTTCAGAATCTGATCACAGAAAACATGTTAGGGCGGTTCTTGAGAAACTGCGTCAGCACAGACTATTTGCAAAACTCGAAAAATGCGTTTTTCATACCACAGAAGTTGAGTTTCTCGGATTCATCCTGACACCTCAAGGAGTCCGAATGGACTCGCGAAAGGTGGACGCCATCCTCAAATGGCCATCTCCTAGCTCGGTGAAGGGAGTTCAGAGCATGCTCGGCTTTGCCAATTTCTATCGAAGATTCATCCCGGAATTTTCCCGAACAGTCCAACCCATCACCGCTCTCCTAAAGAAAAACAAACGCTTCGAATGGACTCTTGAGGCCGAACAAGCCTTCCAGGACCTGAAAACCAAATTCACCTCTGCACCTGTATTGAAGCACCCAGATCTCCCGTACATAGTGGAAACCGATGCATCCGGTTCGGCCTCCAGTTCGGCCATGGGAGCTGTCCTGTCGCAAAGAGACCCAAAAACTAACCAACTACACCCAGTGGCCTTTTGGTCCAGAACATTTTCTCCTCCTGAAATCAACTACGCAATTACCGATAAAGAGTTACTGGCCATCAAATCTGCTTTCAAGGCTTGGCGTCACTACCTTCTCGGGGCAAGACACACCATCACCGTAATTACGGACCACAGAAACTTACAGTATTTAAAGACGGCCAAAGCTCAGTCTTCACGACAACTCCGATGGGCTCTATTCTTTGCGGAATTTGATTTTGTAATTACCTATCGCCCTGGCTGCAAGAATGTAAAAGTAGACGCCTTATCCCGGATTGGCATGGAAGAACCTAATTCGAGCTTAGAACCTGTTCCCATCATACCTGAGCAAAGAATCTTAGGCTTAACTTCATTGCAAACTATTGAAGATATCCAAACGCAAGTAAAACAACTTCTAGACTCTTCAACCTTACTGGAATGGAGTCAAAAGTGCCCTCATTACACCGTTAAGGATGACTTACCCTACTTCCAGGAGCGGTTGTTTCTGCCAAGTAAAGAATTGCAAGAACTTGTTATTGCCCATCATCATGAATCTTTAATGGAAGGACACCATGGTATCGCTAAAACGGAGGAAAAAATCAAACGCCACTTCTGGTGGCCTTCTTGGAGAAAAGACATAAAGTCTTTTGTACTGTCTTTGGGAATTTGCGCCCAAAACAAGGCTCAAAAGAAAGGCCAGCCGGCCTACTTCAACCCTTGGATATTCCACCGGCACCATGGCACACCGTGTCAATGGACTTTATAACAGATCTGCCTCCTTGTGCTGGTTACAACACAATCCTTGTAATTGTGGACCTATTATCCAAAATGGCCCACTTTATCCCTTTAAAGGGTTTGCCTTCAGCTTCCACCTTGGCCAAGGAATTCCTGGAGAATATAGTTTGCATACATGGTTTCCCTTCCATATTAGTCTCGGATCGTGGCAGTCAATTTATCTCACATTTTTGGAAGAAGTGTTGCCAACTAGCACAAATAGATGTGCGGTTATCCACCAGCCACCACCCCCAGACCGATGGACAAACCGAGAGAACCAATCAGACTCTCGAGCAATATCTTCGGTGCATGTTACACCAATCCGAGTTAAATTGGAAAGACATCCTTTGGATCGCAGAATATGCATACAACAATTCAGTGCATTCTGGAACCGGACAAACCCCCTTTTATACTTTGTATGGTCACCATCCTCGGACCTCTGACCTAGATCCACCTCTGACCCTGGAAATGCCCGCAGTAAATCATCTACATTCCACAATAACCCGAGCCTTCAAAGAAGCTGCAACTCATTTACAGCAAGCCAAGAAAAAGTATAAAGAAAACACTGATTTGCACCAAGGTAAAACTCCTCCTTACCAAGTAGGAGACCAGGTATGGCTAGCAACTAAACATTTACCCCCTCAAGGGCCCGCGAACCGTCAATCCCAGATTCATAGGACCTTATCCCATCAAAGCTATAATCAACCCAGTGGCTTTTAAACTGGATCTACCGTCCAACATGCGTATTCATCCAGTTTTTCATGCATCACTTTTGAAGCCAGTACAACCAGGAACCCGATTGTCCAAGCCTCCAGATCCAGTTCAAATTGAAGGGGAAATAGAATTCGAAGTTAAAGACATTTTAGACTCCAAGGTGGTAAAGTCGAAACTCTTCTATATTGTTGACTGGAAGGGATATGGACCTCAGGAGAGATCGTGGGAGCCTAGTAACCATGTCCACACACCTCGATTAGTACAAAGTTTTCACCGGAGATTTCCGAACAAGCCCAAACCCCCGGAGGGAAGAACCTTGGGAGGGGCCTTGAGGGGGGGTACTGTCATGATGCCTACCTCCAAGGAGGCAGGTCCGACCCAGCAACCCCAGAGGCAGGCATCATTTCCCCCAGGGGAGTGCCAGCGGGCCCAAGCTGGGGCCCTTTGGACGCAGTCCTAGAGGCTCATGTTGGACCTCTGTCCTGGCGCCTTAGGCTTAAAGCTAGACATGTGTTCAAGTGTTTTAATGTGCACTTACCTGATGCAGACCATGCTGCCACATCCAGGCCCTCTTGAGGCCTGAATGGAACTACTTTCCCTGTGGGACTACTTTCCACCCGGGTGTGGTTGGGGAAGGATACATACCTGATCAGAGGAAGGATACACACTTGGGACTTCTTCCAAAGCTATTTAAACCACACCCGATCAGCAACTCAGGCTTCGCGTTGTTCTGCTCCTCGCAGCTGGACGCTCACCGTGTCAGCTCCTGCATCTGGACTTCAGCCACGCCTGTCAGCATCCTAGGTCACCTGCAAAGGGAGACAAGAGACCTTACCAGCTAAATCTTCACCACAGAGACATCACTGACGATCCTGAAAGGGAAGACATTATTTTTAAAAGCATTTCGTTACGATCGCTGCAGCGCTGCATTTCACTCACCTTTCCTGGGTTCCTCCATCTTCAGCAGCGATCATCCGGATACACAGCCACTTCCCAGAGCCTAGAGAAAAAGACAAGAATAAGAGGTGAGAGAAGGAAGGGAATAAGACTTACCTGTTGGGTCATTCCCATTTCATTTCGGGTCTTGCCGCTTCCAGGCATTTTCCGGACCCCGGCCCCTATGGGGAAAAAAGACAAAGACATTGAATGAGCGTATGCAAAGACAGTTCCCGAGCGCTCATCCAGAACTAACCTGCCATTTACTGGAACTGGAACTGCACGTTTCACTACGGGTCGGCGCCATATCTCTGGCATTCCGAACCCCGGCCCCTAAGGGGAAAAAAGACATAAGCATTAGCGCTTGCTGCAAAAAGACAATGAACATTATTATTAAGCTTGGACTTTTGAACTTGCAACAGAACTTTTACAGAGCCTTACCTGAATAGTCAAGCTTACCTGAACTCCCATCAATCCTCAATCCAGTGAAGTAACTGGGTTTCAACGCGCCCCTGCATCAGAAGCAGGATGGAGAGCTCATCCTTCCTGACCCTAAGGTGAGACTTCACGGGGAATCGTGGAAGGGTATCGTGGAGGGTTGGAAGAGAGTGGGAGGCTTGAGCATAACTCAGTCAGTAGGTAATACTCCCTTTTCACGCACAGGGGAATATTCCTGCGAGCCGGAGAAGCCAGTGTAGAGGGCCCTTCCTGTCCATCATCAGAGTCCTGCGCTTCACCATTGAAGAAGCATCAGCACTCGAAGCCAGACCTACGCCTCCGTGGGAATCAGGTGAGCGTTACAGCTATGGGGTCTTTTACTCCATAGGGCTTCATGTGTTTTTGTGATGTGTGTTACACAGCACCCTTAGTGCAGTAACACAGGGGTGTCATAGTGACCCCCCCAGTATAGACTCCATACCCTGGGACTGCCTACTGTCTCCCAGGGCATGTAAAGTCACCATTGACTTTACTAGTCTTGAATTCTGAACAGAACCAGTACAAACCATCATATTGTGGACGTACTGGCAGGGGCAATTTGATTGACCCGGGGTATGTTAGTCGAGGGGGCCCGTCTCCATCCCCCCTGATCGAGTTTTGGCTGGTGGCAGTGGATACTACTTTTTATATTCAACCGCGAATATTTCTCTATGGGATTTTCCCATTGTTCGAGGCTACTATCTTTATTTATTTAATTACGATAGCCTCGAACATACCGCCGGTTTCGTAAATTATTATTAATTCTCCGGTTGGTATTTTTTGCCAAAACTCGGTTCTAAAATGGCGTTTGTGTTCTCTTCTGTGACTCCAACCCAAGTCGAGTCCTTTGTTCCACTTTTTGGCGGGCTTCTCCACAGAAGCCCTCCAAAGTGGTGCCACTCTGTCTGGGGTACTTAGGAGGGGTGGAGGGGGATTTAGGCACCCTGGACTGAGTTGCCTGAGCAACTCAAGTCGCACTCTGTCCTGATTGGCCCAAGTGGTGAGCCGGCCAGCTCACCACTTAGCATGTTTGAGTGACAGCTAGGCTGAGTGAATGGGGGTTTTCTGCATAAAAGCAGGGCTTTGGGGACTGGAACTTCAGAAGTCGCCACAGGACCTAAGAATCCGATGAGTGAGAAGCTGAGCTGACCTGCCACGACGACACCACCATTGGAGCCCTGCTGGGCCGTCTCACCACTTTTGCCAACGACAGAGGAGGTCTCCCGCCGGAGAGTCTTCTTCCTTTGACTGGTGGGGATAACCAGTTTTCACCGGCTTTTCGCCTTCCCGACGCATCTCGTGGCCGCTTTTCCTGTGCCAAGCACCGCGGCAACCGGAATACCACGTTTTACCATGACCGCGAAGTAAAGGGTAATACCTTTAACCGGAAAACTCCGCGGCTGGTTTCTTCCCTGGCAGTGCAACGACCTTCATCTTTCCTCCAAGTCAAGATCTTCTCTTCCCCTGGACGACGACGAGACTTGCACCCGCTGCCAGGAACAACTGCCACCGCTGGAGGAGCCTTCCCACTTAAGGTACCATGTCCCGCCTGGCTTCCCTTGCCACCGACTGTACGAGGTAGATTTAGCCCCCGGCTTTCGAACCTGGGTTAGCCTGGGACACCCTGGGTAAACTTTTCTGAGCCTCTCTAAACTCTTTTTGAACTCTCTGCAAGACTTTCTAAGCCTAGTGTAACTGTGTGATCTTGGGCGCATTTGTGCTCTGCTCTCTCTAAAAGTGGGCCCAGCCTATGGACTTTGGCTCACAAGTGACTTTTGCTCTTCTGCCTTGCTAATAGTGTTCCTAAAGCTTAGAGTGGTGTACCTTCCCATATTCTGTCTTTTTCCCTCCCTTCTTCATGAACTTGTTGGAGTGCCATCTATAGTTAAGCACTCACCTCTGTATGAAAATAAGTGGTGTTAACTAAGACTTATCCGATAAGGAATAAGGGTTGTATGTATTATAATAGTAACAGTGTTTAGAGTGTTTTACAATAAGAGTGCTGGAGTGTTTCAAACAGTGTGTGTTTTTAAATAAATAATGATATACTTTGATACCAAAGCTCTGGTCAGTGTTTGCTTGTATTATTGTGTCTGAGTGCCTATTGTGTATACTTTGCATACTGCCTAACTCTTCTTAAGGGAAGTCTGACTGCTCAGCCACAGCTACCAGGTAAATCTGGGTGGTACAGACTGCTACCAAGCGGGTTTACTGCTAACACCTGTAGTCCTAAATCTTTTGCAGTGTTCCCAAAGGGAACTGCACAGGTTTCTGCCTAACACCAGGTAAGTTTCGTAGTGTTTTTCTCTCTCTGCAGGTCCTTGGTTTCAAGTAAACTGGCATCAAAGAACTGGACACAGTGAGTGTTACGCTGCCCGCAGCAGAATAACGCGAAGCATGTTCTGCTGTTTGGGTGTGGTTTAAATAGTCTCAGGTAAAGTAGTCCAGGTAAAATAGTCCCATGCCTGCCACACCCAAAGTAGTCCAGGTAAAGTAGTCCCAGGCCTGCCACACCCAAAAGACTAGACCGCATAGCTCAGTTACTTGTAACTGAGCCATGTGTGTGCCTCCATGCTGGCTCAACCCCCCAAGTTAAATAGTCCCAAGTAAATAGTCCCATTCTAATGTTGGTCTTCATGATGGTTATGAGCCTGGCGCCAACGGCGCCAGAACTAACTCCAAGAGAGTCTTGGGTGATGTTTCAAGGCCTTTGACCTGGCCCTAACTGGAAGGCTGACTTGCCAGTCCGGGCCAGGGGCACGGGTCATGACAGCACTCCCCCCCCCACCCCAAGGCCCCTCTCACGGTGGCACTTCTGCCTGGTCCTGGTTTGGCTGGGTAATTCTGATGGAACTTTTTAATTAAGCAAGGTGCATGGATGTATCCACTAGGTTCCCATGATCTGTGTTGAGGGCCGTATCCCTTCCAATCAACTAAGTAGTATAGTTTGGATCCAGTCTATTTTGAGTCTAGGATATCCTTTACTTCAAACCCTGGTTCTCCGTCAACTAATACTGGTTTTGGTGGTACTGTAACCCGAGCACCGGGGTGTACCGGTTTCAGGAGTGATATGTGAAACACAGGATGAATCTGCATAGTGATTGGTAGGGCTAATTTAACTGCCACTGGATTTATTATGGATTTAATAGAATAAGGTCCCAGATATCGGGGACGAAAGGTCCGAGTCCCTTTTATGGGCACATATTTTGATGCTAACCAGACCGTGTCTCCAATTTGATAGTCGGGGGCTTTACTACGATGTTGGTCAGCGAATTTCTTTTGTCTGTTCTTGGCTTGGAGTAAATGTTCTGCTGCTTCTTTGAAGGCCTGGGAAATAGTCGTATGTAGGGTTTTAACCGCTGGCATTTCCAAAGGGGTTGGGTGATCCAATTCTGAAGTACGTGGATGTCTACCATATATAGTGTAGAAAGGGGTTTGTTCAGTCCTGTTGTGTAATGAATTATTATAGGCATATTCAGCTATCTATAAAAAGTCCTTCCAATTTCTTTCCACTTGATGTAACATGCAACGTAAGTATTGCTCGAGGGTTTGGTTTGTTCTTTCTGTTTGGCCATCTGTTTGAGGATGGTGACTTGTGGATAGTCGAATGTCAATTTGGGCCATTGAACAGCATTTCCTCCAGAAGTTGGATACGAACTGACTACCTCGATCTGAGATCAAGTCAGATGGAAAGCCATGTAGCCGTACGATTTCCTGCAGGAATACATTTGCTAAATTGGATGCATTTGGAAGACCCTTACAAGGAATAAAGTGTGCCTTTTTAGAGAACAAGTCTACAACTACTAAGATGGTATTGAATCCTTGACTGGGAGGTGGATCTGTAATGAAATCAAGGGACAGTGTGTGCCATGGTGCGGGAGGAATTTCCAATGGTTGGAGAAGACCAGCGGGTTTCTTTTTTTGGGACTTGTTTTGTGCACACACGCCACAAGATTGCATAAATTGTGTGATGTCTTTATGCCATTTGGGCCACCAATAGTTTTGTTTTACTTTAGCTGAAGTTTTGGCAATTCCAGGATGACCTTCAATCAGGGAGTCATGATAACCCGAAATAACCTGCTCTTGTAAATCTTTACTTGGCAAGTATAGACGGTTCCTAAAATATAGTAACTGGTCTTTAATGGTGTGATGTTCTCCTTGAGTACACCACTCTTGTGAGAAAGTGGGATCCATTAAGAGTTGGATCTTGTTTTGGAGTTCACCCTGTGTCAACGTTGTCGTAAGACCCAGGAGTTTGTCTTCTGGAATGATGGCTACTGGAGCTGGAGTTATGTATACCTTTTCATCAACACCCATGCGGGACAAGGCGTCAGCCTTTCCGTTTCGGACTCCTGGCCGGTAGGTGATCACATAGTCATATTCAGTGAAGAAAAGAGCCCACCGCAGTTGATGGGATGATGGTTTCGATGGTCAGTTATGACCGTGACAGTATGTCTAGCACCAAGGAGACAGTGTCGCCATAAAAATTGACAAGGGGGGTCCTGGGAGTCTCTCTGCCAGACATTAGTCCTGGTTACGAGAGACTTACCCAGAGTCTTTAGCTCACTATCTTTCACAGAGAAGAAATATCCCAAACATATCAGTCTTTGTCCTGCCCTGGGGCAGTCCAGCACCGAAATGCTAGGCAATTCTTCTCTGAACAAGAGTGCCAACAGCATCCCCAGACACGTGTTTCGGTCTGGTTGGACCTCATCAGTAGGGAGGAGCTGTGCCTCTCTAAGAATAGTGAGCAAGGGGTCCACGTCTGGATTCCCCTAGACTCTGGGTAAGTCTCTCATAACCAGGACTAATGTCTGGCAGAGGGACTCCCAGGACCCCCCTTGTTAAATCTGCATATTTAAGTAACTTTGGGTCTCACCCTAAGTTACTAGGGGAATCCAGACGTGGACCCCTTGCTCACTATTCTTAGAGAGGCACAGATCCACCCTACTGACGAGGTCCAACCAGACCAAAACACGTGTCTGGGGTTTCTGTTGGTACTCTTGTTCAGAGGAGAATTACCTCGCATTTCGGTGCTGGACTGCCCCAGGGCAGGACAAAGACTGATATGTTTGGGATATTTCTTCTCTGTGAAAGATAGTGAGCTAAAGACTCTGGGTAAGTCTCTCATAACCAGGACTAATGTCTGGCAGAGGGACTCCCAGGACCCCCCTTGTTAAATCTGCATATTTAAGTAACTTTGGGTCTCACCCTAAGTTACTAGGGGAATCCAGACGTGGACCCCTTGCTCACTATTCTTAGAGAGGCACAGATCCACCCTACTGATGAGGTCCAACCAGACCGAAACACGTGTCTGGGGGTTTTTTTGGTACTCTTGTTCAGAGGAGAATTGCCTCGCATTTCGGTGCTGGACTGCCCCAGGGCAGGACAAAGACTGATATGTTTGGGATATTTCTTCTCTGTGAAAGATAGTGAGCTAAAGACTCTGGGTAAGTCTCTCATAACCAGGACTAATGTCTGGCAGAGGGACTCCCAGGACCCCCCTTTTTAAATCTGCATATTTAAGTAACTTTGGGTCTCACCCTAAGTTACTAGGGGAATCCAGACGTGGACCCCTTGCTCACTATTCTTAGAGAGGCACAGATCCACCCTACTGATGAGGTCCAACCAGACCGAAACACGTGTCTGGGGTGTCTGTTGGTACTCTTGTTCAGAGGAGAATTGCCTCGCATTTCGGTGCTGGACTGCCCCAGGGCAGGACAAAGACTGATATGTTTGGGATATTTCTTCTCTGTGAAAGATAGTGAGCTAAAGACTCTGGGTAAGTCTCTCATAACCAGGACTAATGTCTGGCAGAGGGACTCCCAGGACCCCCCTTGTTAAATTTGCATATTTAAGTAACTTTGGGTCTCACCCTAAGTTACTAGGGGAATCCAGACGTGGACCCCTTGCTCACTATTCTTAGAGAGGCACAGATCCACCCTACTGATGAGGTCCAACCAGACCGAAACACGTGTCTGGGGTTTCTGTTGGTACTCTTGTTCAGAGGAGAATTGCCTCGCATTTCGGTGCTGGACTGCCCCAGGGCAGGACAAAGACTGATATGTTTGGGATATTTCTTCTCTGTGAAAGATAGTGAGCTAAAGACTCTGGGTAAGTCTCTCATAACCAGGACTAATGTCTGGCAGAGGGACTCCCAGGACCCCCCTTGTTAAATCGACAGTGTCGCCATGGCTTGAAAGCTGATTTTATAGCCACAAGTTCTTTGTCTGTGATAGCATAGTTGAGTTCGGGAGGTGAGAATTTTCATGACCAGAAGGCCACAGGAAGTAACTGGCCAGTTCCTGGGTCCCTTTGTGAGAGAACAGCTCCCATAGCCATGCTAGAGGCATCTGTTTCAACTATATAAGGGAGTTCTGGGTGAGGATGCCGTAGAACTGGAGCAGAAGCACATTTTTTCTTAAGTTCTTGAAAGGCCTTCTCTGCTTCTTCGGTCCAATGGAACCTTTTATTGTTTTTTCTCAATAGTGATGTAATTGGATGCACTATTTGGGAAAAATATGGGATGAATCGGCAGTAAAAGTTTGCAAAGCCCAACATACTCTGGATTCCTTTAATTGAAGTTGGTGGCGGCCAGTTAAGAATGGCATCTACCTTGTGCCTATCCATTCTGATACCTTTTGGTGTGAGGATAAAACTGAGGAACTCCACTTCGGTGACATGAAAAGAGCATTTTTCGAGTTTAGCTTACAGTTTATGTTGGCAGAGTTTAGTAAGGACGGAGCGGACATGACTGATATGGTCTTCTTTTGTAGCAGAATACACTAAGATGCCATCAATGTAAACCAGGGCGCAAGGGTCGATTAACTCCCACAAAACATAATTCATAAAGTACTGGAATGCAGCAGGAGCATTGCAAAGTCCAAAAGAAATTACCTTGTATTCATACAAGACGTATTTGGTACAAAAGGCGGTTTTCCATTCATCTCCTTTCTTCACTTGAACAAGATGGTACGCCCCCCCTAAGGTCCAGTTTGGTATAGATTTGGGCGTCTTTGACTTGATCCAATAATTCGGGAATAAGGGGCAGTGGATAACGTTTTTTTACTGTGATCTGGTTTAATCTGCGATAGTCGATGCAAGTCCTCAAATCTCCTTCCTCCTTTGGTACGAAGAATAAGGGACTGGCTACCGGTGATTTAGATGGGCGGATAAATCCATTTGCCAGGTACTGATCAAGATAAGATTTCAAATGGAGGTTTTCTGGTTCAGTAAGTGCATAGATTCAACCACAAGGAATTTGTGCACCAGGTATGAGGTCGATCTGACAATCGTAGGGCCTGTGCGGTGGTAGAGTATGGGCTTGTTCTTTCTGGAACACGTCTTGAAAATCTTGGTATTCGTTTGGTAGAGTACTAGTCACACCTAGTACAATCGCTGCTGTACTGGGAGTAGCAGATGACCATAAGTCTGTTTTCCCCTTTTCTTGGTAATAACAGGTGCAAGCACAATCATCGGAAAAGGCCAACTTCCTGGCACGGCAATCTATTAGAGGGTTGTGAGCTGCCAACCATGGCATGCCTAAGATTAGTCGAAACTGAGGAGCTTTGATGAGATCGAATGCAATAGATTCTCGGTGTCCATCCTGGCACAGTAGGGTTAGTGCTCCTGTACATTGGGTTACTGGTCCGGAAGCTATTTCTGTCCCATCAACAGTAGTAACTTTTTCAGTAGTCGACTTAGAGCATAAGGGAAGCCCCATCTCTTCTGCCAGATCTTGGTCTACATAATTCCCAACTGCTCAGCTGTCTATGTATGCTTCGACAGCATGCATCCGAGACGGTTGTTGGTGATTGATCAAAATTACTGGTAATGCAAAGTGTGAGGTCTGTAGCTCATCCTTCTTGCTCGACAAGCGGACCTCTACGCTTGCCGGGCTTGGTAGTTTTCCGACTCCTTGTTATCTTCCTTCTCTGTGGCTCCAACAGTTCTCCTTGGTGGTTTCACTGGACATTCTTTGAGGAAGTTGCCTGATTTTCCGCAATATAAGCATAAATGCTGTTGCCTTCTCTTGTCTCTTTCAGTTTTAGTTAAAGGGGGCGCACACCTCCGATTTGCATGGGTTCTACCGTGTTTTCCAATGTACGTGGAACATTATCCTTTGACCGGACATGCACAGCTCGAGTGTCTAACCTTATCCGGTCCGCTTTTCGGTCTTGTCGTCTGCGATCTATTTGCAGCACAAGGTTTCTGAATTCTCCACAGACTTTAGGTGGGTTAGCCACTTGAGCAAAGACATCCTTTAGTTCCCCTCGTAGACCCCGATGAAATAGTGTGGTCCTTTTTTCCTCAGGCCACCCATCTTCAACGACTAGTCTGTTAAATGTTGCTATATATGTAAGCAAGTCTTGACTTCCTTGACGGAGTGACAAAAGTTTGTTGTCTAATGCTTGGCCTTGGGTATGACAAGCAAAGAGTTTTTCCATTTCCATCTGGAAACCCCCAAAGTCGTGTAACAACGGGTTATCCTGACTTACCAATGGTACCGACCAATCCACAGCACTGCCACTGAGATATGACAAGACAAAAGCAACCCGCGCTTGGTCGTTAGGAAAAGCCCCAGGTCTGCAAAGGAAATGAAGACGACACTGGTTCATGAACGTTGCATACTTCTTGGGGTCCCCTGTAAATCGTTCAGGTGGAGCTAAAGGAACTCCCCCAGAAAGGGTTATTTGTACTGGATTGGTGGAAGAAGTTGGTACAGGTGCTGGCAGAATGTTACCAGGCAATGGGGTATGTCCTGCCTGTGATTGGAGCAATTGTCTACTTATTTGATCGGTACGATCCTTCGTAACAATCAAATTCCTCCTAAGAGCGTTGGTTTCTTGCCTGGCTGAATGTACTTCAGCACGTAATTGTCCCAACAACTGAACTAACTGGTCAGTCTCTGAAGTCTCCATGACACCCAGGTGGATAATATTATTGAGGCTTTGCGTTCTGTTACGCTCACCTGGTATCCATGGGGACGCCACCAGCCCTGGTTGGATGATTTGCACTCTCGAACCCTCTCCCGGTCCTTTGGTAATGCCTCTGGTTAAAGATGGGTCTGCAATATAGGAGAGCTGGATTCAATACCAGATTGTCTGTTTTCCCACCTCCATTGGCCTCAACTCCTTCCTCCCCCTTGGGCCTTCTCCTCACCTTATTGTAAAAGGTGGATTCCCCGTCCTGCTCCTCGTGGCAGGGGCGCATAGATGTGGGGGCGAGCAGCGACCAAGTTACTTCACTGGTGCAAGCCTCCCCAGCCCCCGTGGGAATCCAGGCCTGCTGCGACTCCGTAGGTTTGCTGCTTTACAGTCTTTATATGCAGTTCTTATGTTCCTCTTAGTTGGAATAATGTCTTGCTTCTTTTCTTTTAGGTATGTAAAGGTATTTTGGTGTAGTCATGCAGTTGGAAGATGAGCATGGGCCGGTAGGCGAAAGCGCGGTGTGCGCAATGCTGTCCGGTGAGTAATGCGCGATGCACGGCGCTGTTTCGCCTTTTATATTGCTAACCTGTGTCTTTTCTCTCCTTGCAGGTTGCAATGTTCCTCGCCGAGCGCCGTAATGTTCCAGCAATGATACTGACCAGGAGATGACTACCCAGGTAAGAATTGTGTGGCTTTCTTCATTCGGGAGGAAACGCTTACTAATGCTGTCTTTCTTTCTCCTCTTTCCAGGTTATGGTATTCCAGGATGCATGCGGTGCCAAATGATGGAGTTCGTACCTTCAGGTGAGTGGAACTGAAGTCAGCGATGGATTAGGATACTGTTCCAGGTAAGTTTCGTAGTGTTCTTTCTCTCTCTCTGCAGGTCCTTGGTTTCAGGTAAGCTGGCATCAAAGAACTGGACACGGTGAGCGTTACGCTGCCCGCAGCAGAATAACGCAAGGCATGTTCTGCTGTTTGGGTGTGGTTTAAATAGTCTCAGGTAAAGTAGTCCAGGTAAAATAGTCCCAGGCCTGCCACACCCAAAGTAGTCCAGTTAAAGTAGTCCCAGGCCTGCCACACCCAAAAAACTAGACCGCATAGCTCAGTTCCTTGTAACTGAGCTATGTGTGTGCCTCCATGTTGGCAGAACCCCCTCCCCCCCAAATTAAATAGTCCCAAGTAAATAGTCCCATTCTAATGTTAGTCATCATGATGGTTATGAGCCTGGCGCCAAAGGTGCCAGGATTGACTCCAAGAGAGTCTTCAGTGATGTTTTAAGGCCTTTGACCTGGCCCTAACTGGAAGGCTGACTTGCCAGTGTGGGCCAAGGGCAAGGGTCATGACAGGGAGCCACGAATGACTCCACTTTTGGAGAGATAGACAACAACTCTCTATTACGGTTATGTTACCAGATGTGCTCTGGTGGGGCGATTGGTGGCACTGGTGAAACAGTACCTGCGAAGGACTTGAAATCTACGGGCGATGACGACCAGTACGCTATTCCACCTCCCCTTCCTCCACCTACGGCCCTAAAACCAAGGGTTTTGTTGAAAGAGCCTGGGCACCACTCCAGTATTGTTAGCTCCTCGTTGATAGTACCGGCAGAAGAAGCGGGGCAAATCCGGGGGAAATGCTGTATACTACCCCAACACTGTTCACATCTCTTAACCCAAACTTTTTGGAAAATGTGGATGAGGAAGGGGGCGCTGCACCCCAAGGATGTTAAGGATTTTGGAAACACAAGTGCGGATTCAGGGGTGTAGATAACCCAGCTGGAAGGGGCCATTTCATGGGACGTCTTAAACATTGCAGTGAAAATCATGCTCAAACTGTGTGGTAGTACCCATAATGAAGTCCTTAAACAGGCGGAGCAAATGAAGCTGCTACAGGAAGAGTTGGCCAAATGCCTCGGGGTGATTCTGAGGTTGATGGAAGGCAGTGTGGCTGACCCTCAAAAGGAGATGGAAGAGGTTTTGGCCAATGTTGACCCGATATATCTATGCCTTCCCAGAGTTTGGACCATGATTCCTTTCGAGACCTTTGCTCAATCCCCTGAGAACTATCCAACGCACAAGCAGCATCGCTGTTTGAACAGGAAAAAGAAAAAAAGGAACTTGAAAGAGGTGGTGAACACAGCAATGACCTCAAGTGATCCCTCAGTGGCAGACTTACAATCACCCTCTATGTTAACATCACGGAATGGGCCGCGAAACCTCACCAAGCGTCGAAGTAAACATGCAGCACAGAGCTTGAAGCGCACCTCTGTGGGCGATGGCACTCTGTCTAATCGGCTAATTAAAGAACAGGCGGAAGTGGAATTGCTTTCGCAATTAGTGGCCTCTCTGGTGCAACAAGACAGTATGTGCGACGAGTTACCCCAGCCTACAACTCCTCTCCGTGATAGGAGGGCTGGTGCTCTATCGGGGAGGGGCAAGGGGTTGCAGCAGGGAAGGCACAAGCATGAGTCTCGACTTAACCCGATTGGATTTACGCAAAGTGTCTATTGTGAGAAGCAGGGGTGCGCAGAAGCGACTCCATATTAACAGAAGTGAGCTTCTAACAATTTGTGGTAAAATCCCCGCTTTGCGGATACTTAAAGGGGGGTTACTTGGAGACTCTTGAATCCACTGCTGCCTACCTGTAACTGCCTCACTGTTGCGCGCACTGGCCGATTCCCTGGTATTTTTAGGCTACGTTTTGGACAAGCCTATAACCCAGGGTAATGACGCATCAGAGTGTTGCTGTAATAAGGACGCTAAAGCCCTCCACAGGATTAGTACAGCAAATGTAAAGGATTCAGGGGAGTCAAAGTTTGACAATGCCCATGGGTGGAGGTGGTTGAAGGCCATGTTTGCAGGAGCCGAAGACCAATCCCAATGATCTCTGGCCCTGGTAGTTTGGAACACCAGAGGCCAATCCCACTTTCTGAAAGCGGGTCCTTCGTCAGAACTCTTGAAACAACACAAGGTGCTCATGCTTCAGGAAACCTGGTGTCATGATGCCTACCCCCAGGGACCCAGACCAAGACCAGCAACCCCGGAAGCAGGCATCAAGTTATCCCAAGCAAGCCCAACAACCCCTGCTAGGGGCTATTTGGGTCCAGTCCTGGCGCCTATGGCGCCAGGCTCATATGGAGAGTCAGTCCTGGCGCCATAGGCACCAGGCTCATAGATTAAAACTTACCTGATGCAGACCATGCTGCAAACTTACCTGATGCAGACCATGCTGCAAGAGCTCCAAGCCAAAAGAGGCTTGGAAGGGACTACTTTACTTAGGGACTATTTTTTACTCGGGCAGGGGTAGGGAGGAATACTTACCTGGGACTACTTTGGAGGCTATTTAAACCACGCCGAAGAGCAGCACACGCTTCGCGTTATTCTGCATCCAGCAGCGTAACGGTCACCGTGCCTGCAAGTCTGCATCCAGCCTTCTGCCACGCCCGCCTCGAGTTTGGAGCTCCTAGAAAAAGGTAGAAAGAAGGAGAAAAGGTTAGAACAAGAGCAATAACTTTGATCCTTACCTGAATTCCCGATCCATCGCGCCTTCGAGCTGGAAGAAAGAAGCTATGTATGCGCGTCGCCTCGCCTGCTGCAGCGCTGCGCTGAACTCACCGGCCTTCGCAGCATCTTCACATTCCACGGCATCCTCCTGCATGTTCCCGCCGCACTCCGGCACCTAAGGAGAAGACAAGAACAGCAAGGTGAGCCAAGGGAATACACAGAGGAATATTAGTTACCCCCCCCATAGACTTACCTGATTTTACCACCAGGGGTATTATTCCTCTTCACGTGTCGGCACAGCTTCCACTGCATTTTCGCCGAACCCCAGCCCCTAAGGGGAAACAAAAGGACAGCAAGGTGAAACAAAGGGACTAACAAGGGGAACCCTCCTCACAACAATAGACTTACCTGATTTTACCGCCGGAGGTATTATTCCCCGAGACTTCATACTTTCTCTCAGCGCCTGAATAAGGGAGAAAGCAACAGGTTACATATTGAAATTATTTTATCGAACTGTGTTGGAAAATACAAATCCTTACCAGAATACTACCAGTTGCCACGAGGGACTCTTCATTAGGGTCAAGCTGCAACCTGCAAGGAATCGCAAAAGAGTGAAAGTCAGGCATTTGAACTCTTACGAACTTTATACTTACAGCGTCTTGCCGGGAATCTTGGAGTCAATATTGTTCTGGAACTCACCAATTCCTTCGAGCCAGTGAAGTACCTGGTTATCAACGCGCCCCTGCGCTCAATGAAGGATGGAGAGCTCATCTTTTCAAACCATCAGGTGAGACTATAAGAGGGGACATCAAAGGTGATCTGTGGGGAGAACAGCGGGGTCGGGGGATTTACGCTCAACTCCACAGGTGGTTAATTCCCTTTCTCCATTTGCAGAAGAATATTCATACGGGCCAAGCAAACAAATCTAGGTGGGCCAGTCCAGTCCGTCATCTCGGCCCTACACGTCACATTGGTGGAGACCGCAGCTGTCCAGTTCCGATCGACGCCTCTGTGGGAGCCAGGTGAGCGGAACACCTGGCTGGTTGATCAATTTATACTAGACAGGTTTCAGATACATCAAATAAAGCAGAGAAGGGTCCAGTGGGGTGACCCCATGGGGGTTTGATGATTGGGGTAAATAATGTCCTATCCTCCCGGACAGATTATTCCGGTGTAAGAAGGTGGTAATGTGTGGATGGTTGAAATGATTGTGGGAGGGCAGGCCGAGTTGGTGAAGGTGTTTTTTATTAATGTGTATGACCCACCAGGAGGGCTGTTCACTGAGTCTATTTATGTGTACATTGATGAGGTGTAAACTAAGTGGGTGACAGGTAATATGGACGAAGATATAATTTTGGGAGGGGATTTGAACGTGAGGGTTGGTGAGCATTCCATACAGGGGGATGGGGATGGGGGGGGGACTTCAGTCAACTGCATGGAACTAAAAACTGTGAATGCAAAAGGGAAGAAATGGTTGAAGTTCCTATGCGATTGGGTCCTGGTGGTTGTTAATGGTAGATCTAAGGGAGATACACCTGGGAAACCAACTTGGCAGATGGCCAGCAGACGTGCCACCTTGGACTACACTGTATGTAATAATACGTTGGTGGAGAGAGTGCTTTTAATGTATGTGTCCCCTCAAGTGGCCAGTGACCACGTAACCCTAATAATTGAATGGGGTTTGACTATAAGCGCTCAATAAAAAAAGGGCCAGCAAAGCTTGAGAGCCTCACTAGCAGGACATCGACTCCAATGGTCAAACAGGAATGTGAGTAAGGCCTGCAAAATGTTAAGAAAGGAGTTTAGCGATCATAGGCTAGATCTATATACATGGGCTCCTAACAACATCGAAGTGTGGCTTAAATTCTTTTCCTATTACACAGGTAAAAGTAAGTGCATGAGCCTGATCGTAACAGGGAAGGAACATAGACATAGTTATGACTCCAAGATTAACAGGGCAAAAAGATTACTAAGAAGAAAATTATGGGCTGTCCGAATCTCAAATGTTTCCCCCAGTATGGTAATGAATGTAAGATTTCGCCTGAAGACCCAGTTTTATAATTGTGTAAGAAGAAGAACTTGGGAAGGGAAGCTGTGGAACTGGAAGTATTTGATTCAGACCCTACGGTTATGTAAAGCAGTGTCCATGTGGAGGATTCTGTTGAATGCCAGGAAACCAACGGACTCCCTGATCCTGAACCTGCAGTCTTCTAGTTTGCTCCTCCCAAACTCACCTTCATTGCCTCCAGGTGATCCAGAATGGGGCTGTAAGAGTTGTGAAAAGACTGAATCAGCGGGACCACGTCTCTGATGCAAGATGGAGCTTGCACTGGCTGCCTGTACAGGCTAGAGTGCGTTTTTGGGATGCTATTAATCACTCAGAAATGGCTTGTGGGTCAGATGCCTATCTATCTTATGGAAGCTGTAGAAAAAAAGCACAGTTTCAGACCCTTAAGATCTGATAACTCGAACCCCATAAAAACCAAACGTTGTTTTTGTTCATGTAACATCTATTTGTCCTGTATCTACAGGTTAGCGCCCTTAAACCTTCGGGCACCGGGAGCGTGGTACAAGTTAATTATTTTTTTAAAAAAAAATTTATTTTATTTTATAAAATCAAACAAACACACTACAACTGTTTCAAAACATAGAAAGCATCATATTCCAACACATTTTCAAACTCCCCAACTCCCCCCTCCCCCCTTAAACTAGAGCCGGTTCTCACATGTCGTTTACGGGAACATCATTGGGTGGCACAATACTTAGGCAGCCATCATCCGGGTCCTCTGTTTCGTTGTCACCCTGGTGAGGGTTTGCCAAAGAGGCCACCAATTGCCGCCAGGCCAGCAAGGGCCCTACCTCCTCCTCGCCCCCACTAGTGACCGCTTCAAACCAGACTACGGATTCAGCTTCCGCCCACCTCAAGAGGTCTGTCCACCATAACTCCACCCTAGGTCTGTGGGCCGCCTTCCAGCCTATGGCAATCCTACGTTTGGCCAAGACATAAGCCAGGTCCTTTATCTTGCTTATGTGTTTCAAATGCCGGGGCCTGGGGAAAAGCCCAAGCATGCATGACCAGGCCGATTCCACATCCAGCACCCCCCCCGCTGGCCAGTTTCGCCTTGACCTCGTCCCAAAATCTATGCACCTCCGGGCAAGCCCAGAACATTTGTAGCAATCCCGCATTCACCTCCCCACACCTGGGACATTGCTGCAAAGCTGATCCCCCAAACTTTGCAATCTTCCCGGGGGTTAAATAAGCCCTGTGGGTAATATACAGTTGAAGCTGTTGGAATATTGCGTTCCGGGACACCTTTTTGTGGTACCTCTGAGCCCGTTCCCACTGCCCATCCGTCATGGGTCCTCCCACCTCCTCCTCCCAATCTTGTCTCAATTGGAGCAACTCCTTCCCTGCCCTTACTCACAGGAGCTCATATATCCTCGAAATTTCGTGCCCACTCTCCGATACATCATACATGGTTTCCAGGGAGGCGTCTGGGTCTTCCGTTAGCACTGTCTCAGGCCATCTTTCTCTGAGTCGAAGGCCTTGACCGCGTCTAACGACACTATAGCTAGCTCGCCCGTGTCTTCCTCAGTTTGGTCTATGACATGGTGTAGCCTCCTGTGGTTATCGGTGATGTTCCTACCTGGAACATATCCCGTCCGATCTGGGTGTATCAGTTTCTTAATCACCCTCTTCAGTCTATTAGCCAGCACCGCCGTGAGTATTTTGCTGTCCTGGTTAAGCATGGACAACGGTCTGTAAGACCCGCGCTCCACGGCCGGTTTGCCTGGTTTCAGGAGTGGGATGATTACAGCCTCACGGAGGGACAACGGGAGTTCTCCCTTCTCATAGGCCTCGTTGAAAGTAGCAAGCAGTGGCAGAAGCAACTCTTGCTGGTATGTTTTGTAGAACTCGCTGGGCAGCCCATCCGAACCCGGATCCTTGCAAGTGGGCAAGTTCCGAATCACTACCTCCAGCTCTTTCGAGGTGACGGGTGCGTCTAACTCAGACCGTTCTAGATCATCTAAGGTGGGCAGCTTAATGTCCCCCAATGTGTCCAGTGTGTCTTGACCCATATCCTCCCCCGTGTCCTCATACAGGTGTCTGTAAAACTTAAGGAATTCCTCATTTACCTCTTTCTGGGTGTTGCATATGCAACCTCCCTCGCCCTGAATCTCACTAATCACTGATCGGGGGGTCTCACTCTTATACAGCCAAGCCAGCAGTCTGCCCGGCTTGTCGCCCCCTGCATGTATCCTCTCCGTATATTTCCTGTAGCTGAGTCTGCACAGTCTATCCCAGAGTGCGCTGCATGACAACTGTAGCTCCTCTATTTTGGTTCTGTTATCATAAGCGGTGCTCTCGCCACGCGTGAGCTCCTCTAGCTCCCTTTCCGCCTCCCGTAGCTCCCTTTCGACCCCCCCCCCTGTAGCCCCTTAGCTTGGGAAATAGCTACCCCACGCATCACCACCTTAAACGCTTCCCACAGTGTGCCCACAGAGTTTACGCTTCCCATATTTGTATCAAAGTATTCTTCAATGGCATCCCTCAGGCCCTCCCGAAACCCCTCATCCTGCAGAGCCTCAGTCCTACGTCTCCATGTAGGGATCCGCGGTCGTGGGGGCTGGTGTCTCGAGTCTACCACCAAGGGCGAGTGGTCCGACAGCACTCGGGCCTTGTATTCCGCTCCTTCTATATCTCTCACTATCTCAGCTGTTACAAACACGTAGCCTAACCTTGTGTACAAATCATGTGGCGCTGTGTAGTGTGAGTACTGTCTATCCGTGGGATGTAGCCTTCTCCATGCATCCTCTAGGCTTAGGTCTTTCAGTAAGGTACTCAGCGCTTTAGCCGCCGGTGCCGTTTTTCCTGCCCTGTCCTTGGACCTGTCCATTCTGGGGTCTACGGTACAGTTAAAGTCCCCCCCCCATACTACCGTACCCCCTGCCAGGGGGCCAAGTTTACCGTAGAGGGTCCTAAAGTAAGCCGCTGTATCGCTATTGGGGGCATACAAATTTATGATGTGCACTTCTCTGTTTTCCAAGAGACCCGTTACCACCACCATGCTACCCTCCGGGTCCACTGTAGAATCAAGCACCCGAAACGGCACGTGGGGCGCCACCCAGGTGACAACCCCTCTGGCATACGCCGAGTATGCCGCCCCCACAACAGTGCCCTTCCATTTCCTCCCGACCACCTCCAGCCTTTCCATAGTGAGGTGGGTCTCTTGCAGCAGGGCTATGTCTACGTGCACCCTTTGTTACGTTTAAGGTAGCTGTTGAGGCCCCGTACATTCCAGGTCACGATTCTGAGATTACCCGATGCCATCCGGTCGGTCTATCTCCATCCCGCCCCTTCCCATAATGTTCCCCACGTAGGATCGTTTCCTGGCTCTTTCCCTTCTCTTCACTAACAGTACCCCCCGCCCCCTTCCCCAACCTCACACCACTGCACATAACCCCCCCGCCCCCCGCCAACCCCCAACAATAGCCCAGCTCCATCCCTGGATCTCAGGCCTACCCACGTCTGGACCCGTCTCGTGACCAAGAACAAGTACCCCACGGGGTGTCACCAATCTAACAGTGACCTAACTAAATATACTACTATCGGGTGCAGAGGTTGCTCCCCAGGAGCTCCCAGTCATCTATTTAGGAGAAGTGAATTCAACGGGACCCGCCGGCAGATGCTGTGACTCCCTCCATACAAGCACAATATCAAACTATATTCCAGTCCCAATGTCATAGCTATGGCCTCACGGGTGCCTCTGCCACGTGCTACTTATCTCCAGCCGCTTCTGTCCGGGCATCCGATTCCTGAGGTCGACCTTGCATATCCAACCATTCCATCGCTTCGCTCGGCGTCTCAAAGCAGAAGGATCTGTTCTTATAAAACACCTTTAACCTGGCGGGGTAAAGCAACATGTAGCGGTGGCCTGCTTCTCTAAGCCTCCTCTTCACCGTTCCAAAGTTCATTCGACTCCGTTGTACGAGCAGCGTATAATCCAGATACGCCGTTATATTCGCTGACCCCCTTTCTATCGTGCCTCCTTTCCGGAAAAATTTGAGAATCTTCTCGCGGTCACGATAGTTCAAGATCTTCGCGATCAACGGCCACGGGGGGGCTCCTGGGGCCGGTCTCCTGGTCAGGGCCCTGTGCGCCCTTTCGACCGCGAACCCCTGGGTCAGCTCCCCGCCTGTAATCTCCTGCAAAAGCATGGTTTCAACGAAATCCGTGGGGTTCGATCCTTCCATTCCCTCCGGTACCCCCACTATGGGAATGTTGTTGCACCTGGCGCGCCCCTCTGCCTGCTCTGCTCTGTCCTCCAAATTGCCCACTCATTGCATGAGGGCATGAAGCTCCTTAGCGTGTGTATTGCACGCCTCCGTGGTCGGGCCCAACTCCTTCTCCAGTTCCCCAGTGCGCTCCGCGATCGTTTGCACATCCTGGCGCAACAGGTTCACCTCTTCTCGGACCGCTCCTATCTTAAGGTTTAGGCCCTCTTGCAGCTCTTTCATGGCCAGGCCCAGCTCCGTCTCCCAGGCCACCTTCAAGTCGGCAATTGCTGCCAGCACCTCCTGGATAGTACCCGGTGGGTCCGTCGCTGCTGCGGGGGTTTCTTTGCTCTTGTCCCCTTCCGCGCCCGAGGGCGACCTAGCGTAGGTCTCCATCGTGATCCGGGGTCGCACTACCTTGGAGGACATCCTGCTGCGTCGGTTGGGCCCACGCGCCCAGCTGTATCCTTGCGGGGTTCGCTCGCCGGCCTCTTCACAGCGAGGTTCCGCTGGACCCGGGTTCACTCTGCTAGCCCACCACGATCCAGGGCCTCTTCAGTGTGGGCTCGCCCTTATGTTCCTGCCTTCTGCCGGAGGCGCATGCGACCCGTCTGTCTGATTGGGCTTGCCCACGTTCCGACCAACTTCCTCAGCTCATCGGACCATTTATGGCCCTTTGTCCACAGGCGGCCATCTTGGGTGCTCCCCTTCCTTTGCGCGACCGCCACCTTCTTCAGAGTCTAGTTCCGTGGATATGCAGTCTTGCTGGTGGGGAGGGCACTCACCATGTGCCCCCCACTTTCATACGCCTTTGGTTACACCGTGGGCTCAAAAGTCTGCCAAAAACCATCAGTTCTTCCCAGGATCAGGATCGGATCATCGGGAGCTCCTCCAAGGATCGTCCTCTCACGTAGCCATCAAGCCACGCCCCCGTGGTACAAGTTAATTAACATGATATAACATAACAACCCCATTGCAGAGGGGGTTTGGATTTCCCATGTTGAGAGTAAAATGTTCACAGTTATGGAGCCTAACCCTCTGATTGAACTTTTTGAGACCAGATGGCCCATTACCTTTACCCGATATAACATAGGTAGTCATTTGCGTGCTCTAAAGGATTGTAGAGCGCTGGTGCCGAATGGGCTTTCCTCAGCTGTGTTGAAGAATGATCCTATTCTATGGGCCGATGTCTTACACCCACTATTCACTAAGGTGTGCCAGGATAAAAGCATCCCTGATTCCTGCAAGAAGGCTATTCTGGTCCAGGTTTTCAAGGGTGGGGATCATTTGGTCCCTGACAGCTACAGGCTCCTGTTGTTACTTTATATAACTGGTAAGGTGTTCGCTACTTAAGTGCTGGAACACCTGCAAGCCTGGGTTAGTGAAGCCAATATTCTCCATCCCTGCCAGACTGGGCTTAGACCCAGATCAGGTAAAGTCCATAATCTTTGAGTAATGGACACCCTAATTACCCAAGCTAGAACTTCGGCAGGCCCCTCCTTGTATATTGCATTTGTCGATTTCCGATCGGCTTTCGATCAGGTGAACCATGGTTTGCTGTGGAGAAAGCTGCGGCAGTGGGGGTGCCCCAGCTGGGTCCTGGAGTTCATCAGGGATCTGCATGAGGACAGCACTGCTGGATCAGATTGAGTGGTCAGGGGGATCATGTCCAATGCAATACGCATAAATACGGGGTTGAGGCAGGGGTGTATGCTGGCCCTACTACTTTTTAACATCTATGTGGCAGATCTATTGGCCAGACTGTTGACGAGAACCGGCTGTTCCCCGAAGATTGGAAACATCAGTATTGGTGGCATGTTATACGCTGATGACCTGCCATATTTGATCACATGGTTACGGGTCTGAAGGCGATGTTGGAGTTGTGCGCTTATGCTGTTGTATTTAAATTGTCAATTAACCTTGGTAAAACCAAGGGGATGTTAGTATCCTCTAGGACAATTTGTAGGGTGAAGCTGTCAACCTCAATGGGGACCATTAATCACATAGATGGATACAAGTATTTGGGGTTGGAGATCTCTGGGATTCATGGACATACTAACATCATAGCCACTAAGGTCAGTAGCACCAGGCAAATAACTGGGGTTTGCAGGAAATTCATCAAGGTTCACTCAGGCTTCACACTATCTGCGGTTCTAACACTCTGTGAGCAATGGTTATGCCCAACAGTATTGTACAGGCTTGATGCCCTAGCGATGAAAGATCTGAAATGGCTGAATGGGGTGGAGGCTAGATTTTGGAGATCTGTATTAGACTTACCCAGATCAACTTCTGGTGAATGTATCCATTTGGCACTGGGACTTATATCCCTTAGATCCCAGCTTTTAATACGAAGAGGTTGTCTGATGCTGAAATCTAGAACCTCCCCCGCCTGTCCCGTTCTGAGCATTTTGGAAGCAAGTTACGAGCTCAAACGGGCTGATGGTAATAATTCCGCCCACGTTCTATTATTTCATGAGCTCTGTGAGGAGGTGGGGTGGCAATCCGATTATGATCGCTGTGCCAACTTTGAATCCTTAAAAGGCTCCTTTAAGCGCAGGAAACAGAAATATGATTGAGGATGTTAACTATAACCACCTTAGTACTCTGAAAAGCTGCTTAAGTGGTGCGCCTGTGGTACATTGGTACATGAAGCCTGAGTCTTACCTGGAAATCTGTCCCGACCCGAAGGTCCCTAATTTTTACCTGCGTCTGCGTATGAATAAATTGCCGTTACTGTCTATTTGTGGTGCATGGAAAAAGATCCCCCATGAGGCCAGATATTGCGGGACATGTAAAATTGTTACCAACCATGAGACAGTAAAGCATGTGCTGACAGAATGCCCAAGACTTGGGTCCCTGTATATGGTTGCCTTGGGACATCTTGTACATAAATTAGATACCATTAAAAGTGAAATGTTTTGGGTGTTCTGTGTTAAAACTACATCAATGTCAGCAGTGTTGGCCGTCTTTATGGTTTGGAAGACTATAAAGTAATTGCACCTTCATTAACTGTTTTTCCCAACAACTCGTCCAACCTTCATGAATAACAACCTTGCCTACTAAAAGTACTTCACCATTACCACATATCCCTACTAACTTTCTCTTACAATTACAAGAAACAAGCACATTGCTGAAGAGTACCCTTCACATCCTACAAAGTAAGCAGATTAATGTAACATGTATATGTATGTAATTACAACACCACAGTTCCACTATATATTACCCCAGACTACTCTTTTCAAACCAACATTTCTTTCACTCTAGCTCATTATATTGCGTCATTCACACTCTTCCTATTCCCATCTAAACACCTCCATTGCAACACCCACTGTTTTCCTGAAAACAGTACAATCTCCCTACTGTTTCAATCACACCACAACTACCTTACTCACTAACCCAATGCCATCACACCTCTACAGACTCTTACTGTCACAACCTTCCCGCCCACACCTGATATGCCACCTCACAATCAAACAGCACGGTATTAAGCTCTTCAATCACACCCACACATCCACAATACATGCATATACATTGCACAACTTTCAAACCCAAACTTTCTCTTTTCACAACAGACACAACAAAATGCCTACTAAAAAGCAACTCTGCAGAAAAGAAAGGAAAAATAGAACAGATAAGAATAAAACCAAACCATATGGTCATCCACCTCTAAAACAATTTATAGAAAACATTAAAACAAAAGAGCTAGTAACCTCACTCAACAAAACTAAACCCGCCATGACTAAAAAAGGTAAGGGCCCTCTTGCAAAAACTAAAAAGAAAAGCAGACCTGCTAACAAAACTAAGACTATATCTACCAGTCTTAAGGTAGTCATGGTAAAGCAATCCAAATAATGTATGTTTCAAAAAATGTTCCACCGTAGATTTCTTCACAATCTTATAAAAACAACTGAAAAGTCACACTCTACCTTCAAAAACGACAGCAAGAGACCAATCCTCAGAACTCTAATTGACAGATCATTTCTACTAAAGAGAACATTGTTTATATTGATTTTACACAAAATGAAACCACTAACTAAATTAATCAATACATTACAAAAAAGTACTTCTAAACATGCACAGTGTCAATATAGAGACCTTTCCAAACTTCTGTGATGGGGAATGGATTCACACAAGCAGAACGGAACCATATTTCAATGAAGAATCTTATAAAGAAGAACAAAAAAAAAAAATTGCCATAGACAATAATGGTTGACGGTATGAAATCGTAGAAGACACCATTAAGGCAAAAGAAACCCTAATAGAAAACATTTCCCAAACAAACTTTCAACCAAATATTCCTTTCACCCAAATAAATCATCCAGTGTACAAACGGACATGGAGCTCAATGTGTAACGTACGTCAACAATCATTTAAATCTTTACAACAATTCCTCAATCACTATGTGAAACTAACAGACAAAGTTAAAATTAAAACTTTACAAACTATGGACTCTTGTCCAGTGGGCAGCCACACTGGAATTCGAGGACAGTCATTAGCCTGCATTTAAGGAACTGCTTGCAAACCTTCTACCACATCAAAATGTTAGCAATACATAATTCTGCTATATGTATCTTGTGCATAGACTATACTATGCAAACTGTCCTGCTCTAGAACTGCACAATTTAAATAACATTCTCCTACATGGAACAGCCAAAGTACTTCTTCAAGAAATAGAGCACAACCAAAGTAAATACTTTGGAACGGAAGTTGATTTACACAATTCTGTAACTTTAGAAAACATTACCGCAAACCTCATGAACACCAGCATCATAACAAAGACATACAAAAAAGAAATAGCTAAGTTACAAAACAGATCTGCTGAATACCAGACCAAGTATATATCTGTTGTCGCAGAACTTTTTTATAAAAAGAGCACAACAATAGTAGATATAACCTGCAAAACAGAGGACAATGAGGAATCCCAATGGTTCCAATTAGCTTTATATCTAACAGCAGAAACTAAATAAAAAATAACTGACCCCTGAATCGTTTGCACGTACTGTAAAACAAAGCTTGACAATAACCAAATGCCATCACGTGCTATCACTAATAGCTTTGAAATATTCCCACTTCCAAAAGCTCTCCAACAAATAAACATGTATGAGAACATTATAATCCAAACAGTACACCCATTTCAAGATATAATACACCTTTAACCAAAATCGGACAAATTACCGCCATCCGAGTTACTAAAAGGCATCCGTTGCAAAGTAGTATATTTGTCATTTGATCTCAAAGAAAATGTAAAAACTCTATATGTACAACGACCAATAGACCAATCTTTGATTGTACTAGTTAATGGTGTACCAACAAAAGACAACAAAATTTGGCAACAACCAGTTGACTTAACCAAAGTTGGACAAGCCCTACAATATCTAAAAGAAAACAATGAATACTACAAAGATATAAACGTAGAGGAAAACTTGAGAGAAACCACCCAAATAATTCAACACTCACCAGCAACTGGCCAATTTGATTGGGTAGATCCTGTTACTGCAGCCAACATTTTAGACGAGTGTACAATTCACCCACTACACTCCAAAGACACCATTGAAGCTGCATTAGAAACATTTCAAATGCATCAACCAAAGCATCCCCAATGAGCATATGGGAAAAAAAACTGTAGAAGCACATTCTTTTCCTCTACTCTATCCTACAGGAAAAGGTGGAAGATATGATGAAAGGTCCACACAAATTAGTACATCAGAATACGGCTCTTTAAGAATGTATTCTGAAGACCTCAGATTCAGGCAAAATGTTGAATACATTTTCCACCTCCTCTTCGAACATAAACTGGCAACTCTATTTTGCACATTCATTAAAAAAAGGCTGTAACTTTTTAAACATGTCCGCTACACAACTGCTTCAAAAGATAAAAGACAATGATAAAAGACAATGATGAAGTTTTGCAGTCAAGTATCACAAATCTCTTAGCAAAAATGTATGGTACAAAAGAATACTGGTTCTGACATCACGCTGATGTACGTTGTATGCTAAGGGTCCCAGGCCTACCCACATGGTTTGTTACTTTAAATTGTGCAGAGTATGCATGAGATGACTTGCACGACTTCTTATGCACTCTAAGCCAAAAAAAAGGAATAGATATAAAACACCAGGAGGACTCTGTTCTCTTGACCCCGTCAATGTATCAAGGTACTATCACCATTGCTTCATTGCCATGCTGCACTTTATCTGCAATAAAACTGCCCATCCGCTCAGAGAAGTGCAACACTTATTTTGGACAAAAGAATATCAATCCAGAGGGGCACCACACACCCACATGCTTTTGTGGATTAAATATGCTCCTACATTTGGACATGATACTACCTGCGACATCCCTTCAAAAACCTACACTTCCAAAAACCTAAGTGTGGCAAACACTGCCAGCGTAGATATAAAAACAAAAGCAAATACTATAGCAACAGCCAGGACATTTTAACATTTAAAAAAAACTATTTAATTGACACATACTACCCAAACAGAAGTACTTGTTTGGAAAACACGTGTCTGTACGACACTGCCCAGAACTATACCTACAAAAACAATGTCACACCAAATGAGACAACCAGCAAATATGAAGTCTCAGATTGTGAAGGAAGCCTAGTGAAACTCACCAAACCCACTCTAAATAATCATATAAAGTTATTTAAATCTCCACAATATAGATAACTGTATTACATGGCTCTACTCCAACTTTTTAAACCTTAGAGAAAAGAAGAAGAAGATGACCATGACTCGTTTGAAGCTGCATTCAAAGCAAATGAGAGCAGTATAACAACTTACAATTTCAAACAATATAAAGAAATGTTGGACAATGCACACCAACAAGAGGAAGAAATGGAAACTCAACTAGATAGACACTCCTGAGGGCAATCAACCTTCCCTTATAGGAAGCCAACAGCCACTTGGAGAACCACTGATTCTAAATGAATCGGAAATAGCCATGACTGATGTAGAAAATACCATGTATCAATAAAAACAATCTGAGGAGGACTTCTCAGTGCTCAAATCACAGCTAAATGATGAACAACTCACCATTTATCTAGAAGTCACTCAAGAAATTGAACATGGTTTTAAACCTGAAACTAAAACCTTTAGCTGTAAAAATTATAAAAATTATAAACCTCAGCTCCTGTATGGAAGTGGTGAAGCTGATTCTGGTAAAACATATTAAAATAATCAGCACATTTCTACAAAACTTAACACACAACAAACTTTCGGCTGTAGTAACAGCCCCCAGAGGTTTAGCTGCCTACAACACAGGAGGCATAACTTTACACTGACTACTGCTCATCCCCGTAGAACACCAAAACAAATTAGAATACTATAAATTATCAGCAGAAGCTGCTATTGAAGTACTCAGAATTCTGAAACAAATGAAAGTGCTCCTTATAGGGGAAGTAAGCACAGTTTCCAACCTCATGCTGGCTTTAATCTCAGAATGCAAAAAGTCCTAAAAACCAACTAAGCAGAACTGTTTGAGGGAAACATGTTATTGTTTTCAGAGACCTTCTACAGTTAACACCAGTAAAAAGTCAAACTATTTTCAAAACATTATGGCACAGAAATGCTGCAATACGCTCGGCAGCATTGGAAATGTAAATCTCTGGCAACATTTTCACTACAGAGAACTAACTCAAAGCATGCGTCGAACTGCAGACCTTACCTATGCTAACATTTTAAAAAGCATTAGAACTGGTCTGCTTACTAAAGATGCAAAATCCATCTTAAATAATAGACTACTCCATGAGCTACATGGACAAAATACATCTTCTCCTGATGTCATGGAACAATTAACTCAACAAAATATAAAATTAATCTCCTTAATGCCAACCCTTGCAAGCTGTAGTCAATTCAATGAGACATGTTGATAAAAGAAATGGAACTCATACTACATATCAGCTCCACAGACACACTAGAAGTGCACAGCATGACACTTCCTATTTGCTGACAGCAAGCAACAGCACAACTATATAGCTTAGAAAAACCTATCTCCAACACAGCTGAATTGAATGGAACGGGCTTGGCAAATTTACCCCCAGCTCTGAGCTCGGGTAAATCTGCCACGATTTTGCTGATTTTTGGTGCTATTACTGTCGGCAGTAAAACCGCCAGTGGTAATAGCGCTGAACATTCCCCATTGGCCCGTGATCCAGCGCTAATAGCACCAGGGGCTTGCTGGTAACGATAATAGCCCTGACGGTAATACCGCCAGGGTTACCGCCCAACTCGTGATGAGGCCCTTTGTGTCTAAAATGCAGAGTAGTTCTAAAACATTACCTTGACGTGGACCACGTTTTAGTCAATGTAGGAATTGGTAAAGTTGTTGGCTTCCAAACATATCCACATGACAACAACATTCAGTTTATCAACATCCACATTGATAAACTTGCAGAAGTTAAAAAAAATGGCTGCACAATAGCATGTTTCCTCCTTTTCAAAGACATGTGCGTACGCAGAGAACATTTTTCTCTTTCTCTTGCATATGCTGTCACTATTCACAAATCACAAGGTCTAACCCTAAATCAAGCATTGATTGACATTGGCAGCACAGTCTTTAAAGAAGGTATGAGTTACGTAGCACTTTCACGTCTGTGTACACTCAGTCGTCTATTCCTATTTAACTTTGAGGCAAACAAAGTCAACACTGACATACCTTGTATCCTGGAATACAACAGGCTACGTGCACTATTGACCTCCCATCTAGATATATGTACCCTGTACCTCAAAAAAGGAAACCTCAAAAAGCAAAGCTAATACAAACAGAAGCTATAACAGTTCTCCCAACAATACCACTAAAGAAACATCGACCAACTCCTTCTGCATCAAAGAATACAACCACAAAACTGGCTATTAAAAAGTCAACTGGATGCCCATCAAAAAACAAAGACACAATGTCTCTTCTCCAGAACAATCTGCAGGCCCATCAAACGATCCATAAACAGAACTCTCTGGTCCATTTAAATTCAGTAACACAACTGGAGTAAATTGTTATGCTAATGTAACAATCAATCTTCTCTTCCATTTGCCGGCAATTGTTCACAACACTTACTTAATGGCTCAGACCATTTCTGTTTGCAAAAATGCCACAAAAAATCATAACAACACTTACAGTGACTCAGGTAAAAGGCAAGAATTGGACTACTTTGCAGGAATGGTAATGTTTACCATAAACACACAGGAAGATCCACAAGAATTTTGAATGTACTTACAACAAGTACTGAAAACCAAAAACATCCCTATAAATGAAATCTTCCAGATTTCATACACGTGGAAACATACATGCACTCTCTGCAACCATGTTTCACAAGAGCACATCCCTATTTATTTTTAAATATCTTTATTGGCCTTTATAATAGGTACAACAGCAGTGAGGCAGAGAGTGCCAACTGTAGCATAGAATTAATTTGTCTGAATAAGACAGTCATTCATTGAGCAATAAACAACTGCAACATAAAGTATTTAACAGTAACAACAAATGTCTCCAAGTGGTCGGCAAATAATTCGATTTGAGAGGGTCAACACGGGAAGGGAAAGGGAGGTGTACAAGAAGAGGGGGGACCGGGCAAGTTCAGGTGGTGGTCTATTCAGGAGTCTCATGTTGAGTAGGTCGGTAAACATAGGGGTGAATTGTTCAAGGGGTTTTTTCATCATTGGAGGGGTGTAACAGAGCCCACGTGAGGGCCTTCCAAGCTTCCAGTGCCTGACTCACGTCCTCAGGGGACCTGGCAATGCCTTCTTCCCAGGCCGAAGTCTCTGCCCCGTCCCAATGTTCCAGTTTTTATGCGCCATGCGTGGAAACATGGGCCATCAGGTCGCTTCCACGCCATGGCGATGGTTCTTTTGGTGAGGACGCAGGCCAGGTCCATGAGCTTTACTGTGTGCTTCATTTTAGCCAGTCTGGGGTAAGTCCCTAGGAGGCACACTGCGGGGGTCCACTTGTACCTGGTCATGCCATCTCTCCTACAGGTTCGTTCTACTTTGGCCCAAAGTTGTCGGGCCTTGACGCATTCCCAGAACATGTGCATTAGATCTGCTTTATCTCTGTTCCACCATGGGCAGTTATGCTGGGGTTGCTCATAGATCTTCGCTATTCTGTGCGGTGTTAGGTACGACAAAATACAGTATGTTGAGCTGGATCAGTCTGAATCTGGAGTTCCTGGAAACCTCTTTAGGGAACGCCAGTGCTCTTTCCCATTCTCTATCGGTCATTTCTCGCCCTAGGTCACTGTCCCATTTAAGTTTTAGCTCAGGGCTGCGGGGATTAGGCCTGTCCATAAGGTGACAGTATATTTGAGAAACAGGTCTCCACCCCTCTCCCAGGCTGTACAGAAGTGTTAGGAAGGGGTTGGGCCTTCAGGCCAAGTGTCCCATTTGGTTTGCGCTAGTTTCCGGATCCTTGGGTACCAAAGAAATTGGCCAGCAGGTATGCCGTCTACAGATTGCAAGGAGGAGAAGTCTCGGAAGGAGCCTTTGTTATATAAGTGCCCCCAGGTGTACACTCCCAGCCGTTCCCAATATCTAATGGTTGCTAGATCAACACTGTTCTGGCTGGAAAGGAGCAGAATGTCTGGGGTAAATGCGTGCTTCAGGTAGAGGAGCGATTTAGTTCTGTGCCATATTTGTTTTCCTAGGGCGGCCAAAAAGGGGGTCTCGCCTGTGAGGTGTTGGGGAGCCCAAATGAGTTCCTACAAGAGCACATTGTCATGATGCCTACCCCCGGGCATCCGGATCGTGTCCATCAGCCCCGGGAGCAGGCATCCAGATACTCATTAAAACCCCAACAGCCCCGGCTGGGGGCTGTTTGGATTCAGTCCTGGCGCCATAGGCGCCAGGCTCATAGACTTTACTTACCTTATGCAGACCATGCTGCAAATGAGTCCAAGCCAACGTGAGGCCTGGATGGGACTATTTTATTACAGGAACTATTTTTCACTCGGGTGTGGTTCTGGGGAACTTCTTACCTGGGACTACTTTGCAGGCTATTTAAACCACGCCCGAACAGCAGCCCATGCTTCACGTTATTCTGCATCCAGCAGCGTGATGCTCACCGTGTCTGCAAGTCAGCATCCAGTATTCTGCCACGCCCGCCTCGAATCCGGAGCTCCTAGACAAAAGGAAAAGAAAGGAGAAGAGGTTAGATCACGGACATTATTTGATTCCTTACCTGATTCCGGACCTAGCACATCTCCGAGCCTGGAAAGGACATTATTTCAGCACGCATCACTTCGCCAGCAGCAGCGCTGCGTTATACTCACCAGTCCACCGCATCTTTCGACTTTGCACTGCCTCCATCATTTTCTTCGTCGAAATCCAGCACCTGGGGGTGAAAACAAAAGGAATAACAAGGTGAGCCGAGAAAACCGACAAAGACAATCTCTTTGCCACCATAGGCTTACCAGCTTTACCACCGGAGGTGGTATTCTTTAATTCACTGCATCTTCCTATGCCGCACCTATAAAGGGAGAGAAAACAGCAAGTTAAACTCATGCAACTTTTACCGGACAGTGTTTGGTAATACAGACTCTTACCTGAATGCCATCAGCTGCCTCCAGGCAATATTCTATTGGACCCAGCTGCAACCTAACGAGGGAATGGAACGAGAGTGAACCTCGGACATATTGAACTCTTTGAACTTTATAGATACTGGAGTTAATATTCCTCCGCAACTCCTCCAGTACCTTCAACCCAGTGAAGTAACTGGTATCTACGCACCCCTGCATGCCATGCAGGATGGAGAGCTCATCATTTAAAAACATAAGGTGAGATTACCAAAAGGGGATATTGGAGGTGATTAGTGGGGAGAAGGAGAACTGTTGGGGGGCCATCACTAAAGTCCACGGGTGGCTAAATCCCTTTCTCCACTTGCAGGAGAATACTTCTACAAGTCCAGCAGACAAGATTAGGCAGGCCAGTCCAGACTGTCATCTCTTCACTACGCATCACGTTGGTGGAGACCGCAGCTGTCTGGGTCCGATCGACGCCCCTGTGGGAACCAGGTTAGTGTAACAGAACGCGAAGCCTATCTACAAATCCCCACCCGGGCGTAATGGAGACCTCAGAAACCGAGCAACTAGCCCAATTGTTAGGAGAACTTAGGGCAGAAGTGCACTCCGCGCGCCAAGAAACTAATGCCCTCAGGAGAGAACTGATTGTGTCAAAGGAGCACACTGATGATCTTGCCAGACAACTGCTGCAAAACCAAGCCGGGAAAACACCACTACCTGGTCTTGGGGGGAATTCAACCCCCGTTTCATCGAGCAGCCCTGTGCAAGTGGTTCTACCAGGGAGCATTCCTTTAGCTCCACCCGAACGCTTTTCTGGGGACCCGAAAAGGTTTGCTGTGTTCATGAACCAATGCCGCTTGTACTTTTTATGCAGACGAGGAGCTTTTCCAAACGACCAAGCCAAAGTAGCCTTTGTATTGTCATACCTTAGTGGCAGCGCAGCGGATTGGTTAATTCCATTGGTCAACCAGGATGACCCTCTTCTTCGGTATTTTCAGAGTTTTCAATTGAGCATGTAAAGATTATTCGCCAGACATTCACAGGGACAGGCCCTGGATAACGAACTTCTATCCCTACGACAAGGAAACCAGGACCTGCTAACTTATATCGCAACCTTCAATAGGTTGGTGGTGGAAACCGGATGGCCAGAGGTAAAGCGAATTACATTATTTCATCGTGGACTTTGGGGTGAACTCAAAGATGTTTTGGCCCAAGTTGTGAACCCACCTCAGGATTGCGCAGAATATATAGACTTAGTGGTCCAGCTAGACCACTGACTTCAGAATAGAAAAGCTGATCGAGCTAAGTTCGAGAATCGGGTATTGGTTAAACCCAATGTAACTCCCAAAGGAACAGATGCATCAGAACCAATGCAGATTGGGGGGGGGGTTAAGGGACCTTTAACTCAAAAAGAAAGAGAAAGGAGACGACAGCTGCAGTTGTGTCTGTACTGTGGGGCCTCAGGACATTTTCTACGGGATTGCCCTATAAAACCATCCAAGAAAGTAGTCAGAGTTGCTGATAGAAATCAAACAGAGTCTGATTCGGGAAACGGCCACGCCCGACAAGCATAGAGGTCCGCTTGCCGAGCTTAAAGAAGGACACTCAGACCTCGCACCTAATAATACCAATGGTCCTTATTGATCCAAGGCAGCCATCACTTGTGCACGCAGTTAGGGCATACGTTGATAGCGGGGCCGTAGGAAACTATGTGGACCACGAATTGGCTTCTAGGATGAATCTACCTCTCTGCAAAAAGACCACTTCGGATGTTATCACCACAGTCGATGGAACTGAAATTGCCTCTGGGCCTGTAACTCATTCCACCACAGAGATGGCACTGTTGGGTCAGGATGGGCATTGAGAGACTATTGTGTTTGACTTAATCAAAGCCTCGCAGTTCCAAATAATACTGGGGATACCTTGGTTGGAAACACATAATCCTTGTATTGATTGGCCAGAGAAGAGAGTAACCTTCCCGGAGTGTGCACACACCTGTTACCTGGAAAAAACCTTGAACAAAAGCCTGGCCACAGTCGCTAATCCAGTCATGCAGTTACCTCAGGAATATCAAGAATTCCGGGATGTTTTCCAAAAAGAACAGGCAAACACCTTACTACCTCATAGATCATACGATTGTCAAATCGACCTCATACCCGGTGCACAACCTCCATGCAGTAGAATCTACGCCCTTACGGAACCCGAAAACCGTCAACTACGACAATAATTGGACCAATACTTTGCTAATGGCTTTATTCGTCCATCTAAGTCCCCTGCATCTTCAGCTTTATTCTTCGTGCCCAAAAAGGAAGGTGACCTCAGAACGTGCATAGACTACCGCGCATTAAACCAGATCACGGTGAAGAACCGATATCCATTGCCTCTGATCCCCGAACTACTAGACCAAGTAAAGGATGCTTGCATCTACACTAAATTAGATCTCCAAGGGGCATATCATCTGGTACGTGTAAAGAAGGGCGACGAATGGAAGACCGCTTTTCGCACCAAGTACGGATTATTCGAATATCAGGTGATGCCCTTCGGGTTGTGCAATGCACCAGCAGCCTTCCAGTATTTTATGAACGATGTCCTTCGTGAACTCATTGACGTCTGTGTTGTCGTATACATAGACGATATTCTAGTGTACTCCTCCTTAGAATCAGACCATGTTAAGCACGTTCGTGCAGTCCTTGAGAAACTACGCCAGTACAAGTTATATGCAAAATTGGAAAAATGTGTTTTTCATGCTACAGAAGTTGAATTCCTTGGATTTATCCTGACTCCAAAAGGAGTCCGAATGGACTCTCGAAAGGTGGACGCAATTCTCAAGTGGCCATCATCCAGTTCAGTTAACCCTTTAAGTGCCAAGGGCGAGGTATCTCGTCCTTGGAAGTGCACACGCAGTGCCAAGGACGAGATAGCTCGTCCTTTTTGGCACCTTGTTTTGAGCGATCCCTGCAAAGCAGGGATCGCTCAAAACTGTAATCCAACCCCCGGGCTATGTGAGGGGGAGGTCCCCCCTCACTGCCCGGGGGTTGGATTTCTTTCAGTTTCACGCCGACGTGCGTTACGCACGTCGGCGTGAAACGGAAAGTAATTCCAACGCAGCAGCCATTTTCGGCTGCTGCGTTGGAGAGAGAAGGTGAGTCCCCTTCTTGTTCCGCCTCGATCTCCGGCTGTATTTCAAGCCGCCGGAGATCGAGGCGGGTATCGTTGGAAAGGGGAGATCTTCTCCTTTCCAACGGTACCCATTGTGTGGCTTTGCTGCCCGCGGATCGGGCGCAGGGCGCCTCGATCCGCGGGCATCAACGTCACGGATCAAAGCAGATCCTTTTGTGACGCGTGGGGGAGGGGGGGCTGCTTACTAGGTAAGCGGCCCCCTTCCCCCGTGGCCCCAAACCATGGGGCCACAGCGCCAGGGACCCCTGGGGGCAGATGATCACTGCCCCCAGGGGTGGGGGGGAAAAAAAATAAATAAAAAAATAATCGAGGGAAGGAGGGAGGTGGGAGGGGGTTTTGGGCCCTGGGGCCCACTGGGCCACCAGGGATTGAGCTAAAAGTGGTGTCCCTGTAAAGGGGACTTTCTCCCCTTTCCAGGGACACCACTCATATGCCGCATTGCTGGTCACGGATCAGCACAGAGCGCTGATCCGTGACCAGCAACCCACTGAACCACCATGGATCTGTTTGTGAGTTGGGGGGGAGGGGGGCTGCTTCAGGTAAGCAGCCCTCTCCCCCCCCGGCCCCCAAAGCATGGGGACACATGAAAATGTACCCTGGGGGCAGATGGCTGGCCATCTGCCCCCAGGGAAATATATATAAAAAAAAAATAATAATCTGAGGGATGGGGGGAGGTGGGAGGGGTTTGGGGTCCTGGGGCCCACTAGGCCACCAGGGATTGAACAGAAAGTGGTGTCCCTGGAAAGGGGACTTTCTCCCCTTTCCAAGGACACCACATATGAGGCATTGCTGGTCACGGATCGGCGCAGAGCGCTCGATCCCAGCAACCCACTAGACTACCATGGATCTCTTTGTGAGGTGGGGGGGGAAGGGGGCTGCTTCAAGTAAGCAGCCCTCTCCCCCCTCCCGACCCCAAAGCATGGGGGCACGTGCATGTGAACCCTGGGGCAGATGGCTGACCATCTGCCCCAAGGGAATGTAAAATGAAAAAAAAAAAAATGAAATGATGGGAAACAGGGGTGGGGGAAGGGGTGGGGGCCACTAGCCACCATGGATTTTTTTACTGAATGAAAGGGGGGTGTCCCCCCATGGGAGGGTGCCCCCCCCAACCGAAGTAGAAAGGGGGCACCCCTTGTAACCCTCCCTGGGGGCAGATATCTGCTCCTAGGAAGGGGCATCTGACCCCAGGGAGGGATGCATGAGGTGGGGCCCCCCCTATCTGCCCCCAGGGAGGGTTGCATGAGGTGGGGCCCTCCATTTGCGGGGGGTGGGGGTTGAGGGTCACCCCCCGTTGCGGTACATCAGGCGCTGCCAATTTAGGGTGGCCCTCAGCCCCCCCTAAAAAGCAGCCTGTGATTTTGCATTTTGTTTTTTGTTTACCCAACTTGGCTTGGTGCAGATGGCCACATTAGTGTGGCTATCTGCCCCCAGGGTGCCCAAACCCTACTGGCCCATCTATTGGGGGTCCTGCCCCACCTTTTGGGGTGGCTCTCTCCCCCCTCACCCCAAATGGAGGTGGAGTGTACCTCACGCAGCCGTTTGGAGGAGGCCCAGGGAGGCCTGCATGAGGTGTGTCCCCCAGCCATTGGGGGGGGGGCACCCCAAAAGGTGGGGCAGGACCCCCAATAGATGGGGCAGTAAGGTTTGGGCACCCTGGGGACAGATAGCCACACTAATGGGCCCATCTGCACCAAGCCAAGTTGGGTAAACAAAAACAAATATACAAAATCACAGGCTGCTTTTTAGGAGGGGCTGAGGGCCACCCTAAATTGGCAGCGCCTGATGTACCGCAACGGGGGGTGACCCTCAACCCCCCCCCCACCCCAAATGGAGGGCCCCACCTCATGCAACCCTCCCTGGGGGCAGATAGGGGGGGCACCACCTCATGCATCCCTCCCTGGGGTCAGATGCCCCTTCCTAGGAGCAGATATCTGCCCCCAGGGATGGTTGCATGAGGTGGGGCCCTCCATTTGGGGTGGGGGGGGGGTTGAGGGCCACCCCCCATTGCGGTACATCAGGCGCTGCCAATTTAGGGTGGCCCCCAGCCCCCCCTAAAAAGCAGCCTGTGAATCTGCATTTTGTTTTTTGTTTACCCAAATTTGCTTGCTGCAGATGGGCCCATTAGTGTGGCTATGTGCCCCCAGGGTGCCCAAACCCTACTGGCCCATCTATTGGGGGTCCTGCCCCACCTTTTGGGGTGGCCCTCTCCCCCCTCACCCCAAATGGAGGTGGGGTGTACCTCACGCAGCCGTTTGGAGGAGGCCCAGGGAGGCCTGCATGAGGTGTGTCCCCCAGCCATTGGGGGTGGGGCGGGGAAGGCACCCCAAAAGGTGGGGCAGGACCCCCAATAGATGGGGCAGTAAGGTTTGGGCACCCTGGGGGCAGATAGCCACACTAATGGGCCCATCTGCACCAAGCCAAGTTGGGTAAACAAAAAAAAATATACAAAATCACAGGCTGCTTTTTAGGGGGGGCTGAGGGCCACCCTAAATTGGCAGCGCCTGATGTACCGCAACGGGGGGTGACCCTCAACCCCCCCCCACCCCAAATGGAGGGCCCCACCTCATGCAACCCTCCCTGGGGGCAGATAGGGGGGGCACCACCTCATGCATCCCTCCCTGGGGTCAGATGCCCCTTCGTAGGAGCAGATATCTGCCCCCAGGGAGGGTTGCATGAGGTGGGGCCCTCCATTTGGGGTGGGGGGGGTTTAGGGTCACCCCCCGTTGCGGTACATCAGGCGCTGCCAATTTAGGGTGGCCCCCAGCCCCCCCTAAAAAGCAGCCTGTGATTTTGCATGTTGTTTTTTGTTTACCCAACTTTGCTTGCTGCAGATGGGCCCATTAGTGTGGCTATCTGCCCCCAGGGTGCCCAAACCCTACTGGCCCATCTATTGGGGGTCCTGCCCCACCTTTTGGGGTGGCCCTCTCCCCCCTCACCCCAAATGGAGGTGGGGTGTACCTCACGCAGCCGTTTGGAGGAGGCCCAGGGAGGCCTGCATGAGGTGTGTCCCCCAGCCATTGGGGGTGGGGCGGGGGGGCACCCCAAAAGGTGGGGCAGGACCCCCAATAGATGGGGCAGTAAGGTTTGGGCACCCTGGGGGCAGATAGCCACACTAATGGGCCCATCTGCACCAAGCCAAGTTGGGTAAACAAAAAAAAATATACAAAATCACAGGCTGCTTTTTAGGGGGGGCTGAGGGCCACCCAAAATTGGCAGCGCCTGATGTACCGCAACGGGGGGTGACCCTCAACCCCCCCCACCCCAAATGGAGGGCCCCACCTCATGCAACCCTCCCTGGGGGCAGATATCTGCTCCTAGGAAGGGGCATCTGACCCCAGGGAGGGATGCATGAGGTGGTGCCCCCCTATCTGCCCCCAGGGAGGGTTGCATGAGGTGGGTCCCTCCATTTGGGGTGGGGGGGGTTGAGGGCCACCCCCCGTTGCGGTACATCAGGCGCTGCCAATTTAGGGTGGCCCCCAGCCCCCCCTAAAAAGCAGCCTGTGATTTTGCATTTTGTTTTTTGTTTACCCAACTTTGCTTGCTCCAGATGGGCCCATTAGTGTGGCTATCTGCCCCCAGGATGCCCAAACCCTACTGCCCCATCTATTGGGGGTCCTGCCCCACCTTTTGGGGTGGCCCTCTCCCCCCTCACCCCAAATGGAGGTGGGGTGTACCTCACGCAGCCGTTTGGAGGAGGCCCAGGGAGGCCTGCATGAGGTGTGTCCCCCAGCCATTGGGGGTGGGGCGGGGGGGCACCCCAAAAGGTGGGGCAGGACCCCCAATAGATGGGGCAGTAAGGTTTGGGCACCCTGGGGGCAGATAGCCACACTAATGGGCCCATCTGCACCAAGCCAAGTTGGGTAAACAAAAAAAAATATACAAAATCACAGGCTGCTTTTTAGTGGGGGGTTAGGGGCACCCTAAATTGGCAGCGCCTGATGTACCGCAACGGGGGGTGACCCTCAACCCCCCCACCCCAAATGGAGGGCCCCACCTCAACAACCCTCTCTGGGGGCAGATAGGGGGGGCACCACCTCATGCATCCCTCCCTGGGGTCAGATGCCCCTTCCTAGGAGCAGATATCTGCCCCCAGGGAGGGTTGCATGAGGTGGGGCCCTCCATTTGGGGTGGGGGGGGGTTGAGGGCCACCCCCCGTTGCGGTACATCAGGCGCTGCCAATTTAGGGTGGCCCCCAGTCCCCCCTAAAAAGCAGCCTGTGATTTTGCATTTAGTTTTTTGTTTACCCAACTTTGCTTGCTCCAGATGGGCCCATTAGTGTGGCTATCTGCCCCCAGGGTGCCCAAACCCTACTGGCCCATCTATTGGGGGTCCTGCCCCACCTTTTGGGGTGGCCCTCTCCCCCCTCACGCCAAATGGAGGTGGGGTGTACCTCACGCAGCCGTTTGGAGTAGGCCCAGGGAGGCCTGCATGAGGTGTGTGTCCCAGCCATTGGGGGTGAGGGGGGAGAGGTGTAACGCAACGGGGGGTGGCCCTCAACCCCCCCCCCCACCCCAAATGGAGGGCCCCACCTCATGCAACCCTCCCTGGGGGCAGATATCTGCTCCTAGGAAGGGGCATCTGACCCCAGGGAGGGATGCATGAGGTGGTGCCCCCCTATCTGCCCCCAGGGAGGGTTGCATGAGGTGGGTCCCTCCATTTGGGGTGGGGGGGGTTGAGGGCCACCCCCCGTTGCGGTACATCAGGCGCTGCCAATTTAGGGTGGCCCCCAGCCCCCCCTAAAAAGCAGCCTGTGATTTTGCATTTTGTTTTTTGTTTACCCAACTTTGCTTGCTCCAGATGGGCCCATTAGTGTGGCTATCTGCCCCCAGGATGCCCAAACCCTACTGCCCCATCTATTGGGGGTCCTGCCCCACCTTTTGGAGTGGCCCTCTCCCCCCTCTCCCCAAATGGAGGTGGGGTGTACCTCACGCAGCCGTTTGGAGGAGGCCCAGGGAGGCCTGCATGAGGTGTGTCCCCCAGCCATTGGGGGTGGGGCGGGGGGGCACCCCAAAAGGTGGGGCAGGACCCCCAATAGATGGGGCAGTAAGATTTGGGCACCCTGGGGGCAGATAGCCACACTAATGGGCCCATCTGCACCAAGCCAAGTTGGGTAAACAAAAAAAAATATACAAAATCACAGGCTGCTTTTTAGGGGGGGCTGAGGGCCACCCTAAATTGGCAGCGCCTGATGTACCGCAACGGGGGGTGACCCTCAACCCCCCCACCCCAAATGGAGGGCCCCACCTCAACAACCCTCTCTGGGGGCAGATAGGGGGGGCACCACCTCATGCATCCCTCCCTGGGGTCAGATGCCCCTTCCTAGGAGCAGATATCTGCCCCCAGGGAGGGTTGCATGAGGTGGGGCCCTCCATTTGGGGTGGGGGGGGTTGAGGGCCACCCCCCGTTGCGGTACATCAGGCGCTGCCAATTTAGGGTGGCCCCCAGTCCCCCCTAAAAAGCAGCCTGTGATTTTGCATTTAGATTTTTGTTTACCCAACTTTGCTTGCTCCAGATGGGCCCATTAGTGTGGCTATCTGCCCCCAGGGTGCCCAAACCCTACTGGCCCATCTATTGGGGGTCCTGCCCCACCTTTTGGGGTGGCCCTCTCCCCCCTCACGCCAAATGGAGGTGGGGTGTACCTCACGCAGCCGTTTGGAGTAGGCCCAGGGAGGCCTGCATGAGGTGTGTGTCCTAGCCATTGGGGGTGAGGGGGGAGAGGTGTAACGCAACGGGGGGTGGCCCTCAACCCCCCCCCACCCCAAATGGAGGGCCCCACCTCATGCAACCCTCCCTGGGGGCAGATATCTGCTCCTAGGAAGGGGCAACTGACCCCAGGGAGGGATGCATGAGGTGGGGCCCCCAGCCATTGGGGGTGGGGCGGGGGGGGCACCCCAAAAGGTGGGGCAGGACCCCCAATAGATGGGGCAGTAAGGTTTGGGCCTCCTCCAAACGGCTGCGTGAGGTACACCCCACCTCCATTTGGGGTGAGGGGGGAGAGGTGTAACGCAACGGGGGGTGGCCCTCAACCCCCCCCCCAACCCCAAATGGAGGGCCCCACCTCATGCAACCCTCCCTGGGGGCAGATAGGGGGGGCACCACCTCATGCATCCCTCCCTGGGGTCAGATGCCCCTTCCTAGGAGCAGATATCTGCCCCCAGGGAGGGTTGCATGAGGTGGGGCCCTCCATTTGGGGTGGGGGGGGGTTGAGGGCCACCCCCCGTTGCGGTACATCAGGCGCTGCCAATTTAGGGTGGCCCCCAGCCCCCCCTAAAAAGCAGCCTGTGATTTAGCATTTTGTTTTTTGTTTACCCAACTTTGCTTGCTCCAGATGGGCCCATTAGTGTGGCTATCTGCCCCCAGGGTGCCCAAACCCTACTGCCCCATCTATTGGGGGTCCTGCCCCACCTTTTGGGGTGCCCCCCCAACCCCACCCCCAATGGCTGGGGGACACACCTCATGCAGGCCTCCCTGGGCCTCCTCCAAACGGCTGCGTGAGGTACACCCGACCTCCATTTGGGGTGAGGGGGGAGAGGGCCACCCCAAAAGGTGGGGCAGGACCCCCATTAGATGGGGCAGTAGGGTTTGGGCACCCTGGGGGCAGATAGCCACACTAATGTGGCCATCTGCACCAAGTCAAGTTGGGTAAACAAAAAACAAAATGCAAATTCACAGGCTGCTTTTTAGGGGGGGCTGAGGGCCACCCTAAATTGGCAGCGCCTGATGTACCGCAACGGGGGGTGGCCCTCAACCCCCCCGACCCCAAATGGAGGGCCCCACCTCATGCAACCCTCCCTGGGGGCAGATAGGGGGGGCCCCACCTCATGCATCCCTCCCTGGGGTCAGTTGCCCCTTCCTAGGAGCAGATATCTGCCCCCAGGGAGGGTTGCATGAGGTGGGGCCCTCCATTTGGGGTGGGGGGGGGGGTTGAGGGCCCCCAGGGAGGGTTGCATGAGGTGGGGCCCTCCATTTGGGGTGGGGGGGGTTGAGGGTCACCCCCCATTGCGGTACATCAGGCGCTGCCAATTTAGGGTGGCCCTCAGCCCCCCCTAAAAAGCAGCCTGTGATTTTGTATATTTTTTTTTGTTTACCCAACTTGGCTTGGTGCAGATGGGCCCATTAGTGTGGCTATCTGCCCCCAGGGTGCCCAAACCTTACTGCCCCATCTATTGGGGGTCCTGCCCCACCTTTTGGGGTGCCCCCCCGCCCCACCCCCAATGGCTGGGGGACACACCTCATGCAGGCCTCCCTGGGCCTCCTCCAAACGGCTGCGTGAGGTACACCCCACCTCCATTTGGGGTGAGGGGGGAGAGGTGTAACGCAACGGGGGGTGGCCCTCAACCCCCCCCCCACCCCAAATGGAGGGCCCCACCTCATGCAACCCTCCCTGGGGGCAGATATCTGCTCCTAGGAAGGGGCAACTGACCCCAGGGAGGGATGCATGAGGTGGGGCCCCCAGCCATTGGGGGTGGGGAGGGGGGGGGCACCCCAAAAGGTGGGGCAGGACCCCCAATAGATGGGGCAGTAAGGTTTGGGCACCCTGGGGGCAGATAGCCACACTAATGGGCCCATCTGCACCAAGCCAAGTTGGGTAAACAAAAAAAAATATACAAAATCACAGGCTGCTTTTTAGGGGGGGCTGAGGGCCACCCTAAATTGGCAGCGCCTGATGTACCGCAACGGGGGGTGACCCTCAACCCCCCCACCCCAAATGGAGGGCCCCACCTCAACAACCCTCTCTGGGGGCAGATAGGGGGGGCACCACCTCATGCATCCCTCCCTGGGGTCAGATGCCCCTTCCTAGGAGCAGATATCTGCCCCCAGGGAGGGTTGCATGAGGTGGGGCCCTCCATTTGGGGTGGGGGGGTTGAGGGCCACCCCCCGTTGCGGTACATCAGGCGCTGCCAATTTAGGGTGGCCCCCAGTCCCCCCTAAAAAGCAGCCTGTGATTTTGCATTTAGTTTTTTGTTTACCCAACTTTGCTTGCTCCTGATGGGCCCATTAGTGTGGCTATCTGCCCCCAGGGTGCCCAAACCCTACTGGCCCATCTATTGGGGGTCCTGCCCCACCTTTTGGGGTGGCCCTCTCCCCCCTCACGCCAAATGGAGGTGGGGTGTACCTCACGCAGCCGTTTGGAGGAGGCCCAGGGAGGCCTGCATGAGGAGTGTCCCCCAGCCATTGGGGGTGGGGCGGGGGGGGCACCCCAAAAGGTGGGGCAGGACCCCCAATAGATGGGGGAGTAAGGTTTGGGCACCCTGGGGGCAGATAGCCACACTAATGGGCCCATCTGCACCAAGCCAAGTTGGGTAAACAAAAAAAAATATACAAAATCACAGGCTGCTTTTTAGGGGGGGCTGAGGGCCACCCTAAATTGGCAGCGCCTGATGTACCGCAACGGGGGGTGACCCTCAACCCCCCCCCCCCAAATTGAGGGCCCCACCTCATGCAACCCTCCCTGGGGGCAGATAGGGGGGGCACCACCTCATGCATCCCTCCCTGGGGTCAGATGCCCCTTCCTAGGAGCAGATATCTGCCCCCAGGGAGGGTTGCATGAGGTGGGGCCCTCCATTTGGGGTAGGGGGGGGTTGAGGGCCACCCCCCGTTGCGGTACATCAGGCGCTGCCAATTTAGGGTGGCCCCCAGCCCCCCCTAAAAAGCAGCCTGTGATTTTGCATTTTGTTTTTTGTTTACCCAACTTTGCTTGCTCCAGATGGGCCCATTAGTGTGGCTATCTGCCCCCAGGGTGCCCAAACCCTACTGCCCCATCTATTGGGGGTCCTGCCCCACCTTTAGGGGTGGCCCTCTCCCCCCTCACCCCAAATGGATGTGGGGTGTACCTCACGCAGCCGTTTGGAGGAGGCCCAGGGAGGCCTGCATGAGGTGTGTCCCCCAGCCATTGGGGGTGGGGCGGGGGGGCACCCCAAAAGGTGCGGCAGGACCCCCAATAGATGGGGCAGTAAGGTTTGGGCACCCTGGGGGCAGATAGCCACACTAATGGGCCCATCTGCACCAAGCCAAGTTGGGTAAACAAAAAAAAATATACAAAATCACAGGCTGCTTTTTAGGGGGGGCTGAGGGCCACCCTAAATTGGCAGCGCCTGATGTACCACAATGGGGGGTGACCCTCAACCCCCCCCCACCCCAAATGGAGGGCCCCACCTCATGCAACCCTCCCTGGGGGCAGATAGGCGGGGCACCACCTCATGCATCCCTCCCTGGGGTCAGATGCCCCTTCCTAGGAGCAGATATCTGCCCCCAGGGAGGGTTGCATGAGGTGGGTCCCTCCATTTGGGGTGGGGGGGGGTTGAGGGTCACCCCCCGTTGCGGTACATCAGGCGCTGCCAATTTAGGGTGGCCCTCAGCCCCCCCTAAAAAGCAGCCTGTGATTTTGCATTTTGTTTTTTGTTTACCCACCTTTGCTTGCTGCAGATGGGCCCATTAGTGTGGCTATCTGCCCCCAGGGTGCCCAAACCCTACTGGCCCATCTATTGGGGGTCCTGCCCCACCTTTTGGGGTTGCCCTCTCCCCCCTCACCCCAAATGGAGGTGGGGTGTACCTCACGCAGCCGTTTGGAGGAGGCCCAGGGAGGCCTGCATGAGGTGTGTCCCCCAGCCATTGGGGGTGGGGTGGGGGGGCACCCCAAAAGGTGGGGCAGGACCCCCAATAGATGGGGCAGTAAGGTTTGGGCACCCTGGGGGCAGATAGCCACACTAATGTGGCCATCTGCACCAAGCCAAGTTGGGTAAACAAAAAAAAATGTACAAAATCACAGGCTGCTTTTTAGGGGGGGCTGAGGGCCACCCTAAATTGGCAGCGCATGATGTAAAGCAACGGGGGGGGCCCTCAACCCCCCCACCGACCCCAAATGGAGGGCCCCACCTCATGCAACCCTCCCTGGGGGCAGATATCTGCTCCTAGGAAGGGGCAACTGACCCCAGGGAGGGATGCATGAGGTGGGGCCCCCCCTATCTGCCCCCAGGGAGGGTTGCATGAGGTGGGGCCCTCCATTTGGGGTGGGGGGGGTTGAGGGCCACCCCCCGTTGCGGTACATCAGGCGCTGCCAATTTAGGGTGGCCCTCAGCCCCCCCTAAAAAGCAGCCTGTGAATTTGCATTTGTTTTTTTGTTTACCCAACTTGGCTTGGTGCAGATGGCCACATTAGTGTGGCTATCTGCCCCCAGGGTGCCCAAACCCTACTGCCCCATCTATTGGGGGTCCTGCCCCACCTTTTGGGGTGGCCCTCTCCCCCCTCACCCCAAATGGAGGTGGGGTGTACCTCACGCAGCCATTTGGAGGAGGCCCAGGGAGGCCTGCATGAGGTGTGTCCCCCAGCCATTGGGGGTGGGGTGGGAGAGGGCCCCCAAAAACGGTGGGACAGGCCCCCCCAGTGGGTGGGGCAGTAAGGTTTGGGCACCCCGGCGCCAGATTGGCACACCAATGTGACCCTCTGCACCAAGGGGAGTTGGGTTACCAAAGGAAAAAAATGAAAATAGTGGAACGGTTTTTAGGGGGGGGCGGTGGGGCACCCCAAAGGGTCAGGGAATTTTCTAATGGGATGGGGGGTTGACCCCCTCCCCCCCGCCCGCAATGGAGTGGGTGCCAAGTCATGCAACCCTTCCAGGGACCAGATATCTGCTCCTAGGAACGGACGCCTGAGCCCAGGGAGGGGTGCAGGACAGCCCCCCCCCTTATCTGCCCCCGGGGAGGACTACACATTGCTGGTGTGACCGTAGGTAACACATGTTCTTTGTTTTGTTTACAGCTTTTTCTACCCGAGCAGCTGCAACGTTATGTGAGTACTGTTTTTTATTATTCTATGGTTAGGGCCCACTGTCAGTGGGGTGGGTGAGACTGGGGCTGGATTGTTGGTGGTGTGGGTGGGAATGGCCCGTCTGGGCAAATCACCTCCAACTGTCCTGGAGTTGCGGCTGGGCTGCATTACAGCTTTTCCCTTCGGGGAGGTATTGGCACACTGCCGAGACTCCTTGGTGGGGAGAAGCTGTAACGCAGGGCAGCCAGGGCTCCAGCAAAGTCGGCGGTAATATCCCTGGCCTTGGGCACCCTTCTCCCATGTGGGTCTTTGCTGGTGGTTCTGGGTATTACATTCTGGGCCGATTTGCGTAAGTCAGACCTCTGTGGATTCCCACGGGTGTCCTCTTTTGGGAAATGCATGGGGTTCCCCGTTTCCCTTGCTGGCTGCGACACCCTAGGCCCAAATCTGTAGGTTGCCCACATGAACAACATGGGCAGTGGCAAATGGCTTGGGGTTCCCAGTCGGTTGCCCTTTTCCTTTTGCGCCCCCGGTAGGTGCACCCACACATGTGAGGTACCGTTTTCATCGGGACACGTGTGGGGACGCGGGAAGGTAAGCCACGTGTTGTTGGCGGTGTGTTTCGGTGGGTGGCCAGCGCAAAATGTCTGAGAATTGTCTTCATTTCCAGCCAATTTCAGAGACAATTCCCTGTGTCCACTCACCGAAACACGTCGCCAACAGCAGGTGTCATACCTTCTCATGTTCCCACAGGTGTCCCGACGAAAACGGTACCTCACATGTGATGTGTGCACCTACCTGGCCGCCAAGGGGAAAGCCTAAAACACAAGTAACCCCAAGTTTGTTGTCAGAGGGAAATCTCAGACATTCTGCCGACCGGCGCAACTTACAGATATGTGACTCGGGTGTCCAAGCCACCGAGGAAAAAAGGGAACCCCATGCATTTTCGAAAAGAGGACACCCGTGGGAATCCGCAGAGGTGTGATTTGCGCCCATCGCCCCAGATTTTTTTACCCAGACAGCCCTGCAAAGTCGGAAATGTGGGGAAAAAAACGCTTTTTCCGCACATTTCGCTCGCCGCACCCATCGAAACATGCCCCCCACAACACATGGCCTACCGTCCTGCGTTCCCACAGGTGTCCCGATGAAAACGGTACCCCAAATGTGTGGGTGCACCTACCTGGCCGCCAAGGGGAAAGCCTAAAACACAAGTAACCCCAAGTCTGTTGTCAGAGGGAAATCTCAGACATTCTGCCGACCGGCGCAACTTACAGATACGGGCCTCAGGTGTCCAAGCCACCGAGGAAAACAGGGAACCCCATGCATTTTCGAAAAGAGGACACCCGTGGGAATCCGCAGAGGTGTGATTTGCGCACATCACCCCAGATTTTTTTACCCAGACAGCCCTGCAAAGTCGGAAATGTGGGGAAAAAAACGCTTTTTCCGCACATTTTGCTCGCTGCACCCATCGAAACACGCCCCCCACAACACATGGCCTACCGTCCCGCGTTCCCACAGGTGTCCCGATGAAAACAGTACCTCACATGTGTGGGTGCACCTACCTGGCCGCCAAGGGGAAAGCCTAAAACACAAGTAACCCCAAGTCTGTTGTCAGAGGGAAATCTCAGACATTCTGCCGACCGGCGCAACTTACAGATACGGGCCTCGGGTGTCCAAGCCACTGAGGAAAACAGGGAACCCCATGCATTTTCGAAAAGAGGACACCCGTGGGAATCCGCAGAGGTGTGATTTGCACACATCGCCCCAGATTTTTTTACCCAGACAGCCCTGCAAAGTCGGAAATGTGGGGAAAAAAACGCTTTTTCCGCACATTTCGCTCGCAGCACCCATCGAAACACGCCCCCCACAACACATGGCCTACCGTCCCGCGTTCCCACAGGTGTCCCGATGAAAACGGTACCTCACATGTGTGGGTGCACCTACCTGGCCGCCAAGGGGAAAGCCTAAAACACAAGTAACCCCAAGTCTGTTGTCAGAGGGAAATCTCAGACATTCTGCCGACCGGCGCAACTTACAGATATGGGCCTCGGGTGTCCAAGCCACCGAGGAAAACAGGGAACCCCATGCATTTTCGAAAAGAGGACACCCGTGGGAATCCGCAGAGGTATGATTTGCGCACATCGCCCCAGAATTTATTACCCAGAAACCCCCGCAAAGTCCGGTGCACATGTAGGTGCACCCACACATGTGAGGTGCCGTTTTCATCGGGACACCTGTGGGAACGCGGGACGGTAGGCCATGTGTTGTGGGGGGCGTGTTTCGATGGGTGCGGCGAGCGAAATGTGCGGAAAAAGCGTTTTTTTCCCCACATTTCCGACTTTGCAGGGCTGTCTGGGTAAAAAATTCTGGGGCGATGGGCGCAAATCACACCTCTGCGGATTCCCACGGGTGTCCTCTTTTCGAAAATGCCTGGTGTTCCCTGTTTTCCTCGGTGGCTTGGACACCCGAGGCCCATATCTGTAAATTGCGCCGCTCGGCAGAATGTCTGAGATTTCCCTCTGCCAACAGACTTGGGGTTACTTGTGTTTTAGGCTTTCCCCTTGGCGGCCAGGTAGGTGCACCCACACATGTGAGGTACCGTTTTCATCGGGACACCTATGGGAACGCGGGACGGTAGGCCATGTGTTGTGGGGGGCGTGTTTCGATGGGTGCGGCGAGCGAAATGTGCGGAAAAAGCGTTTTTTTCCCCACATTTCCGACTTTGCAGGGCTGTCTGGATAAAAAAATCTGGGGCGATGGGCGCAAATCACATCTCTGCGGATTCCCACGGGTGTCCTCTTTTCGAAAATGCCTGGGGTTCCCTGTTTTCCTCGGTGGCTTGGACACCCGAGGCCCATATCTGTAAGTTGCGCCGCTCGGCACACGTGTGGGGACGCGGGAAGGTAAGCCACGTGTTGTTGGCGGTGTGTTTCGGTGGGTGGCCAGCGCAAAATGTCTGAGAATTGTCTTCATTTCCAGCCAATTTCAGAGACAATTCCCTGTGTCCACTCACCGAAACACGTCGCCAACAGCAGGTGTCATACCTTCTCATGTTCCCACAGGTGTCCCGACGAAAACGGTACCTCACATGTGATGTGTGCACCTACCTGGCCGCCAAGGGGAAAGCCTAAAACACAAGTAACCCCAAGTCTGTTGTCAGAGGGAAATCTCAGACATTCTGCCGACCGGCGCAACTTACAGATATGGGACTCGGGTGTCCAAGCCACCGAGGAAAAAAGGGAACCCCATGCATTTTCGAAAAGAGGACACCCGTGGGAATCCGCAGAGGTGTGATTTGCGCCCATCGCCCCAGATTTTTTTACCCAGACAGCCCTGCAAAGTCGGAAATGTGGGGAAAAAATCGCTTTTTCCGCACATTTCGCTCGCCGCACCCATCGAAACATGCCCCCCACAACACATGGCCTACCGTCCTGCGTTCCCACAGGTGTCCCGATGAAAACGGTACCTCAAATGTGTGGGTGCACCTACCTGGCCGCCAAGGGGAAAGCCTAAAACACAAGTAACCCCAAGTCTGTTGTCAGAGGGAAATCTCAGACATTCTGGCGACCGGCGCAACTTACAGATACGGGCCTCGGGTGTCCAAGCCACCGAGGAAAACAGGGAACCCCATGCATTTACGAAAAGAGGACACCCGTGGGAATCCGCAGAGGTGTGATTTGCGCACATCACCCCAGATTTTTTTACCCAGACAGCCCTGCAAAGTCGGAAATGTGGGGAAAAAAACGCTTTTTCCGCACATTTTGCTCGCTGCACCCATCGAAACAAGCCCCCCACAACACATGGCCTACCGTCCCGCGTTCCCACAGGTGTCCCGATGAAAACGGTACCTCACATGTGTGGGTGCACCTACCTGGCCGCCAAGGGGAAAGCCTAAAACACAAGTAACCCCAAGTCTGTTGTCAGAGGGAAATCTCAGACATTCTGCCGACCGGCGCAACTTACAGATACGGGCCTCGGGTGTCCAAGCCACTGAGGAAAACAGGGAACCCCATGCATTTTCGAAAAGAGGACACCCGTGGGAATCCGCAGAGGTGTGATTTGCACACATCGCCCCAGATTTTTTTACCCAGACAGCCCTGCAAAGTCGGAAATGTGGCGAAAAAAACGCTTTTTCCGCACATTTCGCTCGCCGCACCCATCGAAACACGCCCCCCACAACACATGGCCTACCGTCCCGCGTTCCCACAGGTGTCCCGATGAAAACGGTACCTCACATGTGTGGGTGCACCTACCTGGCCGCCAAGGGGAAAGCCTAAAACACAAGTAACCCCAAGTCTGTTGTCAGAGGGAAATCTCAGACATTCTGCCGACCGGCGCAACTTACAGATATGGGCCTCGGGTGTCCAAGCCACCGAGGAAAACAGGGAACCCCATGCATTTTCGAAAAGAGGACACCCGTGGGAATCCGCAGAGGTATGATTTGCGCACATCGCCCCAGAATTTATTACCCAGAAACCCCCGCAAAGTCCGGGGCACATTTCGGACTTTGCGGGGGTGTCTGGGTAATGAATTCTGGGGCGATGGGCGCAAATCGTCGGTAGAATGTCTGAGAATGTCTGAGATTTCCCTCTGCCAACAGACTTGGGGTTACTTGTGTTTTAGGCTTTCCCCTTGGCGGCCAGGTAGGTGCACCCACACATGTGAGGTACCGTTTTCATCAGGACACCTGTGGGAACGCGGGACGGTAGGCCATGTGTTGTGGGGGGCGTGTTTCGATGGGTGCGGCGAGCGAAATGTGCGGAAAAAGCGTTTTTTTCCCCACATTTCCGACTTTGCAGGGCTGTCTGGGTAAAAAAATCTGGGGCGATGGGCGCAAATCACACCTCTGCGGATTCCCACGGGTGTCCTCTTTTCGAAAATGCCTGGGGTTCCCTGTTTTCCTCGGTGGCTTGGACACCCGAGGCCCATATCTGTAAGTTGCGCCGCTCGGCAGAATGTCTGAGATTTCCCTCTGCCAACAGACTTGGGGTTACTTGTGTTTTAGGCTTTCCCCTTGGCGGCCAGGTAGGTGCACCCACACATGTGAGGTACCGTTTTCATCGGGACACCTGTGGGAATGCGGGACGGTAGGCCATGTGTTGTGGGGGGCGTGTTTCGATGGGTGCGGCGAGCGAAATGTGCGGAAAAAGCGTTTTTTCCCCACATTTCCGACTTTGCAGGGCTGTCTGGGTAAAAAAATCTGGGGCGATGGGCGCAAATCACACCTCTGCGGATTCCCACGGGTGTCCTCTTTTCGAAAATGCCTGGGGTTCCCTGTTTTCCTTGGTGGCTTGGACACCCGAGGCCCATATCTGTAAGTTGCGCCGCTCGGCAGAATGTCTGAGATTTCCCTCTGCCAACAGACTTGGGGTTACTTGTGTTTTAGGCTTTCCCCTTGGCGGCCAGGTAGGTGCACCCACACATGTGAGGTACCGTTTTCATCGGGACACCTGTGGGAACGCGGGACGGTAGGCCATGTGTTGTGGGGGGCGTGTTTCGATGGGTGCGGCGAGCGAAATGTGCGGAAAAAGCGTTTTTTTCCCCACATTTCCGACTTTGCAGGGCTGTCTGGGTAAAAAAATCTGGGGCGATGTGTGCAAATCACACCTCTGCGGATTCCCACGGGTGTCCTCTTTTCGAAAATGCATGGGGTTCCCTGTTTTCCTCGGTGGCTTGGACACCCGAGGCCCGTATCTGTAAGTTGCGCCGGTCGGCAGAATGTCTGAGATTTCCCTCTGACAACAGACCTGGGGTTACTTGTGTTTTAGGCTTTCCCCTTGGCGGCCAGGTAGGTTCACCCACACATGTGAGGTACCGTTTTCATCGGGACACCTGTGGGAACGCGGGACGGTAGGCCATGTGTTGTGGGGGGCGTGTTTCGATGGGTGCGGCGAGCGAAATGTGCGGAAAAAGCGTTTTTTTCCCCACATTTCCGACTTTGCAGGGCTGTCTGGGTAAAAAGATCTGGGGCGATGGGCGCAAATCACACCTCTGTGGATTCCCACGGGTGTCCTCTTTTCGAAAATGCCTGGGGTTCCCTGTTTTCCTCGGTGGCTTGGACACCCGAGGCCCATATCTGTAAGTTGCGCCGCTCGGCAGAATGTCTGAGATTTCCCTCTGCCAACAGACTTGGGGTTACTTGTGTTTTAGGCTTTCCCCTTGGCGGCCAGGTAGGTGCACCCACACATGTGAGGTACCGTTTTCATCGGGACACCTGTGGGAACGCGGGACGGTAGGCCATGTGTTGTGGGGGGCGTGTTTCGATGGGTGCGGCGAGCGAAATGTGCGGAAAAAGCGTTTTTTTCCCCACATTTCCGACTTTGCAGGGCTGTCTGGGTAAAAAAATCTGGGGCGATGGGCGCAAATCACACCTCTGCGGATTCCCACGGGTATCCTCTTTTCGAAAATGCCTGGGGTTCCCTGTTTTCCTCGGTGGCTTGGACACCCGAGGCCCATATCTGTAAGTTGCGCCGCTCGGCAGAATGTCTGAGATTTCCCTCTGCCAACAGACTTGGGGTTACTTGTGTTTTAGGCTTTCCCCTTGGCGGCCAGGTAGGTGCACCCACACATGTGAGGTACCGTTTTCATCGGGAAACCTGTGGGAACGCGGGAAGGTAGGCCATGTGTTGTGGGGGGCGTGTTTCGATGGGTGCGGCGAGCGAAATGTGCGGAAAAAGCGTTTTTTTCCCCACATTTCCGACTTTGCAGGGTTGTCTGGGTAAAAAAATCTGGGGCGATGGGCGCAAATCACACCTCTGCAGATTCCCACAGGTGTCCTCTTTTCAAAAATGCCTGGGGTTCCCTGTTTTCCGCGGTAGCTTGGACACCCGAGGCCCATATCTGTAAGTTGCGCCGCTCGGCAGAATGTCTGAGATTTCCCTCTGCCAACAGACTTGGGGTTACTTGTGTTTTAGGCTTTCCCCTTGGCGGCCAGGTAGGTGCACCCACACATGTGAGGTACCGTTTTCATCGGGACACCTGTGGGAACGCGGGACGGTAGGCCATGTGTTGTGGGGGGCGTGTTTTGATAGGTGCGGCGAGCGAAATGTGCGGAAAAAGCATTTTTTTCCCCACATTTCTGACTTTGCAGGGCTGTCTGGGTAAAAAAATCTGGGGCGATGGGCGCAAATCACACCTCTGCAGATTCCCACGGGTGTCCTCTTTTCGAAAATGCCTGGGGTTCCCTGTTTTCCTCGGTGGCTTGGACACCCGAGGCCCATATCTGTAAGTTGCGCCGCTCGGCAGAATGTCTGAGATTTCCCTCTGCCAACAGACTTGGGGTTACTTGTGTTTTAGGCTTTCCCCTTGGCGGCCAGGTAGGTGCACCCACACATGTGAGGTACCGTTTTCATCGGGACACCTGTGGGAACGCGGGACAGTAGGCCATGTGTTGTGGGGGGCGTGTTTTGATGGGTGCGGCGAGCGAAATGTGCGGAAAAAGCGTTTTTTTCCCCACATTTCCGACTTTGCATGGCTGTCTGGGTAAAAAAATCTGGGGCGATGGGCGCAAATCACACCTCTGCGGATTCCCACGGGTGTCCTCTTTTCGAAAATGCCTGGGGTTCCCTGTTTTCCTCGGTGGCTTGGACACCCGAGGCCCATATCTGTAAGTTGCGCCGCTTGGCAGAATGTCTGAGATTTCCCTCTGCCAACAGACTTGGGGTTACTTGTGTTTTAGGCTTTCCCCTTGGCGGCCAGGTAGGTGCACCCACACATGTGAGGTACCGTTTTCATCGGGACACCTGTGGGAACGCCGGACGGTAGGCCATGTGTTGTGGGGGGCGTGTTTCGATGGGTGCGGCGAGCGAAATGTGCGGAAAAAGCATTTTTTTCCCCACATTTCCGACTTTGCAGGGCTGTCTGGGTAAAAAAATCTGGGGCGATGGGCGCAAATCACACCTCTGCGGATTCCCACGGGTGTCCTCTTTTCGAAAATGCCTGGGGTTCCCTGTTTTCCTCGGTGGCTTGGACACCCGAGGCCCATATCTGTAAGTTGCGCCGCTCGGCAGAATGTCTGAGATTTCCCTCTGCCAACAGACTTGGGGTTACTTGTGTTTTAGGCTTTCCCCTTGGCGGCCAGGTAGGTGCACCCACACATGTGAGGTACCGTTTTCATCGGGACACCTGTGGAAACGCGGGACGGTAGGCCATGTGTTGTGGGGGGCGTGTTTCGATGGGTGCGGCGAGCCAAATGTGCGGAAAAAGCGTTTTTTTCCCGACATTTCCGACTTTGCAGGGCTGTCTGGGTAAAAAAATCTGGGGCGATGGGCGCAAATCACACCTCTGCGGATTCCCACGGGTGTCCTCTTTTCGAAAATGCCTGGGGTTCCCTGTTTTCCTCGGTGGCTTGGACACCCGAGGCCCATATCTGTAAGTTGCGCTGCTCGGCAGAATGTCTGAGATTTCCCTCTGCCAACAGACTTGGGGTTACTTGTGTTTTAGGCTTTCCCCTTGGTGGCCAGGTAGGTGCACCCACACATGTGAGGTACCATTTTCATCGGGACACCTGTGGGAACGCGGGACGGTAGGCCATGTGTTGTGGGGGGCGTGTTTCGATGGGTGCGGCGAGCCAAATGTGCGGAAAAAGCGTTTTTTTCCCCACATTTCCGACTTTGCAGGGCTGTCTGGGTAAAAAAATCTGGGGCGATGGGCGCAAATCACACCTCTGCGGATTCCCACGGGTGTCCTCTTTTCGAAAATGCCTGGGGTTCCCTGTTTTCCTCGGTGGCTTGGACACCCGAGGCCCATATCTGTAAGTTGCGCCGCTCGGCAGAATGTCTGAGATTTCCCTCTGCCAACAGACTTGGGGTTACTTGTGTTTTAGGCTTTCCCCTTTGCGGCCAGGTAGGTGCACCCACACATGTGAGGTACCGTTTTCATCGGGACACCTGTGGGAACGCGGGACAGTAGGCCATGTGTTGTGGGGGGCGTGTTTTGATGGGTACGGCGAGCGAAATGTGCGGAAAAAGCGTTTTTTTCCCCACATTTCCGACTTTGCATGGCTGTCTGGGGCGATGGGCGCAAATCACACCTCTGCGGATTCCCACGGGTGTCCTCTTTTCGAAAATGCCTGGGGTTCCCTGTTTTCCTCGGTGGCTTGGACACCCGAGGCCCATATCTGTAAGTTGCGCCGCTCGGCAGAATGTCTGAGATTTCCCTCTGCCAACAGACTTGGGGTTACTTGTGTTTTAGGCTTTCCCCTTGGCGGCCAGGTAGGTGCACCCACACATGTGAGGTACCGTTTTCATCGGGACACCTGTGGGAACGCGGGACGGTAGGCCATGTGTTGTGGGGGGCGTGTTTCGATGGGTGCGGCGAGCGAAATGTGCGGAAAAAGCGTTTTTTTCCCCACATTTCCGACTTTGCAGGGCTGTCTGGGTAAAAAAATCTGGGGCGATGGGCGCAAATCACACCTCTGCGGATTCCCACGGGTGTCCTCTTTTCGAAAATGCCTGGGGTTCCCTGTTTTCCTCGGTGGCTTGGACACCCGAGGCCCATATCTGTAAGTTGCGCCGCTTGGCAGAATGTCTGAGATTTCCCTCTGCCAACAGACTTGGGGTTACTTGTGTTTTAGGCTTTCCCCTTGGCGGCCAGGTAGGTGCACCCACACATGTGAGGTACCGTTTTCATCGGGACACCTGTGGGAACGCGGGACGGTAGGCCATGTGTTGTGGGGGGCGTGTTTCGATGGGTGCGGCGAGCGAAATGTGCGGAAAAAGCGTTTTTTTCCCCACATTTCCGACTTTGCAGGGCTGTCTGGGTAAAAAAATCTGGGGCGATGGGCGCAAATCACACCTCTGCGGATTCCCACGGGTGTCCTCTTTTCGAAAATGCCTGGGGTTCCCTGTTTTCCTCGGTGGCTTGGACACCCGAGGCCCATATCTGTAAGTTGCGCCGCTCGGCAGAATGTCTGAGATTTCCCTCTGCCAACAGACTTGGGGTTACTTGTGTTTTAGGCTTTCTCCTTGGCGGCCAGGTAGGTGCACCCACACATGTGAGGTACCGTTTTCATCGGGACACCTGTGGGAACGCGGGACGGTAGGCCATGTGTTGTGGGGGGCGTGTTTCGATGGGTGCGGCGAGCGAAATGTGCGGAAAAAGCGTTTTTTCCCCACATTTCCGACTTTGCAGGGCTGTCTGGGTAAAAAAATCTGGGGCGATGGGCGCAAATCACACCTCTGCGGATTCCCACGGGTGTCCTCTTTTCGAAAATGCCTGGGGTTGCCTGTTTTCCTCGGTGGCTTGGACACCCGAGGCCCATATCTGTAAGTTGCGCCGCTCGGCAGAATGTCTGAGATTTCCCTCTGCCAACAGACTTGGGGTTACTTGTGTTTTAGGCTTTCCCCTTGGCGGCCAGGTAGGTGCACCCACACATGTGAGGTACCGTTTTCATCGGGACACCTGTGGGAACGCGGGACGGTAGGCCATGTGTTGTGGGGGGCGTGTTTCGATGGGTGCGGCGAGCGAAATGTGCGGAAAAGCGTTTTTTTCCCCACATTTCCGACTTTGCAGGGCTGTCTGGGTAAAAAAATCTGGGGCGATGGGCGCAAATCACACCTCTGCGGATTCCCACGGGTGTCCTCTTTTCGAAAATGCCTGGGGTTCCCTGTTTTCCTCGGTGGCTTGGACACCCGAGGCCCATATCTGTAAGTTGCGCCGCTTGGCAGAATGTCTGAGATTTCCCTCTGCCAACAGACTTGGGGTTACTTGTGTTTTAGGCTTTCCCCTTGGCGGCCAGGTAGGTGCATCCACACATGTGAGGTACCGTTTTCATCGGGACACCTGTGGGAACGCGGGACGGTAGGCCATGTGTTGTGGGGGGCGTGTTTCGATGGGTGCGGCGAGTGAAATGTGCGGAAAAAGCGTTTTTTTCCCCACATTTCCGACTTTGCAGGGCTGTCTGGGTAAAAAAATCTGGGGCGATGGGCGCAAATCACACCTCTGCGGATTCCCACGGTTGTCCTCTTTTCGAAAATGCCTGGGGTTCCCTGTTTTCCTCGGTGGCTTGGACACCCGAGGCCCATATCTGTAAGTTGCGCCGCTCGGCAGAATGTCTGAGATTTCCCTCTGCCAACAGACTTGGGGTTACTTGTGTTTTAGGCTTTCCCCTTGGCGGCCAGGTAGGTGCACCCACACATGTGAGGTACCGTTTTCATCGGGACACCTGTGGGAACGCGGGACGGTAGGCCATGTGTTGTGGGGGGCGTGTTTCGATGGGTGCGGCGAGCCAAATGTGCGGAAAAAGCGTTTTTTTCCCCACATTTCCGACTTTGCAGGGCTGTCTGGGTAAAAAAATCTGGGGCGATGGGCGCAAATCACACCTCTGCGGATTCCCACGGGTGTCCTCTTTTCGAAAATGCCTGGGGTTCCCTGTTTTCCTCGGTGGCTTGGACACCCGAGGCCCATATCTGTAAGTTGCGCCGCTCGGCAGAATGTCTGAGATTTCCCTCTGCCAACAGACTTGGGGTTACTTGTGTTTTAGGCTTTCCCCTTGGCGGCCAGGTAGGTGCACCCACACATGTGAGGTACCGTTTTCATCGGGACACCTGTGGGAACGCGGGACGGTAGGCCATGTGTTGTGAGGGGCGTGTTTCGATGGGTGCGGCGAGCGAAATGTGCGGAAAAAGCGTTTTTTTCCCCACATTTCCGACTTTGCAGGGCTGTCTGGGTAAAAAAATCTGGGGCGATGGGCGCAAATCACACCTCTGCGGATTCCCACGGGTGTCCTCTTTTCGAAAATGCCTGGGGTTCCCTGTTTTCCTCGGTGGCTTGGACACCCGAGGCCCATATCTGTAAGTTGCGCCGCTTGGCAGAATGTCTGAGATTTCCCTCTGCCAACAGACTTGGGGTTACTTGTGTTTTAGGCTTTCCCCTTGGCGGCCAGGTAGGTGCACCCACACATGTGAGGTACCGTTTTCATCGGGACACCTGTGGGAACGCGGGACGGTAGGCCATGTGTTGTGGGGGGCGTGTTTCGATGGGTGCGGCGAGTGAAATGTGCGGAAAAAGCGTTTTTTTCCCCACATTTCCGACTTTGCAGGGCTGTCTGGGTAAAAAAATCTGGGGCGATGGACGCAAATCACACCTCTGCAGATTCCCACGGGTGTCCTCTTTTCGAAAATGCCTGGGGTTCCCTGTTTTCCTCGGTGGCTTGGACACCCGAGGCCCATATCTGTAAGTTGCGCCGCTCGGCAGAATGTCTGAGATTTCCCTCTGCCAACAGACTTGGGGTTACTTGTGTTTTAGGCTTTCCCCTTGGCGGCCAGGTAGGTGCACCCACACATGTGAGGTACCGTTTTCATCGGGACACCTGTGGGAACGCGGGACGGTAGGCCATGTGTTGTGGGGGGCGTGTTTCGATGGGTGCGGCGAGCGAAATGTGCGGAAAAAGCGTTTTTTCTCCACATTTCCGACTTTGCAGGGCTGTCTGGGTAAAAAAATCTGGGGCGATGGGCGCAAATCACACCTCTGCGGATTCCCACGGGTATCCTCTTTTTGAAAATGCCTGGGGTTCCCTGTTTTCCTCGGTGGCTTGGACACCCGAGGCCCATATCTGTAAGTTGCGCCGCTCGGCAGAATGTCTGAGATTTCCCTCTGCCAACAGACTTGGGGTTACTTGTGTTTTAGGCTTTCCCCTTGGCGGCCAGGTAGGTGCACCCACACATGTGAGGTACCGTTTTCATCGGGACACCTATGGGAACGCGGGAGGGTAGGCCATGTGTTGTGGGGGGCGTGTTTCGATGGGTGCGGTGAGCGAAATGTGCGGAAAAAGTGTTTTTTTCCCCACATTTCCGACTTTGCAGGGCTGTCTGGGTAAAAAAATCTGGGGCGATGGGCGCAAATCACACCTCTGTGGATTCCCACGGGTGTCCTCTTTTCGAAAATGCCTGGGGTTGCCTGTTTTCCTCGGTGGCTTGGACACCCGAGGCCCATATCTGTAAGTTGCGCCGCTCGGCAGAATGTCTGAGATTTCCCTCTGCTAACAGACTTGGGGTTACTTGTGTTTTAGGCTTTCCCCTTGGCGGCCAGGTAGGTGCACCCACACATGTGAGGTACCGTTTCCATCGGGACACCTGTGGGAACGCGGGACGGTAGGCCATGTGTTGTGGGGGGCGTGTTTCGATGGGTGCGGCGAGCGAAATGTGCGGAAAAAGCATTTTTTTCCCCACATTTCCGACTTTGCAGGGCTGTCTGGGTAAAAAAATCTGGGGCGATGGGCGCAAATCACACCTCTGCGGATTCCCACGGGTGTCCTCTTTTCGAAAATGCCTGGGGTTCCCTGTTTTCCTCGGTGGCTTGGACACCCGAGGCCCATATCTGTAAGTTGCGCCGCTCGGCAGAATGTCTGAGATTTCCCTCTGCCAACAGACTTGGGGTTACTTGTGTTTTAGGCTTTCCCCTTGGCGGCCAGGTAGGTGCACCCACACATGTGAGGTACCGTTTTCATCGGGACACCTATGGGAACGCGGGAGGGTAGGCCATGTGTTGTGGGGGGCGTGTTTCGATGGGTGCGGCGAGCGAAATGTGCGGAAAAAGCGTTTTTTTCCCCACATTTCCGACTTTGCAGGGCTGTCTGGGTAAAAAAATCTGGGGCGATGGGCGCAAATCACACCTCTGTGGATTCCCACGGGTGTCCACTTTTCGAAAATGCCTGGGGTTCCCTGTTTTCCTCGGTGGCTTGGACACCCGAGGCCCATATCTGTAAGTTGCGCCGCTCGGCAGAATGTCTGAGATTTCCCTCTGCCAACAGACTTGGGGTTACTTGTGTTTTAGGCTTTCCCCTTGGCGGCCAGGTAGGTGCACCCACACATGTGAGGTACCGTTTTCATCGGGACACCTGTGGGAACGCGGGACGGTAGGCCATGTGTTGTGGGGGGCGTGTTTCGATGGGTGCGGCGAGCGAAATGTGCGGAAAAAGCGTTTTTTTCCCCACATTTCCGACTTTGCAGGGCTGTCTGGGTAAAAAAATCTGGGGCGATGGGCGCAAATCACACCTCTGCGGATTCCCACGGGTGTCCTCTTTTCGAAAATGCCTGGGGTTCCCTGTTTTCCTCGGTGGCTTGGACACCCGAGGCCCATATCTGTAAGTTGCGCCGCTCGGCAGAATGTCTGAGATTTCCCTCTGCCAACAGACTTGGGGTTACTTGTGTTTTAGGCTTTCCCCTTGGCGGCCAGGTAGGTGCACCCACACATGTGAGGTACCGTTTTCATCGGGACACCTGTGGGAACGCGGGACTGTAGGACATGTGTTGTTGAGGGCGTGTTTCGATGGGTGAGCCGAGCGAAATGTGCGGAAAATGCATTTTTTTCCGCACATTTTGGACTTTGCGGGGCTGTCTGGGTAATAAATTCTGGGGCGATTTGCGCAAGTCATACCTCTGCGGATTCTCACGGGTGTCCTCTTTTTGGAAATGCATGGGGTTCCCTGTTTTCCTTGGTGGCTTGGACACCCGAGGCCCATATCTGTATGGTGTGCCGGTCGGCAGAGCGTCTGATATTCTGGTCTGAAAACAGACTTGGGGTTACTTGTGTTTTAGGCTTTCCCCTTGGCGCCCAGGTAGGTGCACCCACACATGTGAGGTACCGTTTTCATCGGGACACCTGTGGGAACGCGGGACGGTAGGCCATGTGTTGTGGGGGGCGTGTTTCGATGGGTGCGGCGAGCGAAATGTGCGGAAAAAGCGTTTTTTTCCCCACATTTCCGACTTTGCAGGGCTGTCTGGGTAAAAAAATCTGGGGCGATGGGCGCAAATCACACCTCTGCGGATTCCCACGGGTGTCCTCTTTTCGAAAATGCCTGGGGTTCCCTGTTTTCCTCGGTGGCTTGGACACCCGAGGCCCATATCTGTAAGTTGCGCCGCTCGGCAGAATGTCTGAGATTTCCCTCTGCCAACAGACTTGAGGTTACTTGTGTTTTAGGCTTTCCCCTTGGCGGCCAGGTAGGTGCGCCCACACATGTGAGGTACCGTTTTCATCGGGACACCTGTGGGAACGCGGGACGGTAGGCCATGTGTTGTGGGGGGCGTGTTTCGATGGGTGCGGCGAGTGAAATGTGCGGAAAAAGCGTTTTTTTCCCCACATTTCCGACTTTGCAGGGCTGTCTGGGTAAAAAAATCTGGGGCGATGGGCGCAAATCACACCTCTGCGGATTCCCACGGGTGTCCTCTTTTCGAAAATGCCTGGGGTTCCCTGTTTTCCTCGGTGGCTTGGACACCCGAGGCCCATATCTGTAAGTTGCGCCGCTCGGCAGAATGTCTGAGATTTCCCTCTGCCAACAGACTTGGGGTTACTTGTGTTTTAGGCTTTCCCCTTGGCGGCCAGGTAGGTGCACCCACGCATGTGAGGTACCGTTTTCATCGGGACACCTGTGGGAACGCGGGACGGTAGGCCATGTGTTGTGGGGGGCGTGTTTCGATGGGTGCGGCGAGCGAAATGTGCGGAAAAAGCGTTTTTTTCCCCACATTTCCGACTTTGCAGGGCTGTCTGGGTAAAAAAATCTGGGGCGATGGGCGCAAATCACACCTCTGCGGATTCCCACGGGTGTCCTCTTTTCGAAAATGCCTGGGGTTCCCTGTTTTCCTCGGTGGCTTGGACACCCGAGGCCCATATCTGCAAGTTGCGCCGCTCGGCAGAATGTCTGAGATTTCCCTCTGCCAACAGACTTGAGGTTACTTGTGTTTTAGGCTTTCCCCTTGGCGGCCAGGTAGGTGCACCCACACATGTGAGGTACCGTTTTCATCGGGACACCTGTGGGAACGCGGGACGGTAGGCCATGTGTTGTGGGGGGCGTGTTTCGATGGGTGCGGCGAGCGAAATGTGCGGAAAAAGCATTTTTTTCCCCACATTTCCGACTTTGCAGGGCTGTCTGGGTAAAAAAATCTGGGGCGATGGGCGCAAATCACACCTCTGCGGATTCCCACGGGTGTCCTCTTTTCGAAAATGCCTGGGGTTCCCTGTTTTCCTCGGTGGCTTGGACACCCGAGGCCCATATCTGTAAGTTGCGCCGCTCGGCAGAATGTCTGAGATTTCCCTCTGCCAACAGACTTGGGGTTATTTGTGTTTTAGGCTTTCCCCTTGGCGGCCAGGTAGGTGCACCCACACATGTGAGGTACCGTTTTCATCGGGACACCTGTGGGAACGCGGGACGGTAGGCCATGTGTTGTGGGGGGCGTGTTTCGATGGGTGCGGCGAGCGAAATGTGCGGAAAAAGCGTTTTTTTCCCCACATTTCCGACTTTGCAGGGCTGTCTGGGTAAAAAAATCTGGGGCGATGGGCGCAAATCACACCTCTGCAAATTCCCACGGGTGTCCTCTTTTGAAAATGCCTGGGGTTCCCTGTTTTCCTCGGTGGCTTGGACACCCGAGGCCCATATCTGTAAGTTGCGCCGCTCGGCAGAATGTCTGAGATTTCCCTCTGCCAACAGACTTGGGGTTACTTGTGTTTTAGGCTTTCCCCTTGGCGGCCAGGTAGGTGCACCCACACATGTGAGGTACCGTTTTCATCGGGACACCTGTGGGAATGCGGGACGGTAGGCCATGTGTTGTGGGGGGCGTGTTTCGATGGGTGCGGCGAGCGAAATGTGCGGAAAAAGCGTTTTTTTCCCCACATTTCCGACTTTGCAGGGCTGTCTGGGTAAAAAAATCTGGGGCGATGGGCGCAAATCACACCTCTGCGGATTCCCACGGGTGTCCTCTTTTCGAAAATGCCTGGGGTTCCCTGTTTTCCTCGGTGGCTTGGACACCCGAGGCCCATATCTGTAAGTTGCGCCGCTCGGCAGAATGTCTGAGATTTCCCTCTGCCAACAGACTTGGGGTTACTTGTGTTTTAGGCTTTCCCCTTGGCGGCCAGGTAGGTGCACCCACACATGTGAGGTACCGTTTTCATCGGAACACCTGTGGGAACGCGGGACGGTAGGCCATGTGTTGTGGGGGGCATGTTTCGATGGGTGCGGCGAGCGAAATGTCCGGAAAAAGCGTTTTTTTCCCCACATTCCGACTTTGCAGGGCTGTCTGGGTAAAAAAATCTGGGGCGATGGGCGCAAATCACACCTCTGCGGATTCCCACGGGTGTCCTCTTTTCGAAAATGCCTGGGGATCCCTGTTTTCCTCGGTGGCTTGGACACCCGAGGCCCATATCTGTAAGTTGCGCCGCTCGGCAGAATGTCTGAGATTTCCCTCTGCCAACAGACTTGGGGTTACTTGTGTTTTAGGCTTTCCCCTTGGCGGCCAGGTAGGTGCACCCACGCATGTGAGGTACCGTTTTCATCGGGACACCTGTGGGAACGCGGGACGGTAGGCCATGTGTTGTGGGGGGCGTGTTTCGATGGGTGCGGCGAGCGAAATGTGCGGAAAAAGCGTTTTTTTCCCCACATTTCCGACTTTGCAGGGCTGTCTGGGTAAAAAAATCTGGGGCGATGGGCGCAAATCACACCTCTGCGGATTCCCACGGGTGTCCTCTTTTCGAAAATGCCTGGGGTTCCCTGTTTTCCTCGGTGGCTTGGACACCCGAGGCCCATATCTGCAAGTTGCGCCGCTCGGCAGAATGTCTGAGATTTCCCTCTGCCAACAGACTTGAGGTTACTTGTGTTTTAGGCTTTCCCCTTGGCGGCCAGGTAGGTGCACCCACACATGTGAGGTACCGTTTTCATCGGGACACCTGTGGGAACGCGGGACGGTAGGCCATGTGTTGTGGGGGGCGTGTTTCGATGGGTGCGGCGAGCGAAATGTGCGGAAAAAGCATTTTTTTCCCCACATTTCCGACTTTGCAGGGCTGTCTGGGTTAAAAAATCTGGGGCGATGGGCGCAAATCACACCTCTGCGGATTCCCACGGGTGTCCTCTTTTCGAAAATGCCTGGGGTTCCCTGTTTTCCTCGGTGGCTTGGACACCCGAGGCCCATATCTGTAAGTTGCGCCGCTCGGCAGAATGTCTGAGATTTCCCTCTGCCAACAGACTTGGGGTTATTTGTGTTTTAGGCTTTCCCCTTGGCGGCCAGGTAGGTGCACCCACACATGTGAGGTACCGTTTTCATCGGGACACCTGTGGGAACGCGGGACGGTAGGCCATGTGTTGTGGGGGGCGTGTTTCGATGGGTGCGGCGAGCGAAATGTGCGGAAAAAGCGTTTTTTTCCCCACATTTCCGACTTTGCAGGGCTGTCTGGGTAAAAAAATCTGGGGCGATGGGCGCAAATCACACCTCTGCAAATTCCCACGGGTGTCCTCTTTTGAAAATGCCTGGGGTTCCCTGTTTTCCTCGGTGGCTTGGACACCCGAGGCCCATATCTGTAAGTTGCGCCGCTCGGCAGAATGTCTGAGATTTCCCTCTGCCAACAGACTTGGGGTTACTTGTGTTTTAGGCTTTCCCCTTGGCGGCCAGGTAGGTGCACCCACACATGTGAGGTACCGTTTTCATCGGGACACCTGTGGGAATGCGGGACGGTAGGCCATGTGTTGTGGGGGGCGTGTTTCGATGGGTGCGGCGAGCGAAATGTGCGGAAAAAGCGTTTTTTTCCCCACATTTCCGACTTTGCAGGGCTGTCTGGGTAAAAAAATCTGGGGCGATGGGCGCAAATCACACCTCTGCGGATTCCCACGGGTGTCCTCTTTTCGAAAATGCCTGGGGTTCCCTGTTTTCCTCGGTGGCTTGGACACCCGAGGCCCATATCTGTAAGTTGCGCCGCTCGGCAGAATGTCTGAGATTTCCCTCTGCCAACAGACTTGGGGTTACTTGTGTTTTAGGCTTTCCCCTTGGCGGCCAGGTAGGTGCACCCACACATGTGAGGTACCGTTTTCATCGGAACACCTGTGGGAACGCGGGACGGTAGGCCATGTGTTGTGGGGGGCATGTTTCGATGGGTGCGGCGAGCGAAATGTGCGGAAAAAGCGTTTTTTTCCCCACATTCCGACTTTGCAGGGCTGTCTGGGTAAAAAAATCTGGGGCGATGGGCGCAAATCACACCTCTGCGGATTCCCACGGGTGTCCTCTTTTCGAAAATGCCTGGGGATCCCTGTTTTCCTCGGTGGCTTGGACACCCGAGGCCCATATCTGTAAGTTGCGCCGCTCGGCAGAATGTCTGAGATTTCCCTCTGCCAACAGACTTGGGGTTACTTGTGTTTTAGGCTTTCCCCTTGGCGGCCAGGTAGGTGCACCCACACATGTGAGGTACCGTTTTCATCAGGACACCTGTGGGAACGCAGGACGGTAGGCCATGTGTTGTGGGGGGCGTGTTTCGATGGGTGTGGCGAGCAAAATGTGCGGAAAAAGCGTTTTTTTCCCCACATTTCCGACTTTGCAGGGCTGTCTGGGTAAAAAAATCTGGGGCGATGGGCGCAAATCACACCTCTGCGGATTCCCACGGGTGTCCTCTTTTCGAAAATGCCTGGGGTTCCCTGTTTTCCTCGGTGGCTTGGACACCCGAGGCCCATATCTGTAAGTTGCGCCGCTCGGCAGAATGTCTGAGATTTCCCTCTGCCAACAGACTTGGGGTTACTTGTGTTTTAGGCTTTCCCCTTGGCGGCCAGGTAGGTGCACCCACACATGTGAGGTACCGTTTTCATCGGGACACCTGTGGGAACGCGGGACGGTAGGCCATGTGTTGTGGGGGGCGTGTTTCGATGGGTGCGGCGAGCAAAATGTGCGGAAAAAGCGTTTTTTTCCCCACATTTCCGACTTTGCAGGGCTGTCTGGGTAAAAAAATCTGGGGCGATGGGCGCAAATCACACCTCTGCAAATTCCCACGGGTGTCCTCTTTTCGAAAATGCCTGGGGTTCCCTGTTTTCCTCAGTGGCTTGGACACCCGAGGCCCATATCTGTAAGTTGTGCCGCTCGGCAGGATGTCTGAGATTTCCCTCTGCCAACAGACTTGGGGTTACTTGTGTTTTAGGCTTTCCCCTTGGCGGCCAGGTAGGTGCACCCACACATGTGAGGTACCGTTTTCATCGGGACACCTGTGGGAACGCGGGACGGTAGGCCATGTGTTGTGGGGGGCGTGTTTGAATGGGTGCGGCGAGCAAAATGTGCGGAAAAAGCGTTTTTTTCCCCACATTTCCGACTTTGCAGGGCTGTCTGGGTAAAAAAATCTGGGGCGATGGGCGCAAATCACACCTCTGCGGATTCCCACGGGTGTCCTCTTTTCGAAAATGCCTGGGGTTCCCTGTTTTCCTCGGTGGCTTGGACACCCGAGGCCCATATCTGTATGGTGTGCCGGTCGGCAGAGCGTCTGATATTCTGGTCTGAAAACAGACTTGGGGTTACTTGTGTTTTAGGCTTTCCCCTTGGCGCCCAGGTAGGTGCACCCACACATGTGAGGTACCGTTTTCATCAGGACACCTGTGGGAACGCGGAACGGTAGGCCATGTGTTGTGGGGGGCGTGTTTCGATGGGTGCGGCGAGCAAAATGTGCGGAAAAAGCGTTTTTTTCCCCACATTTCCGACTTTGCAGGGCTGTCTGGGTAAAAAAATCTGGGGCGATGGGCGCAAATCACACCTCTGCGGATTCCCACGGGTGTCCTCTTTTCGAAAATGCCTGGGGTTCCCTGTTTTCCTCGGTGGCTTGGACACCCGAGGCCCATATCTGTAAGTTGCGCCGCTCGGCAGAATGTCTGAGATTTCCCTCTGCCAACAGACTTGGGGTTACTTGTGTTTTAGGCTTTCCCCTTGGCGGCCAGGTAGGTGCACCCACACATGTGAGGTACCGTTTTCATCGGGACACCTGTGGGAACGCGGGACGGTAGGCCATGTGTTGTGGGGGGCGTGTTTCGATGGGTGCGGCGAGCGAAATGTGCGGAAAAAGCATTTTTTTCCCCACATTTCCGACTTTGCAGGGCTGTCTGGGTAAAAAAATCTGGGGCGATGGGCACAAATCACACCTCTGCGGATTCCCACGGGTGTCCTCTTTTCGAAAATGCCTGGGGTTCCCTGTTTTCCTCGGTGGCTTGGACACCCGAGGCCCATATCTGTAAGTTGCGCCGCTCGGCAGAATGTCTGAGATTTCCCTCTGCCAACAGACTTGGGGTTACTTGTGTTTTAGGCTTTCCCCTTGGCGGCCAGGTAGGTGCACCCACACATGTGAGGTACCGTTTTCATCGGGACACCTGTGGGAACGTGGGACGGTAGGCCATGTGTTGTGGGGGGCGTGTTTCGATGGGTGCGGCGAGCGAAATGTGCGGAAAAAGCGTTTTTTCCCCCACATTTCCGACTTTGCAGGGCTGTCTGGGTAAAAAAATCTGGGGCGATGGGCGCAAATCACACCTCTGCGGATTCCCACGGGTGTCCTCTTTTCGAAAATGCCTGGGGTTCCCTGTTTTCCTCGGTGGCTTGGACACCCGAGGCCCATATCTGTAAGTTGCGCCGCTCGGCAGAATGTCTGAGATTTCCCTCTGCCAACAGACTTGGGGTTACTTCTGTTTTAGGCTTTCCCCTTGGCGGCCAGGTAGGTGCACCCACACATGTGAGGTACCGTTTTCATCGGGACACCTGTGGGAACGCGGGACGGTAGGCCATGTGTTGTGGGGGGCGTGTTTCGATGGGTGCGGCGAGCGAAATGTGCGGAAAAAGCGTTTTTTTCCCCACATTTCCGACTTTGCAGGGCTGTCTGGGTAAAAAAATCTGGGGCGATGGGCGCAAATCACACCTCTGCAAATTCCCACGGGTGTCCTCTTTTCGAAAATGCCTGGGGTTCCCTGTTTTCCTCGGTGGCTTGGACACCCGAGGCCCATATCTGTAAGTTGCGCCGCTCGGCAGAATGTCTGAGATTTCCCTCTGCCAACAGACTTGGGGTTACTTGTGTTTTAGGCTTTCCCCTTGGCGGCCAGGTAGGTGCACCCACACATGTGAGGTACCTTTTTCATCGGGACACCTGTGGGAATGCGGGACGGTAGGCCATGTGTTGTGGGGGGCGTGTTTCGATGGGTGCGGCGAGCGAAATGTGCGGAAAAAGCATTTTTTTCCCCACATTTCCGACTTTGCAGGGCTGTCTGGGTAAAAAAATCTGGGGCGATGGGCGCAAATCACACCTCTGCGGATTCCCACGGGTGTCCTCTTTTCGAAAATGCCTGGGGTTCCCTGTTTTCCTCGGTGGCTTGGACACCCGAGGCCCATATCTGTAAGTTGCGCCGCTCGGCAGAATGTCTGAGATTTCCCTCTGCCAACAGACTTGGGGTTACTTGTGTTTTAGGCTTTCCCCTTGGCGGCCAGGTAGGTGCACCCACACATGTGAGGTACCGTTTTCATCGGGACACCTGTGGGAACGCGGGACGGTAGGCCATGTGTTGTGGGGGGCGTGTTTCGATGGGTGCGGCGAGCGAAATGTGCGGAAAAAACGTTTTTTTCCCCACATTTCCGACTTTGCAGGGCTGTCTGGGTAAAAAAATCTGGGGCGATGGGCGCAAATCACACCTCTGCGGATTCCCACGGGTGTCCTCTTTTCGAAAATGCCTGGGGTTCCCTGTTTTCCTCGGTGGCTTGGACACCCGAAGCCCATATCTGTAAGTTGCGCCGCTCGGCAGAATGTCTGAGATTTCCCTCTGCCAACAGACTTGGGGTTACTTGTGTTTTAGGCTTTCCCCTTGGCGGCCAGGTAGGTGCACCCACACATGTGAGGTACCGTTTTCATCGGGACACCTGTGGGAACGCGGGACGGTAGGCCATGTGTTGTGGGGGGGCGTGTTTCGATGGGTGCGGCGAGCGAAATGTGCGGAAAAAGCGTTTTTTTCCCCACATTTCCGACTTTGCAGGGCTGTCTGGGTAAAAAAATCTGGGGCGATGGGTGCAAATCACACCTCTGCGGATTCCCACGGGTGTCCTCTTTTCGAAAATGCCTGGGGTTCCCTGTTTTCCTCGGTGGCTTGGACACCCGAGGCCCATATCTGTAAGTTGCGCCGCTCGGCAGAATGTCTGAGATTTCCCTCTGCCAACAGACTTGGGGTTACTTGTGTTTTAGGCTTTCCCCTTGGTGGCCAGGTAGGTACACCCACACATGTGAGGTACCGTTTTCATCGGGACACCTGTGGGAACGCGGGACTGTAGGACATGTGTTGTTGAGGGCGTGTTTCGATGAGTGAGCCGAGCGAAATGTGCGGAAAATGCATTTTTTTCCGCACATTTTGGACTTTGCGGGGGTGTCTGGGTAATAAATTCTGGGGCGATTCGCGCAAGTCATACCTCTGCGGATTCTCACGGGTGTCCTCTTTTTGGAAATGCATGGGGTTCCCTGTTTTCCTTGGTGGCTTGGACACCCGAGGCCCATATCTGTATGGTGTGCCGGTCGGCAGAGCGTCTGATATTCTGGTCTGAAAACAGACTTGGGGTTACTTGTGTTTTAGGCTTTCCCCTTGGCGCCCAGGTAGGTGCACCCACACATGTGAGGTACCGTTTTCATCGGGACACCTGTGGGAACGCGGAACGGTAGGCCATGTGTTGTGGGGGGCGTGTTTCGATGGGTGCGGCGAGCAAAATGTGCGGAAAAAGCGTTTTTTTCCCCACATTTCCGACTTTGCAGGGCTGTCTGGGTAAAAAAATCTGGGGCGATGGGCGCAAATCACACCTCTGCGGATTCCCACGGGTGTCCTCTTTTCGAAAATGCCTGGGGTTCCCTGTTTTCCTCGGTGGCTTGGACACCCGAGGCCCATATCTGTAAGTTGCGCCGCTCGGCAGAATGTCTGAGATTTCCCTCTGCCAACAGACTTGGGGTTACTTGTGTTTTAGGCTTTCCCCTTGGCGGCCAGGTAGGTGCACCCACACATGTGAGGTACCGTTTTCATCGGGACACCTGTGGGAACGCGGGACGGTAGGCCATGTGTTGTGGGGGGCGTGTTTCGATGGGTGCGGCGAGCGAAATGTGCGGAAAAAGCGTTTTTTTTCCCCACATTTCTGACTTTGCAGGGCTGTCTGGGTAAAATAATCTGGGGCGATGGGCACAAATCACACCTCTGCGGATTCCCACGGGTGTCGTCTTTTCGAAAATGCCTGGGGTTCCGTTTTCCTCGGTGGCTTGGACACCCGAGGCCCATATCTGTAAGTTGCGCCGCTCGGCAGAATGTCTGAGATTTCCCTCTGCCAACAGACTTGGGGTTACTTGTGTTTTAGGCTTTCCCCTTGGCGGCCAGGTAGGTGCACCCACACATGTGAGGTACCGTTTTCATCGGGACACCTGTGGGAACGCGAGACGGTAGGCCATGTGTTGTGGGGGGCGTGTTTCGATGGGTGCGGCGAGCGAAATGTGCGGAAAAAGCGTTTTTTCCCCCACATTTCCGACTTTGCAGGGCTGTCTGGGTAAAAAAATCTGGGGCGATGGGCGCAAATCACACCTCTGCGGATTCCCACGGGTGTCCTCTTTTCGAAAATGCCTGGGGTTCCCTGTTTTCCTCGGTGGCTTGGACACCCGAGGCCCATATCTGTAAGTTGCGCCGCTCGGCAGAATGTCTGAGATTTCCCTCTGCCAACAGACTTGGGGTTACTTGTGTTTTAGGCTTTCCCCTTGGCGGCCAGGTAGGTGCACCCACACATGTGAGGTACTGTTTTCATCGGGATACCTGTGGGAACGCGGGACGGTAGGCCATGTGTTGTGGGGGGCGTGTTTCGATGGGTGCGGCGAGGGAAATGTGCGGAAAAAGCATTTTTTTCCCCACATTTCCGACTTTGCAGGGCTGTCTGGGTAAAAAAATCTGGGGCGATGGGCGCAAATCACACCTCTGCGGATTCCCACGGGTGTCCTCTTTTCAAAAATGCCTGGGGTTCCCTGTTTTCCTCGGTGGCTTAGACACCCGAGGCCCATATCTGTAAGTTGCGCCGTTCGGCAGAATGTCTGAGATTTCCCTCTGCCAACAGACTTGGGGTTACTTGTGTTTTAGGCTTTCCCCTTGGCGGCCATGTAGGTGCACCCACACATGTGAGGTACCGTTTTCATCGGGACACCTGTGGGAACGCGGGACGGTAGGCCATGTGTTGTGGGGGGCGTGTTTCGATGGGTGCGGCGAGCGAAATGTGCGGAAAAAGCGTTTTTTTCCCCACATTTCTGACTTTGCAGGGCTGTCTGGGTAAAAAGATCTGGGGCGATGGGCGCAAATCACACCTCTGCGGATTCCCACGGGTGTCCTCTTTTCGAAAATGCCTGGGGTTCCCTGTTTTCCTCGGTGGCTTGGACACCCGAGGCCCATATCTGTAAGTTGCGCCGCTCGGCAGAATGTCTGAGATTTCCCTCTGCCAACAGACTTGGGGTTACTTGTGTTTTAGGCTTTCCCCTTGGCGGCCAGGTAGGTGCACCCACACATGTGAGGTACCGTTTTCATCGGGACACCTGTGGGAACGCGGGACAGTAGGCCATGTGTTGTGGGGGGCGTGTTTCGATGGGTGCGACGAGCGAAATGTGCCGAAAAAGCGTTTTTTTCCCCACATTTCCGACTTTGCAGGGCTGTCTGGGTAAAAAAATCTGGGGCGATGGGCGCAAATCACACCTCTGCGGATTCCCACGGGTGTCCTCTTTTCGAAAATGCCTGGGGTTCCCTGTTTTCCTCGGTGGCTTGGACACCCGAGGCCCATATCTGTAAGTTGCGCCGCTCGGCAGAATGTCTGAGATTTCCCTCTGCCAACAGACTTGGGGTTACTTGTGTTTTAGGCTTTCCCCTTGGCGGCCAGGTAGGTGCACCCACACATGTGAGGTACCGTTTTCATCGGGACACCTGTGGGAACGCGGGACGGTAGGCCATGTGTTGTGGGGGGCGTGTTTCGATGGGTGCGGCGAGCGAAATGTGTGGAAAAAGCGTTTTTTTCCCCACATTTCCGACTTTGCAGGGCTGTCTGGGTAAAAAAATCTGGGGCGATGGGCGCAAATCACAATCACACCTCTGCAGATTCCCACGGGTGTCCTCTTTTCGAAAATGCCTGGGGTTCCCTGTTTTCCTCAGTGGCTTGGACACCCGAGGCCCATATCTGTAAGTTGCGCCGCTCGGCAGAATGTCTGAGATTTCCCTCTGCCAACAGACTTGGGGTTACTTGTGTTTTAGGCTTTCCCCTTGGCGGCCAGGTAGGTGCACCCACACATGTGAGGTACCGTTTTCATCGGGACACCTGTGGGAACGCGGGACGGTAGGCCATGTGTTGTGGGGGCGTGTTTCGATGGGTGCGGCGAGCGAAATGTGCGGAAAAAGCGTTTTTTTCCCCACATTTCCGACTTTGCAGGGCTGTCTGGGTAAAAAAATCTGGGGCGATGGGCGCAAATCACACCTCTGCGGATTCCCACGGGTGTCCTCTTTTCGAAAATGCCTGGGGTTCCCTGTTTTCCTCGGTGGCTTGGACACCCGAGGCCCATATCTGTAAGTTGCGCCGCTCGGCAGAATGTCTGAGATTTCCCTCTGCCAACAGACTTGGGGTTACTTGTGTTTTAGGCTTTCCCCTTGGTGGCCAGGTAGGTGCACCCACACATGTGAGGTACCGTTTTCATCAGGACACCTGTGGGAACGCGGGACGGTAGGCCATGTGTTGTGGGGGGCGTGTTTCGATGGGTGCGGCGAGCGAAATGTGCGGAAAAAGTGTTTTTTTCCCCACATTTCCGACTTTGCAGGGCTGTCTGGGTAAAAAAATCTGGGGCGATGGGCGCAAATCACACCTCTGCGGATTCCCACGGGTGTCCTCTTTTCGAAAATGCCTGGGGTTCCCTGTTTTCCTCGGTGGCTTGGACACCCGAGGCCCATATCTGTAAGTTGCGCCGCTCGGCAGAATGTCTGAGATTTCCCTCTGCCAACAGACTTGGGGTTACTTGTGTTTTAGGCTTTCCCCTTGGCGGCCAGGTAGGTGCACCCACACATGTGAGGTACCGTTTTCATCGGGACACCTGTGGGAACGCGGGACGGTAGGCCATGTGTTGTGGGGGGCGTGTTTCGATGGGTGCGGCGAGCAAAATGTGCGGAAAAAGCGTTTTTTTCCCCACATTTCCGACTTTGCAGGGCTGTCTGGGTAAAAAAATCTGGGGCGATGGGCGCAAATCACACCTCTGCGGATTCCCACGGGTGTCCTCTTTTCGAAAATGCCTGGGGTTCCCTGTTTTCCTCGGTGGCTTGGACACCAGAGGCCCATATCTGTAAGTTGCGCCGCTCGGCAGAATGTCTGAGATTTCCCTCTGCCAACAGACTTGGGGTTACTTGTGTTTTAGGCTTTCCCCTTGGCGGCCAGGTAGGTGCACCCACACATGTGAGGTACCGTTTTCATCGGGACACCTGTGGAAAAGCGGGACGGTAGGCCATGTGTTGTGGGGGGCGTGTTTCGATGGGTGCAGCGAGCGAAATGTGCGGAAAAAGCGTTTTTTTCCCCACATTTCCGACTTTGCAGGGCTGTCTGGGTAAAAAAAGCTGGGGCGATGGGCGTAAATCACACCTCTGCGGATTCCCACGGGTGTCCTCTTTTCGAAAATGCCTGGGGTTCCCTGTTTTCCTCGGTGGCTTGGACACCCGAGGCCTATATCTGTAAGTTGCGCCGCTCGGCAGAATGTCTGAGATTTCCCTCTACCAACAGACTTGGGGTTACTTGTGTTTTAGGCTTTCCCCTTGGCGGCCAGGTAGGTGCACCCACACATGTGAGGTACCGTTTTCATCGAGACACCTGTGGGAACGCGGGACGGTAGGCCATGTGTTGTGTTTGTGTGGTTTTCATAACGTTTTGACCCGTTTGCTGGAGCCCTTTGTCTCACAACCCTTTCTTTTCCCAAATGTGACCTACATTTAGTCGCTGCTTTAGCCACCATACACTTTTGTAACCTGCACAAGTCACCTACCCTTGAAAAGGTCTGCCTGTGCTCTTTCAAAAAATGTATGGCTGCCGTTCCTCACCACATTGGTTTTCCCAATTTACACATGCTAAGTGCGTCTGGTCAGGCCGTGAGCGTAAAACTCCTGTGTACCATGGCTCAGTGTTTGGCTTGTGGTATTGCTTGTTTTGTACAAACACTACAAAAATGGTATGCTCTCCTAACTGCAAGAGTCGGGGGAATGTAGCGGAGCATTGCTTTTCTCAGAATTCATAGAAGCCATTGCCGTACCAAGCCAACCATGTCCAACACATACCTTTTTTTCAGTCATTTTCCCGCTTTTCCCCCATTCGATGGCAGTTTCCCCTACCTAGTTGTTGCCTGACCTATACAAATCACCCCTTCCTAAACTTGGAATTTTGTCTACTTTTCAGAAATATATGCCTTTCTGTCCTCCAATTTGGCTTTCCTGCCCTTTTCTTCCATTCCGTCCATGCATGTCCAATTGGCAAAAATGGCAAAAACCGCCTACCTCTCACAAAACGGTTGATAACCCCATCAAAATAATTTTTTTCCATTTCCACTCAACCTGTTCCTGAAAGCCAACACATTGGGGAACTCAGCACAGCAAACCATTTGTTTCTAGCTCTTACAAGGAAAAAACCACAGGCTTCTTTGTACATCATTTTATTGGCATTTTTTGAAAAAACCCAACATTTTCGCACTTTTTCCTTATTTTCTCTCCCCCCCCTACAGCAACCTGGGATTCCTGGGTGGCGTTACGACCGCCTACATGTGGGAAAAAAAGGAGCCAAATTTGGCCGAGATATCTCATGTAACAAAAAAGTTACAAGCCATTGAATGGCCACATACCAAAATCACCAAAAAAGGCTCTGGCACTGGGGAGAAATACCCATGGCACTTAAAGGGTTAAAGGGGTGCAAAGCATGCTTGGGTTTGCTAATTTCTACCGCAGATTTATTCCTGACTTCTCATATGTTGTACACCCCATCACAGCACTTTTGCGAAAAAACAAACGCTTCTTGTGGACCGAAGAGGCTGAAAAAGCCTTCCAAGAACTGAAATTGAAATTCACGTCGGCACCTGTCTTAAAGCATCCACGCCCCGGGCTCCCATACATAGTTGAAACCGATGCATCCAGTTTAGCCATGGGGACTGTCCTGTCCCAGAAGGATCCAGAAACCAGTCAACTTCATCCAGTAGCATTTTGGTCCAGAAAATTCTTGGCCCCCGAATTAAACTATGCGGTTACCGATAAAGAGTCGTTAGCCATCAAATCCGCCTTCAAGGCTTGGTGGCATTATCTTCTCGGTGCCAGGCATACCATTACTGTAATCACCGATCACAGGAACTAGCAGTATTTAAAAACAGCCAAGGCCCAATTATCGTGTCGATGGGCCTTATTCCTTGCCAAATTCAATTTCGTGATCACTTATCGACCAGGTTGTAAGAATGATAAGGCAGACGCTTTGTCCCGAATCGGGATGGGAGAAGCATATTCGAACCCGGAACCGGTGCCTATAATTCCTGAACAAAGAATTCTTGGGATAACTACTCTACAGACCTTAGAAGATATTCATTTAAAGATCCAACAACTTTTCGATCCAGCAGCCCTGCAGGACTGGGTTAAAAAGAGCCAAGATTATTCAGTTGTCAATGACCTACCTTACTATCAAGGGCGTCTATTTCTACCACACAAGGAACTACAAGAACAAGTCATCTCCAATTACCATGAATCTCTGATGGAAGGGCACCCAGGTATTACAAAAACTGAAGCTAAAATGAAAAGACAATTCTGGTGGCCCACCTGGCGAAAAGATGTAAAGTCATTTGTACTGTGTTGTGGCATCTGCGCCCAGAACAAAAGTCAAAAGACGAAACCAGCTGGTCTTTTACAACCTTTAGATATTCCACCCACACCATGGCACACTTTGTCTTTAGACTTTATTACAGATCTACCGCCATGTAATGGATTCAACACCATTCTAGTTATTGTGGATCTTTTTTCCAAGATGGCCCACTTCATTCCTTTAAAAGGATCACCTTCTGCTTCAATCTTGGCCAAGGATCTCTCGAAAATATTGTTCGAATACATGGATTTCCTGCCGTATTGATCTCGGACCGAGATAGTCAGTTCATTTTGCAATTTTGGCAGAAGTGTTGTCAATTGGCACAAATCAACGTAAGGTTATCAACCAGTCACCATCCCCAAACCGATGGTCAGACGGAGAGAACCAACCAGACTCTTGAACAATACCTACGTTGTATGCTCCACCAAACCGAAAGTAATTGGAAGGACATTTTATGGATTTCTGAATACGCATACAACAACTCTGTACATTCAGGAACCAGGCAAAGCCCCTTTTATACCATGGAAATCATCCTCGAACCTCAGAACTCGATTTGCCCCAGCATTTGAAAATGCCGGCAGTAACTCATCTGCATTTTATTATTACACAAGCCTTTAAAGAGGCAACAAAACATTTGAAACAAGCAAAAGAGAAATGCTAGAAAAATGCTGATCAACATAGAAGTGAGACCCCACCATATCGAATCGGAGACCAAGTTTGGCTGGCTACAAGACATATACCTCTGAAAGGAACTCGGACTTTTAATCATAGATATTTGGGACCTTACACCATTAAGGCCATTATCAACCCGGTGGCCGTCAAATTAGAACTACCCTCTAATATGCGGATTCATCCTGTCTTTCATGTTTCACTTCTAAAACCAGTTCTAAAACCAGTTCAACCCGGGACAAGATTAACCAAACCACCTGACCCCATCCTAATAGATGGAGAACCTGAATTCGAGGTAAAAAACATCCTTGACTCTAAAATGGTTAAATCAAGACTTTTTTATTTAATCGACTGGGACCACAAGAAAGGTCATGGGAACCTAGTGACCACGTTCATGCTCCTCGATTGGTGAACAAATTCCATTGGGACTTCCCAGACAAGCCAGGGCCAAGGGGAAGAACAACTTTAGGAGGAGCCTTGGGGGGGAAGTGCTGTCATGATGCCTACCTCCGGGCATCCGGATTGTGTCCATCAGCCCCGGGAGCAGGCATCCAGATACTCATTAAAACCCCAACAGCCCCGGATGGGGGCTGCTTGGATTCAGTCCTGGCGCCTTAGGCACCAGGCTCATCATAGAAAACAGTCCTGGCGCTATAGGCGCCAGGCTCATAGACTTTACTTACCTTATGCAGACCATGCTGCAAATGAGTCCAAGCCAACGTGAGGCCTGGATGGGACTATTTTATTACAGGGACTATTTTTCACTTGGGTGTGGTTCTGGGGAACTTCTTACCTGGGACTACTTTGCAGGCTATTTAAACCACGCCCGAACAGCAGCCCATGCTTCGTGTTATTCTGCAACCAGCAGCGTGACGCTCACCGTGTCTGCAAGTCAGCATCCAGTATTCTGCCACGCCCGCCTCGAATCCGGAGCTCCTAGACAAAAGGAAAAGAAAGGAGAAGAGGTTAGATCACGGACATTATTTGATTCCTTACCTGATTCCGGACCCAGCACATCTCCGAGCCTGGAAAGGACATTATTTCAGCAGGCGTCGCTTCGCCAGCAGCAGCGCCGCGTTATACTCACCAGTCCACCGCATCTTTCGACTCGGCGCTGCCTCCATCATTTTCTTCGTCGAAATCCAGCACCTGGGGGGGAAAACAAAAGGAATAACAAGGTGAGCCGAGAAAACCGACAAAGACAATCTCTTTGCCACCATAGGCTTACCTGCTTTACCACCGGAGGTATTATTCTTTAATTCACTGCATCTTCCTATGCCGCACCTATAAAGGGAGAGAAAAAAGCAAGTTAAACTCATGCAACTTTTCCGGACAGTGTTTGGTAATACAGACTCTTACCTGAATGCCATCAGCTGCCTCCAGGCAATATTCTTTTGGACCCAGCTGCAACCTAACGAGGGAATGGAACAAGAGTGAACATCGGACATGTTGACCTCTTTGAACTTTATAGACACTGGAGTTAATATTCCTCCGGAACTCCTCCAGTACCTTCAACCCAGTGAATTAACTGGTATCTACTACCCCTGCATGCCATGCGGGATGGAGAGCTCATCATTTAAAAAAATGTGGTGAGATTACCAAAAGGGGATATCGGAGGTGATTAGTGGGGAGAACGAGAACTGTTGGGGGGCCATCACTAAAGTCCACGGGTGGCTAAATCCCTTTCTCCACTTGCAGGAGAATACTTCTACGAGTCCAGCAGACAAGATTAGACGGGCCAGTCCAGACTGTCATCTCTTCACTACGCATCACGTTGGTGGAGACCGCAGCTGTCCGGGTCCGATCGACACCCCTCTGGGAACCAGGTGAGCGTAACACACATCCCTATTGAACGATTTGTATATGTATCCATGCCAAATTCTGAATCCATTGCATTTCACCAGTTTCTGCAGAATGCAAATCATGGTAATTCAGATAATCGTTCCACCATACAAATAAAATCACATAGCCAATATGTCATACTAATGCTTCTAAGGTACAATGCAGATGGTACCAAAGATAACTGTTAGCTTACAGGCTTCACTCATGGCAAATATCTCCTGGAAAGAAAACCTTCACAACAGTATGTATAATATACCACACTAGCGCCACAACCACTTTAGGGCACTACAATGCATATGTAAAAAAAAGAAGTGGTTGGTTTGAATGTAATGACACCTCTGTTACTCCAAAACATATGTTAGCAGCAAATCTAACAATTGCATTCCTAATATTCCTTCAACCCAAATTGAGTCACTAAACTGTGGCACAATTAACAATTAGAATACACCTACAGTTATCCAGCTACATACACAATACTACAATAGTACTTTTAAAAGTCAGCATAGTTAGGGTGTGCCAACAGGTATCTAATTACTTAAAAAATACCCTTAATTGCAAAACACTTCAAATACGCCATTACAATTCTTGCACGACAAAACATCTTGAAAACTCTAAAGTAGTTAAATACGCCAACAGGTATCTAACAATTTTAAACATTCCCTTAATCACAACATACTTCAAACAAACATACTATCACACTTACCTTCACATAATTGTCATGTTTTTTTATTTAATCTGGTTTGGTTTTATTTTTCCAATGACCCAATGATTATTTAATGTCAGTGCAACAGCAGTGTGTCATTCATTAATGTTGTACCAAACATAGTACTTAGAATGTACTGCTTATGAGGGTCTACAAAAAGTAAATGTATATGTAAAATTGTATACAATTAAAGCTTTTCAACCATCCTGCTTAACAAATTATACTGTTTTTTTTCCACAGAAAATGAACCAGACATTCCATCTTCATAACGCTATGGAACTTAGTAACCATACCAAGTATAATCAAATACATATTCTATAAGCACTATCCTCAATTGTACTACAAACAAAAATACCATATACAGTTCAATTATGTAATTCCACCATATTACAAACACTTTATACTCCACTACATTACCTATAATTACTATACACATTTTACTACTCTGGTGATTCTGGTCATACTCCTACTACATTACCTATAATTACTATACACATATCACTACTGTGGTGGTTGTGGCCAGTGGACAGATTCTTGCGGTCATGGCCTACGACAATGCCGCCCAGAATCTGGCCACTGACCACAACCACCAGAATACAATTAATCATATAACAAGTACATACAATACACCGTCAAATAATAAAACTCACCCTGAACCCCCGGCAATCGAAATGATGTCCGTGGACACTGAAATTGACCGTGGACTTGATGGAATTTCCAAACCCGTTTTTCAACTAGAAAAACAACTCCATATCACCTTCATTACACTCACCAAGCCTTTCTACACTGTATTTGAACCATCAAATAACCCCAAATCTCTTTTCCAAGCCACTCATTCACGGCACTGCCCATAGACTATCGCAGTGTCCGCAGAGCAGGTGGCACCCGCACACACTTTTTTCACCTAGAAAAACAAATCCATATCATCTTTATTCTGATCGCTCTTCTTTCCACCACCAAAGAACCCCAACTGTGTTTTCCAGACTTTTTCCTTCATCGTGATGTTCACGGTCAGCTGTGACTGTCTGCGGATACAAAATAGCAGGTGTTTCAGAAAATATGACACACCTCGCACTTTTCACCATCCAATCAGCTGGTGCGTCTGATGTCTGCAGAAATAAGGCCACCCTGTGGGTCAATCAAAGGGCAGTCTGCAGACCAAACAGGGAAGTGAGTCCACGGATGAACACAGATATCACTAATTGTTTTAGACCTACCTTTTGGCCATTAAAAAAAAACTACTGGACAGATTTACACCAAAGTTACAAAAGCCAGCTGCCGCAGCTGCCACAAATTTGGTGAAAATCCATCCAGTGCTTTGGGCTGTAGGCGTAAGCAACATTCTTTTCCAATTGTGTCAATGGGGAAAACCACACATTTTGAGACCCCTCTATAACTATGCACCTCCGGCATGAAACCTCACCAAACTTTGCAGAATCAATCTGAGGGGGGGCCATTAACATGTGTTGCAAAGTTTGGTGAGGATTCGTCCAGGTGTGGCAAAGTTATACATCTCCCAAAAACTGCTCTTCATATGGTTTGAGCAACTTAACCATAACTACCGGGCCGCTACCGCAGGCCCTGTAATATGGTGTCAGACCTTGGCTGGTTGACATGGTACTGTATCTCACTTTTGTCCTTTCTTCCGCTGGGGGTATGTGCTTTCCTGGTGAATTAGACTCTATTTCAAATAGCTGATCTTTACTTTGGAAATCATCATAAAGAAAGTGCACTTAAGCCGCACAATATGTATGAGGAACTAATAATGAGGAGTAGGTAAGAAGTTCACATGGGCTCTTAGAGGAATTACCACCCTGGTGTGTTGTACAGTTCATTGCCATATTTTTATTTTACATGGCTTGTGCACATTTCTCATTGTGTATTGTTCCACTTTCAAGCATTCACGAGGAGTGGTTAATCTCGTATGTAAACATTTGGGTGTTGATTGGAGCTACCTTACCTCAGGACTTGTTTAACTTTGGTAACAGTGACCTTTGAGTTATAGGGTTTAATTTGAGATCTTATTAATGATTTGTTTTTTTCTTCCTCCATCTCTCACTTTTCTTTTCCATGACCTGATTTTATTTTGGTTCTGTTTGGTGATTCTGTGTCATTATTCTGATTTTGGAGTTTGTTTATGTTTTAATGTAATAATGTATTTTTCGTTTCAATATGTAATTCTTGAAAAAGACCTCAATGAGTCGAAACATGTTCTGGCTGAAACTAAATTGTTAAATCAAGGAATCAACAATAAATTGCTCTTTTGTACCATTGTGAACATTGAAAGTTGCTGTGATTATCTGTGTTATCACTTTTTGGGAGCGCACACAGGCTAGGTCGCCCGCAGTGTTTTTCTCATTAGTTTTGCTTGTGTCGCTTGGGCTGTGTCTCAATTGGGCCTAAAGCCTTGCAGCCACATTTTCTAATCCATCAAACTCCACATTTGATATTAGGTGAGACTGAGTTGCTCATGCTAGCAGGAGCCCCCTGTGTTTTGCAATATACAGTTTATTAGAGATATGATATAACAATAAAGTTTGGTTCTCTAATTTACTTTCCAAATTTTCACATTTGTTAATTAAAATGGTAAGTTACTGTTCCAACACATGAATTTGAGTCAATGAAGATGAACTACCATGGCTCGTAGACATCGGGGTTTCGGCTTGAGCTTCCTCTTGTTCTACTACCAATGGGTCGACTAAACATGGTAAGGAAGTATTAAATGCTAATGGCAGCATGCAAGATAAAGAAAAAGACTCACCCCCCTGCTTCCCTTCTATGCAAATCAATTGGTGCAATTACTAACTACAATGTCCAAGCACAAATATCTACAGAATGATCAGGTTTATTTTGCTCAACAATTGTAGATACTGCACTTCCACCAGTAGTCAGATCTACCTGGTTTGCTTCTTCATGCACTTTGTGAGGAGCAATGTCAGCAGACACATCTTGTAAATAAATCCTTTTATGAATGTCCAACATTGTCAGCTTAAGTGAGTAAGTTACATTCGAAGGATTGTGTCCTCCGACGTATTCTTTATCTTTGATAATACGTTTCCAGCTTGCTGGCCTCGGAAATGTTTTCTTTGTAGAGGGCGCTGCGCATCAACGTCTGCCGAGTCGATGTCCCTCGACGGCCACCGTATCAGCGCCAACGTCACCATGCACATAAATAGCCACGCGCGGCATCCGTTGCTCAGTTCCGTTTTTCCGCGCTTTGTGGGGCCTCGGAACATCGTTGCTCAGTTCAGTCAGATAACTAATCTACATCTACTCGAAATATCCAACTCGTTCTCGATGGCATCTTCATCGGAACCGACAACGCCGCGATCCGGCTTCAAAAAATGTCGAGACTGCGGTAAAAAAATGTCGATAACTGATCCACACAGGATCTGCTTGTGGTGCTTGGAAGCCGAGCACCATTGTTCGGAGTGTGAGGACTGCATGTCCATGACGGCGAAAGCCTTGAAGGATCGCAAGGGTAAGCTCGAGAGAGGTAAGTCAGTCAAAACCTCCTCGAAAGTTTCTTTGGCGGGGTCAAGGCATTCGTCTCCTCGCCGTCGAAAACATTCCCATTCTAGATCTCGAAGTAGCTCCCACCATTCGTCGAGATCAAGACACTCAAAGAAGAAACGTTGAAGATCCCCTTCCTCGTCGTCTTCTGTTTCCCCTGAAAGGGTCTCCTGCCCCACAAAACACTGCTCTCAGGCTGAGTGGGAGGAATTCAGGAAGAAAATGTTAAGCGTCTTCGAGAAAGCGGCCTCGTCCCCCTCGAAGACAGCTGAGGGTGATACCCCGGGTGAAAACCCCAAAAAATCAAAACGCTGCGAGTCACAGCACCCGGCAAAACATTCCACCCGAGAGCGCCACGGACCATCGGGTAAGAAGGCACCGTCTTCGACGTCGTCGAAGATCCCTTCGACGCATGGTTCGGCGCCATCGACGCCGTTGTCGAAGGGTTCTTCGACGCATCGGTCGATCGACTCGACGTCGACGCCGACATCGACACCGATGAAAGAGAAGACCACTGCTACTCCACAGCCAATGGGGATTCCAAGAGCCTCCGGCACGACGCCGAGACCGTCGATGTCCTCGAGTAGGATCCCGATCCTCTCGAGTTCTTCGAGGCCTCTTCCGGTTTTCTCGACGCCCTTTTCGGCACCTTCGAAGCCTGTCACATCGGCGTCAACGACATTGACGTTTTCTCGCCCGATAATGACGAATTTGGCTCCTTCTGCCTTAGAAATGGGTTTTATACTATTTCAGAGGTCAGAGTACCCTGGATTATCTTCAATTTATGAAGACGGGGAAGATTCTGACCAGGAAACCTTCGAGTTGCAGACGACCACACTACCTGTTTCAGAGGATTTCACCTCTGAGGAAAGAAGGTTGAAAGACCTTCAGGAGTCATTACATGAGGCAAGTGGGCTAGACACTTCCCCAGAAGTGTATTTTGTTAAGCGAGACCCTGGGGAACATGCCGAAACACCCTATAGAACCCTGATGGCAAGAATTACTGAATTCATGGGTTGGTCTGCGCCTTCGCCTGTTTTTCAACAGGATGACCTGACAGACATATTAGACAAAGGTCCACAGGAGGATCCTGTGGTCCCCTTCCATACAGCCTTACAAAGAAAAATTGCATCTAACTGGGAAACTCCTGAAGTTATCCCTGCTGTCAATTAAAGATTATCAGCCAAGTATAGGGTAGCTGCTGCTGACCCTGAATACTTATCGAAACACCCGACTCCAGAGAGCCTGGTGGTCCAAGCGGCAACTTCATCAAGCAGCAGGACCGCTTACCCTACTGTCCCACAGGATAGAGATGACAAGAGGTATGATTCTATGGCAAAGAAAGTCTTCTCTGCTTGTAGTATGGCCTTGAAGTCCATCAACGTCACCTGTACGCTCGCCAGGTTCAGTCACACACTGTGGGAGTGTGCTTCATCAGCGGCTGACTGCATACCCGAAGGAGAGGAAAAGGAAGCCTTCCTTAACATTATTAAAGATGGCAAAGATGCCATGTGCGAGTCACTTCAAACTGGCATCGATTCCGCTGACAGTATCAGCAGGGCCATGGCGGCAAGTACAACAATCCGCAGGCATGCGTGGTTGTGAAAGTCTGGCTTTGCTCCAGATGTACAGGCCAGACTTTTGAATATGCCCTTTGACGGCTCTTCATTAGTCGGAAAAAAGGCTGATGACAGTCTGGAAAAGTTGCAGACATCTAAAGCAGCAGCAAAATCTTTAGGAGCTGCTATCCACCAAACTCCTTTTCTCCCCTCAGGAACCTCTGGGAGAGGAAAGTCCTTTCACTATTATTCCGCATTCGGGAAAGGCAAAGGACAGCCGGCTCAAAGAGGCCAAAGGAGATCCACCCGAGGTGGACGGGTCAAAGGTACTAAGGCCGCAGCAGCAGCAGGTGCCTCTTTACCCTCGGCATCTGCATCAGCCGCCCCCAAACCACTCTAAGGTCTTTCCACACAAGACACCTGTAGGGGGCAGGTTAAGTCACCATCTGACGGAATGGCAGGCTATAACATCAGATGCATGGACATTGGAGACAGTTGCCCACGGTTACTGCCTACCCTTTCTACACATCCCTCAGAGTCATCCACCGGGGAACAGCTCTCTAAAAGTTCCAGATCCGCTCCTCTTGCAGGAAATTATAGACCTGCTAGAGAAAGGTGCCATAGAACCGGTACCTGTAGCGGACAGGAACAAGGGCTGGTACTCCCCCTACTTTCTCATACCAAAGAAGGACGGAGGACTGAGACCCATCCTGGATTTACGAGAATTGAACAAGTTCCTCAGGAAGGACAAGTTCAAGATTGTAACTCTTTCTCAGATCCTTCAGGCCCTCCAGCTCCAGGTCTGGCTGGTATCTCTGGACCTTCAGGATGCTTATTTCCATGTGCCAATCCATCCCAAACACAGGAAATACCTGAGGTTTGCAATTGGCGACTCTCATTATCAATTTCAAGTTCTGCCATTTGGGCTGACCTCCGCCCCGAGGGTCTTCACCAAGCTAATGTCGGTAGTGGCTGCGAGTCTAAGGAGGGAAGGGATCCACGTCTACCCCTACCTGGATGATTGGCTGATCAGGGCTGTATCTTCGGAACAAGCTCAGACCCAGCTAGATTATGTCTGCCACTTCCATCACAAACTGGGCTTCTCCCTCAATTTAAAGAAGTCACAGATGATACCATCACAGAGACTCCAGTTCATTGGAGCGGTCCTGGACACTTCCCTGGGAAAAGCCTTGCCACCAGAGGTGAGGGCTCAAGATATTCTGCAGATGGTCAACGAGTTTCAAAATGCCCAACGTCTCCCAGCCTTCGACTTTTTGAGGTTGCTAGGCCTCATGGCATCCTGCATCTTCCTTGTGCCAGAGGCTCGGCTGAGAATGAGATCTCTTCAGTGGGCACTGAGAACTCAATGGTCGCAATTCTCAGGGAGAATGACAGATCTCCCTCCGGATTCCGGACAAAGTAGCCCGCGACCTGCAATGCTGGGCCTATCCAGAGAACATCTTGAAAGGAGAACTGTTTTGGCAACCATGGCCGGAGATAACAGTAGTCACAGACGCCTCACTCACGGGGTGGGGAGCCCATGCCAGCGACTTGACCATCAGCGGTCGTTGGTCTCCATCGGAGTCTAGACTACACATCAACCTATTGGAGCTGAGAGCGATCAGACTAGCGCTGAAAGCTTTCCTGCCATCAGTACAGGGGAGAAATGTCCTGATAATGACGGACATCACGGCGGCCATGCACTATCTCAACAAAAGAGGAGGCGTAGGGTCACTGCCACTATGCAGAGAGGCAATGCAGCTCTGGTTTTGGGCAATTCAGGAAGGAATATCTTTTTTTCGGCAGTCCACCTAGCCGGAGAGAAGAACTTGACAGCGGACGCTCTGAGCAGGCAGAGTACAGTCTCCCACGAGTGGGAGCTAGCTCAAGAAGTCCTTCAAGAGATCTTCACCCTTTGGGGAACCCCTCAGGTGGATCTGTTCACCACAAGCATCAACAGGAAGTGCGATCTGTTCTGTTCAAGGGAATTTCCCCCGAGAGGAGCTCTAGGAGATGCGTTCGTAGTGGACTGGGAGTTTCCACTCCTTTACGCGTTTCCACCAGTCCCTGTTATTCCTCAAATGATCAGGAGGTTGAGAAGATTCCGGAAAACCATGATCCTAATTGCCCCGGACTGGGCCAGCAGAACGTGGTACCCGGACCTTCTAGATATGTCCATCTGCCCTCCAATCCGTCTTCCACTCAAAGAGAATCTTCTCTCGCAGAAGGGAGGTCAGGTTCTTCATCCAGACACCAGAACCCTCAACCTTCACGCTTGGCTTCTGAAAGGGTGAGGTACAAGGATTGGGATCTCCCTGATGACATCATGGAGGTGTTGCTTTTGGCCAGAAGGCCAGCAACAAAGTCTTTATACCGCTGCCGTTGGAACAAATTTTGCAGCTGGTGTAGGGAAGAGAATATCGACCCTTTTTCATGTGGTACGCCAACGGTGTTATCGTTTCTACGCTACTTGGCAAAGTCAGGCCTTCAAGTTGGCACTGTAAAAGGCTATCTTGCAGCGCTTTCAATCTTCAAGCGCACTGTGGAGGAACCATTGTATTTCAAACTACCTCTAGTGATACAATTTCTCAAAGGATTAACTAATGCTTATCCTCCAAAACCATTCCAGGTTCCCTTATTGGACTTAAATTTAGTCTTAAACTTCCTAATGGGCACTCCATTCGAACCACTTCACTCTTGTTCGCTGAGATTTCTCACGCTTAAAACTGTCCTATTGGTAGCACTAACATCTGCTAGGACTGTGAGCGAGCTACAAGCTCTTGTAACGCTCACCTGGTTCCCACGGAGGCGCGGCGTCGAAGGCGCAGAACTCTGAAGATGGACAGGAAGGGCCCCTCTATTCTCGCTTCCCTGGCTCGTTGGATACCCTCCTGTGCGTGAAAAGGGAGTATTACCAACTGTGGAACAATGCTCCAGCCTCCCACTCCCTTCCAACCCTCCACGATACCTCCTCCACGATTCCCCGTGAAGCCTCACCTTAGGGTTTGGAAGGATGAGCTCTCCATCCTGCTTCTGATGCAGGGGCGCGTTGAAACCCAGTTACTTCACTGGATTGAGGATTGATGGGAGTTCAGGTAAGCTTGACTGTTCAGGTAAGGTGCTGTAAAAGTTCTGTTCAAAAGTTCAAGCTTAATAATAATGTTCGTTGTCTAATTGCAGCAAGCGCTAATGCTTATGTCTTTTTCCCCTTAGGGGCCGGGGTTCGGAGTGCCGGAGATATGGCGCCGACCCGAAGTGAAACAGTTCTGGATGAGCGCTCAGGTAATGTCTTTGCATTCGCTCATTCAATGTCTTTGTCTTTTTTCCCCATAGGGGCCGGGGTCCGGAGATGCCAGGAAGCGGCAGGACCCGAAATGCAGTGGGAATAATCCAACAGGTAAGACTTAGAAGGAAACTGAGCTTTCCTTATTCCTTTTCCCCCTCTCACCTTTGTTCTTGTCTTTTTTCCTCTAGGCGCCGGGGCGTAGCTGAATCCGGAAGATCGCTGCTGAAGATGGAAGCGCCTTGCAAAGGTGAGTAAAATGCAGCGCTGCAGCGATCGAAACAAAATGCCTTTAAAATGATGTCTTCCTTTTCAGGGCCGTTGGAGAAATGACTCTGGGATGCAGATTTAGCAGGTAAGGGCTTTTCTTCCCCTATTCTCTTCCTTTCTCCCCTTGCAGGTGTTCCAGGGTGCTGGCAGGCGTGGCTGAAGTCAGGATGCAGGAGCTGACACGGTGAGCGTCCAGCTGCTAGGTGCAGAACAACGCGAAGCACGTATGGCTGTTCGGTGGGGTTTAAATAGCCTTGGAAGAAGTTCCTGGTATGTATCCTTCCACCAATCAGGTATGTATCCTTCCCCGACCACACCCGGGTGGTGAAGTAGTCCTACAGGTAAAGTAGTCCCATTCAGGCCTCAAGAGGGCCTGGATGAAGCAGCAAGGTCTGCATCAGGTAAGTGTGCACCCAAGCACTTAAACACATATCCTCTTCTATGAGCCTGGCGCCTAAGGCGCCAGGACTGGGGTCCGCTATGAGCCTGGCGCCTAAGGCGCCAGGACTGAGTCCAAAGGGCCCCGACTTGGGCCCGCTGAGACTTCCCTGGGGAAAATGATGTCTGCCTCTCGGGTTGCTGGGCCCGGCCTGGCTCTTTGGAGGTAGGCATCATGACAGTACCCCCCCTCAAGGCCCCTCCCAAGGTCTTTTCCTCCGGGGGTTTTGGTTTGTGCGGGAATCTTCGATGGAATCGTTGAATTAATCGTGGTGCGTGAACATAGTTACTGGGTTCCCAAGATCTTTCCTGAGGTCCATATCCTTTTCCAATCAACAAGATAGAAGAGTTTCGGCTTAACTATCTTGGAATCCAAAATGTCTTTCACTTCGAATTCTAATTCTCCATCAATTTGGACAGGGCCTGGGGGCTCAGACAGTCTGGTTCCAGGTTGTACTGGTTTTAGAAGAGATGCGTGAAAAACGGGATGAATCCGCATGTTGGATGGTAAATCGAGTTTAAAGGCCACTGGGTTGATAATAGCTTTGATGGGGTAAGGCCCAATGAATCTGGGATTAAAAGTTCGCTGACCCTTGAGGGGTAGATGTTTAGTTGCTAGCCATACCTAATCTCCTACTTGGTAAGGAGGAGTTTTACTTCGGTGCAAATCAGCGTTTTCTTTATACTTTTTCTTGGCTTGCTGTAAGTGGGTTGTAGCTTCTTTGAAGGCTTGGGTTATTGTGCAATGTAGGTGATTTACTGCAGGCATCTCCAGGGTCAGAGGTGGATCTAGGTCAGAGGTCCGAGGATGGTGACCATACAGGGTATAAAAAGGAGTCTGTCCGGTTCCAGAATGCACTGAATTGTTGTATGCATATTCTGCAATCCAAAGGATGTCTTTCCAATTTAACTCGGATTGGTGTAACATGCACCGCAGATATTGCTCGAGAGTCTGATTGGTTCTCTCGGTTTGTCCGTCGGTCTGGGGGTGGTGGCTGGTGGATAACCGCACGTCTATTTGTGCTAGTTGGCAACATTTCTTCCAAAAGTGGGAGATAAATTGACTTCCACGGTCTGAGACTAATATGGAAGGGAAACCATGTAACCGCACTATATTTTCCATAAATTCCTTGGCCAAGGTGGAAGCTGACGGCAATCCTTTTAAAGGGATAAAATGGGCCATTTTGGAGAATAGATCCACTATTACGAGAATCGTGTTGTAACCACCACAAGGAGGCAGGTCAGTTATAAAGTCCATTGACAAGGTGTGCCAAGGTGCTGGTGGAATGTCCAAAGGTTGAAGTAGGCCGGCTGGCCTTTTCTTTTGACTCTTATTTTGGGCACAGATTCCGCAAGACAACACAAATGACTTTATGTCTTTTCTCCAAGAAGGCTACCAGAAGTGGCGTTTGATCTTTTCTTCTATTTTCGCGATACCGGGGTGTCCTTCCATTAATGATTCATGATGACGGGTAATGACAAGTTCCTGCAATTCTTTACTTGGCAGAAATAACCGCTCTTGGAAGTAGGGTAAATCATCCTTAACGGTGTAGTGAGGACCCTTTTGACTCCATTCCAGTAAGGCAGAAGAGTCAAAAAGCTGTTTTACTTGAGCTTGGATGTCCTCAATGGTTTGCAATGAAGTCAAGCTCAGAATTCTTTGTTCCGGTATGATTGGCACAGGTTCTAAACTCGAATTGGGTTCTTCCATGCCTATCCGGGATAAGGCATCTGCCTTACCATTCTTGCAGCCAGGGCGATAGGTAATTACAAAATCAAATTCTGCAAAGAATAAAGCCCATCGGAGTTGTCGCGAAGATTGAGCTTTGGCCGTCTTTAAATACTGCAAATTTCTGTGGTCCGTAATTACGGTGATGGTGTGTCTTGCACCGAGAAGATAGTGACGCCAAGCCTTGAAAGCTGATTTAATAGCCAGTAGTTCTTTGTCGGTAATTGCGTAATTGAGTTCAGGTGGAGAGAATTTTCTGGACCAAAAGGCTACAGGGTGTAGTTGGTTAGTTTCTGGGTCTCTTTGCGACAGGACAGCTCCCATGGCCGAACTGGATGCATCGGTTTCCACGATGTAAGGGAGATCTGGGCGCGGGTGCTTCAATACAGGTGCAGAGGTGAATTTGGTTTTCAGGTCCTGAAAGGCTTGTTCAGCCTCAAGAGTCCATTCAAAGCGTTTACTTTTCTTTAGGAGAGCTGTGATGGGTTGAACAGTTCGAGAAAATTCCGGGATGAACCTTCGATAGAAATTGGCAAAGCCAAGCATGCTTTGCACTCCCTTCACAGAGCTAGGAGATGGCCATTTGAGAATGGCGTCCACTTTCCGCGAGTCCATTCGGATTCCTTGAGGTGTCAGGATGAATCCGAGAAACTCCACTTCTGTGGTATGAAAAACGCATTTTTCGAGCTTGGCAAATAATTTGTGCCGGCGCAATTTCTCAAGAACTGCCCTAACATGGTTTCTGTGATCAGATTCTGAGGAGGAATACACCAGGATGTCGTCAATATAAACGATGACACAAACATTGATAAGTTCCCGAAGAACATCATTCATGAAGTACTGAAAGGCGGCAGGTGCGTTGCACAAACCGAAGGGCATTACTTGATATTCGAAGAGCCCAAATTTGGTGCGGAATGCAGTCTTCCACTCGTCGCCCTCTTTTATACGTACCAGGTGGTAAGCTCCTCGGAGATCTAGCTTGGTGTAAACACGAGCATCTTTTACTTGGTCGATAAGCTCAGGTATCAGGGGCAAAGGGTAACGATTCTTAATCGTTATCTGATTTAGGGCGCGGTAGTCAATACATGCCCTAAGGTCTCCTTCCTTTTTAGGTACGAAGAACAAAGCGGAAGAGACTGGTGACTTTGATGGGCGAATGAAGCCATTGGCCAGGTATTGATCCAAATACTGGCGCAAATGCAGGTTCTCAGGTTCAGTAAGAGCATAAATCCTACTACAAGGTAGTTGTGCATTGGGTACCAAGTCGATTTGGCAATCGTAAGATCGATGGCGAGGTAAGGTGTTAGCCTGCTCTTTCTGAAAAACGTCTTGGAATTCTTGGTATTCAGATGGTAGCTGTACAGGGGTGGAAGTTACAGAGGCTAGACCCATAGCTGGATTCCTTGGGTAACAGGTTGGTTCACAATCAGGAAAAGTTATCTTCTTTGCTCGCCAGTCTATTCTCGGATTATGTGTTTCTAACCAAGGGATACCAAGAAGTACTTGAAATTGTGGGGCCTTGATCACATCAAACACGATTGCTTCCCGATGTCCGTCCTGACCCACCAGAGTGATTTCAACTGTGGAATGCGTTACAGGCCCTGAGGCTATTTCGGTTCCATCAACTGTAGTAATTACATCTTGGGTTACTTTCGGGCGGAGAGGAAGCTTAATCCTGGAAGCCAATTCACGGTCTATGTAATTTCCAATAGCTCCACTGTCTATGTATGCTTTTATAGCATGCAACTGCTGAGGCTGTTTTGGGTTCACAAGCACCATTGGCATGACAAAATGCGAGGTCAAAGAGTTTGTTTTCAAGCTCGGCAAGCGGACCCCTACGCTTGTCGGGCTAGGTCGTTTCCCGAACCAGGTGTCAATAACTCGTTATCAGTGGCTCCAACCACCTTCTTGGGTGGTTTAACTGGACAACTTTGAAGAAAGTGACCGGAAGTTCCGCAATACAGACAAAGTTGCATTTGTCGCCTTCTCTCTCGTTCCTTCTGCGTTAATGGTCCTTTAACACTGCCAATTTGCATAGGTTCGGAAACGTCAGTACTCTTGGAGTTAACGTGGGTCTTGATAGGTACTCTGGTTTCATACTTGAGCCGATCTGCTTTTCTATTTTGAAGTCTGTGATCAAGTTGAACCACTAAGTCTATGTAGTCTGCGCAGGCCTGGGGTGGATCTACTATCTGAGCTATAACATCTTTAAGCTCTCCGCGCAGGCCTCGATGAAACAATGTGATTGTTTTATTTTCAGGCCATCCGGTTTCCACAACTAGTCTATTAAAGGTGGCGATATAGGACAAAAGATCCTGATTACCTTGTCGTAAGGATAGCAGTTCGTTGTCAAGGGCCTGTCCCTGCGAGTGTCGAGCGAACAATCTTTCCATGCTGTCTTGGAAGCCATGGAAATCCCGGAGAATGGGATCATCCTGATTTACCAATGGAATAGACCAATCGGCAGCACAGCCACTGAGGTAAGATAGTACAAAGGCTACTTTGGTCTGGTCGTTGGGGAAGGCCCCGGGCCTGCATAAAAAGTGTAAACGGCATTGGTTCATAAAAACGGCATATTTCTTGGGATCCCACGCAAAACTTTCCGGCGAGGCCAAAGGCATGTGTCCAGGTAGATTGATTTGTACCGGGTTATTCGAACCCATTGTTGTAGAAATATCTCCGGAAACAGGTAAAGGAGTGTGCTCTGCCTTGCCCTGCAATAACCTTTTGGCCAGATCATCAGTTCTTTCCTTGGATAGGATTAGTTCCCTTCTGAGAGCATTAGTCTCCTGGCGGGCTGAGTGCACTTCTGCCCGTAATTCCCCTAAAAGATGGGCCAGCTGATCTGTCTCGGAAGTCTCCATAGCGCCCAGGTGGGAAATTGTGGTAAGGCTTCGCGTTCTGTAACGCTCACCTTGTTCCCACGGAGGCGCGGCGTCGAAGGCGCAGAACTCTGAAGATGGACAGGAAGGGCCCCTCTATTCTGGCTTCCCTGGCTCGTTGGATACCCTGCTGTGCGTGAAAAGGGAGTAATACCAACTGTGGAACAATGCTCCAGCCTCCCACTCCCTTCCAACCCTCCACGATACCTCCTCCACGATTCCACGTGAAGCCTCACCTTCGGGTTTGGAAGGATGAGCTCTCCATCCTGCTTCTGATGCAGGGGCGCGTTGAAACCCAGTTACTTCACTGGATTGAGGATTGATGGGAGTTCAGGTAAGCTTGACTGTTCAGGTAAGGCGCTGTAAAAGTTCTGTTCAAAAGTTCAAGCTTAATAATAATGTTCGTTGTCTAATTGCAGCAAGCGCTAATGCTTATGTCTTTTTCCCCTTAGGGGCCGGGGTTCGGAGTGCCGGAGATATGGCGCCGACCCGAAGTGAAACAGTTCTGGATGAGCGCTCAGGTAATGTCTTTGCATTCGCTCATTCAATGTCTTTGTCTTTTTTCCCCATAGGGGCCGGGGTCCGGAGATGCCAGGAAGCGGCAGGACCCGAAATGCAGTGGGAATAATCCAACAGGTAAGACTTAGAAGGAAACTGAGCTTTCCTTATTCCTTTTCCCCCTCTCACCTTTGTTCTTGTCTTTTTTCCTCTAGGCGCCGGGGCGTAGCTGAATCCGGAAGATCGCTGCTGAAGATGGAAGCGCCTTGCAAAGGTGAGTAAAATGCAGCGCTGCAGCGATCGAAACAAAATGCCTTTAAAATGATGTCTTCCTTTTCAGGGCCGTTGGAGAAATGACTCTGGGATGCAGATTTAGCAGGTAAAGGCTTTTCTTCTCCTATTCTCTTCCTTTCTCCCCTTGCAGGTGTTCCAGGGTGCTGGCAGGCGTGGCTGAAGTCAGGATGCAGGAGCTGACACGGTGAGCGTCCAGCTGCTAGGTGCAGAACAACGCGAAGCACGTGTGGCTGTTCGGGTGGGGTTTAAATAGCCTTGGAAGAAGTTCCTGGTATGTATCCTTCCACCAATCAGGTATGTATCCTTCCCCGACCACACCCGGGTGGTGAAGTAGTCCTACAGGTAAAGTAGTCCCATTCAGGCCTCAAGAGGGCCTGGATGAAGCAGCAAGGTCTGCATCAGGTAAGTGTGCACCCAAGCACTTAAACACATATCCTCTTCTATGAGCCTGGCGCCTAAGGCGCCAGGACTGGGGTCCGCTATGAGCCTGGCGCCTAAGGCGCCAGGACTGAGTCCAAAGGGCCCCGACTTGGGCCCGCTGAGACTTCCCTGGGGAAAATGATGTCTGCCTCTGGGGTTGCTGGGCCCGGCCTGGCTCTTTGGAGGTAGGCATCATGACAGCTCTCTCCTGTAAACCCCCACATACATTTTCCACAAGGACAAAGTTGTCCTACAGGTGAAGCCCAATTTCCTCCCAAAGGTGGTTTCTGAATTTCATATTGCTCAGAAAATTACCTTACCTTCGTTCTACCCTCCTCCCCATCCGGGGAAAGAGGAAGAAAGGCTACATAGGCTGGACCCAAGGCGAGCTCTAAGCTTTTACATCAGCAGAATGGCTAGGATCAGACAAGCAGACCAACTGTTTGTAGGATACTCAGGTCACAAGTTGGGACTACCCATAACAAAACAAACCATTTCCAGGTGGATTATTTTGGCCATTCTGGAATGTTACAAACTGGCAGGGAAAGAGCCACCCCAAAATTTTAGGGCTCATTCAACCAGGGATATCGCAGCCTATTCGGCTCTCCAAAGAGGGGTACCGGTCATAGACATATGTGCGGCTGCCACATGGTCGTCCGCACATACATTCACCAAATTTTGCAACCTGGATTCCTCCACTAGTCAAGAGACCAGATTTGGCAAGGCCGTATTACATTTGGTCCATCCCTAAAGGGATACATAACATTCTTACTACCACCTCCAATTACATGCCACTGCTATGGGATTCGGTCAAAGATAAGGAATACGTCGGAGGACACAATCCCTTCGAAGAACAAGTTACTTCTTACCTTGTAACGTTCTTTCAACGGGATGTTCCTCCGACGTATTCCTTATCGCCCCTCCCATCCATCCCCGCAGTAAGACTTCCCTTGTGGTTGCAGCTCCTTCAAGGTCAATAACCAATTCAGGCATGACTTTTCTTATGCTACAAAACGGAACTGAGCAACGGACGCCGCGCGTGGCTATTTATGTGCATGGTGACGTCAGCGCCGATACGGTGGCCGTTGAGGGACATCGACTCGGCAGACATCGACGCGCAGCGCCCTCTACAGAGAAAACATTTCCGAGGCCAGCAAGCTGGAAACGTATTATCAAAGATAAGGAATACGTCGGAGGAACATCCCGTCGAAAGAACGTTACAAGGTAAGAAGTAACTTGTTCTTTGCAGTACATTTCTAACCTACACAGGAAAGGGATGAAGACAAGTTTTGTGTAATAGGGCATACATCATCAGGGTTACACATATGTCTCACTGGGAAATATGAAGTGATTTTCCTACGTAATGCCACCTCCTTTTGCCTGATTGGAGGTGACTGTAATGGTTTCAGCGGGACACCTTCTCACATGCCTCAAAGCATATGCACAATTTGATTGTTCCGAGATGGCGTGCATTCTTACCCTTTGATGTGCAGGCTAACCGCCTTATCTCTGCTTTCCCTGACCTTGTTTTTCCCCAGTTAGTGGTGGGTCCCATGCATGTCTTGGGCAACACTCTTATCCTTATATTCGCCTTAACCCACACTTTTCCCCTGCCTGCTGGTTATTTAGTCCGACCATGTGGTCATTCCCTTTTCAGTTAATGTGTCTCCCACCTCCCTGGTTTGCATCCTTCCCGACACCCTTCATGGCGCTGGTGCAATATTGGGGGAACAGATATCTCCTCTGGCATTACTGGCTGATGAATCCCCCTGTGACTTTATGGCTCTCTCTTTTGCAATCGTAACCAGTGCTAATTATCTGGTGCCACTTAAACTACCCAGACCTTCGGGTCGCCCCTCTGAGCCTTGGTTTTCAGCTGATCTTGGTAGCCTTCCCCTGGCTTGGAGGCAAGCAGAGAGGAAATGGTGCATATCTTACTGCCTCATAGCACGTCTGGCTCTACATAAAGCTACAGCTTTATATCAACATGCTATAAATAACACAAGCTAAATGTTCATATTTTCCTTCACGTCCCACCGTAAATTCCCCTAAGGAACTTTTCAAATTGGTCCAGCCTCTTTCATCCCTCTTTTTGTCAAAGTTTATTACACGGTCACACACAAGTCAGGGAGCTCCTTCCCCCACAATGAATGTGGCGCACAATAAAGTGCTTTTGATTTATTTTTTTTAGATCAATGTGGTAAGGCCTCGAACCCGTCTCGCACCCACCCTCAACAAGTACCCGATGCCACAATGGGCTAGGAACCAGGCCGGTGTGTATTAAGAATATAGATATATTAATGTATTTAAATTCAATATCACAAATAGATGAACACAAGCCACCAATGTTGTGGCAACACCAGAACAAAATGACTTCCGGGTAGCGCCAACACAGAGATATGCAGTCACAATGGTTTCCTTTTAAATCACCCATCAATACAAGAAAAGAGCAATTCAACACTCTAGCAGATTTGGTTAAGCTTTCTCCCAGCAACCCTCACCCTCCAAACATCAATTAGGCTTCATTCCTTTCAATGGAGGCAGTGGCACGGAGTGGGAACACAATGGGAACATCGGATTTGGGGTCTAGCTCACTATATGAAAGGAAGAAAAGCAATGGAAATTCGTTTAGCCACACCTAAAAAGCACATGCATGGCTTTGGGGTTGCAGTCAGCACACAATGGGAAAATCGGATTTTGGAATATTTGATCACATAATCAATAGGGGAGACAGAAAGGCGATGGGAAAACATGTTTTTCTACACCTAACATTAACACACAGGGCTTTGGTATTTTTTATCAGAACACTATAGGAAAATCGATTTTGGGTTGGAATCACAGATGCAATATGAAAATAGAATGAACAATAAGGAAGAATTTGTTTTGCACAGCACAATGGGTACACAGGGGCAATTTACACCTTGCATATGCACAGGCGCTACTGCGCTTCCCACTTTTGATTTAACAGGAAGGGGATTGATGGTGTTAATTCTTCTGACAAATATTTATGACTATACCGGCTCACAATACACTGGGAAAAGATTGTTGGTTCCAAATGCCAACAATACAGATCCTTTGAATTCAACAGGGGAATTAATTGATTCACTTTGATAAATACGCTAAGGATCTACACAGGCCAACAGGATATTTTTAGTAGGGAAATAACTAACACAATGCTGTAAAATATTGGGTGTATACAATCTAGGGCTTAGGGGTAGTTCTACTTATAGGAGAGGTCTAGACTGGGCATTAGGGAGCATCAGAACACACCGCTGGGACAGCAAGGGGCTCAGTCACGGATCTCCTCTCTTTCTTTCAAGGGTTCCCAGTCAGTTTCGATGTCTCCTGGCTCCTGTCTTCACTCCACTACAAAAATTGGCCTCTCTGCTGGGATGTTTCTCACCATATTTCGGCAGCAGGTCACCTCTTGGAATTAGTGGAATAAGTCCAACTCTGATGCAAACTAACTTGTCATGATTCCTGCAAAAGGCATTGGCTGGTCTTCACTACCACCTCTCACCTGTGTGCTGATAGGACAAGGGGATGGGGGAGTGCTTTGCGATAGCTATGGAAGGAGAAAGCTTCATCATCCCAATTTGACAGATGGGCTCGGTCTGCATTGAGCTCACAAAATATCTCAGCATGGCAGGTACCCTGAATTTACAAATGTTTACATTTATGAATACATTTTTGAGAACTATATTTTAAGGCGAATCAGATAAGACTAATCGGGACTCTACACCCCCTTCCTGTGCAGAGATACCGTTTTTCTTCATTTACTCAGGAACCATATCAGTGAGAAATATGCCACTTTACAGGCGTCATATTAATTATTACCATCATGCTTTTCATCAACTTTCACATCTCTGGGAATCTTGGGAAGGCCCAAATCACATTTTCATTAATAACTTTAGTTGTGTTTATCACACCCATTTTTTTTTTTTTAGCATGGTTAGAAGGGGTTGACTGTCACATTTAATATTTAATAAAAGCCTGGAATTACCATTGTGCGATGTACGCTGTCCATTTTATGCAATAAAATGTGTTTCTCCCATTTTAAATCAAGGTGCAGTTTCACTCCTCTGCTGGTCAACTACCTTTTTTTAAGTTTCAGTTCTTCTTTTTAGGCATGTGATGTAAGCAGAGCTGCCTAATGGCAACTAATGGATTTGTTTATGGATCTTGTGGTCACAAGTGCCGCAGGACAGACCTGACTTTATCTGGTTTTCTCAAACATTTCTGATCTAAAACGTATTCCTGCTTGTATTCTTTTTTTAACCAACTTTATCAACATTTTTAAGAGCATTATAGTCATTTGAGTATTAACAAATAAGAATTCGTAACCATACAGTATTTTCATTACTAGCTCAGTCGAACCCAAGTTGAGGTTACAGTACTGTTCAAGTCCATTGCTCATATTTAAAGGAAAATCATAAGTATCAACCATAACTGTCCCCCCCACGTGCCCTCAACATACCCAAACTTATGGATGAAAAAGTGTTCTGCTTTGTTTTAAAAGTTCAGCTGGTTGGATCGCTCTCCTGACTTAAAGTTCGTATTTGTCAAATAGACATTGCACGAAGCAATCTAGGCTTAAAGAACATCTGCTCTCTGTCATCCATGAATTCATGTAGCGGTAGCCACGTGTTTAAATATTGCCGGTATGAACCAAAGGCTATTGCGGTCACTTTTTCCATAGCCATCACACCCCACAGTCTCACCCACCACATAGCTATTATTGGTCCTTCCTTAGTTTTCCATGCCAGTGCGATTGTAATTCTGTCCGCACTTAGCATATGAGTGATGAGTGTAGCTGTGGGCCCTGAGTTTGCATAACAACCCTCAACCATCTCCCCCAAGAGAACCACCAGTGGCTCCAATGGAGCCACAAGTTATTTCTTTAATATGACTCAAAATCGCCTTCCAGTAGGTTTCGGCTAGTGGGCAGGACCACCACATATGAATAAAGTCTTCCGGGAGGCCACAGTTTCTCCAGCAGGTTGTAGGGTATTCTGGATTGATGGAGTGTATGTGTACAGGTGTGATATACCAGCGAAGGCATAGTTTATATGCTGCTTCTTTAATTGTAGTGCACTTAGAACTTTTGGCAGTTCTCTGCCAGATGCGGCCCCAGGTATCCGCAGAAATTGCTTTCCCTAGGTCTGTTTCCCACTTTTGCATATAGGTTAGGTTCTCCTCGGATTCCATTCCTCCGATCAGGTGGTATAATCTGGTTATCCCTTTATCTGGTTGGCCTTCTTGTATTGTTAGTGCCACTCCTGTTGGAATTCTAGTTGCCCCCTCCTTCACTCTTGTGTTTGAGACCCAATGTCTGAGCTGGACATAATGAAAACGTTCTCTTTCTGGTATACCAAACTTGGCTTTATAGTCTTCAAACTGCAGGGGTGACCATCTACGTAGAGGTCTTTTAAGACTATGTTGTTTTCCCTGCCCCCCCAATGTGTCCAGAAATTGGCCTGTGTTCCTGGGGTAAAGTCCGGGTTACCAGCAATCGGTGTGATTGGACCGCCTCCCACCTTAACCTTCTTGTTTCTTAGTACTTTATCCCAGTACCATAATGTGGTTTTGGTTGATTCTAGTATAAGACCACTTTTGTCCCTGTGTCGTGTGGTGAGGAAACCTAAATTCTTAAGGGGTATCTTGGTCGCTGTTTTTTCTATTGTGACCCATTGATTTCGGTCTCCCTCCGCTGTCCACTGTAAAATTGGGGCTACCTGTGCTGCCCATAGGTATCTGCAGCATTCTGGGACCCCCAGTCCTCCCAAAGCTTGTAGCCGAAAAAGTACTTTTTTGGGAATTCGCGGACCCCACCCCCCCCATATAAAGTACATTACCTCTCTGAAGATTTTGGATAGCTGGGGCAGGGATTCTGATTGGAAGGGCACCCACTACATATAGAAACTTTGGAAGTAGTCATTTTAATGGCAGTAAGGCGTGCCAGCCAGGATAATTCTTGCAATTGCCAGCGTTTTAGATCCCCCATTATTGTTTTCAGGAGGTCTGGAATATTGCCTCCATATAATCAATTATAGCTGGTGGTCAATTGTATCCCCAGGTATTTTACTGTCTTATGTTCCCCTTTCAGTGCGTATTGATTCTCCCATTCCGGAACCCGTTCTGGGTTTTCAGTGATATTAAGAGCCTTAGATTTAGGGTAATTAATGTTGAATCCTGAGACCCTTGCAAAGTCCCCCAGGAGTTTATGACCATCGGTAAAGAGTGTTCTGTGTATTTCAGGAACAGGAGGATGTTGTCTGCATAAAGTGCTACCCTTTGAGGACCAGCAGTGCCCACCTCCACCCCCTGGATTCCCGAATGAGTGCGGACCCTACATGCAAAGGGCTCCATAGCCATGGCAAAGATCAGAGGTGACAGTGGACACCCCTGTCTTGTGCCTTTCTGAATGGGGATACTTTCTGTCAATTCCCATTGACCATTAGTCTTGTTGACGGGGGTTATGAAATTGGCCATTACCATGCGAGTGAAGATTGGTCTGCAGCCAAATTTCTCCAGCCGTAAGAATCCCCAGTCCAGGCTATCAAAAGCTCTGGATGCATCCAGAGCTGCCACAGAACATTTCTGATTAGTCCTCCATCCCCACTCGATCGTGTCTATGGCCCTACGAATATTATCATATGGATGACGCCCCTTCAAAAAACCCACTTGATCTGAGTGGATTATCTCTGGAAGTACCATTGCTAATCTCCAGGCAAGAATCATGGAGTACATTTGTGTGTCTTCATTTAATAAAGAGATCGGGCCATAGCTTGCACAGTCCGATGGATCCCTATCTGGTTTCAATAGAAGTATTGTGGTAGCTGGACACATGTCTTGGGAAGTAAGCCCTTTGTCTCTAATGAGGTTAAATAGTTGTGTTAAGGGGCCTATTAAAGTGGTCTTAAAAGTTGTATAATATGCATTACTTAGCCCATCTGGACCTGGGGTTTTGTGTCCCTTCAATGCTCCTATTGCCTCCCCCACTTCCTCCTCCGTTATAGGACTTTCCAGTTGTTGCCTATCTGACTCATTGATTTTTGGTAACTCCACGTGATTTAGAAATGTGACCTGGTCTTCTCCCCTTCCATTTTAAGATTGTTGGTGTAGTATGAGAGTATTACCTTCTCTATCTCTATCTTCTCTATCTCTTTCTCCCCTCTCACCACATTCCCATTCCCATTATGAAGTTAGGTTATTCGGTTCTGGAGCCTTTGATGTTGCAGCTTGGCGGCAAGGAGTCGGTTAGCTTTACCCCCATGTATGTAGTAAAATAGTTTTGTTTGCACCAGGAGACGCGCTGCGTCGTCTGCTAGGTGTGATTCTAGAGTTGCTCTGGCTTTCTTTAATTCCCGCCATGCCTTCTGTGAGCCCCTATCCTTACATTCCCTCTCCGCCTGATGTATGTTGTCTTCCATCCTGCGTCTCACCCTTTCTCGACTCTTAATATAGTTTGATGTTTGTGCAATGAATTCTCCCCTTATTACCGCTTTACTGGCATCCCAAATGGTCAGCCAGTTCATCCCTGGTGTTATGTTTTCTTGAAAGTAGTTCCGCAACGTTTGTTCTATACCTATTCGTACCGTTAGATCCTTTGTTTAATCGCCAGGTTTTCTGGGGGCGTTGTTGCGGGTAGTCTGGCTCTATTTTAAGCAGTACCGGAGCGTGGCCAGATAGACAACGCACTCCGATTTCCAAACCTGTGACTTGTGGAATCACAGCCTCGGAAATGAGAATCATGTCAATACGGGAATAGCCCCTGTGTACTGCTGAGTAGTGAGTGTAGGATCTGTCCTGTGGGTGAAAAAATTACCAAGATTCCAGGAGGTGTAGCTCTCTCAGAAATTTGGCCAGGGCTTGTCTAAATGTGTGATCGTTGGAAGTGGCTGGGAGGGTTTTGTCCAGTGTTGCGTCCATCACCCCGTTAAAATCGCCTCCAATTAGAATTTTCCCGATTCCCCATTGTGCAATTTTAGGTAGTAGGCCCAATAAAAAGTGGTCTTGTTTTATATTGGAAGCAAAGAATTGTTTTTAAAACACTTTCCCTCACACACAAATGCCTTCATGGCCAGGCACCCTTGTACCTTGCGCAAATGATCACCAAACAGACTGCATCTAGACCGTCGAGGACGGCCTACGTCAACCGGATTACTGTACCCCACACACGCAGAGTGCGTGCCGGAGGGGTGAGTTTCCCAACCATGGCCGCCACCCGCTGGAACGCTCTCCCAGCCCACATCAGGACCATTGACTCACATGCAGCCTTCCACAAAGCCATAAAAACTAGACTGTCTAAAATCCCATCCCACATCATACAAGTTACCCTACGTGTAACTTCCTCCTTAGCCTGATCTCATTAATGGGCTTTCCTTTAGGCTTTGTATGGTATCTCTATTCCTGCCTATGCTACTGTATCCTTGTGCTGTAACTAATCATACTGTAACCAAGCATTATGTATTCAAGGTCCATATGCGGGCTGCTTCCTGTAACCCTCAAGCAAGTCTTTTTAAGTTACCTTATAGTGCCTCAATGCCTACGGGCTGCAGTGCGCTTTACAAATTCAAAATAAATAAATATATGGAGATCAAAGTAACCAGTTGACCCATAAGTTCCACCCCCCCCAGCATCAGATCCCGGCCTTCCGGGTCTTTTTTAATAAAACGTTTCTCAAAATTGACCCCTTTTGCTAGTAATATGCCCACTCCCCGTTTTTTGGTCCCACTGGAAGCTAGATATTGTATGGGGAAGGCTCTGTGTCTCAGCCTTAGTTCATCCACTGCCAGTAGATGTCTCTTGTAGCCCTACCACTTAAGCATGCATATCTCTTAGCCTAGTTCATATAGCTTTCTGTTTGATCGGGGAGTTTAGCCCCTGAACATTTAGTGAAACGAATGTCAGCTCAGACAATATTATGGTTTAACCGTTGGTCCCTTTCTTTGCGGTCCCACATGCAGCTTTCATTGGTGTTGTGCAATCCTTTTGTACTTTTTCACCCAAAACCATCAAAACAAAATATCCCCCACCCCTTCCCAAATTGTAAAGTAGAACTTCTCAAAAGTGTTTCCAACATGTTACATTCAAAGTATATCACCGGGTTTTATACTCACCTGGGAAGTTAGGGTTCCAGTTTCCTGTTTGCCCCCCTTACCCCCCCATTCCTTTTTGGGTTTAGTATTTGGCATGTGCGCCTCCCATGCATCTAGTTTAGTTTAGAACCTCGATCCAGATAAGTCTCCCTCTTCTTCATATTGGCATCCCCATTATCGCATTTGAGGGAGTCATCTCACTCTTTCTTATATTGGTATCCCCATCACCACATTTATAGATGTCTTCCCCATTCTTCTAGCTATTAGCGGGTGCTCAGGTGGAATCCGAGGGCTTAGGATCCCTGTTACGCCCTTGTGGTCGAGGACGTCCTTGCCTCCATTGACCTCTTCCATGTCCCTCTGCTGGCTCTCCGCTTCGGGGTAGAGATCCATCTTTGTCTCTGAGCGTGCCTTCGCCTCTTCTTGCAGAAGTTCTGCCATGTCTTCCTCCTTAGAGACTGAAAATCTCTTGCCTTTCCATTCAAAGCGTAGACACGTCGGATATCCCCACCGATATTCTTAGCCAGTCAGTGACCACTCTCAACTTTTTCCTCCTGGCAAGTGTAGCTTGGGATAGGTCTTGAAATAGCTGAATCGAGGTGGAACGGAACTTGGTAGGCCCTTTTTTACGGGCAGCCTGCATTATGTCCTCCTTCAACTGAAACATATGTATCCGGGTTAAGACATCAGGAGTCAAGTTCTTATTAAGTTGGTATGTAGAGTAGACCCTATTGGTCCGATCCAACCCAATCTCCTTGGTCTCCTCTTCGTTCAAGATGTGTCGGAACAGGTCTATGACATACTGCTGCAGGTCAGAGTCCGTTATAGATTTCGGGAAGCCTCGGATGCAAATGTTGTTTCGCCTCAACCTATTTTCAGCGTCTTCTTGTTTATTTTGCACCCGTTCCATTTGTTGTTCCAGCTCAAGGACTCTGTTTGCCAAAATGTCATGCTCATGACTCTGCTCTGTTACCACTGTCTCAACTTCATCAATCCTTTTCTCAATTGCTACAACTCCTTTATTGAGATCAGAGATGGATTTAGTCAAATTGTTTGCACTTTCTTTGATGTCTTTTTTGAGTTCTAGCAGCATTTCCAGCAGATCTGATTTTCGAATAGGTGGGTCTTCAGGATTCTCTGCCCTCTCCAGAGGAGGGGAATGCACCCGGGCCTGCACCTGGGTACGCTTTTGAGGTTCTGATGTCTGCAGCATAGCTTTAATGTCTCCAGAGCCTTGATTTTTAGATTTCGTGGCTTGTTTGGACATCTTGACCTGGTAACTCTTGTTTGACCTCCAAGATCAGGTCTGGCGTGTTGGGACCCAAGCTGTCCGTCGCTGCTGCCCTTCCAGTGTGTTTTGCCCCTTGGGAGGGGCAAGTACCTCTGTATATGCCTCTTTTGTTTGTTTGCCTATCCCCGATCAGCTATGGCCCCAGACGAGTTGATTATCGAGTTGATTATCTTATCGTATCTTTTGTGCGACCTGGGACCATTTAACACAGGATAGTGGATCGGTTTAATTCCCCACCCAATGTTATGTCAAGTGGGTGAGGGTTATCTCCACGCCATGTGAGGCCCCTAATTGCTGTCATTCAGTTTAGTTGCATTCATCACTCTTCGAGGGGAAAGCAGCCAAAGTTATTGTTATTGTTCCTTGGAGGGGCGCTGTTGTATGGTTGCAGAGCCCCAGGTCACCCAAGTTGTTATTGTCTGGCTATTTGCCCTTATTTTCTGCTTCAATATCCGTTTCCTTTCGGTCTATGGCTTCAAGTTTTAAGAGGACGCAGCAGCATCCATGGGGAACCGCTCCCCTCGTAGCTCTTCCGTATGCCAGACACAGCGTTAATACGCGGCCACCGAGCGCTGCACCCCAAATCTGCCATTCACCATTATGGACGCTCTGGCAGCAACCCGCCCTTAGGGGACTTCAACTCAGCTCCATGTGAGGTGTCGGTGGGGAAGGAAAAGATCCCCGGGCTGTTCTTCGCCTATGATGGCGCACCGCCGCACGGCTCCCGTTGCAGCTATTGTCTCCCCCCAACTGGACCGTTCACCTCAGGGCTCAAGCCTGTTAGTCCTGCAGGCTGGAGTCAGACGCTGCCTGCTTCTTCTTCTCTGGCTCCCCCGTTAGTTGCAGCTCCCCGGCGACACTTTCTCCCTTTCTTACGGGCTCCTCCGCTAGTTGTAGCTGTTGAACGGCGCCTCCTAGGGGACCCACACCACCGGCCACAGAGTGCGCCGTCTCTGTCTTTTCCCCGGGGACAGTTTGGGTTTCCTCCTCTGTGCTTCAGGAGGGAGGGCGAGCACCTACCCTCCTATCGTCCGCTCCGCCTGCAGTCGGCCACAGCACCATTGAGTGGAGGGGGTCCCCAGATCCGCGGTCCATCTCTCACTCAGTTTCATGCAGTTTTCGGGTTCCGTGGTCACTCATTCCACGCAGGATCTGCGGCGGCTGCCATCTTGCCAGGGAAGTCGCTACTCAGATCTTCCAGCCTCGCCTCCAACTACTTTTAAATTGCTTAATACCGACCAATTCGTCAATCCACTGGTGCCCCCACCTTCATAGGTGCCTGGGGAGAGTCAGCATGGTTTTCGGGCTATTTTGAGGGGTAAGGGGTTCCGGGTGGAATCACGGAGCTCGCCACGCCCCCTCCTGCTTGTATTTTTAGGGAAAGGCACTGATGGATGAAGACAACCAGGTCTGAATCTCTAGGGCAACAGGGGGAGGTCCTGGGGTTTAGTTTCACCTCTGAAGAAATGGCCAGCAGCACATGGCCTTTCAAACTTGCACACAATTGCTTTTAAATGAAATCTTTTTAGGCACACAATTTAACAATATATGCATATTATTTCTGAATGGTACATGTACATGAGAACACCATGCCCAAGCTTGAAAGTCTGGTTGGCATTTCGCTTGGCATCCTGTAAATTTTGGAGGGAAAAACGAAATGGCATTCTTTTGTTTAATTTACATGTAAAAGGCTCTGTTTCACTGCAGCTGTTTGGAGCACAATTCTGGCATCCAATTGAAGATACTGTGCACTGCTGTTTCATATGTGTAGGTGTAGGTGCAGCTCTCCATGGATTTGTCAAAACATCATTGCCACATGTCTTTCTTTCTCTTCATGAAATGCATTGTGCACATTTGAGCATCTTGGCATTTTTTAGGCCCACTTTCTTTCCTTATGATTTGGGTTCCATAGTCCTTATGTCGGACCTCCTTTCTGTGCTGGTCTTTTATTTTGGTGAGCCCTCATAACTGAATCTGGCCCCTGTATTTGTGCAGTACAAATAAGTAGAATAGAAATAAAATATTAAATAAATAGGGCCAGCTGGTGGCAAGTGCAAGGTAAGTGCAGACAAGTGCTGGGGCGGGGGGGGCTGTAGTGATACAGAGACAGTCCCGCAGTGCAGGGGTTGCCAGGGAGGCAGTGCAAGTGAAGAGTGACTGGGCCCAGGACCGAGGTCGGTGAGAGTGGCCCAGTTGCAGAATCAGTGCAGTGTTGGTGAAGAATTTAGCAGGGGAGAGGGAGAGAGAAAGCAGAAGGCAAGAGGAAGGTTTTGAGGTGCTTCCGGAACCGGAGATGGTTCTCCTCAAGTTTCAGGGAGGCAGGAAGGCTGTTCCAGAGGGAGGCCCCTTCCGCGGAGAGAGATCTACCCCCAGCTCGTTGCTTCGAGAAGCGGCTGACCCTGAGGGAGTTGGAGACGGATGAGCGTAGGGCTCGGGAAGGAAGATATTTAGGAAGAGAGAGTTGAAGGTATTTAGGCCCCAGGCCCCAGAATGCCTTGTGGACAATGCAGAGGGTTTTGAACTTAATCCTCGCAGCCACTGGGAGCCAGTGTAGAGATTTCAGTCCTGGAGAGATATGGTCCCTGGGCTTGAGGCCAAGGACAAATCTCGCAGTTCTGTTCTGGATGACTTGCAGAGGGCAGAGAGTGGAGGCAGGCAGATTAAGATAGAGGCTGTTACAGTAGTCCAGCTTCGAGAGAACCAGGGCTCGGGAAACAGTGAGCTTCTGGGGGAAGGAGAGGAAGGGAAGAATACCTCTGAGGAGGTGCAGCTGGTAATGTGACTTCTTAGAGACGTCAGATATATGAGGAGAGAAGGAGAGTGTGGAGTCGAAGATGACCCCGAGGTTTTTTGCCTTGCAGGTAGGAGCAGGAAGAGGGCCAAGAGAGGCCGGCCCGAGAGCTGCAGGGAAGGAGGGAGTGGGTGTGCCGATGAGTAGGATCTCAGTCTTACTAGCATTAAGGCAGAGGTCATTGGCAGCACACCATTCCTGGATAGCAGACAGACAGTCAGAGATGAGGGAGGGAGAGGAGGAGGCCGAGGGTAGCCTGAAAATGAGCTGGGTATCGTCCGCATAGCACTGTAAGTTGGGGCAGAGGGCGGCGATGCGGTGGGCAAGGAGTGCCAGATATTGCACCTCTAGTCGCAATATTGTTAATCTGTCTTTTTCTACCTCTCACGTTCTGGCTATACTTAAACATGCCTTGATCATCCCTCTTCTTAAAACGCCTAATTTGGATCCATCTATTTCTTCTAACTTTTGTCCTATCTCTCTTCTTTCTTTTCCTATGAAACTTCTGGAAGCTCCTTTCACTCCTCTTTTTTGCTCCTTTTTGGAAGATTATGGTTTTCTTGACCCTTTCCAGTACAGTTTTTGGCCTGGCTGGGGTACAGAATCAGTCCTGGTGTCTGCGGTTAATGAGTTGGCCCAGATTGTGGATAAGGGTGGTATTGGAGCCCTGATCCTGCTGGACCTCTCTGCTGCATTTGACAATGTGGCCCATGGCATCCTTGGAGAGTTGTCTTTAGCAGGTATCTCAGGCCCAGTCCTAGACTGGTTGGGGTCATTTCCCTCTAGCCGCTCCCAGTCTCTTTCTCTCTCCCCTTTTACTTCATCTCCTAGGCCTTTGGTGTTCCCCAAGGCTCTGCTCTTTGCCCTCTTCTCTTTAATCTCTATATTCAGCTTCTTGTTAAACTGATTCACTCCTTTGGGTTTCGGTGTTTCTCATATGCGGATGACATTCAGATCTTGGTGCGGCTTAACCTTTCTCTTTTTGCCACTGCTGAACGCTGTTGTACCCGTTTGTCTGCTGTCCATCTTTGGATGGGCAAAAATTGGCTTCAATTTAATGTTGAAAAGGCAGTGGTTCTTATCACTGGCTCTGCACGTGAGTCCTCGGGTTGGTCGTCAGCCTTTTTGCCTGCTGAACTTGGCCCCCTGCCCTCCACCTCCCTATTGGAGAAAAACCTGGGCATGAAGCTTTGTGCATCATTGTCCATTCAGGCCCAAGTTAGCGTAGTGTGCCAGTCTGTTCACTACAAACTCTGCGTCCTCTGCAAAGTTCTACCTTATCTCCCCCCTCCAGTTCGTCCTATGGATGTATCTTCTTTAACTTCTGAATCTCCGGACTATTGCAATTTGCTTTTTCTTGCTCAATCTGGCTTTTTTCTTCAGCGATTGCAAACTCTACAAAATACTGCAGCCTGGCCGGCCACTGGTGCTGCTCGTTACTCTTCTGCGTCCCCCATTTTGAATGCCCTGCGCTGGTTGCAACTGGCTAAAAAGATCAAGTTTAACTCCCTTTTTTATTGTCCACTGGGCCTTTTACAAAACGGGGCCTGAATACCTGCAAGTTGGGTTTTGTCAGTACGTCCCTCTCCCCCCGTTGCTTGTGCTCCTCTACTGCTTTGTGGATTCTCGTTCCCTGCGTCAAATATTCTTATGTGCGAGGTTGTTCCTTCTATGTGGATTCAGCACAGCTGTGGATCTCCACCCCGATGTCCCTTCATGAGATTTTTGACCATATGTCCTTCCATCCTGCTCTGAAGACTCTTCTGTTCACAGCTTGAGCTTATGTTCGCTGCCATATCGCTTGCTCCCTTTAAAGTTCTACCTCATTAGCACCATGATGCTCTAGAAATGCCTTAAGAAATGCTGTTAACATAACATAACATTTGGTTGCTTTCCACACCATGATTCTCCTGGCTGATAATCTGAGATGCCTCCTGTATATCATCAACCTTAGAGGTCATCCCTTTTGCCATGATGCATGACGCGCTTTACGTGGGACGATGCTGCGCCGCTGAAGCACAATCCCAGTTGCTGGCGGTTCAAGGGTAACATCCTGCAGTCGCCACCTAGCTATCTGTTCTCGGGAGTCCCAAAGCAGGAAAGTTCAGGCAAGTTCAAAGAACATCCAAAACAAGCCATCAAAGCACTGCTTCAGCACTGGCCCGCAATTTAAATCCCAGGTGCTGGCAGTTCAAAGGATAACACCCTGCATTCGCCGCCTAACAGTCTGGTCTCTGGAGTCCTGAAGCAGGAAAGTTCAGGAAAGTACAAAGAGCTTCTAAAACAAGCAGCAAAGCAACAACGTTGTTCATGAAATACTGTCCAACAGAACATTGGTCCTGTACTTTTATGATACATAAAAAAGTCTGAAACATTTACCGTCTGCCTATTGAGGTGAATTAAATAATATTATCTTATGATACTTCAACCATACACTATGGAGAGACATTACAAGGTCACCCATAAAAAGAGTAAAAGAGTAGGTGAAAGGGGAAAACGATTCCCCTTCACCCAGGGACAAGGTAAAATAATTACCTAGTCAAAGCAAAAAGTTCTGGGGTTGACATAGGTCAGGAAGATTTATCATAGATATGAAATTCTTACCTAACATTGGCCATTGTGTTTGGCACCATGGCTAGTTTGTGTTGAATGTTGCCATGCCTTATAACAGCCTTCATGGGGTTTTACAGGCAGGAAGCAAAACCATTGCTGAGCTCCAGCAGACCAGGCACTCTTACACTACTACTGCTGTATAAAGGATGCTAACATGGTTAGCCTCTGTGCAGAATAGTGCTACCCTCTATAGTTAGCCATTGTTATTAGCTTCATACTTAGCCACTGAACTGAATTGTGGAAGAAATGTGTTACACCTACATGTATATTAGCGGGCAGACGTCATGCAAGATTTAGATGTATCTTGCAGGAAAGAAATAAGTTGTGCCCGGATGCACTTTGGGGAAGGAAATGTGTTACAAGAGACATTTCGGGAAGATTAGTAATGTGTCGCACTTAGATCGAATTGTGAAGGTTAGCCATGTGTCACATATTGTGAAAGATCAGCCAATCGTCACATTTAGATAGAATTGTGAAGATTAGCCACGTGTCAGATTTAGATTGAATTGTGAAATTAGCAATGTGTCACATTTAGATCTTTGAGAATACCGAATTTACTAACCCCCCCTCTCATCTCGATTGTAATATGCACGCCCATCTGCTAGCCAAACTACACACACAAACCCAACATAACAAACACTTGCACACAACAACCACCCGAGGGACTGAACCTAACCCCTATGGACACAACAGGCTCGTGCGCACAACCATAACCTTATTTACCAGCCAATACAACACATAAACACACATACGACAAAGAGCCCAGGCATTGGACCTCACCCTTACAGATCCACAAAGCAGTGCACGCAATCAACCCCTCTGCAACCCAACACACACAAACACCAGTTTCTCCTGGTTCTGGACCTCTCCTATCTCTCTACCCTCACTAACCAACCCGTCCTCTTTCTTGTAGAGCCATGTGAGCGCCTATAGACTGCCCTTGGGTGGTAGTGGTGCGCAGTATAAATCAACATAACATAATATAATGATCTGACTCATTCAGTTTTCAATGTGCAACCTGCTTTGCTCATTAGAATTATTTATATTCTTTCTGAATTGTTCTGTTTTTTAATTTGAGTAATATTTGATTTTTGATTTTCGTGCCTTGAAACTGGTTTAATGATAATGCATGTTCTTAATACAAAATAGCCTCACTACTATTACTACAATTCAGAGTGAATACTATATGAATACGCCTTCTGGATTGCCTTTGGAAAAGTGGAACGTTGGTTTTACCTATTTGCTATGCTAATTCAAGTACTAGACACTAATGGCCCACGTGGGTATGAGACATTTTAAGTTTAAAAGGGCACTTGAAAAGATACATTTTAAAATTGTCCTTATTGAAATTTTAGAATGTGTGAGCCTTTCCCTTAAATTTCCAAAATACTGCTTTGAACTGCTGGCTCTGTAAATAGGGGATCGCCCCATTCATGTATCCAACTCACCTTCCTTTCAAACACATCCATATTTCCAAAATGTCCGTCCTTACTCAGCTACCTCCTTTTCATGGATTCATGTTTCCTGCCCTCTAACCTGCCTACTGCATCTACCTCACCTTTCTGTCCTCCATCTCTGCCTGTTCCTGGGCAACATCCTTCCCTAGCAACAGGTCCTTAAAGAAGAGTAATGGAGACATGAACCAGCACTAAAAGTGTAGGTGAAAAATGCTAAGGGGAAATGGTTGCTTCCATGCACAAATATTATTTTATTTAAATGTTTAGGATAGTTAGTGCTTTAGGTGCTGTAATGTTCATATTAGAGATCGTGAATGGCATGTTGGAAATGGAGATTGCCAACTGAGTTTTTCATAAGAGATGCATTAAGTCTGCACAGAAAACCATAATTCAAAAAGAATGGTGCATGAATGGGATTCTACATAATTCCTAGAGTACAAGCATGTGTCCTCGGATGCAGGTACAATAACCCTGAACAGAAACCCATGACCGAAAGCGAGTATTGTGTTAATGAGATTGTGCATGATGTTTGTACGAGCATTGGTTCTTAGCAGCAGGTACGTTAACACTGAACAGAAATGGTAATCTATTTCGATCTTATTTGTGATTGGAATGAGAACAGTGGTGTTAAATGTGGCTGCATACAAGCTTTGGGTTGGTCAGTGTTTTGTGTGCTTTGGAATCCTTGAGGTGTCTGGGAGTAGATGTGATTGGCAGGGATTGAAATCGGCTTAACGGGGACAGTGTAGACGCTGAGAAGTTGTCCCTGTATTCCTGGGATAGGTGATGACAGACAATGCAGACCACCGTTCAAGGCCTCAGCCAGGTAATTAATACCATTATTTTCAATGTCACTTTGTATGGTAAGTCTTATCTCTCAGGCACCAAAGAAATAATACTTGTGATCCTGTTTGATAACAGGTTATATATTTGGTTTGATTGGTGAAAGGTCATACTTTGACCGCAACCACAGGGAGTTTCCTTTTCCAGGAAGGTATCCATTGATGAAGGAAATGTGTCCTGTCATCTAAATGTTATTGAAATTAAGCGCTTTGGTGTAAAGCGCTATATAAACTCAATAAACCTAAGGGTTAAAGTGAAGCCTGGGATTTTACACGTCCTATTCAAATGAACAACTTTGAAGACTGTGCTCATTTTCTTTTTTAAGCATGTGAGATGCAAGTAAGGTTAGCCATGTAAAACCCCTCTAGTTTTCTCTCTCTTCCCTGAATCCCAAGACAATGGTGAATATCCTTGTCAGTTGGTAGCTTTCCTGTTGTCTTATTTTGCAAATATTGTGAGGTAACCTCAACACTGTAGTCTGATGTTTGGTTTTGTTTCCAGAGTTAAAAATGTGCAATGTTTATTTCTCATGTTAAAACAATCATTTAATTTGCTTCTGTTACGCACTTTTTTCTCTCTTTTCTCTATTCTTCATGTTATCACGTATTCTTAACTGTGTTACTGTTGATGTCATTAGTTGTCTACACTCTACTGTGGTTTTAAGCATGATGACTTCTGCCTTATTCAAATCATTATAGACACCTTTTGAAAACTCATAAACATATTTTGCGATGTACAATGTGAGTTTGCGTGGGTGCGTTTGCTCGATTATATTTCTTATGTGTGGCATTTGTAAACTGTCTACAACACTTAGCTCTATGCACTTTTTGGCATTTAGGAAGCTAATCTCCTTTATACAGTATGTAGAAAGAGATGGAGATAGATCAGAGAAAAGCATGCTTGCCACTAGTAACTGTGCACATCCTGTATCCCATTACAGTAAATTATATTTGTGTTTACCTAACGAGTTCCATTCAACGTTTCTTTTGTTTTTTCAGATTCACTTAGAATACGGTTGGTTTATTGTAACTCCACTTTATTAAAGACAAACAACTGCATCTGTTCATAAAAGAACACAATTGTGAGGCCGAGTGAGGTTGAGTGTCTGGTGTGCTCTAGACTCTCACCAACTTGCTCTTTCTTGTGAAATGGCTGTGCACTGTCCACTGAAACTATTTTGCTGCTTCATTCCGCATCTGCTGCTTCTTCAAGTCTGTTTACCTGCTCTATTGGTTGACACTGCCACCTCCAACCCGCGTTCGCTCTCAAAACCTCACAGAGGAGCAGAGTGAGGTTGAGTGTCTGGTGTCCGCTGGCCAATGGACGCGGCCATTCACCTTAAAAGCTCGACGCACCGGTCCTCGAGCACCTTAACACCCAGCCTACCAATGCAGCCTTCTTTGAACAGAACTTCTTTGGACTTCGTGGGAAGGGCATCTGATGCTGGGGCAGTGAGTACAAACTCTGACTCTTTACAACTTTATACCAACTCTACCGCCCAGACCCGCCCTCTGTTGGTTGCCGTAACGTCCCGTAAGCCCTGGTAGTAAAAACATTTCGAATTTACTTCCTATACCCAGGTCCTGTGAGGTTCTGTGGGACACTGGGACACGGGGTCTCCAGCCCGCCCTTCAAAGCCCAATCCTGTTGCAAGCAATTTCTCCAACCAGCCCGACTCCGTGGCAGCCTCGTCAACGGGACTAATCTCTTCAGACAACCCGACGGTGCACCAGCCATCTGCCACTGTGCCTGTACGCATCACAATCGCTGCCTTTGACCCAGGCCCGGGCCGCATGAAAGGCGGGACGATAGAGGGTCTGGGAGTTTAGGCGCGGGGTGGGGGAAAATGGCGCAAAAGCATAGGGAGGGGAGTCCAAACGGCGCCACAAGAAACAAAAGCCCAGGAAGGGCAGGAAACAGCACCTGGGAAGGTGCGAAATGTAACAGCAAGGGGTCAGGAGGGTAACCCGGCCGCCCCCAAGAAGGAACAAAAGGCCGGGGGGTATAAGTAAGCCTGGAAAAGGAGAGGCGGCACAAACCAGGTAAGAGCTCCCCTCTCTCGGGTAGGCTCCTAGTGCCTGGATAAGGGGAAGGAAAAACGTTGGCTCTTGCGGGCTCACACATTTTTCTACCTCTCTGAGTTCGTTCAGAAGTACCAGCTGCAAATGAACAAAGGATTTTCGACGTGGTCAAACGAGAAGCGTGGCAGACAGAATTCAGACGAGAAGGATGGCGGAAGGAAGAGCAAGAAGGGCCCAAGAATTCTCAGAATGGGCGAGAAAGGCAGAGAAGGAATACGGGGCACAATTGGTGCTGGAGATGATGCAGAAAGAAGAAAGGGCGAAGACAACGTCACCTCTGCGGTTCATAGAGCCCAGCAGCAGCGAAGAAGACGAGGTACCGCAAGGACAGAAAAGGGGAAGAGCGGAGTCGAAGAGATCAGAGGAACAGACAGAGGCACCGACCAAGAGAAAGAAAAAAGATCAAAAGAAAGGTACTGTGAATAATAATGTGGGGAATAAAATCGTAAAAATGTTAAAAAATTGCATCACGGTTTCGGGTAAGTCGCCCAGAACCAATGACAAGAAGAGCAGACAGGGGAAGGGATCCAGGGAGGAGCAGCAGGGGAATTCCTCAACCGAAGCAAGCAGTGATGACGAAGAAAGGGATCACCTAAGGGCTTGGGTAAAATGGAGAGGAGTGGTGAGCAGGGAAAAACAGAGAGGGGCAGGAGTAGAACCCAGGGAAACCGCGGGCCCGGCACCACAAGGGGCACCAGTAGAACCCAGGGAAACCCCGATCCCAGCACCACAAGGGGCACCGGTAGTCCCGGTGCCGCAAGAGGCACCAATAATCCCGGCACCGCAAGGTGCATCGGCAGGGCCAAACGTAGTGACAGGGGACACACCACCGGGAGCACCACCGACGGTGGCAACGGCAGAAAATGGGGGGCCACTCATGGGTAAAGACGCACAGGGCAGGTCAATGAAAGCGATGGCTTGGTACATAAATGACAAAGTAAAGGAAAAAATATGGGGGAAGGAATTGATAGATATCTTTACATTGTTAGATTGCCAAAAGAGGGGGATGAATGTGGCCCTAGAGGACATGAAGGAGGACGAGAAAAGTTTACTAAAAAAGGGGCCGGTAGTAAGGAGTTTTGACAACCGGATTTTGGCCTTCACCATAATGTCTACAATTATATTACAGAAATTCCCGGAAGACGGGGTAGCGTTAGTAGCATATCAGCAGAGGGTGCTGAAGGTACACGCATCTTTTGGAGGTGTCGCATGGCTGGAGTATGACCACGAGTTCAGGAAGGAGATGGACTGCTTTCCGGATATGGGCTGGGATGAAGAAAACTTTAATCTCTACATATTTAACGTGCTAAAGGAGAAATGGATTCCAAGGAGCGGAGCACAGGGGGACAGCAGAGAAGGCAGTATTGGCAGAATGATTACAAAGCGGAGTATGGATACAATAGCAGAAAGTACGAATCCAGCTATGACAGAAATAGAGACGAGAGTTTTCGGAGCAGAAATTATGGGTCACAGAGAGGGTGGCAAAGCAGCCTGCCCCCGACAACCCAGGGGGGGGGCAGTGGGAACATGGGGACAACACGAGCAGAACCAGAAGTTCAGCCACAAGTGCGAGAGATGCAAGGGTGACCACAGCAGCTCCAAGTGCACAAGGGCCGCAGCTCCAGGCAGCAGAAGCGATGAGACGTGGAAATAAGGACTGGGGCGGGAAAGGGGCCACGCCAGTAAAAATCGAGAAGATGGAAAGAGGACTCCAGAAATACCCAGACCAAGAAACGGCAGAACAGATCAGACAAGGCTTTAGAGAATGTTTTAACATCCCGTTTACCGGTCAGGGAGCGCAAGACATTCCTAGGAATCTAAAATCGGCAACCGAAAACAGAGAGATAGTGACCAGTAAGATCAGGAAAGAAGTAGAACTGGGGAGGCTGAAGGGGCCATTTAGGGCCTTACCATTCGAAGAATTTATATGCTCTCCACTAGGGCTGAAGGGGAATACAGGCTGATACACCACCTATCCTACCCCCCGGGGGCCTCGGTGAACGGCATCGCCCCGAGCGATGCAACAGTATCATATTCAGACTTTGAGGAGGCAGTAGAGCTGGTCAGGAAAGCGGGAAAAGGGGCATGGATGGCGAAAGCAGACATTAAATCGGCATTCTGCCTGTTGCCAGTCAACAGCGGATCACAAAGATGGCTATGTATGCATTGGGAGGGGGAATACTTCATCGACAAATGCCTCCCGATGGGGTGCGCCATCTCATGCGCATACTTTGAGAGGGTAAGTTCATTTTTACAATGGGCAGTAACACAAGAGATGAGGGAGTCCATGATGGTACATTACCTGGACGATTTTCTATTCGTTGGGCCCAAAGGTTCGGAGCTATGCAGGGCAACCCTGGACAAATTTGTGGAAATAACAAGCGAGTGGAGTTTTCCTCTGGCGGAGGAGAAAACGATGGGCCCAACGCATATTATCCAATTCCTAGGTATAGAAATTGACTCAAACAAAGGAAGGTTCCCGGAGGACAAGGTGACGGATCTGCTGAAGACAATAAAGGAACTACAGGGAAAAAACAAGGCAACAGTGAGAGAATTGCAAGCGCTGGCGGGGAAGCTGAACTTCGCAGGAAGAATCGTACCACAGGGAAAGGTGTTCCAGAGAGGTATCGAGCTGAAAACAAGAGGTTCTACCAAAGGGCACCACAGAGTCAGGCTAGGGGGAGGAATCAAGAGAGATCTGGAAGTGTGGGCAGAATTTCTGAAATACTTCAAGGGGTCGGTGATATGGCGGTCACCGGTGAACGAGGAAGGTAAAAGGGTGTTGTTCACCGATGCAGCAGGTTGCATCGGTTTTGGCGCAATACTGGGGAAAAAATGGTGTGCAGGCAAGTGGCCAAAAACATGGCAAGTGGCGGAATGGACAAGAAACATAATGCTGCTGGAGCTCTTCCCGATATGGGTTGCGTTATGCGCATGGGGGGAAGAACTAGGAAACAAGGAGTTGGCAGTATAGTCAGATAACATGACGGTGGTGCACGTGTTAAACAAAGGAAGTGCGTCATGCATGGTAGTGTTGGAATTAATGAGGGCGATCACACTGGAAAGCCTAAAAATGAATACATGCATAAAGGCGAGGCATATCGCTGGGGAAGAAATTGTGGTGGCTGATGCAATCTCTCGCTTTCAGTGGGAGAAATTCAGGGAGCTGAGACCGGACGCCGACAAGGAAACAACGCCCATGCCGCGGAAGGCATGGGTCCCGTTGGAGGCACTAGAAAGGAAAGCATGGTTGGCCACAAGGTCGGCTCAAAAGAAGTGGGAGAAGAACGGAGAAAAGAAAGGGTCATCGACAAGCTGACCAGGAACACCCTAACGTACAAAACGGGTAAGCAGTACGAAAAGCATGTAAAAGATGTTTTGGTGGAAACAGGTGGAAAAGAGGTGGAAAAAATTTCAACGGAAAAAATTTGTGAATTTCTCAAAGGGGCATTTGCCAAAGGGAAAAAGAAAAGCTGGGCAGCAGCACACCTAGCGGCGGTGGCATATACCACAAAAGTGGCGGGCATACCGGACCCGACCGACAGCGCTAAAATAAAATACGCTATGAGAGGATGGGTGAAGTTAGAGGGGAAGAAACCAGATAAAAGAAGGCCGGTAAATTTTGGGAAATTGATAATTTTGTTGAAAGTGCTGCGAGACACATGCAGCAGCACGTACGAAACCGTGCTGTTCAGGGCAGCATTTGCGCTAGCATACTATGGGGCCTTCAGAGTAGGGGAACTGGTGGCCAGGAATACGGTGGCAGGAGACGGCCTGGCAAGGAAAGACATTAGTATGGGAAACAAGGGGATGTCTATAATGCTAAAGAAATCTAAGACAGACCAAACGGGGAAGGGGAGAGCAATAGATCTCAATTGCGTCAGAGAGAAGGACCACTGTCCCAGATGCATCACCCAAGAATTCCTTGATCTGCGACCAGAGGGCGACGGACAGTTATTAATACATAGGGACGGCAGCGCACTCAGCAGGTACCAGTTTCAGGCAGTATTGAAACAGGCGGTGGCAAAAGCAGGATGGGACCCAGCCGAATTTGGGACACACTCTTTCAGGATAGGAGCAGCAACCTCTGCGTGGGCGGGGGGCATGGGAGCAAAGGGGGTGAGAAGGATTGGGGGATGGAAGTCGCAATGTTTTAAAAAATACATAAGGGAGGAACTGATATGACACTTATCTCCCCCGTTTTCCATAGAGGCCGGACCCTACAAATCGGCATGGATAGTGGGGCACTCTTACGTGACCCAGGCAGGCAGGTGGCTGGAAGAGGAGAAGCAAGGACTACATTTCAGGAACACAATTACGTCCTGGTGGGGCCTCCCGGGGATGCACTGAGAGGACATCCACGACAGGCTGTCGTTCCTGATTGGTTTCAGGGACCCCCCCCCTCCCGAGAACCTAGTCATACATCTCGGAGGGAACGACCTGGTGAGCACAAACAGGGGTAAATTACAAAGGAACATTTGCGAGTCACTACATAGCATAGCCCGCAGCTGGTGGAAAACCAAGATTGTTATGTCAGAAATAATACCAAGAAGGGTCTGGTATGGGGCACAGAAGAGGCATGCAATTGAAATAGCCAGAAAGAAACTAAATAAATCAGTAGAAAAGTACTGCAGGAACACAGGGCTACACTTCATAAGACATGGCTTACACCGGAGCAATCCGGACATGTTTAACCAGGACGGGGTACACCTATCAAGGAAAGGGATGGGGGGTTTTTCCGACAACATTTTTAGGGCACTCCAGGAACGAGGTTGTGGGTAGGGTGCTTTTGGGGGTACCTGAGCGGGCGTAAAGAACACCCGCTCAGGTGTGGCGGCATGTGCCCAGGAACGAAGGCCCAGGGATAACAAGGACTCAGGAGGAGCCTTGGGCAACTTCGGGACTGGACACAAGGTGCCCAAAAGCATATGGCAGTGTAATTATTTTGTTGTGTTGTATTTTCTGTAAGAAAATAAAATGCCTACGGCCTACAACTTTTCCATACACATAAGTTGTCTGTGATTTATTACTTAGGTAGGGATCTGGTAAGAGAAGCAAAGCGATCCACCACTACTCAGCCTAAACCATGTCGGCTTACCTGGAAGACGAAACCGCAGTGGACATTTTAGGAACTCCAGAAGTTGTAGTGCTTTTGGTCGAGCTACCTGTGCTCGCAGTGTCCATTATGATTAAAGCTCACGTTCATACGCCTCTTGACGTTGGTAGCGAATGCCTTCCAACTCCTCAGCCAGCGACGTTGAACCCTGTTCATACTGGGGGATCTCCCACAGCGGCGGGGTCTCCGGCTGCAGGAGAAACAATCCATCGATCAATGCCCTCCTGAGAGAGGGTCCGTCGGGTAGAGACCCAGCAGTGCTTGTGCTAATCCGGGCCTATTGAACGGCACCGAGACAAATGCCCTCTTTTTCAGAACAAATGATGCTGCCTTCCACAACCCCAAGCCTTCGTGTGCAAATTCTAGAAAGGGAAAGAGAGACTTGGGGGGGAGGTGTTATTCCTCCTTCCAGAGCCACAAACTTGACTCATAAGCAGCGCACCTGTCATAGACTCCACAAGGGGGGCTGTTTGGCGAATTGTACTGTTCTTTCCATGTTTGCAAAAAAAATACAAAACTGCTGCATCTGCGTTTGGCACCACCCTAGGGGATGTTTCAGATGCAGACTTACTGGAGGGTGTAGAATCCTGGGGCTGGCCCTTAAAAGATATACAGCCTGCAGAGGGGGGCACCGCTGTTGTGCCTTCTGTGATTGCTCCATTTAACTTTAAGGCTGCTTATCAGGGCCTGAAGGCCAAACAAATGGCTTCACTTGCCCCCCCACCCCTGAAAGGATTCCTCTGGTGTAAGGGCACGGAGAAGTCTTCTACTTCAGGAAACGTTCTCCAGTATCTGTCTTGCTTACAACTGGGAAAACAACTTGCGGTAGACTTCATAAAGGATCTCATTCCCTTGCCACTCGATAAAACGTCGACCGGGCTTGTCGCCCCAGCCTTGGCTGATGTTCCCCTGGTGGTTCCTCTGGAGGAGGATTTGTGCCCAAGAAACAACAGTGTCGGGCCAGATATGGCAAGCACGCGAGCTCCTTCACACCAGCATTGGTTGTGGGCCAAGGATGCTTCCTTGGCATCTATGTTGGAATTAGACCCCAACTTGTCCTCAGTTTCTCTTGGTCAACTTGACCCTCGCCCACAGCCAGTTATCTGACCCCAGGAGTCCTTTTCAGTCAACCTGCCTAATCAGAAGGATAAATTGGATCTTTTTTCAATCATGTCGACACTTACCATTGCGCTTGCCCTGTTCACTAAACTATATGAACAAATGAATGACACCCTAAAGGACCATTCCACTCTCTTAGCAATGACTCACTCTAAGTTAATTTTCCTGGAGGGCTTCATAACAGGCAAGGAGACTGGTAGTTTGATGTCGAGTAGCAATGGGGTCTCTTAGAATGTTGCTCCACAAACCGCTCACGTGGTTGGTCACACCGTTACCCAGTCTCCCAAGACAGGGAAATTATTCCTCTCCGTCGACTTGCCAAAGGATCACCCAGCTTCACTTGATACCACACACAACCAGCTTGCCGGTTTTCTGGCTCCTCAAAAGCCAGGGAATTGTCCTTGTATTTCCTGTGATGTGGACCTACAAACTATTTCAACGGAGGAGGTAGGGGCTGGAGAGAATCAGCCTTTTTTGATTTTTTACTATCCAAAACAGGGGACCTCAAAGAAGACTGACAAAAGTAACAGTCGTGAAACTCTAACTCTACAAAAAAAGGTCTTATTTCGTCCACCTGATGAGGGGAGGCAAGCTCTGAAACCTGCTCCCAGAATGGCTGCTCTTTCTCTGCGAGGAACCACGCCATGGGGGACCCAGACAAGAGGGGGGTCTCCCAGGGTCTGCCTTCTAGCCCCTGTCTTGGTGGGACCAATCCGAGTCCTATACCGCAGGCTTTGCTGGACCTTTCAACTTACTCGATTGAGGACGTCCTGGTTGACGCCTCGAATGACTGGTCCCTTGACCCCCAACACACCAACGATGGAGCCAGTGCGCCGCCTGTAGCAGCCAACATAGAGCAGCCGGTTTCCCCTCGGTTTGAGTCCATGGACGAAAAATGGAAATTACTAAGATCACAGGCTCCTGTGGCTGTAAGAGATCAGGCCACTTCTCTGCCCAAAAGTCCAAACCATCTTGACGAATGCCAAAACAGGGTGGAAGACGAGAGACGTAACGATTTCAGGGATAACCGCCCTGCCTACACAAGAGCAAGTGCGAAACAGGTTAATCCAATGTACCAATCACTCAAATTGGAGAGGGTTTGGATCATAACAACAGTTTGGTTCTCAACCGGCGAGTGGTTTTGGAACTATTACACTCAATACCAAACCTCTGTTTGTTACGCTCTTCTGACCTTCAACTTATCGAATTCCACAACGAGAAATTCCTGGACCCTGTGTTTCTTCATATCTCGTCTCCAGTAGTTAAAAATATGCTGCTGGATTCAACAAAAAGCTTGCTGTTACTGGGATTCGATCTATCATGTTGTTCCAACGTTGATCCAACTTTGAACCAACGTCCTTAAAGTGTTCCTCACATCAAGGTCGCTGTACCTAATGACATTAACCACCCCTGGAGGGCCAACGGTCTAACTGACCCTAAGCCCTTCCCTCTATTCCAGGATACCTTGAAGGTGGGCAGGGTCCCCAGGGCCCTGAATTAAAAATAAACGTGACCTTCAAGCCAGACTCCTCGACTCCACAAGTGGGAAATGTGCCCTCTCAAGAATCAACTAAAAGACCCAACTTGCCTACATCTGATTGGTCTTGGCTGGCTAACACCTTGGCTTCTAAAGCTTCATCTTAGCAGCCCATCTTTACAATTAGGAACCAACGACAGGACCTTTTAGCGGTTTCGTCTTCAGCCAACACTGTCAGGTTGAAATTGCTATCCTGGAACACCAGGGGGTTTACCCACTTATCACAACCTAGCTACTTAAATTTGGGCGAGTTTGACTTAATCAACCTACAGGAGACGTGCCTGAGGAAGTCTCCTTTGGATGGTTTTGATCTGTCTATCGTTCAGGCAGTGAAAGGTGACCTTGGACGTCCTTCGGCTGGCCTACTCACAGCAGTAAAACTGGGCAGTAGCTTGAAACTTCTGAAATCTGTCTCTTCGAATCTACTTATACAACAAACTGAGATCGAATGGGGATCCGATCGCTCTCTGGATGGACGGGGTATTTCAACTAAGATCTCAATCAAAAACGTATATTGGAACCCTGCACTGATTTCTGATGATTCATTCATAGCCCAAATTGCCTCCTGCCTCGATGACTTCTACATAAACCAGGACTCTACTTACATCATTATTTGTGGTGACCTCAACATCCCTGACCTTGTTCAAGCGAATCAGGTCCAACTATGGAATTATGATAACCCAACGCATGCGAGACGCGACATGTGGAACACGCTCTTGGACTCAAGAGCAATGCACCTCCTTAATGGAAACACCACGGGAGATGTTCCCGCTCAGCCGACATGGCATGGCACGGATTCAGCTTCTATACTAGATTACATCTACGTGTCCGCTAATTTTCTTCCTTTGGTGCATAGTTTTCAGGTAATTAAAACACCTCAGAGCGACCACAACCTTCTTCTCTTGGAATGACGAACACCTGGCCCTACTGTCCATGACTACACAGCAATTGTGGTTGACTCTTGTAACAAGGGACTACGCCTCAGGATGTCTTCGGCAAAAATGTTAGCTTTATCTTCTACCTTTGCGAAAATTACTTCTATGGTTGAATATTCCCTGTTGCTGGAGGAATTCAGCATCAACCCTAAGAGCAAAGGGTTCTCCACAAACAACGTCAACCACGCATTTGATCTAGTTCTGGTGACCAAAAGAAGACGGATCTGAAAATTGTGGTGAATCGAAAAGAAAACTAATTCAACCAGGGACTTTAGCGAGGCCAGGTTGGCCCAGCTCAGCTACACAAAATTGGCTTCGCTCGATTAAACATCAAAGGTACCAGAATGACCCTGAGTCAATGCTGAAAACATTGGTTGGCAAAGATCCCTGTGCATTTTAGTCTCTCATTAAAACGGACGAAGCCTTTTCAAAGGCGGACCAATCTAACCCTTTAAGCGAGGATACGTGGACTAACCACTATGCTAAGCTATACACCTCGGTTGCAGAGCCTCACTTAAAGAACCCTGGTCCATGGGTTACGAACTCTAACATCAACGACATCAATCGAATCAAGAATTTAAAGATCTCACGCGCCCTGGGTCCTGATGGCCTAACGAACATTATGCTCAGGGAGTACCCAGAAGATTAGGCTTCCTTTATATCCACTTTATTTGGTCAGTTCGCCAAAAGCCAACAAGTGCTGAGTTCTTGGAGGAGAGTGACAGTGGTTCCGATCCACAAAAAAGGGGACCAGAAGGATCCAAAGAATTATCGCCCTATCGCTCTCCTCGACGTCATTGGCAAACCGTTTGGCTCGTTTCTCTTGGACCATTTTCATGTCTGGTGTAAGACACAATTACGATCGTTTTCAAAGTGGCTTTGTGAAGGGCTTGGGTACTGCTTTCAACATCTTTCTGCTGCAGGTCTTGAAGGAAACTTTCCGGCGAAGAAAGGCAAAAATGTATATGGTATTTGTGGACCTTGTTCAGGCCTCCGATCAGGTAGACAGAGGTCTGTTTTGGTCTAAAATGGAGAAGAAGCAATGCGCATCTGCTATTTTGGAACCTATCAAGGACATGCACTCTGACACCTCCCTGAGAGTCAGATTAAATCAAGTGGGGCTTCTGTCCAATGAAATCATTACCTCGAGAGGTGTGAAACAGGGGTGCCCAATGACCCCGGCACTCTTTAATTTCTACCTGGAAGATATGCCAGACGTTTTGCAGTCTATAACATAATTTCCCCCCAAGGTGGGTGGCGTTTATCTTCCCCGATTGTTATATGCTGATGATGTAGTGCTCATCGATCAGACTGGTGGGCCTACACAGGCAACTCGATGCGCTCCAAAACTACATCACCCAAAATGGGGTCGAGATCAACAAAGGGAAGACCAAAACCATGAGCTTTGGCCTATCACCAAAACCGAAAATCGGCCAACATGGCACATCAGCGGCGAGAAGATCGAGCACGTGAAATCCTTTAAATACCTGTCAGTCTGGTTAAGCAAGCTTAGATCGGAAGCACCCATGTTATCCCATCTTGTCGGGAAAATGAAAACACTAACTTGCCAGGCGTGCGCGATAAATTGGAAATTTGGGCGCTTTTCTATCCTTCCAGTTGTCTGATTTTTCAAGGCCAAAGTTATTCCAACGGTAATCTGGTCCCGTCTTAAGGGGATTTTCTGGAAGCGAGTGCTGGGAGTCCCACAATCCATCCCGATTGCTATCCTCCGCAGGGAACTGGGCCTTTCATCCTTGAGGTGTTCAGTCACTTGGAACAGACTGGCTTTTTTTCGGAAATTTTTTGCCACCTCAAGACCTTCAATCTTGGACCTGATCCACAAAGAAACAAAGCAGAACGACAATCCATTTCTGCAGGATTGGTCTCAAGGCATGACAAGTTGCCTGAACGATATTGGCAGTCGATTGGAACAACTGGTGACAAACCCTACGCGAGTGAAAGCAAAACTGAAAACGTTTTACTGGATTCAAACCTTGGAAGCAATAAGTGGTTACAAATTGGTGACACACCTGCCCCAGGAGGGTTGCAAATTGAACAGTGTATGTCCTTACTTGAAACAATTCCCGGACAAGAAAGTAAGGGACCAATTCCTTCGAGCTTGTTTGAACCTACACTCTACAAACGAGATTCAAGCGATACCGGGATTGTCCAAAGAAAACCACTGTCAGTTTTGTAGAAACACTGATGAGACTGACACATTGGTCGACATTGTGACAAGGTACCCAGGGCTGAGAGATCTTCACACAATTTATTTTAGACCTCTCTTTTCTGATTTCATAGCCTCAGACCTTTCGGTTTGGTGGAACTTGTTGATAGACGGACTGAGAACTAAAAATGTAATTGCACTTGTTCCATTCCTCGAAAGAATATCTTTTGAGACTGGCACAGTGAGTTGACTTAATCCTTGAACTTTATTTACTTTTTTTTCTTTTTTTTCTTTTTCTCGGTTTTCAGTAGTCAACCTGTTCTCAATTTTAAATTTGTATTATTCTCTTTATTTTGTTGATTTGAGATATATTGATAAGATTGTTTTACAATTTAAATGCAATAAAGAAATAAAAAAATTAAATAAAGAACACAATTGAGAAATCTTAGCATGTTCTAAAACTAAAGATGGGGTGGTAGGAGATGTGGTATATGGGTAAACTGGATACAGGGGACTTGGTCACCTAGGCACAAGTCCCAGCTTCTCCACTTGGCCCCCGTGGGCGATAATGGGCACATTACTTTATCTCATAGTGCCTACTCTTCCTTAATGTCTCAAATTGAGAACACCTAGATGTAATTTTGTTCATGTTGCACTATGAAAAAAACAAGCTGAATCATGTATCACGCTTCTCAGTCTTTACTTGTCATGAGATGGCAGAACCTCAGTGATTGTGGCAGCTTTTGGCACCTGATCACAGCATTAAGGCATGTGCTTGCATATGGCAAATCTACATGGTGCAGAGGGCTTAACCTAGCATAGGACGGAACTACTTAGGGATATGAAGCTATGCTTAGCATATTATAGCAGTGCCTGGCATATAAGGCAGTATTTGACATGCTATGACTATACCTGACATGTAAGGCTTTGGACGATATTAGATAGCAGAAACTGGCCATATGAGGCTCAACGGGCAAAGAAACGCAGTGCTTCTGGCGTAAGATGGTTGTGCTCTGTGTGCTGCTAGCACACCATAAAAGCACCCTTTACATACTGGGACAGCACTGTGCTTAGTAAATAGTTGAAAACTAAAAGACATGTGTTCCCTTTAGTATTTCTTGTTATAATTGTTCTTGTCAGTTCAGGGATAAAGGTCATTTGATTTCACTTCATGAAATGTGGCTTCCTGTAATGTCACTTCCACTACTCCTGGCATTTCGTGTATCGACGGCCCAGCAGCACATGTTGATGTGTAAGGCATCTGCTTAGAACCATCAACTTTACTGAGTAGACTATGCAGTGGCATATTATGGAATTACATTTCAGGGTTACTTCCAACCAATGATGCATGAAGTGCTTGATGAAAGTTTTCTGACTATGCTCACCATCACCCATTTCCCCTCAACTGGCCAGAACCACGTGGCTCAGTGATGTTATTACATGCTGTCCTCCTCGCTTGCATTTGACTGACATGCAACACTATACAGATATATATAGGTCACTTTTTCTGTTCCTCTGTGCTGTGTAAGCCTGGAGACCTGTTCAACAGTGAGTCCACTGATGTAAATGTCTGCACACATGTGCCAGTTATAAGTATGATATTCTTGTCCTCAACAGCTTTTAATAGATAGGTGCATCTTATGGTTGGGGGAGGAGGAATTGGACCATCCGCACAGGGAGAGTGTGCTCGCCTGGACTTTTTGATTTTTGTTTATTTAAAAGAATGAATGATGGGAGATCAACCTCTGAAAAATATGTGGGGCCATTCCCACACACACTTTCCATGCTCAACGCACAGCAGAAAAATAGTCATGTACTCTGGGAGGACAGAGTTTACGAGCGCCACCCTGCCCATTCATGTGTAGCTGACACCTGACAGCTGTAGGTACATCAACAGTCTCTGGCCGTGGGCAGCCTGACTAGCATTTTAAGGCCCCATGGATTGCATCTCCTTTGTTTTTATACCTTGCTGGTGGCGGCAAATACTGCAGAATGTTAATTAGCAGATCTCAGGGAAGGCCTGGGTGCAGGAAGTGACAATGGAGACCAAAGACCAACACCTCATTGTAATGCAATGTGTCAACTTGGTACTAACACCCCTCCTTGGTATCAAAGGGCAGTGAATGTCCTGTCTGGAACCACTCCTTTCAGAGCAGTGAAGAATGTGAATTCTAGGAGATGAAAGTCTGCCTGCAAACCCATACTTCAAAGGAGGCGCATGTTGTGACCAAGTGCTGCATAGGGCTCAGTTAATTAGGGAGACACTTTGATGACCAGCAGACAGGAAGATGGGTGGGTCTTATAAGTATATGTTATCATCCTTGCCCTGTCTGTTGCCAAGCGCTCTGATTCTGACCTGAAGCATCACTTAAGATTGTTGGTGGGGACCCAGTATTGGTTCATTAAGGTCGGCCTAGCCTGCACAAATCACTGGGGCCCATTTGGCTTTAAAAGAGGGCTGAGCACCTCGCTGATCAGATCATCTGAAGACTTTGCAAGGAATAAAAAGGACTCATTTGGACCCAGGCTGAAGGTACAGTCTACCTTACATCTTCCGCCAGTGTAGGAAAGCCAGGAGTTCCAAGAGGGAAGCAAGATCCCTCCCCTAAACATCTCGCTGGGAACAGAGGGAGATAATGGACTCAGAGGACCCGTCCAGGAGCCCCAGAACCGGTACCCAGCCTGCACACGGCATGCCCTGCTAGGTTCTGACAGAAAGCAGTGCCGGAGAGTCATGGACCCAAAACTCCTGCGGTTCGAGACACTGTGGTTGACATCACCTCTGTCACCCTGCAGTGGGTACAGCCAGGCCAGTATATTGACGGGCCTGAGTTGTGCATAAGTGGATTTGATGGTAAGAGTAAGTGCCCCTTGGTGATAGTAGAGTTCAGATTGCGAGGTGTAACGACCCAGCGCTGTGTAGCAGTGAGAGACTCCATCCCTGTCCCATGTCGGTTTGGTAATGATCTTGGTTTAGTTTAGTTTATTTACTTTTATAGTGCATCTAACTATGTGGGCGCTTTTACTTGAGTACAAAGCATGTTACCAATCACATTACAGAAAATTACATAATTAAGATATACAGCACGTTACATAATTACCATAGAATTACAAATTATAGGACAGATGTCGGCAACTGACTAGGGTTACAGATCAGACAGAGTCAAGCATGCCTAGTAGAGATGTATACAATTATATTCAGTGTGCCCTGTGGGTGAGAGGAAGACCTTGCAGACAGCTATGTTATATTTGGTGTTGGGAGAAGAGCCAAGCTTTAACTTTGGCTCTGAAGGTCCAAATGGATGGTTCTGCTCTAATGGCAGGGGGGCAGATTTCCAGCATTTGGCCGCTGGCACATGGAAACTGGAACCTCCTGCAGATTTCAGTTTGTATTTCGGGATGTTGAGGCGGTTGAGATTGAAGGATCTAGTAGGTCTGTCCGAATGATTCCTTAAAAATGTATCTGTTGGGTGTTTTGGAGCTGGTTTGAGAGGCATTTATGCGTGATGACTAACAAGTGTGATTCTGTCATGCACGGGTAGCCAGTGTGCATCCCGTCTGAAGGCTGAAATATGGTTAGAGCGTGGGATATTCAATGCTGATCTAAGAGCATTATTCTGTGGTAGTTGCAGTTTATTTAGGTTCCGTGCCGAGGAGCCTAGGAATAAGGTGTTGCAATAATCCAACTTCGAGAGGATCAGTGTTCTGGCTAGCGTAATGCAGCTGTTGGTCGGTAAGTAGGGTTTGCAGGCATTTATAAGTTTTTCAGTGTAGGCAGTGGTTGAGGCTGTAGCATTTATTTGTTTTTTGAGAGATAGAGTGGAATATAAGTAGACCCCTAGCGTTTTGACCTCACTAGCCACTTTGATGGTGTTCCCTTATAACGTTTGTCCAACTTGTTTAGACGAGCTTGTGAACCAATGATCAGAAGTTCGGTCTTGTCGTCGTTTAGACAAAGGCTGTGGAAAGCCATCAAGGCTTGAATCTCAAGGTAGATATCGTTTTTCATTTTGACATCTTTTACATAGCAACCATAGAGCCCGATAAGGATCTGGGTGTCATTAGCATAATTTGTGTAGGTGACACCCAGGTTGTCAAGATGATCAAAGAGGAGCTTGGTAAAAATGTTATAGAGCGTAGGCGATACGCAAGATCCCTGCGGGACACCACAAAGAATAGGTACTGAAGGATTTGTACATTCAATCACAAGAAAAGAACCACCATATCAGCCACAAGTGTCAAAAAAAGTTGTCTATATATTTGTTTGAACAACAAATAATGCTCAAGTGTTCAATGTAACAATATGACAATCACAAAGAAAAAAGGAAAGCAACAGATGAGGCCCAACTCATAAGGGCACACTAAATTGTAATAACACCTACATAAACATATGCATATTCTTGAAATTGTAAAAAGTGTATGGAATTAGCAAAAGGGTGGAAGAGACATTTGTTAAAAAGAACAAAATTACAGAAATACTTGAACATAATTGACACAAATAACAGTCAATCAAAAACCGGCCAAAATCGACCGTTATGTAAAACTATAACCTGTGGTACCTACAAGCTAAATCTATTCGCCTTACGACTAATGCGAGAACTGTCTTGTACCTAAACACTGTTAGTTCAGGAAATTGGTTTAAGAAAAAGGAAGGAAACAAGTCCTTCTTAGTATCCCAGAGTGAAAAATTCTTATCCAGGATAGAGTCTGCCAACGCAGAAGGGGGAGCCAAAAAGAAACAAAAGAGAGCTCCTTCAGTTGTTGGACCCGTTGTAATCCACATTCCAAATGTGCGGTGTGGTCTGTCAAGACTTTCAATCCCCTCTTGTAAAAATGCGTTTTGGCGGAACAACAATGTGAGTTCAATTTTCCAAAAAGAAAGGTCCGCCTTCGTCAGATGCAGTGGGTAACAGGACCCTGTGGTTCAAGGAGGTGAAAGGGAAAGGAAAAGGAAGGGTATTATAAAGGTATTCAATTGATCACTTGCATAGAGAGGACATTTCAAAGTGTAAGGAACGTAAAAATACTCAGGTTGATGGCTAGGTGTTTGGTCAGCATCTGATGGTTGACAAGATCGAACGCAGCTGAGAGGTCTAATAGTAGGAGGATGGCCAACTTGCTCTTGTCTTTGGTTTCATCCATCTGGATCTTTAGGTCAAGGAGAACGGTTTTAGTGCCGTGTCTTGGTCTGAAACAGGACTGTTGAAAGCCTAAGAGATCTTTATCTTCCAAATGTTTTTGTATTTGGAGATAGGCAGCACAACCTAATATTTTTAACCAAAATGGTACTGTTGCTATGGGTCTGTGGTTGGTGGGTATGTAGGGTTCTAGGTTGGGTTTTTTGAGGAGCGGTATGACCCAGGCCTCTTTTAGATTATTAGGGCCTGGGCAGTTTTTGAATAAGGAGTTAATTAAGGCTGTTATTAACAGAGCTAATTCTCTTGCTCCATCCTTGATGAACGGGGCTGGGCATATATCTCCCTGGCAATTGGAGGGTTTAAGACCCAGGATGATATTTTCTACTTCTTTGGTAGTGACGGGAGAGAAGTGGAAATGAGTGCACAATGGGCATTGAGGATCCAGTAATTTGTGGATATTGGCGGTGATGGTTAGGCATTTTTTTCTGTTTCAATCTTAGCTTGTAGTAAGGCTATTTTGTCTGACAAAGCCTTCTGGATATTTGCACACCAAGCTGCATCTTTCAAACAGGTTTCTGTAGAGGGTGTGGGAGACTCTAGTTCTCTTAGTATGGTCAAAGTATCTTTTGTACTTGACTTGGCGTTCTGAATTCTATCATTATAGATTTCTCTTTTGGTGCTGAGAATAGCTGCTTTGTAGATAGTACCGGCGTGGAAAATGTCTCTTTGTTGAAGATAGAGGGAGTGTTTCTCCGGGTAGTTTCAGTGGATCTTTTTGCATTGCGGAGCAGTTTTAGGTCAGCTGTAAACCATTTGTTTAGGTGGGTTGAGGGCCTAGCCTTTCTAAGTTTTAATGGTGGAATTTTATTTAGTGCACGTTCAAGGGTGGTATTATAAAATTCTACCAGTGAAGAGGGGTCCTTGTCTGAGTTGTATGGTATGCTGGCAATGGGCTGTAGTAGGGGCCGAAAGTTGTCAAGAGTTATGCTGTGCTTGTTTCTGGACAGGATTTGAGGAACGAGGGTCGGGCTGGTATTGAGGCAAGCCTTCTCCTGTATGGAGAAGGTGATGCAATGGTGGTCAGACCAGGCACCTGGTACATTGTTGAGGATTGTGGTGCAGCAATTGAAGTCCAAGGTTCTACCTTTAATGTGGGTAGGTTCGTTAATTCAGAGTTTGAAACCTAGTTGTGAAATGGTGTTTTCAAGGATTGTGGCATTCACATCTTTAGGGACATCGAGGCCTAAGTTCAAATCTCCCAAAAGGATCATTTGTGATCCTTGTCTAGTGTTTTGTGTCAGAAGGAATGAAATGTCCTCCTTGAAGGAAGAGATAGGTCTAGGGGGGCAATAGATGAGGTGCAGTAGTATGGTACGCGAGGCTGAAAGTGGAAGTTTGACAGAAAGGAGCTCCGCTGAAGGGAGGGGAGTGCTGGAGAATTCTCTAAGGCCGAGTTGAGATTTGGCTATGAAAGCAACACCACCACCTTTGCCGGTGACTGTCTGCTCGGATAATTGTATAGTTATCAGGGAGGGCTAACGCTAGGGTTGGGCCTGCAGCTGGGAATAACCAAGTTTCTGATATGGCCAAAAAGTCTAGTTGGTTGGTGGAGATGAGATCTGCAATGTCAAGAGCATGGGCCACCAAGGAGCGAGCATTGCTAAGGGCTCCTTTGATAGTTGGGGTGTCTGAAGGTAGAGCTTGTGGTGATGGGGTAGAGGCTCTGAGTGAAGGTATGTTGTTAATAGGGAGTGGGGGCGCAGAGATGGGAATAGTGGGAATAGTGGTCTGTGCAATGGCGGACCTGATGTTATCCTGATGAGTGACTGGGCTGGTTTTTAACTTCTTGTGTAGGAAGTGAGAACCTAGTCTTACATTCCTCATGGAGAGTGAGGAGGGGACAAGTGGCGTTGGAGGGGAGGCGAAGAGATGGATCCATTCAGCTGGAGTGATTGGGCAGGAGGTCCTGGGGGAAGGAGACATGTTAGGGCCTGCCAGCGGAGAGTTGGACTGGATGGAGGGTAAGAACTTTGTGGGCCTTATGGTGTGGAAAAGGGGTAGAAGGGTAGCCATGGTAAGCGTTACTCTCTGTTACATGGCCATTTGGGTGAGGAGTGTGGAGCTTCTGGATTCATATGCAGCCACCAGGTCTAGTATAACGAGGCTGGGCAACCAACAATTGATTTGAGGCAGTCGTGTAGGTGGGTGTGAGCGATGCTAGGCAGGGTTGTCAACACAGTAGGCTGTGGAGTAAGATGCTGTGCACAGTGGATAACTCAATGGGCAGAAACTATCAGTCTGGGCTAAAGATAGAGATACCAGTGGTACTAACGAAGGGTAGTAGACTAGGAATGGTGGTGAGCACAGTAGGCAGTACAAATAAGCAACACAGTGGCTAGGCATAATAGGCAATGCTGAGGGCAGCACACTGACTGAACAAACTGGGCATTACTAATAAGGAATACATTAGCTGAGCAAAGTGGGCAGTACTAAAGTGTGACACAGTGGCTAGGCATAATAGGCAATACTGAGGGCAACACAATGAATGAACAAACTAGGCATTACTAGTAAACAACAGAGTGGCTGAGTATTGTAGGCCGTACTAATAAACTGTACAGGATTGCTGCATGGTTGATTGGATACTAGGCACCGCGGATAGCACACTAGGCTGAGCAAATGTTTGGGTTGACCGTTGAGGCCCCGGAGGTATTATGCGTGGGGGGTGCACAAGGCATAGTGCTGCTCATAATAGGCAGCAAAAATAGGTTATGCACGAGGTGCTGGGCAACGTGACTAACGCTGTGGGCTACTCAGCGTGGTGGGTGGAACAGAATAGTTGTGACAAGCATAGTATGTAATGGGTAATGATCTTCCTGTTCCTGAAATAGTTGCAATGGCTACACAATCGAGGGCCAAAGAGAACGCCAGATTGAAAGCTCTGAAAGCCTTAGGGCCTGGTGTGCCCCAAGAGGGCTTGTTGGAAGGACCAACGTGGCCGGTAGCCCCAAGTCCAGTTCCACATACTACTGAGTTGCCTACTCCTGTGGGAGAGGGGCTAGTAGCCACGGAAGACCCTACTTTGGTAGCAGGGGACCCTGTGACTTCAGAGTTGCTTGGCGCAGCACAGGAACCTGAGGTGGAGATCCAGGATGGGCGCAGATCTGAAGGGTAGGGGGGCAGATTTCCAGCATTTGGCCGCTGGCACATGGAAACTGGAACCTCCTGCAGATTTCAGTTTGTATTTCGGGATGTTGAGGCGGTTGAGATTGAAGGATCTAGTAGGTCTGTCCGAATGATTCCTTAAAAATGTATCTGTTGGGTGTTTTGGAGCTGGTTTGAGAGGCATTTATGCGTGATGACTAACAAGTGTGATTCTGTCATGCACGGGTAGCCAGTGTGCATCCCGTCTGAAGGCTGAAATATGGTTAGAGCGTGGGATATTCAATGCTGATCTAAGAGCATTATTCTGTGGTAGTTGCAGTTTATTTAGGTTCCGTGCCGAGGAGCCTAGGAATAAGGTGTTGCAATAATCCAACTTCGAGAGGATCAGTGTTCTGGCTAGCGTAATGCAGCTGTTGGTCGGTAAGTAGGGTTTGCAGGCATTTATAAGTTTTTCAGTGTAGGCAGTGGTTGAGGCTGTAGCATTTATTTGTTTTTTGAGAGATAGAGTGGAATATAAGTAGACCCCTAGCGTTTTGACCTCACTAGCCACTTTGATGGTGTTCCCTTATAACGTTTGTCCAACTTGTTTAGACGAGCTTGTGAACCAATGATCAGAAGTTCGGTCTTGTCGTCGTTTAGACAAAGGCTGTGGAAAGCCATCAAGGCTTGAATCTCAAGGTAGATATCGTTTTTCATTTTGACATCTTTTACATAGCAACCATAGAGCCCGATAAGGATCTGGGTGTCATTAGCATAATTTGTGTAGGTGACACCCAGGTTGTCAAGACGATCAAAGAGGAGCTTGGTAAAAATGTTATAGAGCGTAGGCGATACGCAAGATCCCTGCGGGACACCACAAAGAATAGGTACTGAAGGATTTGTACATTCAATCACAAGAAAAGAACCACCATATCAGCCACAAGTGTCAAAAAAAGTTGTCTATATATTTGTTTGAACAACAAATAATGCTCAAGTGTTCAATGTAACAATATGACAATCACAAAGAAAAAAGGAAAGCAACAGATGAGGCCCAACTCATAAGGGCACACTAAATTGTAATAACACCTACATAAACATATGCATATTCTTGAAATTATAAAAAGTGTATGGAATTAGCAAAAGGGTGGAAGAGACATTTGTTAAAAAGAACAAAATTACAGAAATACTTGAACATAATTGACACAAATAACAGTCAATCAAAAACCGGCCAAAATCGACCGTTATGTAAAACTATAACCTGTGGTACCTACAAGCTAAATCTATTCGCCTTACGACTAATGCGAGAACTGTCTTGTACCTAAACACTGTTAGTTCAGGAAATTGGTTTAAGAAAAAGGAAGGAAAAAAGTCCTTCTTAGTATCCCAGAGTGAAAAATTCTTATCCAGGATAGAGTCTGCCAACGCAGAAGGGGGAGCCAAAAAGAAACAAAAGAGAGCTCCTTCAGTTGTTGGACCCGTTGTAATCCACATTCCAAATGTGCGGTGTGGTCTGTCAAGACTTTCAATCCCCTCTTGTAAAAATGCGTTTTGGCGGAACAACAATGTGAGTTCAATTTTCCAAAAAGAAAGGTCCGCCTTCGTCAGATGCAGTGGGTAACAGGACCCTGTGGTTCAAGGAGGTGAAAGGGAAAGGAAAAGGAAGGGTATTATAAAGGTATTCAATTGATCACTTGCATAGAGAGGACATTTCAAAGTGTAAGGAACGTAAAAATACTCAGGTTGATGGCTAGGTGTTTGGTCAGCATCTGATGGTTGACAAGATCGAACGCAGCTGAGAGGTCTAATAGTAGGAGGATGGCCAACTTGCTCTTGTCTTTGGTTTCATCCATCTGGATCTTTAGGTCAAGGAGAACGGTTTTAGTGCCGTGTCTTGGTCTGAAACAGGACTGTTGAAAGCCTAAGAGATCTTTATCTTCCAAATGTTTTTGTATTTGGAGATAGGCAGCACAACCTAATATTTTTAAGCAAAATGGTACTGTTGCTATGGGTCTGTGGTTGGTGGGTATGTTGGGTTCTAGGTTGGGTTTTTTGAGGAGCGGTATGACCGAGGCCTCTTTTAGATTATTAGGGCCTGGGCAGTTTTTGAATAAGGAGTTAATTAAGGCTGTTATTAACAGAGCTAATTCTCTTGCTCCATCCTTGATGAACAGGGCTGGGCATATATCTCCCTGGCAATTGGAGGGTTTAAGACCCAGGATGATATTTTCTACTTCTTTGGTAGTGACGGGAGAGAAGTGGAAATGAGTGCACAATGGGCATTGAGGATCCAGTAATTTGTGGCTATTGGCGGTGATGGTTAGGCATTTTTTTCTGTTTCAATCTTAGCTTGTAGTAAGGCTATTTTGTCTGACAAAGCCTTCTGGATATTTGCACACCAAGCTGCATCTTTCAAACAGGTTTCTGTAGAGGGTGTGGGAGACTCTAGTTCTCTTAGTATGGTCAAAGTATCTTTTGTACTTGACTTGGCGTTCTGAATTCTATCATTATAGATTTCTCTTTTGGTGCTGAGAATAGCTGCTTTGTAGATAGTACCGGCGTGGAAAATGTCTCTTTGTTGAAGATAGAGGGAGTGTTTCTCCGGGTAGTTTCAGTGGATCTTTTTGCATTGCGGAGCAGTTTTAGGTCAGCTGTAAACCATTTGTTTAGGTGGGTTGAGGGCCTAGCCTTTCTAAGTTTTAATGGTGGAATTTTATTTAGTGCACGTTCAAGGGTGGTATTATAAAATTCTACCAGTGAAGAGGGGTCCTTGTCTGAGTTGTATGGTATGCTGGCAATGGGCTGTAGTAGGGGCCGAAAGTTGTCAAGAGTTATGTTGTGCTTGTTTCTGGACAGGATTTGAGGAACGAGGGTCGGGCTGGTATTGAGGCAAGCCTTCTCCTGTATGGAGAAGGTGATGCAATGGTGGTCAGACCAGGCACCTGGTACATTGTTGAGGATTGTGGTGTAGCAATTGAAGTCCAAGGTTCTACCTTTAATGTGGGTAGGTTCGTTAATTTAGAGTTTGAAACCTAGTTGTGAAATGGTGTTTTCAAGGATTGTGGCATTCACATCTTTAGGGACATCGAGGCCTAAGTTCAAATCTCCCAAAAGGATCATTTGTGATCCTTGTCTAGTGTTTTGTGTCAGAAGGAATGAAATGTCCTCCTTGAAGGAAGAGATAGGTCTAGGGGGCCAATAGATGAGGTGCAGTAGTATGGTACGCGAGGCTGAAAGTGGAAGTTTGACAGAAAGGAGCTCCGCTGAAGGGAGGGGAGTGCTGGAGAATTCTCTAAGGCCGAGTTGAGATTTGGCTATGAAAGCAACACCACCACCTTTGCCGGTGACTGTCTGCTCGGATAATTGTATAGTTATCAGGGAGGGCTAACGCTAGGGTTGGGCCTGCAGCTGGGAATAACCAAGTTTCTGATATGGCCAAAAAGTCTAGTTGGTTGGTGGAGATGAGATCTGCAATGTCAAGAGCATGGGCCACCAAGGAGCGAGCATTGCTAAGGGCTCCTTTGATAGTTGGGGTGTCTGAAGGTAGAGCTTGTGGTGATGGGGTAGAGGCTCTGAGTGAAGGTATGTTGTTAATAGGGAGTGGGGGCGCAGAGATGGGAATAGTGGGAATAGTGGTCTGTGCAATGGCGGACCTGATGTTATCCTGATGAGTGACTGGGCTGGTTTTTAACTTCTTGTGTAGGAAGTGAGAACCTAGTCTTACATTCCTCATGGAGAGTGAGGAGGGGACAAGTGGCGTTGGAGGGGAGGCGAAGAGATGGATCCATTCAGCTGGAGTGATTGGGCAGGAGGTCCTGGGGGAAGGAGACATGTTAGGGCCTGCCAGCGGAGAGTTGGACTGGATGGAGGGTAAGAACTTTGTGGGCCTTATGGTGTGGAAAAGGGGTAGAAGGGTAGCCATGGTAAGCGTTACTCTCTGTTACATGGCCATTTGGGTGAGGAGTGTGGAGCTTCTGGATTCATATGCAGCCACCAGGTCTAGTATAACGAGGCTGGGCAACCAACAATTGATTTGAGGCAGTCGTGTAGGTGGGTGTGAGCGATGCTAGGCAGGGTTGTCAACACAGTAGGCTGTGGAGTAAGATGCTGTGCACAGTGGATAACTCAATGGGCAGAAACTATCAGTCTGGGCTAAAGATAGAGATACCAGTGGTACTAACGAAGGGTAGTAGACTAGGAATGGTGGTGAGCACAGTAGGCGGTACAAATAAGCAACACAGTGGCTAGGCATAATAGGCAATGCTGAGGGCAGCACACTGACTGAACAAACTGGGCATTACTAATAAGGAATACATTAGCTGAGCAAAGTGGGCAGTACTAAAGTGTGACACAGTGGCTAGGCATAATAGGCAATACTGAGGGCAACACAATGAATGAACAAACTAGGCATTACTAGTAAACAACAGAGTGGCTGAGTATTGTAGGCCGTACTAATAAGCTGTACAGGATTGCTGCATGGTTGATTGGATACTAGGCACCGCGGATAGCACACTAGGCTGAGCAAATGTTTGGGTTGACCGTTGAGGCCCCGGAGGTATTATGCGTGGGGGGTGCACAAGGCATAGTGCTGCTCATAATAGGCAGCAAAAATAGGTTATGCACGAGGTGCTGGGCAACGTGACTAACGCTGTGGGCTACTCAGCGTGGTGGGTGGAACAGAATAGTTGTGACAAGCATAGTATGTAATGGGTAATGATCTTCCTGTTCCTGAAATAGTTGCAGTGGCTACACAATCGAGGGCCAAAGAGAACGCCAGATTGAAAGCTCTGAAAGCCTTAGGGCCTGGTGTGCCCCAAGAGGGCTTGTTGGAAGGACCAACGTGGCCGGTAGCCCCAAGTCCAGTTCCACATACTACTGAGTTGCCTACTCCTGTGGGAGAGGGGCTAGTAGCCACGGAAGACCCTACTTTGGTAGCAGGGGACCCTGTGACTTCAGAGTTGCTTGGCGCAGCACAGGAACCTGAGGTGGAGATCCAGGATGGGCGCAGATCTGAAGGGTCTGCCCAAGCTGAATGAGTTTGCATCAGCTGGGGGCCCAGGTCAGACTGACTTCTACAGAGCCCAGAAAGTGTCCCACTCTGGCGGGTCTGTGGAAACAGGTGAAGGAGCAGGCTATGGGCAAGGCCCCTGGACTGTTTAAAGTATACTTGTAGGATGGGCTCCGTACAGTGAGCCAAAGGATTCTGAGGGCAAGGACACCAGAAGGTTGGTGGTTCCCAATGCCACAGAAGGATCCTTTTGGATTTTGCTCACCAAATTGCTTTAGCGGTTCCCTTGGGAGTGACTAAGACATCGGACCTGCTGTCTGCGCACTTTTACTGGCTGCAGTTTGGTGCAAAAATTAAGGAATTTGTCCGGTTCTGACCGACTTGTCAAGCTTCTGGCAAGTCAGGTGGTGCCACAAAACCCCCTTAATTCCACTACCCTTGGTTTGGCTGCCTTTCGAGAGAATAGTCATGGATATTGTTGGTCCTTTAGATTCTCGAACCAGCTCAGGGAACCGATATATCTGGTCTTGGTGGACCACGGCACGAGATACCCTGAGGCTGTCCCACTGAGGAGCATCAAAGCCCCTGTGGTTGCGAAGGCTCTGATTGGGATATTCTCCTGTGTTGGATTCCCCAAGGAAGTTGTTTCTGACAGGGGATCAATCGTCATATAAGCATATATGAAGTCTATGTGGGAAGAGTGTGGAGTCGCCTACCGGTTCTCTACCCCCTTTCATCCACAGACCAATGGGCTTGTTGAGTGGCTCAACAAGACCCTGAAAGCCTTGATAGGTGGCTTGGAAGAGCACCTGAGGAGAAAATGGGATATTCTCCTGCCCTACCTTCTGTTCAACTACAGACAGGTGCCACAGAACAGAGTAGGGTTTAGCCCCTTTGAGTTTCTTTTTGGACACCCTGTACGAGGTCCCCTCAGTCTAGTGAAGGAGGGATGGGAAAAGCAAACCCTCATGCCCGTCATGAGATGTGGTGGACTATGTACTCGGCCTTCGGTCTAGAATGGCCAAGTAAATGGATCAGTCAACAAAGAATCTAAAGGCCAGTCAGGAGCTGATGAAGCACTGGCACGACCAAAAGGCCACAGTGACAGTCTATTCTCCAGGTCAGTGGGTGTGGATTATGGAGCCTGTCAAACCCAGTGCCGTCAGGACAAGTGGACTGAGCCTTACTTTGTGCAAGAAAAGTGAGGTGAATTATCTCATTGATGTGAAAGGACCTAAACATATGTGCAGGGTTTTTCACATCAACCGGCTAAAGCCCCATTATAGCCGGGATGACTGGGTCATGGCGTTAGTGAGTGACGCAGAGACTGAGGAGGAGACCGATCCCCTCCCAGACCTCCTACACACTGAAGCCACAGATGGGTCAGTTGAAGGTGTCAACCTTGCAACAGGCCTGTGTCACGTCTCCCAGTGTGCCCACTACGAGGCAACCCACTAGGCAACCCACGATCAGCCCGCATTTACCTGGCACATCTTTCGTTGCACATCGGGGCACAAGAAAACGACCTTCTGCTCGACACTGGAGAAAGAAGACTGGTTTTCCAGGTGTTTTCCGACCTTCATTGTCCTGGCAACTCCCGTGGAAACTCTCTTATGCCTTGCAGCACCGCCGAGGAACACAGCGATTCACGCGTCACGTGAAGTGAACTGCTGCCAATCACGTTCATCCTCTACCATCACGTGATTTTCCCACGCTGCCGCGTTTTTGCATCATGTGACTACAACTAACAGTCAAAAGCGCCGCAAACCACGGTGGCAGCGCTTCTCAGCTGCTTCTCGTAAGGACTGTTTGGCGTTATTGTTTTCATCAAGGGTTCATTGGCTCTACGACCACGGACTGTTTTGTTGGATACTCTACTTCTTCTTGGCTTCATCTGTTACCTTTGCCCTGGAACTCTTCTTGCTTGCTTGTAAAGATATTCGACCCTGCACCTCTTCCACGGATTGCTTAAACGGACTATCCCTTTGCTTGGACCTTGTGCTTTGAACTGGTTTTGACCCCATTATGTGTTTTTGGACTCCTCTTTTGGACTCCTCTTGTGCCAACTTGCCCAGGTGTGGAACTACTACCCAAGCCTCTCTGAAACCCGGCCCACTGTCCCTGCTGGTTGCCCCTAGTGCATTACGACCTGGCCCACAGCTCATCTAGGTAAGCCTTGCTACAATCAGTTCCTTATTGCTGTGTCCATATTGCATTAGTTGATAACCGTCTATTGCCTTACAGCGGTCAAAGGGGTTCTTCCGGCGTTTCCTGGTTCCAGTTGACGGCTCATCACACCTGTGGCCTCAAAGATTGCACAGACAGTATTTGGTCATTCTGTCTGTGTGGTACTTGGGGACGGAGGTATTCAATAATCGGCACGACCATCAAGATCAGAACAGCCTGTCAGAACAGCAACTGAGAGACTGGTGCCATTTACTAGGACAATTTGCCAGTCTGTTTTCGCTGCCTCCCGGTTGTGCAGATTGGTACACCCATGATGTGGACACTGGAGACAGTAAGCCGGTGAAGAGTAGAATTCACTGAATGTCTGATAAGGTCAGGGACACCATCAAGGAGGAAGTTTTCAAGATTTTGTCCCTAGGAGTGATAGAGCCATCACACAGCCCCTGGGCTAGCCCAGTGGTACTGGTCCCTTAAAAGACGAGTAGTGGGAAGACTGAAGTTTTCTTTTGTGTGAACTTCAGGGGGCTCAATTCTGACATGAAGACAGATGCTCACCCCATTCCTTGGGCAGATGAGCTCATTGACAAGTTCTGCGCTGCCAAGTACATGAGTACTTTTGATTTCATAGCTGGGTATTGTGAGGTCGGCTTGACAGATGGAGCAAAAGAGAGGTCGGCATTCTCAACCCCGGAAGGACATTATCAGTTCACTGTGATGCCCTTCGGATTGAAGAATACCCCTGCACTTTTCAGAGGATGGTTAACCAGATTTTGCCTGGACTGGAAAACTGCAGCGTTGCCTATCTAGGTGACATTGCTGTGTTTAGCAACACCTGGGAGGATCATGTATCCCACCTGAAACAAGTGCTTCAGGTGCTGATGAATGCAGGCCTAACTATCAAGGCCACGAAGGGCCAGATAGCGCAGGGTACCGTGACTTACCTAGGCCACCTGGTCGGTAGAAGTAATAAACGACCTCTTGAAGCAAAGGTAAAGGCTATGAAGGAGTGGGACCTCCCCCACCACACAGACACAGGCGAGATCCTTTCTAGGTCTCACTGGGTACTACCAGTCATTCATCAGAGGTTATGGGACCATTGCCATGCCCCTGAATGATGTAACATCCAAAAAATGCCGAAGAAGGTAACTTGGATCCCCACCTGTCAAACCTCCTTTCAGGATTTAAAGAATGGATTGTGCAGGGCCCCAGTTCTGAAAGTGCCAGACTATGGTCAGGAATTCCTTATCCAGGCACGCGCCTATGATCTTGGGATTTGAGCTGTTTGCGCAGCTGAACGCTGAAGGGGTAGAGCAACCTGTTGCATACATTAGCAGATGGTTGACCAAAAGGGAAAGGAACTGGGCTGTTGTAGAAAAAGAGGCGTATGTGGTTGTGTGGGCCATAAAGAAGCTGAAACCCTACATCTTTAGGTCTCATTTTAGGATCAGACGGACCACAGGCCTCTGTGATGGTTAATGGTTATGCAAGGGCAGAACCCTAAGCTTTTGCAGTGGGCCATATCCCTACAGGGATAAGATAAGGCCCAGGCTCCCTGCATGGAAATGCAGATGGCCTCAGCTGGTACTTTCGACCTTGATGACGAACCAGACCCTCGGTAGGGTGGTGGTTCACATGTTGAGTCTTGGGGGCATGTGAGGAATTCGACCATCCGCACAGGGAGAGTGCGCTCGCCTGGGCTTTTTGATTTATTTTTATTTAAAAGAATGTATGATGGGAGATCAACCTCCGAAAAATATGTGGGGGCATCCCTGCACATATTTTCCAAGCTCACCACACAGCAGAAAAATAGTCATGTACTCTGGGAGGACACAGTTTACCAGCGCAGCCCTCCCCCGACATGTGTAGCTGACACCTGACAGCTGTGGGTACATCAAAAGCCTCTGGCCGTGGGCAGCCTAATTAGCATTTCAAGGCCCCATGGATTTGCATCTCCATTGTTAAACCTTGCTGGTGGCTGTGAATACTGAAGAATGTTAATTAGCAGGCATCAGGGGAGGCCTGGGTACAGGAAGTGACAATAAGAGACCAGAGAGCAACACCTCTTTGTAATGCAATGTGTCAACTTGGTACTAACACCCCTCCTTGGTATGAAAGGAGAGTGAATGTCCTGTTGGGAACAACTGCTTTCAGAGCAGGGAAATATGTGATTTGTAGGAGACGAAAGTCTGCCTGAAACCCCCAACTTCAAAGGAGGCTCATGTTGTGACCAAGCGCTGCATAGTTAACTAGGCAGACACTTTGATGTACATCAGACAGGAAGATGGGTGGGACTTAGAAGTATATGTTGTCATCATTCCCATGTCTGTTACCAATCGCTCTGATTCTGACCTTATGCATCACTGAAGATTGTTGGTGGGGACCCAAGATTGGTTCATTAAGGTGGGCTTAGCCTACACCAATCACTGAGGCCCGTTTGGCTTTAAAAGAGGGTTGAGCCCCTCACTGATCAGATCATTCTAAGACTTCACAAGGAGTAAGAAGAAGGACTCATTTGGACCCGAGCTGAAGGTACAGTCTACCTTACATCTTCCACCATTGAAGGAAGGCGAGGAGTTGCAAGAGGGAAGCAAGATCCTTCCCCTAAACATCTCATAGGGAACAGAGGGAGATAATGGATTCAGAGGACCCGTCCAGCAGCTCCAGAACTGGTACCCAGCCAGCACACTCCGTGCCATGATATGTTCTTACAGCAAGCTTCCTAGTTGGGAAGTGCCGGAGAGTCGCTGGACAAAGGACAAGGCTGTTGCCTGCTAATGCCCTCCTGAGCTTTGGCCCGTCTGCCTTGAAAGGACACGAGTCCTGCGAAGAAGCTATGATGAGTGCCACACAAGCACTATCCAGCATCCATCTTTTTAAAGACAATTTCAAGACAGTTGAGTCCTCGAACCACATCCATCTGCACCGCTGATTGTTGTCACGCCACAGTCTCCAGAGCCGTCAGAGACACCTCGACCAGCATTCCAGATCCACCAGCCAGCACATAGACAGCAATTCTTGGCCCCGAACCACCACGCCGGACAGCCTGTAGACGCCCATCCAGCCTCTGTAGCTGAACTGCATGCCCCCTGGTACCCGTAGCTGTCTCCCGTCACTAACTCTGTCTCACAGGCTGCAAAGTGCCCTGGAATCACCTCGACGCTGTCGAGCACCAAGAACTTCTTCAGCACGAGGTACATTGTGGTTCTACCCCCCCCCTAATCCTTCTCTGAAGGCCCCTATAGACAGTTACGACCCTTTGCCCCATTGGTGTTGAAAACAAATAACCTTGAACAGTAAGACCGATTGCTTTACCAACTACCATCCTGTCAGTATCCAGAGTGCATCCCTTTCCTTTTTCTTTGTGAAACTGTCTGTCCTCTGTGTTCCTTTGCAGTGTGGGTTGTAATTATAGTGTGCTAGAACTGTCTGTTGTAGTAATAATAAAGTAGATATGTGTATACAACCTTGACTGGACAGTCCCTTTTATCATTGGGTAATAATTGTATTTTTGCTGTGTTGCAACTAACCAATGATCCACGACCTTGCACAGATAAGCCGGCAATTCCATCCACGTTACCAATATTGGAGGAGGTCTTATCATTTACTTGTATTCCAATCTGTTTGGATCCCTTCCGGTGTACTGATTTATGGTTTAGAAACCGATATTCATCCCTGGACCACTGGTGCCCCGGAAGTTGATTTGTCACATGGGGTACTGAGAAATTGCAGATTTTCCAAGTGCGGTCATAGTGGCAGAATTACAGAAAAAGACATGCCATCTGCCATTATGCCCACAGTGCGAAAATTGTTATTTGGCACAAAAATATAGAATTTTGGTGCTTCTTTCCCCCGGGCGCACTAGTTTTTAGACCATTTTGGATGCACAAAATATTTTAGTCTCTGAAATGGCTGCATAAACAAACAAAAAAATACTATCGGACCTATAGATTTGTGCCACTTGAGGAGGTGAAATTTTTGGGACTTTCACTCTGCTGGCAAAGTGGCATTTTGAGGGGAATTTGCCAATTCTGCACAGCCAGTAGACACTTTGCCAGCTATTAGCGGTAATATTTGATATGCAGTTGTGCCACACTGTGATAGGACTAACTTGGCAAGTATAAGCATTTCTGCTTCACTAAAGTCAGGCACACCCTCGTTGTTGCAACTCCAGTCTTTCTGGTGGGCTGCTATACGCTTTGTCTTCGGATGACTTCCGGTACTGTTTTCTGAGTGTCTTCAGTGGGCCTTTTGCGGTCTGAAAGGGTTTTCTGTTGATGATGGTCCACCCTAGGTCTCTTTTGCTGGGCTTCTTTCAAGCATTTACTAGCATGGCATAGTGTTTTGACAACTCCTTTCGGTGTCTCTTCACTCGTGAATTAACTGCTGCTCCAGAAGGACTGATGCATCTCCAACTGGTCTGATATAGCATGTTCTGTGCCATGTGCCACTCTTTATGGTAGATTGTGATGATTTGTAGGTTGTTGCTGGTTGCTGTCCTCAGTGCACATGCAGGTGTATGTATCAGGTGCCAAGAGATGGCCATTTGGGTGCAGGTTGACCTTATCAATTGTCAAGGTGGGAATGCATCTAGTTGTATTCTTCTCTCCAGTGTGACAAACTCAAGGTAAAACAGACAAAAGTGATCATAGTTCAAGGGTGTTTATTGAACAATGAATTATGTATGTTGGTTGGAAAAACGCCTAATCTAAACCTAAATCTAGGATGGGAACAAGCGTCGACCATCAAATGAAAAATAAGGCAGTCCTTGTGGCAGTGTGTCTGAATAAAAAGGCCTATACTATGAAACCTATTGCCAAACTTCACAACTAATACAAAAAGGGATGTGGGATAGTTCTCAAGAAAAGAAAGAAGTGTTCTCAATTAATATGTCAGGATGCGGAAGCTTGGGTCTCCCTTCCCCACGTTTTGCGCACAGGTAAGATGGGAGTTGGGAGCACAGTATACTCTTGGGCTTCTCCAGCACGAGACAACAGTTTCAATGGCAGCTTTCAGGACCGTAACAAAAACAAAAGGTTTCCTTAACAAAAGAATGTTTGTTTCCAAGGTTTGCTGGGTGATGGGTTCACCCCTGGGTCCCCCTCTTCTGGGTGCAGACCCTTCTCAATGTTCATCCACTTTTTACGTATCCATAGTTCAGATAGGGTGAGAATTTCACACCTGGGTTACTCTCTTCTGGGCGCTGACCCTTCACGTATCATATTTCTTAATTTATATGTCAATTCTCTTCTGACTTGAAGTTTGGATGATAGTTTCAACTTTGGATCTCCCTCCGTTGGGCTCGGACCCCTCTTGACTGTCAGTACTCGGGTGATGGCTTCACCCCTGGCTCTCCCTCCGTTGGGCTCGGACCCTTCTTGACTGCTAGTACTTGGGTGATAGCTTCATCTCCGTATCTCCCTCTGCCGGGCTTGGACCCTTTTTCTCTGACATCCCTCCTTCGGGTTCACTCTTACCATCTGTTAACTTTGCTTTCACTTTTCTCAATCTTGGAGTGACAACTTTTCACCCTTGGATCCTCCTCTGCCGGGCTCCGACCCTCTCGATTCTTAGCCTACCTTCACCGGGTTTACTGTGGCTCTCGATAAGGGTGATGGTGGCTCACCCCTGGGTCCCCCTCTTCTGGGCACTGACACCACCTTACTTTCAATGTTCCCTTTTTACATAGTTCAAATGTTTGCATGATTCACTTCCCTTTCTTTCACAGTGCTCTTCTAGATCGAAGTCTTTCAATTGTGCAGGGATTTTGCTAGACCCTCTGTATGACCACTTTGAGCTATTCGACTGGCTCTCCTATTGCCTTCTGGTAACTATAGTTTCTCTCATATGGGGCTCGGCCAGAGTCTCCTGAGTTAGCACCCACATGATGCCGGTTTCCCTATGCAGCTGGTCTCCCCTGTCACACTTTTACAGTCCATTCACAGTTCCTTGAACTTGTTACACCCTTGCCATTTTGCGATTCTCTCACTCAACTGAGCTTGGTTCTTATCGTTTTCCCTTTCGACTCACCGGCTGTGATGAACCGTGTGGCTTTTCTTCTTCATTGGAGTCAAGGCCGGTGCCACGGTCGCGGGAGCTTCCCTCGCTCCTGCTTATCAGCATAGGCTTGACCTGTCAACGTGGACATCTGCTGCAAGACACTTGTACTATTGTTTGCAGTCTTAGGCTCTCTTCCACAGAGTTCCACAGGTCTGAGACAAAAAGGGCAAGGTCACATCTCTCCTCACCACCCTCTCGATTCCTGCCGCCTTTCTCCTTCTCTTGAACTGCCGCACCTGATTAGCCATCTCGTCATGCTGTCTGCCTTGCTTGCCTTGCTCGCACTGCGCTCTCTTGCTCCACCTTTTATCCCTGTGAGGAAAAGGAAGGGCTTTCAGGTGTGTGTGGTTCAGGTTAATTGCCTGACTCTGCCTGACCTTCGTGTCGGGACATGTCAGGTAAACAGTTTTTTTACAAGTCCGTAAACCAATATTCATGTCAGGAAAGGGAGGGATTGGAGTGTCAAATTGCACTACGGGATAGGATGGAAAAAAGGGGTCAGTTAGTAGACTGAGAAAGACAAGATGAGCACGGTTTGTGAAATGGATGAGAATGACTGGGATTGTGAACCGAACAGAGGGGATTGTGGAAATGGTAGGGTTCTGTCATAGTGGATTGGGTGTTCAGAAGATGATAATCGGAAGGACAGATTAGTTGGGTTTGTGGGGCAAACAGGAATAGCTGGGACCAGGAGGAAAACCAGGTGGTCAGGAAGGACAATCACTGAGAGTATTCGGGTAAGAATGATGATAGGGATGTGGAGATGAATGTCCTGGGATGTTCGGGCCGGACGCAGGAAAACAGGTCTTTTGGGAGAGATACGTTTTGGAAATAAAGGTGTTGGTTTGGTACGGAGGGATCATTTGATCCGGGTAGTAGAGATTGAATGGAAGGAAGCGGGTTTGGCGTATGATAGCCTATAAAGATCTTAGGGAGTTTGCTCGTCTCTCCTTCTCCCTGGCTTGTGCCATACCGCTCCTCCCTTGAGTTATTCCCTCCAGTATAACCCCGGTCTTCCCCATCCCAGTGGGCCTTTTTCAGTCTTTTACGCTTAGGTTTAGGATCTGGGCAGATCCGTCCTTCGTTGGCCACCTAAATAATAGTCTCTTGACTTTCACTGTGTGAGATACCCTCAGGTATTTCACACCAGGCACCAATGCTGAGTAGCAGGTGATGACATGCTCTCCAGTTGCCGGGGTTCAAATAATGCATGGTTTAAATGATGCAGCTGGAAGAATGGCATAGACAATATGCATCTGGCATTTGTTTTGTCCTTTGTGGGACCAAGCAGGTGTGGCTGTTTGCTTTTGGACAAAGTGGCAGTAATGAGTGATCCGGCAATGTTTGTACGTGTCTGCAGCCTCCTGGCTTGTGAGCCTGCAGATATATGGCGTGGTTGCTGTGTGCCCAGTGGCTGCCTGAATTATCAGTATGAAGATTTGTTGGCACCAGACCAGCAGGTTGTAGGATGATGTTTATTCTCTATGATGAGTGTGATCAGCTTACTGATGACCATAAGGCATGGATTGTCTGTGATGGTGAGTTTGCTCTGGTGCACCAAGGAGCAGTTGTTTGTACTTTGCCACTTGATTTTCCTTTCCATGTTTATTCTGTTTTGGCTTCATGTGCACATGTTGTGAATGAAGCCTTATAAAGCATTTTTTCATTTGTTAATCATATTAATTTGTGGGGAATATGCGTTTTCGTGTGTGATCATGGCCTTTGATTGGTCGCTTCAGGCGATGGTGTATGCACCTGGTGGTGTGAAAGCCCCATTGCGTGTGGGCACTTGGATTTCCCTTATTCTTTGGCACTGCGCAGATGGAATATGATTTAGAGTCTGCCGGGTGTAGAATCTGCTTGTTTCTGCCGGCGGAAATTACTGTTTTAAGTATGCACTGTACTGATTTTACACTGTGATTTCATCATCGGAAAGCTAGTGGGAAATCCTGCGGTCCCCATTCATGGCAATGGCGACTAATGGATTGCCCGCCAGTTTTCCACCAGCAGATTCCTGCTGGTTTCCATGCATGGAACAGGAGATTTTCCACCATCTTTCTGCCAGCAAATTCATAGTGTAAAGCAAGTACAGTGGCAACTTAAAATAATAAGATATGCCGGCGCAAGACTGGTGGGTTTTGCATCCGTCAGGCATTGTGTGCAAGTATGTGCTTGAGAGCTTGGAATGGCTGTTTATTCCCTGCAAGCGTAAAAGTATTTTGAGCTGTACAGTTATCATGGAAACATGTTTCTTGCTTTGCACTTGTGAAGAGTTTTTGGTTGCAATTTCATCCACATTCCAGTCCTTAATCTGGTGGAAGTTGTCATGTTGCTGAGTCATCTACCATCTGACCACATAGAATTCTATGACAAGACTGGAGGCGAGCATTATGCTTCAACCTCTTTAATTTACCACTCTTCAGCAGTTTCAACAAACTCAAAAACCAATACAAAACACTGAAAAACAGTCTGAACAGACTTCCCTTCTTCTTGAACTACAATCCCCATAGTCTCTGTAGTCCATCTCACTCGTTGCTCAGATATGACCACATCCTGTCCCTGAGCTCCTCCTCTTCTTTTACTGCTCTTCAAGCAGATAAGTACCATTTTATTCAGCTCCCTACTGTAATGTAGTAATTGGACATATTGATTAGGGATTAGGCTCTTGATTGAGGAAGGATACCGCAAATGCGGGCAGGGCATTTGTGTTACAATTGTGAAATTAATGCTGACTTAGATCGCGAAGTTTAAGTTACAGAGCGCGTAGGTGTTCTATCGTGTTTCGTTTCATTTTCGAGCGAATTGTCTTTACTATCGCCTTCGCGGCGAGTACTGCTCACGGTGCGGACACCCCGTGCCATATGACTGGCACCGCAGGGGGAGCCGCTGCCGTGAGAACCTGCAGCGCTTCGAGTCGCGTTTGGCAGGGAGCCGCCGGCCCCCTTCGAGGTCGCCGAGGCGGCTGTTTAGGAGCAGCCGGAGCGGCTACACAGTAGCAGGCCCCCTCCCTTGCGGAGGCATGGCCTACCGCTCTCAGGAGCAGAGGAGTCTCCCGGCCCACTCCTTTGGGTAGGAGGGGCCTTATCCCCGCTCGTTTCCGTGTCACGTGTTTCTTTGCGACGTGGAACGGAGCGGTACATGTTTTGAGAGCCAGGCCCGGCGGGGAAAGCGAACGTGCTGCGTTCATGGGAATTCAGGAGTTTTCCCCATTGCAGAACGTTAGCGGAGCGCTCGTATACACGCGCTGTCCGCTCGAGAGCAGCTGCAGCACGCGAAGTGCAGGAGAGCAGGCGATCTGCTGCCTAATTCACGGGGCCCAGCACAGGGGGCCCGCTGAGTGACACACGCCCATCCCAGGCAACCAAGGAAACATTATAGTCCGGTGCAGCCACATAAAAAAAAAATATATATTAATTATAATTTTATGAAATAGACGGGAGGAAGAAGAAAGAGGTAACACTATCTCTGTCCCGCCAGTGGCATCTATAGTGAAAGGGGCGTGCTGCGACACCTTTTCCAGGTATTTAAGGCACTCACAGCATCCTCGAAGATGTCGGAGTTCGAGTGGAGCGAAGAGGAGCAGCCTTCAGACCTAGCTGCCAGCTTCAAGGAGGTGCTGGGTACCTCACTGATAGATGCAGTGGCTCTAGGGGTTAAACCTCTACAAGATAGGCTGGAGTCCTTAGAGGCGAGACTGCAACAGCCAATAGACAGCACCATACGGACTGATCGCACGCCCACAGAGCCCTCAGAGAAAGGGTCACAGGGGAGTATCAAGGCCCGAAAGAGGAGAGCACCTCTCAACCCCCAGTGCCCTTTGGAAGGGGCAAAAGACAAGGCCCCGGAGGTCGTCGACGCCTTCGCAAAGCTCCGTGAAGCATATTTGCGGCGCCAGACAGTGCCGGACCTCACGACCCCCTCTCCAGGGGAAGAGTATGATGGAGATGATGACTCAGGCTCGGAAGAGGAGCCGGAAGATGGGGAGCCTCCCTCTCAAGAGGAGGATGAATTGAGAGAAGAAGAGGAGTGCAAACCCAGCGGAGGAAAGAGACTCCGCAAGGAGAAACACCTCGAAGAAGAGGAGGAAGGGATGTTTGATCCGGACAGCACTCGGAATCCGAGGTCGTCAGACTGGCAGCCCTCGCCGAGAGTGGCGCAGTATATGACCAAGAGATTAAGAAAGGCGCTGGACAAGGAGGTCCGCCAGAGACTTCGAGCGGAGTGCCCGAGGCCAGACCTCCCAGGGAAAGTGGCAGAGACGCCGGAGTTAGACCCCAAGATGCTGACTTTCATTTTGAAGACGAGCAAGGACCCCCGTAAGGGTATTGATAGATCTTGGAGGAGCTGCCAGGAGAAGGTGCTGGACCTGGCCGGGCCACTCGCAAAGACCATGGACCTGCCAGAGAGAGCCAGGGATACGGGGGAAGAGGTTGACCCTGACGCCCTGGCAGGCTGGGCTCAGAGAGCCGTATGCCTTTTGGGGAATGCAAATTGCGCCATCGCTTCCGAGCGCCGGAGAGGCTTGCTATTGAAAATAGACGAGAAGCTCAGTGATTTAGCCTCTTACGTGGCCGGAGAGGCAGCTCAAGGACTCCTCTTTGGTGAGACCTTCGGCAAGGAGAAGGGTCGCTTCGATCTTTCCCAACCAAGTTTTTGGAGGGACCAGTCGCTTCAGGGGTTGTTCAACTGGTCAAAATCGAGGAAGAAGAAGATCCCAGAATCCCAGAGCACAATACCGGGAGAATAGACAGCAGGACTCCTTCTTCCCGTCCAGGGGACGCTTCCCAAGGGGCCGCAGAGGGAGAGGATCCGGTCGTGGACAAGGTTTCACGCAAGGTGAGAGCAGCGTATTATCCTCCAGTAGGGGGGAGAACTGGCATGTTTATGGAGAAACTGGCGCAAGCTTTCCAGCGATGCCTGGGTGTTACAAACGGTGGCGGGTATGAGCTTAGATTTCATACACCCTCCCGTGCAAGGGCGCAGGCCTCACCAGCAGCGTCTGGGGCGCGCAGAGCAGAAGCTTCTAGACCAGGAGCTAGGCCTACTAGCAGCGAAGAACGCCATAGAGAGGTGCCAGGGGGACCCCGTATTTATAAGCAATATGTTCCTGGTGCACAGAAAAGAGAAGGTGCGCCCAGTCATAAACTTGAAAGAACTGAACGGTTGGATAGTTTACCATCATTTCAAGATGGAGGGCATCCACAAACTCCGGGATTCGCTCAGAGAAAAGGATTGGCTGACGAGACTGGATCCGAAGGATGCCTACCTAACGATACCGATAGCAGAAGAATTTAGACCTTTCCTAGCTTTTCGCTGGAAAGGACAGCTTTGGCAGTTCAGAACTATGCCCTTCGGGCTTGCCTCGGTGCCCTGGGCCTTTACCAAGGTAATGAAGCCGGTAGCGGCAGCGATAAGAGAGAAGGGAATAAGACTTATCATCTATCTAGACGACCTTCTGCTCCTGGCCGAGGATCGAGAGTCCCTCAAGTACCAGACACGTTGGGTCCAGGAATTACTAGCTTCCCTAGGATTCCTGGTGAACATAGAAAAGTCAGATACCGAGCCAGCTCAGAGACTGGATTTTCTAGGCTTTATACTGGATACCAGGGAAGCAACGCTCGAGCTTCCAACACGGAAGATCCGAGACATCAAAAGAGAATTGAGAATATGCCTGCAAAAGCAGCGAGAATTGTGGGGCTGTTAGCAGCTTCTATTCAGGCCATATTTCCAGGGCCGTTACATTACCGAGCCCTGCAGAGGTTGAAGATAAGACATCTGCAGCAAGGCCTGAGATACCATCAATTAGTACCGTTGGATCAGGAATCCAAGACAAAACTGGAATGGTGGTTGAAGAATATGGACGCCTGGAATGGTCGTGCCATTTTCGGAGACAAGCCAGATCTCATTATAGAATCCAATGTGAGCCGCCTGGGCTGGGGCGCTCGGTGCGGAGACCTGCAGACAGGGGGGAAGTGGAGCCAGGAGGAGCTCCAGTTGCACATAAATTGTCTAGAGCTGTTAGCAGGATCCTTTGCGATCAGAGCCTTCACGAAAGGGAAGATGAGGTCATGTGTCCTGCTGAAGATGGACGACATTTCGGCAGTGCGATACATAAACCACCTAGGCGGCACCAAATCCAGAATGCTAGCGGAGCTAGCAAAGGACTTTTGGCACCTCTGTCTACAGTCAGAGATGTCGGTCACAGCGAAGTACCTCCCCGGGACGCTGAACGCAATAGCGGACTGGAACTCGTGCTACCTCACAGATTCCAGCGATTGGAGACTGGATCCAGCGGTGTTTCAGAGGATGACCGAAAGATGGGGGCCAGTGCACATAGACCTGTTCGCTTCCCGGTTGAACGCCCAAACAGCGGGCTATTTCAGCTGGAGGCTGGACCCGGGGCTCAAGGGACAGATGCGTTCTTGCAAGAGTGGAGCGGAGGCCCGCACTACGCGTTTCATCCGTTCATGATGCTGAGCAGAGTGCTAGCGAAGTGTCGGAGGGAGGCAGCGGAGATGCTGGTAGTAGCACCCTGCAGGAAGTCGCAAGTGTGGGTCCCGACGCTGATGGAGCTAGCAGTAGATTACCCGAGGATTCTCCCAGAAGGAGAGCATCTGCTCACGGACCCAGCTGGGTCGTATCATCCTCTGAGAGTGAAGGGGTCACTCCCGCTCATCGCGTGCAGGATATCCGGCATTTCGGCTCAGGCTGCGCAGCTTATCGCTGAATCCTGGGCCCCGTCTACAAGAAGGAGCTACAACGCAGCTTGGGCCAAGTGAACTATCTGGTGCAGAGGGAGAGGTGTTCATCCCGTTTCGGCACCTGTAGTGATGATTTTGAACTTTTTAGCTCAGTTGCTGCAAGGTGGTAAAGCGTTCCGCACCATAGGAGTGTACAGGTCCGCCATATCCGCGGGGCATCTCCCCATCGAGGGTGTTCCCGGCGGGGGAGCACCCGGCAGTAGTTCGGCTTATTAGGGGAGCCAAGTTTACAGTACCCCCCGAGCCTCGATATAAGACCATCTGGGATGTGATGTCGGTTCTTAAGCTGTTGGAGAGTTGGCCAAGCGACAGATATTTATTGTTGAAGCAACTGTCGGGGAAGTTAGCGATGCTACTGTGTCTAGTTTCTTGTAAATGTATATCAAATGTGAGAGCCCTAGAGGTAGATCGGAGGGCTTTTGGACCAGAGGGCGTAACCTTTACAATAGTGGGGAGAACTAAGACAGGGACACCCTCAGTACACTACCCTTATTTTCCGAGTAGGCCTAAGTGGTGTGTGGCAAGCTGCGTGAAGGAGTACGAGAGTAGGACGGCAGAATATAGAGCAGCGAATGCTAGGCAATTGCTTATAGTGCGCAGGAAGCCTTACAAGGGGGTATCCACGGCGACCATCGCCAGATGGGTTAAAGAAATCATGCAGGCTGCAGGCATAGATGTGGGGGAGTACAGAGCGCATTCAGTGCGTGGAGCTATAGCGTATAAAGCTTTTAGGACAGGAGTTTCTCTTAGAGAGATTATGCTAGCAGCGGATTGGTCGAATGATCGAACGTTTAAGGAATTCTATTTCAAGCCGACCGAGGGATTAGCAGTCGCTGTGTTGGGAAGCTTTGAACAAGCATAATGCTCGCCTCCAGTCTTGTCATAGAATAAAGATTACGCCTGTTAGCTGCGCAGGGAGTATTCATTCTATTAAAGACTAGGAGGCGAGCATTAAATTCCCACCGAGTGATTTATTGAGCATAATATTGGATGATCGTATGTGATAATAATATGATGATGTCGTCAATACATGGACACCACCCTGATTTTTCTGCTTTCTGTTATTCCTAGGAGAGGAGCAGAAGAATAATTGAAGTAGGAGACTAGCAGAGGTAGTCGCCTGGGTCGAGGAAGTTCGACATTCGTTTGAAGTGGTTCAAGTCATTGCCGGTTGCAGGACTTAGTGTGGAGTTCTCAGGGTGCCTTTCAGAGCGAGTAAAAGAGAGGAGGAGCTCAGGGACAGGATGTGGTAATATCTGAGCAAGGAGTGAGATGGACTACAGAGACTATGGGGATTGTAGTTCAAGAAGAAGGGAAGTCTGTTCAGACTGTTTTTCAGTGTTTTGTATTGGTTTTTGAGTTTGTTGAAACTGCTGAAGAGTGGTAAATAAAAGAAGTTGAAGTATAATGCTCGCCTCCTAGTCTTTAATAGAATTAATACACCCTGCGCAGCTAGCAGGGGTAATCTTTATTGTTGTGAAGCTTTAATGAAGGGGGATTAAGGAGAGTTTGTTTCCTCATGTATTCATGGCGCTGGCGCCGAAATTTTATTTTCACTCTGGTGTTGTTCCCTGCTATGTTATGTATTTGCAGGCAGCATGTGTTTTTCACTTTTTGACAGATTCTTCCTCGATAAACGGAGGCAACATGATAATGTTTTTTTGAGTGTTGGAGACAATGATTTTTGCATATTTGTATGTGCAAATGACTTCTTTTTTGGTTTTTGTCAATCTGTCGTGCAGTGTTGACCACTCTGGCCCAACCTTATCTGCTGACATTCACTGTGGCGTTTCTCCTATGACACCATTCAGAAAACAGCTCCTTACAAAAGGAGAGGATTTGGATCCAACTAGCACACACTACACTCATACCATCTCCTGTCTGGCATGGGACAATTTGAGATCTCTGCCACAGTGGAGTGCGGGCATTGAGTGTGGCACCTCTCCCATAATGTACCCATTGATGGTAAGGTTCAACCCAACAGTCTGTGCGGCTGACTATGCAGTCATTTGGAAGATGAGGTTCAGTTGCTAGCAGTGGAAATCCAGTATTTATTTGAAACAATTAGTTCTAGCTCAATGCACTTTAATGATAAAAAGGTCTTACATTAGTAGACAAAATATTTTATTCCAAGAATGTAATAGGAGGTTAGGAGTGTATACTCCCTTTTCCATGTCAGGCATGTTTGCTATCTTTATCTGCTTTATCTGGACTCATTTCGCGACCCCTCCGACTCTCTCTCACTCTCTATCTTCCCCTCTGGCCCGACTCACTCTGCAGGGCACATTCTGGATGCTCTGATCTCTACAGACCTTCCTGTTTCTATCCCTCTCACCACTCCTCTCTCCTGGAGTGATCACTTTCTCCTTTCCTCCCAGCTCACCCTCTCCACCCCTCAGGTCAAGCCAACTCCAGCACTGCCACCTACCTTCTCGGTTATCTGACCCATGAAGCGTGTGTCAGTTGAGGCTTTCGCCGCCACCTCCTCACCCCGTCCTCCTCCTTTGGCTGACTCACACCCTGACACAGCCTTCTCCATGCTCCACTCTGCTATCTCTGATACTCTTGATGTCCTTGCCCCTGTCATGAGGATCCGCTTGAAGCCCAAAACCAAGTGCAACTCCTGGTAAGACTCAGACCTTGCCACCCTTAAACGCAGTGCAGGGTGGCTGAGAGAAACTGGCGTGCTTCTGGTACATCTTCTGACAAACTGGCCTGCCGCCTGCTCCAAAGGCAATACCGGCTCTCTGTCCACACCAAGAAGAGAGCTCACATCCAAGTCTGCGTCTCTGTGGCATCTAACAATTCGGCCGAACTCTTTAAAATCTGCAAGTAACTGGCCAATCCTGCTGCAGTCTCTACCTCTCCTGCCCCCACCCAGGCCCTCTGCACGGCCCTGGCCTCTCATTTCATCTCTAAACCTCAGGACATCCTCTCTTCTCTCTCTTCCTCTCACCCTGCCCGCTCTACTCCCAACTCTTCCTCCAGCCCTTCTTCGGCCACCTCTCTTCCCTCCTTTTCTTCCTTTCCCCCGTTCTCCCCAGATGAGGTCTCTAGACAAGTCTGATCTATGAAAGCCTCGTCAAAACAGGTCCACCCCTGTTCCTCCAAAACCATCAAGGACCATATTGACACCTTGGCCCCTGCTCTGGCGGACTTCTGCAACCACTCCTTCGCCACTGGGTCTTCCCGTCCCCCCTTAAGCACTCCCTTGTCCACCCTCTTCTTAAGAAACCCTCTGCTGACCCATCCTGTCCAACTAACTATCGCCCAATCTCCATCACTCCTTTCCTGGGCAAACTCCTTGAAAAGCTGGCCATCTCCCAGCTCAATCTCCACACTGAATCTGTTGGTTGTCTCCATGATCATCAGTCTGGCTTCAGAGCTGCCAGAAGCACAGAAACTGCTCTCTTGAACATCCTTGAAGACCTACTCTCCAACCTTGATTCCAACACCCCCTGTGTCCTCATCTTGCTTGATCTCTCTTCTGCCTTTGACACAGTCAACCATGCCATCCTGCTCAACCGTCTCTGTGATAACCTGGGTATCACCGGTCAGGCCCTGGCGTGGCTGGCTTCCTTCCTCTCTGATCGACCCTCCCAGGTTCAACTTGGGTCCTCCCACTCCTCTATCTCTATCTCTACCTGTGGTGTTCCATTGGGGTCTAACCTCTCTCCCTGGCTGTTCAACCAATACCTGGCACTTCTTGCCCACCGCATTGCCGCTCTCTGCCCCAGCTTCCAGTGCTATGCGGATGACACTCGGCTCATTTTCAGGCTACCCTCAGCCACCTCTTGTCCTTCACTCATCTCTGACTGTATGTCTGCTATCCAGGAGTGGTGCACCGCCAATGATCTCTGCCTTAATGCCAGTAAGACTGAGATTCTGCTCATCGGCACACCCGCTCCCTCCTTTCCTGTCACTCTCTGGCCGGCCTCTCTTGGCCCTCCTCCTGCCCCCACCTGCAAGGCTAAAGACCTTGGGGTCATCTTCGACTCCACACTCTCCTTCTCTCCTCACATCTCTGACGTCTCTAAGAAGTCACACTACCAGCTGCAACTCTTCGGAGGTATTCTTCCTTTCCTCTCCTTCCCCCAGAAGCTTACTGTCTCCAAAGCTCTGGTTCTCTCTAGGTTGGACTATTGCAACAGCCTCTAAATCTGCCTGCTTCTACTCTCCGCCCTCTGCAACTCATCCAGAACAGGACTGCAAGACTTGTCCTTGGCCTCAAGCCCAGGGATCGTATCTCTCCAGGACTGAAATCTCTGCACCACCAGGTACATTGGGGTTGCAGAACTATTAGAAAGACTCACGACTATATTAAGTATAACTGGACTGGGCTTGTCAAATACGATTTATTTACAGGTTGCCCAGGTGGGGGGATCCTCACACAGAACGGTCTCTTAAACGTGGGATAGACTGTTCTGCCATTTTTTGATCTAACATTGCCTTCTTTCCCTGTCTATCATTGATTCACCTTGCCCTTTGATTCGTATGTCGTTTGAACTGTTAGCAGTTGATGCATTTTAAAGGAATCGATAGTTAAGAGTGTTACCATGTAGACCTGTATATATTTGCCATTACAGTATTGCCAGAGTACAAAGTGTGTTATTGTGATTGTGTATATAACGTGAACCTTATTTATATAAAGACTGTGTTTTAACTAATACAGTGTGTGGACATTCCTTTTTGGGTGCTTGGGGACTACACTGTACTTTAGGACCAGCCCGCATCACCCCCTGAGAGATGAAGCCTTTGATTGCTCAACTTCGCTACCGCATAGAGAATCTTGGCTGGGGTCCTCTGTGCTTCTCCTGTGCCATATAGAGATCAGGAATACAGACACCCCCCTCTGGTCCTTCACAAGAAGGCAAGCCTAGGCCAAAGTTGTGCAGCATCCACTAGGGCACGGGCTGCATGTGCTGGATGCTGCTGAAGAGGCGGGCATCTGACGCCTGGTGAGCGAAAAAGAACAGTGGGCCCCACTGGGGGAAGCTCCCGATCGGGGCTCACCGGGTGCGCAACCAGTAATAACAATCTCCACAGAGACTTTGTTGGGTTGGCAACAGCAAGCATTGCAGGCTCACCTACGGTGGGGTGCCGGCAGACACCCGGAAACCCAGCACCACGCCCGCACCACAGCGTAGTGTGCAGCTCACCCACCAAGCACGGACCACACTGGAAGCGGACTCTGGGCTGGTGCGGGCCTGGAGGAACACTCACTAGGAGCCCTCCCAGACATCCCCGTGGGGGGCCAAGCCGCAGGCCACCGTTCCCTCCTCCTCGGATACACATCCAACCAGGTGCAGCTCGGGAACGCTGCCGGCCGCCACCTTCCTCCCATCCACCAGATCTGAGAGGCAGCGCATAATCACACAGAGCCTGGGGGGGTGCGCTGCATGAAGCCGTGACTGCATCACAATCTCAGAGCCTGGGGAGCCATCACACATTGGTGTCGGTCTGTGCCCATAGACGCCCACCCTCCAGGTCCTGTGTAAAAGATTCAACAATCAACCCAAGCGGTTGGAGTAGCTGGGCAGACCCTGACACAGCTACACCTCTGGCCAGAGAGCTGCAGCTAATTTGGTGTGTTTGTTTATTGTTTGCTTGTTAGGCACTTATATAGTAAATACATTCTGTTCAAAAGCACCCACAAGGCAACAGGGAGGGAACATGGGATTGCAGTACAATTAAAATATACAAAAATACAGTGGGGGTAGGGACGTCCAACAACAACAAAACACCAGGAGGTTGAGGGAAAAACTGGAGTCACAAACAAACCCTCACATTAAGGGTGGAACCCTTGGCAACAACAAAAGAGCTTGTGACTCAAAAACTACCGCTTTCTTGGAGAGTCAGAGAATGTTAATGCATGTCCTCAATAAACACCATGCTCATCACTGATGAAAGACAAAAAGGTCAAAAGGTATAAAAATTGCATATTTTAATTATTATTTAATACAAGTACAATAGATATGTTGAATACAAAAGTTGGTGTACATAACCTCTCATAAACTATACAAGCATGTTATAGGTCAGCTATGAGAGATAGAACACAAAGCATTAGAGTGCACTACCATTGCAACGCAATTCCACATTTAAGTTCCAAAAATGGGGACCTAGATGGTTAAGTGGCTTATACACTGTGATAATCTATGATAAAATTAATTTACTTACTGTCCCACTCATCATCATTCGTACCATACACAATCATTCATGAATCGTTATTCATTCATACACAATCAATAAATTGCAACAATCATAAAAACAAGCCCAACATGTTTCTTTCCTTTAGCGGGTGATTCCATAGAAATTCATCAGGGGCGGAAAAAGTAGAATCATTGCATCCTAGCAGTGACCAGAGTCTTGTGTTACCAGAGTTTAAATTATTCACTTCAAAGTTTAAATACTTTGTGTGATAGATGTTTGGTTCTTTATTTTCTGGAAAATCCAGGTAGAGGACTTCAAGCAAACTCTTCTCCTACAAGAAAGCGGTACAGGAGAACAGTGTATCAGTGTCTGTTCATAATTATGTATCATACATATATATCAAGGGCAAATCACAATTATTATGCCTGACATCTCAAAGCTTATAGTTAGCTCTGTTTACAACAGTTTCAAAAGATGACACATATAGCTCAGGTCCCCATCCCCCTAGATCTCACCATGCCAAAGAGATGGCTAGGTCTAACAACCTTAGAGTAGATGGAAAAGCAAACAGATCGAAAAATCGATCACTGGACGCCAAAAAAAGCAATAGTGTGGCAAGGGCCCAAAAGGAGACAGTGAATCAAAGTAAAAAGAAAGAAAAAAACGAAAAAGAGAAAGAACGGAAAAAAAACGAAATTCAAGAGTAGAAAATTGGCAGTCTCTAATCCGACCCAGCAAATATTGCACTGGGTGCTAATTGCGCTGACTCAGTTAGAATATTTAGAAAAAAACATTACTTCACAAAGAAGTGAGATCTTAACCTTCCAATAATTCATATAGTGTCTTATGGGCTCACCAGAGTATCATGCGTCTACTCCTTAACAGATTCAGGGAAATTCAGATTCAAATGTGGTCAAGGGTACCCTCCGACTATCTGCATACGGCTCCAAGGAGAGCTCAGACCAGGTTACAGGAGCACCTTTCACTCGAGTAGAGCATCAGCTAAACTGCTCATTCCAATTCTGAAATCAAATAAATGAAGAATTCTTCGGTCAGGAACTCTAATCGATCAAATGCAAACATAGAAGGAAACTGCCTGGCAATTTAAAAAATGGTATAGCGTCAAAGCTTACCCACAACCATGTTGGAAAGGGATCCCTTAAGTAGACCACGATCTTCTGTCTCGTGTTTTGGCGAGCGAAGTGTCGCGCGCCAATAGGGAGTAAAACTCACACTGTCATGGACTTGCTCACACCTCGTCAGGGTACCTTCATGTGCAAAACTATATGGAGAAAATGTACAGTATTACATGAGCGTGCAGTTCCTGGGTGTAATACAAATGCAACCAAAAAGTGCACTGAATCCGTTCCTATATGTGTATTTATTTTTGGGATATCAGAGGAGTCGAGAAGGTAAAACAAATGGTTAAGCCATCCCACGTTATCAGTAGTCTTCCAAAAACCGGCATGTTCTGCATCTCGTTAATCCACACAGAAATACCCCTTAAGCTACTGCGGAGAGTAAACTACTCCACGCGGCTTTTAAACCCGGTGGATAGAGCTTCACTTACCTTCAGCCGAATCTGTGACAGGATCCGGATCCCGAACTACTGCGCTGAAGGTAACGTTACATCTGATGTCGGTCCCCACTGAATTCGGAAACCGCCTCTGTATGGGCTGTATGCTGGAGCGCGTTTAAATGCTTCCGGGTACTGCCGTAAAGGCCAATCAAAAATGGCCCTTCGGTATTCACGTTACTAACACGTGACTCCAAGGAATCACGTGACAGCATCACTTAACAAGGGACGTCCAAACCTACAATGCCTTGTGAGTATTCAGAATGTGCTGAAGGTAGACAGAAGCTGGGGATATTGGATGTGAGTGGTCAGGGGCCCCGAGGATGCATAAGAGTCCAAGACACCAATCACAGCAACTGTGAGATTAGCAGAGGAGGGAAGAAGTCAACTGTCTCCTCACGCGGCATTTCACCTTTATGAACTCACAGCCCTAACAGACTGCTATCACCTGAGGGCCCTGTTCACTCCAGCACGCAGCACCTGTAATGGAATCACTAACCAGAAGAAGACCGAGTAGCATAGTGGAAGGAGTCGGCCCCCAGCCCACAGTTGTGCCTTTGGGCGCATGGCCCTGAGTTACCAACAACAGAGTGGGAGGCATGGCTGCACAACAGCACCAGAAACTGGACAGCATCACAGGGCACCCCTCAGCGAAGTGGAGCTGTCCAAATGTGAGGGGCAATACTGGGTCTGGGAAGGGTTGTGAGGACAAGGCAAGGGCTGGAACTGAGTAATACCCTCAAAATATGACAACGGAGGAGTCCCCTGGCCGACCCACAAACCCGCTTAGTGACTGAAATTGAGGGCTCGGCTACTCAAACCTGCAGCCATGACCAAAGGTGGGGGTGGGCAGAGGAAGCAGAATACGATGGAAGCATTCGTACGGCAGTTCAATAGGCCCTGGGTGGAGATGCCTCCAACACTAGAGCCTGAAGAACCAACCCCAGAATCCCCCACCATTAAGCAGCTGATGGAGAGCATGCAAGCTGGCTTCTCCAATATAACGGGTAAACTGGACGTTATCCCAACTAACATTACTAGGTGTCCAGTCAACTCGTCGAAAAAAAACTGGTCGACTGCAATTTGGTCAACGCAATTTGGTCGAAAACCATTTCGTCGAAATTTTTTTTTTATTTATATATTTATTTTTTGGGTTTTCGTTTTGTTAAAAAATGGGTTTTTAGAGAAAAAAAGGGGGTTGGGGGGGGACCCCCCCAACAAAAAAAAAAAAAAGGGTTAAAATAGAAAAAAAAAAAAATTCGACGAAATGGTTTTCGACCAATTTGATTCGACCATTTGTCTGGTCGACCAATTTTTTTCGACGAATTGACTGGCAACCACATTACTACCCTTAATGTTAAAGGTATTTGTACTGCGCACCATAACCAACAGTATTGGTCCCTAGGCGCTCAGGTGGATCTGCAAATAAGAAGTCGGGTGGCGTTAGTCAGGTGACGACGGAGTAGGAAAGTGAGAAAGGTGAAGTCCTGTTGGCAGCTTCAGTTCGGTTTTCACTGTGCACTGAGCTTGGTTGTGAATATCGGATCGATGTGAGTCCTCATGCGATGTTGGTGCGACTTATGTGATGTTTGTTTGTTGATGCGTTGTGGTGAAGTGCGTGCGGTTTGCTGTGCGAGAAGGTGGTTGTGTGGATTTTTGTGTGAGTTAAGTATGCAGAAACTTGAGCTTTTGGGTTAGTGGGTTATATGTCTCTTAGTGTTATACTAAAATTACCAAAATACATATATGGTTGCAATTGAAGGAGTACCAACAAGTGACTAACCTGGTTCACCCTGGAACACACTGCGTGATGCAAGAACCCCTCTGCGAGAACTGGATCCTCCCACTGGACAACAGTGTGGAAACAAACAGTTCGCACAGGGAAACCCTCTGGGGAATAAAACCCTAATCTGTTGTGGGCTTTGGGAATCTGCTGTGGGCCGATCAGATGTTCATCTGTAGTCCTGAAGGGTAGAGGTACAATTATTGTGTTGGTAGTTTTGTCAATGAATATAGAGATTGTTCAAGAGACAGTAAGTACCCTTGTTGTCTTTACACAGGTGTTCTGTGGCGTCTTTGTGACTCAAGGAAGTATTTTGTATCTATTCAAAAGGGAAACAGAACGATTGAAGGAGAGTTCTTATCTGCGCTACGTGAGGAAGCAAGAACGCTTCTTACCTTCGTATTGGAAATGCGCAAGACGCTGGAGGATGTTTATTGTGATAGAGTCTTCGTTCTGCAGAGATCGATCTGTAACCTCTGTTACTAAAACAGAGGTTGCTGTCACTGCTAGGAAGGGTTAATGTTAGTGAGGATTTGTTTGTATGACTTCCTACCCTTACCGGAGGGATGTTGAAGACTCGAAATGTGACGGGTTGATATTCTGTATTTGATATGGTGCGAAGGAAATTCACTGCTCCGATCTGTAATAGTTAGAGTTTGATTAATGTGTTGTTTGTCCTGAAGTGTTAGAGGGCTTGGAAATGTCAGGGAGTTTGTATACCATTGCCGGGTAATGTCGAGGCGTTCCTAGCAGACTGACCTCGCGCGCAGCCTGGAATACAGAGGATCGAGCGGTGCAGCGGGTGTTGTGATGTAAAGAAAAGTCAAAGTGAATGCATAGAAGATACATAAGAATAAGGATAGGAGAAAAAGCCTAGAATCCATACTCACGAAGCGTCTGACTAAGGGAGAAGTGACACGAGGGCCGCGGGTTCTCCAGGACTGATAACAGAGCTTCTTTGGACCACAGGGCGGGGCTCCATGCAGAAGGCATGTAGACACTAGAACTGCACTGGCAATACAAGGCGCCATTTCGGAGGGCTGACAAGAACACACACCAGTCCTACCACAACGCCTCCAAGGCTGCCAAACAGACCAGGAACCCTGAGATTCCTATTACTTAGTCCATATAATTCTTGTTCTATGTATTCGGTTATCCTATGGGGTAGGCATATTCTTTCTCTTTTTCTTTCCTGTCTATCTAATTGTTAGGAGTGATATCGTGGCTGTGTTATTTTTGACCTCTGTGTACCAGGTTGGGGCGTGCATTGTCCCCCACTCTGGTAATGGTGCTGTATTTTTACAATCAACCGTTCCCTTCCTATCTATTTCCTGTCTGTGATCCATTGCTGCCTGTATTTACTTTGTAGGACAAGGTGTTATTGATAAATTATCCTTACCCTTCCATCTCAATCTCTTTGTGATAGTTCTTTGGTATGTTTCTAGCTTATCTATCTTTAAATTGATAAGTTGATATGCCGTAGTTTGTCCTTCCCTTACTTTTGTTGATGGGCGATAGCTTAGGGAGATAGGGAGGATTGGTTTCCTCTCTCAGCATTGTTTCAGCTGTGTATGTGCCCCCATAGGCATTCTTTCTATGGCAAGATGTAATGGGTATGTAAACGAGTGACACTGGCCAAAACTCAGATCGGGCGGGCTGAAGATGACAACCAGACCCTTAAAGTCCAGGTGGCGAACATGACCAAAGATCTGAAGAAAGCCTTGTCCCAATGCGATGACCTGGAGTCGCGATAAAGGAGGAGCAATATTTACATAGTGTGCCTCTTGGAAGGGTTTGGACGCGGTCCAATGGAAGTGGCCATTGAGAACTTACTCAAGGAACTGCTCGCTGAACGGGGCCTCTCCTCCATGTTTGTAATTGAGCGAGCCCACAGAATGCCAACTGTGAGACCAAATCAAAGGAGCCTCACCCAGGCCGGTCATAGCAAAGATCCTTAATTACCGAGATTGAGATGCTGTTCTGCGCCTAGTCCGAGAAATGGGCCTGCCACGCTATGAGAATGCCATGGTACACATATACCCTGATTTCTCACTGCCGTCCAGCTAGAGCGGAAGTCATTCCTGGGAGTCAAACGCATGCTGCGAGAGTTGGCCACCCACTATGGCATGCTCTTCCCGGTGAGGCTGCGCATACAACTCCGGGGTAAGACTATTCTTCACAAATCCAGAACAAGCGGCAGTCTTCATCAAGCCCAATATACCGATACAACCAGGCGGCAGACGATGAGATGGAAGTGACATCCTTGTCAGTATGACTTAGCGTTTGGGGGTAAACTGCTGGATCTCTTGTGGCCGTTATTGCTTCTTAGATGTTGACGCAGGTGTGCCCCTCTCATTGTACATGCATATTTAACACGGGTGGGCGGGATGGCAATAGTGATTGGTTGAAGTTAAGCGGTTCCCCTCTATCCAAGGTTGCTGGTATATTGGTTGGATGGTTTGGGAGGGTGAGTGGGAGAGGTTTGCATTGACCCTAATTGGGAGGGTGACGAGGGAGGGGGGAGGCTGGGGATCTTTTGGGGTCAAAAAGGTTAACACATGTTTGAGTAGGCATGTAATGCAATACAGCAGTGCTCACACTTTGACTATTTGGTTGCAACGTGATATGTACAGTGTGGTGGTACCATATAATCCACCTTGACCTACATGTAGACTATTAAAATGCTAAGCTGGAATGTGAGGGGACTTGGGAACTACTCCAAAGCACAGAGGTTCACATCATACATTGCCCAGCACAAGGTCCAGATTCTATATTTACAAGAAAGGCATGCTCGGGGCAGCGTGAACACAACCTACGCTAAGGGGTGGGGGGCCAACAGATCCTACACTGACTACTCAACCCAGTCTAGGGGAGTGCTGACCACAATACACAAAGGGGTAAAGTTTGCGTATCTACACTCAAACGTGCACCCGGAGGGCCGCTACGTAATAGTGCTTAGTAAACTGATGGGGAGGGTGGTTCTCTGGGTGAACTCCTATGGGCCCAACATTGATGACCCGGCATTCTACATGGGGTTGACAGAGATCCCGATGACCTACCCATGCACACCAATTATATTGGGGGGAGACATGAATACCATTCTGAAACTAGACCTGGACCGAACCGGAGAAGTGCATAGCGTGCTCTCGATTGTGGCCCGCTACATTCTGCAATGAATGACAGAACTTGGCTTGTGCAACATATGGCGCACCTTGCATCCGACTGAACGGGACTACACTACACATACTATTCATCCCCTCTCGGACATGTCCTCCAGAACAGACCTCTTCTTAGTCTCTGACTGCCTGATAGGACAGATGATGACAGCTGACATACTCCCCTGCACATACTCAGACCATGCCCCCATAGTGCTTGCATTAAACTGGGGGACGGCCCACGCAGATGGCACTACATGGCGATTTAAGTCCCTGGCCCTGCAGGACCTGGTCTTTATGAGCAGTATAGAAGATGATATCTGCACTTTTTTCCACACCAATGATGACAATGCAGTGATGAAAGGCACACTTTGGCAGACATTCAAGGTATACGCAAGGGGCATGGCTATGTCTAGGGAATTTGGGGTGCTCAAAACCATCCGTAGGGATATAGCCAATAGAGAGCATGCTTAAAGCCCTGGACAGGCAATACGCAGCGACACCCAACCGGGCAGCCCTGGCAGACATAAAATCCCGGCTTGGGGAGTTCAAGCAGCATGCAAACCAGGAGGTCAAATACTTTGCTAAACCTACCACGGCTAGGAAATATGGGGAGTTGGATCGGCCAGGCAGGCTGCTGGCTACCACGATCCAGGTGCAAAGAGGGAGAGACTATATAGTGGGTGTCCGCTACATAATAGTGCATAGTAAGCTGATGGTGCTCTTGGTGAACTCCTATGGGCCCAACGTTGATGACCCGGCATTCTACATGGGGTTGACAGAGGTCCCGATAACCTGCCCATGCACGCCAATTATAAGAACGGGATACATGAATACCATCCTGAACCTAGACCTGGACCAAACCGGAAAAGCGCCTAGGGTGCTCTCGAAGGCGGCCCGCTACATTCTGCAACGAATGACAGAACTTGGCCTGTGCGACATATGGCGCAACTTTCACCCGTCTGACCGGAGCTACACATACTATTCATCCATTGTACGACATGTCATCCAGAATAGACCTCTTCTTAGTCTCGAACTGCCTGATAGGACAGACGGTGACAGCTGACATACTCCCCTGCACATACTCAGACCATTCCCCATTAGAGCTCGCCTTAAACTGGGGGGCGGCCCGCCGAGATGGCACTACCTGGCGATTTAAGTCCCTGGCTCTGCAGGACCTGGTCTTTAGGAGCAGTATAGCGGATATCTGCACTTTTTTCCACACCAATGATGACAATGCAGTGATGCAAGGCACACTTTGGCAGACATTCTAGGTATACATAAGAGGCATGGCTATGTCTAGGGAATTCAGGGTGCTCATAACCATCCATAGGGATATAGCCAATAGTGAGAGCATGCTTAAAGCCCTGGAGGGGCAATATTCAGCGACACCCAACCGGGCCACACTGGCAGACATAAAATCCCAGCTTGAGGAGTTCAAGCGGCATATGAACCGAAGGTCAAATACTTTGCTAAACCCACCGCGGATAGGAAATATGGGAGGGGGATCGGCCAGGCAGGCTTTATGGAATACATTGCCCTCCTAGCCCCCTACCTGCTGAAAGTGTGGGAGGAATCACTGCCACTGGGGAACCTGCCAGACTCACTGCAGGAAGGCACAATCATTGTACTGCTGAAGCCTGGGATAAACCCAGGGTGGAATGCGGCTCATATAGGCCACTATCTTTCATAAACATTCCATAAAAATATTTGCCAAAGTAATTGCCAATAGACTACTACCTCTGATGCCGGCATTCATACATCCTGACTAGGCGGGAGAAAGACCATATTACCATTGGCTACCACTCTGGAGATTCCCAGGCCTTCCCCCCATATGGAACGCTGAATTGAGGGCGGGCTGGGCTAACATGAGATACCAGGCAATAGGGGACCTGTTCCCGGGGGTCCAATTTCTGATGACACACACTTGGAGAGTTGAACATAAGGGCATGCCCCTGGAACTACTCCAGTACTACAGATTATGATCCACAGTGCAAACAAGGTGGGAGTGGTACCCAACGGAACCCCCTGAGAGGAAGCTGGTTACCCTAATAGGTAACTCGTCTGGTTGTCGTAGGATACTCGCTGCCCTATATAAGGAGATTATAGATGGGACTCCAGCGACAACAGACAAGGACCGAGGGAGGAGGGCGGCGGAACTGGGGGTGGAGGTGACAGAGATAAACTCGAGGTCCATGTGTAGGTTTACAAAGGGTGTGTCCATGAATGTGAGGCTGAAGCTAATCCAATACAAAATATTGCATATGCTACACTATACCCCACGCAAACTGGGGAAGCTATACGTCGAGCATGACAGGAGCTGCCCGAGGTGCAAAGCTGGGGATGCAGGATATTTACACATGCTATGGTCCTGCCCGGTGCTGGGGACATTTTGGCAAAATGTGTATGAAGTCTTATCTACCATAGTGCATAGACGACTGGAGCCAGCACCGATGAGCATGCTATTTGGGGTATGGGATGAGATCCCTGAACAGCACCTATGTTCATTTTTGAACATTGGATGCACAGTAGCCATACGTTGCATTTTATGTAAATGGAAGGAACCACACACCCCCAATGTACAAGGTGGATCAGGGAACTGACATGGATTAATGACTGTGAAGACTTGTACATCATACAGAAGCCACCGGCTGCCCACCCAAAAGACATATGGTGTGAATTTCGGTCATTTCTTGGAAGAAACCAGGATAGTGACGAGTAAGTGAAGGACTAGAAATGTATGATGGTAAATGTAAAGAGTGTGCGCTGATGCTATGATACAGTATGTCTACTTGTGCCTGCCGAACATATATAAATAAAGTTAAAAAATAAATCTTTGATAAAGCAAGCATGATAAGTAGTATTACCTCGCTAGGTGGACATTTTGGTGTAGCAGCCTGCATATTTCTTACTGTATCATGACTTTTTATTAACTGAGCATCTATGATGAAGCAAGGATGATAAGTGTTCTTATGGGTTTAGACTGGCTTACAATGGAACCAGTTTGGACATGTTTCCTTATTGTGATATATCACTTTTAATGGCCAGACCAACAGGAGTATTTTCCCAGACCCCCCTTTAATTTGCATATTAAGTAACTTTGGGTCTCACCCTAAATTACCAGGGGAATCCAGACATAGACCCCTTGCTCACTGTTCTTAGAGAGGCACAGCTCCACCTCGCTGATGAGGCCCGACTAAGCCGAAACACGTGTCTGAGGTTGCTGTTAGTACTCTTGTTCATAGAACAATTGCCTAGAATTTCAATGCTGGACTGCCCCTGGGCAGGACAAAGACTGATATGCAGGGGTATTTCTCCTCTGTGAAAGGGACAGTGAGCTAAAGACTTGGTTGAGACTCTTGCACGGGCCATCCACCCAAGAACAGGTCATTGGGCTGTGTTCGTGCTGGTAGAGAGACTCCCAGACCCCCACTTTGATTTGCTCCAATAAAACAACTCGCCAGCCACCAGTGGTGGCTGTTATATTGTGGGACCAGGCACTGTCTGCTTCTTTCTACTCTAGGTGAAACATTTAAGCTTTGATTGAAAAACATATTCTTCTTTCACTTGGAGTAGTGCATGCCCCTCCAGCTGCATAATCATCATGGACATTTCCCACATGTGTTGGTCCGTGCCGGCCTGGGATGTGGTGTGCCCTGTGCTTTATTAAGGACTTTTGGGGGGCACTCAGCATGGCTCGCAGGGGGCCTCAAATGTTGTGCTAATCCACTGATTGGGCTCTGCTCACCTTGAACGCATTCAACTGTGATGTGAAGGGTTGAGAGGGGCTGCAAACTCGACCAGGACCCTGCTCTGGTGCAACACTGTTTAAGAAAAAAAACATTGGACACAGAGTCTCAGAAGTGAGAGAGCCACCCCTGCCCACTCAAACTCCTTCTTGGAAAGGGCTTTGTGGAAGCTTCATTCACGGGCCGCTTCTGGGTGGGTCATTGAATAACGCACCTCACATATAAAGCTCTGAAAATCATATATGCATTGAGCCCCACTCTTGAGGGAAGTGCAGCCCCCCACCCCACACCTCACCCTGTGAAAAAAGATTGAAGAAGAGTCATGTATGAAAGCATAGGACATTAAGGTGTTATGATCGTCTCTGGGTTGTGGGGGACAACATGTGGTTGCTTGTCACATAACCTAAAGCTAAATGCACACGCAGAGGGGACAGATGGCCTCCGCTTACACCTGCAAAATAGGTTTCTTCTGTCGTAGTGGTAGCTGACTCATAGATACATTTATAACCGGGGAATTTTATTTTAATACTAAATCCAGGTCAGTGAATACATTTTCTGGTCTTGCTCGTGTAGCATTTTGCTCTGTGTAAATAGACAGCGCACGGCTCCCCAGGTCAGTGCTTTTTTGGCATCAATGCCACAGATAACGAGTACTTCTTATCCATTGATCTATAGATGTTTCATACACTAGCTGTAGCCTGAATTAGAGATTTTGGTTACCCTGTTACAAGTACTGCATTATGTATGTTGTACATATGATTTCCACGTCAAATCTGGAAAATGACATTCCCGAAATGTGTGATCGTGGACACATCTCACCTCCCTCTGTGCCTCAGTTCTTATATCTAGTTGAAAAGAGGGCACCTGGAAACACAAGTGTTAGACGCATCTCAAGGTCATGTGCAATCACTTCCAATGATGTCATCAGAGGTCAAGGGCCGTGTGATGTCACTTCTGCTACCCTGGCATTTTGATGAAATTTACATCCCTGGACCGTGTTGTCGGCATACATAAGAACACATATCTCAGTTCTGCCATCTTGGGGACATCACTTGTCAATTTAGACAAAGCGCATGATAATGAATTTATGTAAAGATTGAAGAGTGATGGGGCTAAGACGCACCCTTTTCTCACCCATCGAGTTATTGAAATACCAGGGCTACTTTTCCTGGATTGCCTTCCCTCACTCTTGTAGATAGGTTTGTTTGCATTGCACCCAAGACTTGGAGCATTGTCTCTGGCATTCCTACTGTATGCAAAACAGTCCAGAGGTTGTAACGGTTTATATAGTCAAAAGTCATTGAGAGGTCCATGAATCCTAGGTATATTGTGCTTTTGGACCCTTGCACGTATTTGTCCAGGTCAAGGCTTAGGTTAATTGTTTGGTCAATTGTGCCTATGCCCTCCTGAAAACCATATTGAAACTGTGTAAGGATTCGATTATCATTTACCCAATCTATTATCGTTCCACACATGGCCCGGACAAACCACTTAATTGTGGTATCAATTGAAGAAATTGGCTGGTAGCATGCCGGGGCATATCTATTGCCTTTCTTGAAAATTGTGATTATAATTGCCTCCCCCCAGGAATTAGGTATGGTCTTTTGTTGTAGTATAATATTCAATATTGAAGTGGCTATAGCCAACCACACGGACCTTTCATATTTGAAAAAGTCGATTGGAACCAAGTCTGGCCCTGCAGATTTGCTGTTCGCCATACCTATTAATGCTTTTGCTACTTACTGATGGATAGTGTTATAAAGTCATCTCTGGATTTTAATGCATCCTCCTTTGCAACTGAAATTTGATCAACGTTTAAACTGTGCTGTTCCAGATTGTTACTTTGCATATTATACAGCTCGGAAAACAAGTGGTGTATCAATTTAGCTTGGACTACCAAGTCTTTCAAGTCATGTGGAGGTTTACAAATAGCATTCTGGCCATAGACAACCGTTCAACAATAATGTTTTGGTTACCTGTTAGTGCTGCCCTTTCTAGATTGAAAGTCTCTTTACTGCAGCACTAGCTTACTGAATTATACTCTGATTATATCCTCTTTCCAAGAAATGTGCCGACATCATATTTGCAGTGCTTTCAAATTCGGACTTGCTCTCCGAAATTCACCCTTTGGATTATTGTGTTTGTTATTTTTTACCTGCACTGCTGGTGTGATACACAGCCTGAAACCAACTTTTTCTAAAAACAATAATATGATGGAAAACATTATATGCAAACATTGGCATGAGTTATTGCTAGACTAAAAATTGCATCAGTGTTTGCATAACTATCCAAAAACAGTTTATATGAAAGTGACTGCTTTACAAAATAGATGACATCCAAGTTTTTTAAGATCATGTAAACAAGATAACATACAGTTAGTGAAGCCAAGGGGCTTTTATAAATGTGGAGGATGTGGGATCTGCCCTTATGCACTTGATAAAACCAAAGCTATTAACTTACCAAATTGAAGCGAAATCACAATTGGAACATTCATGAACTGTAATACCAAATTTGTGATTTATGCAGTAAAATGGATTTGAGAAAAATATTACATAGGAAACTGTCATGGCCACAGGCCCCAGAACACAAAAACCACACCATCTAGTGAAGAGGCAATGGGTCGCTTGACTCACTTATGTTGCTTTTGGACCTATAAACACAGGGGCCCTGGCTTGGCGCCAGTCTCATATAGAGATGTGAGCAGGAACACTTTATTTCAGTGCAGGAGTGCTTTTACTTTATTTCAGTGCAGGAGTGCTTTTATTTTACAAGAACTTTCCAGGAGCTGAAAGCCTTTATTCCAGAGTACATCCTCATGTGCTGACTCATCGGGTGTGGCTCCCTAGGCCTGGTCGTCATGTGCTGACTCATTGGGTATGGCATGTTGTGGCAGGCAGGCTGAACCTGGTGGGCGTGGTTTCAGAAGCTCAGCTATATACGCTGCTCCATCCTTAAAGCCAGTGCCTCGCATTACTGTGCACTCGTGTGCAACGTGACGCTCACCGCCGCTTGGAACAGTTTACTTACCTTTGGAAACCAGGCGTTCTCTTGCATACTTCCCTCCAGGAAATGGTGCTTCATTGCTTCATCTGCAGACTCATCTCCTGACAGCCAGTGATCTTGATCCCAACGCCGCAGCACTGCACTCCGCATCCACGAACTCAGACCCTGTGAAGTAGAAGAAAGACAAGGTTAGAACATCCGTCCCATGGCCGCGCCGCATTTGAACCCCGCGCGCCACCTAGTTAACAACTTACCAGCTACTGTACCGCTGCTGCTTCATTCCTCATTCCCTCCGGCTGTCGCCTCGAGCTCCGCAGCTTCTGCCGGGCCGGCAACATCACCTGCAAGGGAAGAAAGCAAAAGAGCAAACATCAAAAGTGGAACGGACAGCAATACAAGACAACAAACTTTACAATACAACAAAACAGAAGAGGAAAGACAAAGGCAAACAGGAACACTTACCTGAAGTATAGTGGCTTAGTCGCAGCAGGACTGGACTACCACGTGCAAGGGACCAGTGAAGGAACTCAGTCCAGATCATACAAGCGCCCCTGCCAGAAGCAGCAGGACGGAGTGCTTGCCAAAACAAATCAACAGGTGAGCTTTCCGGGGACAGCGCACCCCACGGGTACCACGGTTTGGGAGAAGGGGTCTGGAAGGGGATCAGGTGCACAAGCTGGCATACTCACGGCCCCTAATCTCCATGCAGGAGCAGTCCCGAGCAGCATCAACTATTACCACCAGTCACCACTTAAGCTCAAAGGGCAAAGTCGGACCCGAGCGACCTCACCCCTGAGAGGGCTGCAACCGTGGCCCAACGACTCCTCAGAGACCAGGTGAGCGTAACAGAACGCGAAGCCTGTTCGAATCTCTGCCTGGGCATTATGGAAACTTCTGAAACGGACCAGTTGGCCCGAGTACTGGGAGAGTTACGGGCTGAAGTTCATGCCTCAAGACAGGAAACCAATGCCCTAAGGAGGGATCTAATTGTGAACTGGGAGCGGACAGATGAACTAGCAAGGCAAGTGCTCCAGGCACAGGCAGACCCGGTCCCACTGCCGGGGTATGCCCATCCTGCCGCACCTTCACAGCCCACGCCAGTACAAGTGGTTCTTCCAGGAGGGGTTCCCCTGGCCCCACCAGAATGCTTCACAGGTGATCCGAATAAGTACGCCATCTTTATGAATCAATGTCGCCTACATTTCTTGTGCGGACCAGGGGCATTCCCCAATGATAAAGGGACAGAGTGGCATTTGTACTCTCATATTTGGGGGGTAGTGCAGAGGACTGGTCAATACCCATGGTAAACCAGGGTGATCCTTTGCTTCGAGACTTTAGAGGTTTCCAGCGTGAAATGGAGAAACTATTTGCATGGCATACTCAAGGGCGGGCTCTGGACAATGAACTGTTATTACTACGGCAGGGTAATCAAGACCTACTAACATATATCTGTTCCTTCAATCGTCTGATAGCACAAACTAACTGGCCAGAGGAAAAAAGAACTACGCTCTTTTACTGAGGCTTGCGAGGGGAACTTAAGGACGTATTAGCCCAAGTAGTAAATCCCCTGGAAAGATGGGCTGAATACATCGACCTGACAGTGCAGCTCAATCACAGATTGCAGGATCTGAAGATGGATCGGGCCAAGGCTGAGGGGCTGTCGGTCTACGTGTGACCCCGTGAGAATCAAACCAAATCACACGATCTGTCCGAGCCAATGCAAATCGGAGGCTTGAGGAGCCCACACACCAGGGCAGAAATTGAGAAAAGGAGACAGCAGCAGCTTTGTTTGTACAGTGGTAAGGCAGGTCACTATCTCTGAGAATGCCCGGTGAAACCACCTAGGAAAGCAGTTGGAGCAACTGACAAGGGTGAAGAAGAAGAACAGGACTCGGGAAACTCAAACGCCCGGCAAGCATAGGGATCTGCTTGTCGAGCGGTGAAAAGGAACCTATACAGATCTCACATCTAGTCATCCCTGTGCTCCTGGTAAACCGCAAGCAACCGTTGCAAATACATGCCTTGGAGGCATACATTGACAGTGGGGCTGTGGGAAATTACATGGACCCAAGATCTGGCTACCCGGATAGGCCTTCCTCTCCGACAGAAGCAGGTTTCGGAAAATGTCACAGCAGTTGATGGATCTCAGCTATCATCCGGCCCAGTGACGCATTACACCGAGAAGGACGGTCACCAAGAGGACATCACTTTCGATCTCATCGGTGCTCTTCAGTTCCAGATGATATTGGGAATGCCCTGACTGGAAACCCACAATCCCAGGATTGACTGGCGTAAACAAATTCTGACCTTTCCCCAAGATTGTGCTGACACCTGTTATAGCAAGGGATTCTCATTAAAAGGTCTTACCAACAAGGTTCGTCGAAGAAAGAAACCATACTGGCCCTCACCAGTTCACTACCACCTGAATACCTGGATTACCAAGATGTCTTTTAAAAAGAGCAAGCAAAAACCCTACCTCCGCACAGACTGTATGACTGCCAAATTGATCTGGTATCTAGAGCTCAAGTTCCCTGCAGCCGGATTTACGCCCTAACAGAACAGGAAAACCAGCATCTAAAAACCTACCTCGATCAGTATCTGGCAAATGGCTTCATTCGTCCACCAAAGCTCTTGTCTATATTGAAGACATTCTTATCTATTTGACCACCAAGGAGGACCACGTCAACCATGTCCGGGCAGTTTTGGAGAAACTATATGCCAAATTGGAGAAATGCTTCTTTCATGTGACAGAGGTAGAATTCCTCGGCTTTATTCTCACACCATGGGGCGAACGCATGGACACGCGCAAGGTAGACGCTATCCTTAACTGGCCCTCACCGACATCCATAAAGGGAGTACAGAGTGTACTCGTGTTTGCCAACTTTTATCGTCGGGTCATTCCTGGGTTCTCCCAGATCGTCCACCCAGTCACCTCTTTACTACGGAAAAAAATACACAATTTAATTGGTCCGCAGAGGCAGAGAAAGCCTTCCAGGAGCTAAAACAAGCATTTACCACAGCACCAATTCTACGGCATCCTCGACCAGAACTACCATACGTGGGTGAAACTGATGCTTCCAACATAGCAATGGGAGCAGTCCTGTCACAATGAGACCCCGAAACAGGTCAGTTGCATCCCGTGGCATTCTGGTCTCACAAGTTTTAAGCCCCTGAATTGAATTATGCAATCGCTGATAAAGAACTGCTAGCAATTAAGGCAACGTTCAAAGCCCGGAGACATTATGTTCTTGAAGCTAGACACACAGTCACCGTCGTCACGGATCATTGCAATCTACAATATCTGAAGACAGCTAAAGCGCAATCATCACACCAACTGCGCTGGGCTCTCTTCTTTGCGGAATACAACTTTGTCATCACATATAGATCCGGAGTACGCAATGGAAAAGCGGATGTCCTGTCTCGCATGAGTGAGGGAGAAGAGGCATTCACTACACCAAACCCCGTGGCCATCATCCCTGAAGAACCAATCCAAGGCATGATTGTCGCAACCACCACTCTGGACAACTTAACATCTGACCTGCAACACTTGATAAGTACATTAGCGCAACAGGAATGTCTAGGGAAGGGAGACCGGTATTTGATTGTGGACAACTTACCATACTACCAAGGACGATTGTACATCCCGGATAAGAAATTATGGAATCAAATCATTGCAAACTATCACGATTCATTAGTAGAAGGGCATCCGGGAATAGCCAAAACCTAAGCTTAAATAAAGAAAAATTACTGGTGGCCAACTTGGCGAAAGAACATTGTCCAGTTCATCGCAACCTGTGGCACCTGTGCACAACACAAGTCCCAAAAACAAAGACCCGCAGGTCTGCTACGTCCTTTAGAAGTACGCCCAGCACCTTGGCATACGCTATCAATGGATTTTATTACAGACCTTCCCTCCTGAAATGGATACAATACCATCTTAGTTGTCGTAGATCTGTTTTCTAAAATTGCCCACTTTATTCCCCTGAAAGGTCTCCCAACTGCTTCTACTCTGGCTACCGTGTTTTTGGAACAGATTGTCCGGCTACACGGGTTCCCATCAATATTGATATCAGACCGAGGAACTCAGTTTGTCTCTGCATTCTGGAAAAGGTGTTGTAAAATTGCCAAAATCGACCTCTGGTTATCTACAAGCCATCAACCCCAAACCGACGGCCAGACCGAACTGACTAACCAGACCCTCGAGCAATACATAAGGTGTATGCTGCAACAAACCGAGGATACCTAGAAGGACATACTTTGGTTAGCAGAATACGCATATAACAACTCCATTCACACCAGTACGTGACAAAGCCCATTCTACATAGTGTACGGTCGACATCCACGGACATCCGTTTTTGACTCACTCGAATCATTAGAAATACCCGCTGTAACGACCTTACACAAAATCATCATCCAGGTTTTTAAGGAAGTAGCAGAGCGTCTTGCCAGAGCCAACGAGAAACATTGGCAGTTTGCGGATAGACACTGAAGGGAAGCTCCCAACTACCAAGTCGGAGACAAGGTTTGTTTAGCATCCAAAATAATCCCCCTGAAAGGACTAGAGGCGTTCTGTCCCAGATATCTGGGACCCTACACTATCAAGGCTGTGATCAACCCTGCAGCCATAAAATTAGAATTACAGGCCTCATGCGGACCCACCCAGTGTTTCATGTCTCCCTCCTAAAACCATTGAGACCAGGTACGTGGATCGATACGCCACCGGATCCCGAAATAGTTGAAGGAGAACCAGAATACGAAGTTAAAAGGATCCTAGACTCTAAGATGGTCCGGTCCAAGTTATACTACCTTATAGACTGGAAAGGATATGGTCCCCAAGATCGGACCTGGGAACCCAGTGAGCATGTCCAAGCTCCACGATTAATCAGGCAGTTCCACCGCAATAACCCCACTTAACCAGGGCCAGGGGGAAACCACCCATGAGAGGGGGCTTCAGGGGGAGTGCTGTCATGGCCACATGCCCCAGAACACCAAAACCACACAATCTAGTGATGGGGCAATGGGTCACTCGACTCACTTTATGTCCCTTTGGGACCTATAAACACAGGGGCCCTGCCTGGACTCAGCCTTTGGGGCCAGGCGAGCAGGAACCCTTTATTTCAGTGCTGGAGTGCTTTTACTTTATTTCAGTGCAGGAGTGCTTTTATTTGACAAGAACTTTCCAGGAGCTGAAAGCCTTTCTTCCAGAGAACATTCTTATGCGCTGACTCATCAGGTGTGGCTCCCTAGGCCTGGTCTTCATGTGCTGACTCATCGGGTGTGGCATGTTGTGGCAGGCAGGCTGAACCTGGTGGGCGTGGCTTCAGAAGCTCAGCTATATAAGCTGCTCCATACTTAAGGCTGATGCTTCGTGTTACTGTGCACTTGCGTGCAACGTGACGCTCACCGCCGCTTGGACCAGTTTACTTACCTTTGGAAAACAGGCGTTCTCCTGCATACTTACCTCCAGGAAACCGGTGCTTCATTGCTTCATCTGCAGACTCATCTCCTGACATCCAGTGATCTTGATCCCGACACCGCAGCACTGCACTCCGCGTCCACGAACTCGGACCCTGTGAAGTAGAAGAAAGACAAGGTGATAACATCCGTCCTAGGGCCGCGCCGCATTTGAACCCCGCAAACCCCTTAGTTAACAACTTACCAGCTACCGTACCGCTGCAGCTTCGTTCCTCATTCCCTCCGGCTGTCGCCTAGAGCTTCGCAGCTTCTGCCGAGCCTGCAACATCACCTGCAAGGGAAGAAAGCAAAAGAGCAAACATCAAAAGTGAAACGGACAGCAATACAAGACAACAAACTTTACAATACAACAAAAACAGATGCGGAAATACAAAGGCAAACAGGAACACTTACCTGAAGTATAGTGGCTTAGTCGCAGCAGGACTGGACTGCCACATGCAAGGGACCAGTGAAGGAACTCGGTCCAGATCATACAAGCGCCCCTGCCAGAAGCAGCAGGATGGAGAGCTCGCCAAAACTAATCAACAGGTGAGCTTTCCAGGGACAGCGCATCCCATGGGTACCACGGTTTGGGAGAAGGGGTCTGGAAGGGGATCAGGCGCACGAGCTGGCATACTCATGCCCCCTCTTCTCCACGCAGGAGCAGTCCCGAGCAGCATTACCTATTACCACCAGTCACCACATAAGCGCAGAGGGCGAAGTCGGACCCGAGCGACCTTACCCCGGGAGGGATGCAACTGTGCCCCAACGCCTCCGCAGAGACCAGGTGAGCGTAACAGAAACACAATACTGAAACTGAAAGAATGTATCAAAGAACATCTAAGAGGGATTGGCTATAAAGACCAACATCAACTGCTCTGTGTACACTAGGAAGAAGAATACACCAATGCTGATATACAGAAACTGACAATTATAGTCCTACGGTGAATTAAACCATTAGAAAGGTAAGGAAATAAAGAACTTGAATTGTGACAGCATGACACAGTTTGGATATAGTATATGAGAGAGGCTATAGTAGGTCTTAATCAGGACCATGAACAACATGTATTAGTTTTATAATCCAGCTGTTACTTAGTAGGGGGTTTGGATTTTATGTTTTACAGATTGGCATTGGGTAAATTAAAATATGGGTAGGGAAATTTAAATTCAGCTATGCGAAAAAGAAAACAGTATTTTAGATTATCCCTTTAGAGTAAATGTATTCTAACAACATCTTAAGTAAAGATTAAAAGCAGGTTCTACACTAGAAATCTGAGAATGGGCCGGAAGTGTGCCAATTTGAAAACGTAATATGTTGATTTTGGCTGATCATACAAGGGTTGTTTGATATTTCAAAATGTAATTTGGTAAAAAAGATTGAGATGTAATTTGTGGAGTTGTTCTAATGAAATTTCTATAGTCTTATAATATACATCTACAAACATAAAATCACACACCCTTAAAAAGGTAGGGATCATACCACAACAATAAATTATTCAAGTTTTTGTCATGTTAGTATCATCCTAATTTGAAAACAATGTGGGCTGCCTGATGATGTCATGGCGTAGCCACATGGGTGACATTACACACTAAGCATGCGCATTCAAGCACCATTGGAAAGCCAACCCATTACACTGCTTCATATAATATATGGTCATATGTTGAAAGATGACCGTTGAAAGCAAGAGCCTATAGATACGATAATAGATTGTAAAGGGTTATGAGTATAAAACTATGCTTAATTGAATTAAGAATTAGATGAGTTTCATGTAAATGTTTGCTAGAACTAAGGTGATCCATACTTAAGTGTTACATAATAGTAAGCAGAGTAGTTAATTTAATATCCAAATGTTCTTGGAAATCAAAATATTCTCTAAATTGCATATTTTTCATACAGCTGAAAAGCAACAACATAAGATGAGACAAGAATTTGAAAAACCTTTGGAAGATCGCACGTTATCAATATCAAGAGTTCAGGAAATATATACAGTTCTTATTCTAGAACTATAGTAGTGTTAATAATTACTTGTGAGAAAAACAACATTTGTATTATTCTTTATTAATCCATTTGGTCAATATTCCTAATTCGGATTCACTGGATAGTTATAAGAATATGTAAATCTTCTGTTTTCAGATATAAACATTCTGATTTGAAATTTGGATGAATTCAGAGACAATACACAATAAACAATAGTTAATAATGTTAAACAAAGATTCAAATTAAGGGACATTTTAAAAGCTTGTGTCAACAATAAATAAATAAGGCGACTCACTGAAATTACATTGCGATCTTTGGATATTCTTTTGTGTAAGATTCAAGGTTAAAAGATGAACTTATTAGTTCATTGATGGATATCGTGTGTAGAGTTTGTCAATACCAAAAGTAGGTGGGAAACACCATTATTAATTATGTGTTTTGATACATTGAGGCCAAATGTGTCATAATGAATCTTATATATAACCAATGTTGTTAACAATGTCTTTATTTTGGAGATTCCGGAATGTTGGCTAAGCAGGCAGCAGCTTGAACTTGAAGCTCCTGTCATCCCTTGGGTCTCAGATATTTTTCGGATATTGAACTTCCATGTACACCAAAAAGAAGATTGATACCTCAGAGAACCCTGTCCCCCAAAATGTAAAGGCTGATATGGAGGAAGCACCTAGTCCCAAAGATATTTACTCCCTGCTTGTGAAGGTGGCCCAGGATGTGGGTGAGATGAAGTCCTCTCTAGCAGACCTCAACCTTAAAGTTTCCAGTTTGGAGGGAAGAGTCTGTCAGTTAGAAAAGGAGTCTGCAGAAATCGCTGTCAGTTACAGGGCATATAATGACTTAAGGAAAGAGTTAGCTGATGTGAAATCTAAAAATGTGGAGTTGGATTTAAAAGCGAGGTCACAGAATCTCAGATTGGTGGGCCTTTCTGAGAATGTTTCAGGAGATAGACCACTGGAGGATGTTATATTACAAATGCTGACTGGGATCTATGGTCAAGAGGCTTTATGTCTGGGAGACTTGGATTATGCCTTCAGGGTTGGTAAACCCAATACCATGAAGCCCAGACACATACTGATGGTGTTTGCATAAACAAGGGCAACAGAGAAATTACTGAAGACGGCAAGTGAGAAGAGCAGGGTTAATAACAGGAGGGATCCCATTGCCATATTTACAGATTTCCCAAAGGATTTGATGGAAAAGAGAAAGGCCTTTGCTGAGACAAAGAGATTAGCGAACGATAAAAATGTTAAAAACTGCCCTGGTTATCCAGTCATTTTCAGACAATTTGGGGGGGGACTAAGGAGGCTGTAAGGTGGATTAGGGATCTTGGAGCTTCCCTGTGAGCTTATAAGTTTGCCCTCACCTCTTACCGGGCTCAGACCTATGCGTGTGCCTTCTGGGAACCTTCCTTGGTGACAGGGGTGCTTGGGGTACAAGGTGTGATCCTGCAGTGTGATCATCTCTAGTTCATGTGCTAAGAGTTTGTTGATACTTGACTGGGGGAAATGGATTTGCTTACTGTTAGTGCTCTGGTTTATTTTGTATATGTTCTTGTGCCCTTCTTGCTTACCCCCTGGTGTATACAGACACCATAACCAGCGGCATCCCATAACTTGGAAAAGGGGATGTTAGGCAGTGCGCTTTTTATGGGTATGATTCTGTGGCAGTTTGCATTTTCTCTGACATGTCAGGCGAGAGGATTGGTTGCAAGTTGGTTTGGGAGTGCTGGCATGCTGTTTGGAAGTACATGCACAACTTTTTATTAGAGCATGTGGATGCGAGTATAGCACTGTTCATTCACTTCACGCCCAATTGTAAGGCTGACAGTGTTTTACTATGGGGAAAAGTGGCGCCAAGCACAGCGGACGGTTTAACGGGTGTCGGTCATTATATTTAAAAGACCTTACCGTTCCATTGTGATCCTGTGCTTCGCTGGTGTTTGGGGTTTCGACTGGCGTGACGGATGGGTTTGCGCATCCGTCACGCCGTGAGGTGCTTTTCTGCAACACTTCCTGTTCAGAGTTGTAATTAGTGGGATGTGTACTTGGCTGGCGACCACGGGCGCTTGGAAGATGTAGTTATGGGACAGAAGGTAATGAGGCGTGGAAGGGTATTTCTTATATGTGCGCCACACCGCATAACACATTTCAGAGCCAAATGTCTGCTGCTTTATGAATAATGTGGAGCACTGTTCAATCGATATTCTGCCAGTGAAATAATTTCTGACATCCATAGGAATACATTCATAATGAACACATATACTTTACTGCAATAAGGATAACGGTAATGAAGTGCGAGAGGGATGGGAATGTAGCGTTTATATGCCACATGTCTGCTATTGGTTACGGTTTTAAGGCCATCGTTTTTCTGGTAGACTTCATGGGAAATGTACGGTAATTGCTGATTACCGCCGGCCGGCCCTCTCAGCAAGGCCCCATGGCTGGAACTGGTTTCTTTCATCTGCTTCTCACTGGGAGTGAGGTCCTGTTTCCACCCTCCTGGCTATCTGTTGTTCTCCTGCACATGTGGAGTTTGTGCCTGGCTGCTGACCATTCCATTAGGTAGTTGCACTTTCTGTGCATTACTGCACCTCCAGGGGAATTATTGAATCTGAAAAATCAAAATTTGAAAAAAAAGAAGAAAAAGAAAAATAGCGGAAATGTGCATAATATTGTTGGAAAGGGCTGTTTTATTTGGCCCTTTTCATTGTGCAGCCATTTTTTGAGCTTTTTAATACCTGGAGCTGGATTGCTATTTTGAAAGCACAAGTTTTTTCCTACTATTGCTGCTTATTTGACTGTTTTTGGCCCTTCCAAGATGGCCGCCGTGGTTTTCTTTGTTGTGTAGGCAGGCTATGCTGAATCACCTCTCCCTGTGCTGCACTCCTATTGGATGCTGAGTGTTTTCTTCCATCCAATCAGGGACCGGCAGGCTTCAGCCGGCCCTCTCAGCAAAGGCCCACTCCTAAGGCCCCTGTCTGCTCTCTGTCCGCTTCCGGAACGCTAATTGGGGTCCTCCCTGCACCTTAACCACAATGATGCTGCCACCTCACTCCTCTAAGAAATCCGGATTGCCTTGACTTTGCCACCTCCAGAACTATGGGTTAGTTCCCTCCTTAAGGACTCACTTCTACTGCCTTTGACTATCACTGTTCTTTCTGCTTGTTACTCCCATGTTGTCATCCTGCTGCGCAGTGCTTCCTAAAACCCTTTGCTAATATCCGATTCCAAGATTGAAAAAGTCAAATCTTGCTGTTTTTGCTTTGTGCTAAAAAGTCAAATCTGGCTGTTTTTGCTTTGTGCTAGAAAGTCAAATCTTGCTGCCCATTGCGAAATTCTCTGTATTTTGCTTGTATACTGTTTCTTCTCTGTAACTTGCCAGCCCAGTGACCTCACCACTCTATTTTGTCTCACACCTACCTGCCTTAGCCCCCCAGTATCTCCATCCTCTCCTTACTTCCACCCCAATAGCGCTTTCTGTTTCTCCTATCTTCTCCAACTGCTTCTCCATTGACTATCTTTCCCTTCTCACTAAGTCTGGTAGGAAGAAGTTCAAAAAGGATATCTTGGCCTCTAATCCTGGTCTTCCTATTGCCGACACCTACTCCAATGCTTCCGCCAGACAGACCCTTACTGACATCCTCTTTGTCGTTCCTTCGCCAGATCTATGGACTCCTCATATGGTCTCTGTGCTCTGCCCTATCTCCTCCTCTCCCATTAATGGTGGCACTCGCTGGGAAGTTCTCATGGCTTCCTTCAACTCCTCTAAAGTCATCATTAATGTCCATCTAAATGGCACTGTCATGGTCCAAGGCCCTCAGGCCAATCTCCTCCTCTTTGACATGGTTCACGGCCAGCTCTGTCACAAGCTTTAACACTCTCCTCCCTGATGGCTACAAGATCCTCTCAGCACCCAGATCCTCCCGGTCCTGTGGGGGGGTAGCCCTGATCTTTCCTGAGTGGATTCCTGCCTCTATCATTCCCACTCACACCTACTCCTCTTTTGAATGCCTTGGCCCTCATTACGACCCTGGCGGAAATCCAAAAACGATGGCGGAAATGTAATACCACCATCGAATACCGCTCGTTGCGATTATGACCCGTCACCGTAAAGTACGATGCCATTAGCGACACCGTAGTGAACGCCAACGCTAACTGCACCAAGTACGCGCACGCGCGCCTTGCAAAACCGTAATTTCCGCCATGGCGCAACGGTACGTGAATTATGACCCTAGCGGACATTTACTTAACGCCTTCAAGCAAGGGGGAAAGTACCATTCCGCCATGGTGAGAATTACGGCATCGTGAACCAACCGTAAATGGCCCTACTGAGTGCCTGTACTCCACTCCCTGCCCACATTGCACAACTCCTCGTAGGCGCAATGTAGTCACACTATGCAACCAGTGAAATGTACAAGTCACCCATGCATGCCAACGAACAAATGCATGCAGGGGCTCCAAGTGCCTTGTGAGTGGCCATCCATATTCGGCATGTCACCATTGCCGTACTGATGCAGCACAGGCATGTGAAGGTTCAAGTACACCAAAATGAACTGAAATATTTCATGACACAAAACAACAATAGTCCCCCATCACTTGCCACCAGTGTAAGGCAACATTCAAAGCAGTATCCTGAGGGAGATTGCACCAGCCCTGTACTCTTGCCAGTAAACAAACCAACCATCAGCATAAGCATGTACCACACAAGTTGGCAGAGTGACTGAGCAGCCAGGCTCATCTCAAGAGGGGCCAATGGGAGCTGCAGGGCACAGATGGCACGAATACAGAAGCTATTCCAATGGACATGACCACAGTCTCCCTCCAAGAAACGCACGCAAACACAGGCACCTGTGACCAGCCATTTTCTGATAATCCCATCATTCCACCAATCGACCTGGCTGACCGGCATCTGTTGCACAAAAGCTAAACCCCCGCCCCTGAGCATGACATCATTAAAACAGTCATAATGGCAGCCCCTATCCGTGACCTTACTGGGCTTCGTAGGCAAACGCAGCCAGTACAGTACCACGCAACTCAACTCAGAAGCCGGAACACAATGCAGATCATCTCACAATACATAGCGCCACAAATCGGAATATGCTACATTACTTGCAAAGAATAACGCTACACGGTTAATATCGGAATATAAATTTAATGCACATCAAAATCACAAAGCCCATACAGCTATTTGCTCATAAACTCCAAAATAATTTTCATCACTGTGGGCTGCATCCGCAATAAATGACCAGCTTCTTCTTGTGTGACGCCCAGTTCCTTCATGGTACACAGGGGCTACATTAACGTTCAAAAAGGCAACATGGAAGTGCCGAGAACCGCAGGGCTGTCCCATGAGGTAGGCACTAGTCCAGCTGAAAGGTTGAAATGTTGCTCCTAGCCACTAGTACTGCGTAAGGGCATGTGGCCCATTGGCGATCGTCCCATAAAATCGTAATGGTGCTCCACTGATTAACTCGAAGCTGCAGGTGTCGAGAGTAAAAGCCATCTGCAGGAGTGGCGTACAGATGGCAGCGGCAAAAGGGGCCGAGATACCTGTCACCCAAATGAAATAAAAAATAATAGTATGGGCATCAGAACTTCAGATGTATTACTCACTTCATTCAACACACGAAATCTACAACCATATGCATGCTAGCCCGCTCAAAAGGATTATTTTCACCCAAAAATCACTTGCGAATCATAACGAAATAAATCGAGGTGAATACACTATTACAAACGTCTGTTTGTGTGCATGCGTCTGTTAAAACAGAATCCATTACATGGGATTAGTAACGTGCATAGACACAAGTGTTTGAAGGCGCGTCGAGAGAGGGAGGATCCAACAAGGGCAGATAGACGATGGTCCCACTATGGCAGCTTTGCATCACATAGCGCAGGGGAAGGGGATAGATTCCAAAAAGCCATGTACATGGCAAACTCTCAATTAAATCATCTGTCCATGCATCCATTCATCATTCCCTCATCCCGGTATGAAAACGCCTGAATATTTACTCACATAACATTTGAAATTTCCATTGAGTCTGTGCGTAATGCAGTCTGCAAAATCCACTGTGCTCCTGGCCGGATTTGTAGTGTTGTGAAGTAACATGTATTTGGGAACGTCCTGCCTTATCGTCCACTACGCTATTGCGCATCCCATTCATTTCATATCATTCATTGCTTTCTCGTCATGGGCCCTGTCCCAAGGACATTCAACAATAGAACGTTATATTTCCAGTCAGACCTGTGGGCGTCTCCTCGCCGCTAGTTGAAAACCAAAAGCGCTGTCCTTCGAATTCCTCATTTGCAACATCACGTCGAAAAGGCATCTGTGAACGCTTGCATTCACAAATACATCTATGTAGTGCGGCTGTGTGTGAAAATGCTAACTGGCTTCAATCACAAATTGGACGCCCCGCCCGTCGGTGAACGTCGGTACAGTGCTGCATGAGTGTCCACCGTTGATCGAGTACTACATTCCACTGACCCTTCACAAGTCTGTTCGCGACTGCAAATATAGTATGTGAAACAATGGGACCATAGCAGAATTAACATATAAACAAATATTTCACTGCCATCGAGATTAAATACATGATTGTAATAGCAAGATGCCATGCGTCAAATTGCAGCGTTGTGTGCGGGACGTGCTCGACCAAAAGTGATTGCAGCTGGCAGAGGTGGAATGAATCACCACAGGTGGAGGCTATACAGCCTGAACACACACATATTGCACACCCAACCCCCTCCCACAACCACACCCACTCCAAAATGCTACCGACAGGACTAGCGATGTTGGCCATGGGGGACCTGATAGCACTGCAAGTACTCCAACTTCAAGAACATGACGAACACCAACAACTATAACAACCAGCCGCACAGAGGAGACGCAGGAGGAGGAGGGCAAGGCAGGGGCAGCAAGGCCCACCAGCACAGCCACTACCACCACGCAGGCAGCCCGCAATCCCACGCCTCCGAGCTAATCCGTTCAACCTCACTGCTGAGCAGATCCACACCCTCTACCGTTTGGACCGGGACACCATAACCGCCATTGTGGACATGACACACGCTGACCTTGTCAGCATGATAGATAGCCCAACCGCCATCCCACCCCTACTGAAGGTGGTGTCTGTACTCCACTTCCTGGCCACAGGCACCTACCAGCACACAGTCGGACAGTTGCATGGTATTTCACAGCCACTGTTGTCACGGACACTATTCCAAGTGCTCGATGCCCTCCTGAAGCACGCAGACGACTACATCTCTTTACCACGCTCTGACCAGGAGATTACAAACACAAAAGTGGGATTCCATGCACTTGGCGGCATACCGGGTTGCATTGGTGCCATCGACTGCACCCATGTGGAATTGGTTGTGCCACATGCCATGGAGGTCCAGTACCGCAACCGGAAACAATATCATTCTATCAATGTACAAATGGTGTGTGACTCCAACAGGATCTTTACACATTGTTGTGCCCGATTTCCAGGATCAACCCATGATTCTATGGTCTTGAGGAACTCTACAATACCACGCTACATGGAGCGACACGCAGGGCACAGATCCTGGCTACTCGGTGAGTCTCATTTCATGCATGAGAATGTGGGGTAGGTGATGCGTCAATGACCTGGCAGCAAGGGGGGGGGGATGCGTACGTAGCAATGTCATTCCACAAACATCCTTTATTGTCCACATAAAGGTGATGCCGGGTATCCACTGAAGAGATGGCTCCTTACACCACTCCGGAACCCACAGAACCAGCATGAGGAGGACTACAACCATGTCCACTCACGTACCCGTGTAGTCATAGAACAGGCATTCGGCCTACTGAAGGCTCGTTTCCGCTGCATCAGCAGGTCTGGCGGGGCACTCCTGTACAGCCATGACAAGGTTGCAAAGATGGTCATGGCATGTGTCATGCTACACAACATGTGCGTACGTAGAAATGTGGCCATGCCCCCTGACGCAGAACTGCAAGCACCTGAAGATGGTCATGATGAGGGTGGGGATGTGGCAGCACCTCAAGGAGTCCGCGAGGCACAGGAGGCCCGTGAAATTCGTCAGAATATCATAGATACATGCTTCTAGCACTCACGCCTGGTGGCTGTTACATGGACACGGGACTTGTGGCACTGTGTGTGTCTGGAACATGCACAATGTGGACTGTACGCCTATAAAGGCCTCGTACACAAAGATCAATGTCCACACATCTCATTGGATCAATATAAAGAAATGTATTGCAAATGTGAAATGTTATTACACACCCAATCGACCCGCCACCCAGAAAAGCCCAACACACCCCCTCCACCCTCCTACCTCCCCCCCGAACACCAGTGTCCAAAGATGCATATTGTCCGTGGGCAGACGCTATTGCAAGCCCCCTCTCCGGGTATCAGGGGCACCCCTGCCTGTGGAGCGCAGGTTCCTACCAGATCTACGTTGGGGGCTGCCCTGGACGGAACTTGCAACGGATGATGTCTCTGCCTGCTCACGTCCATGCATGTCCCTAAGGGTTTGTGAGAGCTCAGTGAGCACACGGCGCACAGAGGCAAGTTCACCACATACGTCTTTGGACGTCGCATGCAGTTCCCCCCTCAGGCTCCCGGTGCTTCTCTCCATTTGTCCCCTCAGGCTCTCGGTGCTTCTCTCCATTTCTCCCCTCAGGCTCTCGGTGCTTCCCTCCATTTGTACCCTTAGTGTCTCAGTACTTCGCTCCATTTGTGCCCTAAGTGTCTCAGTAGATGTTTCAATGGCTGCCTTAGAACCCCCACATTCATCAGCATGCTCCTTGAGGAGCGTGGCCAGTTGCTGCTGTTGCACAATCATCTGGTCGAGGGACTGTTGCCTCTGCTGGGCCATGCCCATTTGCGGTGGTGTCACAGAGGGGCTGATCACCACATGTTGCCTTGCCACAGGGCTTGTGGGGGTTGGCCAGTCGTCATCTTGTGGGTGCCCCTGCGTGGTTTCCTCATGGTGTACGGGATGAAACAAACAGGGGGATTGAGACAGGTCATGGATGGGTCCTACATCGACAGCACCGTTTTCTGTGTCGGAGCATGCTGGCATGAAATCAGTGTCACCTATGGTGCTGCTACCACCAGAAGCAGTGCCATCTGTGGCATCCATTGGGGGGACCTGTGGTGCTGCTGTTGTGGACATGCTGGCTGCTGGGGTGCCTGTTGAAGTCCCCTCCAGTGTGCTGCCACTTGATTTGTGCTGCTGCCGTGTCTTGATCCGTGCAGCTGAGGTGGAGGGTCTTTGGCCGTTGGTCTTGGCCCTCTTTGCAGGTGTGCTGGTAGGGGTGTCCTGAAGCTCGTCGTTTGAATCGGACCCTGTGGTGGAGTAAAGGAGGGCGACCGTTATTTATGGGTCTGTGGAAATTGGAATGGCAATGTATCACATGCATTGGGGTGGTACCTGAGGGTGATTTGGGTCAGGGCCTTGGAGGTGGTCTCATTTTTGTGTGGATTGAGGATGCATTTATTTAGCAGCCTGCAGTTAGGGGGTGCATGCTGCACATGTAGAGGGTGTTTTTAGGATTTTAACTTATTTATGTATTTATTCTGACTTTTAAAGGGCGCTATCAGGCAAAAGTATGTGGACGTTCTCCTGGACATGTGTTTCTATTGCACTATGGGGACACATGGTACTTCACATGATTGTACATTGTGGATTTAGCATTGTTTTATTTGGCCCACCTACCTGATTCTTCGGATGTCTGCACTCCTTTCTCCATCCCTCCGACTCCCTCTATGCTCTCCATTCCAATGGTGGAGGCACAGATTTCTTCCCAGGGGGTCAACTTGATGGGTGATTCCGATCCTCCCCCGGTAGCTGTGGCAATGTTTCGGTTGGCTGAAAGTATGCTCCGGACGCGTAACCGCAAGTCGTCCCATCGCTTTCTGCATTGCTGTGGGTTGCGGGGTGCGGTACCCACCGCACTTACCCGCTTTGCCACCAGGGCCCATATGGCCTTCTTGTTCGCAAGTGCCGTCCTGGTCATTTGCGTCGAGAAGACGACGGCAGCATTCTCCTGGAGGGTCTCTGTGAGCACGGTGAGTTCCTCATGGGAGAAGTGGACCTGCTGCTTGCGATTGCACGCTTTTTTAGCGACTTTTCCCATATTTTTTTTTTTTACTGGGGTGGCTAACGGGTTGGGATGTGTCTCAGGGTCGGATTTTTAATGGTTGTGTTGGGATTCTGATTTTATAGGTGTACGGCGTGCTGTTTCCCGTTCCGGCACCATGTTTTTACTTCCGTTTCCGTATATTTGCGGTGACCGTAATTTGCGCTGACCGCTCATTACGGTGACCGCTAAGATGGGTGGTGGAATTGCACCTAGGGCGGCGTACGACGGCGCTAAAGGGCGTTTTGGGGTCATTTGCGCCATCGCAGACTTTCCAATTCCGCCATGGCGTAATGCTCGTGCCCGATGGGTCGGAATTAGCCGCACTTTACTCCATCGTGCAATGGCGGAAACGCTATTTACGCTATGGCGGTCAGGTCAGTTACTTTCCGCCAGGGTCGTAATGAGGGCCCTTGTCTGTAGGCTTTCTCTCTCACCTACCCATTCTCTTACTGTGGTTACCATCTACCGGCCTCCTGGACAAATCACCTCATTTCTCTCTGAGTGGGCAGACCTCTCCTCCTCCCTCCTGGCCTCTACCGCTCAACTCCTCCTCCTCAGTGACCTAAATATACATTTAGACTCTCCTTTCTCTGCCTCTGTACTCTTCCGTGACCTCTGCGACTCCCTCACCCTGTCCATCCTCCGCTCTGGCCCGGCTCACTCTGCAGGGCACACACTTGATGTCTTGATCTCCTCTGACCTCCCCTTCTCCATCCCTCTGACCACTCATCTCTCCTGGAGCGATCACTCCCTCCTCTCATCTAATCTCTCCCTCTCTTCCCCCCAAGCCAAGCCTACCCCAACACTACCACCTACCTTCTCGGACATCCAGCGTGAAGCGTGTCAGTTGAGGCTTTTGCCGCCACTTTCTCCCCCACTCCACCTTTGGCTGTCTCACACCCTGACACAGCCCTGTCTCTGCTCTACTCTTCAATTTCTGATACGTTTGATGCTCTTGCCCCTGTCATGAGGATCCGTTTGAAGTCCAAAGCCAAGTGCAATTCCTGGTATGACTCTGACCTAGCTACACTTAAACGTAAGTGTAGGGCAGCTGAGAGGAAATGGAGGACTTCCTGTTCATCCTCTGACAAACTGGCCTGTCGCCTGCTACAAAGGCAATACCGACTCTCTGTCCTCACCAAGAAGAGAGTCCACATTCAAGCTCGTGTCTCTGCGGCATCTAACAACTCGGCTGAACTCTTTAAAATCTGCAAGGAGCTGGCCAACCCTGCTGCAGTCTCTACCCCTCCTGTTGCCTCCCAGGCTCTTTGCAATGCCCTTGCATCTCACTTCATTTAAAAAACCCAGGACATCCTGTCCACCCTCTCCACCCACACCCCTCCTCTTCCCTCTCCATCTGTGCTTTCTGACCCTCCTTTAGCCACCCTCCCACATCCTTCTCGTCCTTTCCTCATTTCACCCCTGATGAGGTTGCTAGACAAGTCCGATCTATGAAAGCCTCTTCAAAACAGGTTCATCCCTGTTCCTCTAAAACCATCAAGGACCACATTGACACCCTCGCTCCGGCCCTTGCTGTTTTTTGCAGCCACTCCTTTGCCTCTGGATCCTTCCCCTCCCCTCCGAAGCACTCCTTTGTGCATCCTCTTCTCAAGAAACCCACAGCTGATCCTTCTTGTCCAGCTAACTATCGCCCAATTTCCATTACTCCCTTTCTTGGCAAACTCCTGGAAAAGTTGGCCATCTCTCAGCTTAACCTTCATTCCAATTCTGTTGGCTGTCTCCATGACCACCAGTCTGGCTTCAGAGCTGCCAGAAGCACGGAAACTGCTCTCCTGAACATCCGTGAAGATCTGCTCTCCAACCTTGACTCTAACATTCCCTCTGTCCTCATCCTCCTCGATCTCTCTTCTGCCTTCGACACGGTCAACCATACCTTCCTGCTCAACCGTCTCCGTGAAAACCTGGGTATCACTGATCAGGCTCTGGCCTGGCTGGCCTCTTTCCTCTCAGATCGACCCTCTCAGGTCCAACTTGGGTCCTTCCTTTCATCTATCTTCCTCTCTACCTGTGGTGTTCCCCAGGGGTCTAACCTCTCGCCGTGGCTTTTCAACCAATACCTGGCAACTCTCGCCCACTGCATTGCCATTTTCTGCTCAACTTTCCAGTGCTACGCTGATGACACTCAACACATTTTCAGGCTGCCCTCTGCAACCTCCTGTCCCTCTCTCATCTCTGATTGCCTAACTGCCATTCAAGATTGGTGTGCCGCCAATGATCTTTGTCTGAATGGCAGCAAGACAGAGATCCTCCTCATCAGCACACCTTCACCATCCATCCATAAAAAGATCCAGAGCAGGTGGATCCAGCTTCCCTTATCTCGCACCCACTCACTGGAATGCCCTACCTCCCACCATCCGCAGTGAGCCCTCCCTCCTAGCCTTCCGCAAAGCAATGAAAACCACCCTCTTCTCATAAGGTCCCTCGCAGCAGCATGAATACCAACCATAGGACCCACTGCTTAAGTTGTATTGACCAACCGCATAAGCTGTAATGATAACCATGCTTGTACCTATCTGAAATATGCCACTTACTGATACCATGCCTGTAACTAAGCTCATGCAAGTAACAGCGCCTCAATGCCCCTGGGCTGCTTGCGCGCTATACAAATTTAAATAAATAAATAAATAAATAAATCCCTTCCTCTCACTCTCTGGCCGGCCTCTCTTGGCCCTCCTACCCCCACCTGCGAGGCTAAGAACCTCAGGGTCATCTTTGACTCCACCCTTTCCTTCTCTGCCCACATCTCTGAGGTCTCTAAAAAGTCAAATTTCCGACTGCACCTCCTCAGAGGTACTCTGCATTTCCTCTCCTTCCCCCAGAAGCTCATGGTATCCCAAGCTCTGGTTCTCTCTAGCTTGGACTATTGTAATAGCCTCTTTCTAAATCTACCTGCCTCTACTCTCCGCCCTATGCAACTAATCCAGAACAGGACTGCGAGACTTGTCCTTGGCCTCAAGTCCTGGGATCATATCTCTCCAGCTCTGAAATCTCTCCACTGGCTCCCAGTGGATGCAAGGATTAAATTCAAAACCCTCTGCATTGTCCACAAGGCTTTCTGGGGCCTGGGACCAAAATACCTTCAGCTATCCCTCTGCAAATACCTCCCCTCTCGAGCTCTTCGCTCCTTTACCTCCAACTCCCTCAGGGTCAGTCATTTTTCTAAGAAACGAGCTGGGGGTAGATCTGTCTTTGGCTAGGACCTCCCTCTGGAACAGCCTCCCTGCCACTCTAAAACTTGAGGAGAACCATCTCCGGTTCTGGAAGCACCTCAAGACCTTCCTCTTTTCTTCTGCCTTCGCTCCCCCTCTCCCCTGCTGATCTGTTCTCTCTTGGCACCATGCACCTGGACACCCTCTGTCCTTTGGGCCCAGGTACCTGCTCATGCTGCCACCCTCCCGCACTGCCTCCGGTCCACCCCTTGCACTGGGGTCTGTATCTGTACCCATACAGCCCCCCCTTTTTCTTCCTGCACTTATCAGACCTACCCTGTCTGCTGCCTTAAACCTAGCACTTGCAAATTGCTGGCTGCATTACCACTGTTTGTTGCCTTTATTATTTATTTATTGTTATTGATCTGTTTCTCCTCTGCTTCGCACTTTCCACCTCTCCCCCTTCCATGCACTTTTCCCCTCCCCCCTCCCATGCACTTGCGCGTTCTCAATGTCACCGGGCCTAGTAAGATCGCTGTTTTGTTCTCCCCTGTTCCCCTCCCTTGCCTTGTCGCGCTCTGAAACACTTGTGTACGAGCGCGATAGAAATAAAATATCAATCAAAGAAATAAATATCAATACCGCATGTGGAAGTATGGGGGTCTCATGGCAAGTATAGCTTTATCATTTGGGGTATGACTTACTTCAGTGTTTTCTGTTTTACGGCCTAAAAGAAGGAATCGCTTGTTCTTGGGCGGCCGGTCACCATGTCAGAGGATGGTGCCCTTCAGTGATGACAGTGACCTCGAGGGGCCTAGAGGCCTTGCATATGCTTAGGTCTTCCGCCTTACTTCCCTTGCAAGCGGTGCCGTGATCTCTGGCTTGTGTGCTGGGGCCATCTTAAATCAGTGGGTGTGATGCATTCAGTCCCAAAGTGACCCATGTGGGCATAGTGCATGTGGGCATGCACGTCTGGCACGGCTGTCCATTCCCATTTTCCTTGTACACCTTCCCCTTATTGGGAAACTGATGATGGAGCTAGTTTTTACTCCTGTGGATAGATGACATAGTCCAGGTTAAAGGTGCCAATAAGATACAGTAGTTGTGGTACAGCACGCAGGCTGGCAAAAGTGGGGTGTAAGCATTAACGTAATATTAAGTTATATTATTGCGCATTCTTGAAAATGGTGGTACCTATTGATTGGAACAGTTTGATTTTGGCACTGTGTAAGTCGTTTATTGAAAATCGGTCTTTGGTGTGAGCAAGTGGGCCAGTATTTGACCTGTAACCCTCTGTGGCAGACTAGAAGGGAGTGGTGTTTAGTTTGTTTTTATTAATAGTGTTTGAGGAATGTCTTCGGGTGTTCAACTTCAGTTGTCAAGATCTGATGTGTGCTATATCATTGCAACGTCATGGTTGTGAGGTACCTGCTATGTTTGCTTTGGTTGAATCAGGGGATATTTCAACTGTTATGGATGGGGAATCCATTGCATGTCTATGTGGGGTATGCAGATTGTGGATTAAGAGTATATCAAATGGACAGCAGTGTAAGGCCTATCCCTGGTTGTGACATTGGTGTGACATTGGGTTATGGGATTGGGCCAGGGATTCCAGAGCTTGTGAGTTATGGGATGGGTCAAGTAAGGTTGGGGATGGATTTGGGATCATACATTTGGTGTGGCTTGATGGGTTGTTCATTTTTAATGTTGGAAGTTGTTAAGGATTGGGGAGGGGGTGGCTCTTGGAGGGGTCCTGTATTTACAGTAGGGTGGCTGCTGGGACAATCAGTTACAACTCTGAGATGGAGTTTAGGATTTTGGTTGCAGTTTCTATTTTTGATTTTTCTTTTTTTTAATTGTTATTTCTTTTTGCTTGGGCGGGTTCCTTTTTTCAGGTTCCACCGGGTATATATTGACAAGTTCGGTTGAGTAGGAAATAGCAGTCATGGCAGACCCTTCCTCTGTGGTCAAGGATACCCTGAATGTTGTGTCCTGGAATGTAAATGGTATTAATGGCCCAATTAAGAAAAAACAGGTGATGTCACATTTCCGTCATTTGAAGGTGGACATTGCTCTTTTACAGGAGCCACACCTTATCAAGTCTGAGGTGGAAAAAATGTGTAGGTGTTTGGTAGGACAAGTGTTCCATTCATCATATTCTTCGAGTTCCAGGGGTGTAATGATTTAGATTCTGAAACATTTTACAGGAGAGATTTTGGCCTCCCATAGTGAGAAGAAAGGACAGCTAGTCTCAGTGACCATGAGGGTTCAGGATCTGGTAGCATTGGTGTGCAGTATTTATGCCCTGGTTATGAACAGTAGAGCCTTTTCTGGTGATGTGGAGCGACATTTGCAAAATACAAAGGAACAAAATATCTTTAAAGTGATTTTAATGTGCTCATAGATTCATTCTTGAATAAAAGCAGTCTGAGATACTGGGACGGGAGAAAGAAATATAGATAGGCTTTCAGCCTGCTTATGACACCCATCAGGCAGGGAATACACTTTTCAATCGGGAGCGCATGATGTCTAGTCAATGATTGATCATTTTTGTACCTCTGGACTGGTGTCACAAAATTTCAGAAGTTTTATATTGGGAATATCGTGGTTTCCGATCATGCCCTGATAGTGATGGTTTTGTCTTTGGGAAATATTCTTCCAAGAGGTCACACACATGGAGATTGAACACATCAGTGTTGGAAGATGAGGCATTGAAAGAAGTGTTGGTGCCAAAGCTGAGGAGTTCATTTAGTTGGATATGAATGGGGAGATGGATGTGGAAATGGTGTGGGAGACAGTTATGTGTGTTTGAGGGGTGTTTTGATGAGACTCTTAGGAGTTAAGCAGAGGGAAAAGAAAGTTGAGCTGGCCACCCTGAGTGCCTCAGTGAGAGAGTTGGAGAAGGAGGTGATGAGGATTCTGGATGAGGAGATAAAGAGAAGGCTTTTTAAAATGAAATATGAACTGAATAGACACCTGAGTGAGACTGCAGAGCGATTGTTGTTTAGGACAAGGTGTTTTTACTATGAAGGAGGTGAGAAGTGTTGCCAGTTATTAGCAAACCATCTGAGAGTGGTTGCTGGGAGCAAGGCATTTTGTGCGATCGAGAAGAGTGGGGGTTGGGTAGGGTTAATTATGACCCCGCGGAGATCAACATTGTGTTCAGCGACTTCTATGAAAGACTTTACCAAAAGACTCCATTAGATGATTCTGAGTTGATTGACAAGTATTTGAGAAATCAGTTATTGGAATGTTTGTCGAAAGAGGATAGGACCATATTGGAGAGGGAGTTGACAGTAGATGAGATCAGAAGGGCTCTGTATGCTCTAAATTTGGGAAAGTGCCCGGGACCGGATTGGTTGCCTGCAGAATGTTATAGGGCAATGCCAGAAGGGGTCTCTGCTTTGTTGAAATCCACTTATACATTCTGCAAAGACAAGGGTAGGATCCCTCCTTCACTTAGACAAGCAACAATGTTGGTCCTCCATAAGCCAGGTAAACCTCCTCTAGATCCTGGGAGTTACAGACCGATCAGTTTAATAAATTCAGACTGTAAAACTCTTTCAAGGATCCTAGCTAGAAGGCTGAAGCGTGTCTTGCTGAAGTTGCTACATCCTGATAAAGCTGGCTTTGTAAAGGGGAGAATCTCAGCGACAAATATGAGGAAACTGTTCTTGACACTATCTGAGTCCATCAAGCTAATGGTGGGGGCCGTAGCACTTTCACTGGATGCAGAGAATGCCTTTGACAGAGAACGTTGGAGTGTTGACTAATGGTACTCTTTCTTAAAAGTTTGATTTGAACAGAGGAACTTGCCAAGGTTGTCCATTGCTCTTTGTCCTGTCATTGGAACCACTGGCCACTGCCATAAGATCGGAAGAGAAGGTAGTTGGCGTTAACTTCTATGGAGCGATGCAGAAGCAGTGGTTATATACAGATGACCTCCTTCTGGTGCTGCAGGAATTAACAGAGTCCGTACCAACTTGGATGGACCACATCAAAAGATTTGGCATGGTCTCAAACTAAAACATCTATTGGCTCAAATCGGAGGCTCTTACTTGTTCAAAGTTTTGGAATAGTACAGATCTCACTGGCTTTGGCTTTTAATGGTGTCCCTCAAGATGAAGTATCTGGGGATCTGGCTGACTAGCGAAATAAGGCTCATGATGGATATTAATTTGATATTGGCGATGGAGAAATTATCTGCGGACCTGCTACCTTGAGACTACCTCAAACTATCGATGGGGCGGTATAGTGACTGCGTTGAAAAGGACGGCAGTGCCACAGATCACTTACATTATGAGCATGATCCCCCTTCCACCATTTACATCTATGATGGAGAAGCTGGACAGTATGGTTCAGTCCTTTCTATGGAAGCACAAACCGCCCAGACTTAAACTTTGGAAACTGCAGCTTCGGTGTGAAAAGGGGGGTCTGAGTGTGCCTGATTTCGCTAGATATCACCTGCCATTTATGTAGAGCCATTTCCTGCCATTCTTCAACGAGCCTTACGATTATTGGTTGATTGCTGAGGTGAGCATGGCGGGTCCATTGGAGCCCTCTGCTTTGCTGACCACCACAAGCAAGTGATGGGGTGAGAGGTTTGTTCTGATAGAATTTCTGTGGTCCTGCTGGAAAGATATAGTATGGATCCAAGTTGGATGGTGTCTGCATCCATATAGTTGAAGCCTTTGATGAAGCTCAATAATAAAGTTATTTTTTGGCCAAATTGGTATTTGGAAGGTCTGACAAAGAATGTAAACCCTTTTGAAGGAAGATCTTGGCTCTCGTTCTGTGATCTGCAGGTCATATATGGCCTTGTTGGTTGCACATATAGGGAGTACCAGCCCCCAAATTGGCTGTGCCTATGGTGGACATCTTCAATACTTATCTGTTGGATTCCACTGTCCACTTGGGAGGTCAGGATCACATGGCTTTGGCGGTGTACAAACTCCTGAGAGGTGGCGCAGTGGGGAATACAAAACTCTAGGAAACTTGGTCGGCGCGCCTTCAAGATGAGATGATGGTGTCAAGATGGGAGGCGCTTTGTAGAAATATTCCACAACTGTCAATTAACATTGGAGAGAGGGCTTGGCTTGTGAAATTGCTAAACAGGGTTTTTTGGACTCCTGAGTGGATGCACAAGCAAGGACTGAGCCTTGCAGATGCCTGTTGGGGATGTGGAAGATCAGTAGGGACACTTGAGAATATGGTATGGGATTGTTATAGGGTCAAATCTTTCTGGAGCGATGTGACAAGTATGATGAACATAGTCCTAGTTTTGGACAGAGAATATGACTTTAGAACTTTGATTTTGGGTGAGAACATGGATCTGGAGGAACTTTCGTACCACCAAGTGTCTTGGATCATGAGGTCTTTGATGGTCGCCAAAATGATCATTTTACTGAATTGGAAATCAGCAATTTTCCCGACTAAAGATATGTGGTTACAGGAAATGTACTATATTTGTAATATTGAGAGAGTGGCCATGCAACAGCAGAGGAAGGGCAACATTTATGATGCCATTTGGAATGGATATCTTAAATCAGATCTGGAGTGATTTACAGTTTGGAGGAAGGCTGGTGGAACTTGGACGATGGAATAATTACTTTTTGTTTTTCTTTTCTTTTTTTTGTTCTTTTTATCTACCATTTTTTATGCTTATATGAGGGGTTGGGTATGTTTGAATACTTTCTTCAGCTTGATTGTCTATATCTGTTTGTTTATTGACATTGTTTTAATTGGAATTGTTATGTATTTGTTTATGCTAATATCATAAAAAACAAAACAATGGCCCTCATTATGAGACTGCTGGTAACCCGCCGGTACTACCATCGGTCTTGCCTTACCATTACAGGCGCCAGATGTACAGGTGTTAACGGGATGATATTACGATGATATTACAGGCATTGGCGGTAAATTCCCATTCCATGGGGTCCCATATGACTCAATGGGATGGGAACTCCTGAATCACCAGCACCGCTGTTAATGGTGACAGTGATTCAGTGTATTCACTGCCGGTAGGAGGTTGAACTACCGGGCGGTCAGGCCTGCTGGTTGTTCACTGCCCCTAACAGCATACTCGGAGTAGCACGGTCTGGAAGAAATGCCGGAGCCGGTAGTACTGGCCATTTTACCAGCATTGTTTCCTTCCCGGGTGACTCAGAATGAGGCCCAATGTCTTGATTTTGTATATTTTATTTTTGACAATTTTATAAGATTTTGGTATTTTTCTTTACCCTATATGCATCCTTGAAAAAGATCCTAGAAGGATCATAAAACGTGTTGGCACCAAGGAATTGAAGTGAAAAGAATCACAGTTATTGAAAAATTAATTAACGTCAAGGGCTTAAAGCAAAAGGAAATAATGTGGTTGAATAAGTGAATGTTTGAAAATGTGTTAAAGCAAGTAATTTATTTTATTTTGATTTCTCATAAGATCAGCTGAGAATCAGGTATTTCAGTGAATCTGAAAAGCGGAAACTGTCTTTGCTCTGTGGTTGTTGTATACAAATGTATACCTTTCTATTATGATGTAAACATAATATAAAAATTAGGTACCCCCACAATAAAGGTAAATCCAGTTAATGTTTGAAAGTTGAAAGGCTAAGGTCGTTTAGCACTAGTCTGCCGTTAGGTTGCCCCCATGCAAAATCCTTGTTACTAGGGATCAGCCATTTGAAGTTCTTCCAACAATATTAGCACATTGTTGGGGCTTTTGCAACCTGATACTCAAAAAATAGTTTTGAGTAATTTGTCATTAATAATAATTGTTACACTAACCTGAATGCTTTTTGATTTATGTCTGGCCACAAAGGTTCTTTAACATTTTTTATTCTAGACTCAGTTCCTTCTCAGTCCACAAGTGCACCTCAAGCAGAATATCGTGCAAGCTTCTGACCTTTAATAGTTCATTGTTTCTTGTGTTGTCTTAGTCGCAATCCCATAGAGACCAACATATTTAAGCAGTGAACCCAGACGGGTGAGGGCTTTACTGGGCCAGGTAATGCCCAGGCCAGTTACAAGTCAGAGTGAAGGAAGGGCTTTAACGGGAGACGGGTATCACCTGGCCGTGTAAAGTTCCCCCGCCCGGAGGGGTTTATTCAATTAGCATCCCAGCATATTCAAGTTGAGATATTGAGTAGTTGCCGTTTATCCACTTAAAAAAAAGCGAAAAACAAAGAAGTCCACCACATAGTCCATTCTCCCTTTCCATAACGGCCTTTGCGATGTCAGGGAGGTGCTGGGAACACTGATTTTTCCAGGCGCAGGCAAGGGACAAGAGAGCACCAGGTAAGTATTGGTTGCAGGGGTGGTGAGGGATGTGGAAATTGGGGTTGAGGGAAGGAGGAGAAGGGGAAGGCAGCGTGCTTTTGCCTGCTGTCCTGGCGGGGAAGATGCCAGCCTCGGGCTTCTGAGGAAGCTCGGATCAGGCGGCTTTACCATGAGATGAAGACCCCGTTCTGAGCATTGTGATTGGCTGGGAGACCTCCATACTCTCACCGGGATGCTAATAGTCCTCGCGGTCATGTTTCTTGCATTGTGTGACTGTTCTCTTGAACGTTTGACTTGGGCTTTTATGTGTATCCAAAGTCAGCAGAGACACGTTGCATTGGATCTTTTTGTTTAATTCCCTTCTAAAAGCACATCCTTTAATTTTGTATGAAAGACCCATTCACATATTTGCAGTAGCTGAAATCAAAATATATTTATTTTTCAAACAAAACATCGTTAAGTATATTTGCTGTTTTAATTATGGAATTTGTCATAGTGTGGTATATCTTTTGCTGAATTCTGGAGCTCTGACAATTTGCAGTTAATGGGCAAGCCCCATGTGCTTAGATTTTCTCTTTTTCAAAACAACTGTCACAGAAAGCCTACATCATTTCATAGCAGAATTTCCTTCACCCTTAAAACAAAACTAAGGAGCTAAGTTCCTAAATTAAGGTCTTGCAAAGTCATGTAATGTGAAGTCGTTTTCTTTAGTGCCTGACTGCAATGTATTTTGGCTTTGCTTTATACAAAAAGAGATTGCGGAGGTGGGTTGTTCTGGGATAACAGGAGAGGCAGGTGCCAAGCCTGTGATGTTGATGGGTGCAGGTCAAAAGTACCTGGGTCCTGACTACTTATCTGCCTCTACCGGTTTGACGGAGACACTTGGGAATATATTATCCGAAGGGAAGAAGAAAATGTCTGATAGGTTGAAGTGCTTTGGGTGTGGTGCACTCATGATGTGGGAGAGTGTAATAAGGCTAATGAGGAGGCTTAGTCACAGTTAAATTAGGGTTGCTCTGCTAACAGCCAGTACAGTGGGGGCCATTTGAGGTGGAGTTGTATTTATAGTGTAAGGTAACAGAGGTTTTTAGAGGGGTGCTTCTTCAATGCTGGAGAAATCTGAGCAATCAGTCAACATTCTTCTGAGTCTTGCTAATGGTTTGACCATGACATAAGGCAGATAGGAGAAGAAGAGGAGGGCAACCCCAAAGTGTGTTTATTTTGGTCTTCAACCCATAGTCATAGCTCAGAAGATGCAATGGATCTGTTGTAGGTGGTCCAAGGAAGAATTATGGCAATTGGAGGTCATTGTGGATTCCGGTGCAGAAATGAAACTGGAGAGGACCAAGTATATCATGATATGGTTTTCACGTGAAGGAGGGTGTTTCAGTGGTTGTGTATGTCATAAGACCATACAATAGCTTAAGATGCACTCTTATTTATAAAGCATGCCTGGTGGTACTCAGATTATAATTCATTTTTTAAATGTCTCCTGTGCCATTCCACACCTTACAGAAATGTTAATTAGACACAGTCCTGCTATAAAAGAATCATTCCATTCTGCTTGAATATCACTTTGTTCACAAAAGTGGTCTCCTTCATGGCTCTTTGTGGATTTAGCAGTTCAAGCTCATTGGAAGGGTTCAATAGGAAACATTTATTTTATCAAACAATCCAGTCACCATGGATGGACATCAGGCTTCATGCTCCTCGGCAGATGCTCAAAGTGGTTGCCATTGGAACTAAGATGGCTAATTGGGACTTCAGTGTCCCTCAAATAACGTGTTTACGAGGTCAGGCAGGGTCCAATCTACAATGGTTCACTTCATGAAAGCAGACTCTCAGCGTTAGTTATTCAGGTCCTGCAAGCTTCTTGCACACACGCAATAGTCCTACTGCTAATTTATATGCACAGGCTGGGAAATGGGCTAATTGTAGGTGGTAGTAACACATTTAAATTTTAATTGCATCTGAACACGTTAAGGTATACTGGGAAGTTATGATCTGTTCCATGGCGATAATTCCTACATCACAGGCATCTTTTGTAGCACACATTGTTAATCTGTATGGTCTCGCAACATCACCTGCAATGTAAGAACAGCACATAGTGAGTTAGTGAGTGAGTTAGTAAAAACTTTATGTATCGCACACCTTACAGATTTAACTACCTCCAGACACAGCATATACGCAAAAGCAAGTGACCAAAAATAAGTAATACATTTGATTTACCCCTTGAGGTTGGAATTGCACTCCCATCCTCCTCCTGCGAGTTTCAACACATGGGGGAGGTTGTCTGTTCTCACTAGGGCGAAGGACTGCTTCCAGGTAATTAGACAAGCAGTATACCAGATGCAATATATCAGAGGTATAATCAACAGCGATATTTGAACCCATATATCCTGCTGTCCCAGATTAGGGACACACAAGAAAATGACTGGGACAATGTGGGAGAGTATGTATGAATGTATATATTGGATTTATAGTGCAAAGTTAGCTGAGTGGTGTGAATAGGGGACACACCTGGGGCCAGATTACAGAAACGTTCCACCCGTGCAAGTGCAAAATTGCACCGTATTAGCACTAAGGCAAAGTTTGCCATAATGCAAAAGAAATTGGGGCCATTTTAGAAAGTGGAATCTTTCATGGTACAAACACTAGGGCAAAAAGTGCCCTAGTGCAAAAAACATGCACTTTCAATGCATGTTTACACCAAGTCAAAGTCTACCTCAGAGCTAATACCATTCCGTGGTATAAAATTGCACTTGTCGTGGTGCAACAAATGTTTTCTAATACGGCCCCAATGTTTTTTTTTTTTTAACTAGGGCAATCTGCTAATACAGTGCTATGTTGCAATTGCACCAGCGCACAGTTTCTGTAATCTGGCCCCAGGGTTTTATAAGCGTTGCACAGGGGTATCAGAGTTGCTGGCATATGCTATGGGATTGGGGGGATTATACAGAGGGGAGAGGTAGTGTTGAATGGCACGATCAGTGATTGGCAACATGTCCTTTAAAGAATAAGTTATTCAGGTCCATTTTAGGTGTAGGATTAAGGAGGCCCATCTGATCTACATAGGTAACCTATTCCAGAGACAATGCACAGATAAGGCCTGTTATCAGGTATTTCCCTGTTGCACTTGTTTGTTTACAGTCTGAAAATGTTATGGCTTCTGGTGGCGTGTTGGCCTCCAACGATAGTGAATTTCTTGGCAATAGTATCGAATGCCACAATGGCAGATGCAAGGTTTTCTTTCTAATGAGTGGTCAAAAAGTGGAGGGGCCTCACGACTCACTCAAGGTTCCACATCACATGTTTAGATCACCTGATGTTCAAGAAAACTGCAGTCCATAAAGACCACAAAATGTGCATACATTTTTTTCAAGTCCAGCACACTAGATGGTGTAATGCAATTTGCTTATGTTAAATTGGGTCCTCCTTTGCATAGCCATGATTGGTGTTCAAGGTAATCGCATATGATGCCTAATTATGTCAACTCAATGTAGATTGTAACATTGCCAGGCAGGATAGTAATCATAGGACCTGTCCAACTGGGAGTTCCATCTAGACTTTCACCATCAGCAGCCCTACCAGCTTCTCCTATTGTCTATTGTGATATCTACGTTCTAGAGAATGATAAATGTGCACATTAGAATGGTACCTAGATGCATCATTTGAACTGGAACTACAGTCTAATAAAGGTATTTGAAAGATTAGTCTAACAGGGAAACAAGGACAACACCAACCTCTACATACTGTACCTTTTATAGAAATGTCAGCTACTTTGTTGCTTTATCCTACACAATGAATATTCTGCGATAATGACCTCCTACCTCTGTCTATAGATTATTTTATGCATTAAAGATTGCCAAGGATGGATGTTGCTATTGAATGCAATCAGTTATTGTATAAGCTTGCTTGCTTTTAGAAACATCCAATGAGTATGTACTGGAGGGAAATGATCACCAGTGACATGTTTCGCATTTCCCGACCTACCTGGTTATATTGTACATGAGGTACTTGCCCAATTGGTGCCATAGTGTGCCAATCCACACTTGTTTGCCAACCCTTCAGAATTAAGAGGGCTAATGGGATTGAACCAAGTTTGATCCAAACCAAGTGGTCTCAGCCTTCATTTGTGTCCTTGCTCTCTAAATGCAAATTCTAGAGAAATAGCCCCTGTTGGAGATACCACCTTAGAGCAAGCCACCATCTATCTTCATATCACTTACATAATTTTAAATGCGATGGGGTTGTATGAAGACTGTATAGGAAGTAAGGGGAGAAGAGGATGAGATAGATGGAAAGTGAGAATGAGGTTCAAACATAAGCAAGAGTTAGAAGCATTGAAAAATGTAAAAAAGCAAATGAGGGACGGGGACAAAATGAAAAGTAATAAAAGAAGCAAGCAAATTATTTCAGATCAGTCAGATACTCAATTATCTTAGAGTTTGCTTTCTAGCTGCCTGAAAGAACATGTCTGCGGTTTAACATACCTTCATTTTGCTCGGTCGGAAGTCTGCATGAAGCCACACCTTCAGCTCCCAATCATGTGGCTCCCAGTGCTGAGGAGCCAGAAATCTTGCAAGCACAGTAGCACTAACCCCATACTGCAACATGGTGACAGGGAAGTGCAATAAACCCCTAAATTGTGCCCGTAAGGTGAGTCCTTACCAATGCAGCCACTGCTGCTTCACAACATCTGCTCTGGCCTCCATACCTCCCCCACCTCACTTCTGCAAGTCTGCAGTCTTCCCCCCGGCCTACCCGTCAGACAGCAGCTATTTGGCAAAGATTCCAAACATCAAACACAAAGCATTCTTGGTAAGAGAAGATACATACTGACCCTCTCAAGAGTCAATAGATTCTTCACTGTGTACTAGAGTTTTTGATGGAAAAATATGTTTTGTTATTACTCGTCACAGAGTAAAGGGATTCATGTTGATAGAAATCTGCCAGGTATTACTCTTTAAATGTTGGCGGTGTCAAAGCTGTACGTTTTGACTTTTAAATCATTTGAAAATTGGAAACATTAGACCACAGGAGTGAACAAGAGTAATAATGAACATGGTCATTTTTATGGAGAATAGTGCTTGACTTCCTGGACTCAGACTTAAACATAAGCATCGGCAAAGCCAAAAGGCCTTGGATTTTAAATTTAGTGTTCCTGGGTCTTGGGTGCAGGGCAGCTTTTACGAAAATAACCATAGCAGTAACAATAACAATATAGTGAATCACAAAAGTGAAGAACACATCAAAGTACCAAGCAGCTAGGACGCAAACCATGCTTTTGAAAGCATCATCCACAAATGAATCCCCATCTTACAATGTTCCACTTTTCTGACAAAATGGCCACTGCTGTAACACAAATTTCACTAAGATATGAATGTTCTGCACCATGGAGCGATTGACTGGCAGCAGGGCCACTCTTTAATGTATATCTTCGAAAGCTGAGGCAGATAACTAAAACTCTCTCGAGCCACAGATAATAAACTGAATCAAAAAAGCCATTGACATATGCATGTAAAATAAGCGAGATACAGGCCTTCTGGTTGAGTAGGGCACCAAAGTTCTGCTTATTTGCGTGCTCTACATGTACACAAATACCTGACACAAATAAGAAAAAGAGCAAAGGGTGCACCTACCTCAACTCTTGATGGGATAGCTCATTGCCCATATATAATCCTTCGAGCTCCATTATGCCACCTAGCACTAATTGCTCTGGACTGTCCAGTATTTGGAGACTGGGAGACACCAACTATGTTTTCAGCTTTAGTTAACAAGCATTGGAAGAGTCCATAGTTCTGGCTTTGTTATAGTAGAAAGTAATCATTTTATTCCCTGTGGGGGCCATTACAAAATATCTTACCCTGTACATTTACAAAGCCAGATACATTTGGATTTGCACAATGTTTAAACATTTTTGTGAGAATTGTCTTAATGGAATGCAATAGGGTGACAGTGGCCTGGATACAAATCATACATAATAACCCCACCACTAGCAGATTTCTGATGAATCACAAAGCAGAATGTCACATTGCACTCCAATGTGCAACAAACTATTTAAAAAGAAACAGCTTAATATAGCAATTCCAACAGTTTAGGGTGCAGGGGAGGAATTACTGCCCTGACACTAAGCTTTCAGTCAATATCAAAAACAAAAAGAGCCCAATCTATGAGTTCTCCCATCCCTTGCACACCATTAAAGACTAAAAAAAGCCTAAGTAAATATATGTATAGTGTTAAGAAAAGATCCATAATTCATGCAAAAGAAACAATGTATTATTGAATATTATTATTATTAGCAATAATAATAATATTAGATGTTCAGCAATCAAATACAAAATCAATATCCAATTTGAAGTTGTGAAGTAAGCTCAACTTGTTTCGGGGAACCATTAGCCTTCTTCAGGTGCTGAACTGAAAACACTGAAGGAACAAAATATACCTGATCAGTCATTCTTAATACATACAATTTACATCTGCACCACAATATGATGATATGATATGGTATTTATAACGCGTCTATACACAAGTGTTTCAAGGCGCGACGAGGCAAGGGAAGGGGAACAAAGGGAAGACAGACAACGATCCTACTAGGCCAGGTGACATTCAGATTGCGCAAGTGCATGGGAAGGGGAAAGGGAAAAGTGCGGGGGGGGGAGTGCAGTACAATGGATAGTACAATAAAATAAGATAAATAAAACGGCCAGCAGGTGGCAGTGTATGGTAAGTGTAGAACATAAGTGCTGGTAGGGGGGCTGTAAGGATACAGAAAAACAGTCCCCAAGTGCAGGGGTTGCCAGGGAGGCAGTGCAGGTGGCGGGCCTGGCCCAAGATCAGAAGGGAGGCCAGGTATCCAGTGCAGTATCTGTCAGGAAAATCAGCAGGGGAGAGGGGGAGTGAAAGCAGAAGCAAAGAGGAAGGTGTTGAGGTGCTTCCGGAACCGGAGATGGTTCTCCTAAAGTTTCAGGGAGGCAGGAAGGCTGTTCCAGAGGGAGGCCCCTGCTGAAGAGAGAGATCTACCACCAACTCGTTGCTTGGAGAAGCGACTGACCCTGAGGGAGTTGGAGCAGGAAGAGCGGAGAGGTCGAGAAGTAAGATATTTAGGAAGAGAGAGTTGAATGTATTTCGGCCCCAGACCCCAGAAGGCCTTGTGGACAATGCAGAGGGTTTTGAACTTAATCCTTGCAGCCACTGGGAGCCAGTGCAGAGATTTCAGTCCTGGAGAGATACGATCCCTGGGCTTGAGGCCAAGGAAAAGTCTTGCAGTCCTGTTCTGGATAAGTTGCAGAGGGCGGAGAGTAGAAGCAGGCAGATTTAGAAAGAGGCTGTTACAGTAGTCCAGCTTAGAGAGAACCAGGGCTCTGGAGACAGTGAGCTTCTGGGGGAAGGAGAGGAAAGGAAGAATACCTCTGAGGAGGTGCAGCTGGTAATTCGACTTCTTAGAGACATCAGAGATGTGAGGGGAGAAGGAATGAATGTGGAATCGAAGATGACCCCGAGGTTTTTAGCCATGCAGGTGGGAGCGGGAAGAGGGCAAAGGGAGGCCGGCCAGAGAGCTGCAGGGAAGGAGGGAGTTGGTGTGCCGATGAGCAGAATCTCAGTCTTACTGGCATTAAGGCAGAGGTCATTGGTGGCACACCACTCCTGGATGGCAGACAGACAGTCAGAGATGAGGGAAGGAGAGGCGGGGGCCGAGGGTAGCCTGAAAATGAGCTGAGTATCGTCCGCATAACACTGAAAGTTGGGGCAGAGAGTGGCAATGCGGTGGGCAAGGAGTGCCAGGTATTGGTTGAACAACTAGGGAGAGAGGTTAGATCCCTGGGGGACACCACAGGTAGAGACAAAGATATCGGAGGAAAGACCCCAGTTGAACCTGGGAGGGTCGGTCGGAGAGGAAGGAAGTCAACCACGCCAGAGCCTGACCAGTGATACTCAGGTTATAACGTGGACGGTTGAGCAGCATGGCATGAGTGTCAAAGGCAGAGGAGAGATCAAGTAATATGAGAAAACAAGGGGTGTTAGAGTCAAGGTTTGAGAGCAGGTCTTCACGGAAGTTCCGTAGAGCAGTTTCCGTGCTTCTGGCAGCTCTGAAGCCAGACTGATGGTCATGAAGACAACCAACAGATTCAGTGTGGAGATTGAGCTGGAAGATAGCCAGTTTCTCCAGGAGGTTGCCCAGGAAGGGGGTGGTGGATATTGGGCGATAGTTAGCCAGGCAGGAGAGGGTCGGCAGAGGGTTTCTTAAGAAGAGGATGCATAAGGGAGTGCTTCAGGGGGGATGGGAAGACTCCCGTGGTGAAGGAGTGATTGCAGAAATCAGCCAGGGCAGGAGCCAGGGAGTCGATGTGGTCCTTGATAGTTTTGGAGGAACAGGGGTGAACCTGTTTCTACAACACTTTCATAGATCGGACTTATCTAGAAACCTCGCCTGCGGAGAACAGGGGAAAGGCAGAGAAGGAGGGAGTTGAGGTGGCTGCAGAGAGGACAGGGGAGGAGCAGAGAGTGGGAGGAGGCGGGGGATAGGAGGAGAGAGAGGACAGGATGTCGTGAGTTTTAGAGATGAAGTGAGAAGCCAGTGCCGTACAGAGGGCCTGGGAGGGGACAGGGGAGGTAGAGACTGCGGCAGGATTGGGCAGTTCCTTGCAGATTTTAAGGAGTTCGGCTGAGTTGTTTGATGCCGCAGAGACGCGGGCTTGGATATGGGCTCTCTTCTTGGTTAGGACAGAGAGCCGGTATTGTCTTTGGAGCAGGCAGCAGGCCAGTTTGTCAGAGGATGAACACGAAGCACGCCATTTCCTCTCGGCCACCCTGCACTTGTGTTTTAGGGTGACGAGGTCCGAGTCGTACCATAAGTTGCACTTGGCTTTGGACTTCAGGCGGATTCTCATGACCGGGGCAAGGATACCAAGAGTATCAGATATAGGAGAGTGGAGCATTGAGAGGGCTGTGTCAGGGTGAGAGTCAGCCAAAGGGGGAGGAGGAGGTGAGAAGGTGGCGGCGAAAGCCTCAACTGACACGCTCTTCATGGGTTGGATGACCGAGAAGGTGGGCGGCAGTGCTGGAGGTGGCTTGGCCTGGAGGGTAGGGAGGGTGAGGTGAGAGGAGAGGAGAAAGTGATCACCCCAGGAGAGAGGAGTGGAGAGAGGGACAGAGAGGGGAAGGTCTGAGGAGATCAGGACATCCAGAGTGTGTCCTGCAGAATGAATTGGGCCAGAGCGGAGAATAGTGAGTGCGAGAGAGTCGCAAAGGTCGCAAAAGAGTCCAGACGGAGGACAGGGGGCAACCAGGTGGATGTTGAAGTCTCCAAGAAGGAGGAGTTGAGCGGTTGAGGCCAGGAGTGAGGAGGAGAGGTCCGCCCACTCAGAGAGGAAGGAGGAGATCTGACCAGGTGGCTGATAGATAGTAGCCACAGTAAGGGAATGGCTAGGGGAGAGAGAGAGCCTGCAGACGAGGCATTCAAAGGAGGAATAGACCTGCGTGGGAGTGACAGAGGCAGGAATCCACTCGGGGAAGGTCAGGGTTACACCCCCTCCAGGGCGGTTGGGTTTAGGCGTGGAGAGGATCTTGTAGCCAAGAGGTAGGAGCATTACCTGCATGCCTTGGGTTCACAGACCTATGTCATACTAAATGGGTAGTCTACTGAATCACCTAAAATGCATGTGACCATCACAACACCCTTGCTTGTGCCTATAACCCATAAGTCACCCAATAAGTGAACCAACTTAGACACCTCTTTTGTTCTCAAAGCGAGTTCTAAATATGATATGGTATGATATGGCATTTATAACGCGCCTATACACAAGTGTCTCAAGGCGCGACGAGGCAAGGGAGGGGGAACAAAGGGAGGACAGACAACGATCTTACTAGGCCAGGTGACATTCAGATCGCGCAAGTGCAAGAGAAGGGGGAAAGGGAAAAGTGCGTGGGGGAAGGGAGAGGGGAAGTGCAGTACATGGGATAGTAGAATAAATAAGATAAATAAAAAGCGTCCAGCTGGTGGCAAGTGCAAGTTAAGTGCAGACATAGGTGCTGGTAGGGGGACTGTAGGGATACAGAAAACAGTCCCCAGGTGCAGGGGTTGCCAGGGAGGCAGTGCGGGTGTGCAACTGGCGAGGCCTGGGCCCGAGATCAGAAAAGGGTGGCCAGGTATCCAGTGCAGTTTCAGCCAGGAGTTCAGCAGGGGAGAGAGGGAGAGAAAGCAGAAGCAAAGAGAAATGATTTGAGGTGCTTCCGGAACCGGAGATGGTTCTCCTCAAGTTAATAAAATGAAGCATGCATAGACACGTCTTTCCATGAGTGGATTAGTGATAAGACCAAGACATTTCTCAAACGCTTTCCCAATTACTCCAGTCTTCTACGGGCTTCCAAAGATCCCTACACACAATACAACTCCCCCATTAAGACCTATTGTTATGGGTACTGAGAGTATTTTTGACTCTCTGGCCCTATATGTGGAAACAATATTGCAACCACCGGTGCTGGCAATACCGACATACTTACGAGACATGACAGACTTCCTTGATGGCATTAAGAAAATTGATAATCTAAATCAAGAGTACATCCTTTTCTTTTAAGATGGTCTGGGAAGCTGACCCTCTCAAATCAGTATATCCATCATATATTTGGAATTTGGAGGGGTAGTAAACAAGAACTCACAACCTTTTTCGATTACCCTAACTATGTGTATTCACACATTAAATTCACCTTGGAGATCGGTGAACCTAGCTTGCATTTTTTAGATGTATAATTGACAATTGTAGAAGGGAAGTTTTTTACAACTTCATACCAGAAGCCGACAGACAGGAACAACTTACTAGACTATGCTAGCTTCCATCATAGAGCCATGACCAACAGTCTTCCGTATAGTAAAATGTTGAGACTGAAAAGGATCATCACGAATCCTGAGACATTTGACACAGAATGTTACCACTTGAAAGACTGCTTTAGAAAGAGAGGATATCCTGAGGAGGTAATGAGGGATGCAGCCTCCAGAGCAAGACAGATTCCAACAGAAACCCTACTGAGACCAAAACAGAGGGAAAATGACTCTCCACCCCTGTATGCCTCGAAGTTTTCTCAACAGATTTCAGATTGGCAAAATCGTGAAGAAGAATTGGAATATTTTGCATCATGATCCCCAACTGCTTAAAATGTTTCCAAAATCACCAATGATGGCATATAAATGTGGTACCAATTTAAGAGACAAATTGGTGTGTGCTGAAAAACTTCCTAGGAATAGACAAGGAGTACTGAGCACTCACAAGAAGGGAACTTTTCCCTGTCTAGGATGCAATAACTGCAGTAATGTTATAAAAAGTCAGTCAGACCATCAGGCACCCACACACAGGAAAAGAGATCCAATTACGTGACTACTCCACATTCATGGCCACAGGTGTCATTTACACTATCAAATGCCCATGCAGCCTGCTTTATGTTGGCCAAACGACAAGGATGGCAAGAGAGAGATGGCTGGGACACAAATCAAATGTCCGTACGTGCAACATGAAATCACCAGTTGCCCTTCATTTCAGCACTAAACGCCAAACAGTCGCACACATGCAGTTTAAAATTGTGAGGTGGTTAATACATGCTTACTCCAAAGGGAAATGGTTTGGATACATCTATTGGACACGGTATACCCAAAAGGCATGAACAATGATTTCTGTTGAAATTGATTCACTTGAATATCTGTTTGCAGGTGGGAACATTTGGGGTCTCTCGTAATGTTGTGAGGTATCTTTGAAAGAATGTCCTCCCCTTGTCTGGGTGACACCTGAAACCAACATTCCTTGTGGGCAGGTGTTTTACATGTTTGGAAATATTTTGATTTTTCTGACAAAACGGCTATAGACTAGTTTCTTACTGTTAATTTAGAGTGATGAATGCTGCCTAAACTAGGTCCTTTTTATATTTATCCATGCTATGTGACCCCTAGTGGGTCTCCTATATCAGTAGCACTTTAATCAGTTATTCACAATTATGGTGATTGATTTACTCTTTGGGCTGGATGTTTTGGGTTCTTTTTTTCTTTTTCACGTTTTCACTTTTTTTTCTTTAAGTCTCTTCGTATATCGACTACATAGAATCTGATTTTGAGGGACATGCTTGTATCCGGACTTCACTCCTTTGAAGACTTGATAGGAGAATAATACTAATGGTTGTAGGACTAATGGGCATAGGGCATACATAGTCTATAATGGAAGTTGAGACATTTACCTGACTATACAGTGAACTGCGGTCACGTGAGCGCTATCAGGTGATTGCTATCACGTGATTGCTATCACGTGATTGCTGTCATGTGATGTGAGAAAAGTCTCTATTACAACATTTGGGGCTATGCACGCACAACAGCCAGCCAGTTCTTGGGTCCCATCAGTGGTGTACATAAGCTTTGTATATTCGGACGTGGAATGCCCGTTGAACAAAGAGGGTAAGGTCTGTAGCTAGCGAAAAGTTTATTCTATTAGTGGGCAGAGCATTTGTAGGTACAGCGCTATCGATATTTACAGCGGCTCTGTTTGATCTCTTACAGACTATTTGAAAAAGCTTTCCTCTCGACTTTGAGTAGATGTTTATAGTTCATGAATATTCCTTGGAAGACTACAAACGTGTAACTACCACGCGAGGTCAAGGTAGGCTAATACACTTGATCGTAATGTAGAAACCCCCTCCATGTTATTTTTATCATTGGGATGCCGTCTCTTTGAAGTGGCTGAGAACCATTACTGTGTGTCTGGAATAAGAAGGTGATCTATATGGTCACGACCATAATCATTACTGGGGATTCTCCAATCCTAATGGATATAGGTATACCTAATTAGAATTTGGCTATTTTATTCCTACCTAGATGGATTGTAAACTAGACAGGTTACTCTCCCTTTTCCTCATTTTCTTTACTATGCTTGCTTCATTTGGTTCTATATAGAACTCTCTTTGAGAACCCCTTGAGGTGTCTAAGTTGGTTCACTTATTGGGTGACTTATGGCTTATAAGAATGACCAAGGGTGTTGTGATGGCCATATGAATTTTAGGTGATTCCCTGTTGATCTGGAGACTGGGGACTACCCATTTAGTATGACATTAGTCTGTGAACCCAAGGCATGCTGGTAATGCTCTACTCTAACTATTGTGGTGGTGATGTATGGCTTTAAATTGTATGCATTAAGAATTACTGATAAGGTATATTTTGTTCCTTCATTGTTGTCAATACCTGATGTTGGTTTCCACTGGTTTCCTCCACGATAAGGTGTAAATACTGGAAACCAAACCAAAGACTAGAGCCCGAGGTTCTGTCCGAACACTATCGAGTCCCCAGTCTGAGGCGCGATCCACAGCAGTCAACAGTGAGAAGCTTTACCTTTAGGTATCTGGCTTGGATTAGGTTGTCCTATAACAGAAAGGTTAGATTTAGAACTCTGTTCTCTGTGTTTATTCTTCCCCTCCCTCAGCCAGCCCTTAAGTGAGATACTTACAGTATTAGAGTGTGGATGTATGTTAGGAAGACTAGATGAAAAAGGAAGGGATTATAGGTAGGAATCACTTGGAGGGGGAGCATGGAATAGGAAGGTAAAAATAAAGGCATGCTCTATTAGGGTATGAAAAGAAAGATAATAGTCTCTCTGTGAGAACTAGGCAAGGTTCTCCTAACTGTCCCCTGTCCCTATCTAGTCAAATAACTTACTTGAATAACGCAGGACTGAGAGCCGGATTTTGGTCTGGCATGGAGCGTGAAGAAAAAGTGGTTCGTGAGGACAGCAAGGCATAGAGGCCACTTGAGAAGTTGATCGAATGCACGTTTCCTTGTGCGTCTGATCTTTATAATTGCGACCCGGAAGTACCCCAGTGACTTCCAGGTTGTGAGAGGGACTTTGGCATGGGAGAACTGTTTTGAGCCTTGAGTACAGGCGCTAGGTTCCGCGACGCTGCGGTCACTTCCACGTCAGTGCCCTTTCGGGGAGGAGGTTGGTCTCTGCCCTCCACGACAACAATGGTGCCTCCTGAGTCGGGAGTGAGGAGCCCAGCACAGGTGGGAGTCTACGCCAACATGTGTGGGCCCTTGTCATGTTCTGTCTGGGCCACTGCAGTGATTCCGGACCCAAGGTGGGTGCGTTCCTAACAAGTGGTTTCAGTTCAGCTCCTGAAGAAGGTGAGTGGTTCTCCGAAATGCATTGAGCTTACTTCACAACTTCAAATTGAACATTGATTTTGTATTTGATTGCTGAATATCTAATATTCAATAATAAATTGTTTAATCTGCATGAATGATGTATCTTTTCTTAACAATTACACGGCCACGAAGTGGCCGTGTAGTTATGGTTAAGTTGCTGTTTCCATAGGAAGAGCACTTTTTGGGCGGCTTATAACTTCGCTCCCCCTGGTCGAATCCTCACCAGACTTTGCAAAAAAAGTATATGGGCGACTCTGAATTGTTCTGCAAAGATGGAAGATGTTTGGTGCAGGGGATCAAAGGTTATAGGGGGGTTCCCAAAACGTCTTTTTTTTCCCATAGACTGAATGGGGGAAAAGCTTTGCGCACGGCTACATGTCAAACTACTGGACGGATTTTGACGAAATCTGCGGCAGGTACAGGGGCTTGGTCCAGAAAGCGAGCTTTTGTAAATTTGGTGACCTTCCGTGCAGTACTTTCCATTAAAATTATCAAAAAGTTGGTCTGAAAAAATTAGTGATATTTATGTCCGCTCCGCGGTCACACTTCCCTATTCGGTCCACGAACAAGATGCCGATTGGCTAAGGGGCTGGCGTCATGACCGCGGACACGTGACGTCTCTGCCCATTGTCTGCTGCGAGACGTGTTCTGCGACAGATTGTTTGGATGCGCCCGACATTTTGGATCCGCCGAAAGCGGAGCAACAACCAGCGTACACATGCTCTATTTATAAAACTCTTTTGCTGTGTCACAGTGCATTGGGAAAAGTTCAGACAGGAACACATGGGTGATCAATGCATTTGTTCTGGGGTTCGGTCTTTATGATGTAATTTCTGTGGACACCTTGTACGCACAGAAAATGTAGGGTGTAATAACGATAGCACTTCAGTCCATGCAGTGGACAGGAAACTTGTGACTGTTGAAAGCACACGTGTAGTGGTAGCCAACATTGAAATTGGCAACATGCCGTGAATGCATTACTTTTCCGATGGCTATTATTATATTCATTAGTACGCCGCCATGGGTGTCCAATGCTACAGTGGTTGTGGCCAGGGCCTAGAGTCTTGGATGCATGGCCGTCGGCCGAAGGCCATGCACCCAAGAACAAAGTTATAAGTACTAGACGTGCAAGCCACTGCACACCCATCCCATGTAAGATCTATGGACATACAGCTAGGAGTGAAGTCTCTGGCCAGAAGCACTGAAGGATACCACACCTACAGAAAAAAAACCACTACCACACATCACTGAGGTGTTTGTGGAGAGACCCTGCATTCTTGGGTGCATGGTCAAAACCCATGCACCCAAGACTGAAGTCATAAGCAGTGCACTTACAAGTCAATATGGGTGTGGTGTAATGCCCTAGTTGTGTTGATGCCCTAGTGTCTTAGCTTCATGGCTGCAGTCGACGGTCCGAAAATAAAATTTATAAGTAGCTAATTTACAAGGACCATGGTTTTGACATGCAGTGATGGTTGTGGCTAGGAAGTATACTCCTTGTACCTTGGACGTAAGGTGTAGGTGGTAGGTTACACACCGAAGATGCAAGGGCCAGCCTACATGCACTGCAGTATATTAGTACCATACATTAGACGTGTAGATTCGCATGTGTAGCAAATGACTGCCAATATACTTACTCCTTACTTTGTTCAGAATGGTCATACAATTTTTACATGCTTATCGTACTTGGCGGAAGTATCCTTTTTTCCATTTCTGTGATAAAAGAAAAAGGTATATTAGTCTTTGTATTTTTTGAAAATTTACTACATTGCATAATAGACAGTTTACCTTTTTATTTTTACCCTCATATTTAGTTTACAAACCAGTATACTGTGCATTGTGCTCAGTTTCTGTGTTTGCTTTTCTAATCCTTGGGTCTGGGAAAAAAAAATCCTTGTCGGATTAAATAAAACCTTCATTTACTATGGTACTAACAACTTCCTTGTTTCCTTTGAGTGTTTCCTTCATCTTTCTGATTAATGGTATGTTTGTTGCCTTTCTGCCGATTTTTAACAACAGCATACCTGTAAGCGTATTCTAACTGTGCATTTGTTCCTACAGATTTGTGAGATTCATTCATTTGTGTCATTCTTACATCCTCTTGGGTAGTTAGATACCTCTTGGCGTATTCTAACTGTTTGTAGTCTTTCACATAATTATTTGACAATCTTGAAGTACACATTATTTCGTACATTTTGGATTTAAGAACAATAAATACGCATTTGCTAGGTTAGCTGTCAATCTCTGCTTCAGAGTAATGGTGCTATCATTACATTCGAACCATCCACAATTCTTTTTAATGTATGCAGTGTAGTGACCTGCATTGGTTGTAGCTCCTGCATGGTAGATGATACCTACTGTTTTAAAGGTTTTCTTTCCAAGTGACACTTGCCCGTGTGTGAATCCAGTCAGTTTGCAGTTGTTTTTGGTGCCATCTGCATTATAACGTAGCAGCATAAGTATTATGTAGGCACTATGTGATTGTATCAATAAGGTGGAGCGATTGTCTGAATTTCAAATAGTACATAATCTGCCATGGTTTGCATTTTGTACAAGTTGCTGAAATGGAATGCTCTCACAATTTGGTATGGAAACATACACAAATCGCTTATTTGGGATTTCTTCCTGTATCACTTTGCTACAGAAAGTGCATGTATGTTTCCACATGTACGAAATCTGGAAGATTTCATTTACAGGTATGCTCTTGTTTTCCAATACTAATAGTATGTACATTAGAAATTCTTGTGGATCTTCTTGTGAGTTCATAGTGAATCTCACCATTCCAGCACAGTCGTCCAATTGTTGCCTTACTCCATGAACACTGTATGTGTTGTCAGGATTGCTTGTTGCATTTCTATGCAGCATGAACATTTGCAAACACAATTGGTCTGTACTGTGCAGGTAAATATTGTTAACAATTGGTGGCAATTGAAATAGAATATTCATTGCTACATTTGCATAGCAATTTACCCCACTTTCATTTGCAAATTTAAAGGGATAAGCAAGTTATGTATCTGAGTGCATTTTTCGGATTTTCTGTTGCTTCTTTGCTGACGTTCCTGGTTTACATTCCCTAATAGGTTCTTCTATGTTTGCGGTAATTGATGAAACTTTACCTTCTTTTCTTTTCTTTGCGGAATTTGCTGTTGGATTTTGTTGCATTTCTGTTTCATTTAGTTTTCTTTTACCACGTTTTACTTTATCTGGAATAGGGTATTGTGTCAGATGAGGGGTGTACAGTGCACACAATCTATTGCATTCTAGAATGCAAGGAATATCAGCTTTGACTTTTATTGCATCAAAGTTCATTAGCAATAGACCGTCAAGTGTACGTAAGTGTGATAATGCAACATAGCTCATGCCTTCCTTAAAGACTGCGTTTCCTATATCTATCAATGCTTTGTCTAGGGTAAGACCTTGGGATTTATGAATGGTAACTGCATATGCAAGAGTTAGAGAAAATTGCTCTCTACGTACATACATGTCTTTCAAGAGAAGGAATTGAGCGCCCTATCCTTTTCACTTCTGAAACTTTATCAAAGCGAATATTGACAAACTGAATGTTGCTATCACGTGGGTATGTTTGAAAGCCAACAACTGTGCCCAGTGCTCCATTAACTAGCCCTTGCTCTATGCCAAGGTTACGTTTAAGCATTTCTCTACAATTTAAAGATAATTTCAATATTTTTTCCAACCCAGCTGTGTTGGAGATTGAATTTTCTAAACTATTTAGGGGCCGATTCATGGAACAAACGTGCACCGAAAATCTTGGCACAAGCGCAAAAAAAACAGGCGCACGCGTGCGATTCATGGAAGTCCCTGCGCGTGTTTTCCTCGGGATGTGCGCCAAACCCGTGCATGGCGCACACGTCACTGCAACATCCCGAACGGCGTGCGCGACTCATGGAATCGAATAGGGCAAAGCCGCGCACAGCCAAAGACACGCACAAGCTGAAACACGCCCGCCACATGAAGGCAGGCGGTAGCGTCCCTGCGCATTACAAAAGTGGCAATATACAGCAATGATGAATGTCCCATACTGCGATTGGGCCTGTGCGAGCAGGGCACGTGTATTTCGGGGTTTCGCGGGAAGTTTCACACGCGATTGAGCGGGGTATGTGTATTTTGGGGGTGCGTGGGAAGTTTCACACGCGATTGAGCGGGGTACGTGTATTTCGGGGGTGCGTGGGAAGTTTTACACGCGATTGAGCGGGGTATGTGTATTTCGGGGGTGTGTGGGAAGTTTCACACGCGATTGAGCGGGGTACGTGTATTTCGGGGATGCGCGGGAAGTTTTACACGCGATTGAGCGGGGTATGTGTATTTTGGGGGTGCACGGGAAGTTTCACACGCGATTGTGCGGGGTACGTGTATTTTGGGGGTGCGCGGGAAGTTTCACACGCGATAGTACATGGTACCACTCACCGTCTGCATGTAGAAGAACGCGTCGCCAACACCCACCCGCTGTGAAGTAATAGCGTGTGAACCCCAACGCCTGGAAAACACACGCACCGCACCCCACGGAAAGCACGTACAGAGCAATGGAAATCCACGTGGGATCTTCAAGCCCTGCCAGGGCAACACCCTTTCGCGATACGTCACAGACGCGCTTACGCGTAAAGGGCCTTTGGTCCAATGAAATCGCGTATGCGTGCAGACGCGCTTACGTGCTAAGGGCCTTTCCTCGAATTACACGCTGACGTGCAATTTTTTCACGTGCCAAATCACTCCGTATCAAGCTGGCGATGCGAAAACACACGCAAGACCACGCTCCTGCCCAAAAGGCCGAATCACTGCCCCCCAGAGCCCCGAGCACGCTCCCACCTGCCATCTGCTGCTGCCTGACTGCCTGCTGCCCTCGTGCCCTGCGATTTGGTGCCTGCACATCAGCCATCTGCAGGGGTCCAGTTGCGGTGCCCACCCCTGCTGGAACAGAAGACTCCTGACTGGGATACCATCGCTCCACAGCCCAGCCCCAGGACCCAGTTGCCCACTCACGCCTGCCTCAGGGGTCGCCATGCCTGGGCAAACACCATCTGAGACCACTGGCGACCCCAGCCAGAGGGGCAGAGGGCCACCAGCTTCAGTCAGAAGGAAGTTGGTGTCCTGGTGGAGCTTGTCCTGAGGCATTATGATGTCCTCTTCGGATCATCACACGCCGACAAGGAAGGACGGGACAGGATCTGGGATGACTTTGTGGTTGCCATCAACACGGAGGGGGTGGCAACCCGCAACATCAAGCAAGTCAAGAAGCGCTGGGAGGACTTGAGGTCTAGGACCCTCATAAAGGCCCGGTGCCTCGTGGAGGGGGGCTGGGGCAGCATGAGTACCATCCAGATGAGGGTCCTGGAACGCGTACGCCCAGCGCTCCATGCCCAGATCCTTGAGAGGCAGAGCGGTAAGTGGCCAAGCATTGCTTAGCGAGACAGGGCATGTTGCAGTGTGCTTGCCTGTATGTGTGACATAGGCCATGTACGCATGTGTGTGTGCAGGGACATCATGGTCATGCGTGTGAGACCAGTAATGTGTGAACCACACGGTTGGTGCATGTGTTTAAATGCAACATGGGGAGCCCTATGCGGAATGGACACATGAGAGCATGCCAGTCTCTGTTCCTGGACATGGGTGGGGGTGAGGGATGGGTGCTGATGCCATGTACATGTATGGTGTCCATGTCTGTGTGTCTGACCTGCATGTCTGACTTGTGAATGCCATGGATGCATGACACATGTCTGTGACAATGTTCAGATTCACTGATGCAGCCTAGTTATCCTTGCATCCACTGTGGGGTGTACGAGGCCAGATGGATGAAACTACGGTGCAGTGTGTGCATGTAATAGGCATGACCCATGATGCATGTGAGTTCCAAAACAACATTGTATGCTTCAAGAGTCCCTTGGACATGTATGCTAATGTCCATAGCATGTGCCATGCCTGTTACTGCATGTGTTTTGCCTGCACTGACCCATGTGTTGTGGAGGGACATGATGGAAGTGATCTTTGACAGTGCCACTCATCTGCTATTGCTTCCTGTCTAGGGGACCATTGTACAGTACCCTGATGCTTGTGTTCTATGTCTCCCTCTACACAGCGCCAAGTGAAGAAGAGGGCGGAGATGGCGCTGTGGAGCAAAGCGGCGGGGATGCCCCCACGGCTGCAGCGGAAGGGATGGGTGAGCCCCCACAGGTGCTTGCAATGGCACAAGACGGTGTGGAGCCATCCAGGTTGGTGGTTTCCACAAAGGAGGAGGAGGACGCTACTGAGCTGCACATGGGGCCTGGTGGGGGCATCCCTGCTGGTGCAAGTGGTGCAGTCCAGGGGCAGGAGGCAGCACAGGTCGCTGTGGAGGGGCCTGTGCATGTCACTGTCCCGGACACTGTGACTGCACCACCATGCACCAGCAGGGATGCCCCATCCCAGGCCCGTCCGCAGGTAGGGGAGATGTCCATGTCATCTGACTCCCCTCCACCTGCGGACGAGGGGACCCCTGGCCGTATGGAGAAGGTCCTGATTTGTGTCGCGTTGCGCACGGGTGTCATTTGTGATGACGTGCGTGCTTCCCGGGGGGAGCACGCACGTCATCACGAAGAGCAACGTGCCAACGTGGCCCAGTTGGGAGCGGCCATGGTCAGGGGTTTCGTACCTGTGTCGGCCACTCTGGCGACCCTCTCCTCCTCTGTGGAGGCTATGCGCCAGTCGTTCTCCATGCCGTCTTCCGGCCCAGATGCTACCAGGGCCCCCTGTGGACCTGCCCCGACCAACGCAGCCAACTAGGTGGGGATCCCATCCCTGCCACAGTCGGGAGTGAGAGGTCCAGCAGGGGTGGACACACCAGCAACTGGACCCCAGCAGATGGAGGATGTGATGGCATCATCGAGCAGGGCACGTGCATGACGGCGTCGGTGGATTCCATCAGCTTGGATGCCGTCATGCTGGCAGAGGCAGTTGCGTCAGAGGCAGCGGCAGGCTCGACGTGGGAGGCATCATGGCTCGGGGCCAACAACATCAGGGGGGCAGGCATCGGCCGGAGGGCAGGAGAACCCTGGAATGGGAGTGTCTTCCGTGTGGGAGCGGTTGGGCCAGCAGATAGGTGCGGAGCGGCGGCGGGCGGAGGAGGAACGGCTCACAATGGTCAGGGCGGAGAACTCAATGCGGAGGGCGCTGAGGCGGGCTGAGTGCCTCGAGGGTATTCTCAGGGAGTTGGAGCTGGACACCGCATTATCCCTGCGAGACCTCGGGCCAGGGAACATGCCCGCCTCCAAGCCATTGAACAGAAGTTTGATGATACCCTGGCCCATGACATCAACCAGTGAGCCGTCGGACTAGCCCGACGCCTTTGCATATAGTTATTTAGGTTTAGGTTTCATTTCTATTATTAAGATTTGGAGTCCACGGACTTTGCTCCACTTTTTGTATATAGTCGTATTTTAGATAAGGTTCTTGGTAGGTTTCATTTGCTTTTGGGATAATGGACCCTTCAGACTTTTGTTTTCAATTTTCAGGACATGTGTATATACTTTCTTTTAGTCATATTCACATGGAGTAATGTTTTTTTATGCTTTCCATCTTTGGATTTCGTTCTATGGACTTTGGGGATGCACCACTTATATTTTTTCATGTTTTGGATTTCTTTTCTTGCTTGGATTTGACTTTCTTTTTCTTATTTCAAAAATGATTTCTTCATTTGCATGTGTGCTTTTCATTTTGACATTTGTTATACTTTTTAATACATTTCTTTATTCAACATTATTGGTGTGGTGTACAGTGATGATTTTGGTGCATGTCTCCATGAGCATTGGCACAGTCATGTGTTGTAACTGTGTGGCTCTGTAGGACATTTGCTGATGGGCATGCTGGTTCTTTTCAGACTATCATGGAATGGGTGATTTACTAGGGAGTGGGTGCAGTGGTTCGTTGGGTGTTTGCACTGGGGGGTAGAGGGGTGGGATTTGGGTTGGCATTAGGGCCATGGGTCTGTATAGTCATGGCGAGGTGTTTGGGGGACATGTGTGGGGGCCTGCTGGCAGGTGCCCCTGACTGCTGGGGATGGGGGTGCAGGGGGACATGAGTGGGGGCCTGCTGGCAGGTGCCCCTGACTGCTGGGGGTGGGGGTGCAGGGGGACATGAGTGGGACATGAGTGGGGGCCTGCTGGAAGGTGCCCCTGACTGCTGGGGGTGGGAGTGCAGGTGGACATGAGTGGGGGCCTGCTGGCAGGTGCCCCTAACTGTTGGGGGTGGGGGTGTAGGGGGACATGAGTGGGACATGAGTGGGGGCCTGCTGGCAGGTGCCCTGCGCTGCTGGGGGGTGGGGGTGCAGGGGGTCATGCGTTGGTGATCAGTAGTGCAAGCTGACATGTGGCTTGGCTGGGGGGCATGCCCATGGTGGATGGGCTGCCTGCGGGACATGTCCAGGGTTGCGGGGTAGTCCCCTGTGGTGTGGGCTGCCTGCAGGGGCCGTGGAGGGTGAAGAGGGGACACCTGGGAGGACCCACACTGCCAATTCACGTGTAGGACTCCCCGGCACCCCCGAAATACACGTACCCTGCTGAAATCGCGTGTGGAAGTTCCTGCGCACCCCGAAATACACTTACCCTGGTGTAATCGCGTGTGGAAGTTCCTGCGCACCCCGAAATACATGTACCCTGATGGAATCGCGTGTGGAAGTTCCCGCGCATCCCGAAATACACGTAACCTGCTGAAATCGCGTGTGGAAGTTCCCGCGCACATCGGAATAAACGTACCCTGCTGAAATCGCGTGTGGAAGTTCCCGCGCACCCCGAAATACACGTACCCTGCTGAAATCGCGTGTGAAACTTCCCGCGCAACCCCGAAATACACGTAACCAGGCCAATCGCATGTAAGACTTCCCGCGCACCCCTGAAATACACATACCCAGGCCAATCGCGTGTAGGACTTCCTGCGCACCCCTGAAATACATGTACCCCTGCCAATCGCGTGTAGGACTTCCCGCAAACCCTAGTAATACACGTACCCAGGCCAATCGCGTGTAAGACTTCCCGCGCACCTCTGAAATACACGTACCCAGGCCAATCGCGTGTAGGACTTCCCACGAACCCCAGTAATACACGCTCCCCGCTCTGCGTTTGCTGCAGCCCTTTGCGCTGGATTGAGGATTTTGATGGCTTTTCCTTGCGCTAGGGGCGTTCTTGGGGGCGTAACTGGCGCTGCTGCATGGTCGCTGCGCCACTCTGCGCCACGGCTGGTGATGGATGTTGAAATCCATGAATACGCTGTGCGCGGGAATGGATTTTAGCGCACGTGGCTGGCGCAGACTATCGCACGCGCACACTGTGCGCCAGCCGTGTGCGCCACTTGTGCGCTGAATTCTATGAATTACCCCCTTTGTCTTGTTGTGGCTTGCTCACACATGGGTACTGTCATACCATGTACGTCTAGTTTGTCTGTGGCGCTAATTTCTATTATTGGCTGAATTTCTTTATTTAACATTGTTTCATTGAATTTGAAACAACTTGAAAGAGTTGGCATTAAGGCCATACAATTGACATTTTTGTGCGCTATTTGCTCCATAACATCAGTTGCACATGCATTATCACCATAAAGTGCATGTATGTGCCGGTTTTTCAATACAACTTGTGCTTTTTGCGATAATACACCAACTCTAATACATTTTAAGATGTTGGCACAAGTGAGATCTGCAGATTGCTGCATGTTCTCAGTTAATTCTCTGTATTGGAAATGTTGCCAAAGGTTAACATTACCTATGCTACCAACAGTTTTCCGGCAGGGTTTGTGGCTGAAGGTTTTAAAAATCGGTTCACCTTTCACTGGTGTCAATTGTAGAAGATCTCCGAAAACGATAATTTGTTTCCCTGCAAAGAGTTCTTCGTTGTTACTTTTAAGTACTTCTTGCAATCTAAGATGAATCAAAGCCAACATTAGGTTGGAGACCATGCTCACTTCATCTATTAGTAGCATTTTCATTTGTTTCAATACTCTGCGTAATTCCATTGCAGCTTCTGCAGAAAGTTTGTAGTAGTCTAATTGATGCTCTACTGGAAGCAGTAGTAATCAGTGTAAAGTGACACCGCCTATGTTGTAGGCAGCTATACCTGTGGGGGCCGTTACAACAGCTGACAGTTTGTTGTTTGTCAATTGTTGGAGGAACTTGCTGATGATCTTGATTAAGAATGTTTTCCCTGATCCAGCTTCACCACTGACGTTCAACAGTATAGGTTTGTAATTTCGGTAGGTACATTCTTTATTTTCGTGCTGTACACCATGTACAATTTGTTTTGTTAGGTCTTCATAAATGGTGCGCTGATCATTGTTACGTTTTCCTTGTTGTACAGTTAAGTCTTCTGTATCTTCTTGATACTGATACATGGTGTTTTCTACTTCTGCCATAGCTACTTCACCCTAATTTGCTATTAGTGGTTGTCCTAGTGGTTCTTGACTTCCTGTTAAAGAAGGTTGACTACTGTCGGAAGAGTCCTTATCTTGTTGGGCCTGAAGTTCTTCTTCCTGTTGCTGCTCATTGTGTAACATTGTTTTGTACTGCGTAAAGTTCACATCAGTGATAGCGCTTTCATTTGCTTTGAAAGCATCTTCATAGCAATCATAGTTATCTAGTATCTCTTCCTCTTTTCTCCATGGTGTGAAAAGTTGTAACAAAGACATGTAATATAATTCTTTCTGTTGGGGAGTTTTTAATGACAATTTAACATGATTAATTAATCTTCGTTTGGTAAGTTTCACTAGGCTCCCTTCACAATCGGTCACTCTATATCTACGTTTGCTTTCATCGGGTTTTACATTATTTTTGTATGCAAAGTTTTGAGCAATGCGGTGTAGACACATGCTTTCCAGAGTGCTACTCCTGTTCGGATAGTATGTGTCCAGTAAATTGTTTTTTAGAATGTCTTGGCTGTTGGGATCATTTCTGGCAATTATTTCTATGTCCTCATATGATTTTAGCACTCTTTTTCTAGATTTTGCAGGACCAAGACTGATTAACAAGGGGGGTCCTGGGAGTCTCTCTGCCAGACATTAGTCCTGGTTACGAGAGACTTACCCAGAGTCTTTAGCTCACTATCTTTCACAAAGAAGAAATATCCCAACCATATCAGTCTTTGTCCTGCCCTGGGGCAGTCCAGCACCGAAATGCTAGGCAATTCTCCTCTGAACAAGAATACCAACAGAAACCCCAGACACGTGTTTCAGTCTGGTTGGACCTCATCAGTAGGGTGGATCTGTGCCTCTCTAAGAATAGTGAGCAAGGGGTCCACGTCTGGATTCCCCTAGTAACTTAGGGTGAGACCCAAAGTTACTTAAATATGCAGATTAACAAGGGGGGTCCTGGGAGTCCCTCTGCCAGACATTAGACCTGGTTACGAGAGACTTACCCAGAGTCTTTAGCTCACTATCTTTCACAAAGAAGAAATATCCCAACCATGTCAGTCTTTGTCCTGCCCTGGGGCAGTCCAGCACCGAAATGCTAGGCAATTCTCCTCTGAACAAGAGTACCAACAGAAACCCCAGACACGTGTTTCAGTCTGGTTGGACCTCATCAGTAGGGTGGATCTGTGCCTCTCTAAGAATAGTGAGCAAGGGGTCCACGTCTGGAATCCCCTAGTAACTTAGGGTGAGACCAAAAGTTACTTAAATATGCAGATTAACAAGGGGGGTCCTGGGAGTCCCTCTGCCAGACATTAGTCCTGGTTACGAGAGACTTACCCAGAGTCTTTAGCTCACTATCTTTCACAGAGAAGAAATATCCCAAACATATCAGTCTTTGTCCTGCTCTGGGGCAGTACAGCACCGAAATGCTAGGCAATTCTCCTCTGAACAAGAATACCAACAGAAACCCCAGACACGTGTTTCAGTCTGGTTGGACCTCATCAGTAGGGTGGATCTGTGCCTCTCTAAGAATAGTGAGCAAGGGGTCCACGTCTGGATTCCCCATGTAATTTAGGGTGAGACCCAAAGTTACTTAAATATGCCCCAGGGCAGGACAAAGACTGATATGTTTGGGATATTTCTTCTCTGTGAAAGATAGTGAGCTAAAGACTCTGGGTAAGTCTCTCGTAACCAGGACTAATGTCTGGCAGAGGGACTCCCATGACCCCCCTTGTTAATTTGCTTATTTAAGTAACTTTGGGTCTCACCTAAGTTACTAGGGGAATCCAGACGTGGACCCCTTGCTCACTAGTCTTAGAGAGGCACAGATCCACCCTACTGATGAGGTCCAACCAGACTGAAACACGTGTCTCGGGTTTCTGTTGGTACTCTTGTTCAGAGGAGAATTGCCTAGCATTTCGGTGCTGGACTGCCCCAGGGCAGGACAAAGACTGATATGTTTGGGATATTTCTTCTCTGTGAAAGATAGTGAGCTAAAGACTCTGGGTAAGTCTCTCCTAACCAGGACTAATGTCTGGCAGAGGGACTCCCAGGACCCCCCTTGTTAATTTGCATATTTAAGTAACTTTGGGTCTCACCCTAAGTTACTAGGGGAATCCAGACGTGGACCCCTTGCTCACTATTCTTAGAGAGGCACAGATCCACCCTACTGATGAGGTCCAACCAGACTGAAAAACGTGTCTGGGGTTTCTGTTGGTACTCTTGTTCAGAGGAGAATTGCCTAGCATTTCGGTGCTGGACTGCCCCAGGGCAGGACAACGACTGATATGTTTGGGATATTTCTTCTCTGTGAAAGATAGTGAGCTAAAGACTCTGGGTAAGTCTCTCGTAACCAGGACTAATGTCTGGCAGAGGGACTCCCAGGACCCCCCTTGTTAATTTGCATATTTAAGTAACTTTGGGTCTCATCCTAAGTTACTAGGGGAATCCAGACGTGGACCCCTTGCTCACTATTCTTAGAGAGGCACAGATCCACCCTACTGATGAGGTCCAACCAGACTGAAACACGTGTCTGGGGTTTCTGTTGGTACTCTTGTTCAGAGGAGAATTGCCTAGCAATTCGGTGCTGGACTGCCCCAGGGCAGGACAAAGACTGATATGTTTAGGATATTTCTTCTCTGTGAAAGATAGTGAGCTAAAGACTCTGGGTAAGTCTCTCGTAACCAGGACTAATGTCTGGCAGAGGGACTCCCAGGACCCCCCCTTGTTAATTTGCATATTTAAGTAACTTTGGGTCTCACCTAAGTTACTAGGGGAATCCAGACGTGGACCCCTTGCTCACTAGTCTTAGAGAGGCACAGATCCACCCTACTGATGAGGTCCAACCAGACTGAAACACGTGTCTCGGGTTTCTGTTGGTACTCTTGTTCAGAGGAGAATTGCCTAGCATTTCGGTGCTGGACTGCCCCAGGGCAGGACAAAGACTGATATGTTTGGGATATTTCTTCTCTGTGAAAGATAGTGAGCTAAAGACTCTGGGTAAGTCTCTCCTAACCAGGACTAATGTCTGGCAGAGGGACTCCCAGGACCCCCCTTGTTAATTTGCATATTTAAGTAACTTTGGGTCTCACCCTAAGTTACTAGGGGAATCCAGACGTGGACCCCTTGCTCACTATTCTTAGAGAGGCACAGATCCACCCTACTGATGAGGTCCAACCAGACTGAAAAACGTGTCTGGGGTTTCTGTTGGTACTCTTGTTCAGAGGAGAATTGCCTAGCATTTCGGTGCTGGACTGCCCCAGGGCAGGACAACGACTGATATGTTTGGGATATTTCTTCTCTGTGAAAGATAGTGAGCTAAAGACTCTGGGTAAGTCTCTCGTAACCAGGACTAATGTCTGGCAGAGGGACTCCCAGGACCCCCCTTGTTAATTTGCATATTTAAGTAACTTTGGGTCTCATCCTAAGTTACTAGGGGAATCCAGACGTGGACCCCTTGCTCACTATTCTTAGAGAGGCACAGATCCACCCTACTGATGAGGTCCAACCAGACTGAAACACGTGTCTGGGGTTTCTGTTGGTACTCTTGTTCAGAGGAGAATTGCCTAGCAATTCGGTGCTGGACTGCCCCAGGGCAGGACAAAGGCTGATATGTTTAGGATATTTCTTCTCTGTGAAAGATAGTGAGCTAAAGACTCTGGGTAAGTCTCTCGTAACCAGGACTAATGTCTGGCAGAGGGACTCCCAGGACCCCCCCTTGTTAATTTGCATATTTAAGTAACTTTGGGTCTCACCCTAAGTTACTAGGGGAATCCAGACGTGGACCCCTTGCTCACTATTCTTAGAGAGGCACAGATCCACCCTAATGATGAGGTCCAACCAGACTGAAACACGTGTCTGGGGTTTCTGTTGGTACTCTTGTTCAGAGGAGAATTGCCTAGCATTTCGGTGCTGGACTGCCCCAGGGCAGGACAAAGACTGATATGTTTGGGATATTTCTTCTCTGTGAAAGATAGTGAGCTAAAGACTCTGGGTAAGTCTCTCGTAACCAGGACTAATGTCTGGCAGAGGGACTCCCAGGACCCCCCTTGTTAATTTGCATATTTAAGTAACTTTGGGTCTCACCCTAAGTTACTAGGGGAATCCAGACGTGGACCCCTTGCTCACTATTCTTAGAGAGGCACAGATCCACCCTACTGATGCGGTCCAACCAGACTGAAACACATGTCTGGGGTTTCTGTTGGTACTCTTGTTCAGAGGAGAATTGCCTAGCATTTCGGTGCTGGACTGCCCCAGGGCAGGACGAAGACTGATATGTTTGGGATATTTCTTCTCTGTGAAAGATAGTGAGCTAAAGACTCTGGGTAAGTCTCTCGTAACCAGGACTAATGTCTGGCAGAGGGACTCCCAGGACCCCCCTTGTTAATTTGCATATTTAAGTAACTTTGGGTCTCACCCTAAGTTACTAGGGGAATCCAGACGTTGACCCCTTGCTCACTATTCTTAGAGAGGCACAGATCCACCCTACTGATGAGGTCCAACCAGACTGAAACACGTGTCTGGGGTTTCTGTTGGTACTCTTGTTCAGAGGAGAATTGCCTGGCATTTCGGTGCTGGACTGCCCCAGGGCAGGACAAAGACTGATATGTTTGGGATATTTCTTCTCTGTGAAAGATAGTGAGCTAAAGACTCTGGGTAAGTCTCTCGTAACCAGGACTAATGTCTGGCAGAGGGACTCCCAGGACCCCCCTTGTTAATTTGCATATTTAAGTAACTTTGGGTCTCACCCTAAGTTACTAGGGGAATCCAGACGTGGACCCCTTGCTCACTATTCTTAGAGAGGCACAGATCCACCCTACTGATGAGGTCCAACCAGACTGAAACACGTGTCTGGGGTTTCTGTTGGTACTCTTGTTCAGAGGAGAATTGCCTAGCATTTCGGTGCTGGACTGCCCCAGGGCAGGACAAAGACTGATATGTTTGGGATATTTCTTCTCTGTGAAAGATAGTGAGCTAAAGACTCTGGGTAAGTCTCTCCTAACCAGGACTAATGTCTGGCAGAGGGACTCCCAGGACCCCCCTTGTTAAGGACCAAGACTGAGCCATACTATGTTGTCTGATTTTCCATACAAAGCAGTACCGGTTAACCGATCTTCTGCTTCATAGGCGCCACATTCTCTATGAGAGAGCATTTTTATGCCTAGGCTGTACAATTTCTTTGATAATGTTTTGTCTGATGCTAGGTTATCCCAGAGATCTTGAAGCTCTATTTTTTCTGCTTTTGTTAAGTAGGCTGCAACATATCGTGCAACAGCAGTTGAATTGTCTGCAATGTACTGCACATCTATGTTTACATTCCATAAGAGGGCAATGATTGCATTGTAATCATTGATATATTTTGATTCTTCCCTTCTTTTTATGTAATACGTGTTTTTAGGTGATTTACCTTTAACACTATGTCGAACTGAAGACATGAAGTTGTTTACTTCACCTGTTTCTGTAACTGGTCTAGGGAAACCAAAGCAGCCTTTGGTGTAGTATTTACCTTCGTTTTTGTATTTGCGGCGACAATATTTGCCACATTTGTGTCTTTGAAATTGTAAAATCTGCCCATGCAGCTCACTATGTGTCTTTTGTGAAGGGATTTCACAAGTCACATATTTTTGAATAAACTGCAAAACAGTGCTATCACTGTCGTGACCCGATTTCGGTGCACCTTTGACCATAACAGTATGTGAATATGTGGTGCTCCTCTCGCTTGATATTCTTTTCTCAAAAAGAAGTGTTGCACTTCTCCAAGGGGAGGAACAGTTTTATTGCAAATAAAGTGTAGCATGGCAATTTAACGATGATGGAAATTTCTTGACACATTCACTGGATCTAGAGAGCCAAGTTCTCCAGGTGTTAATATATCTATGTTGTATTTTTTGCTGTTTGCTATGCATAGGAACTCATGTAAATCTTCCCATGCATATTCTGCACAATTTAGCGTAACAAACCAAGTCGGCGGTCCCAGGTTTCTGATCATACAACGGACGTCTCCGTGCCGTCGGAACCTGTATTCCTTTGTACCACGCATGTTTGCAAACAAATTTGTTATACTTGATTGTAAAACCTCATCTTTTTCCTGTACTTTTTGTATTAACTGCGTAGCTGACATATTTTGAAAGTGGGTTCCAGATTTAAGAATGTGTGCAACTCCGTAACATAGTGTTGCTAGTTCACTTTCATAGAGTAGGTGGAATATGTATTCCACAGTTTGTCTAAATCTGGGATCTTGCGAATACATTCGTAATGAGCGGTATTCTGATGCCCCAATCTGAGTGGGTCTATCATCGTATCTTCCACCTTTGCCAGTAGGAAATAGCAGTGGAAAAGCACGTGCTTCTATACTTTTTTCCCATATACTCATTGGTGACCCTTTGGTTTGTCGCATTTGGTACATTTCTAGTGCATCATCTATGCTTTCATTGGAATGCAATGGATGGATTGTGTAATGGTCCAAAAGAGTGGATACTGTATCAGGATCCAGAAGTTCGAATTGTCCAGTTTCTGATGGCTCTTGAATAATTTCAGTTGTTTCCCTTAAACTTTCATCAATATTTATTTGTTTGTAGTACTCATTATTGTCTTTTAGATATTGCAATGCTTGTCTAACTTTGTGTATGTCCACTAATTTTTGTTGCCCTTTTTTGGTACTCCATTTACCAAGACTATTAAAGAATGCTCTATTCAACATTCCACTCCTAGAGTGTGTACATTTTCCGTTAGATCTAATGGCAAATAAACTACTTTGCCACAAATGCCTTTCACCAATTCGGAGGAAGGTAATTTTGCTGTTTTTGGATGAAGGCGTATAATTGCTTGAAATGGGTGAACTATTTGAATTATTATGCTCTCATACAAATTGAGCTGTTGCAAGATTCTTGGTCATGGAAACAATTCTAAATTATTTGTAATAGCACGTGAAGGAGTGTGGTTGTCTAATTTTGTAGTACAGTAACTGCAACATATTAGGCGTTCAGTTAGTTCATATTTGTTTTCTGCTAAAAGTCAGAGAGCTAATTCAAACCACTTAGAGTCTTCATTGTCTTTTCTGTATGTGTGTACTAGAAGGTTGCTATGTGCAGAATTGTTGCTACTATGTTCTAAAACTGGTGCATTTTGTAAGTGGCTCTCACTTTCAAAATACTTTCTCTGAATACGGTCAATTTCTTCTTGTACGTATTTGGGTGTACCATGCAGAAAAGTGGTATTTAAATTGCCTAATTCTGAACCTGGACTTTTTGGATAGTATATTTTATACACTAGATTTCTTACATCGGAATGATGTATTGCTATCCTTTTGATATCATGGAAGGTGCTTTTGCAAATAGACCCAGAAATGCAGGCTAATGAATGTCCTTTTAGTCTTGTGTATTTCCGCACTGCACAACTATCCATATTTTGCCGCACTTTCATTTTACTTTTGTCTTTACCTTTTACATATTGATTGAGGAAATGACGTAAAGATTTGAAAGCTTTGTTTGGAATGGCACACATTGATGTGCACAGCCATTTGTATACTGGACGGTGTGGTTCTGCTGAATTGAGAGTTAATTCTGAGTTTTCAGGCGATACTTTTGTAAACAGTGTTTCTTGTTCCATGATGGTAGTATTGATTTTCTCATACCCTCGTCCACTGCTATGGATGGCAATTGTGTTTGTTTGATTTTGTTTGTATGCTTCTTCATTAAAATATGGCTCTGTGGTTGTTGTGTAACTCCATTCACCACCACAAACATGTAAGAAATTATTTTTGTTCACATTCCGTTTATTGCTGAGTTTCTTTTGTAGTTTAGTACTTAGTTTTGTTAGTGCTTTTATCCTATTTAACACTAATATGAACAACTTCCTTTTGAGAAGGATTGCACTGTCCACGAGAGCTTGTAGGATTCACTTTCTACGGTACGTTTTAAGGGGTGAGGATGATTTCGGTCCTCTTCTTAGTAGATTCTGAAGGACTCTGTGATGAAACATTTTTGCTAAAATACTTTTTTTACTATGGGTTCTTCTTACACTATCAGGATTATTAGGAACATTGTCAGCTTTACTGGTAGCCTTTTTTTGACAACATTCTTGTGTTTTGTGACACATTTTGATGGAGGAGGTAAAGTTTCGGTAGTTGTGACTTCCTTTATTTTGCTAACCAACTGCATTAGCTGGTTTGTACCAACATTCTCTACAAACTCTACAACAGGTGGATGCTTACATTGGGCACCTTTATTTTTATTTGCTCTACTTCTACTTCTGCGTTCCTTTCTACAGAGTTGCTTTTTGGTAGGCATTCTTTGTTGTCTGTTGAAAAAAAAGGTATACTTTGGTCTGTTGTCCAATGTATGTGTGCAGTGTGCATGTGTTCATGAGTCTGATGGGGAAGCTCTTTGTCATGGTGTGTCAACGTGCATTGAACGCTTGCAATGATTTGGTAAGGCTACTTTACTGTTTGTATACTACTACAATGTGCTTCAGATGAGATTACAAAGTGGGCTGCTTGTGACGAGAACCATTATTAATAACCGAAATGCCAAAAACTTGCTACAGCAACTTCTTTTCACAATCTAACCTTCTAAGGATTACTTATGTTATTTGAGTACCAAACACACAGGGATTTGTTCGCCATTCTGCCTGTTATTCTTTGTTCAATAAATGGATATTGGTAGATAGAATGGTTTAGAAATCAATGCTTGCTTTGGTGCCCAAAATAAACAAATAACCCATGCGGCCTCTTTGAGGAGTAGTTACAATATAAAGGTTGTACTGTACTTACTTTTTTTTGCAAGATGACAAGGTTTCATCGGATATCTCGTCTGCAGTGTAGATGCTGTTGATTCTCAGGAGAGTAGTCTTCACTGCGATTCAAAAAAACAAAATTACTTTGTGTGTTTGCAGCAGTGATGATACTGCACACATTAATTGTGCTTCTTTTGTCAGAGCATTCAACTTTCATATTTCAACCCAGTGCATGTGTACATTTCACTTCACTCTGTGCAGTCTTTGCATGGTACTTGCAATATGGTACTTGAAAGTCTTTCAAAATAGCTAACAATTTTAAGGGTATGGAAATGCCTTGTTGTTTACAAGGTGTACTATGCATAGGAGAGAGGTTTGTAAGTGATAGGGCATAGTACTAGATGGGGAAACTTTTTCTACTTGTAAATTAAAAGCACGATGCTGAGAAATCGGGAGACCCTCAGAGGGAAATGTCACCACCGCAATCGGGAGCGCTTACTATTCTCATACGATCACATTGCAAGTAGCATTACTGTAGGCCGCACAGAGTACACAACTCTGACATTTTCACATACAAAATTGAGTTCCGCTCTAAATAGGCATGCTTGCAACATATGTACAGGTTATGCGGAAGACAGTAAGCAGTCGTGCGGTTTGTGAATGACAAATCGGACATCTTGCACTTAAAAGGGGGAGCGTTGTTATGTTTTTCCTATGCACATTTAGCAGCATTATTTTGTCTACATCAAATCATAAGGGTTCCACATGTTCTCTGATTAAAACATACATACCTGTATTCTATACTCATGCATGTGCACATGCATGGAGCTGTACGTAGAAATTCGCAATACTTGCACAGTAGCTTGTGAAGTAGGTGCTTTGCAATGATATGTGACTTCCATTCAGAATCATCGACAGTAATTTTGAAGTGCGCAATGTTGATGAGAGTTAGAATTAGCGATGTTCAATGTGATTGGTCGATGGTTGTGTGACTGCTTAGTTGTGTCCAATGAGGGACTTGCTTTGGTACTGCTGTAGAAAGGGTGGAAGGACTGGGTAAGAGTTACGTGCTGCACGTAGGCAACGCTTGTCCGCAGGTAGGGCACGTCACATAAAGGTTTCTACAGCAAATCCTGCATGGAAAGGCGACTGTAGGCATCAGCCAATCAGATGTTCACATTACTCTTTTGTGTCGAAAGACGGTGCGCACACTGAAGATGGCAGAGGTGGAGAGGGTCAAAGGTTTTGGTGCTTGGAGACATTTTTGTGCCTGGCTTACAACACTATGCCGAGAGTATGCATGTGGCACACCATTTCGATGTGAGAGTAGTGGAGATGGTGTGGAGCGCTGACACTGATGCGAATGCTGCGGCAATTCTGCAAGTTTGTAGAGACATGCGTACAATGACCACTCCACATGTGGTAATTTTGCACTACAGTGCTTGCCATTTGGGATACATGAGTTCACGTACTTTGTTGGCAGATTTGGCACAGTTGGTTGAAGCACTCATGACCATCTTCCCAACAGCGAAAGTCATTTTTTCTGCTTTACTCCCTAGAGTACAATGGAACAACAATTATGTTTTCTGTCCAGATCAAAGTATTGGGAGGTGTATCATCAATCGCGGCATGCGTGCATTCATGCTATGAGCTGGTATGTTTTTTTGCAGCCACGATAACATTGCTCCAAGCAATGTGGCTTATTTTGAAGTAGATGGTTGTAACGCTCACCTGATTCTCGCAGAGGCGCCGGTCTTGACTGGGCGACTACCGTATCTTCAAAGGTGATGTGTAGCTCCCGGTTGGCTCTTTGGGCTGGACCTCTGTGCACTGTATGCCTGACGTGTAGAGTAAGATGTCTGCAGATAGAAAATATGGGGTTAATGAACTGGGGTTATTGGGGTGTCCCTATCTCTTTCCTCTTCTCCTCTCCTGTAGACCCCCAAAGGTTAACGCTCTCACCTTAGGTAAGTGAATGCCGAGCTCTCCATCTGCCTCGGGGCAGGGTGCTGTAACCAGTTTCTTCACTGGATAGGTAGCGCAGGCCTCTTGACTTCAGAGGACTGCTGTCCGTCGTTTACTGCACGAACGGTAAGTTTCGAGTCATTCAAATGTCTTTAAAGTCTTTAGTAATGATGTCTCTTGTTTTGCAGGGTTCCGGCGATGGCGGATGACGGGCTGAAGTGATTTGAAGATGGAGCCCGTGTGATGAATAGAAGCGCCTGGAAGCACGTAAGGAAGCGCTTGTTGCCTGCTACACGATGCGCTCTAACTGTCTTTTTATTTTGCAGGTACGAGTTCGGAGCGGCTGCAAGGTGCCAGAATACCCACTGGATTAGATGTGGAAAGGAGTAATGGCACGCGAGTATTAAAGTTCCCCAATGTCTTTAAACGCACCTTGTTTTGTCTTTCAGATGCGGGATGCAGCGCCGAAGGCCTCCGGAGCGTGCGAAGGATGGTAAGCTTTTGTCTTTCAGATGCCGGAATGCAGTGTGAAGACCTCCGGAGCGCACGAAGAGTAGGTAAGCCTTTGCCTTTCAGATGCCGGAATGCTAACCTGTTCTTTCTTGTCTTTATAGGTGTTGCTGAAGACTGGATTCAGGATGGTAAGCCTTTTTCCTTAGGCCCAGGACCGGATGCAGAAGACACGATGAGCGTTCTGCTGCAGAGGTTGCAGAATAACGCAAAGCAAGATTCATCCACCGGGTGTGGTTTAAATAGCCTCCTGTAGTGCTTAGTAGTCTCCTTCCACAGCCACGCCTAAGTAAGAAAAGAGTTCCTGGTAAGAAAAGAGTTCCTGCCTTCCAGAAGAGTTCCAGTGTTCTGAATCTAGGGAGTGGCTCCAGCCCCACCCAACAGGAAAAGTAGTTCCAAACAGAAGAGGATCAGAGGCTCAACTGGCAGGCAAGTAAGCAGCATGGTCTGCTGCAGGTAAGTCCACCCAAGCATTATGAGCCCGGCGCTTCCAGCGCTGGGACTGGGCATATTTATGAGCCTGGTGCCACTGGCGCCAGGACTGAGTCCAAAAGGTCCCAATTGGGACTGGTTGGCACTCGGAACCTGGGTTATGGATCTGCTTCCAAGGGAGTTGGGAAAACCCTGACCTTTTGGAAGCAGAGATCATGACAGTACCCCCCCTCAAGGCCCCTCCCAAACCGGGCTTCTCCGGGGGTTTTGGCTTGTCAGGAAATGTTCGGTGAAATCTTTTGATTAGGCGAGGAGCGTGGACATATTCAGCAGGTTCCCAGGATCTCTCTTGGGGGCCGTAGCCTTTCCAGTCAATTAGGTAGAATAGTTTAGATTTGGAGATCTTGGAGTCCAGAATGCTTTTGACTTCAAACTCGAGTTCTCCATCAACTATGATAGGTTTTGGAGATTTGGTTAGTCGGGTTTGAGGTTGCACGGGTTTTACTAGAGAGACGTGGAAGACCGGATGTATCTTCATGTGCGGGGGCAAGTCCAACTTGACCGCTACTGGGTTTACTATGGTAGTGATGGAATAGGGACCAAGGTATCTTGGGTTGAATGTGCGTGGCCCTTTTAGAGATAGATATTTGGTGGATAACCAGACTTGATCCCCTACTTGATAGTGAGGGGCTTCCTTCCGATGTTGATCTGCTCCTTTCTTGTATTGTTCTTTAGCCCTTTGAAGGTGAGAAACAGCTTCCTTAAAGGCTTGGGTTATTGTAGAATGCAGGTAGTCTACTGCTGGTGTTTCAAGATCTTGGAGGGGATCCAACTCCGAGGTTCGAGGGTGACTGCCGTACAAAAGAAAAAACGGGGTTTTCCCAGTTCCCGAATGGACAGAGTTATTGTAGGCATACTCGGCTATCCAAAGGATATCTTTCCAAGTTTTTTCAGTTTGTTGCAGCATGCAGAGTAAATACTGTTCCAGAGTTTGATTGGTCCTCTCTGTTTGTCCGTCGGTCTGAGGGTGGTGACTGGTCGATAGTCTCACATCAATTTGAGCCGACCGACAGCAACTTCGCCAAAAATGAGAAATAAATTGACTACCTCGATCCGAAATTAGAACCGAAGGAAAACCGTGCAGTCGGACGATGTTTTAGAGAAATTCTCGGGCCAGAGTTGCTGCTGTTGGCAAGCCTTTGAGCGGAATGAAATGCGCCATCTTAGAGAATAAGTCCACGATTACTAGAATCGTATTGTATCCGGAGCATGGAGGTAGATCGGTGATGAAGTCCATAGAAAGCGTATGCCAAGGGCGAGGTGGGATGTCAATAGGGCGTAAGAGGCCTGCTGGTCTTTCCTTTTGACTCTTGTTTTGGGCGCATACTCCACAGGACATTATAAAGTCTCTGATATCTTTTTTCCAAGACGGCCACCAGAAGTAGCGCTTGATCTTTTCTGAGGTCTTGGCTATACCGGGATGACCTTCCATTAAAGAGTCGTGATAACAAGAGATTACTTTTTTCTGTAAATCTGTGCTGGGTAGGTATAAACGTTCTTGGAAATACAATAAGTTGTCCTTTACTGCAAAGTCCTTTCCCTGCAGATGCCAATTCTGTATGTCTGCTGGAGTTACAAGTTGCTTGGCTTTATCCTTAACTTCCTCTATGGATTCTGTGGCGATTACACCCAGAATTCTTTGTTCGGGAATGATTGGTACAGGATTAGGGTTGATCAAGTGTTCTTCCACTCCCATCCGAGAAAGGGCATCGGCTTTACCGTTCTTTGTACCAGGTCGATAGGTAATTAAGAAGTCAAACTCGGCAAAGAATAATGCCCAACGGAGTTGTCTAGAGGATTGGGCTTTTGCTGTTTTCAAATATTGCAGGTTTCAGTGATCCGTAATCACAGTAACGGTGTGTCGGGCCCCCAGCAGATAATGCCGCCAAGCCTTAAAGGCAGACTTGATAGCCAGAAGTTCCTTGTCAGTAATCGTGTAATTGACTTCAGGAGGCGAGAATTTGCGGGACCAAAATGCCACGGGATGCAACTGATTGGTTACCGGGTCCTTTTGTGATAGAACTGCCCCCATGGCAAGGCTTGAAGCATCAGTTTCCACGATGTAGGGGAGTTCGGGGCGAGGGTGTTTTAAGATTGGTGCAGAGATAAATTTAGTCTTCAAATCCTGGAAAGCTTGTTCCGCCTCGGTAGACCATTCAAAACGTTTGTTTTTCTTTAACAAGGCAGTGATGGGCTGGACTATTCGAGAGAACTTGGGGATAAACCTGCGGTAAAAGTTAGCGAAGCCTAACATGCTTTGCACACCTTTAACGGAGGATGGTGATGGCCATTTGAGAACTGCATCGACCTTCTTTGAATCCATACGCACTCCGCCAGGTGATAATATGAATCCCAAGAATTCAACTTCAGTCACGTTGAAAACACATTTTTCCAACTTAGCGAAAAGTTTGTGTTGACGCAATCTTTCGAGGACCATTTTCACGTGTTTCCGATGTTCAGATTCCGATGAAGAATAAACGAGAATGTCGTCGATGTAAACAACAACACACACATCTATGAGCTCTCTGAGGACATCGTTCATAAAATATTGAAAGGCGGCCGGGGCATTGCAAAGTCCAAAGGGCATGACCTGATATTCAAATAGCCCATACTTGGTGCGGAAGGCCGTCTTCCATTCATCGCCCTCTTTTACCCGTACCAAGTGGTAAGCTCCTCTAAGATCCAGCTTTGTATATATGCATGCTTTTCTGACTTGGTCCAGGAGTTCAGGGATCAAAGGTAACAGATATCTATTCTTAACGGTGATCTGGTTCAGGGAGCGATAATCGATACAAGTTCTAAGGTCTCCTTCCTTTTTTGGAACGAAGAACAAAGCTGAAGAGGCAGGGGACTTGGAAGGACGAATAAACCCATTTGCCAGGTATTGATCCAGGTATTGTCGAAGGTGAAGGTTCTCAGGCTCGGTGAGGGCATAAATTCTACTACAAGGAGGAGTAGATCCAGGTATCAGGTCTATCTGGCAGTCATAAGACCTATGAGGAGGTAGAGAGTTAGCCTGCTCCTTCCGGAAAACATCTTGGTATTCTAGGTATTCGGGAGGTAACTGGGGAGTCTCTGAAGTAATTGCTGCCAGTGCAACACCAGGTGGAGGGTGACAAGTAGAGACACATTCTGGAAACTGGACCGTTCTTGCTCGCCAATCGATCAGAGGATTATGTTTCTCTAACCAAGGTATTCCTAGAATAATCTGGAACTGAGGGGCCTTGATCACATCGAACACGATCTTCTCATGGTGTCCATCTTGACTTACTAGCGTCACCTCTTGAGTGTTATGCGTTACTGGCCCGGAGGCTATCTCCGTACCATCCACCGTAGTAATGACGTCCTTTACAGCCTTGGGACAAAGAGTTAGATTCATCCTCAAAACCATTTCATGATCCACATAATTGCCGATGGCACCGCTGTCGACGTAAGCTTCAATTGCATGTAATCGATCCGGACTATCAGGGCTAATGAGGACCATAGGTATCACGAAATGCGAGGTCACGGAACTGGTTTTCACGCTCGGCAAGAGGACCTCTATTCTTGTCGGGCGAGGTTGTTTCCCTGCTCAGAGTTTGTAACTTTGGTAACTGCAGCTCCTACTGCCTTCTTGGCAGGTTTCACCGGACAGTCTCGAAGAAAGTGCCCTGAGTTTCCGCAATATAGGCATAATTGCAACTGTTTCCTCCTTTCCCGCTCCCTTTGTGTTAGAGGACCTTTCAGACCCCCTATTTGCATGGGTTCCCCGGAGTCTACTCCTTTGAAAGGAGTTGGCGGTTTGGAAAGTACTCGAGCATCAAACTTGGAACGATCGGCCTTCCTGTTCTGCAGCCTGTGATCTATTTGAACGACCAAGTCTATATAATCCGAACAGTCTTGTGGGGGATTCACTACTTGGGCTAAAACGTCTTTGAGCTCTCCACGTAGACCTCTATAAAACAGCGTAATCCTTTTGTCCTCAGGCCATTGCGTTTCCACTATTAGTCTATTGAAAGATGCAATATAAGCCAAAAGGTCTTGATTACCCTGTCGCAACGAAAGAAGCTCATTGTCCAAGGCCTGCCCCTGTGAATGTCTTGTGAACAGTTTTTCCATACTAAGCTGAAAGGCTTGAAAATCATGGAGAACCGGATCATCTTGATTAACTAGAGGGATCGACCAATCTGCCGCATAGCCACTAAGGTACGAAAGTACAAAAGCTTGATCAGTTGGAAAGGCTGCTGGCCGGCATAAGAAGTGCAACCGGCACTGATTGATAAATACTGCAAACCTCTTTGGGTCACCAGAAAATCGTTCGGGCGGAGCCAGAGGTACATTCCCAGGTAGGTTGATCTGCACTGGATTCATAGAGGCTGTTGAAGGAAGATTTGCCCCTGATGCGGGTAACGGGGTCTGTCCGGCTTGTGACTGTAGCACTTGTCTAGCAAGATTGTCTGTTCTCTCCTTGGAAATAATTAGTTCCCTTCTTAGAGCATTCGTTTCCTGACGAGCTGCATGCACTTCTGCCCTTAGTTCCCCAAGTAACCGGGCTAGGGGGTCAGTATCCAAGGTTTCCATAGCGCCTGGGCGAGAGTTTTGCGGTAGGCTTTGCGTTCTGTAACGCTCACCTGATTCTCGCAGAGGCGCCGGTCTTGACTGGGCGACTACCGTATCTTCAAAGGTGATGTGTAGCTCCCGGTTGGCTCTTTGGGCTGGACCTCTGTGCACTGTATGCCTGACGTGTAGAGTAAGATGTCTGCAGATAGAAAATATGGGGTTAATGAACTGGGGTTATTGGGGTGTCCCTATCTCTTTCCTCTTCTCCTCTCCTGTAGACCCCCAAAGGTTAACGCTCTCACCTTAGGTAAGTGAATGCCGAGCTCTCCATCTGCCTCGGGGCAGGGTGCTGTAACCAGTTTCTTCACTGGATAGGTAGCGCAGGCCTCTTGACTTCAGAGGACTGCTGTCCGTCGTTTACTGCACGAACGGTAAGTTTCGAGTCATTCAAATGTCTTTAAAGTCTTTAGTAATGATGTCTCTTGTTTTGCAGGGTTCCGGCGATGGCGGATGACGGGCTGAAGTGATTTGAAGATGGAGCCCGTGTGATGAATAGAAGCACCTGGAAGCACATAAGTAAGCGCTTGTTGCCTGCTTCACGATGCGCTCTAACTGTCTTTTTATTTTGCAGGTACGAGTTTGGAGCGGCTGCAAGGTGCCGGAATACCCACTGGATTAGATGTGGAAAGGAGTAATGGCACGTGAGTATTAAAGTTCCCCAATGTCTTTAAACGCACCTTGTTTTGTCTTTCAGATGCGGGATGCAGCGCCGAAGGCCTCCGGAGCGTGCAAAGGATGGTAAGCTTTTGTCTTTCAGATGCCGGAATGCAGTGTGAAGACCTCCGGAGCGCACGAAGAGTAGGTAAGCCTTTGCCTTTCAGATGCCGGAATGCTAACCTGTTCTTTCTTGTCTTTATAGGTGTTGCTGAAGACTGGATTCAGGATGGTAAGCCTTTTTCCTTAGGCCCAGGACCGGATGCAGAAGACACGATGAGCGTTCTGCTGCAGAGGTTGCAGAATAACGCAAAGCAAGATTCATCCACCGGGTGTGGTTTAAATAGCCTCCTGTAGTGCTTAGTAGTCTCCTTCCACAGCCACGCCTAAGTAAGAAAAGAGTTCCTGGTAAGAAAAGAGTTCCTGCCTTCCAGAAGAGTTCCAGTGTTCTGAATCTAGGGAGTGGCTCCAGCCCCACCCAACAGGAAAAGTAGTTCCAAACAGAAGAGGATCAGAGGCTCAACTGGCAGGCAAGTAAGCAGCATGGTCTGCTGCAGGTAAGTCCACCCAAGCATTATGAGCCCGGCGCTTCCAGCGCTGGGACTGGGCATATTTATGAGCCTGGTGCCACTGGCGCCAGGACTGAGTCCAAAAGGTCCCAATTGGGACTGGTTGGCACTCGGAACCTGGGTTATGGATCTGCTTCCAAGGGAGTTGGGAAAACCCTGACCTTTTGGAAGCAGAGATCATGACAATGGTGTTGCGCTATCTTCTTTGGGAAATGCGATGTTCTTTTGGAACGTAAGGCTTGCTTTAGAGAAGGTTCTGTAATGTTTGCAGGAGTAAAGCAAGGACAAAAAATACAAAAAAATAAATAAAATACCAGATGTCTGTACGGTATCTGGCCAAAAAAAAAAATTGCTCTTTTCAGAGCCTACCTTAAAGGGGAAAAAGGGGAATAGTACTTTAATGTGCCGTCGTCACGCTCTGATCCTGTACATGTCCGCGGACATGGCGGTAGTTTGCAGCCAGCACATATCACCAACGGGGATTCAGGGGTGGAGACGCATGCAAATGAGAATGAGTGCAGCTAGTGATTGGTCCATAATGTTCAATAGGTGTGTTCTGACCAACGTACTTTAGTAAGACCGTCTTCTCCCTCACAGGAGACCACACAGCCATGGCTTTTCATGCTCGAAAACAGATTTTCTGGATTTTGGGAGACTCATGGATACATTGGTTGAAGGTGCATGCAGAAAGCTGCAGCTTATCTGCAAATCTCGGATTTCCTCATGTGGAAGTGCACTGGCATGGCGTGCGTGGCATGAGATGGCTGGACTTGGTACCTCTCTGTGTTACTTTACTGACACAGCGTCCTCCAGATATACTGATCATTCATTGCTGAGGAAACAGTTTAGGCCATGTATCTGGAATTTCTTTGCAATTTGCAATGAAGGAAGGACTTGCGAAGCTCATGGGGCCTCATTACAACCCAGGTGGTAAGTTCCCTACTTTACCACCATGGTGTAAACTCTGTTTACACCATGGTGGATGGCGGATTTACCGCCACATTCCAAGGTGAGTGGGGCGGTAAATCCCCATTCCCCATTTACCCTTCCCCATTCCCATTTTTGCCCCATAGGGCATAATGGGAGTGGGGAATGCGCTAATTACGGCACCGTAAATTACGGTGCCGTAATTAGCACCAAGGCGGGTTAGCGCCTTGCATTTTAACGCCTGCTAAAAGCAGGCGTTAAAATGGTAATCAGGCGTTAAGGGTTAACGGCGCCGACGGCGCCGTCAAACCCTTAACGCCTGGGTTGTATTGAGGCCCATGGACATGTCAAATACTTTTTTCCCGTATTGCACAAAGACAAATATGGCTGCGTGTTTCTGCGTTCGGTCCACAAATGGAGAAAGCGAGACGCAATGTGAATAAGGCTGTTTGTGCCTTTTTAAGAGATGTTGGCATGTCCTCTTTCCACAATGAAAACATTTTGTTTCGCAGCACTTTCATTTTCCGCAGTGATGGAGTCCACCTCACATATGCTGGCAATCAGATTTTCCTTCGCAATTTACAAAATGCATTGCGACCTCTTTTGCAATCACACTAACCTATCTGACAATCCGTTTTCACCAATCCACAGTTTTTGACCCACACAACACACCACCGAAAGGCTCTTTTCAGAGCCGCCACTTACTCCCAGCGTACACTTCATTGTGATTGCTCCGCCTGCACCCTCCCTTTTTTCCCCTACGACTGTCCGCAAACTTTTTCAGAACTCCACGGGGGGTCTACGACTGTCACTTCATAGTTCTATTGTTATACTGAGAAAGGGGCTCTGAAAAGAGCCTTTTCTGTAATTGTTGTTGTTTTTACGTTTATTGCTTAACAGCACACGGCACACTAGGAGATAAGGCCAAAGGAGGGTAAGGAAGGGACACCAGCCACGGGGATAAGTAAGGGCAAGTGAACAGAGAAAGATATAGGGTGAGCTTAATTTAGGTAAGGAGCAGATCTTTTGGTGCTCTGTGACTGCAGCCTCAAAAGCACTTTGAAGCCTCTCCCCCCTGCAGAGTACTGCATCACAATACGTACACACTACTGTCACCTTTGAAAGGTAAGGGTCAACAGCATTGCGAATAGCTTGTGAGGCAGCTGGAGGGAGGCGCTCCCCCACTGGAGTGTCTCTTGTGGTGGGAGGATCGGACACAGAGGATGCTGTGGAGGAACTCAATCGACTACGCTCTTCACATGGCACCACCTTGCGAATGTTCACAGTGTGGAACGAAGTGAGGTGTCGCTTCATGGTTGTCGTACCAAAGCTGTAAGCACCAAATCTCCCCCGACTCAGCACCACCTCGCACTGGTTACACTTCACCAGGTTCGCACATGCTTTTGGTACGTTCCCATAAACGGAAAACAACCGCCACACCCACGACTCCCAGCGAGTGTTCCTAGTGCAGAGTTCCTCCACTTCATTCTCTTCCTCCTCTTCTTCCTCGCTCTCTACATCCTCACCCATATATCTCTCTGAAGGCCCTTGGGGAGGTGGTGGTGGTGGCGGGTTTGGGGGCGGTGCAGAGGCTAATGACCCAACAGCAGCCATGAAAGCCATACTGATTAGTTTCCTTTTGGTCACTACAGCATTAAAGGCAGTACACATCAATCTGCTATAGCTAGAAGGACAATGAATATGCGCTTGGGGGTGTGGCCATTTTTAGGGGTGGAGGGGTGTACCTCGTGACCGTCTTCCTCCCTGCAAAGCGGTACAGAACATTTTACACAGCAAGTCCTGAGGTCAGCTATTGTCTGGGATACGTGAAATTACATTTTTACACTCTACAATACTTTGCCTTGTGTCTACAAGTTGTTTTGCACTGTTGCGGAAGCACACCAACCGCACAAATTAGTCCACACGCTCAGCGTGGGTGCGGTCACATGATGATGTCCTCAACACATCAGCCCAAGTAATGGAATTCCCCTGGACTGCAAATGCAGAGTATCAAACGTGAGCCTGCGCGCAAGTGTCCTACGGACAGTGTTCGGGTTCTCAAAGTAATTCAAAGTGTGACACAAGTGAGACAGACAGTTAGGGACAGGCGCAATATTCGCTATACTTACGTTTGTACTGCGCATGTGCACGCATGCTATGTTCACTGTACGGACAGTTCCAGTGTCCTTAGGACACCTCCATTTTGTTTGCCTACGAACTTGCCAGCCACCGCGCCTGTTCTACGGACGGCACCATTTTGGCTGCGCCCGATACGGACAGGTATACTGTCCTTCACACACTCCCATTTGCTCATTTACACCCATTCGGATATCTGGTGTGTTCTACGAACATGTATCATCTTGTTTCCAAGCGGTACGGCAAGGTATAATATCCTTTGGACACCCCTTCGTGTTTATGCACGCACAATTTCAACAGATGGTGCAGTCAAACATTAAATCCATCATACTTGACATTAGTAAGGGTAGGTGTACTGCCTTTACAGCACCCACATTCCATTCCTTGCGGATAGGTCAAACAGGCGCGCTGTTCGCGAACATTTTACGTCTTTTTAAAAAAGAATGTTTTACACAAACTCTTTCACAACAACTACTGTACAAAAACATTCAAAACACACACACATCATTCTAAAGAAATAGTGGGGGAAGCGGACACTGAAACAAATATGTGGGAATTAGGATTCGACACGGGCTGGTTATGAGGAGAAGATTTGTGAGGGGAAGAACGGATGGATATTTCGTCAAAACTTCTATTTGCCTCTTGAAGGTTTGGGGATGGGTCACTAGGGAATGGAGAAGCAGGGCAGGTGCAGGTGGGGCAATGGTAACAAACCTTTCCTCTCACACAGTCCTCCACAAACTCCTGTAAACTTTTAAAATTCTCGTTCAATATGTCCTTTTTCTGCTATATCCTTTTTATCCTGTCTTCTTCTGTCTCGTTTGTTGCCCTTTCTTGTTTTCTTTCCTGGCCTGTTGAAAAAAAATACATAAGTTAAATGCCTATAAAATACTGGTCATTATTTTGCATATGCAGAGCAACGTGTACCATTATTGTTGCTGTCTTCAGACATTTCCCCATGTGGGAAATACTCCTCCAGCCACTCCAAGGTACTAGCCATTTCTGAGTCAAAACAATAGAAAGAAATGATTATTTCTGCACCACATACCAATAAAAAACCACACCCACATAAGAAAAATGACCTGCACTCCCTCTTTTGCTGTAATCTCCCCTCATCCTACTGCGTCCGTCCACTGTCGTTCCAGGCTGCCGAGTTTCTGTGAAGTGATTACGCTGGAGGCATCCTTGTTTTTTATGGTACTATCCACTTAATTCTACATGGTTATTAAATGTGTTGTTTTCTTTTCCCATCTTCAGGTTTCCATATTTACTTATTACTACATATAATATCTTTATGTCCTTCTACGTTGCACACTTTTTGTGTAAGACAATAGTACATTTTCAGATACCCCCCGCCTCTTTGGATAATGTTGATCCTGTCCACCCCCCTCCGCAAACAGGCGCTCAGTCCGTCCCTTTCCAATATCAATAGGGAGGGGGTTCTGTATGTTCTCTTAAATGTATGTCAAGTACGCAGATTATACTACATATCTCCCAACATCGCATGATTACAGTGTATATTCTGCACAACAACTTCATTGCCCCAATGTCATGCTTAAGTTCCACCTTCCAAAACCTGTATCAGTGATGTCATCAGTGATATTTGTGATGTCATCTTTGATGTCCTGGGTGTTAGTCTTAGCAATGCACGTAGATGGTGCGAGTTATGGTTGCTTAGCTTACCATAATGGGGGAATGTGCAGTGGTTTTTGGTTTCACTGTGAAGTATAACATTCCTTTAGTGAAATTTATTTACTGAATGTACATATATATGTATGGCAGGGAACGAAAATAAAGGGGCTAAACAAGTGATGTCGTCATTGATGTCATCATTGACATTTGAGATGACATCTTTAATGGTCTGGGTGTTAGTGTTAGCAGTGCACAGGCGTGGTGGCAGGCTTGGGGGCTTAGTTTACCATAACTGTCGAATTTCAGGGGGTTTTCGGTTTTAATTTGAAGCATAAAGGGGAGATGGAAAGTATTTTTTTAGTGAAGTGTACAGGCTTTTGTTAGGGCAACTTAACCATAACGTCCCCTCAACAAAGTTTTTTTTGTAGTGTATAGATATATTTACTTAGCCTTTTTTTAGGCTTAAATGGTGTGCGGGAGGGCTCATAGATTGGGCTCTTTTTGTTTTTCAGATTTCTGATGATGACAGGCAAAAAAGGGAACATGACAGGGAAAAGGTAATTGTAGTGCCTCCAAAAAGATTAAAGGAGTGAGAAAATGTGTCCAGTGCATCTTAGATGAGTATAGCAGCCACAACATGAGCCCAGTGTCCACAGGTGATCACAGTGACAAGGCAGAGATTTGGTCTGTTTTTGTCCCACCTCCAGGGTATTTCAAGTTGCCCCTGGACAAGAAGCAGAGGATTCTAAGGGGTGATTGTTGGGATCTGCAATGTGTAGAGGGCCTGCACAGCAGGCTGTCATTGTAACCCAGCCAACTTCAGATACTGCTCTGGTCCAGCAATGGGCACAGAAGCTGGCCCATAGAGCGGGGATGGTACTGTGCCTAATCCTCTTATCAGTCAAGTCTATAGGTGCAGAATTTTTATCATATTTTGGACACTAGAAAATCAATGGTATCTTGACGCTTAAATATTAGGTGCTGTCAGTTAACATTGAAGATGTTTAATGTTACTACACTCCTCCTCGAAGCATGCTACTTTCAAAAGCAGGGCCACACTAAGTAGCCCCAAATTGGGTGAACATTAGTGACTGCTGAACATCTTTGTCACATTTAAATTGGCACACCGTTGGGATTCCAATATACTTAGATTGTGATTATCATCACCGAAGCTCCAATGTTTTTTCTATGAGAAAATACAAATGCCCACAACTTCTACTTGGGCCTTAATTTGGAGGGTGAAATTGTTAGACAAGTAGCATCGGAGAGCAGTGCCATCGATTCCATTGCAAGACCAAAGGTGAGCATTATTCTGTTTCTTTAACACAAATTCTCAAGCAGTGTGATTTTAAAAAAAAATCTACTACAAAGTACAAACACCCATGTCCTTCGCTTGTCCTCTTTCTTCATTGCTGAATCAGCAGATGTGTACTACCTTTGTTTGCTCTTCATATGAACAGATATGTTGTAATTGCTCTATATTCCTAGAGTGCATACAGTGCATATGTAATTAGAAGTGTTTCATTTAGGAGTCAAGTACTGCGGGCAGCAAATGACTTGTATTAGCCTCACAGAGATTTCCCATTTTTTTGGTGAGTAGCAATCTATCCCGAAAGCCCACGGTACACCAGAGCCAACTTCTGCTGGAGCCTCTGGACCAGTTAGATATCACCCATGGATGATCACATTTGCAGTGCACTAACCACGCTGTGGTGCATTTCTGTTAGTGCACACTGAACCACTGGAGAGGTGTGCTCCATGCGTGCAACCCAAACTCAGGTGGCACTGCAGGGCCACAGCAGAACCACACTTGTTAGCAGTCTCATGGACCCAGGATGCACGTTTTCCCTCCAGGTTCTGTTTCTGTGAGTGGCCATTGTATCAGCATCTGCTCACAGATTCACACAAATGTGAACCCATGAGGAGGGAGGAAGCTGGCTTCTCATGTACAGCAGGATTTGTGGACTCCTCAGCAGGACCATCTGCTACACCATCATGTGCTTCAGAACGGAAGTGATCAGCCCTGATTTCAGTCACTCGGTCACTGCTGGAATAATCCACTGTCACTGGGTGCATTCCACCCTATATGAGTGACTTATCACAATGGAATAAAGGACCCCATAAAATGGATTAATACATGTTAAACATATATGTATATAGTGAAAAAAAGTCAGTAACGTTTTTATTAAAGTAAAGATATAGTTAAGTTGCCCAAATATAAAACCGTGAGATTCAGTGAAAAAAGAGGCTTAGTTTGCAGCAAAAGATATAAACGAAATACTATTGACTTGTTTCCACTACATAATAGCCCCACCTCGGGCATTTCATACAATGCAAATAATCAAGTATACAATGTTGTTGGATGCACATCTAAAACACCTAATAACTTTGCAGTCCTACCGTGCGTGGGATATCTTGATTGCATTTATTTATTTATTTATTTATTACATTTATAAAGCGCACAAAGCGGCCTGAGGGCATAATGGCGCTGTTACAGCAAGCTTACTTAGTTACATGAAAACAGCAGTATCACCTGTCTGTGGTTCTTAGTTACAGTGAACCAGATAAGAGACAGATGATGGTTAAATTGACATTGATATAGTGGTAGAGGTTACAAGGCAAGGACAAACCCACAGGTCTCTGTTCCGTGGTTGCGGAAGAACACAGTGATCCCCCCAATTCCTGGGGCTGCTGTCTGCGTGGGCCTTATGAGGTAGAGTGAGCTAATTGAAGAGCTTTGTTTTGAGTGCTTTACGGAAAGAAAACTGAGAGGTCTCATTCCTGATGGTCGTAGGGAGGGCATTCCAGTGTTTGTGAGCTAGGAATAGGAAGCTGGAACCTCCGGCTTTGGCCCTTTTGAAGGTAGGGATGTTAAGCTGATTAGAGTTGTGGGAGTATTTGCATCTGGAGGAAGTGGCTCAGACTATCTTTTTTTTTGTTTATTGTTTTAACCCATTGGTTTTAACAAAAGAAGCTTCACTTATGCTTTATGTTTTATACTTGGGACACCACTTCTGGTGAATCATGCAAGTCCATACCGGGCTTTGCCCCGGCTATAGTTCTCTTGTGCTACTTTACATGGTCGCTGCCGTCTGGAGGGTTGATTTTCTTTAACACTGCCTCCAAAAATTTGGCTGTTGCCCTAGCCCATCTTGGAGAATCTCCTGCGATCAGCCGAAACCACAAGGTCTCTTCATCGATTGTTGTTACGTCTAGTGTGAGTGGTGCCAAGTACATTTGTCTTTCTCCTACTAAGGCTGAACATGACATGAGAAGATGTCGAATTGTTTCTATTTGTGCAGGATCGGCGCAGAGCCGGCAATGCGCATTGGTTCCTTGACTTCTAATAGCCATAATTTCGTTTGTGCTCAATAAATTCAGCCTGGCTCTCATGAAAATTTTTCTCAGGTTCTTCTCTGGAAATTTCTCACAATATTTCAGAGGGACTTTTAGTTTGTAGTGGGTGGCAGATGTTTTAGTGATTTGTACCGAAGAATTTTCTCGGTGGTGTGTATCCAATCTTGATTTTCCAGTTTTTTCTTTACTTTTCCGGGGTTGCTCAAAAGCATTTCTGTTGAACAGGCCACTTCTTCTAGTCTTTCGAGAATCTTTCTTTCCCAATCAGATAAGAGTTTGCAAGACTTTTTGGCGATTTCAGCTTCCATAATGCGAAATATCGGCAGCGAGCTAGGTAACAGGATTTTTCTATACAGTTGGACGGCACCTTGCAGTATCGCTGAGGCTAGAGAAGGCAAACCCAAGTCTCTCCGTATGGCAGATATGGGGGCAGAATTTGGTAAGGACAACACTGATCTCCATATGTGTCCTTCCAACTTCGGCCAAATTTCGGATGGTAGGTTTAGGTTTGACGCCATGCCATAAGTTAGAGCTGGAACTACTTTTGATTTGTAGTACTGCACTGCCGGTAGCCAGGAGAATTTACCGAATTTATTGTCTACAGCACGGGTTTGGGCTGTGAGTCTTCGAGTTTTTTCCCATAATGTGTGCTGCAAGGCAATGTCTTTAGTTGAGTTGTCAATCTGCACGCCCAGATATTTAAATTCTTTTACTGCCTCAATTTTTGACTTCTCCAGAAACCAGGAGTGAGATTGTTGAACTCCTCTTGTATGTTTGCAGAATGAAATAATTTTGGTTTTTGTTGTATTTATCTTTAGATTATTGCTCTCCATGTACACTGACAGATTGACTAACTGTCTTTGCAGGCCTATGGCAGTTTGGTCCAACAGGATCAAGTCGTCCGCGTACCATAATCTTGAGATTTTTACTTCTCCCAGCTTAGGCGGGAAGGCTCGCACATGCTCCTCGGTGGTTTGGAAATCGCCAATAAAGGCTATGAATAGGGCTGGAGCCAACGGGCAGCCTTGTTTCACTCCTCTCTTGGTTTCTATCTTGTCTGAGAGTGTTCCTTGTTGGCATAATCGAATTCTTAGAGATGTCTTCGTGTGGAGGGACATGATAGGATCCAAGATCTCTTTTGGACATTCCCAGTTTGTTAATTTCGACCAAAGTTTTTGACGATCCACCATGTCAAAAGCCTGAGATAGGTCAATCATGGCCATATGAACATTGGGGGCACCTTCCTTCACCTTTGCTTTGATTGTATTAAGGACCAGAAGATTGATTCCTGTTCCCGCTCCTTTTTGGAAGCCTGTCTGAAAAATGTCAGTGGCCGGCGAGTTCTTAGCCCAGTTCTTAAAAAGGGTGAGTATCAGTGATGCGAAGATTTTTCCAATGATGTCTAATAGAACTATGGGCCTGTAATTAGATGGTATGTGTCTTGGTCCCTTTTTATAAATGGGAACAAGTACAGCCTCTGTCCAGTTTGTCGGTATCTGTTTTTGATGTACACACTGTTCGAACAATTCTTTAATCACCCTCGCCCATGCTTCAGGATGTTGTTTCAGATCTATATTAGATAGACCATCTGGTCCGGGGGCCCTGGATTGTTTCAAGCTTCTGATTGTCTTTTGAATCTCTTCTAGACTGGTGATGTTCGCCCAGCCCGCGTTTTCCTCCTTTGAGGGTTGGTATTGCGTAGTGAGGAGGGTGCCAGAGGTCGGGAGTGCGTATAATTTCGCAAAATGTGTGATCCACTGTTGTTCTGTAACGTCACACAGAATCTGATTTGGTTTCTGTCCATTAGCGGTTTTAAGTAGAGACCAGAAGTCACGATTGTTCTTAGACACACAGACTTTCAGCATTGCTTCTGCATCGTTCTGATAGAGATTTTGCCGTTCTTGCTTAAGCCATGCTTTATACTTTGCTTTGCCTTCTTGATGTTTAGCCCAGGCTTCTTTGGTGTTGCTTTTTTTTGCTGCTCTTTTCAATTTTGTAAGATCTTTGCGTTTTGCGACCAATGTTGCATTAAACGTATGTTTGTGTATAGGTTGAGTTCTATTCTTTCCCCCAAAACTTACTTTGTGGGGCATCAGTAATGAGACATATTCAGGTTGAGATGCTTCCCTAGCGTTGTTTGTCTCCATGTGTTTTTTGCGAAGCTTGTCCTCCAATATGTTTATGTTACCGGAGGTCAACCGAATTCGGTTTTGTTGCGTATTAACACCAATTTCAAAGGGATAAAATGATCGCTCTTTGGTTTCACCCCTCCACGACAGGAATAAGAGGTTGTGGTCACTTTCTCTGGTTCTTTCCACTTTAAATTCCACAAAGTATGGAATCAGACCTTCAGTAACAAAGATGTAGTTGAGATTTGCTGCGGCCAGCGCTCTCTCCCAGGTTGGCGTCTGCACTTCAAATTCTTGGAGAGAAGCGACGTTGTGAAATTGTCTCGATTTCATCAAGTTCATCCATGCTTGACCTCTTTTATCCCTTTTCCTCAATGCTACTGCCATCGTGTTGACTGTCGATTGTGTTCCACATTTTGCATTGAGATCCCCACAAATAATTATATTGGGGATGTCGAAGTTTACTCTGATTTCATCTATTGTTGTTGCAACTTGGTCACAAAATGTTTTCGTAGCTGTTTTTTCGGGATTCCAATAAAGGTTTATTATGACCAGATCAGAGCTCATCTGGACGTTTTTCCCTTGAACCTGGGGATTCCAATTCGTTAGGGTTTCCAACATACCATATTTTTCGCAGATTTTATTCTTAGGTGAAATTCCTGAGCCTAGTCGGATTGCCGTTAACAAACCTCCAGAGGGTCTTCCTGACACGGGTCTCTGAGCTGGCGAAACTTCGATGCTGAATCCCTCAAGAGTAGGTTTCTCTGTTAGCCATGTTTCTTGCAGGCAAATTAGGTCAAAGCGGTTCAACTTTACATCGCTAGGCTTAGTTAGGTGGATGAATCCTCTAGTATTCCAAGACGCCATCTGAAGTGAGGTCTTTTCCTTAAATTGGTCTGGAACCGTTACCTGGATCTTGTTATTGACGGCGTCATGGATTGACTGCTAGGCCTTCTTCTTACGGCCGAACGTATCTGAAATCCATTTCCATGGTTTAGTTGACGTGGTGGGGGATTGAGCTGGTTTAAGGTCGGTCGCCTGATCCCTCTTTATGTAGGCGTTTCGAGAACTTTCCCCTCGTCGCCTTGGCATGGTAAGTGATACGTGATGGTTTCTGTCCCGTTTCAGGGGGTAGTCTTCCCCTTTACCTCTTTCTTCTCTGTCTCGACTGTCGTCCATCTCCTCCTTTCTATTTTTTTTTTTGTCACGTTTTCTGATCTTGTGTCGTTAGTAAATTTCGAGGGGACGTATCTTTGCGAACCCGCCGTATCTTCGTTTTCCTTTAGTTTTTCTAATTTTAAGCCCAGACAATGTAGCTCTTTTGCCATTTCAAGGGGCCATTCTTGCAGGGCTTTCGACCTTATGTGTAGGTATGCTTTGGCTTTATGGTCTTTGTGGTAGGGTTCAACCAAAACCAGGTCCCTTGTTGATAGATGCCGAAGTTTGTCAATTTTTGCTGTGATTTTTAAGACTGTCCTTCTATTAAGGACCATGTATCTATCTTTACATGAAATTTGTTCTAGTTTGAATAAAGATGTCCCTTCGAGTTTTAGGAGTTTTTTTTCTGCCGGTTTTGATCGACCATAGTCTTTTTTATAGGAATTGATCCTATACTTTCTTTGCTCGTGATCGGGGATCCGGTCTTCACATCGATCTGCCTCTTTTTTAAGGACTAGCTTCTCTTCCACTTTCTTTAGGGTTTGGATGGCCTCTAAACCAGTAGTGGGGGTACTCGAACGGGATCTTCCCTGGTCACTTGGAGCTTCCACAAGCGTGATCCTCCTTGCTCCAGACCGCGCCCCAGCCCGTGCCTGCGGAGTAGCTATTCTTGGTTGCTGCGGGCTTAGAATTTCCTCTTCAACGCAGACAGAGTCGTCAGAAGAGTTAGATGAATCGAGGGCGTGGATCAGCGTGGGAGACCTTTGCGCGGTTTCGGGGCGATCTTGTTGTGAGTGATTTCCCACTATGTTCGCCTGGCGCTGTTCTTTGCTGAAAATGGCTCTGACGGATCTGTCGACAAGGGGGTCCACAGAGGAGATGAGAGATGTTTTCACTCGGGTGTCTAGGAGACTCTTAGAAGGGACACACAAGAGGGGGCTCTCCATTGCGTGTTTCGTCACGATTTTTGTCTTCAAGGCTCGTCTATGGTCTGTCACACCTCCTGGTGATTTAGCACGGGCTTTCGTGAAAATCAAAGCCACTTCTGTGACTCTAGCCATCTCTTCCGTTTGAGTACTTTGAGAGGTCGTTACACGTGTCTGCCCGGTTTGTCGATCCATCTTGGGCAAATTGTTTTCGAGATTCGTTAATTTAGTTTCAAGACTCATTTGTATGGTATTTGAGTTCCTTTCCACTGCTGTTAAGTACCCTTCTATAAAGGTCAATTTATCCTTTAGTGAGGTAATCATGGACGTGTTGTCCTTTAAGGCCTCATGAATCGCCTCATACAGTTTGCTGAAGGGGTTTAGCGCTATTGAAAAGGCTGACATGATTGATAGTAAGTCAGCCTTTTTTTTCTTTTCTGAGGATGTTTCTCTGTCAAGACCTCCCAGGATATCACTTTGTCTTCTATTTCTGGTTGGCGTGTGAATTTCTTTTTCATTATGGAGCAGGTTGAATTTTTCAGAAAATCTTTTGTCCCCTCCTGCAATCACGCCTTGTAAACTGGCTGAGGTTTCAGCCCATGATATATTGCTGTTTGCCTGGATATGAGATCTAGTCCAAGCCGCTTGCTCTTCGACGTAGGACTGTCTTTCGCTAGGTTTGAGTCTTGTCTGGGTCTCTGAATTAGCCACGGCTACTAATACCTGAACTTCAGGTTGGGCTAAAGTGTCTTTTTCGCTCATTAAACTGTGTGGGCCTTCACTGGCCACATTTGGTGTATCCAACGTTTGATGGTCTCTTGACGTTGTTTTTTTTGTTGTTGTCTTTTTGTTTTGGATCTCCTAAGTGTGGAGTCTCCCCACTTGGCTCACTAGTGAATTTGTCACTTGTCTTTAGGGTGTTTAATTGTTCTGTATTTTCCTCTGATGTCATAGAGTCCTTAGCGATAATTTCTACCGGGGACTTTCCTCTCCCAACTTCAATATTGTGAGTTCTGTTTGGTGAAATACGGGCGTGCCATTTGACTCTTGGTAATGGTTTTTCCTGTGTCTGGTCAATATTCTGGGATTTACACGGTGAGAGAGGATCTCGGATGGCCGCCAGAATTTCAGCATCTGACATTTCTTGGTCTGTGACCTGTTTTTGCTTTGTTTGTTTTATAAAGTAATCCCTCAAGGAAGCTGAGAGTATCGCTGTTTCTTGTCTTTTCGGAACTTCACCCGTTTTAGGGCCTACTTTCCGGCTTTTCTTTTTAGGTAGGATATCGGTCCTTGCCCTGGCTTTGACTCCGGCCTTCATGGTTTTTTTGAAGATTTTTTTCCTTGTAGTGGTGTCTCTAGGTTGTTTAAGTTCTTCGTCCTGTGATGTAGACTGATCAGGTGACAAAATCATCTCGCAATTAACAATTTGTTCGCTGGGCCCTTTGTTCTCTGTAATTCTGGCCCTTGACTCTTGTAGGAGATCTTCTTTTTCTTGTTGTACTTTTTCTAATTGATTTCTTTGGGCTTTTATTTCTTCTGCTGATGAGTCTTGGCTGGATATGTTCCCTCCCTCCGACACTGTCTCTATGAAAACGGAGTCATCTGCGTAATCCCCAGGCACTGGCTCCACTCTTTCTTCGTTTTCGTGTGTCTTAAGGAAGGGAAGCCTTTCCAACGGCGGTGTGGCCTGCTTTTTTCTGTCTTTGTCCAGCACATTTCTGTCTTTGGCCACCACAGTTGGGGCCCTTTTTCTGGCGCTGTTATGTACAATGGCCATTGCAAGGCCTCTCCCCTCTCGGCTCTGGACTAGGCCGTCCTTTTCACCCGTGCCTACCACGCTCATCCTGATGTCTTCACGCGGCGTTGGCGTGAGATGCCGTTGGTGCATGGGTTGACCCATGTCTCCTTCCACCTGGAGAGGCCCTCCCAAGGCAGACCCCAGCCGAGGCCGTCCTCCGACAGCTTCAGGCATGTTGTCACTCGCCGAGGCGGTACGCTGGCGGGGCGTTTGTGTGGAATCAGTGGAAGGGGAAGGGGAAGGGCCTTTTGATCTTCCCATGTTTAAGTTGACTTTCTGTTTATTTACGGTCGCTTCTCGATGGGCGGTCTCGGGTGGCACGTTTAGATCTATTTGGTCTCCAGTTTTCAGCCCCATTACAGTAAGTGCTGGATTAACTAGGGCCACGTTGCTCATGTTTTTCCCTCCTGAGGTCACTGGAAAGGCATCTGGAGACTGCTCCTCTTGCGAGGCATTTGACATGCTGCTGTTATGTTCTGGCGTAGCGCTGTTGGACTGTTTGCTGGCCACCCTGGAGCCATGTTCTAACTGTGTTTTGTCACTGCGCATCCACCGCCCAGCCTCCACTTCTGTCGGTGAGGGCGGCGCCATTCCCTTGTTTTTATTTTAAATAGCCGTTCGCTTAAGAATGAAACAACGAACGGGAATTGTGGACGCTCAAGTAAGGCAAAAGTCTTCGAGCAAGGCTGGCATAGGCTCGAGGTATTTTACAGTATCTTAGATGACTTAATGTCTTGTTCACGAATGCCTTTTTTTTTTTTTTTTTTCCCCAGTCGGAGCGGAAAGCGCGGCGGGAGAGACAGCAAAGGGAGGGTATAAAAAGAACTAGAGGTGGAAGAGGGAAGAGGGAAGCAGAGAAGGGATAAGGGGATAAGGGAATAAGAGAGAGGAAAAAAGGGGAAGGAAGAGGGGGGAACAGGGGAAAAGGGGAGGGGGGGGGAGAGATTCACTGCTCACCGCTCCTGACTTCTAGATCCGTTTTTCTCTCTCTGTTCTCCGGTCTTCGGCCACTGGACACTAGACACACTGTGCCGCACACCGCACTGCGCTCCGCGCGTGCGCAGTAGTTTTTGAAGAGAAAGTCTTGTGGTAATAGTAAACGGACTATCGCAAGAAGTCCACAGAAGTCCACAGGAATCACGGAGCGAACTGCACAGAGGTCTGTCCTCAGTCCTCACTAGACACACTGTGCCGCACACCGCGCCGCGCTCCGCGCGTGCGCAGTAGTTTTTGAAGAGAAAGTCTTGTGGTAATAGTAAACGGACTATCGCAAGAAGTCCACAGAAGTCCACAGGAATCACGGAGCGAACTGCACAGAGGTCTGTCCTCAGTCCTCACTAGACACACTGTGCCGCACACCGCGCCGCGCTCCGCGCGTGCGCAGTAGTTTTTGAAGAGAAAGTCTTGTGGTAATAGTAAACGGACTATCGCAAGAAGTCCACAGGAATCACGGAGCGAACTTTTCAGAGAGATATGAGGGGGCTGAGAGTGAGAGGCACTTATGGGTTATGGCTAGGGTCTTGAACAGGATACGTTCTTTGACCAGGAGCCAGTGTGCATCACGCCTTGCATTGGAGATGTGCTCCCTTTTGGGAATGCTCAACACTGCCTTGAGAGCATTATTTTGAATGATCTGCAGTCTGTTGATTCTTTTTTGCCGAGGTACCAGCAAGGAGGACGTTACAGTAGTCCAGTTTTTTGCCACACTGGTGGCTCTGGCTAGAGGCAATTTTGCACTGGATAGGTAGGGTTTGACTGCATTAATCAGTTTTGTTGTGAAAGCAGCTGAGGATGCAATGGCGCTAACTTGGCACGTAATGGAGAGGGTGGAGGCGATGTATACCCCCAAGGATTTGATTGCAGATGTGACAGTGATTTGGGTATTGTCAATATCAAAGGTGCTATATTGTTTGTCACGTTTGTTGAGCGTTTCCTTGGGGCCTACAATGAGGATTTCGGTCTTATGCCCGTTGAGGCACAGCCCATTAGCTGCCATCCATGCTTGGATGGTGTCATAGGTATTATGTTGTGTTTCTGCGTGCCTGAACTGTTAATATTTGGACAGGTGTTGCCTTTTCTTTCCATAGTATGGTTCCGTTTTCTTTGCTATTTGTATATATTTAGCTTTTTACCATTGTTTCTATTGCTGGAAAGCAAGCAGGGGCATCTTTGAGAAAACATCTCACAGTCACTCATCTTTTCACAGAATTGGTTGTGGCTCCTGAGCAATCTTGTGCAATGCTTCCAAATGGATTGTATGTAACTACGACTGGCACCCATGTTTCTGTCGTTTTGCAGTCTTGCGGTAAATTGCTTCAGGGGATCCTTGCTGCCCTCTGAATCTGGCTGTCCACAATTCTCAAGTCTGATCTCAAAGCTTGCGTGTTTATATCCGGTCCTTTGGACCTCAGCATAGCCTGTTGCATCATAATGCTTGCCTGATTATTGTACCACGCTTTGTGTGTACAGGGTGGAAGCTACCACACCTAAAATAGCTGGTCCTGTCAGTTGGTTTGTGGAATACCATGGTCTGTATCTGGTCATCCTTTACTTTTATGGTGGTCTATTAGTGATCTCTGTAGAAGGAAGAGACCCTAATGAAAATTTGAGTTCTAGACATCGTCCCTGTTCCCTTTGGTTTCTTGACCTTTCAGAACAGAAGTTGCTTTAACTACGACTGGTAGCCTGGAGATTGAAATGTTACTACTCATCAACCTGTGTCACAGAAAGCTGCAGTGACCATACAACAGCCCCATAGATTGCCAACCCGAAGGTCCTATACCCATCTTTGGTTTTCACTGCAGACTCGGTCTAGGCCAAAGGGGCTGTCCTTAGCAAAAACGGCACTTAAGATACTCTATTTCCTCCTCGAGGGTCTTCACATGGGATTGGTGGTGGGTCCAATACAAGTTCATAAGGGCTTTCTCGGTGGCTTAGGTGGATTGCAATCATTTCCACAACAAGTAGCAAGGCTTCTTAAGAGCTTTAATTGAACCCCGAAGAAAATTGTTGTTATCATGATGAGGTCTTGATGCATGCTGAAAGTAATACAAATACATCCCTTTGTGAATGTAGATGTTTCTTTGGATTTTCTGTCCTATGGGGAGATTATTCTTGTGGCAGTTAAATCTATCGGACATCTATGAGGCTTAGGGGCACTTATTTGTAGACCTTAATGTAGACCTGGTTGATTTGTTAGGAGAATGGCACTACCGGTTGCTAGGTACAAGGAAGACAGGGTATGACCTCCTGACATAATTTCTGTTCCTGAGGACTCTTTAGCTCACAGCCAATGCAAAACATGTTCCCTAGTGCTTTATATAACATATGTTGCGCTCCACCTATGCCTAGGGAAGGCCAGAAACCCTTAAAGATCTCCACCATATGCTTTTTATTCATTAGTAAGAAGCCTGTTTGGGCTCCAGTCTGCAAATCAGCATGCCATACAGCTTGCTTTCCTCTTCCTAGAGGTTGTAATCATTTTGAAAGTTTTTGATGTGTTCGTGCCTGTTTCTTGTAGTTTCTATTCCCATTAGGAAATACGTAGGCAGAGGCAGCTGGAGGCTCACTGGGCCTCATGAGGAAAAGTGCATTCATGTGACCTAGAGGACATCTGAGCAAAGAACCATATGGCACAGCAAACACCTCAACCAAAAGCAAGCAGTGAAAACATGACCCTATTCCTCTCACAAATTGTCCTACTGGAGCAGATCCATAGCCTCTCAGTTCAGAAAGCGACCTTCAAAGCTCCCAGGCCCAGAGGTCCTGGGGGAAGACAGACATCCCCTTAAGTCATGGAACCAGGTCATCTTGCTTTAGAGCAGTTAATTCTGCACATGCAGGTAATGGGACCAAGAGGACAAAAGGAATGCCTTAAATGTATACAGCATATTATTAAAAATATCTTAGTCCACCACAATTTAGTTAAAATGTATTAAAACAAAAGCTCAGGGCATAACAGATGATTTGCAAGCATAGTAGTCTTGAGAAATAGAAAAATCAAGCACACGTGTCGCTTAAACACATTTCTTACTGACAATGTTTTGTGTATGTGAAAGCCCAAAAACTTGAAAGCAACAACCCCATATTTGCTTTCTCCACAGAAAAAGGATGTCACTGTTGTCGGTGCATCCCGTTCACCCCTTTGGTGCTGAACTGCCTGAGCATGTGATGGCTGAGCTGCGCCCCCCTGCATGGAACAGAACGAAGAGCAGGATTTTAAAAACCGGCCCTGAGCGCCTTTGCGGCCAAGCCCGCTGCAGCAAAGGGCACTGCTGCTGTGGACACATCCCTGTTTGTCCCTTTGGTGCTGGGCTGCTAGAGCATGTGACGGCTAAGCGCTGCCCTCTGTACGGAATGGAAAGAAAATCAGGGCTTTACACATCTGCCAAGAGCGCCCTTGTGGCCAAGTCCACCATGGCAAAGGGCCCTGCTGTTGTTAGTGCATCCCTGTGTGTCCCTTTGGTGCTGCACTGCTAGAGGAAGTGACCACCAAGTTCCATCCCCCTGCATTGACCAGAAAGAAGATACAGGCTAAAAAAACACCCTGATCTCCCTTGTGGAGAAACCCATCATGGCAAAGGGTGCCGTTGTTGTGGGCTCGTTCCGGTTCGTCACTTTGGTGCTGGAATGACAGAGCCTGTGATGGCAAGCCCCGCGCCTATACAGACCAGAAAGAAGTTCAGGGGTTTAAAAAACCCACCCTCTGTGCCGTCATGGCAAAGGGTGCTGCTGTTGGGGGTGGATGGAGCAAGGGCGATATATTTCACCTTTCAAAAGATCTTAATATTCTGTTATCTGGCCCTGTATGCTGCTTGGGGTGTTAAATAAAGGTTATTGCAGTGAGCTCTTTCATGTTATTTTAATTTTATGACCTTGAACTCGGATGACTGCAGTGGAGATTGTCCTTCATTGCTCACGCAGAAGGAATCTCTCTATAAGACTTAAAATCTGACGAGAACATTATTAATGCCATCATAAACAAATATAAAATTACTTGGTGTGTGGGCAGCAGGTGGCAGTGGGGTGGGGCATTTGGACTATGGCAGCTCCTGTACCTGTTCGGGCATCCCCTGCTCCAATCTATTGGCCCCTCTTTTCCTTCTGTTTTAAGTCAGAAAGTGCTACTGTTTTAAAGAATAAATATGTATTGAAGGATTCTGGAACCTGTTGGGATAAGTATTAACAGGATTTAACAACAACTTTTCCAAAAATATTGTAAATCTACTGTAACCAGTGGTGGCCCAAAAGGGGCAGTTGACAGACTTGAGTACTCCCTTCAAGCCATTTGGCCATTTGGGCATTCCCTGTGGCACCCTCTAAGTGTTTCATTGGAAATCGATGTTGGATTCTCTGACTATGTATAATGTTTAAGTACAAGGCCACAAGTAATATTTCCTCAGCTCATGGCTCTAAAAAAACACTCATACTGCAGCCCCAATAAAGTAAGCAAATTAAATTTGAAAAACTTGTCGATAACTCTGGTACATTTTTTGATTTTGAATCCGTTCAGATTAAGAGGGCACCTAACCGAGAAGGGGGATGCAATAATCGTACCAGCAGAGATATGTAGCCTCTGATTTTATGGCCTCTGACCATTTATTTATTTCATTTGTTGATAGCGCTCAAACTCGGAAGTAACACAGCGCTAGTTAAGATTACAGTACAGTCAATACAGTCAAGAGAGGTAGGACAATCAGTTAGGCATATTTGTTAAACAGTCCAGTTTTCAATTGTTTTTTTAAAGCTTACTTAGGAGTGCTCATCTTGGCAACCTGGCGGTAGGGCTATCCAGAGAGTGGGAGCTATGACAGTGAAACTTGCTCTGTCTGCCCTTTTTCTGGTGAATCTCATTATTACTAGGGATGTGAAGGAGGAGGAACGTAGGCATCATGGTTTGGGCCTTTTGGAGATGCTCTGGTTAAGGTAGGTGGATACAGTGCTGTGGATACATCAGGGCGTAATTGACAGGATTTGAAACTCAATACGATCTTTAATTGGCAGCCAATGGACTTTGCATCTCACTAGAGAGATATGGTCAGAGAGTTTCATACCCCAAACTGCCTGAAGGGCTTTGTTTTGCATAAGTTGTAGTTTGGTTACGTTTTTGGTTGAGGTTCCTGCAAGGATGGTATTGCAATAATGCAATTTGCTACCATTGAGCACCCTTTAAACTTACCACACACTGGAGCCACCCTGCCATCCCAATCCAGCTGTTCAGGTGAGGCACTTAGCATCCTGCGATTTAAAGGTGTTAGTATAGGAGATGGGCCACAATCCTGGGTTCCGGATATTAAATAAAGCACAATACACCAGAGGGGGAGTTGAAGCCCTTATGGGTAATTATATCATGAAACATAAAACATCCTTAAACATGAATGCCCCTTTGAGTTTCTCAATTCACTGTTTATTTTTCTTCTTACAGGGTAGGAAATACCCATCTAAACAAACCCCTCTTTGCATGAGCCTTGAGCATGTTCCCCAATCCCAACACCGTGGCCTTTCTGTTCCTTACTTCACAACGTCCCACTCCCCTCAATATACCCTTTTAAAGCATGCATCTCAATAATATTGGCAGCTGCAAACTGCCCTTTATTTGTAGTCCCAGCCCCCACTTGTCAGTCATGTGCTATAGTTAATAACTCTCCAACGTATGGTACCTTCCTGATGGTCACCTAGTACTGTCAGTCTCCACTTTACAAAACCCCTGCTTTGTCACGCATGGCTGCCACGGGTTACAGAAATGGCCCTTCGAGGTCTAGCTGGGTGGTTTATTCTTCTTTATTCTTCCATGTGGTGTGGCATTTATTTGGGCTTGGGCAGCCCTTTTATTTCCTCTGAGGTGGCTTTTTCTTAATGGGGCTTTGAAAACCTTGATCTTTTCCTCAATGGCGGTGCTTTCCAATTAATGGGCTTGTATAGCCTGTCCTTTCTTCTTTGGCGGTGCTTCTTCATTTCTTTCTTCCCAGCCTTTGCCGGGCTTTGCGGGTGTGGCTATTTTTGGGATTCACCCAGGTCCCACCTACAGGGCAGAGCCATTTTCCTCTATGGTGGCGACCGAGCAGGCAGCATTTCCGTTGGGCTCTGTTAGGCGAAGGACACAACAGCAACGGCTCCAGTTAAGTCTATTGTTCTCAGCGTATGACCTCCTCCATGTTTGGCCAAAGTGAGGTCAAATGCCTTACAGGCCCCTCAGTGAACCATGCGACCCCAATGCATGTCATATGGCCATCAAGGTAACAGATATTCACCTGCTACCCCGTTTTGCCCTGGGGAAAGCCGACCTGCCTCCTACAGCCACAAGCGCTCTTCACCTGGGCCACCACAAGACACGCGGCCCAGGACTTCCTCCAGTACTCCCAGAGTGGCCCCCAGGCAGACTATAGCTCACAAGCCGGGCGTGGTTCAGGTCACCTGACATGCAGCCAGACACTGGGTGGTTTGTTCACCTGGGCCGGGACTTTTTTTTACTCCCAGCCCACACGGACTGGTCCCCAGGTGGGCTGTTGCCTCTGAGGACAACCCACTGGTATCGTGGTCGTCCACACACGTGGCCCCGGGCTGGGGCATTATCCTTCAACCGGGCTCAACCCCCCATAAATCCCAGGGCTTTGGATTGGAGCTATTGGAGCTGGGCTGCAGCTGTCATATGGAGCCTGGCCTGTCTCCACCTGGATGCCCTGAGGGGCCACTCAAAGCTAATGTTCTTTCCTCTCTTCTCTCTTATTCTTTATTATTTCTCTTTCTTTGAATGTCTCCTTCTGTGTGCTCCTTCTTCTAACTGTCACTTCCAACTGTATTTATTCTTCACTTTATTCCCCTATGGAATCTTGACCAGGTAAGCCACTTACTGTTGGCAAGGGAGACCTGCCCATTGTCCACACTCTCACTGTTCCATGTGTCCCCCATGGTGGGGAACCTGGTACATTCAGGTAAGTCAGTGGAGTCAAGCACATACACATTTACATTTAATAAACTATTAAAAACCATCCTTGTGGCCCTTTCTGTTCCTTTATCCTATTATTTACTTTAATATACTCCCTATCTATATATTAATAACCCCACACCTGAAATTGCCCCATTTGGACCAGGGGTTACATATACATAATTGTGAAGCAGGAGGTTCTCCGCCTGTTATTATTCCAAACAGAAATGTAAAATGTATAAGTGAAACATCAGTAACATCTAACCCAAATGAGCCTGGAGTTGAAAAAGCAGAAGGGGTTGAATTATCAAATAGATTCTGACCATTAATTTAATTGGGATCTCAAAAAGATAATGATGAAGGTATAAATGATTTAGCAGGTGCCTTGAACTTCGAGTTGTAACAATGGATCCCCATCAATCGCCAGATCTACTACACTACCCAGAAATTCGATATGTAATGAATGTCTAACTCTGAAAACAGAAATCATATCCCTACAACAATAAGTAGAAGGTTTAAAAGAAGACACCTCTGCTATGAGGACAGATCTCAAAGGCACAGTAGGTTGATGAAGGTTATGCGATGTTAAGAGCAGTCAACAAACATAAAGTAACTGAAAATGGAAGAATGCATTTCCCACGGTAGCTATTCATGCTTACCTTTGCAAATTTACTGCAAATCCGTCCATGTTTTATTTTTTTGAAAAGTGTCAAAATGTACCTCCAAAAAATAGTTATATATCTTTGCCCAGACTTGACAAAATCCATTCCTCTGCACAAACATTCAAGGTTGGCTCCATAATCTTTTTGCAAACTTTTGTGCAGACTCATCAAACGGCACCAAAGTTATAAGACATCTAAAAATGTTGAGACCCCACTCTAATTTTGCCCCCTCTTGACAAAAAACCATCAAGCTTTGCAAAAACATTTACAGTTGGGTCTATAATCTCCTTGCAAACTTGTACTGCACCAAATGTATAAGCCATTGAAACATTTTGGGACCCCCCTCTAATTTTGCCCCCTATTAGCAAAACAGCACCAAACTATGCAGAAGCATTTGCAGTTTGGTCTAAAATGACATTGCAGAATATCATGCAGTTCCAATGAATGGTGCCAAAGTAATAAGCCATCCAAAAATGCTTTTTGCCGACCCTATACTGCAGAAATATGCATGGATGCCCTTGAACCTTTATCAAGTTCGCAGACGTTGGAGAAGAAAAACACCAGATTTCTGGCTTTTTCTAGCCATATCCCATCCCATCCTCATCACCCCTCAACTCCCCAGAGATTGTTTCATTAGTTTGACAAGTGTAATGTTGTGTTTTTAATATGTTTTACTGCAATGTCGGCGGACTACGGGCGCAGTTTGCAAATACAACATGGCGTCCATTTCAAATGTTTTGACGCACCTCACATTTATAATTGACCAATAAGCCAGCGCGAATCATGTCCGCGAATGTCACGCTGCTCCCTGATTGGTGCAGAGGCATCCACAGAAACCGAATCAGAAACTGAGTCTGCGGACTGGATGCAGAAAGCACACATTTTTTGGGACCTCCTTTTTGGAAATTAAAAAAAAGACTGGGTGGATTTACACCAAATTTGCAAAAGCATGCTTTTAGGACCAGGCTGCCGCTCCTTGCGCAAGTTTGGGCGAAATCCGTCTAGTGGTTTGGGCTGTAGCCACGAGCACAATTTATTTAGCTGTATGTCTTTCCAGAGTTCAAATGTTTTGGCACCACCCTTATCATTTTTGCCCCCCTTGACCAAATCAAACAAAACTTTGCAAAATTATACAGAGGTGGCCATATACTTTCTTTGCAAGTTTCCTGAAAATTCGTGGAACTGCATCAAAGTTTTAGGCCGCTCAAAAACTGTTCTTCCTATGTGTTGGGCAACATAAGCATATTGTATAGAACTACTGCAGCGTCCCCAGAACCATCCTCCACGACAAAGAGTACACTCTTTAGAACATCAGAAGATTCTCCTCGAGGAGATCGCCATTCTGCTAGAAAAGGACGCAATAGAACTCTTCCCGGGACACCAGGTAAAGAAGGGTATTTATTCAACTTACTTCCTTGTGCCAAAGAAAGATTTGACAATGCGCCCAGTATTGGGCTTACGGCCTGCCAACAAGTATGTCAAGCCCCAAGAGTTTCGTATGACTACGCTACAAGAGGTAATCCCCCTCCTAAAAAAGGGGGATTACATGGCAACCTTGGATATGAAAGATGCTTCTTTTCATATTTCCATGTTCCCAGCGCACAGAAAGTACTTGCGCTTCAAGGTGGACAGTCGACACTACCAATTCAAGGTACTGCCCTTCGGGATAGCTTCAGCACCAAGGGTATTCACCAAGGTACTGGCGGTGGCGGCTGCACACCTACGCAGGGAGGCAATCCCAGTGTACCCTTATCTGGACGACAGGCTCATAACGGGGGAAACCCCAGGAATTTGCAGGACAAACATTCAAAGGACTATCAACCACCTCCACGAGTTAGGCTTCTCAATCAACGAGAAAAAGTCAAGCCTAGCGCCAAGCACCTCCAAACAGTTCCTAGGAGCAATCCTAGATACTCAAGAGGGGTTGACCTTTCCTTCAGAAGAAAGAATTCGGAATATACTACTGCAAATTCGGCATTATCAGTCCGGTCAACAAATAACGGTACGCAAAGCAATGCGTTTACTGGGCATGATGGCGTCATGTATTTACCTGGTCCCCCACGTGCGCCTGCGCATGCGTCCCATGCAGGAATGGTTGGCGAAACAGTGGTCTCAGGCAAGTGGTCAGTGGGACGATCTAGTGGTCGTTTCGCCAACACTAGTACAAAGCCTTCACTGGTGGACAAGAGAGAATCTCGCACAGGGGAAACCCTTTTACGATCCCGAAGTACAGGCAGTAGTCACTACCGATGCATGTCTGATGGGGTGGGGAGCTCACCATCTCCACCACACAGCTCAGGGTCTCTGGTCTCCCTCAGTGGCCAAGTACCACATCAATCTGCTAGAGCTTCTGGCAGTATTCAGAGCGCTTCAAGCGTTCGAGCCCCACCTACTAAACCTGTCAGTGCAAATCCGGACGGACAGCACAACAGCCATGTTCTACCTGAACAAGCAAAGAGGGACTCGTTCGCCAAATCTGTCCAAGCTTGCCCAGAAAATATGGATATGGGCACTCAGACGGAACATCTTCCTGTTTTCACAACATGTTCCAGGGGAGCTCAATTCCCTAGCGGATGCTCTGAGCAGAGACTCCCTCTCAGAGGAACACGAATGGGTTCTACACAGAGAGGTCGTAGAAGATATCGGGCCTCATTCTGGGTTTGGAGGTAACCATGGAGTAAATTACTCCATGGTTGCCTCCAATACCGCTCCGACTCCTCCATGGTGAATGGAGTAATTTCCGGTCCATTCTAGGGTTGGAGGGACCGGTAATTCCCCATTCACCTTTTGCCCTTCCCCATTCCCATTTCAGCCCCATAGGGCTCAATGGGAATGGGGAAGGAGTAAATTACGGCACCGTAAATTACGGTGCCGTAATTACCTCCAAGGTCCCTTTGCGGGTCCCGTACTTTACTCCTGCTAAAAGCAGGAGGTAAAGAAGGACCCGCAAAGGGACCTCGGAATACGGAGTTAAGGAATTGCCGGCATAGGCACCATTACCGGTGCCGGTAATCCCTTACCTCCAATCTCGAAATGACCCCCATCTTCTCTCAGTGGGGTTTCCCCACTATATACTTATTCACCACAAGCGAAAACAGACAATGCCCAGAATTTGCATCCAGGTTCCCAAAACCAGACTCCCAGGGGAACGCCCTGTGGATGAACTGGTCAGGGATGTTTGCGTACGCTTTTCCACCAACTCCTCTCATCAGGAAAGTGGTGAACAAGATGAACAGAGCGTCGATGACGCTTGTCCTAGTTGCTCCCATGTGGGCAAGACAACCGTGGTTCCCACACCTACGCAGGATGGCGGTGTGCAAGCCCATCAAACTTCCAGCCTGGTACAACCTACTGTCCCAGCACCAAGGTCAAACAGTGCACCAGCAACCCAACTCAATGAACCTGGCAGCATGGCTCCTGAGGTCATAGAGTTTGGACATCTCAATTTGCCTCAGAGGTGTATGGACATCCTAAAGGAATCTAGGAAACCAAACACAAGGCACTGTTACTTTGACAAGTGGAAGAGGTTCGTTATCTGGTGCCAGAGTAGACAAATCAACCCTGTTGATTGCACTCCTTCCACTATTGTTACATACATGCTCCACCTGCTAGATGCAGGACTACTTTTTAACTCACTGAAAGTACACCTGGCAGCCCTGTCGGCATACACCACTTCCCATAGCAAGATCTTGTGGTGGAAAGTACCAGTAGTTAAAGCCTTCATGGAAGGAGTAAAGAGACTTCACCCTCCTATTTCAAACCCACCACCAGGGTGGGACCTTAATGTGGTGCTAGCCAAGCTCATGGGACCCCCTTTCGAACCCATGCATAAAATCAGTCTCAAACACCTGACTTATAAAACGGCCTTCTTAGTAGCTATTACTTCTATAAGAAGGCTCAGTGAAATTCAGGCTCTGTCAGTGCAGGATCCCTTCTTTACTGTCCATAAAGACAAACTGGTTTTACGCACAAACCCTAGGTTCTCACCTAAGCTTACATCAAAATTCCATGTAAACCAGTCCATCGAGCTTCCGGCTTTCTTCCAGGACCCACAAAGCTCAGCTGAGGTGAAACTACACACCCTAGATGTGCGTAGGGCGGTCCTCTACTATGTAAATAAAGCCAGACCGCTAAGAAAAACAGATCAACTGTTTGTCTCCGTAGCTACAGGCAGAGAGGGGGATCGCGTCTCTAAAGGTGCCATCTAGAAGTGGATTATTAACTGTATCCAGCTGTGTTACTCACTCTCTGAAAGAACTCTGCCTTCCACGCCAAGAGCCCACTCTACTGGAGGCATTGGGGCCACTCTGGCTTTCATTGCAAATGTACCCCTTGACACAATTTGCAAAGCAGCTACTTGGAGCTCTATTCACACTTTTACTCAGCATTACTGCATTGACACCCATTCCAAGGCAGATACACAAGTGGGACAAGCGGTTCTAAGACACTTATTTGCTCATGACCCTTCTCACATCCCACCTCCTTCTTCAGATACTGCTCGCTAATCTATGCAAAGCATGTGATCTAAGCAGATTCCACAAGCCTCAGAAGGGATACATTACTCACCGTAATCGTATTTCTGATGCTTGTATCTGCTTAGATACACATGCGACCCACCCTTCCTCCCCTCTGAGAGAAGGCGCATGATTGCTTGTAGTCTTACCTTTCTATCTATCTGCTTGGATTATCTGTACTCACGCTACTCCTCATGCTACCTCATGTCAGAAAAAATACAATCTGAGGATCCTAGACGCGTGAGGGATCTTGGGTACAGTGGACGTCACACTAGGGATAGTATTACTGGCATGCCCTTTGTCGACGCCCATTTTCGAGTTTCGAAAAACAAACTGTAATACTCCGCAGCTTCCACTAGATGTCGGACTATGCACAGTATGTGAATTTAAGCAGATACAAGCATCAGAAATACGATTATGGTGAGTAATGTATCCCATATATATCATAGGGCAATGCTAGTCTTCTTCATCACAGTACCCCACTAACACCAGCACACTCTTTCTCATCACTGACCGCACTACCACCACCTCACTCTTCCTTGTCATAGTCCCTCACTACCACCACCTCACTCTTACTCTTTGCAGTGCTCCACTACCACCAACACCCTCCCCATCTTCACAGTACGTCACTCTTCCTCATAAAAGTAACACACTACCACCACCTCACTCTTCCTTTTCACAGTCCCCAATAGTAATCACGAGCATTACCCCCACATCCTTCTTCCTCATCCCAGTACCTAATTAGTAATTGTTAGGCAGAATCATATGCAGTACCGTTTGGGAATACCACACACAATTAAGACTACAAGTGTAAGCACAATTTAACCTTTGGTACAAGCCTGTACTACACAGTAAAGTGGTAGCGATGGCTGAGCAGCCAGACTCATCTCAAGAGTAAAGTGAGCAGTACAAGAAGTTACACAAAGGACAACAATTACTATGATTCAAGCAAACACTGATAAAAGGTTTCTGAGTAAAATAATATACATTTATTTACACCATCAGTTATAAAACAGTTAACTATTATAAAGCAGCAGAAAATCACAGTCTTAATACACTACAACAACACCCAATCAATTCTGGACAAGTTGAGCTCAAAATGAAGTGTGAGCGAAATGGCACTCCAGCAATTTAAAAGGGGAGGAAAGACAAGGGTATTCAAAATCAACAGCACCAACAAGTCATAGGCAGGGCAATCTAGAAAAGGCTACTACAACTAGGATTCAAGTCAATATTTCTAGGCCAATGTTAGTGGTTTAGAGTCTTTGCAGAGGATCACACAGTTCATAGTAGTTTGCGGTTAAGTCTTTGCCAAGAGTTCAAAATGAAGTTGGTCGGAGGAAAAGTTATTCAAAAGAGTAGAGAAGGACAAGCCTTTGGGGAGGCGAAAGATTTCAAACACTTTCACTGTGGTCGGACGGAACGAACAACCGTATTTGCACAGTACCTTAAATGGAGAAGAATGCTGTAGCTGAGGCAGTTGTTCCTGGCAGTTCCTGCAGGCTCACGGTTCCTGAAGCGACTGTCATGGTGACAATAAGGAGGACGACTGGAGGGTCCTGCATTGCCCAGGGAAGAAGCCAGCAGCGAAGCAAAACGTTGAATAAAAGGTGCGCTCCTTAAAACCCAAACTGGTTCTCTTCCCACTGGCTATCCGATCCACTGCAGTGATGTTCAGCAGATTCGACCAGGATGAGGACCGTTGTCTGGCGTTTGGCGAGCTGGTTGTTCCCACCAGGCTCAAGGGAAGAAGATTCTTTGCAGATCTCCTCTGTCGAAGTTTCAGGCGATTCGGACCTGCAGCAGGGCTTCTCCGGGATTTCCAGTAGTTGCAGCAGTCATCTTCCTTCAGCTTCTCATAGGCTCTCTCGATCCAGGGGCGACTCTGCCTTCCAGTCCCAGAGACTGGCTTTTTATGCACCAAATCCCCCATTGTCAGACTTCGGCTCCACCTCTCCCTTCTCCTCACCTGAATCTTCTGATACAGAGTCCTTTACCGTAGTCCGAATTCGGGGACGTTCCTTCTTCTTGGTCGAGATAAGATCCTTAGGAGTTCTAACCTTCTTATCATGCAAATAAGGTCTGGGCCCTCCGGAAGCCACCTTGGCAGAAGTGGAAACCTGCCTCGGGGGGCTCCCAGTGGGCCAGCCTCTATGCCCAAGGGAAAAAGCCGGAGCGGCAGAAAAAACCCTTGAATGAAGATCTGCAGGCAAGGTGAGGAGTGGTTCCGAAGGCCAGGTATAAGGCATATTGTTCCAGACTGATATGAAGAAGATTCAGGAATGATGAATTGAAAATGCAAGGGCTTTCTTCAAAGTCGGAACACTGTAGAATGCTGGGAGTGTCAGATGCCACGACACCGGAGCAGAGAGGGCCGCTAGCAATTTAAGGTATAGGATGGCCAAGCGAAGAATAGAGTGCGGAGGATTATGCAAGCGGTGAAAAAGTAATCAGGAAGGTAAGCTAGAAGCGGAACGCGAAAGAGATCGAGAGCGGAGAAAAAGGTTTCAGAAAGGCAGAGCGAGGAGCTGAGTGCGAAGGGGTTCGCAAGCGGAGGAAAGTAAACAAGCAGGTAAGCAAGAAGCGGAACGCGAAAGAGATCGCGAGCGGAGAAAAAGGGTTCAGAAAGGCAGAGCGAGGAGCTGAGTGCGAAGGGGTTCGCAAGCGGAGAAAAGTAAACAAGCAGGTAAGCAAGAAGCGGAACGCGAAAGAGATCGCGAGCGGAGAAAAAGGGTGCAGAAAGGCTGAGCGAGGAGCTGAGTGCGAAGGGGTTCGCAAGCGGAGAAAAGTAAACAAGCAGGTAAGCAAGAAGCGGAACGCGAAAAGGGTTTGCGAACAAGAAAGGCAGAACACAGATAGATGGTTACGAAAAACCACAAAGAACTATAACACAGAGCGGACAGAAAGGGGAGAGGAACACAAGAGAAAAATACAGGCTCACGCCGAAAACGAGAGCGAGGAGGGTATACAGAAGAAAGTTACGAGTAACTCAGAGCGCTGGGAGAAGTGTAAACAATACACAGATACAACGCGCCGAGCTGGAGGCGGGGCCTAAATTTATAGTGGAGGCAGCCATGTTGGGTGAGGACTAGAGCGTCCATCGATCCCACAACTTCCACCCTCGATTCCTGACACCCATTCAGACAGCCTGGCTGTCAATCACACAGCAGGGTGGCTGTCCTGGCAGGACAGTCACCTAGCCAATCAAACTGAAAGTGCGACTTAGGTCTCCAAGGAGACCCTGTGCAGGGGCCTCAAACCCCTCCCTCACATCCTGTCCACCCAGACACTCAGGTGCCTAAGGAGGGCTTCTGGGCAGAACCTGTAAAAGGACGGCGAACAAAGGAACCAAACCTGGTTTGGCGCGCATAGTAAAACACAAGAAAGACCTTTGCAAAAAAGAAATGGGGAATAAACCCGACCGGAACCAAATAAAAATAAAAGGGGTCCAGCGGGTTAGAGTTTGAGGCTACCACCATAGCCTCTAATGTTACTGAGGCTATTTTCATAGCTCGCGGTAGAATACAAATGGTAGATACCACTGCCACCAGCCAAATCTTAGAGAAAATGGAACATAAAAATGCCCCAGAAAATGGAGTTTAGAGTGGGAAGTCTAAAATGACAACCCTGTGTCACTGGACTGAAGGTTCTGTGTGACACACAGTAAAATGATGATGCCTGTGGAGTGAGTTAGACTCCATAGTCCATGAGCAAAAAAATGTACAACACACAGCAAAACACATCTAAGAGTGGGAAAAAAGGCTCACACTCTTACCAGGTGAAACATTTAAACCCTAGAAAACCAGCAAAGCTGCTGAGGGACTCAACAGGTAAGGGAAATTAGCCATTCTGGAGAATTCTCCCTAACACTCACTCCCCCCCCAGACTTAGGGACAGGAGGATTTAATCCACTCCTGGATGAATCTCTTCACTCTAGTCGGTCACAAACATCCTAGAGAGACCATCAGCATTTTGGTGGTGACATCCTGACCTGTGCTCAATGGTGAAATCAAACCCTTGCAGGCTGATTGACCATCTCAGTAGTTTTGGGTTTTCCCCTTTCATTTGCATTAACCATCTCAATGGTTGGTGGTCATCACAAAAGTAGATCCATGCAGGTACCACACAATAGCAAAACATTCACGCTCAATGGTTGCCCACCTTGTTTCTGGTTCCTTCAGCTTCCTGCTGATGAAGCAAATGGGGTGCTCCCTACATTTCTCATCCAGTTGACTAAGGACTGCACCTATACCTGTATTGGAGGTATCCGTCTGCACAATGAAGGATTGGTGATAATCAGGAGCTCTTAGGACTGGAGCTTGACAACAGACTTTCTTCAGATTTTCAAAGGCTTGTGTGCACTCCTCAATTTTGCAGAGGAGACTACATTCAAGGGAGAAGCTATGGTCCCATAGTTCTCTATGAAATTACTGTAGTACCCAGTGAGACCTACGAAGGCTCTGAACTGGGTTTGAGTGGTAGGGGTGGCCCAGTTTTGTACAGCTTGTACTTTGCTAGGCAATGGCCTTATTACACCTCCTCCTACCTCATGACCAAGGTAGACCACTTTGCTCTGACCAATTTGACATTTACTTGACTTTATGGTCAGATGGGCCTGCTCAAGAGCCTGCAATACATATCCTAATTGATCAACATGTTCTTTCCAAGTAGGGCTTAACACTGCAATGTCATCCAAGTATGCCATGCAGAAGTTCTCCATCCCATTCAGAACTTGATTGACCATTCTTTGGAATGTAGCAGATGCATTATTTAATCCAAAAGGCATAACCTTAAACTGGTAGAGGCCTGCTGGGGTCTAAAATGCAGTTTTCTCCTTGGCATGGTCTGTCAGGGCTATTTGCCAATAGCCTGACGTCAGATAAAATGTACTGAGGTACTTGGCTGCACCAAGTTTATCCACCAGTTCATCTGTCCTTGGTAAAGGATGGGCATCAGTCTTTGTGACTGCATTTAGAGCTCTATAGTCTACATAGAATCTCAACTCCTTGGATCCTGCCGTTGGTACTAGAACAACTGGACTAGACCATGGACTTGTAAATGGCTCTATAATCCCGAGATCAAGCATCTTGTTGACCTCCTCCTTTATGTGGGTTCTTATATGGTCTGACATTCTGTAACGTCTGCTTTTCACAGGAAAACAATCACCAGTTAGAATTTCATGCTGGCCCCAAGGAGTCAAGCCTGTGATAGTGAAAACAGGGAGGCAAACTGATTTAACAGAAACTCGCACTCCTCTTGTTGTTCAGATGTCAGATTAGAAGAGAGATTAACTCCTTCTATTTTCTCATCTAAAGGTTGTCCTCTGAGTAGATCAGGTAGAGGTTCACTCTGCTCCTCCTCTTGAGCTGAAGCCAGAAGCAAAGCTCCCACTTCTGGTCTCGAGACATATGCCTTCAAACAGTTGATGTGAAAGACTCTGGGAGCCTCCTTAGGTCTGCCTAAGTCCACCAGATAGTTCACCTCTCCAAGTTTTCCCACAATCTTGAAGGGTCCTATCCACTTGTCCTGCAAGGCTCTCTGTCTCATGCACTGTAAAAGGGGTTCCCCTTCACACACTGCCTCGCTTGCTTCTCACACTGATAAGAACTCCCCGACACGTAGTACAGCCCGGCTATTGTCCCATTCACCCCCTCATGTCATCCCGTTACCTAAGGTACGGGGGAGGTGTCACCGGCTGCGGTTCCAAACCTCACTCAGGAGACGACTGTATCTGTTCCCATGTTTCCAGTGGCAGCTACCTTGGAGGTTGCGAGCGGTCCAAAGCGGCCGATCGCAGCCACTTCCTGGTTCCGCGTCGGCCTCCCGGTCGAGTGTTCTGAGCTCCACTCACGTGGTCCGACACGGCCGATCGCAGCTGTTAGGCAGAAACCTGTGCAGTTCCCTCTGGGACTACTGCAAAAGATTTAGGACTACAGGTGTTTGGCAGTAAACCCACTTGGTAGCAGTCTGTACCACACAGATTCACTTGGTAGCTGTGGCTGAGCAGTCAGACTTCCCTCAAGAAGAGTTAGGCCGTATTTGGAGTATACAGGATAGGGCAATTTACACAGTAGAACAAGCAGACACTGATCAGAGCTTGGGTGTAAAGATATATAATTATTTATTTAAAAACACATCTATGGAAAACACACTGGCACTAATATGGCAAACAACTTCAATCACAGTTACTATAAGTATATATCAATCCCATAACAATATTTCGACAAGTCTAGGTTCAACGGCACCACTTATTTGCAGACAGAGGTGAATGCTTTAACCTAGATGGCACTCTAGTATTTGTTAGAAAGGGAGAGAAAAAGGGAAGGTATGAAACCAACTCAGTACCAACACTTTTACGAAACAAATGCAAGGCGAGCAAGGCAGGGTCGACTGTAAATCACAAAGTTCAGAGGCCAGGCCCACTCGGAGAGAGGCAAGGCTGTATGTCCCAAAAGTATCACAGTGGAAATGCACTTCAAGTCTTTGTAGCAAAACGTCACAGAAAGGTTGGACCAGTTTAGAACAAAGGTTTAAGAAGGTCTGGAGGCGACCCAATGGAAAGGTAAGGATTTAAGACACCTCACGCTAACCGTTTCAAGGGAAGCCAGGTGGACACAGTACCTTGCAAGTGAAGAGCCAACTCCGGCGGGGGCAGTTGTTCCTGGTGGTGGATGCAAGTCTGGGCTTTGCCAGAAGATGAGGGGATCTCGTCGTTGAGGAAAGTTGAAGATCGTTGCACCACCAGGGAAAAGACCAGCCGCGGAGTGCTCAGTCACAAGGCACCACCTTTTGGTTGCGGTATAGTGGTCAGTGGCTATCCGGTTGCCGGGGTGCTCAGCACGGGCAATTCGACCACTAGACGTCCTGGAAGCGAAGAAAAAGCAAGGGACTGGTTGTTCCCACCAGTCAGGGGAAGAAGACTCTCCAGCAGGGAGATCTCCTCTGTCGTTGGGAAGTGGTGAGTTGGTTCAGCAGGGCTCCACCGGAGGTGTCGTCGTTGCAGGTCGGCTCAGCTTTACCCTCGTCGGATTCTTAGGTCCTGTGGCGACTTCTGAAGTTCCAGTCCCAAAAGCCCTGCTTTTATGCAGAAAACCCCCATTCATTCAGCCTAGCTATCAATCAAACATGCTAAGTGGTGAGCGGGGCAGCTCACCACTCGGGCCAATCACACCAGAGTGCGACTTGAGTTGGCAAGGCAACTCAGTCCAGGGTGCCTAAACCCCCTCCGACACCCCCTGTGGTACGCAGACAAAATGGCACCACTCTGGAGGGCTTCCGTGCAGAAGCCCGCCAAAAGTGGAACAAAGGGCTCAACCTTTGGTTCGGAGTTACAGAGGCGAACACATACGCCATTTTAAAAACTGAGTTCTGGCAGAAAATACCAACCGTTGGATTTATTTAAGACAAAGAAACCGGCGGTATGTTAGAGACTAATGTGAAAAAGTATTAGCCTCCAACAATGGGAAGAATCCCATAGGAATATATTCGCGGTCAAATATAAAAAGTAGTATCCACTGCCACCAGCCAAAACTCGACGAGGGGGATGGGACAGTGCCCCCTCGAACAACAGACCCAGGGGTAATCGAATTACCCCTACCAGTATGTCCACAATAGGATGGTTTGTACTAGTTCTGTTAGTAAATTTAGGTCTAGTAAAGCCAATGGTGACTTTACATGCCCTGGGAGACAGTAGTCAGTCCCAGGGTATGGAGTCTATGGTGGGGATCCTTTAGGACACCCCAGTGTTACGGCACGGAGGGTGCGGTGTAACACACATAGCAAAACACATGAGGCCCTATGGAGTAAAAGGCCCATAGCCCATAGAACACATTGACATTCAAAGAAATCAACCACATTCATGTCCAAGAGTGGGAGGAAAAGAGTCTCACTCTTGGCAGGATGAAAAAAATAAACTCCAGAAATCCAGCAAAGCTGCTGGGGGACTCACTAGGTTAGGAAATTCAGCCTAAACAGAGAATTTTCCCTAACACTGCCCCCCCCCCAGACTAAGGGACAGGAGGATTTAATCCACTCCTGGATGAATCTCATACCTCTAGTCGATGATATACATCGTAGAGAGACCATCAGCATTTTGGTGGTGACACCCTGACCTGTGCTCAATGGTGAAATCAAACCCTTGCAGGCAGATTGACCATCTCAGTAGTTTTGGGTTTTCCCCTTTCATTTGGATTAACCATCTCAAGGGTTGGTGGTCAGTCTGAATGACAAAAGTAAAACCATACAAGTATGGCTTAAACTTCTTCAGAGCCCACACGATAGCAAAGCATTCTCTTTCGATTGTTGCCCACCTTGTTTCAGGATCCTTCAGCTTGCGGCTGATGAAGCAAACGGGGTGCTCCCTACCTTTCCCATCCAGTTGACTGAGTACTGCACCTATTCCTACATTTGAAGCATCTGTCTGCACAATGAAAGTTTGGTGGTAATCAGGAGCTCTGAGTACTGGGGCTTGGCAAAGAGCCTTTTTCAGGTTTTCAAAGGCCTGATTGCACTCGTCGTTCCATCTAACCTTTTTAGGGAATTTTGTAGAGGATATGACATTCAGAGGAGAAGCTATGGTCCCACAGTTCTCAATGAAATTCCTGTAATACCCAGTGAGACCTAAGAAGGCTCTCACCTGGGTCTGAGTAGTAGGTGTTGTCCAATTTTGCACAGCTTCAATCTTACTGAGCAAAGGCCTTATTTCTCCACCTCCTACCTCATGTCCAAGATAGACTACCTTACTCTGTCCAATTTGGCATTTACTCGCCTTTATGGTCAGATTTGCTCGTCCAAGAGCCTGCAAAACATCTCTTAGGTGGGTTACATGTTCTTCCCAGGAATTGCTGAACACTGCGATGTCATCCAAGTATGCCATGCAGAAGTCCTCCATCCCATTCAGAACCTGGTTTACCATCCGCTGAAATGTAGCAGGTGCATTTTTCAATCCAAAAGGCATTACCTTAAACTGGTATAAACCAGCTGGGGTAGAAAATGCAGTTTTCTCCTTGGCATGGTCTGTCAGGGCTATTTGCCAATAGCCTGCCGTCAAGTCAAATGTGCTGAGGAACTTGGCTAAACCAAGTCTATCCACCAACTCATCTGTTCTTGGCAAAGGGTGGGCATCAGTCTTGGTGACTGCATTAAGAGCTCTATAGTCCACACAGAATCTAAGTTCTTTAGATCCTGCCTTTGGTACTAACACAACTGGGCTAGACCATGGACTAGTAGAGGGCTCTATTACCCCGAGATCAAGCATCTTGCTGACCTCACCTTTGATGTGGGTTCTTACACTTTCTGACATTCTGTATCCTCTGCTTTTGACTGGCAGACAGTCACCAGTGAGTATGTCATGCTGGCCCCAAGTGGTCAAGCCTGGTGAAAGTGAGAACAGAGAGGCAAACTGTTTCAACATAGATTTGCACTCTTCTTGTTGCTCAGGTGTCAGATTTGAAGAGAGATTTACTCCTTCAATTCTTTCGTCTAAAGGTAAGCCTCTGAGGAGATCCGGAAGAGCTTCACTCTCTTCTTCTTCCTCTGATGATGCTAGAAGCAACGCTCCTACATCAGGTCTTGAGACATACGCTTTGAGTCTATTGATACGATATGATATGATATGATATGGCATTTGTAACGCGCCTATACACAAGTGTTTCAAGGCGCGACAAGGCAGGGAGGGGGGAACAACGGGAGACAGACAATGATCCTACTAGGCCAGGTGTCATTCAGATCGTGCAAGTGCATGGGTAGGGGGGACGGGACAAGTGCGAGGGGGAAAAAGGGAGAGGGGAAAGTGCAGTACAGGGTTAGTAATGAACACTGGAAGACTGTCGGATCCTCCTTGGGATTGCCCAAGTCCACCAGATAGTTGACCTCTCCAAGTTTACCCACAACTCTGAAGGGTCCCATCCATTTGTCTTGCAAGGCCCTCTGCCTTGTTGGGATCATAACGAGAACTAGCTGGTCTTGAGTGAACTCAACCATGTTAGCCTTTTGATCATGCCAGTGCTTGACCAATGCTTGTCCAGCTTTCAAGTTATCACTTGCTTCCGCCATCATGTGTGACATTCTCCTCCAGAGACCTATCACGTAGTCAGTCACTCTGACTGGCTTGGGGGAAGGAGCACTCTCCAACCCCTCCTTAATCAGGGCCAATGGACCTCTGACGGGATGACCATAGAGAAGCTCAAAGGGAGAATAACCTACTCCCTCCTGAGGGACTTCTCTATAAGCAAAGAGAAGGCATGGCAGTAGAAGGTCCCACTTCCGTTTAAGGGGTTCCTCTAAAGCACCTATCATGCTCTTCATGGTTCGGTTGAACCTTTCTCCCAACCCATTGGTTTGTGGGTGGTAAGCTGTTGAGAACTTGTAAGTAACTCCACAGGTTTTCCACATGGCTTTCATGTAGTGGGACATAAAGTTTGACCCCCCTGTCAGAGATGACTTCCTTAGGAAACCTGACCCTGGTAAAAATACCAAGGAGGGCCTTAGCCACAGCCGGAGCTGTAACAGTCCTCATAGGAATTGCCTCAGGATACCTAGTAGCATGGTCTACTACAACAAGTATAAACCTGTTGCCTGAGGAGGTTGGAGGATCAAGGGGACCAACAATGTCAATCCCTACTCTCTCAAATGGGACTCCCACAACTGGGAGAGGCACTAAAGGTGCCACATTCTTGGCGCCAACCTTACCAGAGGTCTGGCATTTGTGGCAGCTCCTGCAGTGTTTTTCTACTTCGGCCCCCATCTTTGGCCAATAAAAGTAGAGAGAGAGCCTTTCCTTAGTCTTCTTGAAACTCAAGTGACCAGCCAAAGGAATCTCGTGGGCTAACTGCAAGAACTGTTGCCTGTTCTCTCGGGGTACTACAAGTCGTTTGTAGTCTCCAGGTTCAGACTCGGTCGGTTCACTGTAGAAGAGGCCATCTTCCCAGTGCAACCTGCATTTCCCAGGCTCTTGCCCTTCAGCCTGAGCTTCTGCCTGGTGGCGAAGACCTTCCAGAGTTGGACATTCTCTCTGTCCCTTACTGAAGTCTGCCCTGTTGGGTCCACCTTCTGCCAGTAAAGACTGCATCTCAGGATGGTCAACAGGATCCAGATCTCCAATGAGTTCCTGGCCTTCCATTAGCTCTTCTTCATAGTCTAATTCTACCACACAGGGTTGTACCACCCTCTCAGCCTCAGCTGGAGGGGGAGTTACTGGTGTAACTTTGGACAACCGAGGGGAAGTCCTTGTTGGCTGCACTGAAGTGCTGGCTGCTGGTTTTGGTATAGAAATTTTAGGTTTCCCTTTCGCTTCTGATTTCTTGGAGACAGCAGCTGACAAATCCAGTGGAGCAGGTGTGATATCCTTCTTCATCATCTCCTCGGGAGTACCTCTCATGGTTCTCTCCCTTGCAGGTCTGGTTAGCTCCTGTAACCGTTTACTAGGAGGTCTGGGGGTATGAGACACAACTCCGAGAGTTTTTAAATCGTTACCCAACAGAACTCGTCCTGGTACCTCACTCTGTATGCTGACAGGTATCTTCACAGTCATGTCGTTACACTGGATGAGAACTGGTAATTTGGGAAGCATCTGCACAGGCCCTCCAGCTAACTTGGTGAGGCGTTTGGGTGCCTAAGCAACATCCTCGGCCTGAACAAAAGATTTATCCACCATAGTTATGCTGGCCCCAGTGTCCCTGATGGCAGGAGTCTCCTGACCATTCACCTGGACAATGTCCTTATAATACTCTTTAGTATTATCGGGGATGGAATTATAGACATCTAAATTCTGTTGTTCCCACAAACCCAGAGACACTAAAGAAACACTGGCTGAGACTCCAATGGGTTCATCAGCCAGCAGTAGAAAGTTTCCACTTGCCATTTGGACTTCCTCCTCTGGAGCGAAGGCTAAGGAGACAAGCTGGACCCCGGAAGGTTTACCCTTGCATCTGGGATCTGCTTTCACATGGTCAGTAGAGCCACAAACAAAGCATTTTCCGAATGCTTTCTGGAAACGTGGCTTGTTCTGGCCTCCCTCTGGTTTGGCACCAGAAGGTACACTATTCTGCTGTGGTTTTCCTTGTGGCTTACCCTTATGGTTTTGTTTGGGGCCCTCTTTGGAATTTGAGTTATTAGAATTCTCTTTTGAGTCTTTTTTAGGCTGTTTTCCCTCATCCTTTTTCTGAGTTGCCCCAGAATCCTTATGAGTAGCCCTGTTGGCAACCCACAAGTCAGCAGCCTTAGCTAGCTTCCTGGAATCCACTTCCTTCGAATCAGCCAAGTGCTGTCTGAGCTCAGGTGAACAGGCATCATAAATAGACTCCAACATAAAAAGGTTCTTCATACCCTCATAAGTGTTCACCTTGTAACCCTTAATCCATCCCTCTAAGTATTTCAACCCTTCACTCACCCAGGTAGCCCAAGGGGTACCATCATGCTTTTTGAGGATTCTAAACCTCTTAAGATACTGGGAAGGGGTCTTCCCAAATCTAGCTATCAAAGCTAGTTTCACACTTTCGTACTCTTTCCTATCCTCCTCCCCCAACTCCATTACCACATCAGTTGCAACAGGGGGGAGCCTAGAGAACAACCAGGTAAGTAGCTCATTACCTGTGATGTTCTGGAGCCCATGATTGTACTCAAACAAACTCAGCCAATCCAACACATCCAACTTTGGTTCATACATACCAATTAATTCCTTAGGCATCCAGGGTCTTTTGGGACTGGAACTTCTAGAGGAGCCAGAGACAGAAGCAGTTTCGGCAGACAACTTTTTCATTTCTAACTCATGCTTGTGCTCCATTTCTCTGAGCCTAAGAATTTGTTGCATTTCTTGGTGTTTCTGTTCAGTTTGAGCAGTAATCCTTCTGAATTCCAAGTCTATTTTCATTTTTTCTAGTTCAAGGACTTGAGGACTTAGTGTGGGACCTGCTATAGGTCCAGTAGGTACAGCTGGTAAGGCAGATAGAGGAGCAGGGGAGACAGTTTCATTAGCCTCTCCTTCCTCTTCAGCCTCTTCATCACTATCATCAGAACTTTGATTTAGATCAACACCATTACTGTTATCTACATTTGCTGGAGAAGTTGGTTCCTCTGAACCAGTACCCAGACTTTGGTTTTCCAGCAATCTCGCTATCAGTTCTATTTTCTTGCCTTTTACAGAAAGATTCTCTTGTCTACAGAGAGCTCTCAAACTCTCAGTATTTTTTCCTGACAAGGACTCCTGACTGTAAACTTCCATAGTAGACATGTTTTTTAGAAAGTTGCTTTTTAGTGCTAAGCTTTGTGGTTAGTTATCCAAAGTGTTGAAAAGCACTCTAAACTGTATACTCGATACGAATCCCACCGCTGTACACCAGTGTTAGGCAGAAACCTGTGCAGTTCCCTCTGGGACCACTGCAAAAGATTTAGGACTACAGGTGTTTGGCAGTAAACCCACTTGGTAGCAGTCTGTACCACACAGATTCACTTGGTAGCTGTGGCTGAGCAGTCAAACTTCCCTCAAGAAGAGTTAGGCAGTATACAGAGTATTCACAATAGGTCAGAAGAACAAAGTAGAACAAGTAAACACTGACCAGAGCTTGGTGTAAAGAGATATAATTATTTATTTAAAAACCACATCTAGTAAAAGACACAGGCACTAATGTTAAGAAGTTCAAAAACACGGTCACTAAAAGATATACACTCCCTTAAAACAATATTAGACAAGTCTTAAGTAAAAGCCCCACTTATTTTCAGACAGCGGTGAGCGCTTAACGCAGATGGCACTCTAGTAATTCGTTAGGGAGAGAAGAGCAGAGTATAATTTGAAACAGATCCCAACACTTTCACAAGAACACAACAAGAGAGGAAGGCAAAGTAAAACCGTGAAGTTAGAGTTCAGAAGGCCGGATCCACTTTAAGAGGATCAGAACGAAATGTGTCCTAGGTCACACGGTTGCAGTGCACAAAAGTCTTGAAAAGGTTCAAAAAGAGTTGGACCAAAGAAAGGGACCAGTTAGATGGTCAAGGCGGCCAGCCCAGTCCAGAAGGTTAAGGGATTATTATTACCTTGTAGCAATCTTCAGAAAGGGAGGCCTGGCGGACACGGTACCTTAAAGTGGTGAGAATACTCCAGCGGGGGCAGTTGTTCCTGGCAGCGGATGCAAGTCGGTGCTTCGTCCGGGGGAAGAGAGGATCCCGTCGGGGAGGAAGACAGGAGTCCGTTGCACTACCAGGGAAGAAACCAGCTGCAGAGTTCTCAGGTAAAAGGAGCGGCCCTTTTATTTGCGGTCCAGTGGTAAGTGACTATCCGGTTGCCGGGGTGCTTGACACGGGCAATTCGACAACAAGACGTCCTGGGATGCGAGGAAAAGAAGGTAAACTGGTTGTGCCCACCAGTCAGGGGAAGAAGCTTCTCCAGCCGGGAGATCTTCTTTGTCGTCGGGGAAGTGGTGAGTCGGTTCCGCAGGGCTCCATCGGTGGTGTCGTCGTGGTAGGTCGGCTCAGCTTCTCCCTCGTCGGATTCTCAGGTCCTGTGGCGACTTCTGAAGTTCCAGTCCCCAAAGCCCTGCTGTTAGGCAGAAACCTGTGCCGTTCCCTTTGGGAACACTGCAAAAGATTTAGGACTACAGGTGTTAGCAGTAAACCCACTTGGTAGCAGTCTGTACCACCCAGATTTACCTGGTAGCTGTGGCTGAGCAGTCAGACTTCTCTCAAGAAGAGTTAGGCAGTATGCAAAGTATACACAATAGGCACTCAGATACAATAATACAAGCAAACACTGACCAGAGCTTTGGTATCAAAGTATATAATTATGTATTTAAAAACACACTGTTTGAAACACTCCAGCACTCTTATTGTAAAACACTCTAAACACAGTTACTATTATAATATATACAACCCTTGTTCCTTATTAGAGAAGTCTTAGTTAACACCACTTATTTCCATACAGAGATGAGCGCTTAACTGTAGATGGCACTCCAATAAGTTAATGAAGAAGGGAGGGAAAAAGACAGATTATGGAAAGGTACACCACTCTAAGATTTAGGAACACTATTAGCAAGGCAGAAGAGCAAAAGTCACTTGTGAGCCAAAGTCCATAGGCTGAGCGCACTCTTAGATCAAGCAGAGCACAAATGCGCCCAAGATCACACAGTTACACTAGGCTTAAAAAGTCTTGCAGAGAGTTCGAAAAGAGTTTAGAGAGGCTCAGAAAAGTTCAGCCAGGGTGTCCCAGGCTAACCCAGGTTCGAAAGCCGGGGGCTAAATCTACCCCGTACAGTCGGTGGCAAGGGAAGCCGGACGGGACACGGTGCCTTAAGTGGGAAGGATCCTCCAGCGGTGGCAGTTGTTCCTGGAAGTGGGTGCAAGTCTCGTCGTCGTCCAGGGGAAGAGAAGATCTCGACTTGGAGGAAAGATGAAGGTCGTTGCACTGCCAGGGAAGAAACCAGCCGCTGAGTTTTCCGGTTAAAGGTATTACCCTTTAATTCGCGGTTGTGGTAAAATGTGGTATCCCGGTTGCCAGGGTGCTTGGCACAGGCAAGGCAGCCACGAGATACGTCGGGAAGGCGAAAAGACGGTGAAACTGGCTATCCCTACCAGGCAAAGGAAGAAGACTCTCCGGCAGGAGATCTCCTCTGTCGTTGGGAAAAGTAGTGAGACGGTCCAGCAGAGCTCCACCGGTGGTGTCGTCGTGGCAGGTCGGCTCAGCTTCTCCCTCGTCGGATTCTTAGGTCCTGTGGCGACTTCTGAAGTTCCAGTCCCCAAAGCCCTGCTTTTATGCAGAAAACCCCCATTCACTCAGCCTAGCTGTCACTCAAACATGCTAAGTGGTGAGCCGGCCGGCTCACCACTTGGGCCAATCAGGACGGAGTGCGACTTGAGTTGCCTAGGCAACTCAGTCCAGGGTGCCTAAATCCCCCTCCACCCTTCCTAAGTACCCCAGACAGAGTGGCACCACTTTGGAGGGATTCTGTGGAGAAGCCTGCCAAAAAGTGGAACAAAGGGCTCGACTTGGGTTGGAGTCACAGAAGAGAACACAAACGCAATTTTAGAACCGAGTTTTGGCAAAAAATACCAACCGGAGAATTAATATTAATTAAATAAACCGGCGGTATGTTGGAAAATCCCATAGAGAAATATTCGCGGTTGAATATAAAAAGTAGTATCCACTGCCAACAGCCAAAACTCGATCAGGGGGGACGGAGACGTGCCCCCTCGACTAACAGACCCCAGGGCAATCGAATTGCCCCAGCCAGTACGTCCCCAATATGATGGTTTGTACTGGTTCTGTTCAGAATTTAAGACTAGTAAAGTCAATGGTGACTTTACAGACCCTGGGAGACAGTAGTCAGTCCCAGGGTATGGAGTCTATGGTGGGGTGTAACTATGACACCCCTGTGTCACTGCACGGAGCGTGCTGTGTAACACACATAGTAAAAACACATGAGACCCTATGGAGTAAAAGGCCCCATAGCCCATAAATCACATTAACAGTCAAAGGAACACCATAAATCATGTCCAAGAGTGGGAGAAAAAGAGTCTCACTCTTGGCAGGAGAAAAAAAACAACTCCAGAAATCCATAAAGCTGCTAGGGGACTCACTAGGTTAGGAAATTCAGCCTAAAGAGAGAATTCTCCCTAACACAGTTCTCTATTGGAAGATAGGTTGTACTGGGTCCATAAATTTAAAAAGACTAGTAAAGTCAATGGCAACTTTACATGTTCTGGGAGACAGTAGTCAGTCCCAGAAAATGGAGTTTAAAGTGGGAAGTCTAAAAAGACAACCCAGTGTCACTGCACTTAAGGTGCTGGATGACACGCAGTAAAAAGATGATGCCTATGAGGTGGGAGAGACTCCATAGTCCATGAGCAATAAAATGTACAACACACAGCAAAACACATGTAAGAGTGGGAAAAAAGGCTCACACTCCTACCAGGTGAAAGTTTTAAATCCTAGAAATCCAGCAAAGCTGCTGGGGGACTCAACAGGTAAGAGAAATTAGCCATTCTGGAGAATTCTCCCTAACAGTAATCCTACATTCACCATCACCTTGCCTCAGTCCCCAATATGAATCCATTTCACTAGCCCCATATCCCTCTTCCTCATCCAAGTACCTAAGGGTAATTATACCTTTACCCCCATATCCCTCTTTATTGTCCCAGTACACAATGGCAATCTTACCTTTACCCCTGCATCGCACTTCCTCATAACAGCCCCAGCTACCCCATCTCGCTCTTCCTCATCACAGTACACAACTACTCCATCGCAATGTTTCCCATTACAGTCACCCACTACCGCTATCTCAATTATCCTCCTCACAGTCCCCCATTGCCCCACCTCACTGTTCCCTGTCACAGTCCCCCAATACCTCACATCACTCTTCTGAATCAGGTCCACCACTAACCCCACCTCGCTCAACCTCATCCCAGTCCCCGACTACCACCTCCCTCTTCCTCCTTACTATTAATCCCACTGCATGCTTCCTCCTCAGTCTCCCACTGCGTCAACTCCCTCCTCATCATCACAGTCCTACACTCCTCCACCTCACTGTTTCGCTTCACAGTTCCCCACCACCCTCACCTCGCTCTTTCTCATCCCAGTCCCCAGCTACACCACTTTAGTCTTCCGTGTCACAGTCCCCCACTAACCCCACTTCACTCTTACACGCCACAGTACACCATGAGTAATCCCTTCTTATTTAGTAGAAACAAAAAAGATGAAACACTTGATAAACCCGATGCTGCATAGACGAAGAACAGATATTGATAACAAATGATATGACATCAGTTATTTTATCAGGAGAAAGGCAGAATTGAGGGTGCTGCTGAGCGGAAACTGTCATGGTTGCGTGATTGAGAGGCTCCTGCTCACGAGAAATCCTGTTGCTGAAATCCTGCATTCTGCCTGAGTGTCATAGCAGTCTGGCAGTGGGAAACACTGGTGGAGGAGGTGGTGCATGGTTAGACCAGCTGCCGAGGCATTTGGTGGCTGAGATCCACAAATCCGTCCCTGGACCTGGACTGCGGCGTGCACGCCATAAACCCTGCTGGGGGAAGTCGCAGGCGGCTGGTGATCTGTGCTACTGAGCAATTCTGGCCCGACGCCTGTGTTAGGGAGAATTCTCATAAATGGTTGATTTCCCTTACCTAATGAGTCCCTCAGCAGCTTTGCTGGATTTCTAGGATTTCTTTTTTCACCTGGTAAGAGTGTGAGCCTTTTCTTCCCACTCTTACATGTGTTTTGCTATGTGTATTTCTACTTTCTGTGTGATCCTAGGCACTGGATCCTCACCTACTCCATGTGCACCACTTTTTGTGTGTATTACACAGCACCTTCAGTGCAGTGACACAGGGTTGTCTTTGAGACTTCCCACTGATCCAATTTTTCTGGGGCTGACTTCTGTCCCCCAGAAACAGGTAAAGTTGTCATTAACTTTATATAGTCACTTTAAACCACAGACCCAGTACACCCCATTTTACATGGAGTATTGAAAAGGGTTAACTCTTATCCCTTTTTGTCTGTGCCTCTTGGAGCCTTGTTTCGCTCCCATAACATTAAAACTTAGCTGGTGGCAGTGGCATCTCCCCTAACTTTTCTAACTTTTCTACTGCGATTATCTTATATAAACGTGGTAATGTTTAAGGCTTTTATATTATCCTCAAACATAAACCCGCTTGACCAAATACATTTTATTTTGGTTCCGGCTGGGTTTATTCGCCCTTTCTTTTTGTTAAAGTCTTTCTCGTGTTTCTCTCTGCGTGCCAAACCGGGAATGACTCCTTTGTTCGCTGTCTTTTCGCAGGCTTCTGCACGGAAGCCCTCCTTAAGGTGCATGATAGTCTAGGTAGGCAGGATGTGAGAGAGGGATCTTCGGACCACTGCCATGGGTTCTCTTGGTAACCCAAGTCACACTCTTGTCTAATTGGCTAAGGGGACTGGCCTTGCCAGGCCAGCCACCCTGCTGTTTGATTGACAGCCAGGCTGTATGAATGGGGAAAAACTGCATAAAAAGCAGGTCTCTGGGACTGGAAGAGCAGAGTCGCCACTGGAACGAAAGAACCAATGAGGAACTGGAAGAAGAGAACCTTTACCACGACTGAACTGCCCGGTGAAGCCCTGCTGCAGGTCCGAATCACCAGAATCCGACGACAGAGAAGATCCTCCAGGAAACTTCTTCCCTTGAGCGGTGGGACCAACCAGTCATCCCAAACTACAAGCCAGGAACCCTCATCTGGTTGAATTCGCTGTACAGAGCTACAGTGGGCCGGATAGCCAGGAAGGTCGGACCCTGCTTGGGTTTTAAGGAGCGCACCTTTTATTCGTTGTTTTGCTCTACTGCTGGTTTCTTCCCTGGGTGGCGCAGGACCCTCCAGTCTTCCTACTTCATGTCAGTCCGACAGTCGCTTCAGTAACCGTGCGCCTGCAGGAACCACCAGGAACGTCCGCCTCAGCGACAGCTCCCTCTCCGTTTTAAGGTACTGTGTAAATCCGGTTGTCCGTTTGGTTCAACTGCGGCAAAAGTGTTTGAAATCTTTCTCCAAACTGAGGGCTTGTCCTTCTCTTCTCTTTGAACTAACTTTTCTACCAACCAATCTCGTCCGGAATCTGTGCCATGAACTTTACCGCAAACTACCCTGAACTGTGTGATCTTGAGCAAAGGACTTTTGACCCATTGATTTTTGGCCCTAAGCCTTTTCTAGCTGATCTCCTCACTGTAGTCTCTCTTGTTCACTTGCCCTGAGTACTTACCTGTTGGTTTTGCCTAATTTCTAATAACTTTGTCTTTCCCTCCCTTTTAAATTGCTGCAGTGCCATTTTGCTCCCACTTCATTTTGTGAGCTTAACTTAGAATAGTGAAATGTTATACAACTGTTGAGTAAATAAATATATATTGTTTTACTTAGAAACCTTGAGTCAGTGTTTGCCTGAATCATAGTAATTGTTGTCCTGTGTGTAACTATTTGTACTGCTCACTCTTGAGATAAGTCTGGCTGCTCCGCTACTGCTACCACTATAAATGTGTGGTACAGGCTTCTACCAAAGGTGAAATTGTACTGTCACTTGTAGTCTTAATTGTGTGTAGTGTTCCGAAAGGGTACTGCATATAATTCTGCATATAATTCTGCCTAACAGCCGGCCAGTGAACTACAGCAGGAGGCATTCTGATCCTAGGCAGGCTCGGAGCACAGCCGAGCAGTGAACGCCCGGTAAAAGTACTGCAACGTTGGAAATATAAAGGGCACCTTGTGGGTAGCCTTGGCAGAGTGCTGTGGAGAGGGCAGCTCCATCAACGATCCGGGGGGGGCTCGGCAGGATATCACTCATCCGTTGGGACAGATAGTGTGCAGGAGATGCCGTGAGGCCTCTGGCACGCTGGCCATTATAGGTGGTGTGGAATGGGGCTGAGAGCAGCGGTCTCTGATTTACTTTGTGCACTTGGATTGAGGTGCTGTCATTGCAGGCTGGGAGCCGGGGACACTACCTACGCCACGCAACTATGTGCTCAGACCTGCTTACGTACAGGGAGAGGCTGGGAAGTGTCCCATTCTGGTGCACCGCCATTGAAATACATACCAGTTGGGGGCAATGTCTGAAGGAGGGCCCTGGTAGTGGGTGTCTGATTGGAGTGGAGGGCACCAGGTCTGGTTGAGGGGGCTGGAGTGTGTGTCTGGACCTCCTGCTAATATCTGTGAAGTTCCTCTGGCTGACTCTCCGGATGCAGGCATACCGGCCAGGTCATTGCAGGTACTGCTTTTTTTTTGCTCTGGGGCCCATCTTAGTTAGGTACTTCACCTGGTGGATGGTCCTGGTAGTGGGTGCCTGACTGGATTGGAGAGCACCTGGTCCTTTTGGGTGGGGTGGAGTGTGGGCTTGGACCTCCTGCTAATATTTGTGCAGCTCCCCTGGCTGACTTTCCTGGAGGCAGGCATACCTGCCGAGACATAGTAAGTACCGGCTATGACAAAGGGAGCAGCCAAGCAGCGGGCCCGATGGATTCCTTCACCAGTACTCCTGGCAGAGCACAGAGCTCAGGCCCGACGGTTTAGGCGGTAGCTCCGGCTGGTTTGGAACCCCTTATATGATATGGCATTTATAACGGGCCTATACACAAGTGTTTCAAGGCGTGACGAGGCAAGGGAGGGAAACAGAGGGAAGACAGACAACTATCCTACTATGTCAGGTGACATTGAGATCATGCAAGTGCAGGGGAGGGAGGGAAAGGGAAAAGTGCAGGGGAAAGGGGTTGGGGCAGTGCAGTACATAGGATAACAGTAAAATAAAGACAATAAAGAAAAGTGCAGCCAGCTGATGACAAGTGCAAGGATAAGAGCAGAAGTCAGGGGTCAAGTGCTAGTAGGGGCTGTAGGGATACAGAAACAGTCACTGAGTGCAAAGGTTGCCAGGGGGCATTGCAGCGGTGCAACTGGTGGGGGGGGCCTAGGCCCGAGAATAGAGGGTAGCCAGGTAACCAGTGCAATTTCAGATACAGTCAGGAGATTAGCAGGGGAGAGGAGGGGAGGAAGCCGAAGCAAAGAGGAAGGTCTTCATGTGCTTCTGGAACAGGAGATGGTTATCCTCAATGTCAGAGAGACAGGCAGGCTGTTCCAGAGGGAGGCCCCAGCAGAAGAAAGAGATCTACCACCAACTCGTTGCTTGGAGAAGTGACTGACCCTGCAATGCAGTACCGCTTTGCATCTCTCAATACCAAACTGGATGACATAGTGGCTAACCTCAATCTTCTGAAATCCAGGATGGATAAAGAAAGTGGGCGGATCACCGAAACAAGAATTGGGTAACTTGAGGATACAGTTCTATCACATGATCAGTTGCTGAAGGGGGTCCGAAGGAGAAAACTGCTTTAAGGGCAAAGTGTCAGGACCTCGAGTCACTCTCCCGTCAAAATAATATATACATAGTGGAAGTGCCGGAGGCGGCAGTGAAGGGGCCCATGGAGCAATTTGTGGAGGGTTTTCTCAAGTCTTTTTGTGTATGATAGTTTTTCAAAACATTGTTCTTGGTGTAACATGCACACTGTGCCCTGGTGTCTGCTCCCAAGCATCATAGCAAGGCTGTTGAATTATCACGGCAGGGATCACATTTTGCATTGGCCAGAGAAAGGGGTTTGCTCCAGTTTGAGGCCAGTACCATCCATGTCTATCCCGACTTCTGGGCTGGGGTCCAGGCGGCAGGCAATCATATGTCCTGGTCAAGTGCTTGCTTTGCTATGGGAGCGGCAGGTGCAGTGTGCCATCCTTTTCCCATCACGGTTCCGAATTTTACATGGAGGTAGGTCGCATTTCTTTGAGACCCCAGGGGATGCTATGTAGGACATCAAAGCGTCTTTCCCCCTCCAGGGCAAAAGTCTTCAACCAATACCTGACTGTGAATGACTGCTTTGTTGGTGATTATTTTAGGGGGATTTGTTCTACAGTCATTATATGCCCCCGGTCTTTACTGACAGGAGGAGCATGGGACATGCATGTTTCACTGTAATGTACACTGCACCCTTGTTTAGTACATTGTTCTAAGGTGTAAGAATGCAAATTAATTCTATTTCGGGCAGCCCTAGTTTGTCGAGTTGGGTTGCTGCTCGCACCGTTTTCCTTAACTGTTCAATATGGGATGGTTATGGGATGACACTGTCCAGTTGGGGTCGACTGTCCGGTTGGGGAGGTGGATTGGGGTGTTACAGTTAAAAGTTTGACAGACAGATTGGAGTGTTGGGATTGAGGGGATGTGGTGAGGATTGTATATATGGCTGGTCCTGATAATAATGCAAGGGGGAAGCCAGTCACCTTTCTTTCGTGGAATGTGAGGGGGTGAATAATCCAATTAAGGCGAGGAAGATTTTGGCCTTTATTGATAGACATCAACCAAAGGTGCTTCTGTTGCAAGAGAGGCATGCTCTGGGGAACGTTCATGAGGCCTTTGCCCTGAGATGGGGTAAACAAAGATATTATACTAACTGTTTCTCTCAGACTAGGGGCGTGCTTACCCTGGTGCATTGTTCCATCCCATTTCAGGCAGTAAGTAGTGTGATTGATCCAATGGGCCGATATGTGATAGTGCGGGGCAAGTTGTATGGCAACGCAATGGGCCTTCTTAATACCTAGGGCCCTCATATTGAGGACCCTGTCTTCTATAATGCTATATTTGAGATAATTGCATGAGCAGTTGATTCCTCCCTTATTTGGGGCAGAGACTTTAATACCATTCTTAATGATACCCTCAACAGATCCTCCACAGCCCCCTGTGCAGGATCTACCACTGCGTTGGCACTTCTTCATATTGTGCACCAGTTGCAATTGGTTGATGTCTGGTGCTGTCTTCATCCAAAGGCTAGAGAATATAGCTATTATTCCACCGTACATGACATGATGTCCAGAATCGATTACTGGCTGCTGTCCACTGTTATGGTACCTAATGTACGAAGCTGCGACCATTCCACGGTGGTGGTGTCTATTGATCTACACTCACAGCAGCAGCAGCCCCGTCCTCTGTGGTGGATGCCCCTAGCCATGTTGTTGGACGCCGGACTGCTGGCCACCTTGCAGAATAAGATTGATGACTTTTTCAGAATCAGTATGGGCTTGGTGTCCCGATGTTACACGGTATAGAAAACATTTAAGGTCTGGATAATGGGTGTATTGATATCGACTTCAGTGGGTGCTCTTGAGTTGATTAGGGTTGAAATAGGGGAGGTTGAGTGACACCTAAGGCAGCTTGAAAACGAATATGGATTGACTAAGGACAGGGCGCTCTTAGGGGTGATTAAAGGGAACCTACTGAAATTCCAAAAGCTTGCTGACAAAGAAATTAGATATATCACAAAGCCTCTGAGGGCCAAAGCATATTGGGAAGCGGAGAGACCCGGTAGGATGTTGGCTCAGGCGGTTAGAGTGGAGCGGGAACTACAGTTCATCACTGGTGTCTGCGGCCCATCTGGGGAGGTGGTTGTAACCGATGATGGGGTCAACAGGGTGTTTAGGGACCATTGTGCTATGTTGTATACTAACACAGATGCATGCACTGCTGATGCCTTAGAGGAATACTTGGGGGATATTGATCTACCACAGATTCCCCTGGAGGGTAGAGTAGCCCTTGACGGTCCAATTACAATGTAGAAAATTGATGAAGCCATAGCTACACTGGCTTCGGGTAAGGCGCCTGGATCAGACGGGCTAATGGTGGAATTGTATTAGGTGTTTAAGCATACGTTGACGCCTCGTCGGTTGCAGGTGTGGGAGGAGTCGTTGGAGGTTGGGGTGTTGCCGTCCTTCGAGAGACCATTTTTTCTTTACTATTAAAGCCCAATAAGCCATGGCAAATGTGGGCTCGTTTAGGCCCTTGTCCTTAATTAATGTTGATGTGAAAATATTTGCTAAAAGCCTCTCCTCCCGGCTGCTTGCATACATCATGCACCTTGTGCTCCCTGACCAGACCGGGTGTATTCCATGGTAGATCTACTGCCTTGAACCTCAGGTGGCTGTTCTGTATCATGTCCCAGATTAATCAGCAGGCCAGGGAGGCAGGTGCTTCCCTGGATGCTGAGAAAGCTTTTGACTCAGTGTAATGGAAGTTCCTCTTCCAGGACCTGAAGCGCTATAGGTTTGGGCAGTACTTGATTAACTGTATGCGCTTGCTCTATTCAGGGTCAGCGGCTAGGGTCCACACTAATCACAATATATCGCAGGAGTTTAAGTGTCCCCATTGCTTTTTGTTCTCACCATCAAACCCCTGGCAGTGCGGATCAGAATGTTACCTGGGCACAGAGGTATTTGCATATCAGCCCCCCGCAAGTCATCTCGTTATACCCAGATGATACTCTTCTGTATGTTAGGGAACCGTAGGCCAACCTGGGCCCCATGATGGAAACTGTGCATGAGTATACAATATATTCGGGGTAGAAAATCAAAAGATCAAAGTTTGAGCTATTCTGGCTTACAAAGGCTACGATGGCTCCATCAAATCTAATGGGGTTCAAAATGGCCCCTGTGCGACTTAAATATCTTGGCATTGTGGTCTCCAGGTCACATAAATCTGTGTATTCTGATAACCACGCAGATATCTGCATTTACTCAGGGCCAAACCTAAGGTATGGGTCTAAGCTCCCCCTCTCATTGTACGGTAGACTGATGTTACTTAAAATGATAGTGTTTCCTAAGGTACCGTATTATTTCTGCAATGTTCCTATATGGGTGGGGAGGGAGTTTTTTACAAGATTACGGTCACTGGCACTGGAATTTATATAGGGAGGTGAGCCGGCTAGGATTAGCTGGGAAAAGCTGGTTGAGCCATGTGCGCAAGGGGGCTGGCTGTGCATGATTTTGAATTGTATTAGCTGACGGCACAGGCACAGTTACTGGTATCATTCCGTTGGGGAGGCAGTGCATGTGGCATTAGAGAGGTGTGGAGTGGCTGCCATGAACTTGCAATCAGTCATACTTAATGAGTGGCACATGAATTTTTGGTCCTTTGATCTTGTGCACACCACAGTGAATGCGTGGGCCAGAATATATTGGAGGCTGGCGTTGATGGTTCCATATAATAAGCAAGTCCCACTTTGAAATTACTCATGTATGCCTACAATATTTGATATGGGAATACGCCGGGTCTGGGGGGTGGAAGAACACCGGACGATCTGAGACATGTTTCCTGGTGGCAGGTTCATGTCAGTTGATGAGTTTTGAACGAAACTGCGCAAAGACTTCTTGAAATTGTGGCACTATTATGGGAGCCCGGCTGCTGTCCGGCGATTGGCCATCCTTCCCTCTAGAACCTGAAACTCATGAATGCATTCGGGCAATTAAAGAAGGGGGTATAATAGATGTATGGTGTCCAGGCTGTAGTGCATGATACAATCAGGGCAGGGGAGAAAGAATAAGGCCCTTCAGAAGTGGGAGCGGGATGTAGGCATGGTGTTTACAGATGTACAATGGACCCGATACTGCCAGTTGAACAAAGAAGTGTCTATGAATGCTGGATACTGGTTGATACAATTTAAGATGCTTAATCAATTGCATTATTCTCCCACTAAACTTGCAAATTATCCTCAGAAGAATCGGGTGTATGACATTTGTGATGTCATCTTTGATGTCATGGTGTTAGTCCTTGCAGTGTACAGTGGTAGCGCGAGTTATGTTTGCATACCTTACCATACCTGGTGAATTTCTGGGGGGTTTCGGTTTAATTGTAAGCATAGTATGGATAGGTTGTTGTTAGTGCAAAGTAGCTGTAATGTTCCTGTAAGAAAAGTTTTTGCACTGAAGTTTTTAGATTGTTCTCAGGGCAACTGAAGCATAACGTTCCTTCACCAATGTGTTTGCACTGAAGTTGGTAGGTTTTTAGTAGGCCACTGTAACCAGGCCCTTCCTTTAGTATCATTTTTTCTGTAAAGGGGATAGGTTTGTAGTACTGCAACTTAACCATAACCTCCCTTTAATAATGTGAATTTCATAGGTTTTTAGTGGGGCATCGTAACCGGAACCTTGCTTTAGCATAGTGTTTTATATAAAGATAATAGCTGTTTGGAACTGCAACAGAACCATAACGTCCCGTTGACAACGGTTTGTCAATCATTCCTTGGCTGCCCTCATGATGAACGTGTGGAAAGGCCAAATTGTCTAGTGTATGTCATTTGCGCTACTCCTTACTTTTCCGAATAGTGTTGGTGTATCGTAGCAATTACAGATGTACATGGTAAGTGTTGATGAGTGTTTGAGTAGTTTCCCTTTTTGTGTTAACATTGCGTGGTGAATCTGTGCCGCACAGTACTACCCGAGATGACTGCAAATGAGAAATATGGATGTTTCCTACGGAGACTGCACCTGGCCGGCGTATGTGCAATCACACTGCAAGTATCCGTAGGACTCCATTAGTGGCCGAATGTCAGCATCTTCTAATGCACTTTGAAATAGTTGTGGGAGCGCACGTGTATCCGTTGCACAGCTATACCATACCCATGTATAGGGCATCCACTGTGTGCTGGTAACACCGCCCCTGTCGCCAGCCCTATGGATTCATACGGTAGGCTACCCCATTTCAAGTACTCCTGCTGACTACGTGGTTGGCTCTGCAAACCTACCAATGTGTGGCTACAGCACGCCTGGCTGCAGCACGCCTGGCTGCAGCACGCCTGGCTGTATGACGCACACTGGTAAACAAGGAACAGCAACCTGCAGTGTAACGTGGGTGTGTTAAATGTTGCATTAATTTGATTGATCTGCTGCTTGCCTTTCCATGACCTGTGAAACAGACACATTGTGTCTGCACTGAGCAGTGTGACAGAAAGTGTCAAGAGGTCGCCTGCAGGTCATACAGTTGAAGAAAACCTGTAACTGCAGGTGGGACAGTTTGTAGTGAGTTTGCAAAATGGCAAAGCTGGTGCGGCTTGATCAGGCACATGCTAGTGCATGTAAAGGCAAGTAAGCAAACAACAGAATGTTCAGAGCGCAAACAATGTTAGTGGTGGTTAGAAATGTACTGTAGCTGCATGGGTCGCACAGAATGATTGCCTTCCTGCTCCACATAATGAAGCTGTGTTTCACGTTGTTGTAAACATTCTTGTATTCCAGAATGTATGCATCTCTGCAAATGCTACTCCTAAGGCTAATAGGGTAGCATGAAGTGTTTGTACTGCATGTGACGACAACTGAAATGAAAGCACAAGGGGCCAGTGGGCAGTCTACCGCCCTTCCAATAATTAAGTAGGGTATTTTCATGTACAGCATTTTCCACATCTGCTGCAGCCACCAAGAGGGGCACTCCTGTAGGGCAGCACAGCTCTAAAACATCCTTGCAGACCATATTCCATGCTACAGACCCTTACCCAGCAAAGGGCATTGTATTGTGCATGTACTGCAACGATCTACTCTACAGAAGGGAGGTACTTGGAAGTGCGTGGGAAGGGTCCGTCCGGGAGCATGACAATGACTGGCGCCTATGTAGGTGAGCGCCACCCAATAATTCCACCTCTCGGCACGTCCCATATTGTATCCATGGAGGTGCTGGCCCTTCCGTACCGGGTCTTTCCTGCCGTTCCTTCTGTGGCATGTGTCAGAACACTATAATAAATGGAAAGGAACTGGGAAAGAAAAAAAGGGAAATAAAGAAAGGACCTTTCAGCGATGAACAATGGAATTGACAATGAACTGATGCAGGGTGTGAGGCGTGGCACTGTGCAAAATACTGTAGTTGAATCGGATAGGAAAGGGGGCGCTGTAGAAAGAAGTTTTTCTATGTGTTGCATAGCGTTTTGAAGAGTTTCAGTGCGCAACACTTACTACAACAATTCTTCCACTACTTTCAAGTAGGGCACCAAGGCAATTTGGATGGGGTCTGCTGAAATCGGGATGGCAGGCACAGTAAGATGAATGTTATAGCTACGGAAAAAACTGTTCATGTTATGAAACGTCATAATCCCATGAGTGAAGTACGCAATTGGCACATGTCATGGAAAGGCACAAATACACTTCTTCACAATGCACCGCACTTTCTCCATTTGCGGACCAAATGAAAAATGACGCAGCCACATCGGTGTCTGCATAGTGCAATAGAAAGTTATGCAGGAGATCCGAAACAGGTGCATGACTGGAGCAAGTGCCTCCTTCATCGCAAACGGCACTGAAACTCGTGTAACATGCTGTGTAATTTTCCCTCCACAAAGAACAACAATAATATTGGCATGATTGCGTGTCACCAGTGTCAAACAGACAAACCAAAATCAGTCACTTCATTGTAGGTACCCCATAGCACTACACATCCACATGATATATTCCAAAATGAGCAGCCACTGCACAGTATTTGCCATTCACTTTAAATCAATGTATTTCAAACTCCCCCAAAACCCACACGCTGTGGCTCGTTAAACACACAGCCGTAACCGTACCCTCGGCATTTCTGTCGACAAATACACTGTGTACCACAGTCTGTGCATAGACACCACACCCAGAGACCTTATTGACCAATCGTGTAGCCTCTACAGGCCTGTTACTATGGCCGGTGTCTGCAAAAGGGGCGTATCTAACACGTGCCACCCTGCAACTATCGCGATATTCACAGACTTTTCGTGTTGTTCGTGCGCGGGAGTGGGTGAATAACTTTCAACCAGGGTAGGGGACTTAGTTAGTTGTGGCGGCTCTTAAAAGAGCCTTTTTTTGTGTGTTTTTTTTTTTTAAAGGTGCTTCCATAGAAGCACCTTTTTTTGCGGTTTTTGTGTTTTGTACATCAGCTCACATTATTACAATAGGGTCTTCAGTGCAGCCTGTACATTGTGAAACAAAATGTCATGTCGATAAAGACATGCCATTTCCTTCGAAAAGTTGTATATATCGAGAAAAAATGTTCTCATTCTCACAGTAGAACTTCCCAGCAGCACTCAAGAAGTCACACATGCATGTTGATGAGACCCCTTCCGACCTCTGGCTGGCGACAGGAATCATTGGAATAGTCCTACACTATTCTCGGGGGTATACATGAGAAAGGCACCTTGGCAGTGGGAAAAATGCACGTTACTGCTTTCATCATCTTCAGTGGACGGTACACACCGGAACAAGGCATGGAACCCAAAAAGAAGGCTCCAAAGTGCACACCCACAACATGTACATTACCGGAATTGGCCATACTACGACATTCTACAAGCACTCCGCCTAAACGGCACGCTTAAACACTGCACCACAAAGCCTCCACTCCCTCCAGACCAAAATTGCCACAAAAGCCTTCTTGGAGGGCATACACAAACAGATCTTCCACAAAGGCATCACCCACGACAAAAACTGTGCATCTTGCCATGTTTGCCAGCCGCTCTACAGAAAGTAATGAAAAAAATGGTTGCCGCTCTTTCCTGTGACACACACCCAGAGTACCTGCTGATTGGACAATCCCCACAGTCCCATTTCCATTGGCCATCAATGTGAGAAGCGCAGAATGTAGCACTGCCATTCCGCAAGTAGCACGAGGGCTGAGGCCCAATGAAGCAGGAGGATTCCTTCTCCCTATTAGTGCCCTTGCCTGTGATGCACGCCCAGAGCACCTGATTGGATAATGGTGACAGTCCCATTTCCATTGGCCAGAATGGTGAGAAGCGCAGAATGTGGCATGTACGCTTCCCTAAGTACCTCGTACCAAGCCCCAGTAAAGCAGGAGCACTCCTTTTTTCCCTGTGCACTATTTCTTGTCCATCACTACCGCATTGGGGACTGTTAAGTAGTTACACACGCATCCACCAATGTAATTCAAGACCTTAGCATCGTACACTGTCACTTCGGTACAACACTTCATATGTACCGTTGCACATTAAGCCTCCAAGTGGCGTTTCATTGTAAAGCACGTTCAGTAGAAAGTTCAGTAAAATAATTCAAAATTTGTTCATCTACGTTCATCCACGTGAGCACCCAACACCACGAACTGGAGGTATGAATATTATTTCTGCTAAATGTGTAGAACTCTGTTAAAAGTACCTGTGCGCATGGTATGTGCCACTGAGCGTCCATTACGATCGTAAAAATGTTACTATGTATTTCTCCCATCCACTGCCATGAAGTCACACATCAATTGCATATGCTTGCAATGTTTCCATTTACCCATACCACCCATTGTGATATCGCAACAGGAACTCTCTTCTTTCCTTTCGACAATTGTAGACTTTTTTTTCAACACTACCCATGTCTTTCAGAAATTGTGAAAATGTGGCTTCAAAATCAGCACTGATGAATAGTAGCAACGTAAAGCAAGGTCAGAGAACCTCACTGTCTCCACAGCTGTGGTTATCTGTACACTGCACTATTGCAATAGCCTCGGTTGAAATTTGCCTCCTTCCACTCTATATCCTCTGCAACTCATCCAAGAAAGGACTGTGCAGCTTGTCCTTGGCATCAAGGCCAGGGATGGTATCTCTCTGGGACTGAAATGTCTGCACTGGCTCTCAGTACCTGCGAGCAGTAAGGTGAAAACCCTCTTTATAATGTACAAGGCCTTCTGGGCCGTAGGGCTTCAATACCTGCAACTGTCACTGCATAAATATGTGCGTGCTTGAGCTCTTGCCTCATCCGCCTCCACCTCCCTCTGGGTCACTCGCTTCTACAAGCAACCACTTGGTGGTAAATCTCTTTCTTTGGCTGGGGCCTTCCTCTGCAATAGCTTCCCTGCCTCCCTGAAACTTGAGGAGAACCATCGCCGGTTCCTGAAGCAACCCCTCACTTGGGGACTGTTTGCTATATCCCTAACAGTTCCACCACCTCCAGATGTCTGCACCTATCCTGGCACTTGCCACCATCGGGCCGTATTTTCACTTCTTGTCATTTTTCCTTCTTCCCATGTAGTGCACTTTCGCCTCCCCCTTCCCATGCACTTGGGCGATCTTAGTGCCAACTGGCCTTGTCGGTTCTTTGTCTCTGTCTCCCCCCTGTGCCCTGTCTCTTACCTCGTTGCACCTTGCACAGCTAGTGTGTAGGTGCAGTGTAAGTGGCATATGATACAATTTGACATCCTATCATATCATACCCACATTGCATTCATAACAACAGGATTCCTGCCCTTACCTTGCACACTTCCACCATAGGCCTCTGCACATCTGTGTACAAAGGGACCTTCTACTACACTTTCTGCTTACACACCACAACCATAAACCTTATTGACCAATGCCTTAGTCTCCATAGTCCCTTTTCCATGGCTCCCATCCTGCAAATAGCTGCATGTGCCTGATGTAATTCTGAAACTACTGCAGATTCCGCTGAGTTTTTGTGCTATGGGGAGGGGGGTAGTACTGTGAAATGTATGGATTAGAAAATGACCTTGGCAGTGGGAAAAATCTACATCACTGCGGTTAGGTGGCAGAGCAAATGTGAGCACGACATGTACCGCAAATGTAGGCCTCCATAATGCATGACGACTACATCAACAATACGGACAGAGGCCACACATGTACAAAGGAGAACCATGGCACCGAAACCCCACTCATAGACTGTGCCCCAAAAAGCCTCCCCTCCTTCCAACTGAAAGTTAGCAGCAAAGCCTCTTTCCCCGGCGTACCTCTTCAGATCTTGCACAAAGTTATCACCCACGATGAGCACTCTGCGTCTCTCCATCTCTACCAACCTCACTGCATCGACTTTTGGGGAATGATATCACCACCCCTTCCCGTCAACGACACCTGATTGGGTAAATCACACAGTTCCATTTCCATGCCCACCATCCTTAAAAGGCCAGGATGTGACACATGCGTGTGTCCACCTACAGCGAGTGCTGCGCCCTAGTAAAGCAGGTACACTCCTTTTTCCCTTTCCACTCCAGCCATGCATGCAAGGCGCAAGGCCATCCCCACAGAAAGCACACCATAGTACACGCTATGGTTACATGCTCATGTCAAGTGCACTGTGCTCCCCATCTGCAATTGAGCCTGCCAGCTTTCACCCTGGGCACATATTTGCATGCATGGCTGCATAACGTTGCATTGGGTGTGCTGAATGGTATGTAGGAGACTGTGTACATAAACCATAGTTTACATGTGTGCTGCTCAGCACGGTCTTTCATTCTGCAATATCTTAAAGCACTCCAAAAGCAAGGGGCTTATAAAGGGCAACCATATCAAATGCACATATTGGCATGTGGCGCCCTATTGTTTAACAGGGGCAATGATGTACACAGTATGCTAATGTATGCATACCAGCTCACTTCTGCTCATCTACCAAGTCTACAATGTCCTCCACAACCATTGTGTGAAAGTCACCTACGTCAAATGCATGCAGACACCATCCTACGCACTATGTTTAAATACGCATGCCCTGTGTACTGCACTCCCCATCTGCAATTAAGCCTGCCAGCTTTCACCCTGGCCACATATTTGCATGCATGGCAGCATAACGTTCCGTTGGGTGTGCTAAACGGTATGTAGGAGGCCGTGTACATTAAGCATTGTTTACATGTGTTCTGCTGAGCACGTCCTTTCATGCTGCAAATTCTTAAAGCACTCCCTAAAGCAAGGGGCTTATAAAGGGCAACCATATCAAATGCACATAGTGGCATGTGGTGCCCTATTATGCAACAGGGGCAATGATGTACACCATATCCTAATTTACACATAGCGGCTCTCTTCTGCTGCTCTACCAAGTGTACAATGTCCTCCACAACCATTGTGTAAAACTCACCAACTGCAAATGCATGCAGAGTGACAACTGCATGGCTGCATTATGTTGTGGTGGTTGTTATGAAGGCCTAGGCAGTTGGGTGCAGATGTGGTGAACGGTATGTAGGAGGCTGTGTACATTGGCCATATTTTACGTGTGCTGTTGGGTGCAGGTATGATGAACGATATGTAGGAGGCTGTTTACACTGGCCATATTTTACATGTGTGCTGTTGAGCACGTCCTTTGATGCTGTAATATCTTACAGCACTTCCTAAAGCAACGGTCTTAAAAGGGCCTAACCATAGCAAACGCAAATGATGACATGTGGCTCCCTACTGTACAATAGGGGCAATGATGTGCACAGTATGCTACTGTATGCAGAGCAGCACACTTCTGCTGCTCTACCAAGTCTACAATGCCCTCCACAACCATTGCATAAAAGTCACCAACCTGACATGCATGCAGACTGACAAGTGCATGACTGCATTATATGTGGTGGCTCTGATGAAGGCCTAGCCAGTTGGGTGCATGGCCTATGGCCTACGGCCTTCGACCATGCACCCAATAGTCTAGGCCTTGCCCGCACCCACCACAACATAATAAAGCCATGCAGGCGAACATGTAGGCATGTGCCACAATTGAGAAAGGCAACATAGGCACCAGCCCTTATACCCAACTTGTGCACCCTAAACCACGATTGCAAGCACACATGTTCCACTTACCGAAATGCACAAACATACCACAGTGTTTGGCACCGCTATCCACTTCCATTCAGAAACCATTGTGATAATGGCAACCAAAAAACACAATCTTCACAATATTGGTCTTGCTTTCCACACTCTACTATGTGCGTACAGCAATACTGCATAGTGCACTGTAACACTTACTAATCTGCACAATGCACACTACGCAAGCACATTTAAGAACCAGTTGCACCGTAACTTCTTCATATGTCCATTAGTGCACCCAGTAGCCACACTACAGGACTACTCACTTCGAATTGGTATAGTATGCACGGATACCGCTGGCACACCACCGTCGTCTTCTAATGCGATATATCACTTAAAGCACTTCTCATTCCCCCACCCTTTCCGTCCCTTCTTCCCACCACCAGATGCCATGAACTATGTTTTTCAGACCCTTTCACCGCTGCATTTTCCTCCGACACAACATGCCACCGTTATGGACAACTTTTAACACACATCACTTCACCGAACACTGCGTTGCAATCTAAGTTTTCACAGCGTGGTAAACAGGGAAATGGGACGCCGGAACGGAGCTAGATATGACTAATTTTCGTGGGCACACTGCTACTTACAAGAGGCCCAGCCATGCACACAATGGCTTACAGCGTTGGCACACACACCACAACACTATCCTCCGATACACCCTGCTGCATTTCCCAAAAACTTTGACACACAGCATGCTTCCCTCCAGCCAGCCACTGGCCACGTCCAATGTTCGCAAACATCACCGCGTACCGCAGGCCAATGACACTTCGGTCCCCGGAGCGACCAGGGAGTTGAGTCCGCGGAGCGGACCCAGATATCACAAATTTATCAGGACGTAGATTTCAGTTCCTTGCAATAAAAGTACTTGTTGAATTCCCACCAAACGCACAACAGCAAGCTTTCTGACCCAAGCCCACGCTCCTGCCGCAAATTTGGTGAAAATCCGTCGAGCCCTTCGGCCTGTAGCCGTACGCAAAGTTTTTCCCCATTCAGTCTATGGAAAAAATAAATGTTTTGGACCCCTCCTATAAGTCCGCCCCCTGCACGAAACCTCACCGTACTTGGCGAAAAAATTCAGAGCCGGCCATATACTTTTTTTTTGCAAAATTTGGTGAGGATTCCTCCAGGGGGAGCAAAGTTATAAGACGCCGAAAAAGTGGTCTTCCTATGAGTTTAGAAACGTAACCATAACTGCACGGCCGCTACCACGGTCTGTGTAATATGTGATTATGTTTTTACAGTACCCCAAACCTGCTAAAGAATCGTATTAGTATTTAGGGTTTAATGGCTCGCAGTCTAAATCAATAGGCCCAGGGCTTTAAGTGGGCCGGGGCCTACGGGGCTGGGCCCCGGCAGTCTCCATAAAGTGGGACTGAGCCGGGGCCCTGCCGGGGCCCCCGTCCCACCGCACGCAACATTGGCGGGATGCATTATCCCGTCGCGGCAGCAGCCGCGATGGGAGATGCGCCTGCCATGAAGTCAGGCGATCTGACAGAAGTGGCAGCCAACCACAGCGATGCTGTGCCTGGCTGCCACTTCTGTAAGTCATAGTAACTGCCTCTGGTGACCTCTCGCGCGAGGGGTCACCACAGACAGTTACTGTCCCTTTGTTTCCCCAGGTCGCCGAGGCGTCTTTAACCCTCGGCAAACCTGGGGATTCCTTGACATTTTTCGAGGTTTATGAAAGATGGCTTGAAAAGTACACAATTCAAGCCATCTTTTATAAAGCTTTGCCGACGGACAATTTTGTCCGTAGTCAAAGCTTTATAAAAGATGGCTTGAATTGTGTACTTTCAAAGCCATCTTTTATAAAACCGAAATGTTTAAAAAAAAAAATGGCCTGAAAAGTAGGCAAACCGTAAGGTATGCACACACACATATATATGCATGTTATATATCTATGCGCGTACCTTACTATGGTTTGTGTACTTTGCAAGCCATCTTTTCTAAACATAGAAATACATATTTCTATGTTTAGAAAAGATGGCTTGCAAAGTACACAATCCATAGTAAGGTACGCACATAGATATATAACATGCATATATATGTGTGTGCATACCTTACGATTTGCATACGTTTTAAGCCACACCCCCAAATGAGGGCCCCCCCTCGATTTCTTACCCCACTTAAACCCCTGAATAGGCCTGATTGCACCAAGGGTCTATAATGTGAAGGGGTTGGTGGGTGTGAGAAAAAATGTCAGACTGCAGAAGAAGCAATTCAGCGAGCATGGAATTCAGGCTTTCACTGAAAAATGAAGTCTGCGTTCCTGCTGACCTGATACAGATGGGTTGATTCACAAAGCTTTTTTACAGATTTAAGCGCGATATACACTTGGAAAGGTTTGCATGTTTAAGTTGCACTCACTCCACAAAGCAAGTCATACATGACTCACTGATCAAGTGATGCCTGCAGAGCATGGGAGTTGATTGGTTTGTAAATGATCTGCGGCTACGCTAATGTTGGGACTGCCGAGACTCGGGGCTAGCTACCCATTTAGTAGTAGCCCCTGAGCTTCTATTCGGGGCTACAACCAAAAGACCCGGGCTATAGCCCCCTCCATGCCCCCCCTAGCGACACCTCTGATGCAGGGCCTGCACATGTTTATGAGCAAGCAGCTTAAACCCTTAGCTTCTAATTCATGCACGATTTACAAACAAATCTACGTAAGAGGGCATTTAGACGGATGTGATAGGGAAAATGGATGGGAGGAAAATACTGTTTGTGAAAATCCACAATTCGTAAATAACCTGAATAATGGTAAAGATTTGCACATGAATTTCCCACAACTATCTGCATAACTAATTTACAGCTAAGTGTACACAATGTATGTACCCGAATAGTGTGTGAAAAGCACAAAAGGCTGTGAATTTGGCACTTCCTGTATGTGTACAGGAAGTGACAACAAAGAAGTGTAACGTATTGTAATTCAAGCATATGTTTCCCATGTTTTTTGTGCAAACCATATCTCTTTTACTTTCCGGCCACACTTAGGTGTAATTTATGGATCACATAAATTACTTGCGTAAAAGCCAATCTTCGTGAGTTGGCTAAACTGGTCTTTCAAATAGCTCTTTGACGATCTGATGACATTGCTTCTAATGGCCACCTGACATGAAATGATCTGCGAGATCTGGCATGGCAAGAAAGGATGGATTTTTTTTACTGCACATTCAGAGTTGACAGTGATAGCTGACCAATTTACATATAGAATTTGAATAATTCACAATCTTTTTACACTTTTTCTTACCGCAACCAGTCTCTCTGTTGATTTTTTTAAAGATTTGAGACATCCCAAAAAATATCTGCCATGCCGTTGTAAAGTGATAACATTTAAAACTGTGGATTTGTCCAATGGTCATATGTCGACACAATTGATAGCAGCAGGTGTGACATGGTCCCCCAGACATTTCCAGGTCCTGAATTAGCACTTAAAACCTTTGAGGCTACAATGAAAAATACTGTCTTCCCAGAAGGAGCCTTCTTTGTGTTGTGCCAGTTGGCCCCAACAACGGGTGCAGCAGCTGGATTATGGACATTGCCAACTTCCATAGAATGGAATTCTGTCAGGGCACATATCAGAAAGGATCAAAAATAGAGATGTGTTAACCTACCTATAACTGAGAGATACCATTATAGACAGCTCCGGAATGCACTGCAACAACACCTACCAGCCCAATCCAATATGCCAGAATGCACCCCGTGGAAAGAAACATAGTTGTAGAGCACATTAAAGGAATGGTTTTCCCAAAAAATGTTATTACAAAAAAAGATGGCCAATAATAAAAAAAAATCGATTGGCACTTTTTTTTAAATCCCTATGTAAAATTATGAGAAAATGAAGCTCAAAATTTTTAAAAGGAAGCACATGGGGGCATCCATTTTGTGAAATGGATGCCCGCATGTGCTTGCTTTTGTGGCACTAATGAAGGAAAAGCCAGCCAGCTGTAGTAAACAAAAGCTACCACTGGGTGGCTTTTCTTTCATTGGTGCCGGGACTCAGAGGACTCGGAGGAGCCTGAGAAACTTGGAAAGAAAAACCGCAGCGTTTTCAAACACAACCGCGTTGTGTTTGAGCCCGAAAGCCCCAAATGGGAAAGCAGCTTTAGGCAGAAACCCTGCAGCGTTTAGCATTTCAGAAAACAACCGCGTTGTGTTTCTGCCTAAAGCTGCTTTCCCATTTGGGGCTTACGGGCTCCCCGTGGGGGGCCCGAAAGCCCCAAAAAGCCCCAAATGGGAAAGCAGCTTTAGGCAGAAACACAACACAGTTGTTTTCTGAAATGCTAAATGCTGCAGGGTTTCTGCCTAAAGCTGCTTTACCATTTGGGGCTTTCGGGCTACCCGTGGGGAGCCCAAAAGCCCCAAATGGGAAAGCAGCTTTAGGCAGAAACTCAACGCGGTTGTTTTTTTAAATGCTAAATGCTGCACTGTTTCTGCCTAAAGCTGCTTTCCCATTTGGGGCTTTCAGGCTCCCTGTAGGGAGCCCGAGAGCCCCAAATGGGAAAACAGCTTTAGGCAGAAACACTGCAGCATGGAAACACAACCGCATTGTGTTTCTGCTGCCTTGGCTTTCACTTTGGGTCTCCGGGAGCACCGGAGACCCAAAGTGATAGCCACGGCAGCAGAAACATAATGCGGTTGTGTTTCAAAAACGCTGCGGTTTTTCTTTCCAAGTTTCTCAGGCTCCTCCAAGCTGGAGGAGCCTGAGAAACTTGGAAATAAAAACTGCAGCGTTTTCAAACACAATAATGTTGTATTTATGTGTGCGGTAGCTTCAAAAGCTACTGCAAACATAAATACAATGTTTTTAAATCTGCGGTTTTATTTCTAAGTTTTCCGGGCTCCTCCAGCCCAGAAAACTTAGAAAAAGAACCGCAGCTAGTGTTTAGTTTTATTAAAAAAATAGCACTTACCGAGATGCAGCTGCAGCTTTTCTACCTGTAGTCTCCGGTCTCCGTCCTCCGAGTCCCGGCACCAATGAAGGAAAAGCCACCTAGTGGTAGCTTTGTTTACTACAGCTGGCTGGCTTTTCCTTCATTAGTGCCGCAAAAGCCAAAGCAAGCACAGCGGCGGGCATCCATTTCACAAAATGGATGCCCCCATGTGCTTCCCTTTGAGCTTCATTTTCTCAAAATTTTACATAGGGACTTAAAAAAAAAAAAGAGTGGCAATCGATTTTTTTTATTATTGGCCATCTTTTTTTGCAATAACATTTTTTGGGCAAACCATTCCTTTAACTCTAAGGTCACCACGGTTATGTATAGTGCTATCACCTCCTTTGCTACTCCTGAGCTAGCAAGCTTGAAAACCAAGTGGGAGATAGAGGTGGGAGACATCATGCCGGAAGACTGGATCATGATACTAATGTATCCACGTGAGACGGCCATCTCAGTCAGACTGCGACTGGTTCAAATGAAAATACTGCATAGAATTTACTACCCGAGAGTAGCCCTTTATCGCTGGGGCAAGGTCACAGAACCCAGCTGCCTGCGATGCCGGAACGAAGAGGGAACGTTTTTCCACATATTGTGGGGTTGCCCACATATACAACACTTTTGGCAGCAGTGCTGCGATATATTGTCGAGAGCTCTGGGCCAGTCGATCCCCAGAGATCCCAAAATGCTATTGCTGGGGGTGGAGGGTGATGCCGAAATGGCACGATATGAAAAACTGTTTTTTTCAACCACCACAGCGGTGATCAAATGGAACATTGCTAGATTAAGATTATGGGGCTCCCCAGTGTTGCCAGAAGTTGAACAATGGGTTGGGGACGTTCAGATTTGCATGGCCATGGAACAAAGAGTGTATAGGGCACGAGGATGCCCGGAAAAGGCCGGGAAGATCTGGCAGAGGTGGGAGGATACTATATGAGCTCATGGTTATGGTTACAATAAAAGATATGCAATGGGAAAGATGCTGTCGAAACAGGATTGGCAAAGCTCCATGTACTGTGAACCACTAGAATCCGATGTCTTATGTTTCTTGTTGTGATTTGACTCCAACAGGAGTCTGTTGTTGTATGTCTGAACGAAAACTAATAAAATGTGTTATAAAAAAAAAATAGAGATACGGCCAAGCAATACCATTTGACTTCGTCGGATGACAGATAATCTCCTGGATGCGCCTACGAGTCATACAGTAGCCAAAGCATGACATTTCTGAAGGTTGGTCGAAAGACCTCTGTTAGGCATTGACCAGTTATCAATGCGCATGAACACCCTAACATATTTTTCCATGTCCAAAGGGATGCACAACATGTTATACTTCATTCACCTCTACGGGCAATAAAGCAGTCTCTGGGTTTACTAATCATGTTGGCATTAGAGTGGCATGAAGTAGTCAGAGGAAGACATTGTAATTTGTGTCAAATACATGAAAGTCTTCGTCCACCTGAATAAAATTCAAACATGAAACATTAAATTGACACAGATTGCACAGATGGAGCCTTCATCAGTCATGCAAGGAAAATCATGACAAAGGATCACCTGCTCTTGCTGCATTTCCGGTAAAGTTGCCGCATTGGTTCTCATGCCCAACACAAGGAATGTCTCCGACAGCTGTGCAGCCAGTGGCTGACTGGTCAGGGCTGCAGTCTGGACAATGGAATCCATTTGGGGTCTGGAGAATAGGAAGAGCTAAAAGATATCAATGGAAACAAAAGGCAAGTAAGAGCATGTTTACAATATATCTGAAAATTCCAAAATAAGACACTTTAGAACGGCCTTTCCTCCAAAACTGTTTAGTGATACACATGTTTTGTAATGTTAATTTGCTTCTTATGCTAATATTAGTCACAGGTTCTGCATAATATATTTAATTCTGTAAAAAATAGAGGTGGTAATTTTCTAGGCTCTAGAGTGTAAAAGTAAGGTGTAAAAGCATTCATGCCTTATTTTGACACTCCTGGGACCTTTTCCACAATCTGGAGGCAGCGAAAGAGCACGAAACAGAATGTACTTTACTGCGCCTTTAATAGTGTGATTGAGGATTCGATTGGTTCTTACATCGACTAGCAAAGGCACAGTCTGAGGGGAAAATAGTGACTAGTGTTCATGTTAGACTGTGTGTTATATGAACCAGGAGGAGGATGGTGGAGTGTTTTACTTGAATTTTTCCCCAATCTCCCCAGAGTCCTGCACATGCTATTTTGCTGCTATGTTGCTGCGTTGGTTGATTGAGCCTAGTAGATGCTGCAGGTTGAAGGGTGAGTAACTTAACACATGCAAGGGTCACTCATCTTTCTTTCTCCAATAGGCGGTAATGCCATGGCATTTTGAGTAGGGGCTCTAAGGGAGCACAAAACTTGAAATGTGCCAACGCAGTCAGACAAAAAGACAAAAAGCCTGAGCCGTGTCAAAGTTGGTAACAGGTTTCTTCCCGTTCTTATGGCGGCAGTGACTTGAGCAGGAGCACCCACATGTGTAACTCCTCTACTTTGGCTGAATGCACTACAGGGAGGAAAGAACAAGCTACAGCTATATATCGGTATATACAAATGCAAAAAATACCACAAAATGCATTGCTTTTTCACCTCTCAGAAAAAAGAAATACTTGGTAGACCATAAACAAAATACACAGTGTACTACATTGTTACGTATTAAAATGTTATGCTAAATTTTAATAGTTTTCTTTTGAGTTTGGAAGACAAACAGGTGCACCTAAAAGGTAACCAGGCACTGACATTAGGCATGCACATATCACCCTCATTTTGGTTTTCAATGAATGACAAGTATATCCCTGCTATCCTCCCTTTTCCCCTTCAAGAGAAAGCTCATGATGATATTCTACCTGAGCAGGGATAAAAGAATGGTAACTATATACAGAGGTTGAAGTAGGCACCCAAAAAGAGACACACAGCACATTTCTTCTGATTAGGGACATCAGATCGTGCTGATGAAAGAGAAAATGCTCCATTGCACACAACTGTTTTCTCCCAACTCTAGGCTGAGTTAGACAATAAGAAATGGCCTTCGCATGAGAAGAAGTTTGGCCCGAGCTGCAACATCCAATGCTGATTGGATGACAGCAGTGCAAGGCAGAAACCACCTGCCAACATCCTGCATCCTTAGTCTAATGCACAAACACCCCCTAAGCGATTATTTAGTCCACCAATCACCAGGAAATATAAATAGTGATGGTGTGGTCCTATTTGCAGGAGTCAAAGCATTTCCGTATGTTAGAATCCATGAACATGAAAATCAACATCAACTGTATTGACTTCCCCACACACCAGTAGCCCGGCGATATTCCCTACCTTGTATATCCCCTGAGTTACATGAGTCGGAGTCACAGCACGCTCTCGTAATCCACAATGACATGAGTGTGCCCCTGAAGACTACTTCTTTACCACAGGCTGCCTGTTTGGACGGATCAAGACAACCCTTGAAGGCCAGTTGGTTGACATAGGGCCCTGTTGGAAAACACAGATTCTTAAAACGAAATCCCAGCATCTGGAACACAAGGAATTTCACTCAAATAGACATAACAGATACAATACTTCCTTCTGATAGCCTTTTCAGCCTGAAGTTAGATGCTCTTACTCTTTAGTACAACATTTTCCAGAAGCCAAAAACGTTGTCATGTGCAGCTCAGTCGGACAATACAGCAACAAGGTTCTTTTCTTATACCTTTATTGATTAATACTCAGTTGCACAAGTAAACAGAATACCACACAGCTCCTTCAGTATAAGTAGGCAGAGTAGTTTACAAAGTAAGCCACAATAAATGCAATCCCCACTTTCCCCCTGTTATAGATCACTAGCATACATGCACAATGTTGTAACTTGCATCCTCGATATGCTAAAAATGCAGCTATTAGGCTAGTTATTCCTATTCAGACAGTGGATCTTATCATCAATCAGGTGCAACTTATTCTTGGACCAAATATTCATAAGTCGACTAGTCATTGGGAACATAGAAATCATCAGTTCCTCCAAGTTATTATTCCATGCAAACCCTTTCAGACAATGTTCTAGAGCAGGAGCTCTTTGGTGTGCCCATCGCAGAAGGATACATCTTTTAGCTGAGAGGAATTCAAGATGTAATAGCTTTCATGGGGTAGCGTCGGGGCTATCATATAACTCAAATAAACAGGCAGTCGACAGTGGCAGTAAACAACATCAAAAAAACTTCCCAAAGGTATTACACACCTCCTGCCAGAACTTTGCTTAGGCTGGGCAGGACCACAACATGTGTATGTATGTTGCCTCTTCAGATTGCACCTGGGGCATACTCCTTCACAATCTTGATTGAAACGCTGCATTCTGGAGGGGTATAGTTCCATCTGTTCAGTATTTTGAATTGTATAACTCAGAAGCGAGAGTTTAGGGATACCGGCCATGATAAGTAACATATTCAACACCAGACATTGGGCCTCATAAGGAGTGTGGCGGCCACAGCATGAACGGTGCCGGTAAGGGACTGGCACCGTTCTTTCCGGGCCTCCACATTACGAGGTCTGCAGCGTTGCCTGCTCTGGATTCCTGGCCAGACCAGACGTGCAGAGCGGGACCCGCTAGCAGTCCAGGATGCTAACAACGGGCCTGTCATTAATGGGCCCGTTGATAGTATCCTCCCCAATCCCATTGAGCCCTATCGGAGCTCAAATGGGAATGGGGACGTACCGGGTCCGGGTCCCGCAAAAGGGAATTACCGGGCCCTCCAAGGTCGGACTGGCCCAGTAAGTCCCCTTTTGCGGAACCCGGACCCGAGTTTGGGGGTAGCCATGCCGCTAAAAATGGCATGGCTACCTCCAAACTCATGGGGTGGTAATGCTGATATCCTATCAGCCATGCGTACGCTCTCCCCCAATAATCTAATCAACATCCACATCCTATACAGACCTCCCGGACTCCCAGCTGACTTCCAAGAGCACCTCTCCCATCGACTCAGAAACAACATTAAAAAGTCCTCCAAAATCCTTCTATTAGGAGACTTAAATTTAGAATACAATGATCCTAAGGATAAATCCGCCGCAACCCTAGCTAAAGAACTCGCAGACTTAGGTTTCTCCCAAAGGGTCCTCACCCCTACTCACTCCAAAGGCTGCACCCTTGACTGGGTCATGGATCACAACTGTGCATCCAACATTACCTCCTGTGCATCCAACATTACCTCAAACACCGCCCTTCCTTGGACAGACCACACATGCATCGAATTCCTGATCCCCACCAACCCTAAACCTAAGACTCTCACCCACGCACCACCTGCCACAATAAGAAGTTCTAAAAAACTCAACGCAGACAACTTGCGTCCCCACCTTAAAAGCCCCTGCCTAGCACCACCTTTCTGTCAGGACCTAAATATACTATCAGCTATCTTCAATGATACTCTCACCAATGCCATAAACTCTATGGCCCCACTTGAAAGCGAGAAGGAAAAAAAATCATTTCATTGCAACTCTTGGTTCTCGGAAGAACTCCAAACCCTCTGAGCTCAAAAGCACCAGTCGCTTAAAAACTGGCAAATATATCCGAGTGATCTAAATAAGAGCCTCTTCAAACAAATAGCCCTGCAATATAAAAAAGCAATTTTAGCAGCAAAATCCAACTCCTTCAATGTTAGGATCTCAAAGGCCAACTCCCAAGCTAAAGAACTATTCGCAATCTTTAATGAATTAGTCACTCCTCCGGCTACCGCTGACGAGATAACTAAAGACAAAGCCTGGTGTGCCAGCATTCAGTCCGCCATGCTCAACAAAATAAAACTCCTCCAGAACAAAATCCAAAACCACTGCAAAGCCCTCCCAAACCAAAAAACCAACTGCCCTACACAAGACAAGTGTAGTAATCTCAATCACGCACAATTCTCCTTCAGAAACGTCACTGAACCTGAGGTCCTTATCTCATCAAAAACCTCAAACCATCCCTCTGCAAAGCAGACATTTGCCCTCCCAAAATCATCAAGGAATGCGCCAATGACCTAGCACTCCTGATTACTGCCTTCATTACCGCATCTTTCCAAACAGGAACTGTCCCAAACAATCTCAAGGAAGCCTGGGTGTGGCTACTTCTAAAAAAGGCCACACTTGACCCAGCGCAACCCAACAACTACAGACCGATAACAACCGTCCCGTTTCTCCTAAAAATCCTGGTCAAAGCAGCTCACATCCAGATCCAATCATCCATAGAAGCTAACTCCATACTAGGCAAAAGACAATCTGGCTTCCGTGTCGGGCACGGAACAGAATCCGCCTTATTAGACCTAAAAAATCAAATCTCACAGATCATGGACAAAGACAAACCTGCCTTGCTCCTCCCCCTCGATCTATCAGCTGCTTTTGACCTGGTAGATCACCAAACACTCACCACCCACCTCACCCATGCAGCCCATTTCTCTAATGAAGCAGCATCCTGGATCACTTCCTTCCTTGAGGGAAGAGCCATGAAGGTCTACTCTGACACAGCTAACGCAGATCCTACCACTATAAACTGGGGTGTCCCCCAAGGATCTTGTACAGCCCCCACCCTCTATAACCTCTTCACAAAACCCCTCTTCGACCTACTTGACTTCATGGGTGTTGCATATACAAACTATGTAGACGACACTCAAGTACTTTTACCCCTATCTGGACTCTATCACCAAGACAACACGGCCCTTCACAACATCTATGCCACTATCCAAGCTTGGATGGCAATCAATGGCCTCTGTCTTAATGGGGAGAAGACTGAAATTCTCATCCTGGGCCAGACAAACACACTATCGAAACTAAGCCCCCAATATAACAACTTCAACATAGACAACTCAACCATCTTCGTATCAACCTCTGTCAAGACTCTAGGTGTTCACATTGATGCAAATCTATCGATGAACAAACAAGTCAGCGCCCTAGCCTCTGCATCAGCGTTCAGCACCAAACTCATCAATGCCATTAAAGACTACTTATCCACCCCCAACCGCTTGGCCATAGCTAAAGCAACTATAGGAGCCAAACTCGATTATTGCAACGCCCTTCTAGCTGGCACCTCCGCCAAAAACATTCACAGACTGCAAACCACACAAAACAATGCCCTCAGAGCCGCCATGAGCATCCCTAGGAGAGACCATATATCCCACGCCAGATGTGAAGCACGGTGGCTCCAGGTCAAAGACTGTATTACTCTGAAAATCCTCACCATCACTCAAAGGTGCATCAACAAAACCGCTCCAGCATACCTACCTGAAGCAATATCAAGGACCACATCCACTCGCCCCACCAGAGCTCAGTACACCAACCAGCTACACATACCACGCATAAAGAGAGCCACAGCGGGAGGTCTAGGCTTCTCCTATATTGCACCGAAACTCTGGAACTCACTCCCTGCCACCCTTAGAGCTGAAACTTCCATCTCTGTCTTCCGCAACAACTTTAAGGCCACTCTTCTCAACTAGCAAGTGGAGGACTGCCTCCTCCACTTCTGCCATGTATATTGTAATATAACACAAATGTAATATAACTATATTGTAACCTGTATATATACTGCTAATGACTATGTAACTATATTGCTACCTGTATATATATATTGCTAATGACCATGTAACTAAGTAACTAAGCTTTGTACTGTAACAAGTGCCACGATGTCCTCGGGCTGTTGTGCGCTATATAAATACGAATAAAACAATAAAACAAAACAAAACTCGTAATGAGGCCCATCGTCTGTTATTTCCATTCCTAAATCTGTGGCCCATCTCATGCAAACTCTGGCGGTGCCTATAGGACCTTCTGACATTATCAGTTTATGCAGAAAGTAATATGTGGGGACGCACTATGGATATTGTATGATTCAACAAAGTTATAGCAAATGATTAAAGTTTAGAAATGTTTTTTTCAGGTGTTCCAGGTCAGTATCCCTGGATATATGGACAAAGCGATACTTTGAAATAAACTCAAAAGAAAGGTCCTGGAACTAAATGTGTATTTGCCTTACTTGTCTTTATAGTGGACACGTTGATATTTTTTAACAACATAGATCTACCACAAGAGGAATCTGAATGTCTAGAAATAGTGCCATAAAGTACCTTAATACCTCTCATTCAGAATTCTGTTCTAGATATATTTCAAAAACAAGTTCTGAATGGCTTTAAGAAAATGTCCTTTGAGAAAAGAGAATGAAGACATTTTTTCGAATCGTGAACAACAAGCACTCACCGGGCTCTGGAACAACCCTGATATTATTCTAAAACCAGCAGATAACATTTATCCTATTATGCCTGTCATATACATATTACCTAAGATTCACAAGAACTTAGAAAATCCACCAGGACGTCCCATCATAACAGCCAACAAAAGTCTTCTGGAGTCAGTGGCTCAGTACATTGATAAAATCATACAACATTTGGTTAAAACTACAAGAGCATATATTAATATTAAAGATAGTAGCGATTTCTTATTGTAGATTCAGTCAATACATTTTGATGTAGACAAATATATTCTATTTACCATGGATGCCGCCAGCCTATACACTACCATCACCCATCAAGCAGGTATTGAGGAGATGGAATGGCTGTTATTGTCAACGGACCAATGCAGAACTGAAAAGGTTTTCATTTTGAGTTAATTAAAGATCCTCTTGAACAACAATTTGTTCTTGTTTGATCACAGATATTTTGTCCAAATTGTAGGGACATCAATTGGAACCGTGATGGCTCCCAGCTATGTGAATACTTACATGGCATATCTGCAAGAAGAACATGACCTCAACTGTGAATGATGGATCACACATCTCAAATGTTTTCACAGCTACATAGATGACCTCTTTGGAAAATGGACAATAACAGCAGAACATCTTTTGTGCTTTATTGAATACATTAACAACATAACACCAAGGGACGGACAGCTTAGGGCCATCCTGCGAACATACTGGGAGTCAGTGGGGCTGGTCACTTTGGGTGACATTTGGCAGGATGGGGCCTTGGCGGAGTTCGCAGATCTAGAGGCGGGGGCGGGGCTGCATGCGGGGCAATACATGACGTTCCACAGAGTGGTCAGGGAGGTCCGGAGCACTTGGCCCGAGACCGTATTGGCTGACGAGCCGGATGCGACGCTGGAGATTATGTATGACGCATCCGAGGGCGGGCATGAGGTCTCCAGGCTGTACGAGATGCTGATGGCAAAGGTTGGGAAGGATTTGGGGCACCTGAGGTTGGAATGGGAAACAGAGATGGGGGCCCCGATGGCGGGTGGGCAGTGGGAGCGCGCCCTGGGGTACCACAAAAAAGTATCGAGGAATGCCAGGTTTAAACAGATACAACTATATATCACGCATAGGGCATACATGACCCCCCTGAGAATTTCCAGATTTCGAGACGCTGGGCGCCAGGCGTGTCCCAAGTGTAACACAGAGAACGCTGATATGATTCACATGTTCTGGGCCTGCCCTGTGATTGCAACCTACTGGAGTGAAGTGGCGCAGAAGCTGGCAGGGAGGGGCATTGTACTTAAGATAGATTCGGCCTGGGCCTGTTTGCTTGGAGGGTACCCCGGGGCGCGCAAGCTTCGGCACGTGGAGAAGCTTAAAGATTTGGCTTATGTACTTGCCAAACGCAGAATAGCCATGGGATGGAAGAATTGTCAGAGGCCACGGGTGGAGGTATGGTGGCGTGACCTCCAGAAATGGGCTGCCGCCGAGACGACAGCATGGTGGGAGGCCAGCAGGGCGGGAGGAGAGGAAGAGGTGAGCTCCCTCCCGGCATGGAAGGTGCTATTGGCTGAACTGTTTAGTACGGGGTCGACCTCGGCTGGATCTGAGAGCGACGGAACCCCACCACACGGAATGGACAATGATGGTGGACACCCTATAGGCTCATAGGGGGGAGGGAAGGGGATTGTTAAGTTAATTCTGTTCTGTTTTTTCTTTTTTTTCTTTTTCATATCTGTTGTTTGGCCTTTGTTGTGGCTTGATGTGTTCTATTTGTGTTCTGTTGCACTGTGTGGTCGTTATAAAATAAAATACATTTAAAAAAAAAAAAAACAACATAACACCAAGGATAAAGTTCACTTCAAAACACACTAAAAACCTGGCATCATTGTATGTGGAAATGTATGTAAAAGATGGAACCCTCAACACTACGGTATATACCAAGCCCACTGATAAAAACAGTGTGTTCTTGGCCTCAAGGTTTGATCCCAAAAAAATGATGGAGAGCATTCCTTATAGTCAGTTGTTGAAGTCAGTTGTTAAGGTATAGGAGAATTGTCTCTGAAACCCATGAATATTCAGAAAAGTTTGCCGAATTATGTGAAAAGGTTGAGGTAGAGGATACGCCCAGGACAATATGGATGTAGCAGCACAAAAGCAAAAGCTGTGACAAGAGAATCAGACTGAACTACAAAACTGAAGGAGCCCAGGTCTAATCTTGTGTGTGTGACCACGTATTCACAACAAAGTATTAAGATTAAAACCATTCTTAAACACAATTGAAATTTGTTAAGACTGGATTCAACTTTGATACGGCTATTCTCTGATCTTCCCACATTTGCATTTTGCAAAAGTAACTCAATAAGAGACAGTATCATTAGAGCCTATAAAGGTTCTCCCAAGACCTGTAAGATCACATACAAGGAACATCCCCTGTAACAACTGCGAACACTGTCACAACCTGAATAAGGGTAATTTAATCAATGACCTATATACAAGCCAAAAGAGCATGCTAAAACATTCTGTGACATGTGATTCTGCCAATGTGATCTATGGAATAAGATGCCCATGTGGCATCTTTTATGTTGCAATCACTACACGCAAAGCCAAGACACGGTGGACAGAACATCAGTCCAATAATAGGACTAAGTCAGAAAATCCGCCAGTACCACAAAACTTTATTCAAGCACGTCATTGAGTAGCTCAGATGTAGGTGATTATATTAGAACAGGTTTGGCCATCTAGGCGCGGTGGGGATTTGAATAGAAATCTCCTCCAAAAAGAAATATTCTGGATTGAACAACTTGATTCCTTATCACCACAAGTAAATGTAATGTGGAGCATTGACTCAACAAGACTAATAGTTTATCAGCTATCCCAGTGAAACTGTTTTTCATAAGTGTTTATCTTCCATGTAAGTAAAGCACATGTGTTAATCTTTTTTTAAGTGAAATTGGTTAATCAAGTAACCTTACACTTTAAAAATACAACTTCATTAGGAAAATAACATAGATGACACAATCATAAAAATACAATAATCTCATTCTCAATGATAAAAAAACAGATTAGTCAATGAATAAATGTTATGCTAATAATGTATAAGGTGTCTAAAGTGCCTATTAATCACATCATTAAAAGACCATGACAATCCAGATTAAAAAAGGAGAAATATTATAATCATGTTGATGTTCTAATGATTTTTACAGCATTCAGAAAATATAAGACTGCTATGGTTAGGGTGTTTTAGTTTCTACCAGCAGCCCTAAACCAAAACACTTGCATGTAAAGCCACCAGGCATAATGAACAAACCTGGCCATATAACTCCACCCTTTCCTTTCCTTCTTTGCCCACATCTCTGATGTCTCTAAACAGTCAAACTTCCTACTGCACCTCCTAAGAGGTATTCTGCCTTTCCTCTCCTTCCCTCAGAAGCTTACTGTCTCTTGAGCCCGGGTTCTCTCTAGGTTTGATTATCACAACAGCCTCTTTCTAAATCTACCTGCTTCTACTCTCCGCCCTTTGCAACTTATCCAGAACCGGACTGCGAGATTTGTCCTTGGCCTTAAACCCTGGGATCATATCTCTCCAGCCCTGAAATCTCTCCACTGGCTCCCAGTGTTTGCAAGGATTAAATTCAAGACCCTTTGCATGGTGCAAAAGGATTTCTGGGGCCTGGGTTCAGAATACGTTCAACTGCCCCTCTGTAAATACCTTCCCTCCCAACCTCTTCGCTCCTCCACCTCTAACTCCCTCAGGGTCAGTCGTTTTTCAAAGAAACGTGTTGGGGGTAGATCATTGTCTTCAGCTGGGTCCTCCCTCTGAAACAGCCTCCCTGCCACTCTGAAACTTGAGGAGAACCATCTCCAGTTTCGGAAGCACCTCAAGGCCTTCCTCTTTGCTTCTGCCTTCTCTCCTCCTCTCCCCTGCTGATCTCTTCTGTCTCAGCATCGTGCACCTGGTCACCCTCTTACTTTCGGGCCCAGGTACCTGCTCACCTTGTCACCCATCCACACTGCCGCCTGGCAATACCTTGTACTAGGGTCTGTATCTGTAACTCTACAGCCCCACCCTCTTTTTCTGCACTTATCAGACACACCCTGTCTGTTGCCTTAAACCTAGCACTTGCCACGTGCTGGCTGAACCCCCACTGTTTGTTGCTTCTTATTATTTATGTATTCATGTGTTTATGTATTTGTATTCCATTTGCTCAGCACTTTCCACCTTTCCGCCATGTACTTTCCCCTTTCCCTCTCCCATGCACTTGCGCATTCTCAATGTCACTGCGCCTATTAAGATCGTTGTTTTGTTCTCCCTTGTTCCCCTCCCTTGCCTCGTTGCACTCTGAAACACTTGTGTACGAAGGCGATACAAATACAATATCAATATATTTTTCCCTTAAAGTGCAGAGTGCTAGACAATCAATCAGTAGATGTCCTAGGGTTTGAGCTGTAGTACTGTTACAGAAATTATTGTTCTAAAATGTGCCCAGATCTAACTCGGATTCCTTTTATTTGCTCTATCGGCAAAAATCTTTATAAAAGGCTCCTCAGAAATGAGTTTGGAAATGCGTGCAAATAGCGTGGGCACACTCCCAATAGTTTATCCCCCACAGATAGAACGGAATGCAATTTCAAAGCCATCATCTGTTCCATTGTTGTTATCCAGTCACACAGCAAAATATGCTTTTTGACCTTTAATAAGGTCATATTTTATTAATGAGAGGTTAAGCAACATCCGATCAACTCTTTCCTGAAAAGAGTTTAAGGCTAATACATTATATTCCATATGTTAATTGTTCTTTCATATCCATATATAAAGAATCAGGTGAAGAGCTAATATTTTTCTATAAAACTAAAGTATTTTCCAGTCCAGCCATCAAAGTTAAGCCCAACTCGTATTTTAGAACTACCAAAGGAATTGAGTCGGTAAATTTATAGTTTCAATAAGCTTTCTTTTTAGTTTCCATGAGATATTAAAAATCTCTTGTCCATATACAATGGCTTTTAGCACTTTACATTTATAGAACGTAGTTATTGACATTATAGAGAAATTACAGTACCTCAAGTTTAATCTTTTAATTTGCAGCACATAGGAGAGCGCTTTTTCTTTCAACCTCGACAACCATAATTTTACTGTGGATTTTGAATCAATTTTAAAGCCCAGATAAGTTATTGTTAGGTATTGGCACAATAATGGTTTCTTCTAACCTCCATGTGTATCTGTAGAGTTTTTGTTTTTAAGGGAATACTTCGGATTACTGTTGTTTTACTAAGGTCAAATTTTAGATCATTCTCTTTTGCATAATTGTGGACAGCATCCATTAATTTCTGTAGTCTTTGAGCTGTGTGGTCGAACAGGACCACGTCATCTGCATACAACATCCATACTATTGGAATTCTGCCCAGCTTAGGGGGAATATAAACCGCCTTTGCAATGTATCATTTACGTTGGTTAAATGAAGATTAAAGAAGCAAGCTGCCAGCACTCAACCTTGCCTCAATCCCTCTTGCAGATATGTCTCATCATGTGTATATATCGGGATCATACCAAAATATGCACTAATTTTGAAGCCCAAAATGCCAAAATTCGGGACCCCCATTTTAACACATATATATATGAGGGGGTGGGTTAAGTAAATACAAAAGGTGGAGGTATATTGGGGATGTGCAGGGGGTCTCCCCCAGAGATATATATGGGGTAAAAAGACAAGCAAATTTGATATTTTGGGCTTTGATATTTTTCTCGCAGTATTCACGTAGATCCTATATAACAGGATGGGTAGCAGACCATCGGGAATATTCCAGGACTTTCATTTAATCCATTGGCGAGACCTGTTAACAGTAGGAAAAGCCTGAGTAAAGTCTATCACGGCCAAATAAATAGGAGCCCCACCCTTTACCCAGGCATTTTCCTGTAGGCAGCCCAAAACAAAACCATTTAAAGTTGTCCTTACTCCTTTCCAGAATTCCAGTTGGAATTTGCTCAATATTCCTTTATCCTTTGACCATGGTTCAAGCTCTTCTAGGAGTAAGGTAGCAAACATTTTACTTTCTGTGTCCAGGAGAGCAATTGGGCGATAGTTAACCGTGTCTGATCAAAGAATTTTTCCAGATAGTCAGAGTGGTTTTATTGCTAAGAATACTCTGGAATAGCACATACAGTATCCTTGCCAAGAGGAAAGGCTCATATTTATGTATATAATTAGTTAGACCATTAGGTTCCGGTCTTTCGGAATTTGATAGGGTCCTTATTTTGTTTTCAATTTGAGCTATATCTATTTGTAGCAACCACTCTGTGTTTATGTTTTGATGGTCAGTTTCAGTGTTTAGATCTTCGTATATTTCTGAAAAATGTAATTTCCATACTCTGTCATACTATTAATTTGCAGTGTCTCTGATACTCTAGATGTATTATTTGTAATGGCCCAATGGACGGGTGTTTTCCTTTGTCATAGAAAGTGATAGACCTTCTTAGCTTCTTTGCTTCAAACCGTCTATGATCAGTGGATAATGGATGACAATGCAATACTTTTATGTTATTTCTGAGTGTTGATCATTTGTTTTACCTCATCATTTTACCTATGTATGGTTTGATGATTTACCAAATTGCCCTTTGAAACTTCCTGATTTTCTAATATGTAATGCTAAAAACCCTTCCCAGTAAATATCTCCTGCTTTTCCTCCCTTGTCAACCGCTCAAAAATAGACTTCATTACGGTATTAAAGCTGCTGGGATTAGTTATCTTTGTGGCTAAACTATTGCCCATTGATACAAACTAAAGCAATCTGTGTTTTCACTCCTATGTAAAAAGATGCAGTCATCATGTTATGGTCGCTGTCAGTGTCCATCACTTTAAAGTTTTTACAACAATTGATGAATGTCTCCAAGAGCACTAAGCCATTTATACAGGAGTGCAAATGTCCATACTTCCAGTTATCACATGCTGGGATGTCCCCAACAATAAACCCATTTACTAATTTAGAAATTCCACCCCGCTAACAAATCTTGCCACATTCTCCCGTTTCTTTCTTTCTTGGTATATATAGGCTGTTGTGAGTTGTCCTCCTTATCACGGCAGTCTGAGTGGTAATCTCCACTCATCATTATATGGGTTGCTTGGTCTACTGCTATTACTTCCATTAGTATTTCGTTAAATTGGGTCAAAAATACGTCCAACATAATTACCAGCGGATTCCAATAAACAATAATGAATAGAATCGATTCTGTTAACATTTTACTTTTATAGCCAATATACCGCAATACTTGATGGAATAAGTTTAATGTTCACAAACAATGTCTGATTGTATTGCTGTAATTAGTCCACCTGAAGGTCTACCTCTGGTGGACGACACAGGTTTTTGCTGGCTCACAGTATATTGATTGATTATCGGGGGGACTTCAACCTTGTTTCCTGGAGATTTATAACAAAGAATATGCTAATACATTTGGCTGTCTTTTTTATTATTTAAGAAACTTGAGAGAAGGTTTAGCTCGATATTGGTCTGCTAGATGTTGAAGACCCTTCTAATTTGTCCCGGCCTCCTGGAAGCAGTGTTCAGTGAGGATGTTAGCCAACTCCAATATGTCCCTGTTGAATCAGGGGCAGGGAGACAACTTTCCTATTCCACCTGTCTTCCTCCCCTGATCATTATTAAGATTAACCTTAATTGGTCTATCTTATTTAATCAGATCATAACCCTTTAATATAGGTGACTTTTTCACAATGTTTTCACATTACCCTTTATCCTTGAAAAACAAATCGAACCCTATCTCTCTAAGAGTTTCCAATTCATTCATCAACCAAGAAGATACCATTCTTGTTTTGAATTTCAGTCTTACTAGATCTGTTTTACTCTCAAGCGGGAAGTAGACTTGTTCATTGTCGGCAGTGCTTAATAACTGCAGCTGTGGGATTTCATGAAAAAGTGCCAATACATTTGTCCTGTTTAGTACCACCAGTTCCTTTGTGTTTAGAAGAAACTCTAATATGAAATGATTATCATTGACAGTTCTAGATGTCTTTCTTCGAGTATCAACTTCACCTCCAAAGTTCCCCTAGCTACTTAAGTCATATGGAACTTTTGGTAATGTTTTGTAATACAAATTTTTCTCGAAGGCTAAATCAGGTTTTTGAGTAACAACGGTAATGATCATCCTCACCTGTTACACAATCCACATTCTGACATTTAGACTCTGACTGTATACTTATGTTTGCCACTCCACTTTTACTGTTAGTACAAGTTTACGTGTCCTATCTTCTCTGTCGGGCTTTCACCACTGGTTTTCTGTCTGGAGGCTATGGATTTAGAACTAATATCAGAGTTGGTCTCAATCTCCAAGTCTTTCTAGGAATAAAAGCCCACTTAATGAGACTTCAAACTTGTTTGGATAGATATGTTATTAACCATTTAAGTGGCTTTGGTGGATTGACAATCAACTCTTGGAGGCTTTGGACTTATTTGCATAGCGATAGTATTAGTTCCATGAGCAACATTTTTAGAGAAAGTTAGTTACATTTCTGCCAAATTCTTGAATTTCTGGTGATGTTGATCAGTTTGAGTGCTGATGTTGATGAGAGATGATATTAATTCTCAATACTTAGTATCAACTTTCAGTAACCTATTTTCTCTCTTACTGATATTTTTAGGTCCACTTTCACGTTGATCTTCAGTTTGACTTTCCTCATCTTTAAGCTCCTGTACGATCACTGACTGTTCCTAATCAATCAATTCAATCATTGATTCATCTCTCACTGAGGATTTGGGCTATAACACCTCTAATTTCTGCTGTTTCATCGCAGAGCGAGTAACTGAGCGGAAAAGGGAGGATTGACTACTATCCTTGCTTTCATGGTCTAGAGCTTTTGCTGTGGTCTCCTCCATTATATGGACATTTCTGAGAAATGTCCTTGACCCCACATTCCTCAAAGGAAAATCTTTTCCCCGCTTTCTGAGGAGCTTGCGTTAAGTGGGGGTGTACATTTCATGTAGGTAAATTCCTGTCTTCCCCAAAGCATTCTTCTCTCATTGTTTGTGTGCTTTTGGTGCAGACCGAAACCCTTTGGGTTGAGTTTATCGTCCTAGTTTGGTCAGAGCCTTTAGAAACTGAGTGATCCGGTTGGACCTTTATTTTGTGAAGCCTTACAGTATTCACTAGGGTATCTCCATTATGTAAAATTTCAAGCTGTTCCAGCATCAATTTGATCTCACTCATCATCAGACTGTGGGTTTGAAGTGCTAATTTTATGTTATCATAAAGTATTACAAAAGAATTTAACACCACATTTAGTGCTGAAACTGATATCTGCATCCATTGCTCTTAGTGTACGATGGAGATTATCTTGAGATGATGGAGTAATGAAGGGTGATGGTATTCCCTCCTCTAATTCTAATAGACTTCCAACAGTTATGAAGTTACTATCTTCCAAGTCCATTGTTAAAAATCTTCTTGTGGGCCACTTGTCGAATCCCTGTACTTGTACCCACAATGGGAAAAAAGTCTATAATAGTTCGATTTATTTTTCTGACACTTGGAGTCTTATGGCTATTTTTTAAAATCTTGACAGCTTATAGGATAGTTTAACTCACTATTGTTCTCAGAAGGTTAAATACCAAAAGCTGTAGGAGAGGGATTTGAGTCATTGGGTCACTTATAACCAATAATTGATTCCCTTTCTCTACTATAATCACCCCATTTTGGTTTATAGATGGGGACTCAATGGGATTTCTCTGAATATTACTGAAAGATGGAAGTTCTAGTAAGCAGACATCCAGTATAGATTTGCTCTGATTACGACAAAGATTATAATTATCATGTTGCACAGTCTGTGTAGTAAGTTGAGGAGTAACAAATGTCGTTTTTTACCATAATTTGCTTTATTGTGGTCTTCCTCCAGCAAATGTGTCAGCGTCAGGAACACATGAACCATGCCAAAACCTCCTGCTGCCTCTAATTTGTGCCTCAAATTATCGGCACACGGTCTGCTTGCACAATATCCGCTGGTGGTTACATGCTGTCAAACTTACCAGACTTATCAAACGTATCCAAGTTCTTACAACTGTATCACAATGAGGCGTGGTCAAGCTGCGCTGAACAAATCAGCCACCTGCGAAAAGCCTCAGGTATGGCGTGCAACACCCCTCAAGCACGCCCTTGATTCAGTTAGAGACTCACCAATTAGGGAGCCAGGGTCAGGCTGATTAAATTCGCTGCCTTCAACTTTTCCGGGTCCACAGTTCAAAACACAGACAAACTCAGACTTATTTGCTGGCAGACCAACCACTGGTACAGGTAACTAGTAGACAGCACATTACTATCGGCCGCTTACATCACTGTAGTTAATACTTGATGTGTTGGAAGCGCTTGAATAAATAGTGACGCAACTTAATCCTTAGGTGCACACAACCGAATGGTAATATATAAATACTTATTGGTTTGAAGGCGCAATGATGAAGATAGTCGTAATTTGTAGTCCATTGGTTGAAATGGAAACGTTTATTTATTTATTCATTTATTGCATTTGGTAATACGCCCAAACCCAGGTATCACGGCGTAGGTTACAAGAATACTTTAAATCGTATTGGTTGCATAAGTCCCTAGGGGATCTATACAAGGCTAATTATCCTCCACTCCTACAGAAGGTGAGGTCAAAATTGGTGGACTCGGAACCCCTGGAGATTTCGTGGTTGGGAAGAATTAACACCCTAAAAATGGCTATCTTGCCCCTGCTACTATATCATTTTTCGGCCCTCCCCGTTCGGGTCCCTGCGACCTTCTTCAGGGCTATCCAGAGAATAACTAGTCTTTTCATCTGGAAGTGTAAACGCCCGAGGGTGGCGGCCTCCCTCATGAAGGCTCTGCCGGAGCGAGGTGGTGTGGGGGAGCCGGACTTTAGAGTATACTATCTTGCAGCACAAGATCCGCGTTCTAAGAGACTGGCAAAGAAACGATAGAGGGAAAGTGTGGGGACCAATGGATAGGGCGGTGGTCGTGGGGGAATCTAGAGGGCGTCATGTGGCTGCCGAAGCCTGATAGACCGCCCCAAATGTACTACCGTGATATAATTTCGACTACGGGTGAAGCTTGGTATTATGCAGTTAAAAGGGTGCACATTACTACGTTCCCATCCCCGTACACCCCCATACATGGAAACCCTCGAGGGTGGCGGCCTCCCTCATGAAGGCTCTGCCGGAGCGGGGTGGTGTGGGGGATCCGGACTTTAGAGTATACTATCTTGCAGCACAAGATCCGCGCTCTAAGAGACTGGCAAAGAAACGATAGAGGGAAAGTGTGGAGACCAATGGATAGGGCGGTGGTGGTGGGGGAATCAAGATGGCGTCATGTGGCTGCCGAAGCCTGATAGACCGCCCAAAATGTACTACAATGATATAATTTCGACTACGGGTGAAGCTTGGTATTATGCAGTTAAAAGGGCGCAAATTACTACATTCCCATCCCCGTACACCCCCGTACATGGAAACCCTCAATTTACTCCAGCAAATACCAACTCGTGGGCTTTTGATACTTGGTTTCAGGGGGGCTGCCGGATGGTGAGAGATATGTGGGCGGGTCCTGTGCTTAAGCAATTCGACCAGTGTAAAATAGACATCGATCTGGGCGAGAGACAGAGGTTCACCTACTTCCAGATCAGGCACTGGGTCACCCAGCCGTCGGTTAGGCAGGCAGGATCCCTCTCCCTCACCCCATTCGAAAAGTACTTGGACACGGATACGGATACGGATGACAAGGGTATTGTGGCGAGCATCTATACATTTATTAAACGAGGTGAAACCCTGCAGCCCTGGAAATATATGGTCAGCTGGGAGCAGGAAGTAGGGATGAGCATAGAACAGACGTCATGGGTTACTCTGTGGTCTCTGATCCCGAAACTTACAAGATCCATCAACTCCGCGAGACATGGCTGCAATTGATGTTGAAGTGGCACCTGACCCAAGTCACGCTAAACAAAATATATCCTAATGTCTTGTGGTTATGTTGGAGGGGGTGCGGTGCAGTGGGCTCTTGGACTCTTATCTGGTGGGAGTGCCCAAAGTAAGATCACTTCTGGTCTCAGATATAGCGGGCGGTCACCCGGGTATTGCGGGTCAGAATAGAGGGTGTGACTTATTAGGCCTTAATGGGACACTGACAACCCTTGCATCCAAGGCTGCCCGTAAGCTATATATGATAATGATGCTGGCGGCGGCTCTGGTCCTGGCCTGAAAATGGAAATCAAACGTGCCCCCTCAGGAACACGAATGGGTCGCTAAGCTCTGGTCGCTGGTGGCTGAGGAGTGGCTTACCTACTCCATCCAAGGAGAACATTTGCGGTTTGCTTCGGACTGGTCCAGCTTACTGGCATACCTAACAGCGGGGACCCGCAGAGCCTGGTGCCCCAAAGCTATGGAACTTCTGGGTATAATTCATCCTCAGGAGGAGTTGGATTTGTGAGATCTATCACAACTATGCGCCCAAGCGGCGAGTTGAGACACTAGCGTGTGGACCCACCGGGGAACTCCGCTGCTCTAACATGCAATATGTTTGCACATTCTGAGTCTTTGGTGATTACTTCATGGACATTTTGGATCAGGAGGGGAGGGAGCAGGGAGGCGGGGACAGGGGGGGAGTTCTAGGGTAATAGACTTGTTGGCTTGTTTCCTTGAAAACCGTTAATAAAAATGTATTTGAAAAACCTATTGGTTGCAGAAAGAACATGGTAGTACAAGGTACATAGTGAAACTAGGCAATATGATGCAAGAATAATTGGCGATATGATACAAGAATACTTTAAAACCTATTGGTTACAAAGAAAACATGGTAATACGCAGCACATAGTGAAGCTTGGCAATATGATGCAATGGTTCAGGACCAATAGCCTGGACACTAAGCAATGGTACAATGTGCAATGGTACAAGGTACATACATGGTTCATTTGGGAGGTCAGAATTTGTTCATTTGTTAAAGAGACACGTTTTTAGTAATTTCTTGAATTGCATGAGGGAGGGCTCATTGCTTATGTTGGCAGGTAGTGAATTCCAGATTCTAGGCGCCGCTTCCGGGAAACTGGAGTTGCCTGTTCTGGTGTTCTTGAAACGGGGGATGAGTAGGTGGGTGTTGGAATTGGATCTGAGGGTTCTGGTTGCTACTTTGCGTATGAGGCATTGATTGAGGTAAGTGGGGGCATTTAGTGTGACACACTTATGTGTGATGGTGAGTGTTTTGTGGAGTATTCTGTCTTGAATCGGGAGCCAGTGTGCTTCTCTCCTATTGTGTTCCCTTTTGGTGATTCCAAGTGCTGCTCTTAGGGCTTTGTTCTGCAAAAGTTGCATTTTAGTAATGTTTTTCTTAGTGGTGCCTAATAGGAGAATGTTACAGTAGTCTAGCTTGGACATAATGAGGGCTCTTGCTAGAGTAATACAATTTTGAGCAGTCAACAATGGCCGACTGAGGGCAATGAGTTTTGCTGTGTATGCAATGGAAGAGGCAAGTGTGTTGATGTGTTTGCACATTGTGAGGCTGGAGTCTAGGTATACGCCTAAAGTTTTTACCTGGTTGAAAATGGTAATAGCGGTGCCATCTATGACGATAGATGTGTAATCTTGGTGTAACCTACTCAAGCGTGTGGGATAACCTACAATGAGGATCTCTGTTTTTTCTCAGTTGAGGCAAAGGCTGTTTGTCGCCATCCAGTTCTGGATGAGGGAGAAGATATTGTTGACAAGAATAGTGTCTTCTTCTAGGTTGTCTGAGATTGGGATAAGTATCTGCGTATCGTCTGCGAAGTTGGTGTATATTAGACCCATAGCGTCCAATGCAGTAAAGAGGAGTTTGGTATAGGCATTGCAGAGTGTGGGGGAGAGGCAGGAACCTTGCGGGATGCCTAAAGGAACTGTTATGGGATCTGCTGCTTCTTCTCCGATGGCTACTCTGGAGGTGCGGTCTGAGAAAAATGATTTGATCCAGCAGGTTGCATCCTTGGAGAAGTGGACATTTTGTGAGAGTGTTAGGGATAATTTGTCACGGTCCACCAGGTCAAATGCAGCGGACAGGTCGAGTAGTAGTAGGATGCAACGGTTCCCTGAATCTCTGATGGCATCCATCTGATTTTTAAAATCCAGTAAAGCCGCCTTGGTGCTGTGTCTGGCACTGAAACCGGATTGTCTCTTTAAAAATGTTTATTTAAGATCCAGGATCACGAGCAAGCCATGTCATTATGCATGATCCCGTCTGATGACTCATGTGACTAAAACATGTCTGGGGTTGCTTGTGTTTCTGTGCAGAGGGGACCTGGCCTAGCAGTTCGGGCTGGGCTGTTCCAATAGGTAGCAGTACCTGACTGATTTGCATATGGCTGGTACTCTTTTTGAAATGGCACAGACAGGCTAAAAAACAGTGTGTGGAAGGTTGCCCAGATCAGTGCCAGTGCTTCAGATTAATTCAAAACCTTCCACCGATCCCTTTTTTGGTAATAATTTGTCTCCTTATGTGAGAGAGTATGCCCAGACGTGGGTCCCTTGCTCGTTGCGCCAAAGGGAACAGAGCTGCACCTCAGTGATGAGGCCCAACAAGGACAAAACATGTCTGGGGTTGCTTGTGTTTCTGTGCAGTGGGGACCTGGCCAGCAGTTCGGTCTGGGCTGCTCCAATTGGTGGCAGCACCTGACTGATTTGCATATGGCTGAACCCCTTTTGCAATGACGCATACGGGCTAAAAGACAGTGGTGTGGAAGGTTGCCCAGAGCAGTGCCTGTGTTTCAGATTAATTCAAAACCTTCCACCCATCACTTTTTTGGTTATACCAACATATTATAGCTATTGCGAATTGAAGTCCTAATCATAGTATTGTTTTTTAAAACATATATTTTCTTTTGTGACAGTGTTTTACAATATCAGAGGTCGCCGAAGGCAGCCAATATTTCTGCAAGGTTAGTTTATCACAATGAGCTTGTCTCTAAACATTTTGAGTTCCCATGAGATTAACTCAATCACAGATTGATGCTATTTCTTGTTAGGGAGACAGCATATACTCACACTTTGATCCCTGAAATGCATAGTAGCTGCAAGAGTGTTACTGACAATACATCCTTATTCCACACTAAGGAAAATTCTGGCAAAATCACGTGTTTTCGTATTTATACAAAGATTGTTTTGGCGAGATGTAATGATTAGCAAGAGAGAAATCAACATCTTTGCCACTGTATAGATTTGATGTATTCATTTTCATAGGTTATATAAAAGAATGATCCTATAAAAGTATGATCCAGGATGTTGTTGCTTTTTGAAAATCTATAAATGTACATGTGAGCAGAACAAGTTGTTGCATACTTGACTTATTTGAATTTCTCTGTTACACTTGTCCGCAATTAACACAAGTAAGACAAATAGACATTTTTAGTTGTGATGTTCCCACAGGAGTGCCCAGGGATTTCTTCGAGTATTTGAAGACCCACATATTCCTATTATCAGCTTATGCATCATTGATATGGAATAAACGCCATTCCTCTCTGTGGAAAATTATTAAAGTCATGGATCATTAAGCGGATCCACAGGGAAGTTCGACCACATTGATTGAAATGCCGCCCACAACCGGTTATACGGTAGTAGTCTTTAAGGGATTTGGCGGACATCTGGGTTGGGCTCCGAAATTGTATTAAAGCACCCTTTGGAATACCTTAGCCGGGTCCAAGACTTATATATGCCACTATTCAGTGTAGGAATAAGGAAAGGGCATCTACACAAAAGCAGTGCGCTACAATATGCAGCAGTCACCTTTCTTCTGAAACAGCTTCTTCCATGCCAAGACTGACGCTTTTATTGGGAACATTAGCAAGGACCTAATGTCATTAGGGTTCACTATGTTCCTTTACATCCGGCTGTGGGGAGTAGCTATATCAAGTTTAAACCAATAGAACTTCTTCCGAGTACAATCAGAAACTTGGGGCTGTCAACCCTCCCCTCCCTTATGATTCAGTTATCGCAGACCATTTCAGGTGAAATTCACCAGAATGCCGCATGAACTTAGTAACTAATGCATCTAGCTCTTTAAAGAATAGACAGCCAGGCCAGATCGGTATATTCTGGAAGTAATGCAAGAACTTGGGAAGCAGCACCGTCTTCAGCACAGAGATCTTGCCCACAAATGTAACCGGTAACCGCAGCCATCTTTTTTTCTTGCTAATACTGCCAGGTAGGCCTGATGATTCTTTTTATATAGCGAGTCCCATGTATCCCCGATGTTATCACCTAAATACCTAAAGCCTGTAGGGGTCCAATTAAAATCCTTAATGTCAGCAGGCTTCAGAGTGCTAGCCGTGAGGGGATAAAGTTCCAATTTACACCTGTTCAACTGTAGGCCTGACAGGGCAACAAATGCAGTCACATCTTGCAGGATGGGTTGTAAATCCATCTGCGGGTTATGTATGTACAATAAAACACCAACAGCATATAGCGGGATAATGTCTGTAACTCCCTCTATTCTGAGCCCTCTGCCAGAGTGATGAGCCTCACTACATCTGCAATTGGTTCGATGATTATGGCAAATACAAGTGGTGACAGCGGACAGCATTGACGGGTACCCCTCCTAATCAGTATGGCATCAGATAGCATCCCGTTGGTGCAGAGGTTGGCTGTGGGATCCGTGTGTAAAAGGCATAAATACGCAATGAATTGTAGTCCGAACTCACAGTGTACTAGTACTCTGTACATGTATTGCCAGGACATGGAGTCAAAGACCTTTTGGCATCCAGCGTGGCCAGTACTACATGCACAGAGGGCCATGACTGCAAATACTGATTCAAGCTGGTAGACCTACCGGGTATGAAGCCAGATTGCTCTGGATGTTGTGAGGAACAAGGAATGAGACACGGACACAGAGGACTCATGGTATTGCTTAAAGACATTTATTAAACAAAAAAGGACTTAGAAAATGCCTCACTGTCTATATTCTAGGAGGTCTTTCTCTACCAGGGGAGTTAGCTCCCTTCCCTAAGTCTTTTCCACAACCCTGTAATTCAAAACCCCAAGGGCATGACTCCCGCTTTGGATTCTCTTTTCAAAGTAATACAATTTGGGTGCAGATCCCAGACTTGCAAGACACCTGCTATACTCTCTTGCCAGGCTCTCTCGTTATTCCTGTATTTCTTGCATTCACACAGTTTTACCAAAACACTGGGTCTCAAACCCACTTTCATTTACTTCCTTTGTTAAATGTCCAAATGCCTGGTATGCTACCCTGCTAGGTTCTCTCTTTATCCTGGTATTTCTCACACTCACGCAGTTCCAGTATTCAGTATTACTTTGTCAAAGTGTTGTGTCTCGAACCCTCTTTAATTTACTTTCTTTGTTATATGTCCCAGTGAGCCAAACTCCTTGCTTGGGGGCACCTGACTCATGCATCTGGCACTTGCCGGACTTGGTTGAGCTGCCGACTCGCCCCAGTGACCACGCTTTCCCATCCAGGGCTATCCTGTTTTCTCTAGCATTCTTCGGGCCTCTCGCGGCAGACACACGGAAGCACCCTGGAATCCCACTTACACTTCACAGGCTTACCGGCTTCGCCTGGCAGCATCCATATCCTTCCCGGCTCACTCCAGAGCCCTTCTGTGTGTTCAGGCGATGTAGACCCTGCTTCTCAGATCCCTCAGGTTCCAAGAAGGATCCTCTTCTCTTCCTGTTGCGATCCGAGTATGGCAAACTAGCTCCTGCAATCCTTGTTCTCTCGCCGTCTCCCGCTCATCTGTGGGATTCTGAGGTCGGCTTCTGAGGTCGGCTTCCCCGGCAGTAACTAGCTGGCTGCAACTCTCTGTTACCTTCAGCTGGAAGGGAGTTTCTTGGAGCCAATCGGGGTCCTCCAAACACTAGACTTCTCCTCCTGATTCTGCTGAGTATTCGGCATTACTCTGCCCCTCTTTCTCATCTCAGTCTATATTATTCTGTTGGTTGCAGAATAGGGAGGGATACTATCAGCATGCTTTAAGTGGTGAGCACAATATGCCATTAAGGGATGAGAAGTGGAAGGGGTATCCCTAAAAGGAAAAAGGGGATACCATGTATCATCTAATGCAGTTTCCCTGAAAACAACAGCATTTCACGAAATGTAATACTAGCAAGATATTCTATGCTATTGTGTGTCCCTGGACACTTCTGTACATTGGTGTGTCCATGTGAAAAGTAAAAGTCAGAATATGCGAGCATAGATGCTGCATTAGAAACAAGAATGCAACAGCTCCACTTGTGGAGAGTTTTACCTCTCTGAACCATTAGGAAACTGACTACCAATGGACTGTTAGTGTATCTAATCTCAAAGGCAAGGATGTCGATGAGACTATTTGCTTTGGAACAAAGACTTATCTTCAAGGCACAGTCCCATACCAATGTCCTCAATGAAGAATTGGTGTTCACTTAATTTCCAACATATGGGTTTTTGAGGTTCTGTAGTATTGATTTTTCTCAATGGTATATGTTTATTTTATGTATTTATTTATTCATTTGGTATTTATAATGCGCTTATACACAATGTGTTTCAAAGCACAACAAGACAAAAGGGGGAGAACAGGGATGACAAGAACAAAAGTGGCCCTACTAGGCCATGTGACATTCGAATCGTGGAACTGCAGTAGCAAGAACTGCAGGGGAGAAGGGAGGGGGGAAGTGCAGGTCAGGGTGAAAAGGCTCGTGGGCTAAGCAAGTGCCAGGGGAGGCCAGGTGAACACAGAGAGTGCAGGGGAGGGAAGGTCACTGTGCTAAGTACGAGGTGGGGGGTGGAAGGTCTCTAGGGGGTGCAGGCACAACCATGTAAGTGCAGGGGGAGGGGGCCCATATGGGCAAGTGCGAGTTGAGGGGGGAGTTCAGGGGAGAGTGGATGAGATGCCCTGTAAGAATGTGATGGAATCAGGCAGCCACTCAAGCGGAAGATGGGATCATTAGCAGGGGAGGGGAAGAGGGAAGACAGAAGAGAAAAAGAAGGTCTTGAGAAGCTTCCAGAACTTAAGGAGATATGATATGATATGATGTGTTATTTATAACTCGTTTAATACCCAGAGGTTTCTAAGCGAGGAACCAGGGATCGAACCTGTGCTGCTCCGTGTCATCTTGCTTCCAAGGTGAGCACCTTGCCCCCAAGCTATCCTCCCGAGTTCCTGCGCAAGTCTGAAAGGAGCAGGGATGCCACTCCAGAGGGAGGCATCTGCAGAGGAAAGTGATCTACCCCCTCACACTCTGCTTAGAAAAGTGTCTGATCTGCAGAGAGTTGGAGCTAGAAGACCAGAGGGATCTAACAGGAAGCAATTTAGGGAGAGAGAGTTGAATTTAGGGGGGTCCCAGGCCCCAGAAAGCCTAGTTAATGATGCAGAGGGTCTTGAACTTGATTCTCGCAGCAACCGCTCACCAGTGGAGAGATTTTAGGGATGGAGAGATGCAGTCCCTGTGCTTGAGGCCAAGGATAAGTCTTGCAGTCCTATTATGGATTAATTGTAGGGGCAAAGGCAGGAGTTAGGAAGATTGAAGAAGAGGTAGTTGCAGAAGTACAGCCTGGAGAGGACCAGCGCTCTGGAGACATTGGGCCTAATCACGATTTGGGTGGTATCCCAGCTGTAATACCGCCCAACTGTAATAGCATTAGCGCCCACCGGTCTGGCAGAATTACTGCTGGATCATGAGTTGGGCGTTAACTGTAAATCCCCATTCCCCATTGGGTCCAAAAGACCCAATGGGGAATCTTCAGCGCGAATACAGCCGGCGGTAATACAGCCAGCGGTAAATGGGATTTTCACCTCCAAAAAAAGCTGGAGGTAAAACAGCCCATTTAGCACCCAACTCGTGATAGGGCCAGCCATTAAATGTGGTGGTAATACCGTTACCGCCGGATTTAAGGGCTACAATCCAACTCGTCCCACTGAGGCCCATTGAGTGTCTGGGGGAAGGGGAGGAAAGGGAGAATGCCTCTGCGCAGGTGCAACTTAAAGTGGGCTTTCTTGGCAAGATCAGTGATGTGAGGAGAGAAGGAGAGAGAGGAGTGAAAGATGGCACCAAGGTTTTCTGCCTAACAGGAGAGTGAGGGGTGGGGGCCCATGGAGGGTGGCCAGAATGTGGGAGGGAAGGAAGGAGCAGGGGTCCCAATGAGAAGGATATGTGTCTTATTGGCATTAAGGCAGAGATCATTAGCAGTGCATGATGCTTGGATAGCAGACAGGCAGTCAGGAATGAGAGAGGAAGAAGAGGAGGCAGAGGAGGGAAGCTTGAAGGAGAGCTGTGTGTTGTCTGCATAACACTGGAAGTTAGGAGAGAAGGTGGAAATGAAGTGGGCTAGAGGGGCCAGGTAGATGTTGAAATGCCAAGACGAGAGGATAGAACCCTGAGGGACACCGCAGGTGGAGAGTGAGACGGAGGAGAGAAAACGGCCCAGTTGAATCTGGAAAGGTTGGTCAGAGAGGATGGAGGTCAACCAGTCCAGAGCTTGGTTTGTGTTGCCATGGGCATCACTGAGCCTATTTATAAGGGTGGCATGATTGACTGTATCAAAGGCAGAGGAAAGGTCAAGAAGGATGAGAATGTAGGCAGAGTTGGAATCGAGATTAGAGAGCAAGTCATCACGGGTGTTCAGGAGTGCATTTTCTGTGCCTCTGGCAGCTCTGAAGCCAAATTGGTAGTTGTGGAGACAATCAACAGATTCAGTGTGGTGGATAAGCTGAGAAATGGCCAGCTTCTCCAAGAGTTTGCCCAGGAAGGGGTTAACAGAGATAGGGCAGTAGTTAGCCAGACAGAAAGGGTCAGAAGAAAGCTTTTTGAGGAGAGGACGCACAAGGGAGTGCTTAAGGAGGGGAAAGATCCAGCGGCAAAGGAGTGATTGTAGATATCAGCCAAGGTTGGAGCAAGGGAGACAATGTTGTCCTTGATAGTTCTAGAGGAGCAGGGGAGCACCTGTTTGGATGAGACTTTCATAGAGTGGACTTGTCTTGTAACCTCATCAGGTGAAATGGTAGAGAAAGGGGAGAGTAGGAGGGAAGAGGGAGGGGGGGGTCCAAGGGAGGCCTGAGAGCGGATGAGGGAGAAGATAGCAGGGTCGGACTGGGCCATAAAATGGTCTTGGGCACCAATGAAAAAGCAGCCCACAGTTGCAAATGGGAATTCATTCCTTTTGTGACGCTCTTTGAATAGTGCCCAAGGGGAAGGTTTTTGATAAAATGTGATGCAAATTTTGCATTTTAAAGAATATCTATTCAGCAACAGCATTTTGTGTTTTTGGTTCGGCCTTGGGCCTATTGTCCTATGGGACAGTCCGAGCCTGGAAGAGAGTGGTGTAGAGAAGAGTGAGGACAAGACGTCCTGAATTTTAGCGATTAAGTGAGAAGCCAGTGCAGTGCAGAGTGCCAGGGAAGGAAGAGGGGAAATGGAGACTCCAGTAGGATTGCCAAATTTCTTGCAGAGTATGAGAAGTTCAGCCGTGTAGTTAGTGGCACCAGGGATGCAGGCTTGGAAATAGGCCCCCTTCTTTGTGCAGAGTGAGAGTCTATTTTGTCTTTGGAGCAGGCAGGGATCTATGTGAATTTAACAAAAACATGTTTTACAAAAAGAGTTTTAACTAAATGAAAATATCAAAATAATATCAAATATGTTTACTTTTGTTTTAATTGGGTAGATCCCCATCCCCCTGTTTCTCTATGATAATAAGTCAACCCCAAGCCCCTCCACACCCATTTTAATCCCTTACGCCACCCCATATATATTTTGAATACAAAATGTGGTGTTTTATCTGTATTTTCTATTTGTTAAAAAAGTTATACGTTAACATTTATTTGTTATTATCACTAGATATCAGCAGGCGGCAGGCTGGTTTGTCAGAGGATGTGCTCGAAGCCTGCCTCTTCCGCTCAGCAGCTGTGCACTTTCGTTTCAAAGAAGCCAGGTCGGAGTCATACCAAGTGTTGGGCTTGGAGGCAGGCTTCATGCAGATCCTCATGACGCAGGCAAGGATGTCAAGAGTGTTGGAGATGGAGAGTTGAAGGTTAGCAAGGGCTGTGTCAGAGTGAGGGTCAAAGGAATTAGTTGGGGGCAATGAAGGTGGCAGCAAAAGACACAACTGAAACTCGCTTCATAGGTGGAATGATGGAGGAGGAGACAGGCAGTGCAGGTGGGGGCTTAGCTGGGGAACCCAGGATGTCCAGGTGAGAGGACAGGAGAGTTTGATCACTCTAGGAGAGTGGAGAGGAGAGAGGGTTGGAGATTGGGATGCCAGCAGAGATGAGAGCATCCAAGTTGTGTCCGGCTGAGTGCGTCGGACTGGAGGGAAGAATGGAGAGGGAAAGTGTCACAAAGGTTGACGAAGAGTCCAGACGCTGCATCAGGGTAGTCAAGGTGAATATTGAAATCTACAAGGAGGAGACCGAGCCAGGTGGCCTGTACATGGTGGCCAAAGTCTGCGAGAGGATAAGAGTGACACCAAGCCTGCAGATGAGGCATTCGAAGGAGGAGTAGGGCTGAGTGGGTATGATAGTAGCAGGGACCCATTCAGGGAAGATCAGGGCCACTCCACCGCCGGACTGGTTTGGCCTGGGCTTGGAGAGGATCGTGTAGCCCTCTAGGAGGAGAGTATCCAAACTCGTGACAGAGCTTGCCGTGAACCACGTCTCGGTGAGAGTGAGGATGTCGATGTAGAGATTTTCAAGTAGGTGGCAAGTAAGTGGCAGATGTCAGAGGAGTTTTTGACGGCAGACCGAGAGTTGAGGGTAGCTAAGTGGAGCAGGTTGCCACTTTTGAAGGTCTTCTGAGAAGGCATACATGAATGTGGTACACCCGTCGATGGCGGCAGAGGGGCCAGAGGGGAGACAGAGGAAGGAGTGTCAGGAGAAAGGAGGAGGTTGATGAGAGACGGAAGACGCCTATCAAGGCAGGTTGGGCTGAGAGCCCTGGACCATGAGGGTGCCATTTAGAAAGACATTAATGATGCTTTGAAACACTGCATCATAGATTTCTTACATTCAGCTCCATGTGGTGTTCTATGCTTTTCATTTTAAAAGCAAATCAACATATTTCAACAGGAAACATACATGTAAATGTTTCAAGTTTGTATTGCTTTTACAGGATACATTTTGTCTCCTCACTCATCATTTGATTATTCGAGATATCATTCTTTTTTCAACATGACGCCCATTATTATTCATGGGCTTGCTCCACACAACATGTCCAACATGGCTGCTAGTCTTGTTCTATCTTTAACAGCTTCTGCGGTCTTGTGGCCACTACCTCATTTCCAACTGCTAGCTGCTTTATTAACTTGCTCCTGCAGAGAAGGCCTGGTCCGGCTCATACGCGTAGGCTACCCTGGCCTATGTGCACAGTCTCCCGCTCCACTGGTGAGTGTTATACTTACCAACTGTTCATTTGCATTAGTCTGCCTTTTCAGGGCACTCTTCTGTTCTTAATAGTGTGATTGCAGTGAACAACAATCCCCCATATTGATTTCCTAACGTTACCCCAATAATGGTGAGTGAATCGGTTGATTTCCATCTGGACACGACCCTTCTTATTTACTAATAGGGTTGGATGTTCACTCACTGTTTACTCATTGATTGAGTTTTTCATACATTTTCTTCACTTGTTTTTGTGTGTGTAATTATTCAGGTATCCTTCTCTAGTTGAGGAAATATTGGTGGGCTCCATTTATTTGACCACTACTAAAGAATCTTGGGCACACTAAGTTACACTAATTATGCGGGACTAAGAATGCACTTGTGAGGTAAACTGCATATTGGTTCTTACCCATCAATACCAACACTTTATCAAATATTTAGCATGCTAGTTCTGCCCCAGGTCCATAACCTAATTGTATTGTTTTTTTAGGTAGTGTACACAGCTCTAATGCTTTGGCTCCTGACGAAAATCCCATGAACTCTTCAATGGGATTGAAAAATATATGGCTATGTCGTAGGGTTTTACATTAGAGTCAGTCTGAGATTAATGATATTTGCATGTAGATCAATTTTGAAATTAAATTGTTTCAATGTATGGTTATATTTTGTGGTATACAATGCACTTGAGGTAATTAGATGGGTTTGCTCATTTGCACCAGCACAGTTGCTCTTTGATATGTTGGTACCGTTTTAATTACATTTGTTTGAGGAACTTGTTATCAAGTCTTTTGGTTTATGTACAGGTTTTTAACCATGATAATAATACATTGTATTTGTACTTACTGTTGAGGTGATCCATCTTTTTAGGTCTCAAATTTGCACAGCTCACTTTGTGACCTTGTTTACTTGTTATATTTGGTCCATGCATTATTCTGACATAGGGCTTGTTTGTTGTTGCTTGATTGTTGTCACCTGATAACTGTGTCAGCGGTAGTTTATCTAAAAACTCATTAGTCTGTGCCACAGCACATGTATCTTGATGCATGTATAGGATATTGTAGAAATTACTAAACGCTGCATTTACCTGTGTGTTAGCATAAACACACTGGCCTCCCTGGTTTTGGATGAGGAAAGTTGGACCTGCCCATATGTTGTTGAACCAGACGTGCCAGGGTCCTTCCCAGCCTCTCTCCCTCTCCATATTTGGTGGGCCATCATCAAGGTGCCTAAGAATTTCAACTCCCTATCTGCGTGCACTCGGAACAGGTCCAGTGTCTCACTAATTTTCTGAAGTTTGGACGCTGGTGGGTCAGACAAGTATTCTAGCTCTAGTTTCTGTATTTCCCTCTCACTGTCACGTATGTCTTTACGAATAGTTTTCAGCACCCCAAACCTGCTGCCATAGCAACATCCCTAATGTATACATAAAAGGCCTTGCATAGTGTCTCGGCCTTTGTCACCATGCCCATGTTGATATCAAAGAAGGACTTGATGTTGTCCCGAAGACTAGAGGAACATGTCACATCCTGGAGTGTGAATGACATAAGCCTCCAGGGGAAGTATTGTGTGTGGTCAGGTATAAACTTTAACCGTATTAGACTGGTGAGTGGTCTGAGTATGTTTTGGGTAATATTGTCATGTCTCTAACCATTCCCATTAGTGTTGGCGTAACGAGCCACAAATTAATTCTAGACAAGGAATTGTGCACTCGTAATGAGGTGATACACTGTTTTAGGATGAAGAGAGGATGTTACTCCATTATAAGGAAAGATATCCTTATCTGTGAATGCTTCCCTTGCCAGAAGTATAAGTCAAGGGATTTTTATAAAATTGGAACTTATTGAAAAAGAACTAGTGTCAGAGTTGCAGAGTTGCTGATTATGGAACAGAGAGTCATCCTCTCGCAGACCTGGAAGTAGTGGTCAGGCATAACCCTCCAATATCAGAGGGAAGGCAGGGTAGAAGGCCACCTAGATTAGTAGTCCAGGGCAGCTGCACTAAGCAAGTGGAACAAAATAGGTTGCATTGTAACGAGACTGGTATTAACCAATCAAGCACTGATCTCACAACGGCTAATCCCACTTGGGGGATTCTCAACCTTCCTACTAAGTGGGTACTCATTATGGTGTGTACAAAAGGAAGGATACTAAATGCTTCGCCTATAATCACAACTGTGAATCTACACTCAGTACTCACATTTTAAAAAAAAAATAGAACTTTTATTACAAACACTAAAATACATATTGAAGACAATATAAAAAAATATATAAAGACTCACACTCCTCAGAAATACACAAATGTATGCTCAAAACGTCAATCGTGGAGAAGATCACAATATCTCAATGATAAATGATTTACAATCATGCCAATGGGTAACTTTGTGGACAATTCTATTGAAGCATATGGCTCAACTTGCACAAGTTTCTGTCCTAACAACAAAATAAATATATGGACATTCATCAGGGGCGTAGATCAGTTCTTTTGTGTGTTTTGTCTGAAGGGCAACATATGAAATTGAACTTCCTGGGGCCCTGGTATTCCTAGAGATTATTGATAAGCTTGGAGTTGATTATCCTGTAGCTTAGTGCAACTGATAAATGTTGCTGGAACTGACTTCCTTTACTAGGGAATGTCAGTCTTCCACCCGCTAACCTTCCCATTACTAGCAATGACCTGATTCAAAGTCTGGAAGTCTTGCCAAGAGTGCCTCTGTCCTGGTGTCATGAACCCAATCTGATTTGGGAGTTTTCTACAGTAGAATGAATGACCCCAGGATTTCCTCAATAGCTGCGTTAGATGTATCACTGTGGCAGGGACCATGAATCAATCCCTCGAAAGAAGGCACCTGGTCACAATCACTCTCCACCTAAGTCTCTGCTGGTTTGCTGCTGGGAGGTTAAGAGGGACATGGCCATGCCTTCATATCTTCGTATCGGCCACTATGCCAACACACATCATAGCACTCCTTGAACTTCCCATACCCGGACTCTGGTTTCCAGAGGGCATTCAACCTACAGCGCATTGTGACCATATTAATGGTGAAAGGTGCTAAACAAATTATGTCCTATTACTACTACTACTACTCCTACTTATCCCAGGAAGGTTTGGTTGTGATCTTCCGGCAGAAGCACCAGGGATTGCCGGGTGTGTGGAAGGATGGATTCTGAGATATTACACAGAATATGTAGATTGACAGGATGCGCACCAAGCCTCTGATAATAGTATTTCTGTACCATCAACTGAGGTTCATGCAGGGCCACAAGTGCAAATAATTTCCTGGGATGTCACGAGACTGAGGAAATATATTGTTGAGGAAGATTGGACAAAATGTATCCGGCACCATGAAGTAACATGCCTTCAGGACATATGGGCAACAGAGCCATTGCATTTGCAAGGTTATTTTACCTTTTGATCTCACAGCCACTCGAGGTAATGGGGCAGACCTAGAGGGGCAGCCTTGATATGGGGCAAGGCTTCGTTGTTGGTGTGAACTATCTTTGCTGATTAGCTGTGGGGATGTAATAGAGTTGCATCCTAAACTGAGAGATGGTGCACACCTCTTATTGATTAACTTGTACAATTGTCAACACCCAGCGAGTGGGATAAGGATATTTGACCTTGTAAAGGATAGGTTAGATCTGTGGAGGAAAAGACAATGGCATAATCTAAGAATTTTAATCACAGGAGATTTCAACCTACAGTTTGAAACCTTGGACATTATGGGGCATATCTGTGAGGCTGAGAATATGGCATGGGGGCTAGAGGCAGTGGTGGTGACAAACCATAAAGAAAATATTGGAATGCAGAGGAGGTGGCACGTCTTTTCATGGCCTCCAGTATGAGGGCCTGTAATGGTAAATTATCAGGGGATAGCCCAGCGTCAAATACTTTGGTAAGCAGAGTGGGCACACGTCTGACTATATATTAGTCAACATAGAGTCATGGGTCTACTTAAAGAATTTCAAAGTAATACCCACATCAGAGAGTGATCACTACCCACTTGTACTCACAATGAAGATTGCTAATAGCTCAGGAAAGTCTTAATTCTATTAAAGACAAGGAGGCGAGCTGATATGGCGGTATCAAAGAAAGATAAGCATAATGCAAGCCTCCTCTCTTGTCATAGAATTGGAAGTGCCATGTTTGGGGTACTGGAGGATGGGCTAGAAGAAGCAGATGTAGTACTTTCCATAGAGGGGCATGCAAGGCGAGCCATAAAAAGGGCTATGCTTGATACAGATAAATTGCTCCCAGAACTCTATCTTAGTATAGTACCCGTACTGGAAGATTTCCTTCTGAAAGAGCCCCGGGTAAGCACGGATATTGTTAAGGCCCACACGAAATTAACTGAAAAACTGGGAGGGTTTTTACTCTGAGAGCGAGAACAGTTGCAAAGGCTTGTGTAAATAAAACCCCATGGTATGACAGGGACTGTAGAGTCGTTGAAGGCATAGTGGTTAAAAGTATGAAGGAGGTTGCTTAGGGGGTTTCTGCATTACCGGAGGCCAGGAAAAATTACTAAAACGTAATTAAAAGCTAAAGAGAAGCTTATGGAGAAGACATTTGGAATTATTTGATAGCTGCTATTATCAACAAAGAATCTCAAACGTCCTGTAGATTAAAGGGTGCGGGCAAACCATAGATTGAATATCCTTTGCAGGGTGTATCCCGGAACGAGTCTGGTTTTATCATTTTTAATGTTTATATTGTGAGAATAGGACTGCGAGTTAGAGATGATTGCAGATGGACCGCACAAATAGTAAAGTCTGATCTGACCATGAAAATATATAATGGAGCCATAGCAGGGCTCACTCGTGAGCATGGGAATGGGGCAGTTAGTCTCCCTAGAAGCATTCAAGCTGCAGGCAAGGAAACAGCTTTGATTGGAGCAGAACTTTGGGGGAATGTCAACTCTGGCAGCCTAGCAGTACCTGAAAATAAATGAATTACAAATATACTCGACTTGCCAACAATATGTCCAAAGTGATGCATTTTCTGTCAAGGATCTGGACAGCTGTATAGCTATAAAGAGGCAGTGAAGGATGTCATGGCTCAACCAGGGGGGATCGCACTCCCTTGGTTTGCACATGTTAAGAAAAAAAACTTGAGTACTTTCTAGGCCCAGCTGAGACAATGGGCCTCATTACAAGTTTGCCGGTCCGGTAACTACGGTACCGGTAAGCTTGTCGGTACCGTAGTTACCAGACCAGCAAACTATGAGTTTTGCTCGCGAGTGCCTTTGCGGACCGGCACCCGCGAGCAGAGCATGTCGGATGCACCGGCACCATTCACGAATGGTGCCGGTGCATGCAGCCTCCCTATTTCCATTGAACCCTACGGGGCTCAAATAGAAATGGAGAAGAATATTTTACGGTCCGCTGGGGTTGTAATGCCCCGGTAATTGCCCATTCCCAGGCGCCAGAAAAATTTGCAAGTTCGGCAGCAGCCTACCGGTTTTACTGCCAAGGCTACCGCCAAACTTGTAATGAGGCCCAATGAGTATTTCGACAAAGTACGCACTTAAAAGAGCATTTAAGGAGAGGGCTGAGGCCTATGTTATGAGTTTGGTTGTCCTCATGACAAGCTTTTAGACTACCGGGAATGCAAGCAAACATTTGGATATGGTGAGTAATTTGATCTGGTATGTCCTAAATCAATGAGACTGCTATATACCAAATTGCGGTTAGGCATTTTACCCATGAGGCAGGTGAGCAGCAAATGGTATAAGGGTGGAACAGATGAATGTACGTTTTGTGGTAATTCATCCAACAGGATTGTCCATTTCATGCTAATCTGGCCAGAGTATCTAGGCATTAGGAAAAATAATCTAAAACCATTGTTTTGGCCAGATCAATTCGGAAGATGGCTCAAGCTACGTCAATGTGACGCGAATCGAGCAATGGTTTGGCGGTACACTCAGTGTGTAATTATCTGAAGAGAGCTTAAGGTGGAGTGCGTCCAAAGTCAGATAAATGAGAGCCTGTCTTTGTTGCTTGATTTCAGACCTACTTTAGGGACCAAGGGCAGTTTTAACAATCTTCCTGTGGCACTCTGCACTGTTATTCACAGGTATCTTGTGTACATATATTGTGCTCAATTTGGTATTTACATGTTCATGCATGTGCACTTTGTTACGTAGAACTGTTTGTTTTATCTAGGCACCTGTCCTGTAAATGTAATGCACATTTTTATTATGAAATGTTTTATGCACCATTTTATTGGTTTAGTGCTTTTAGCAATGCAATGATATATTGTATTTCAATGTTCTTGTATGTGATATTTTATGAAGTTGCATGTATGGATCTACGTTAAAATACAGAATCACGAAAAGCTTGGGTTTCAAAACTGCAAAGCCAACTTGGTCGCATTTCGAAACTCGAGCTTTTTGGATTCTGTCCATTTGTCACCCGCTTTGCATCCAATGTATGCAGGGGACACCACGGCGGCTCACGAAACCCATACTGCCAAACCAGGTGTGCCGGGGACACCTCCGCAACCCCGCTCACCTAGTTCAGCATTTTGGGATTTGTCATTTTCCACCATGCCGAATGCGCCGCAAACGTGCATTCAGCATTTTGTATATGTTATTTTGGGGAAATACCGTATGTATGTGTGTATGTACTTTTATGGCGGAAATGCCGAAATAAAGCAGAATAAATGTAAATGTATTTTTACTGAAGGCCTTCGCCTGCTCTGTTAGGATGAAGAAATACGCTTTATTCGGAAAAGTAAATCGCATAAATCGCAGCTTCGCTGGGTAGAGCATCGAGTATGCGATTAATCTGTCTCTTAGAAGCTTTTTCAAGCCCAGGAACGTTTACTGCTCCTGCTGGACCTCATTTGAAAAATCTGAATATATGAAATTCCATTCCCATCCCAAGAATCCCCTTTATTCGTGCTACTTTCAATATGGCGTCTCTGTAATTATGGAGGCGAGCTATAATTGGGCAAGTGGGGTCCCTGGTTTGGGGCAGGGCATCAGTGACCTTTGGGCTCGCTCAACCAGAAACGTAGGAGAGAAAGAGGGCTGCTCTAGCAATTGCAGCAGTGTGTTTTAAGCTAATTGCTCCCTGCTGCCTATACTAGGCCTTCTGGAAATCCCCAGTATGCGCACGTTGTTTCCTCATGATCGCAACTCCAAGTTGTCACATTACTTCTGATTGGTATTAACTTGGAGTGTAGTTCTGGACTGATTCATGGACTTGGGTGAGCAAGCACTTGGGTCCACTGCTGTGAATGCTCCAGGTCCTGCACAAGGTTGCAATGGGAGAGTTACACCAGATCAGGGAGAGGTATTGGCTTTCTTCTTTTCAGTTTGCTGCTGCCATTCCCTTCATGGTTATAACCCAGCCTTGGCTCCTAAGAAGTCGGTGGTAATTGATCCACTGGTGGTCTCCTCTGTGCAGGATAAGCGTGCTGAGCCGTGGTGTGAGAGGTTGGTGATGCTGGCCAGGTTTAAGGATGGATTAGGGGCAGAGGCAGTCCAAATCTATGGAGAAACTTGTAAAGCTCTGCAGAAACATTTGTCATACTTATGTTGAGTTGGAAATTCCATTGTAACAGAGGGGACATGTTCTGGAAATGTCCAAACATTTCAAAACCTCATGCGATTTCTAAAATCTGCATAGAATTTTGAAAATCTGTGCTCATGAGAAGTCATGAAGAAAAATGTGCCCTGCAGATGTGTGCTGGGTCTAATTTAGAGGTGAAGAGTGAATGAAAGGATGGCATTTACCTGCTGCAGAGATCTCTGGAACATTTTAACTGACAGGTTTGAATGTGGACAGTGTAAAATCTGTTTCCATTATTCCAAGATAGCTAAAATGTGTGCCCTTGAGGTATGCAATAATAATAGCTAGAGTACTGTGCAAATAAAGTAATGTATGCAATATAATCCTCAGCGAGAGAGGCACAGGCCAATAAGGAGGCCAGAAATGCAGGCAGAATCTGCCAATAGAATTCTTTACCTGCTTTCTGTGCCTCTGTCTGTGAAGGATTGCCGTCTGCAAGGGTGTGAAAGCTATGGGCTCTTCATCCATTGTGGGTGACGGGGGATTGACCCACCACATATGAAACGCGGCAAGCAAGCAGCCAAGGGAACGGTCCTGGGCTGACTTTAACTGAAATTCCTAAGGGAAACCGAGTTTCCCATTCACAGTTCAGAGTACTGCAGCACGCATGCCCAATGAGGCATATAAGATGGGGCATTTTGCTTCCCCAGCCTTGCATGGGCCATTAGGGATGCAGACTGGGGCTACAGGGCTGAATGAGCGAGCAAATGCTCTTCCCGCACAGCCAGGGGCCAACGAGCAGTGTGATGGAGGTGCTCTGGCCCCACTGTGCATATGCAGGAGCCAGAAAGCACTCTCATGCCTCCTACTTCCCTCTCCACCATCCATTTACCCCTCCCTTCGCCCTACTAATCTGTCCCTGTCCCTGTCTCTGTCGTTGGCTGCATCTTCCTCTCCCAAAATGTCTGCCTTAGGAATTTTAATGGAAATAACTCCCTTTAGCTTTTTCGGCATCTTAATTTGTAGTTTAATTCATGGGAAATTGGACGCGGGTATAAGTGGTACCCGCAAAGTTCCTTAAAAAATACTATTAGCACAACATCCCTTTTTTGTAGCTAAAGTTGTAAACATTCGATGATCGCTCGTGATCGTTTACCAAGATTGCGCAGGTGACTGGTTACGTTTGATGTCACTAACATACAAACTTTCAAAATCTCTGAAAGTTTCAAAACAGGTGACGGTTACGCTACAAATGGAAAATAATTTTTGGCAGCGCCATGAATTATGTTTTGGTTGGCAATGGAGCCACAGTTTGCACAATAGCACTCACCTTGTTTGCTTTTCTGCAGCCCTTTGACGCAATGTGTGACGTTATCAGGACAAGCTGCAGACACGCCACTGCAACTCTCAGCGTTCATTTCGGCGCAATGTTCACAAATAAGAGAATTCCCTGAAGAGAAAGAGAATGTTTATGCTCTAAGTTTCTCAAGATTCCACTTAAAAAGACACACAAACATGTCCAAAAGAAAAACGAAAACGACGTGTGTCCCGAAGAATCACCTGTTGCAACTTCTCGTTGAAATACAGTAATGCATTGGGCACACATATGTTTTCAGGACTGAAAAAGAATGCACATAAACACATGAGCAATGTTCTGGAGTATCGGTGGAAAACTAACCATTGCATACGCTGTTTCACTAAGAATGGGTGGCTTTGGAATGAAGGATGTCCCGTGCTGTGAGAAATGATGGTTGCCAGTGTCAACACATTAGCTATTCGAGCACAGAACCGTGGCATCGTAAGAACGTTCACCCTTGTTACAGTAACAAGATGCGTGCACACCATATATACTCCGGAATGGGGCCACAGCGAACCATCTAGGTAGAACACTAAAGCTCGGGGGAGATTTAATTTGAAATCTGGAAGGACAGGCAACCAGTATCTGCATTTTAAAAACCCCCAGATAATGGGATAATAGATAACAAGCTATCAGAATGTGAATTCACCAAGAGACACAATGCTGACCTACTTGAATACCTGAAACTGAAATCTGCATCTCACACCAGTGACATTGTGCTGCTGGATACCAGCCAGTCAGAATCCACATTTCCTCTAGATGTTCTGTGCTGATCTTGGAAACTGAAGATCTGTAATCTGGTATTAATCCTAAAACAGGATCCACTCAGACCCAGGCCTGGGAGAGGCTGTTCCTGCACTTAGGTTGCAAGCACAGTGCTGATCTACTGGAAGTCCTCTGGCAGGAAAATTAGCTTTTCAGTATTTCTGAAACAGTGCTTCAGCCTACCATGCTGCCAGAAACTCCCTGCCCCAAGATGCACTGTTTAAAGCAACTGGGAAGCTATGGAACTGGATTCTCTCAATGTCCACCTTCCTAGTACAGTGATGCTGGAAGCAATGCAGCCTGCACGATGCACATCACCAAGCTACTGGAAGACCTAAATCCCAAATCTACAGTTTTCTACCTTTCTGAAGTTCTCGTGCACAATAATATGCAGTAGCAACATACACTGTTCTGAGCAAATGGGGGACCTGAAAGATGCAAATTTATAAGGTCCATTTCACAACTAAATATTTAAAGGAACTCGTGTGTTTTCTTTCCTTAGCTGCTTTTATAGTGCTATTTGCTGTGCTGTACAACAACACAGCAAAGAACACTGTGTTTGCCGGGGACACGTGTGGTACAGTGGTGAAGGGTTGGCCCCTACAGCCGCGCAATCTGGGTTGGAGTTCCTGCCTGTCTTTTTCTGGTGCATGAAATACTATTTAAAAAAATTGTGATGCATCAAGAAGAAAAGGCAGTCTGGAACTCGAACCCAGGTTGTTTGGTTGAAAGTAGTAACATTTCACTTGTGGGCTATGCAAGTCTGTTTCAAAGGGGAAGGCAAACAAACACTGTTGAACAAATAGGACCTGTTTGCCTTGTTCACAGGACATCCAGTCCTAAGAATGCCACCAGATACAGTAAACAAACCCCTTTCAGCAAAATTACTTTTATTTTGCTGAAAAGTGCTTGTTTGCTGTAATTGGATTGCATTCATAGGATTGGCTCTCCTGCAAACGTGTATCTGTTTGAGTTCTCTGCCCTAGCAGCAGTAAAAAGCGTGAGTTCCCTCGAGGGGACTCATGCTTGAATAATGCCACCATTGCAGAAAAATAAAGAAAGAGATTACACAGTCACTGCCTACAAAATGGATGCCTGCACAGTGTTAAAAAGCAGGACTTAAGGAACTTTCTTATTTAAAGATTTTTATATATATATATATTTTATGGCCAATATTTTGAAACAATTAACATTTTGAGAGAACATCTTTAAGACTGAATGTTACAGTTTTGTTCAAAGCCTAATGGGTGTTTTGGACGAGAGTGGAGACAGGGATGCCAATTCAACCAAATGCTACGGGTAATGGATATGATGTCACGTGCTCGGTGACATCACAAGAAGTGAAACCACAGACTTGACCTCCCTTATGGATGAGTGTTATCATAAAATCTCAGTTTCCTATGCAATAACTCAGGTGTCTACTTTCCTATTTCAGAAACTCCACAGTTTGATGCTGTGATCACCTTTCACTAATGCACCTATGATCCTTGTGATTCACTGCCAAAGTCCCCCAGTTATGGATTTCAGTATAGACTCCATTCCACTGCAGTAGCATCATCCGAGTCGTTTTCAGTCTACTCAAATGAGTCCTGAGGGTCATCTGCATAATTTGCATATTGGACACCGAGTCCATCTAAGAGATCAAGTAATGGTTTCAAATAGATATTGAACAACAGAGGGGACAGACAAGAACCTTGTGGCACCCCACATGTCAGAAGAATAGTGGGTGCCTGAGCATTTTCAGTGGTCATTCTAGAGATTCTAGGGCCCAGAAATGATGCAATCCAATCAGAGGCTTTTTCTGAGCAATTGGCAATAGTTTTCAACCTCTCACATAGCAAGTTATGATTAATAAGATCAAACGCTGCAGAGAGATCTAACAGCATAAGTAATGCTGGGTGAACCTTCTCGACAACCCCTATAATGTTGGATTTAAGATCCAGGAGAGTTGTCTCTTTTCTGTGTTGGGTTCTAAAGCCAGATTGGTGAGGGTTAGAATTACATTTTCTTCAGTGAACTTCTGTAGTTGCAAGTACGCCACTCTGTCAATAATCTTCAGCAAATAAGGCACATTAGTGATTGGTCGATAGTTATTGGCTCCTGCTGGGTCAAACATATTCTTTTTTAAGAGAGGAGTTACCCAGTCATCCTTCATGGAGGTGGGCACCATGCCTTCCTCGTATGATGCATTAATCATCTTAGTGATCCAGGGGATCAAGATGTCTAAAAAGCCTTTCAAGTTCTCAGCAGGACATGAATCCCCAAGGCATGATGTAGACTTGAGATTTGTGATAAAATGGAAACTATGTTTGCTATTTCGCAAATTTATTATGAACCATGCTACATCTGGCCTATTAAAAATTACCTCTAGATATCTTGAGACCTCTATGGATACATTTCCTAAAGGTTGGCGTTTGCAAGCGCAGAAGGTACTCGAGGGGGCTGATATTTCTGTAAAAATGCTGATTGAGAATCCTAACAAACCCAAAGCAAAATTATGGGAAACTGATTGAGTTGCTTTGATAGCTATGGTATTCGTGGTACGGTTGGTGGGGTTCGTCCCCACACCTTTTTTTTTTCTCTTCTCCCTCGCCTCTTCTTTTCTTCTTCCCATTTGTGGTGTCCTTTGGGTTGTCTTCTGTGTTTGTGTTGTCTTTTATGTATTCCTGTTACTTTGTTGATTGTGTTTCACTAGCGTTGGTCATTTATTGATCTGAACTATTTATAATGCTTTTGTTATTCTGTAAATGTCATTCTTCCTGATTAATGTGAGACATTGTTACTTTTACTACTGTTATTCATGTTTTTTTGTGAAAATTAATAAAGTGTTTTTGAAAAAACTAGAGCTGCTTGCTACGGCCATAAACATTTCCCTGATAATTCATTTAATCTGAAACGACATGGCATTGTGGAAACCTATTTGGTAAGATTTCCAAATGCGCATCTCTGCGATGACTATCTGCGCTTCGTACTCAATCTGTGGGCCACCAGGGAAGTAGCAAGCTCAAGAAAATTGATTCAACTGGAAGACGCCCTATGCCGTTTCTGTCATGCTGATCATGAAACATTAAAACATATATGTACAGATTGTTCAATGACCAGTGAGCAAAGGACATTACACTTAAAACATCTGTTTGTGGATCAGTGCATATTGATTGGCGAGGATCTATGGCTGTTGCTATTCCATACCAACAGAAAAGGAGTCAGATATGCCACACTTAACTTGTTATATCAATTGGGTTTAAAGCATCAAAGAAAACTGAATACATCGTAATCCAGATTGATGTAATCTCAGTTCTCAAAGTGAAATAGCCTCAGTAGCTGATTATAATGTCCCGGGAAATCTGATGTTAATAACTGTAATTGATGAGTTACTAGAAACAATAAAATAAGGAAAATTGTGTAGGAAATCGATGTAAAATAGTAATGTTTATTTTAGGTAATATAATTAGATATATGTTTAGATTTGGATTTTACATTGTATATGTTCATTTTTAGTGTATAGGAAAGATGAAATTAAGGAAGTGTACTGTTATCCTTTTGCTGTTTGTTTGCAAGTTTTACTTGTCAAAACAAAAAATCATAATGAAAGGTGATTGTTTATTTTTACTTTGTGACAAACTGTTGAAAGATCATGAAATGTTTTGTTTCATGATCAAAACAACTGATCTTAATTTAAAAAAAAAACATTATTTATTGATAGTTTCTATTTTTACTTTCTTTATCATTTCAGGGACAAGGGTATCAATAGTAGTCTTGATGGCCAACGAGATATGAGAAGCTCAATCGTGGGTTTTCTTGAATGATTCTCATTAACATCATCATGTTTATTTGGATATGCATGAACAATCCATAAAAACAGTACACAATACAACAATATCTAGAAAATGGGTACACAATAAAATAAAAGTCCATTAGAGAACACAATAAGTAATAACATATAAAAAGATTATTGGTACAATTCATTAAGTAGTGTTTGTTGACTCATTTCAGGACACCATAGTCATCAAACATTTCCTTTGGTACAATGCTTTTTTCAGAAATGAAAGTAGTGACCAGCCCGCCTGTGAAGAGTCCAACCACAACATATATCAATGCTGATCGATAGTGAACAAAACCCTGTTCCTTCAATAAAGGTTGTATAAGCCACCTTCTGGCTGGAGAATAGACAGGGCAAAAAAAGGATCAGTTGAGCTAAATCCTCAAAAGGAGCACTGCATACAGGACAGGATCGATGCCCTCCTCCCCTGGACCATCCTGCCACCACGGCCCTGAAATGGATACAGTAAAACCTTGCCCTGGATATCAGCACATGGTCCGCAGGAAATTCTGCCTTGAGCAAGTAACGCTGTACACCCAAGGACATTAAGGTCATCAGACCACGATTTTTGGGTTTCGCAATTTCTGATCCTTCTCTGTCTAGTCTCTTACTGTCCAATGATTTTTCTCTCTCTGGGAGAGGGTGCTGCTTGGAGGGTACGCAGCCATGGAATCTCATACAATCTTATCTCCCGGATTCATGCACAGTAGAAAAATTATCAGTTCATGCGTTAAAGCGGCTTTGACATTTCCCCATAACGTGAGCCAGTTTAATACCGGCTGCAATGAGATCGTATCCTCAATTGGTGTGCAGCCTAGCTCCATGTGCACTCCAAAATTTTGAGATGAGGTAGGCAGCCTCAGCAAATTCTTAAAAAATGTATTTTCCAGGGTCTGTAAGATAAATAAGACTGTCAGAAAAACGTGAGGCACTTGGACATCAACAAACCTCTCAATGGAATATATATGTGCCCTTCCGGAATATATGCCCTTACAGAAATGCATTAGAAATACTGCATTTAATACCAATTACATAGCTTTGGGTGGAGAAGTGGATAGTTCTACTTGTGCCTTAACTTCACGAAGTTGTGAGTGCACATTTGGACTTAGAAAAAGCTATAACCAGAGGATGCATTAATCAGACAAATCTCTCCTGTATTTTCCATTTGTAGTTCTCTAGTTCTCTGACAGACTGCTCTTTTCTTTGCACAAGGGCAAGCCTCACTAGTTTGACCCTCCATTAACAAGTTACTTGCCATGATGGCATTAACGTCTAGAAGAATCCCTGTCATCTGCCATCTCAGAAGAACAGCTTATGAGATGGTGCAGAGATTGTTCTGAAATACATGGTAATTTTACTTTTAATTCCTGGAACTATTAATCAGAGCAGTGTTTCTACTAATGTTCCCACCTTCTTGGACAAATCCCTTCTCATTTCTTAAGACTATTGACACTGACATCAACATCTTTGAGCGCCAGGAGACCATGCAAATGGCAATGGTGTGTGGCCTAAATCAACATAACATAACATCTCCAGAACAATGTCCTTTATATTTGTATTTTGTATTTTATTATATTATATATAGCCAAAGCGCTTCAAAGAGAACAATCAGCAGTTCATTAAAATGGCAGCAGAAACCTGTATTCAGAGTCGACCGGTGACAATCAAGTGGGCGATTGACGTGCGTTTTTAAGGAAGAGCGAAAGAGAAGATAGAATGTGATAGAGCGAAGGAGATTGCAGTGGAGGGGGGCAAGAAGTTGGAATGAACGGAAACGAGATTTCACACAGGGAACATTGAGTCGAAAAAAATAGCAGAACAGAGAGGCCGAGAAAGAGAATAGAGTGAGAGAAAAGAAGCAAGGTAAACGGGGGCAAGACCATAAAGAGATTTAAACACTAGACAAAGGAAGTTGTATTTGAGCTGAGAGGGAAAAGAAAGCCATCCGAGAGAGTCAAGAGCAGAGGAAATTGAGTCTCGGTAAGAGAGCAAACAATGTGATCGACTAGAAGAGTGATAGATTGATTTGAGAGAGACAAGACGTGAGGAGGGAAGACCAAAGAATAAGAAAGAGCAGTAAAAGAGTTGAGAAAAGACTAGCGAGGAGACCAGAAGCTTAGTGGCATGAAAGGTAACAAAAGGGCACATTTTACGTATGTTGTAAAGATGGAATTGACAGACATGTGAGGTGAGAGAGATATGATGGGCAAAGGAAAGATCAGAGTCAAAGTAAAGGCCAAGATTGTGAGCAGTAGAGGATAAAGAGCAATTAGAGGGAGGAAAGGAGATAGAGGGAGGAGGAGATGGGATGGACGAGTATTGGCAGGAAAGAAAAGGACTTCGGTCTTTCTGGGGTTTAGAGTAAGGAAGTGAGAAGTCATCCACGATTTGATGGCAGTGAAGCAAGATGAAAGGGTGAGATAGATGTCCGGTGAGAAAGAAGAGAGGAGAGAATGAGCTGTGTGTCATCAGCATAGAAGTGATGCGATACTTCGAAAGATGAGATAATAGGCGCAAGAAAGGAAGTGTATAAGGAAAAGAGAAAAGGACCAAGAACAGACCCTTGTGGGACTCCGTGATCGAGAGTGAGAGAAGAAGAGGTGTTACCAGCCCCAAGAAATGGCGAAAGTTCGATTCTTTGACTCCTTTTTCCCACTTCTAAAGTTTGTTGACTCTCTGGTGATTCCAGTAATTCAAGGCCCTCATTTACCATGGAGTCACTCAGTGTTACTCCGCAGAATATAATATTTCAACTTTACTTTTATTCCTCTCTAACATTGTGAAAATGACTCTGATGAAGTTATTCTACGTTAGACCTCTAATTTCTGATGGAAGTGTTCCACACAGATTGTAGAGTAATGTATGACAACACTTACATCAAAAAAATAGATGCTATGTAATTTGGCCCTATTTTGTTTTGTACACAATACTTTTTATGTTCCAGAACATAAGTTCCTGCCTGATAGATTCTCTTACTATCCACGTGATAGAAATGTGTTTACCAGTAACATAGTCTTATCAGCAATTCCCACCATTAACTTTCGGGATGAGGAGGCTGGCTTTCTGTGTGTTCACTCCCAATTTGTAAAACTCGTTTACAGCAATTGTTAGGTGTTTGGGCAACGGGTTCTTTGTGCATTTGGTAAGTGTTTGGTTGGGGGATCTCGGTGCATTAGACATCCGCTTTTAGTGTGTTAGGGGCCTAGCAGATGGGCCTTCTATGACACCATTCCTTTCTCAGTCAACCTCGAACTTCTGGGCATTTGTGTGACTAACACATTAAACAATTTAAAATATGCAGATTTAAGAAAATAATGCAAAGAAAGTAATCATATCTCACCTTCAGTGATCACAGCAAACAGGACGGCCACTGCTGTGAGGAACATCCTCATGGTTCAGGTTGTGGATGGAGTTGGGTGATGCAGAGGAACCTAAAGTGTGCAGCTTCTCTTATCCTCTGCACAGCTCCTCCACAGGACATGACTTTTATAGATGTTGAAATGAAGAAGGGGGAGTCCCTATTTGATGGGAGGAGGAGCAGAAGTGGCAGATCTGCTGTTCCAGCTGCTGTGTGATTGGGTGCACTGTTGATGCTTCTTTAACACGCCCCTAGCAAACCTCTAAAGAACCGTGTAGCATGATGTAATGCACTCAACAACATCAACTTGGTTAAATGGAGAGATGTTTCCTTTCTCCTCCTTCAGGATTAAAGTTTTTTACACGTATTACAAATGTGCATACCAGAAAGAAAGTGCATCATTATCGTGATAAAGGTAAAAAAATGTAGAACCACTTCACTATGATGTCCAGATAGACTGATTTACTAGACAGCGCAGAACACTCTGTCCCACTAAGTGTGCTGGCAGTGTTCCTGTTTACCCCACTTAACGAAATGGTGCTGGAACTACACAAGACATGCCGTACAGTGCTTTTGAATGTTGAATAACCTAACCTTAAAATCCACACTGCTGGTTTTGCAGCCACTGTGAAAAGGGAACCCCACGACGTTTCAAGCGAAAGTGGAGTTACTAGCACGTAAGTCAGGCATAACTTGAAGTCATACTTGTAAGTGGAAAGGAAAATACAATTGCAACCAGAGCTCAAGTCGAGGGTACATGCGTGTGGATGGAGTCTCCCCACGTTTTTCAGGAATACCCACACTTTTTTCAGAGGGCAACTTAATATGTTAATTACTGGGGATGCCACATTCAATTGGTATGTAAATGAGTCCCCCCACTTCTTTTTTTTAGGACTTGACTCCTGATTTCAATTCTCTTATGTCTAAGAACCACAGCTTCCAATGGGAAAACAAGGACACGTTTTGCCACACTCTCCTTCCCTTTATCCAGTGACACACAAAGCACTGCAACACTTGGATAGTACACCGACAGCTGTGCACCTTTTAAGTGGCATGCTTTCAAGTCCCTGTCGGACCTAGTGCAGGGACACACAGTTTAAATGCGCCATCTATTCAGCGATTTCTTTCTTTCTTTTTATTTTTACATTTGAAAAGCGCCTAAACCCGAAGGCATCAGGGCGCTGTTAAGGAAACCAGTTACACATCGAGACATAAAAGCAAAGGCGTGTGCGGTGCAGGATGCTTAATTCACACGCAAATACATTTCAGTGAATGTATTCAAACCATATAACTGTGTAGTTTAGACAAAGAGCCAAGTTTGTAAGACCTTGAGGAAGGGCAAGTAAGATTCCTCTGCCCTCTTTGAAGTGGAAGGGTGGTGAGTGTTAGTGAATCGTAGAGAGGTGTGGGGTAGGAGTTGGGATCAAGGCTTGTTTCTTTTCTATTTTCTGTTGTATGGAGATAATTTTGGATCGCACAGCCTTTTGGATATCTGTGCACCAGGTCTCGTCTTTAGAAATGGTGGTGGGGGGTTGGGAGCTGGTGTTTCTAAATCACTAACTGGCATTTGTTATTCTTGTGTTATAGGCCGTCCCTTTGGTTGTGATGATAGACTGTTGATATTCTTTGGCAATTGAGTTGAAGGAAGCTTTAGAGTGACTGATCTGTACGGCCTTTTCTCCAAGCTGCTTCAGCTTGTCTTTTTCTCAGGCGCGAGGCCTGGCGGTCGGGGGTAAAACAGGAGTTGATGTGACCAATTGGTTTCACTTTCTTGACACTAAGGGGGCCACCAAGTTTACAGACTTGGTCATGGTGTTTAAGCAGATATCTAGTCAAGGTTCTCCAGTGGGAGTGGTGTGAGATGAGGTGAGATGGACTCCTTGGAGATTTTGCAGGTGCTATGTGAAAGGGTAGGAGCCAAAGTTGGGGAAGTAAGAGACTGCTGTTTCTGTTGCGTGTAGGGGAATGTCACAATGTGGTGATCTGACCAAGGGCAGGGTAAATTGGAAGTGATTGAGATCTGGCTATTCATATCTGCAGCCCAGTCCAGGGTTCTGTCCTTATTGTGAGTTGGGCCTGAGACCCGAAGATTAAAGCTAAGGTTGGAGAGTGTGTTGGTGGCTGCTGAGCCGGTGGTGTCTGATGGGTCGTTGAGGCCTAAATTAACATCCCAGACTACTATGGTCCTGGAGGTAGGTTTGAGGTTTTTTCCTACCGTGTGAATGAGGTCTTCCTCAAAGGAGGTAGATTGGCCCGGTGGTCATTAGATGATGTGGATGGTCACAGAGTCTACCCAGCAGGTGGTGAGTTTGACTGTAAGGAGTTCATAGTTATCTTCCTTAGCGTTGTTTGCCTGTCTAATGCTAAGAGAGTCTCTGTATATGAGTTAACCCTGCCTCCTCTAGAGTCTCCCTTGTCATTTCTGAGTATGGTGAAGCCCTCAGGGAGTGCTAGTGATAAGACTGGGCCTGAGGCTTGATGGAGCCAATTTAGTTATAGCTAGCACGTCTAGGTCTTGGGTTGTGTGTCAAGGGCGTGGGCCCGGGAGTGATCTGGCATTAATAAGGGCTCCTTTTAGGATGGAAGGGGGTGAGCTTGTGTGCTGGGGGGGTCATATCTGGTAGTGCGGCTGGAGACTTGGTCTTCCTTACGTGTCGGCTAAGGGGGGGCAATGTGTTTTGCATTCTGCGTGGTAAGTTCTTGTGGCCGCTGATGTTGTTGTTTGGGGCCTGGCTGCCGTTGGTTGTAGGGTTCAGCTGGCCTAGTTTGTGTTTGCCAGTGGTGACCCTTGAGGATTGGGGTGAGGGTGTTTGTGGGTCGATGGGCTGTTGTACCGTGTGTCTCGGAGGCTAGGAGAGAAGGGTTTGGGTCCCAAGCGTATGGTCCTGCCTAAATAGGCATTTCTAGTTGAGATGGACATAGGCCAGCAGTGGGGGTTAGTCCTGGTGAATCTTGTGCCTAGTCTTCTATTCCTCACTGGGACTGTGGGTGGGGTGGTTGTTGGGTTCACGTTGGGAGAATCCGTAGTGTTTGAAGCCGAGGTGGGTCTGCTGCTGCCTGCAGTAGTTTGGGGATTCTCAGATACTGCATGATGGCATTGGTGTGGGTCTGGGACTCTCCTCTAGGGAAGCTTGGTGAGTTTTGCCTAGTTTGAGGTTGGGTCCGCTTGGCTCGGGACCGAATGCAGTTGTAACGATATCTTTTGCATAAGCCTAAGAGCTCGATGACTGTGCATAGGGCACAAGATTGGGGTTGTTGGAGGGCGGCGTTGTGGTCCCTCCACCGTACTAAGTGTAATCATAGCACAGCGGGATTGCGCATCTGCAGGTGGATGGCCGTGTGTACAGGTGCGGACGAGATTTTGGTAGTGCCTTGTGGCCATCAATGAGCAGGGTCAAGTCAGGAAGTGGTGCGCTTCTTAGAAGTGGCTTGCTGAGCGTGCTGCGTGTCTTGGTTCGCCCTCTCCACAGGCGAGTAGACGCAGAGCAAGGCATAACAGCCGGTAGGAAGGGGGTCAGGCAGGGAAGCACTGTGATTACTGGGCAATAAAGAGTGACAGAACGATACGGGCCAGATAGATCAACGCCATTTATATGTACATGTGCAACAGGCTTACCTTCCGACATCTGCTACCTGGGTGTGATTGACAGCCGGCGTCTCCTCCCTGCTCGGGTGAATCACAGCCATTTGTTTGCTGGCAGACCAATCAGCATGCTGGATGGAGGAATGAGCAGCCCAGTGGAGGTTGCTCTGCATCCAGGCAGCCATCTTGTCAGGTGCTTGTTCAATGTAGTGCCCCATGTCTTCTTCATGCTTGCGGGGCAGTGGGGGTTCCATAGTGGATGATGGGTGCAGCAGAGTGCTCCGGCAGCCTTGACGTTCGAACGTTTACTTTTAAAGTGCTCCGTATCTGTGCTACAGTGATCAAAGTGTGCCTTAGAAAGAACCTCTGTTTTTTGTAGCAATTCTAGAGCTATTAGACATGAAAGTACTGCCAAGTACTTCACATGCCGACAACATCTGCTAATGTTGGTAAAGTGAAGGGCCAGAGACATACAAGTACTCACTCACCTGAGCATATTTAAGTAATACTGTGGGTTATTTACCACTGTGAAGCTTGGTTTGAAGAGGAGCATCCAGAGTAGTGGTTCTTCTAAGTAATGGGATTGGATTCAGCGTGAGGCCCAAGAGTACTAATAGCGAGGTTAGAACCGTCATTGACAATGCAGCTCCTCAGTCTTCGGCAGATCATATAGCACCATCCTATGGAAGTAAAGTGATATGAGGACACCATAGCTACACGGTTTTGGGGCACTGAGAGAGCATATACACAGAAGACATACATTTGCTTCATTTACTAGATCTCCAAGTTGAAAACCCCAAGACCACGTCATGCACTTCCATTCACTTTACCTTCTCCACACATTCTCCCCCAGCATCATGCATCTGCATCCTCCTCCTTTAATTTATTCTGGCCGATCATTCTGATAAGCCCCACCCCCAGTACATCCTAACCAGAAACCCAGAAACACACACAGACACACACATGCATGGGCATGTATGCACAGGCATGCACCCACACATAAATGGGCACACACATGCACGCACAGACACACACCCTTTAGAAGCTTAAACCACCACTATTCTATTGTTCTCAGTTCTCCAGATACAGTAGGAGTCTTTGTGATCTGGTGCTCTTCCATAGCAAAGTCCTTAGAGCATTCTCTTAAAAGGTTTGCAAAGATTAATCACAATGTTCACTCCTCTGTTCACTCAGCACAATTTTTCTGACCACGCCTCTAAATGGTGAAGTTCCAAAATAGTCTAACTGATAATGTACTCACTTCACAATGCGAAGGAACATCATTGTTATACTGTCTACTGTCCCTTGCATTTGCTTTCTTATCTCCAACTGCTCCACACCTGATTACATTTAAGCATCTTTTTGTAACCCACAGACATTATTTCTAAAAACCTCTAGTCCACTGCCACCCTCTTGGTCTAGTTTATACACACTGGTGACACTCTGGTGTTGACTTTGCAGCTACTGAACACTACAAATGAAAGCCGGTCAGAAGCAGCGAGCGATGATGGCCTTTACACAACCACTCTCCTTTCCTCTGCCTTTATCAAGTGTTCACCTGCTGCAACAGATGATATAATGATTTTATTTATAGTGTTCTATTAAATCATTTGCAAGACCATTTGTGTCAGGTTGATACAAGGCTGTGGATCTGTATTCAATCCAAATACTCTGGTTTCCATCTCATTAGGTGTTAACTGGTCAGTATTGTTTACAGAGAACAGAGAAGTAGCTTCCTCTGCCCAATACAATTAGTAAAACCTATAACTTTTGAAGTGCTGACATCAGTTACTGCCTCCACATCTGGCAACTTAGAATTTGGGGCATAGAGAGGGTAGTGCCTGAGCAGTCAAAGCCCGTCCAAATTGTTTCCATTCCTATGCAGGAATCTAGCTACAGTGACAGTGGCGAGATGGAGGCCCTCTAGCTCCAACGTGCATGTTAGGAACCAGGAATCTCTCTTTCTGCTTCTTTGGTATGGTAATGTTTATTTATATAGCGCCTATACACAGGCAAGTGTTTCAAAGCGCTCAAGGAGGGAAGAAACACAGGGAAAAACAACAGTTGCTCAGAGTCCTTGAATTTCTGAGACGATATCGGTCTGCAAAGGCAGCTTAATTGAATATTATACATTTAACAATTTAGATACAGCAAATGGGCCTGCCGGCGATTCTGTGGTTTTTTCCAAGTGCAAATTACCGGGTGAAGACAAGGGAGAACAGACAGCACGATCTTCAGGCAGGACAGTATAAAGATCGTGCAAGTGCGGGAGGGCAAGGAAAGGGCAGGGGAACAGTGCGCCCAGTCAGTAGAGACTGGTGAAGTGCGGAGAGAGAAGCTCTCAAGGTTTTATTACAAGTGAAGTGGGTTGTAGGGCCTTACGGCAAGTGCAGAGGGACTGGCAGGGGTGCCTGGGACCTGTGAGACTCTGAGGTACACCAGGCAGCCAGTCAATAAGGTGTGTGGGAGGAGGGAGAGGAGGAAGAGCAGAGAGCTAGTTAGCAGGGTAGGGTGGGAGAGAAGGAAGAGGAGAAGAGGAAGGTCTTGAGGAGTTTCCGGAACTTGAGAATTAAAGGCTCAAGACGGAGGGTGGCAGGGAGGCTGTTCCAGAGGGAGGATCCAGCTGAGGAAATGGATCTCCCTCCAAATCTCTGCTTGGAGAACTGGCTCACCCGCAGAAGGTTGGAGGTAGATGAGCGGAGGGCTCGAGAGTGACAGTATTTAGGAAGGCAATGTTTTTTCTTGTCTGCATGGAGTGCGGGAGCCTTAGGCCTGGGGAGGAGCATTGAGTCTGAAGCTGATCGGGAAACAGGTAACAAGAAAAAAACTTCATTATTTTATGTGTGTATGTGTGCTTGCATGCAAGGGTGTTGGAAGTGTATGTGTGCATGCAAAAGTTTGTCTGTGGAAGTACATGTATTAATGAGAGTGCAGTGTGTATGATGTGTATGTATGAGTGTTAGTATGCGTGTGAACGAGAACGCAGTGCAAATGTTGTGGGTGCTGGTGTGAGTGAGTGATTAGGAAGCTGTATGGGTGAGCGGCTGGTTCTTCAATGGGTATGAATGTGAGAGTGTATGCAAGGCTGGGGCGCATTGGAGCATGGACATTTGAATGTTTTCTTACAGTGACATGGCATGTTTTAGTGGCATTTTTGGGCAAAGCCAACTTGATGAGTGTTACTTGGTTGAGGAGTGGTTGGGGTGCATGGGTTATATGATATGATATGATATGGCATTTGTATACTACAATGAGGCAGGCAGTCTGGACATTTTCTTACTCTGGCATGCCATGTATTGATCGCATTAAAGGCAAAGCCATCATGCATGTTCTTACATTCTAGTGGAGGGGGGGATTTGTGCATCCAGCAAGTAAATGTTTATTTAGTGTGTCATTGATTTTTTTCAAGCTGTAAGGTAAAAGACAACATGATGAGGTTTCATCCATGTCTGGGGTGGGGGCATATATGCAGCCAGGAAGGAAATGTTGTTTTACTACTGTGGGTTTTCTTTTTGTACTGGCGTTAAGGACAAAGTGAACATATGTGTGCTTATATGTTAAGGGGCATTTCTGCAGCCAGCAAGGAGATGATTCCTTACTCTGGCATGGCTTTTTTTACTGTTATGATATGATATGTGATATTGCATTTATAACGCACCTGTACAGAAGTGAGTCTAGGCATGAGTAGACAAGGAGGGGGAAACAGAGGGAGGACAAAACAGCGATCTTACCAGGCCTTGTGTCATTCAGATCGTGCAAGTGCAGGGAAGGGGAAGGGGAGAAGTGCAGGGGGGTGGAGAAGTGCAGGTAATCAAAAGTGCAGCCAGCGGGTGGCTCATAAGTGCGAGGAGAAGGGGCTGTAGGGTTACAGATTCAGACCCCAAGTGCTGGGGGAGCCAAGGCAGTGCAAGGTGCAACTGGACAGGCAGGGACCTAGGCCCAAGTTCAGAGGGTGGCCAGGTGACCATTGCGTGGAGCAGACGGATCGTCAGCAGGTGAGAGGAAGAGAGAAAGCGGAAGCGAAGAGGAAGGCCTTGAGTTGTTTCCGAAACTGGAGGTGGTGCTGCTCAAGTTTGAGAGAGGCAGGGAGGCTGTTCCAGAGGGAGGCCCCAGCTGCAAAAAGAGATTTTCACTGCACTCTCTGCTTGAAAAAGGAGTATGACCCTCAGAGAGTTAGGGGGTCTTGAACTTTATTCTTGCCGCCACTGGGAGCCAGTGACGAGATTTAAGAGCTGGAGAGATACGATCCCTGGGCTTGAGGCCAAGAACAAGTCTCGCAGTCCCGTTCTGGATGATTTGTAGAGGACGGAGGGTAGAGGCAGGAAGATTGAGAAAGAGGCTGTTGCAGTAGTCCAGCCTTGAGACGGCCAGCGCTCCGGAGACAGTGAGCTTCTGGGGAAAGGAAGGAAAGGAAGAGTACCTCTGAGGAGGTGCAGCTGATAGTTTGACTTCTTAGAGATGTCAGAGATGTGAGGAAAGAAGGAGAGGGTGGAGTCGAATATGACCCCAAGGTCTCACCTGCTCACAGGTAGGAGCCTCACAGGTAGGCGCCTCACAGGTAGGAGAAAGGAAGAGGGCCCTGAATGGGCGGCCAGAGAGAGATGGGAAAGGATCGAGCTGGTGTTCCGATGAGGAGGATCTCCATATTACTGGCATTAAGACAGAGATCATTGGTGGCACACCACTCCTGAATTGCGGACAGACAGTCTGGAATAAGAGAAGGAGTAGAGGCGGCCGAGGGGAGCCTGAAAGTGAGCTGGGTGTCATATACATAACACTGAAAGTTGGAGCAGAGAGCAGCAATGCGGTGGCCGACAGGTGCCAGGGGTTGGTTGAACAGCCAGTGAGAAAGGTTAGACCCCTGTGGAACACCACAGGCAGAGAGTGAGAGATAGAAGAGAGAAAGGATCCAATCTGGACCTGAGAGGGTTGATCAGTGAGAAAGGAGGTAAGCCAGGCCAGGGCCTTATCAGTGATACCCAGGTTATCACAGAGGCGATAGAGCAGGATGGTGTTAGGCAGAATCATATGCAGTACCCTTTGGGAACACCACACACAATTAAGACTACAAGTGACAGTACAAATTCACCTTTGGTACAAACCTGTACTACACAGTAAAGTGGTAGCGATGGCTGAGCAGCCAGATTTATCTCAAGAGTAAAGTGAGCAGTATCAATAGTTACACAAAGGACAGCAATCATTCTGGTTCAAACAACACTGACTCATGGTTTCTGAGTAAAAGAATATACATTTATTTACACATAAGTTGTAAAACAGTTCACTAAGTAAACGCATCAGAAAAATCACACTCTTAATATACTACACAACACCCAATGAATTCTGGACAAGTGAAGCTCAAAATGAAGTGAGCAAAATGACCCTCCAGTGATTAAAAAGGGAGGGAAAGACAAGGTTATACAAAATTAAGCAGCACCAACAAGTAAGTAGGCAGGGCAATCTAGAAAAGGCTTACTACAATGAGGATTCAAATCAATAGGCCTGGGCCAATGTCTATGGTACAGAGTCTTTGCAGAGGATCACACAGTTCAGAGTAGTTCGCGGTTAAGTCTTTGCCAAGAGTTTGAAACGGAGTTGGTCGGAAGAAAAGTTACTCAAAAGAGTAGAGAAGGACAAGCCCCCGGATTGGCGAAAGATTTCAAACACTTTCACCGCGGTCGGATGAAACAACAACTGGGTTAGTACAGTACCTTAAATGAAGAAGAAGGCTGTAGCTGAGGCAGAAGTTCCTGGCAAATCCTGCAGGTTCACGTTCCTGAAGTGACTGTCGGACTGACACGAAGTAGGAATAAATAGTGAGGCTAATAAAAACTGGGGCAATTTGCGCAAGGCAGACCTCTGTAGATTCCCACGGGTGTCCTCTTTTGGGAAATGCATGGGGTTTGCTGTTTTCCTTGCTGGCTTCTACAACCTAGGCCCAAATCTGTAGGTTGCCCACATGAACAAAATGGTCAGTGGCGAAAGGCTTGGCGTTACCAGTGGGTTACCCTTTTCCTTTTGCGCCCCGGTAGGTGCACCCACACATGTGAGGTACAGTTTTCATCGGGACACGTGTGGGGACGCGGGAAGGAAGCCCATGTGTTGTTGGCGGTGTGTTTCGTTGGGTGGCCAGAGTGAAATGTCTGAGAATTGTCTTAATTTCCGCCCATTTTCAGAGACCTTTCCCTGTGTCCACTCACCGAAACACGTCACCAACAACAGATGTCATACCTTCTCGCGTTCCCACATTTGTCCCGACGAAAAAGGTACCTTGCATCTGTGGGTGCACCTACCGGGGGTGCAAAAAAAGGAAAAGTGTAACCCGCGGGTAACCCCAAGCCTTTCGCCACAGCACAATTTGTTCATGTGGGCAACCTACAGATTTGGGCCTAGGGTGTCGAAGCCAGCAAGGAAAACAGCGAACCCGATGCATTTCCCAAAAGAGGACACCCGTGGGAATGCACAGAGGTCTGACTTGCGTGAAGTGGCCCAGAATCTACTATCACTAACCCCGGCAATGTCCAAATTTGGGGGTAAAAAACACAATTTCCAGACATTTCACTCTGCTCAACCACCGAAACACGCCGCCAACAACAGATGTCATACCTTCCCACGTTCCCACAGGTGTCCCAATGAAAACGATACCTCACATGTGTGGGTTCACCAATCTAGCCGCAAAGGGAAAAGGTTAACCCACTGGTAACCACAAAAGGGTTTGTGGTTACTTCCGTGCAGTGACACAGGGTTGTCGTTCAGCACTTCCCACCGACTCCATTTCTGAGGCTGACTGCTGTCCCCCAGAAAAAGGTAAAGTTACCATTAACTTTACTTAGTCAAATTAACCACAGATCCATTACACACCATCTTACATGGAGTGCTGGAAAGGGTTACTCCTTAGCCCTTTGTATCTGTACCTCCCAGAGCATTGTTTCGCTCTTTTAACATTTAGACATGGCTGGTGGCAGTGGTATCTACCCTAATTTTCTACCACAATTATCTTATATAACCGTGGTAATATTGTAGGCTATTGTGTTAGCCTCTAACTTAAACCCGCTTGACCAAATGCTTTTTCTTTTGGCTCCGGTGCGGTTTATTCGCCATTTCCTTTTGTTAAACTCCTTTTTGTGTTTTACTTTGCTCGGCAAACCAGGTTTGCCTTCTTTCTTCACTATCTTTTGGCGGGCTTCTGCCAAGAAGCCCTCCTCAAAGCGCCTGGGTGTCTAGGTGGGCTGAATGTGAGGGAGGGGTGTAGTCACCCCCTGCACATGGTATCCTAGGAAACAAGGTTGCACTTTCTCATGATTGGCTGAGGTGGTTGTCCGGGCTGGACAACCCTCCTGCTGGGTGATTGAAAGCCAGGCTGTGTGAATGTGGGATTTTCGCATAAAAGGCAGGTCTGTTGGGCTGGAAGTCAGAGAGCCGCCACTGGAACTACAAGGAACCGAAGAGAAGCGGAGGAGAGGTCAACTGCTACAACTATCCCGGTGAAGCCCTGCTGCAGTCCTGAGCTATCTACCCTTCAATGACTAAGAGGAGATCCAGTCCGGAGTCTTCTTCCCTTGAGCCTGGTGGGGATAACCAGCTCATCTTCTTCAGCCAGAGGTCCCCTTCGTGGTCGAAATCGCTGCACACTGCTGTAGTGGTCCGGATAGCCACCTGAAGAGCCTCTCCTGTTATTAAGGAGCGCACCTTTTATTCATCGTCGCTGCTGCCAGCCTCATCCCTGTGTGGTGTAGACCCCCTTCATCGTCCTTCTTCGTGCCAAAGCCAGGAATCGTGGGTCTTCAGGAAACTACCAGGAACAACTGCCGTGGCACCAGCTTCTTCTTTGAAAAGGTACTGTGTCCTGCTTGAGGAATCTTGGGTGAAATCCCTATTCCTCGCTTAGAAGGCTTGCCCTTATTTTTCCCTCCTTCTTATAACTTTTGCTTCCGAACATTTGACAATATTTAAAGTACTCTTGGCAACTTTGGCAACTTTGAATCGAGAACTATGCGACGTGTGATCCTTGACACAGGAACCCGGTTCCACTTGACACTGGCTCCGGCCTCTTGACTCTTGCATTTCTGTCCATGAGTGTTCTTCGATTCTGTTTGCTAGCTAACATATTGCCTATGATTTTTGCCCCAACTCTCTCTAGGTTACGTGTTTATTTAGCAGACCGAACTGTCAAAAAGTGATCACAATCGTATTCACGGTAACGTGTCTTGTTCCATAATACCGGTTCTCTCAAACACAGGGTACTTACCTTGATTCATACTGTACAAAGTGAGTTGGTCAGTTGTAGTATATTTAATGTGTGGTTTTAAATTTAAAAGAAATGGTTTTAAAATAAATGTACTTATATTTTTCTACCTGAAACCTTGAGTCAGTGTTTGCTTGAGTCACAGTAATTGTGGTCCCTTTGTGTAATCTCTTCTACTGCTCATATACTCTTGAGTTAAGTCTGGCTGCTCCGCTACTGCTACCACTTTAACACAGTAGTACAGGCTTGTACAAAGGTAAAACCTGTATTGCCACCTGTAGTCTTAATTGTGTGTAGTGGTCCCTAAGGGCACTGCACAGGATTCTGCCTAACACTGGTGTACAGCAGTTAGGATTTGGAAGTAGAGTGATTACACATAGAGTGCTGCTATTGCTTGGGTTCAACTAACCACAAGGTTAACACCACTAATTCTATTTTACTTAGAAATCATGTCAAATATGGAAAGCTACACTGAAGAGAGTCTCTTGAACTACACTGCTGAGGTTTTGAGAACCATGTGTAGAGAGAGGAGTCTCTCTGGTAAAGGAAAGAAATCTGAATTGATTGCAAAGTTAATAGGAAAACAAAGTCTGGAGAGGGGGTCAGAGGGCCTACTCCATCAGCAAATGTGGATAATGATGTTTCTGATTCTGAGAGTGTTGATTTTGAAGAAGTAGATGAGTCCTTGTTAGGTAACCCTACAACTCCTTTGCCTGCTCAGAAAGCACAACCTCTGTCCACTGGGACCCCCACAGGTCCTACAGTTACTCCTGAATTTATTGAACTTGAGAAAATGAGACTTGAATTGGAAGTGAAACGTATTGATGCACAAACTGCCATGAAACATCAAGAGTTAAGGCTCAGAGAAATGGAGCTGAATCATGAACTAGAGATGAAGAAATTGTCCATAGAAACTGCTTCTCTCCCAGAGTCTTCTAGGTCTGCCAGCCCTAAGAGACCCTGTATGCCAAAGGAAATGATTGGTATGTATGAGACTGAACTTGATGTTTTGGATTGGTTAGCAATGTTGAGTACAATCATGGGATTCAAGGTATCTCAGGGAATCAGCTGATTCCCTGGCTTTTCTCTAGGCTTCCCCCTGTTGCAAGTAATGCTGTAATGGAGTTGTGGGACGAGGATAAAAAGGATTATGAGTCTGTGAAACTAGCATTAATAGCTAGATTTGGGAAGACCCCTTCCCAGTATCTTAAGAGGTTTAGAACGCTCAAAAAGCATGATGGTACCCCTTGGCCTACCTGTGTTTGTGAATGTTTGAAAAACTTAGATGGTTGTGTAAAGGGTTAAAAAGTTAACACTTATGAAGGTTTGAGGAATCTTGTAATGTTGGAGTCTATGTTTGATGTCTGCTCCCATGAGCTTAGACAGCACTTGCCTGATTCAAAGGAGATAGATCCTAAGAAACTAGCTAAGGCTGCTGACTTGTGGGTTGCCAATAGGGCCACTCACAAGGTTTCTAGGACAACTCAGAAAATGGATGAGGGAAAGCAGCCAAAGAAAGACAACACAGAGAATTCCAATAATTCCAATCCAATAGAGGGCCCCAAACATAACCAGAGTAAGCCACCAGGAATCTCGAATCAGGGTACTGTACCATCTGATCCCAAACCAGATGGAGGTCCGAGTAAATCCCCATTCCAACGAGCATTTGGGAAATGCTTGGTTTGTGGTTTGCCTGATCATCTGAAAGGAGAACCCAGATCTAAGGGTAAACCTTCAGGGGTCAACACTGTCTCCTTAGCCTTCTCCCAGGTGGATGAAGTATCTATGACCAGTGGAAACTTTCAGTTACTAGCTGATGAGCCCATGAGTCTCAGCTAGTGTTTCTTTAGTGTCCTTGGGTCTTTGGGAACAACAGAACTTAGATGTCTATAACTCATTCCCAGATAATACTAAAGAGTATTACAAAGATAGTGTTCTTGTGAATGGTCAGGAAACCCCTGTGTCATGATGCCTACCTCCAATGAGCCAGACAGGGCCCGGCACCCTCAGAGGCAGGCAACATGTATACTAGGGAAGTCTCAGCCACCCCATATAGGGGCTCTTTGGACTCAGTCCTGGCGCCGTTGGCGTCAGGCTCATAAGGGATAACAGTCCTGGCACCATCGGCGCCAGGCTTATACAAGATATGGAAGGAATAGTGTTTGGTGCAAACTTACCTGGCAGACCATGCTGCAATTTCCTTACCTGGCAGATCATTCTACAACTTCCAGATGAAAAAGGAACTACTTAACCACACAGGTGTGGCTGATGGCAGGATACATACCTTCAGTGGAAGGATACATACCTGGGACTACTTTAAAGGCTATTTAAGCCACGCTCAGACAGCAAACCACGATTTGCGTTGTTCTGCTCATAGCAGCTGGACGCTCACCGTGCCTGCTCCTGCTCCAGTCCTCGACCACGCCTGCCAGCATCCTGGAAACACCTAAGGATAGAAAAGGGAAGAAGAAACAGGTGAAAACAAACCTTACCTGTTAAAGCTGCATTCCGGATTCAGCGCGCCAATGTTCCTGCAAAAAGACATCATTTTAAATACTCACCGCGTCGCATACATCTCGGCGCACTTCTCTTACCTGCACGTGGCGCCTTCGGCACTGCGACGCCCATCCGGATCTCCTGCAGCATTCCAGCACCTACGGGGAGACGAAGAGAAGAAAGCAAGGTGAGAAGGGGAAAATAACCAAGAAGCACTTACCTGCCAAGCTAATTCTTCTTACCTTCGGGTCGATGCCATTCCTTGGGCATTTCAGCACCCCGGCCCCGATGGGGAAAAAGCAAACATCACATTAGTGAATGCAAGAACCGTAGCAAACAAACTATTTAAAACTTACCTGCTTACAGGTCGGACTCAGCTTCTGCTTCGTGCCGGCTCCATTTCTTCGGCATTCTCGAACTCCGGCCCCTAAGGAAAAAGAGACAGGAAAAAACAGTAGTGGGCCTACACCAAAACTCACCTGAAATCAGGTTTTCAACGGAAACCCCCCTCAGCCCGGAGTCTTCCATTACCTGCAAAAGAGAAGAGGAACAGTTTAGACTCAAGCTTGCCATAAACATTTACGGTACTTGCCGGAACAGACAAGCAAACTCGAACTTACTATCCAGTGATGTAACTGGATCCCAACACGCCCTTGCATCAGAAGCAGGATGGAGAGCTCGCCTTTTCAATCCCTAAGGTGAGTCTCCACAGGGAATTACAGAAGGGTTGCAAGGAGGGTGAGAAGGGGAACAGGAGATCAACACAAAACCCGCAGAGTATTAACCCTTCCTTTTCGCTCACAGAAGGGTATTCATCCGAGCCAGACAAGCCAGATTTGGGAACCCAGCCCACTCCATCTTCAGGGTGCTGAACATCTCCTTGGAAGAGGCCACTGCCGTCCAGACCACGCCCGCGCCTCCGTGGGAACCAGGTGAGCGTTACACCCTGCCATCAGAGACACTGGAGCCAGCATAACTGTGGTTGATGAATGTTTTTTCAAAGTGGAGGATGTTGCTAAGGCACCCAAACACTTAACCAAGTTAGCTGGAGGCCCTGTGCAAATGGTTCCCCAGTTACCAGATCTCATCCAGTGTAATGACATGACTGTCAGAATACCTGTAAGTGTGCAAAATAACATACCTGGGAGGGTCCTGCTGGGTAATGACCTTAAAACTCTTGGAGTTGTGTCTAGTACCCCCAGGCCCCCCAGCAGAAGGAAGCAAGAGCTCACAAGGTCTGCAAGGGAGCGAACCTTGAGAGGCTCTCCTGGGGACATGATAGAGGAAACTATCACCCCAAGTCCACAGGACTTAATTACTGCCATTGCAGGACAAGAAAAGACAAAGGGGAAACCCAAGTCTGCCAGCAAGAAACCAGCAAGCACTCCTGTGCCCAGAAGGACATCTCCAAGACTGTCCGAAGTCACATCTGTGACTCCCACACCAGCTGAGGCTGAGTGTGAGGTTCAACCCTTCATGGTCAAACTAGCTACTGAGGAATCAGATCTAGAACAAGATCTTGCCTTGGTAGGAGATCTGGTCCCTGTTGACCATCCTGAGCTGTAGTCTTTACTTGCAGAAGGTGGACCCAACAGGGAAGATTTCAGTAAGGGACAACGAAAATGTCCTACCTTGGAAGGTCTTCACCAACAGGCAGTTTCTCAGCTCAATGGGACTGAGCCTGGGAAGTATAGGTTACACTGGGAAGATGGCCTCTTCTACAGTGAACCAACTGAGTCAACCCGTGGAGACTGCAAAAGACTTGTAGTACCTCTAGTGAACCGACTCCAGTTTCTGCAGTTAGCCCACAAGATACCTTTGGCTGGTCACTTAAGTTTTAAGAAGACCAAGGAAAGGCTCTCTCTTTACGTCTCCTGGCCTAAGATGGGTCCAGAAGTAGATAGATTCTGCAGAAGCTGTCACACTTGCCAAACTTCTGGCAAGAGTGGATCCAAGAATGTGGCACCCTTAGTGCCTCTCCCAGTGGTGGGAGTTCCTTTTGAGAGGGTCGGGATTGACATTGTTTGTCCTCTTGATCCTAAAGAACCAAAGGAGGCTAGATAAAAAAATCTAGTCAAACAGCCGCTCTCCGTACAAACCCCAAACGGGTGATGTAGTTTAAACATAGATTCCAACGATAGAAATGTAAGTTCTTTTCTTCTTATGTATAAGTTCAATAAAGAAACACTGAATTCAAAGTAGTAGTGGGGGTAATATGTTTATCAAAAACATGGATTCAAAAAAGTGAAAAAAAGGAGGAAAGTCACTAATTATGTCTTAGTGAGGATTCAGCTGCCACATCTCAAATTTTAAATAGACTTCTTTTACCAATGCATTTCGGAGCATATAGCTCCTTCATCAGGGTAAGTCTAATCTAATCACATAGAATAGAAATATATAACGCAACACATGAGATAACACAATATATAATCATGAATCACAAAAGAAAAGGTAAAAAAAAAAAACCACATACCAAAGGAAAGATGTGGGTTCAGGATGGGATATGTAATGAGAAAAATGAAAAAAATGAAGAGTCAATAAGTGAAAGTAGCGTGGGGAATATGACCATGTGAATGAAGGGAAAAAAATGTAAATGGACTCACGAGACGTGTTTGGCCTCGTAGAGACGAGAATCCACAATCAGAAGCAGATGTGTGGTCTGCTGCCGGTAACAGCAGCGTGCAGAGTGCAGACAGATCGATTAAGCTGTCGGAAACAAAAGTGTGTATTTAGAGGAGTTTAGGGAGCGCAGTGGCGCTATGATTACAAAGGACCGTCTTCAATGGTTACCTGGAAGACAATCAGGGTCTGTGTCGGCTAGGAACACGCCGTTCTGCATCGCTGTAAGCAAGCGTTGCTAATGGTAACGCTGCTATAAATACCCACGTGATCGCATCGGGAGAGCAGCGCGATGCGGCACGTACATTTAAGAGACTGCATTAGAGATATATGGGCATGTATGGAGCTACAAATACAATTATCAACACTCAGGTGAATGTAAGAGGAAAAGTGGATAAAAGAAAAATGAATATGCAACAATATAATAGACATGGAAAAAATACTATAGAAAAATGGACAACAGGAATAGTAAGAAAACATACAACAACACAGGCACCAAAAGTGGCAGCCCATGGAAAAATAAGGGATAGTAAACATGCATCCCAGCCGTGGTGTCCGGGAAAGGCTGCCTTGATGCATGGGCATAATTCGTGCAAATTAGAAAATTAGCAAATGCTAAAATAACGACTTAGATGATCCAGAACACTATATGGATATTATCAATACCTAAGGATACTGGCGTTGGCAAAGTTGGTCCTGATAAAATGTCAAGGACCACATTAGTTGTCCATTAACAGTCAAGCCATTACGTGTAACATACAAAATCATCAATGACACATGCAAAAAACATTATATAATGTCACATGAAATCAACATAGGTGCATCCAATTCAAAGATAACAATGACTGTATGGTAAATTCTTCAGAAGGCTAGGTTGATGAAAACTGAGACGGTGTAAAAGATTGTTGCGATCGGTGGTCTTGCGAAACAAAGTGGTGTTGTAGCCAGTTTCTTTCTTGACAATACTAACATCAAGGAATGTGATATGTTCTCTAGATATCTCGCTCGTGAATTGAATACGTGGATCGATGTTGTTTAGATATTCAAAAAAGACCATGAACCTATCGTGAGTACCTGTCCAGATTCCAAATAAATATATCGTCGATATAGCGTGACCATAGGTAGATGTTCTGATTCCACTCTTGCTTTTTTAGTACATGATCGGATTCAAATTTGTGCATGAAGCAATTAGCATATGATGGTGCCATGGTGGCGCCCATCGATGTTCCTGAAGTCTGTAAAAAGAACTTATTGCGATATTCTATTCAGAGCAACAAGATAAAGAATTCCATTAAGAAACATTGGAACATCTTTAAGAATGATGTTAGAGTACAGAAATTGTTTGATCAATCACCGGTATTTGCTTATCAAAGAAGCAAGAATTTACGTGATGAACTAGTACGCACAAGACCTCCCTTGAAAGAACCTAGTACTCAACGCACGGGGACATACCCTTGTCTCCATTGTACTAATTGCAACCTGGTCATCAAAGGCAACACCATATACCATCCCAGCACAGGCAATAAGATTCTGTTGAAGACATTTGGTACTTGTGATAGCGAGAATATCATTTATGGAATAAAGTGTCCCTGTGGGAAATATTATGTTGGCCAATCCACGAGAGCAGCTAAAATGCGTTGGAACGAACATCGCTCTTGCATACGTAACTCTAATCCCAACTCATCAGTGGCTCGCCATTGGAACGAGAAACGCCACAATTTGACCCAAATCAGATTTCTGATTCTTGAAGTGTTGAGCAAAGTCAATCCACATGAGGATCTGGGCCTTCGGCTTAACCAAAGAGAGACATATTGGATTGATAGATTGGGGAGCTTGTATCCCAATGGCCTAAATGAAGAAATCAATTATCATTGTTATCTTTGAATTGGATGCACCTATGTTGATTTCATGTGACATTATATAATATTTTTTGCATGTGTCATTGATGATTTTGTATGTTACACGTAATGGCTTGACTGTTAATGGACAACTAATGTGGTCCTTGACATTTTGTCAGGACCAACTTTGCCAACGCCAGTATCCTTAGGTATTGATAATATCCATATAGTGTTCTGGATCATCTAAGTCGTTATTTTAGCATTTGCTAATTTTCTAAATTGCACGAATTATGCCCATGCATCAAGGCAGCCTTTCCCGGACACTCGTCTGGGACCCAAGGTGACACCTCCGGTGCCACCCACCACGGCTGGGATGCATGTTTACTATCCCTTATTTTTCCATGGGCTGCCACTTTTGGTGCCTGTGTTGTTGTATGTTTTCTTACTATTCCTGTTGTCCATTTTTCTATAGTATTTTTTCCATGTCTATTATATTGTTGCATATTCATTTTTCTTTTATCCACTTTTCCTCTTACATTCACCTGAGTGTTGATAATTGTATTTGTAGCTCCATACATGCCCATATATCTCTAATGCAGTCTCTTAAATGTACGTGCCGCATCGCGCTGCTCTCCCGATGCGATGCGATCACGTGGGTATTTATAGCAGCGTTACCATTAGCAACGCTTGCTTACAGCGATGCAGAACGGCGTGTTCCTAGCCGACACAGACCCTGATTGTCTTCCAGGTAACCATTGAAGACGGTCCTTTGTAATCATAGCGCCACTGCGCTCCCTAAACTCCTCTAAATACACACTTTTGTTTCCGACAGCTTAATCGATCTGTCTGCACTCTGCACGCTGCTGTTACCGGCAGCAGACCACACATCTGCTTCTGATTGTGGATTCTCGTCTCTACGAGGCCAAACACGTCTCGTGAGTCCATTTACATTTTTTTCCCTTCATTCACATGGTCATATTCCCCACGCTACTTTCACTTATTGACTCTTCATTTTTTTCATGTTTCTCATTACATATTACATCCTGAACCCACATCTTTCCTTTGGTATGTGTTTTTTTTTTTTACCTTTTCTTTTGTGATTCATGATTATATATTGTGTTATCTCATGTGTTGCGTTATATATTTCTATTCTATGTGATTAGATTAGACTTACCCTGATGAAGGAGCTATATGCTCCGAAATGCATTGGTAAAAGAAGTCTATTTAAAATATGAGATGTGGCAGCTGAATCCTCACTAAGACATAATTAGTGACTTTCCTCCTTTTTTTCACTTTTTTGAATCCATGTTTTTGATAAACATATTACCCCCACTACTACTTTGAATTCAGTGTTTCTTTATTGAACTTATACATAAGAAGAAAAGAACTTACATTTCTATCATTGGAATCTATGTTTAAACTACATTACCCGTTTGGGGTTTGTACGGAGAGCGGCTGTTTGACTAGATTTTTTATCTAGCCTCCTTTGGTTCTGGAGTTCATGAGTCAGGGTGTCTCCAGACTTATTGCAGCCAGCTCCTGTAAGCATCCATTTGAGCTTCAATTTATTATTTTTTGACTCAATTTCTTTTGAGTGCCTAATACTTATATATTGACCTTCTAAAAAGTATAGTGGTGCCCACTTATTTTTGCTATTTGTCCTCTTGATCCTCCCACATCTTCCGGGAACAGGTTTATCCTGGTTGTAGTGGATCATGCCACTAGATTTCCTGAAGCCATCCCTATGAGGACTGTTACGGCTCCGGCTGTGGCTAAGGCCCTACTTGGTATTTTTTACCAGAGTAGGTTTTCCTAAGGAGGTGATATCCGACAGGGGATCAAATTGTATGTCCAACTACATGCAAGCCATGTGGAAAACCTGTGGAGTAACCTACAAGTTCTCAACTGCCTACCATCCCCAAACCAATGGATTGGTAGAGAGGTTTAACAGAACTATGAGGAGCATGATAGGTGATTTAGAAGAACCCCTTAAGAGAAAGATGGACCTTCTACTGCCATGCCTTCTCTTTGCATATAGAGAAGTCCCTCAGGAGGGAGTAGGATTTAGTCCCTTCAAACTTCTTTATGGCCATCCAGTCAAAGGTCCATTGGCCCTGATTAAGGAGGGGTTAGAGAGTGCTCCTTCCACCAAGCCAGTCAGAGTGACTGACCATGTGATAGGCCTCCGGAGGAGAATGTCACACATGATAGCGGAGGCAACTGATAACTTGAAGGCTGGTCAAACTCTGGTCAAACATTGGCATGACCAGAAGGCTAACATGGTTGGGTTTACTCAAGACCATCTTGTTCTTGTTATGGTCCCCACAAGGCAGAGGGCCTTGCAGGACAAATGGATAGGACCCTTCAAAGTTGTGGGTAAACTTGGAAAGGTGAACTATCTGGTGGATTTAGACAAACCTAAGTAGGCTCACAGAGTCTTTTACACCAACCGTTTGAAGGCATATCTCTCTTGACCTGACATAGGAGCTTTGCCTCTAGCTTCAGCTCGGGTGGAGGAGGAGAGTGAACCTCTGCCTGGCCTCCTCAGAGGCTTACCTTTAGATGAGCAAGTTGAAGGAGTTAATCTCTCTTCCAGTCTCACATCTGACCAGTAGGATGAGTGCAAGTTACTGTTGAATCAGTTTGCCTCCCTGTTCTCACTTTCAGCAGGCTTAACCCCTTGGGGCCAGCATGATATACTTACTGGTGACTGTTTGCCTGTCAAAAGCAGGGGTTACAGAATGTCAAACAATGTAAGAACCCATATAAGGAATGAGGTCAACGAAATGCTTGAACTCAGGGTTGTACAGCCCTCTACTAGTCCATGGTCTAGCCCAGTTGTGCTTGTACCAAAAGCAGGATCCAAGGAGTTGAGATTCTGCGCGGACTATAGAGCTCTGAATGCAGTCACCACGACTGATGCCCATCCTTTACCTAGGACAGATGAGCTGGTGGACAAACTTGGTGCAGCCAAGTACCTCAGTACATTTGACCTGACGTCAGCCTATTAGCAAATAACCCTGACAGACCATGCCAAGGAGAAAACTGCATTTTCTACCCCAGCTAGCCTCTACCAATTCAAGGTAATGCCTTTTGGTTTAAAGAATGCACCTGCTACATTTCAGAGGATGGTCAATCAAGTTCTGAATGGGATGGAGGACTTCTGCATGCCCTATGTATTGCAGGCTCTGGAACAGGCCCATCTGACCATAAAGGCAAGCAAATGTCAAGTTGGTCAGAGTTCAGTGGTCTACCTTCGACATGAGTTAGGAGGAGGTGAAATAAGGCCATTGCCTAGCAAAGTACAAGCTGTACAAAACTGGGCCACCCCTACTACTCAAACGCAAGTGAGAGCCTTCTTAGGTCTCACTGGGTACCATAGGAACTTCATAGAGAACTATGGGACCATAGCTTCTCCCTTGAATGTCATCTCCTCTCCCAAATTTCCAAAAAAGGTCTAATGGGCTGAGGAGTGCCATCAAGCATTTGAAGGTCTGAAGAAAGCCCTTTGTCAATCCCCAGTCCTAAGAATTCCTGACTATCACCAACCCTTCATTGTACAAACTGATGCTTCCAATGTAGGTATAGGTGCAGTCCTTAGTCAACTGGATGAGAAAGGTAGGGAACACCCCATTTGTTTCATCAGCCGGAAGTTAAAGGATCCTGAGACAAGGTGGGCAACAATAGAACAAGAATGTTTTGCTATTGTGTGGTCACTGAAGAGGTTTAGACCATACTTGTATGGATCTACCTTCATCATTCAGACTGACCACCAACCCTTGAGATGGCTGATGCAAATGAAAGGGGAAAACCCAAAGTTACTCAGATGGTCAATCTGCCTGCAAGGATTTGATTTTTACATTGAGCAGAGAGCAGGAAGTCGCCACCAAAATGCTGATGGTCTCTCTAGGATGTTTGTAACTGACTAGAGGTATGAGAACCATCCAGGAGTGGATTAAATCCTCCTGTCCCTTAGTCTGGGGGAGGGGGGGTGAGTGTTAAGGAGAGTTCTCATTTCATGGCTAATTTCCCTTACCTAGTGAGTCCCTCAGCAGCTTTGCTGGATCTCTGGAGTTATTTCTTTCCACTTGATAAGAGTGTGAGCTTTTCCCCACTCTTACTTGTGTTTTGCTATGCGTTTTTATCTGTCTTTGTGATTGTGGACTCTGGAGTACGCCACTTCAGTAGCCCCCTTCTTTTGTGTGTCGCACAGCACCTTCCGTGCAGTGAGACAGGGTTGTCGTTCAGACTTCCCACCGACTCCATTTCGAGGCTGACTACTGTCCCCCAGAATAGGGTAAAGTTACCATTAACTTTACTTAATCAAATTAACCACAGATCCAGTACACACCATCTTACTGTAACGCTCACCTGATTCCCGTAGAGGCGCCGGTCTTGACTGGGCGTATACCGTATCTTCTAAGGTGATGTGTAACACACGGCTGGCTCTTTGGGCTGGACCCCTGTGCACTGTATGTCTGACTTGAAGGGTAAGGTGTCTGCAGATACAAAATATGGGATTAATGAACTGGGTTATTGAATGTCTCTCTCTTCTTCCCTTTCTCTTCTCCTGTAGGACCCCAAAGGTTAACGCGCTCACCTTAGGTAAGTGAACGCCGTGCTCTCCATCTGCTTCGGAGCAGGGTGCTGAAACCAGTTTCCTCACTGGATAAGGGAAGCAGGCCTCTTGACTTCAGAGGACTGCTGTCCGTCGTTTTCTTCACGCACGTAAGTTTCGAGTAATTCAAATGTCTTTAAAAGTCTTTAGTAATGTTGTATCTTGTTTTGCAGGGTTCCGGCGATGGCGAAGATGGAGCCCGTGTGATGAATAAAAGCGCCTTGAAGCACGTAAGTAAGCACTTGCTGCCTGCTTCACGGCGCGCTCTAACTGTCTTTTTCCTTTGCAGGTATAAGTTCGGAGTGGCTGCAGGGTGCCCGAATACCCACTGGGTTAGATGTGAAAGGAGTAATGGCTCGTGAGTATTTAAGTTCCCCAAAGTCTTTAAACGCACCTTGTTTTATCTTTCAGATGCGGGATGCAGCGCTGAAGGCCTCCGGAGCGTGCGCAGAATTGGTAAGCTTTTGTCTTTCAGATGCCGGAATGCAGTGCGAGGCGTTGATGACAGCCGATGGATCAGGTAAAAGGAGCGCTGTCACTGAAGACCGTAATGCTAACCTGTTCTTTCTTGTCTTTATAGGTGTTGCTGAAGACTGGATTCAGGATGGAAGCCTTTTTCCTTAGGCCCAGGATCAGATGCAGAAGACACGATGAGCGTTCTGCTGCAGAGGATGCAGAATAACACAAAGCAAGATTCATCCATCGGGTGTGGTTTAAATAGCCTCCTGTAGTGCTTAGGTGTCTCCTTCCACAGCCACGCCTAGGAAAGAAAAGAGTCCCTGCTTTCCAGAAGAGTTCCAGGGTTCTGAACCTAGGGAGTGGCTCCTGCCCCACCCAACAGGAAAAGTAGTCCCGAACAGAAGAGGATCAGAGGCTCAACTGGCAGGTAAGTAAGCAGCATGGTCTGCCGCAGGTAAGTCCACCCAAGCATTATGAGCCCGGCGCTTCCAGCGCTGGGACTGGGCACATTTATGAGCCTGGCGCCACCGGCGCCAGGACAGAGTCCAAAAGGTCCCAATTGGGACCGGCTGGCGCTCGGAACCTGGGTTATGGGTCTGCTTCCAAGGGAGTTGGGCAAGTCCTGACCTCTTGGAAGCAGAGATCATGACACCTACATGGAGTGCTGGAAAGGGTTACTCCTTAGCCCTTTATATCTGTACCTCCTAGAGCATTGTTTCGCTCTTTTAACATTTATACATGGCTGGTGGCAGTGGTATCAACCGTAATTTTCTACCGCGGTTATCTTATATAACTGTGGTAATATTGTAGGCTATTGTGTTAGCCTCGAACTTAAACCCACTTGACCAAATGCTTTTTCTTTTGCCTCTGGTGCGGTTTATTCGCCATTTCTTTTTGTTAAACTCCTAAGTGTGTTTTATTTTGCGCGGCAAACCAGGTTTGCCTTCTTTGTTCACTATCTTTTGGCGGGCTTCTGCCAAGAAGCCCTCCTCAAGGCGCCTGGGTGTCTAGGTGGGCTGAATGTGAGGGAGGGGTGTAGTCACCCCCTGCACAGGGTATCCTAGGAAACCCAAGTCGCACTTTCTCATGATTGGCTGAGGTGACTGTCCGGGCTGGACAACCCCCCTGCTGGGTGATTGACAGCCAGGCTGTGTGAATGTGGGATTGTCATGATTCCTGTCCCTCTTGTCCCCAGCCCTCCAAGATGTCAGACTGGAGTCAGGCCACGATCACCTACATGGCCCTCAAGGGCCTCTCCATCCCTCCAAAGACTCACTTGGAGTTAGAATTGGCGCTTGTGGCACCAGACTCACTCACTCCCATAGGATAACATTGGGGATTGGACTTGTAATGCATTGATGGGGACAAGATGGATGCCCCCACATATTTTGGTTCCCAGAACTGCATGTGCGGTCTAGTCTTTTGGGTGTGGTTCAGCCCAGAGGCACCTGGGATACCCAGAGACTATTTAAGCCACACCCAAGCTGAGAATCATGCTTTGCGTTTTCTGCACCTGCAGCGTGACACTCACCGTGTTCGGATCGGTATCCAGTGTGTCTGCAACTTTCTTCTGCGCTCAGCTCCTGCAAGAACAAGAACACTGTTAGGAACAGCCTTACCTTGCAGCCCTTCTGCCCATCATTCAACGCTCCTTCTGTTCTGCGGGTATCTTCGGCTGTGTCATTCCCATCCCGGCAAGCCGCTTAATAATGAAGAGGAAAAGAACAGAGAAAAAGGCATTAGTAAGCATTTTACAGCTCTGCGCTTATTTTTTTTCAAATACAGTACGAGCTTCAAACGCTTACCTGAATCCCAGCCGCTCGGGGGGAACTGTGTCTCCAGAACTTCTCATCCATCTGCGAGGGGGAAAAGACACTCCAGGTTAGAGTGGAAACATCTAGAGGCGCCGCATACCGCGCTTACTCACCGCATTTGTTCTTCATAACCGGCATCCACGCTGACAACGTTGTGGCACATAAAAGACACAGAAAAAGAGTTGAGTTCAATACAAATACGAAAAGGGTGCATCGCGCTCTCACTCACCTTCAGCGCCACTCATCTCAGCAGCACGCTGCCATCCCCGGATGCCAGCCATCATCTAAGAAGGAAGGAACGAAGTTAGAGAACTATTCAAAGACTCATTATACTTACCAGTCCGACTCTCGCCATTGAAGTAACTAGGCACCAGCAAGCCTGCATCACTCAACGCGCCCCTGCGCTGAAAGCAGGATGGAGACCACACCATCCAAGAAAACAATGTGAGCTGTGGATCAAAGGGAAGGGTTGGACCCCGTGGAGGAAGGGGTTCAAGCACACAGAGACAATAGGGAGTTAAACTCTACCAATCCTGTGTTTCAGGCCCAGTCGCCAGTCGAATAGCCTCCAGGGAAGGGTTTGAGGTTGTAAGACGTCAGGACCGGCTGAGTGACGTCCCCGTGGATACCAGGTGAGCGTAACAGGGATTTTCGCATAAAAGGCAGGTCTCTTGGGCTGGAAGTCAGAGAGTCGCCACTGGAACTACAAGGAACCGAAGAGAATCGGAGGAGAGGTCGACTGCTGCAACTATCCCGTCCCGGTGAAGCCCTGCTGCAGACCTGAACTATCTACCCTTCAACGACTAAGAGGAGATCCAGTCTGGAGTATTCTTCCCTTGAGCCTGGTGGGGATAACCAGCTCATCTTCTTCAGCCAGAGGTCCCCTTCGTGGTCGAAATCGCTGCACACTGCTGTAGTGGTCCGGATAGCCACCTGAAGAGCCTCTCCTGTTTTTGAGGAGCGCACCTTTTATTCATCGTCTCTGCTGCCGGCCTCATCCCTGTGTGGTGTAGACCCCCTTCATCGTCCTTCTTCGTGCCGAAATCAGGAATCGTGGGTCTACAGGAAACTACCAGGAACAACTGCCGTGGCACCAACTTCTTCTTTGAAAAGGTACTGTGTCCTGCTTGAGGAATCTTGGGTGAAATCCCTATTCCTCGCTTATAAGGCTTGCCCTTATTTTTCCGTCCTTCTTATAAATTTTGCTTCTGAACGTTTGACAATATCTAAAGTACTCTTGGCAACTTTGAATCGAGAACTATCCGACGTGTGATCCTCGACACAGGAACCCAGTTCCACTTGACACTGGCTCCGGCCTCTTGACTCTTGCATTTCTGTCCATGAGTGTTCTTCGATTCTGTTTGCCTAGCTAACATATTGCCTATGATTTTTGCCCCCCAACTCTCTCTGGGTATCTCAGGTGCTAAGTGTGTTTTTTGCCCCGGTAGCATTTCTTGCCACGGATACGCGTTTATTTAGTAGACCGAACTGTCAAAAAGTGATTGCAATCGTATTCACGCTAACGTGTCTTGTTCCATAATACCGATTCTATCAAACACAGGGTACTTACCTTGATTCATACCGTACAAAGTGAATTGGTCAGTTGTAGTGTATTTAACGTGTGGTTTTAAATTTAATAGAAGTGTTGTGTTGATAACGAATGGTTTTAAAATAAATGTACTTATATTTTTCTACCTGAAACCTTGAGTCAGTGTTTGCTTGAGTCACAGTAATTGTGGTCCCTTTGTGTAATCACTTCTACTGCTCATATACTCTTGAGATAAGTCTGGCTGCTCCGCTACTGCTACCACTTTAACATAGTAGTCCAGGCTTGTACCAAAGTTAAAACTTGTATTGCCACCTGTAGTCTTAATTGTGTGTAGTGGTCCCTAAGGACACTGCACAGGATTCTGCCTAACACGAGCAATGCCACCACGTGTGTTCTTACATGGTTGTGGGGAGACAACAAGAATGTGTTTGATGAGTGGCATGATATTTCTACTGGCATTAGGGGCAAAGCCAAAAGGAGTGTTTTCTTTCAAGGGAATACTCGCATATATTTGCTGTACAAGCATAATTATGTTTTTATGGTATTATTACAGACATTATGAGCATGAGTATGTTCGTTTGTGGGAATACTGGCATATATTATCAGTCTGTACATCCACGGGTTCACTAAGCCATGAAAATGCTGTTCTATACTCGTTTATACTGGGCAAAGGCCTCATGAAAATGCTCCTGTGAAACGTTGGTGACTTGGAATCTAATGGACACTACAAACTGTTCATAAACTGACTGGCTTTTTACCCAACTCTTTGCAAAAAGTGTACTGTAAAATGCACCATTTGAATCCATTATTTAAAAAATGTTCTCTGGGGAGAACCTCCCCCGTTTGGTTGGTTCAGGCTCCCATACTACAATTGGTCGCTCCCACATTTCCGGTCGAGAACAAATTCTCTTGCCTCCCCTTTGGGGTAGGCCCGACTACGTTAGCTTCAGGCCCCACTTGTAAAAAATCCTGGCTACGACTCAACTTAGAATATTGATGCATTGACAGAAAAATAAAACATGGCAGACAAATTAATTCATATATCAAAATCTCTCTTCAAATTGGCAAACATTGAACATTGTCTGGATTGCAAAACTATTATTATGTTATCTATTCCTGTAGAGCACTCTCTCACTTCAGTTTCTGGCATCCCAGAGCTAGAGTGAGATGGCAATTAAACACAGGTTTGGATACTAGAAAGAGATGGGTTTAAAGCGTATTATGGAATGTGGGGTATTCCTCTATCAGTACACAAAGTACACATTTGCCATGATGTGAGCCTCAAGATGCATGGATCTGTGAAGAAAGAGGGAGGTAGTGAGAGTTAGTCAGGTAGAGGGAAAGGCAAGCATGTGCAATATTGTCTTGTTGATGGGTGCAAGTGGGACATACCCGTGGCCTCTGCACTGATATGATTTTACTTGTTTTTTTGCAGTGGCACTTGAGTGCATGTTTTATCAGAGGAAAGAACCAATTTTCCATTAGCTGGAAACTATGTAACACTGGAAGAAGCAAGGTTTTGAGTGGTTGATGGGGTATGTGATGGAGCGAACGATGTGTGGACACTGCAGAGAGCTGTGAGTGGTTTAATGGAAGTAAATGTTATGGCTGTGCTACTAGCAGGTTTAAGACTGCCATATGTGTGTCTGTGGGGAGTGTGTGTTGATGTAGTATAACGGTGCTAACAGATTTAAAGGACAGTTAGTTAGATGGGCAGGGAAAGATCATTTGATAAGTCCTATATTTGGGTGTTCAGTCTTTTATTTAAAGTTAATTACTTTGTTGTAATTCACTTTTTTGCCGTTACTTCGAGGGTAAGTAATTAATATATGTATATTTGCGTGAAAGCGGTATAAGGGTGGGGGGGATAGGGTAAAGTGGGATGGGTGGGACATGGATAGAGGGCCATTATAAATTTTAAAAGAAAGATGAAAAGAAATTCAAAGTAACTGCATTGAAGTGAATTACAACAAGACAATTCACTTCCATGAAACAACTTAGCACTGATCTTTAATACTATTTTGTGGTAGCAATTATGATGTTAGACTTCTGAAGGACCGACAATTGGGCAGTGGCATGGTTAGGGGAGTTTTCCGAAAGTTCCTCTGGCAGTAAGACTTTAGTAAGCTATCCCAGTGGTTTGTAGAACCCCAACTCTTATTATCTGTTTATACTAGCTCAGGACCTTGTTAGACTGGCAGAGCAGTCAGGCTTATCTTAAGAGGAAGATGTGAGCTGTAGGTAAGTGCACTGAATCTTAGCTAGACAAACACAACACGTATAATTATATAAAAAGTATATATTTATTATATTTACACCAAAATCACTTTAAATACTTCAGGCGTTTAAGATAGAACACTTAGGAATACTTGATAATACACTTCAAAGGGGCACTTTCTCTGTTGTCTTTGTTCGCGGTTAGCAATGTTAGAAAGGGAAAAGACAATGTTATCGTATTATCGGTTATTGCGCACTGTTGCGGTTTTCAGCGGGTTATACAGTAGTACATTTACTGTGCATACAAATATAGTAAAGTCACTTAAAGGGAGGTGTAGGATCTAGAGATGGTTTCTTCAACTAGTAAGTCGTTTAAGTCCAAAGACGCACCCCTAGCTAAAGGCAGTTCGCAGAGGGCTTGAAGTCTTGACAATCAGCAAATAATGAAGAGTCAGTTTGAATTTCTTCCAGCGTCTAGACATATTGAAGCAGTAAGTTAGTAACTAAAAACAGAGACCTTAAAACAAACTCAAAAAGGGGACACAAGCATCGGGTTGGGTCGAAGGTAAGAGGGGGTTGTCCTGGACACCTCTATGTGCACTCCAACACTCTGGAGCAACTTCTTGGAATCAGGTAAGCAATACCTTTTCCCCCAAAGAACCTTAGGTTAGAAGAAAATATTAGTGATGGATGCTCTGCAATGTTGCAGCTCTGGACCCGGTCACTGTATTCCTTGGTCTGGTTACTTAAGGCAGGACAATGGACGGGATCTCTCAGCAGCAGTCTCAAAGGAGGACCTGTAACATGACTTTCAGCAACTTCTTGGTTCACTTTGCGCTTTTGGCAACTTTTCTTCAGCACCAACAGAGGACACGGATTGTCCGATCAATCTTTTTTGCTTCCTGCAGTCCCACACTCGGGTGAGGGGTTCTGGGTGAGTTGGATCAGATCTGTGGAGTGTCTTTGTGGTTTCAGCAATTATTTAGATGGATTTGGCCTTTCCACAATGATGCATTCGAAATGGGCAGCAGGTCTCCTGGTATTGGGGTTTCTGCAGCTCTGGAAGCTCTGAGGACCTCAGGAGATGGCTAATTTCAAAATTCCTCTTTCTCTTGGGACTGGTTGTTCTCACCAGCCAAAGGGAAGGAGTCGTCTTCTTCAGAGCTCCTGTGTCACATAAAAAACAGGGTCAGGACAGCAGTGGTTGCTTCACAGTGTTGCAAATGGTCTGCAGGCGTCTCTGGTCGTCGTCTTCTTCTTCGGTTACTTCTGTTTCCAGTGGTCGACTTGATTTTCACTCCAGAAGCCTCACCTTTTGTACAGTTCCAGCACACACTCCTCTGCAATCTCTCTCAGCATTTTACAGAAAGGGGCGTTTGGCTGTCCAATAAGGACAGCCAGACCCCCTGTGGGAGCTGGACCTATTCAGGCACTCTGGCAGACAACGGACAGGGGGGTGGAAAACTCCTCCCCCACTTCCTGCCTGCCCTGAAAACTCAGGAGCCTAGGCAATGATACCTACTGGTTCCAGCCAAAGGCGAAACATACACACTGACCTCCCCCGCCCAGAATGGTAGAAGAAGAGCTATCAAAGACCAACCACGCTAGTAATGGCGAAAAATGAAGGGAGGCCCCGAGTTGGTACTTGGGTGCCCCTTCTGCGCACTACTGAGGCTATGGACATAGCCTGCGGTACAAAAAATACACAATGGTTGGTAGAACACGTCCCCTGCCACCAGCCATAACTAGGTGATTGTCTATGTGACTAAAAAGTCACAGGAGCAGAGAGACCGGGGATATTAGGTATCCCTTTGGAACTCCACTGAAGGTGGTGTGCATGAATCTCTCAGACTATGGAGTTTTTGGAGAGATACTAAGGGCCTCATTACGAGTTACACAGAAATTTGGCAGTAAATCCACCAAAATAATTTTGCCCTAAGGAATTACTGTTACCGCCACTTGGTCCGGTGGAATTTACGCCTCATTACACTTAGTGGTGGCAGTGTAATTCCCCATTTATTTTGGGCCCATTGGGCCAAATGGGGCTTTTTTTGCGGAATTACCGCTGCAAAATTACTGCAGCGGTAATTCCACCATATCTGCTGATTTTTCGGCACTGAGTGGGAAGATTTACCTCCAGGATTTTCCTGGAGGTAAATCCTCCACTCAAAAGCTAATTTGACCACTTACCGCCTAACTCGTAATGAGGCTTTAAGTATCTCTCTATCCTTAAGAACTGTAGTTACTTGAGGATATAGAAAAATAATATTAAAGGAGGACCCAAAGAATCCCCAGCAACACTGTCCATAAGGAGCTGTGTGCAGCAGTAGTAAAACCCAGATGCCGTTAAGAGCTACGGAGCAGAAACACTCCATAGTACAGGTAGAATACAAAGAATAAAGTTCCAAAAGACATAGCCCACAAGAATGAATGAGAGGAAAAAGGCTCCACTCATTCAGGATTGAAAGAAAAACGTCCAGAAGTCCAGAAAAAAGTGCTGGTGGTCTCACTAGGAGAGGAGATGAAGCACAATCTCCCTAACAGGCATGACCATGCTATTTATTTTTATGGGTGTCAGGTCGGCCTTAGGATCCCATGGCTAGTTGGCTTTTGTGTTATAAAGATCTGATTTGTCAGATCTTTGGAAGGTGCTGAACTGGAGACTTCCAGCCCTTTAAGATGAGTAGCAATAACCTGGAGATGGATGGGGATGCAGATTTTAATCAAACATCAATAATTCAGATGACACAAATAGCTTGGCAAAAAGTTTGTCTGTTTTAATGCAAGTAAGTAAAACAGGGAGTACAACGAACATCAGCAATCACTCGATACTTAACTCTCAATCATTTAATTAAAAAGCTAGGTTATTAAAAACTAAATTGGTCATAGCTGACGTGTTGACCTGCGTCATTACCAACATCATCCTCCGTGGCAAACTTCTAAAACCTATTGGGAAGTGGGATTGGGTCTAAGTGAATAACTAAGCATAGATGTTATATCTGTATAGACTAATAGAGAGAAATAATTGGATATTTAACATCAGGTGGGGCAACTAAGTCCTCCCTTCAAAATGGCCACTATGAACGTCACTAAATGTGCAATGTCCCATTGGCTACAAAAACTATAGGACCCCAACTACGTGGTCCTCTATATTTGGTTGGCTTCTTACCCCCGCCAATAACTTTCCACCTACGTGAGAGCATGCAGACAGAACAACAGGTGCGGGTGAGCTTGTCTTGATACCAGCTTCCCACCAATTAAAAGTACACTCCATCATCACCTCAATGGTTCAGTGTCAATTATTGTTTGAAGTTGGCCTTGAGTCTGTACTATTCTCTGGGATTTTTTAAGGAGTATGGGTACTGTCTGGCTTCCGTGCATAGGTGTGATCTCCTCATGCATCCAACTTTCTTCCATCACGTGACTGGACACCACGATTTGAGCCTTTTTCTTGTATTTGATTTTATTCCTCAATAGTCCTCTGACGTCTTTTGCTTTCACTTGACCTTCTTGAACAGGAGCTTCTGTTCTTTCATGTTAATTGTATCTAATGTCTGTCAATTCTAGTTCTGATAAGACCTTGGCTCTCTTGGCTCATCCAACTGCTTAGCTGAGATATATTCTGTTTAATTCAATTGCTTTTGTAACTGTGACACTGAATTTGAGGCCTTACTCATTGTTCAAGACTGCTATATACGTAGTGGAACATTCACTCTTGATTAAATCCATATGTATCTATGAGGTATATATGTATATGTTGGTACTTTTCGCGATCTATTTACTATAAGCATTTGGCTAGCTTCATGATTGCTTTGCTGCTGTCATGATGCCTACCCCCGGTCATCCGGATCAAGCCCATCAGCCCCGGGAGCAGGCATCCAGACATTTACAAAAAACCCAGCAGCCCCAGCTAGGGGCTGTCTGGGTTCAGTCCTGGCGCCGTAGGCACCAGGCTCATAATAAAAATCAGTCCTGGCGCCATAGGCGCCAGGCTCATAGACATTACTTACCTCATGCAGACCATGCTGCAAATAAATCCAAGCCAACGTGAGGCCTGGATGGGACTATTTTACTACAGGGACTATTTTTTACTCGGGTGTGGTCCTGGGGAACTTCTTTCCTGGGACTACTTTGGAGTAGTCCCAGGAACGCCCGAACAGCAGCACATGCTTCGTGTTATTCTGCATCCAGCAGCGTGACTCTCACCGTGCCTGCAGCCAGCATCCAATCTTCTGACACGCCCGCGTGCCTGCAGCCAGCATCTAGTCTTCTGCCACGCCCGCCTCGAATCCGGAGCTCCTAGAATAAAGAGGAAGAAAAGGACAAGGTTAGAAAACAAACTTATTTCAAATTCCTCACCTGATTCCGGATCCATTTCATCTCCCGACCTGGAAAGTACATCAGTCCTGCACGCGTCGCTTCGCCAGCTCCAGCACGGCGCCATACTCACTAGTTCTCACAGCATCTTTCCATCTGGCACTGTCTCCATCATTTCTTTGCCGTACTTCGGCACCTAGGGGCACAAGAATAACAAGGTGAGCCAAGGGAATCAACAAATACCTCTTACCACCATAGACTTACCTGATTTACCTCCAGCGGTATTATTCTCCATATCTTCATATGCCGCATCTGTAAATAGGGAGAAAAACAACACGTTAATGCATACAATAGTTAGCGGACAGCGTTGGGTAACACAGACCCTTACCTGAACGCCAGCAGCAGCTACGAGACTTTCTTCTCACAAACTCAGATGCAACTTAAGGAAGGAAGGGGACAAGAGTGAACATCGGGCACATTGTACTCTTTGAACTTGATACTTAGCAATCCCGCCTGGGACTTCAGAGTCAATGCTTACCGGAACTCTTCCAACGCCTTCAAACCAGTGAAGTAACTGGTATCTACGCGCCCCTGCAAGACACGCAGGATGGAGAGCTCATCTTTTACAAACATAAGGTGAGGTTACTAAGGGGATATCGGAGGTGATTAGTGGGGGAGAGCGAGAACAGTTGGGAGGCCATCACTAAAACCCACAGGTGGCTAATCCCTGTCTCCACTTGCAGGAAAATACTTCTTCGGGTCCACCAGACAAGACTAGGCGGGCCAGTCCAGACAGTCATCTCTACACTACGCATCACGTTGACAGAGACCGCAGCTGTCCGGGTCCGATCGACACCCCTGTGGGGTCCAGGTGAGCTTAACAGCTGCTTACATTTCATTGCATCGATACAAGTTTACACTAACTAAGTATCTTCATCATGCTTATGGCATAAGTCTCTTTATCTTGATCCCAAGATGTCATTTATCCTCAGTACTTCTTTGTTCTTCATAAATCGTCTGCCTCTCTGGTCTGGTTATCTTCTATATGGAGTCGATTCAGTTTCGTATGATGTCACCATTAATCTTGGTCATTCAGTTTCTTTGTTTCATCAGGAATTGCGTTCAAATGCCCATCATATTGTTTTGGATGTAGGTAAGGTTTTCTTAATGGGTACTTTACTTCCCATATTCTGTTAGGTATAGGTATTCTTATGGGTACTCCACAGAGTTGTTGCTCTTCTTCTTGCTTTCTTATTGGTGTAGTATATGTCACATACTTTGGTTCACACTTGCAAAAGATAATGATGTTAGATTTTTGCGGATTACCCGTGAGGTTATGTTCATGACAGTACAATAAGAAGCTTTTGAGTTTCATTTGAAGTCCAGATTGGGTTCTATCGAAGAGAAGAACATCATCGGCATAGACTAGCCAAGAAAGATTCAGCGATCCTATCCGGGCTGCAAAGGATTTCTCTTTGTTCCAGATGTTATCTACGTCGGACATATAAAAGTTAAATAATATGGCTGCCAAATTACAGCCTTGTTTTACCCCTATCAAACTGGGAATAGTTTCGGTCACGGTACCTTCACTGTTAATTCGTACTTTGAAATTGGTGTTAAAGTGCAGCATGGCAACCAAAGTGATCAGGTAAGGGGAAAATTTGCCTTGAGCATTTTCTGCCACAAAATGCCTCTGATAACGCTGTCAAATGCTGTTAGGTCTAGAGATGCTACGAAAAGTGGACTTTTATCAGGGAGATTGGCAGAAGCTATCAAGTGCCCCAATATACAAGCATTGAGAGGGGTGCCCATAGCTTTTCGGAAGCCTACCTGCGCTTTGCTTAGACACTCATTATTACGAATGATGACTTCTACCTCTTGTAGCATAAGGGCTGCAAATAATTTGGCAGCGACATCTATGAGGGCTATGAGTCTAAAATTATTGGGATTGTTAATAGGTCCTTTTTTATGTAAAGGAATAATTATGGAAGTGAGCCAGGATGGAGGAATCATTTTAGATTGAAACATTTCCTGAAATATATCGAGAAAGATAGTAGACCAAAAATGAGGGTCATCTTTGATGACGCACAGAGGCAAACCATCGGCCCTGGACATTTAGAATCTTTTAGTTTGTGAATTACCACCAAGATGTCAAACATCCCCCAGGGACAGATATTAGGAAGTCTATGGTAATCAGGTGGCTTTTCACATGTCGAGAACGCTGCAGGCATCGCAAATTTATTAAGATAGAATGAAGTCTATGTTGGGCCATCAATTGCAGATTCAAGTTCAAAATTCTGAACTTTATCTGTGGATTTAATGTGTTTCCAAATATCTTTCGTTTTGCGTTTGCATAACAGTCCGACAAGTTCTTGATTACATTTCAGAGCAATTGAAGCACGAGTTATGTGCATAACATTCTTATACTTTAGCATAATTTTTTTTTTTTTTTAACTTTGTTTATTTTAAATCAAGGCAGGATGGTAAATACACATATCACAAGCAATCCTTTTCCAGGCATGTTGATCCCCAGTCCTCATTCCCCGACACCAGGCTTCCTCCCTCCCACCTCCCTCTGGCCTCTCCACGCCTCAGTTTTGGAGGCAGAATTTTTCCTCCTGGGTTATCCAGTTCGCTCCTTAGCGTCTATGTGTCTTCCTCAGGGTTCTCTTGGTGTTTCAGGATCCATCGGGCCCTGATCGGTTTATAGGTCCGGGCGGGGAAGCGCTGGTCGTATTCAAGCACTGGGCCCCAAATATTCTGGAAGCGTTGGAGAGTTCCCACCTGTGCTGCCGTCACCTTCTCCGCAATCAGGGTGTCCCAGAGTTTAGACCACCATTGGGCTATGTGAGGGCCTTCTGGGGATTTCCAGGCCCGGGCCAGCACCGTTTTCCCCGCCAGTAGGCAGTGTGTCAATAGTTTTGATCTGGTCCCGAAGCGCGTGTAGATCGTGGGGTTCGGGGCCCCCAGCAAAACTGGTTCTGGTTCCAGAGGAATCGCCGTTCCCGTGATTTGCGTGATGGTCTCCACGCATCTCCTCCAGAACTGTTGAATCTTTGGGCAAGCCCACCACATATGGAAGAAGGAGCCTGGGTGGCCACATCCTCTCCAGCAGGCATGATCCACTTGTGGGTTCATGTGGTGGAGTCGAAGGGGCGGGTAATACCACCGCAGCAGCACCTTGTACGCACATTCCCTGTTGGTAATGCAGGTGGAAGAGGTGTGTGTTCTGGTCCATATGTCCACCCAGTTTTGGTCCTCTATTGGATGACCTAGGTCTGCCTCCCACTGGGCCATACAGCGGGTGTTTGTGGACAGGAAGTCCCTTAAGAAGCGCCTATATAGGGTGGATACCCTGCCCCGGGTCGGAAGGTCCCCCAGTGTAAGTTCCAAGGCGGTGGGCGGGCGTGTTGCTGCCTGCAGAGTTTGGGGGTGTGAGCACCAGTGGCGTAGCTGGATATAAGTGAATCTGTCCCTTTCCTGGAGTTGGAACTTCTGCTTACATTGGACGAAAGTGAGGGGTGTCCCTCCCGTATATAGCTGGTCTATAGTCTCCAGCCCGCCCTTTATCCAGTTCCGAAAATTGCGGGGGTCCGCTCCGGGTGAGAAGGATGGGTTATGGAAGACCGGGGAGCGTGGGCTCAGTCCTCTTGGGACTCCCTTTTGCTTTAGCGCCCAGTCCCAGGAGCTAAGGGTGTGTTTAGTTGATAGAAGGAGGTCTCTCCAGTGTGTTCTGAGGGGGGGCGGGATGTGTGGCAGAAATCGCAAGGGTAGGGGCACTTGTGATTGTTCCAGCTCTACCCATCTGGGGCGGTTTGTTATATTTTGCCATGCCTGAATCTGAGCTAGTTGTGCTGCCACACTATAGGCCCGCAAGTCCGGAACCCCCAGCCCTCCTAGCTTGGAGCCCCCCAGCATCGTTCTGAGAGGGATTCTCGCTCTCTTACCTTTCCAGATGAATTTCAGCATTTTCCTTTGGTTGTCCCTGAGGGTTGGTGTGGGAATCGCTACTGGGAGGGAGGCGCAGGCGTATAGGAACCTCAGAAGTAGGTTCATCTTACATGCTGTGATGCGCCCCAGCAGTGAGATCTCTTGGGTCTCCCATCGTTTCAAGTCGCCTTGCAATTCTTTCAGTAGCCGGGGGAAGTTGGCTTTGTATGTGTCTCTTGGGTTAGCCGGGATGTAGACCCCTAGGTAGGGGATGGCCTTCTTCACCCATGTCATCGGGCACATCACAGTCAGTGGCTCCCGTTCTTCTGGGGTGAGGCCGATGCCCAAGGTCGAGGATTTGTCGAAGTTTATAGTGAAGCCTGAGACCTCACCATAGGTGGTAAGTTCTCGTATCGCATGTTTCAATGATGAGCGGGCCTCTGAGATCGTGAGTAGGACATCGTCCGCATATAGGGCGATTTTGTGTTGCATGGGACCGCTCCATGGTGAGTGCGAAGAGTAAGGGCGACAGCGGTCAGCCCTGCCGGGTTCCGCATGACAGGGGGATCGGAGCTGAGCTGTGTCCGTTGATTCTTAGGCTAGTACTTGGGCTATTATAGTTGGCTAGAACCATCGTTTGGAAAGTTGACCCGAAGCCGAAGGCCTCTAGGGTGTGTTTCATAAAGGTCCAATCTACCCGATCAAATGCCTTGGCTGCGTCCAGAGCCACTAAGACCAGTTTCTGGGAGTTCCGGGAGGCAAGGTCCACCAGGTTCAAGGTTCTCCGTATGTTGTCACCTGCTGACCGGTGAAGGATGAAGCCTGCTTGATCGGGGTGGATGATCTTCGAGAGGACGCGATTCAAGCAGTTTGCCAGAATTTTTTAATATATGTTTGCATCGATGTTTAAGAGTGCAATCAGTCTATAGGAGGTTAGACTCCTTGGGTCCTTTCCTGGTTTGGGGAGGAGGATGGTGGTTGATTCCTGCATCGATGGGGTGACTGATCCTGTTTCTCTGAAGGAGTTGAACAGGGTCACCAGGTGGGGGGGTCAGTTGTGGCCTGAATAGTTTATAGAACCTGGTTGAAAAGCCGCCTGGTCCTGGGGCTCGTGTTTTAAGCGACCTAATGTCCTCCTCAACCTCCTCCCCTGTAATGGGCTCCTCCAATTCGTCTCTCGTTGTATTGGCGAGACGGGGTACCTCTGCCCTCTGCAGATATTCCACCTGTTGCGGTAGGTTCCGTGGGGTTGCCTTCAGGATTTGGGTCAGGTAGTCTGTTGCAAGCTGTTGTTTTTCGGGCTCTGAGTACCATGTGACCCCCTTGGAATCACGCAGACCTGCGATCGTGTTGACGCATCTCCGTTTGGCTAGTTTGGCCACTAGGAACCTGTTCGCCTTGTTGCCCTTCGCGTAATATGAATGTTTGGCTTTTGCCATCAATAGAGCGGTTTGTTCCGCGTAGTGGGCTTCTAGCTTTTTCCTCACTGTTTGTATAATCCGTTGCGTCTTAGGGGACCAGCCTTTTTCCATGTGGATTGCCTCAGCCTCTCTTAGCTCATCCTCTAGAGCTATCCGGGTCTGGCGTCTGTTCCGATGGTAGGCCGCTCCTTGAGCAATTAGGGAACCCCTGATTACTGCCTTCATGGCATCCCAATTATTCGCTAGCGAAGTGTCCGAGTCCGGGTTTTCGTCAAAGAAGTTTCTTATCCCCGTTGCGATCTTGTCTCTCGTAGCCATGTCATTGAGGATCGTATCGTATAGAGACCATTTACGTGGGTTATTGAGGTTGGGGTTCTGAACCCGGAGTTTCAGGATCACTGGAGCGTGGTTGGACATGGCTCTCGTGCCGATGGAAACCTCCTTGACTGAGGGGAAGATTTGCGGGGAGATCAGGAACAGGTCGATCCTTGAGAAGGTGCGGTGGACGAACGAGTAGAAGGAGTAGTCTCTTTCGTCAGGGTGAAACACCCGCCATGAGTCTATTATCTCCAAGGACCTGAACAGCCGGAGGAGGCTAAGTGCTTGGGCGAAATCGCTTGGAGTCGGGCGGTGTGACCGGTCTTTAGTAGGGTCGGGAACCCCATTGAAGTCCCCTCCGACAATCGTTTGGCCCTCCACAAAACTAGCGAGAGTCGTGCCCAAGAAGTCATAGAAGTGTGATTGTCCAGTGTTAGGGGCATAAACCGAGATGAGGGTGTATAGGTCTCCCATCAGGAGGCATTTGACTGCTGTGTATCGGCCTTCCGGGCATATTTTCGTTTCCAGGATTTGCGGGTTCAAGTCTTTCCTAAAGAGGATCGCCGTGCCTCCCTTTTTGCTTGTGCCGGAGGCAAAAAATTGAAGCGGGAATAGCCGAGAGCGAAGCCGGATCACGTCCGCCAGCAGCAAGTGAGTCTCTTGGAGCATAGCTATCGCTGCGTCTTCGTCCTGGAGTTTTAATAGAGTTGCCTTTAGTTTGTTAGGGGAGTTCAGTCCATTAACATTTAGGGAGAGGATTCGCAGAACCTGGTGGTCCAGTGGTGTCCCATTCTCTGTCTCTTGGTTTGGGGGGGGTTTGAGCCGGTGATTCAGCTGCCATGTTTGTCGTGTGATCTCGTGATACCATCCTGCACTTGAGGTTTTAATGCGGAGCCCCAACGGGGAGCTGCAACTTTAACTGGCGGGTAGACCGACATTGTAAGTACGGGCGTACCCTTGACCAACGGGGCCGATTGTCCCATTGCGTATCGAGTACTGTGGGTTTCCAAGGAACGAAAGTTGGAAAGTATCCTTGGAGTGGGTATGAACCGTGGGTATGATCCGCCGTCTCCGCCTTCAGGGCACATCAGTCTAAGCGTTATGTGGCGGATCAGAGTTTAGGTTAGGTCAGAAGAGACCAGGGAAAGATGCTGTTGGAACCTAGGGGCGCGGGAGCGCCATTGTTCATCTCTTTCTGTTGCTCCGCTGGGTTGATGACCATGGCGAACGTTTAGGTTTTGGGGAGGGAAGCGGCCCAGAGTCCTCCGATCCCTCCGGGTTTGGCGTGGAAAGTTCCTGGGGTGAGATTGGATGCATGATCCTGTCCGCATCCTCCAAGTGACTGATCCGGCGTAGGGTGCCTTCATAAGTGAATTGTAGAGCCGTTGGAAACAGCCATCTATAGCGGACTTGCTGCTCCTGGAGGAACAATGCCAGGGGTCGGAGAGCTCTTCTTTTCTGAAGGGTGAGTGGTGAGAGGTCCTGATAAATTTGAAGTGGCGTGCTCTGAAAAGTAATTGGTTGTGAAAAAGTGGACCCTAGTAATGACATCTGGGGGGGGTCCGAGTCTGCCCCTCGGCGCGGGCGGAGTCTGTGGGTCCGGTCTAGCAAGAGCTGAGATTTATCCAGGTCCGGAAGGAGGGCCTCGAAGAAGCGTCCCACGTAGTCCGCTAGCTTGTTGTCGGGGACGGAGGTTGGGACCCCCCCGAATGCGAAGATTGTTGCGGCGCACCCTATTTTCAAGGTCCTCATGTTTAAACTCCAGGATCTCGCATTTGTGATGCAGGGTGTCAATGGCTCTTTGCATTTCCCCTAGAGTGGTAGTGTGATCCCGAGAGTGGTCTTCGATTTCTCCGAGCCTCTGTTCGACCTCTGTAACCCTTTGGTCTGTCTGTTCGACTTTGGTGGTGAGTTCTGAGAGGCATGAACGAAACTCCGACTTGATGTCCGCCATGAAGGCTATCAGGTCCCCTTTGGTAGCGAGGGCTCCCCCGTCCTCCTGCGGTTTCTGTGGGGTAAGTTTGTGGGGCTCTTGCTTCTTGTTTTTATCTAATGCAGTAAGCATGGTGGAGATATCTGCGCCCTTGCTAACCTTTGTTTGCCTGGACATGATGATCGTGTTGGGCGGACTTGGCTGGAAGAGTTGCAGCGGGGACCAAAACTGTGGGAGACGGCACTCAGCCCCCTCTAGGTCTGCAGAGTTTAATGCGTTGTAGGGGTGGGAGGTCGAGTGTTTTCGGCGCCAGCCGCCCAGGAGAGTTCAAGCGTCGGGGTGTGAGTGAGAAGCCGGTGGAGTAGCCGTGATCCCGCAGTAGTCTAGGTCGCTGGCTGGATGAGTGGGCCGGGGCGCCCCAGGAAGTATTAGCGCATGGAGGATCTCAGTGGGACCGGACGACCCATCGGTGCGTGGAGGGAGGGGGTGTGTCGCTGCGGTATGGCCCGCGAGGTCGAGGCTTCTCTGGGTAGCAGGGATTATCTCGTGGCCTCCATATTTCCCCCCGTCCTCACCGTATATCGATCGTTGAGGAGGGAGGTCCGTGATCCCTCTGTGGGCCCCCCACGTGTAACTCCGTAGCGCCGCCGGCGGGTGCTAAGCGGGGGGCCGTAAATGAGCTTCAGAGCGGGGGAGGTCTAGGCCATGGGCCCCGCCAGGCAGCGAGGAAGGAGAAGGCTCCACGCAGCAGCCTCCGGGGAAGCTCTCACATGCCCTCCGGGCAACCCTGATATGATCCGGCTGGTTCCGTGTTGGCGGGTCCGTCCACTCCTCTTCTTCGGCACCCCAGAGCCCCGTCACCACCAGGTGCGTGAAATGTTGCTGAGTTCCCGCGAGGCCGCCATCTTGGTTTCTTCAGATGGTGACGGGGGAGAGTTTCGGCCACTAAGTTCTGGGAGAACGCTCCCGCGTTCGGAGGTCATCTTAGGCCAGGTTGTGCCTTGTCGGTTCCGATCGCCGTAGATGGCATTGGCGACTCGGATGCTCGATCAGAACCGCCAGAATTTGACAGCGGTGGCGGACATCCCACGGGCGGCCTCAAGGGAGCGACCACATCGATGGCGCTCCAAGCCACGCCCCCCCTTTAGCATAATTTATTTTGTAAGCAGATATGAAATTATATTGGTGGCCAAGATGGACTTCCTTGCTCTTCTTAGCTCCTGATTTTTTTGTTGTTGTTTAATAATAGCCAACTCTTGTGAAAACGGTAATGCATATTTTTTGAGGGAGTCTTGCTCTTTCTGGGAGGAGGCCATTGTGTGTAAATGACTCGAAATGATCTTCATGTTCCACTTTAGAATACATTGAACATCAACAGAAGTAGCAGTGTTACTCTTCCAGCGGTCCCTATTAACAAGAAATTTAAATGTTTTGCATGTAGAGTTATTCCAATTGATCTGAAGCCTAGGTCTCTCAACCTGGATTAAAGAAAGACAAGAATCCTGTTGCATATATTTGAGCTGCCCTATCATGGATTTTACAATCATTAAGTGGTCTCCCACATGTGGCTCTACGGTAATAACAGGGGAAGGAACTCCTGATACGGTCTTGGATGAGAAGATGTAATCAATCCATGAAGAGGATTTCCCTCTCTTCCACGTAAAACACTCATGTTTGACATCGAGTTGACTCAAATGAACATCCCAACTTTTTTAAAAATTCCTCCACACATTTCCTTTTTGTATGGCCAAGTGCGAATGATTCAGTGCGTGCACTTTGGCGTTATTATCAGACCTAAAGAGGTGTTGAAATCACCCCCTATCCAGATTTCAGTGTGTGGAGTCAGTTTAAAGGCTTCTAGAAAGGCACTATCTAAGGCTTTGCACGCTGGATGGACTGCTAATAGGGAGGGATTCCAATATAGGGAAACTAAAAACAAGTTCATGTCATGGAGTGAGTCAAGTTTTAGGTCAACAAGCAGGTATAATTCAGATTCATAAATATGATTGAAGGTAAATTTCAGTTTGTTATTAATAAGTATGGCTAAACCATCTGCAGGTCCACCTCCAACACCTCTAATTGCGTGGTGAACAAAACATGGAAACCCGTCAAATTGCATGTTCACAAGAGACATGGTTTCTTGCAGTAAGAAAATGTGGGGAAGTGAGTCCAAATTTGCCTTCGACATCCATTTCTTTAAATTGTTAAGACCACAACAATTCCAGGAGGTGATCTTAAGGTCATGCAACTATGAGGCTGCTTGTTGAGTAATTATAGCCGCTGCTGCTTTTATGAGAGGTTCTAACCATGTGAGGCCGTTTAAGGCTGCCGTAAGGGAGGCTAGTTGTTCCATCATATTTTTTGATTGGTCTTCGTTTACAAAAGCATGCTGCCAGTTGTGTTCAACAGCTGTAACGGAGGGGGGGAGGTTGGTATTCAAGAAAAGTCATGGCATCTTCTGTAGTAGCAAAGACTTGCATATCAAGACCAAGCATCGTTAGATCCATTTTCTGTTTCCACAATAACTTTGCAATTATTGGAGAAAGCATCTTTGAGATCATCTGGTTATTATTTTGATTAGGAAGGCGTACCCATTCGATGTCATTCGTGACCAGGCTGCGGAGGGAGGGGATTTTAAACAGAAGGTTAAAATGAAGGTCATTAGGAATGAACGATTAATACGCACCATTCCATTGATGTTTGGATCACTCTTCCACCCAATTGTGTTTATCATTTCAGTGGAAATATTGTTAAAAGATAGTAGCGTGGTGTCATTAGAGGCTATAGGGTAACACACTTCCCCATTATCCACATTTTTTCCCTCCACTGTCGACTGGTTTTTACACATCTTAGATTTTAAGTGATCCATATTCCCATCTACAATTGTTAAACAACCTATTGCAAGTTCACTAGTGTGCACAATCGGGGTTGCTTGGGCAGGTCCTATGGAAATAGGGCAAATCACAGGGGGCACAAGGGACACCGCGTCAGCATGATGTGCAAGCTCAATAATGCTCAATTCTACATGAGCTTTCGGGGAGCAAATTTCAGGCCTAGCACATACAGTTTCCGGGCATGTCTGAACATACGTAGAGATTTTTGGAAGGTTTTCTTCACATAGGGGTTTGATTGACTTTACACCCTCATTCATTGATACAGAAAGCTTTTTTTCATTAGTCGAGCCCCCTAGTGCATGCTTTTCCACTTTCACGGGTTTATCAGTTTTCTTCATCGTGATGTCAGAGAAGTACGCAGTCATATTTGCTTGTGTCATGTTTGGATTCTTAAGGCTTGGGGAAACCAGCAGAGATACTTTTGCTCTCGATGCCTTAGTGTACACCACATTTATATGATCATCAGGACAATTTTTTGAGGCTACAGTCTGCTCTGTACTCTTTAATTTTTTGGTGAGAGAACTGATCTGCAGTGCTCTCTTTCTTTCTTCCTTCATCTAATTGGCTTAGATTCAAGACTTGTTCATCAGTGGTTGAGCTAGATATCTGTTTTTCTTTGCTTTTCTGATTCTTACTCATCGCTGATTGGTCCATATTTTTATACTTGGGCATTTTCCCCGTACTGCTCCCTCCCCTTTTAGCTTTATGCCTTCTTTTTAATGCTTTCTGATGATTTTTATTTGGCTCTTCTAGAGAGGTGGTAAAAGCTTTCTATAGTAGAAGTTTCCATTTTTAGGTCTTTAGGTAGTGCCTCTGGCTCTTTTGAATGTTCTATAATGTCAAGAAGTACTGATGGACTATCAGGAGAGTCAACATGTGGGTCCATCTTAGTGTCTGCTTTTTCTAGGGGCAGAAATTAGTTACTTTGACATATCTTTGGATTCATTTTTAAACAAAATCTGTTCCACCTGCAGCAAACGATCATGTTGCAATTTAGCAACTTCAAGATAATCAATAGATTCACAAGTTGGACTTTCCTTGTGAGGATTTTATTGTGTCTGCATTATTTGAGCAAATGCTGTGGGCTTTCCATGTAAGAGTAAAGGGTCGTCAAAAGTTTGTGTGCACTTATGACTCTTTGTTGAAGTATTATCGACTCTGTGAAGCTCGTTTTTTACTATCTGGGCTGCTCTTTAAGGCCAATCTACATGAAATTTATGACAGGCCTGCTGAGCCAGCATATAACCTTCCAATTTTGATAATTTCTCAGTGTTGGCAACAATACTGTGTTTTTATCTCTTTTAATAATAAATGACAAAATTCGTGCCCCCGGTCAAGGAGATTCAGAATTCTTGTAATGACTCGGAAATCCTGTATTTCCTTTTCTTGGTGTTCCGAATAGTTTCTTCTGGCGTTACGGGGTTGTCAGGTGAGTTTCGAAAAATTGAATACCGGAGCTGAGGTATTTATGTTGCCAGGAGCAGAGTTAAGGGAAAGCTGTTTTACTCCTTTCTCGAAATCTCCAGTGAGAGAGCTATTTGAAAGATAGGTGGATTTAAGAAAAAATGGAGCTTCATTTTGGGAAAAGCTTTGCCCATTTCTAACATGCTCTTTTATATTGGACTTATGAAAATGAACATGTTCACGAAAATTACCAACTGTCGATATTGGCGTGGAAGGACCTAATGAAAGGCGTATGCGTTTGTCAAGATCTGCCATGATTACGGGGGGCCAGCATTGAAATGTCTTCGAGTGATGTAAACTTGTTTTCATGTATCTCCGCCGCAACTCTCTGATCAATCTTTACACTTGGATTTGCAGCAAACGGGTCAATCGTAATATCCTCATTTGCTACTTTTAGAGAACATAGTGCTTTCCTTTCTGCTATATTAGCTTCTGTGTTTATATTAGCGCTCTTATCTGTGGATGATGTGGCTTCCTATAGCTGATTGGACATGGAAAGGAAGGAGCACTTCCCATTTAAAGAGACCTCGGGCTGATTTATTTTTATTTTTTTTGTTTTTAAGGGGGCTGTGTCTTCACGGAAGTTTCTTTTCTTTTTTTTCCATTCCGAAGAATTGTCTCCGTGATAAACAACTACCTCAACCTGGTAGTTAAACAATGACACCTTATTAAAACTACTTTCTTTTTAGTGGGCTAATATATACAGAATATTCATTTGTTATGAATCTGACTCTCCTTTCTTTTAAACAACAGAGAATGTAAGACAAAGCGCTACCTTTTCTGACAGAGAGACAACGGCCGCGTCCTTGCTCCTGCCTCTTGCCGCACAGCCAAACAGCTACTTGCCATGCTACTTTCGATGCGCGCGCACGATGCCCGAGCACCTCAACTTTTGTAATTGATGACACGCACAGTGAGGTGGGCTAGAGGCGGGCAGGAGGCAGAGCCAAGCTGAAATGAGGAAAGAGACTCAAATTAGCACATAAGCGAAATGGCTGAGTTCACTGACATCGCAGCACAAACCCACAATTCTAAGGAAAGAATAAGGAAAGTCCTTAAAGAATATCTAGAGTGAACTAAATAGAACTAAGTTCACTGCATTAAACACCAGCAAAAAGAGATTCTTTAAGTAGGTCAGCCTTTTCTCTTTTCAATGCCATGCATAGTCCGTGTTGCGCAGTGCTAGGTGATTCCTCTTACCGACGCAGCTGAACAACCAGCCTGTGTAGAGTCCACAACAGTCCTCAGATTGGCACTGTACTGGGGAGCTCCGGAATCTTGGGTTCAGCGGGGCAGCATGGCAGCACTTGCAGCTCAACAGCTACTTGCCATGCTACTTTCGACACTTCTTTAATGTCACTGCATTTTCAGATTGCTTCTGGAAACTTGTTGTCTTCTGCAGCATTCGTCCTCGATCAACTAGCTGCTTTCTGGAACCAATTTCTCCACCAGTCGCGGTGCAAATGTTCCTTTCTCGTGAAAAAAGATGATTTCTGCGAGCTGCTATAAATTCTGCTTCATTAACCAGTTCCCAATCGATACCTCGAATTTGCTTCAGTCCAGATGACATTGTAGCTTCCCTGTCAGCATGAACAAAGTTTTAGGTTTTATCACTTCCTCGATCTGTCCCTCGGAGGAAAGTTTCTATACAGCTCTGTGATTTCTTTCAGAATAGATGGCCACCTGGATTATGATACCTTCCAGGATCACATTCAAATTTGTAGTATTTCTTGGGTCTCGAAGAAATGTCACCACATCCGTGTGACTTCCAACGAGATGGGGGTAGTCCTCGAATAACCGAAAGACAACCACACTGACCAGTCTATGTGCTGCGTCGGGTGATAGGGGCATTTGTATTTTCCTCACTGAACTCAGGCAACTTCAAAAACTCTTCAGTGATGATTATGAGCAATTTTCTAACAATCTTTTCGTTGTCAGTATTACCAAGAAAATCGGGAATGCGGCAGTTCTCCCCACCAGTGACGGATACGAACGTAATACCAACTCAAAATACGTAAGTATATGCCTAGAAAGGTCATCACTGGGTAACACCATGAGTAACTCTGAACAAGAGCTCTCTATGAAAGGAATCAGGATACTGTATCCTTTTCCAATTGCTGTATCCACGATCAAAGTTTGGCATATCCTTATTCTTATCAAGGCTTAAGTGTGCCTCAGTCCAAAGTCAATAAACTACTGTGGCTTTCACAAATGCAGATCTTCTTTTACTCTGCAACTAGGATGCACAGAATGTTCAAATGTGTCCTTTTACCCTTTTATTTATAGCTGAAAAAGGGAGTGTCCAAATCAAGCCACAGTCCAACTAAAAGTCTTCAAGCTTTCCCCTTGTCGGGTTATGTGTCATTCTTCCTCGACATAGATCTCGTCTGCACGTGCTGTGGTTCTTCCCCGATGTTTGAAGCTTTTTCTTTGTGGGGTGTTAGCAGAGGCGTCTCTCGGGCATAGATTTTAGTGTCGCCCAGGAAGATCCAAGCTCGCTTACCCTGCACTTTGACAGCATATGGCGTGACGTCCTCGACAATGAAAGGACCGTGAAAGCAGGGTTCATCCCACTTTTTCCTTGTGTGATTATGAATCAGGATCTTGTCTCCTGGGTAGATTCTTGGACGTAGAATTGTTGAAGCATCTCCTTCTGTGTTCTGTACACCCTCGTTCCTGCAAATGTCCTGAAATTATAGAAAAACGAAATGTTAAACAGTTCAAGTAGTTTTGCAATTCAAGTCCTTACACTTCTGACGTTGGCTGGCCATCTCTTCCAACTTGGGATGGAGGCATTAAAGGCGTTCTCATTCTCCTGCCAGCCACAATCTCGTGCGGGTAAGATGGTGGTCAGAACCTGCTTGGTTCCTCAATGCATACAATGCCAGTGGCAGGCAGTGCAACCACCCTTTTTTCAAAGTAAGCTTCAATTTAGCTATTCTTTCTTTTCACAGATACCATTCCCTTGCGGGTGATAAGACGAAGAAAACTTGTGCTTTATACCAAGCAACAAAGTAATCTGCTTGAAAACTGTATTAACAAAGTGAGGTCCATTATCAGATCTCATTACTTCACACACACCCTATCTGGGAAATACTTCCTGCACCAAAAACTTGGCTGCACAGGTAGAGTCTGGGTGCATACATGGACCTGCCTCTATCCATCTGGAGAAAAGACATACTACAACTCATAGCTATCTATATCCATTACAAATTTGTATCATGTCGATATAGTCAATATGCAAGTGCTGAAAAGGACCATTGGGTCTTGGAATGACCCCCTCACTATGCGCAGTGTATGCCCAGCCGTGAATGGCTGGCAAATAATACAATTTACCTTAAAAAATGCAACATGTTCCATTAGGTTTGGTACAAACCGATCCTCAGCAATGGTTACAGCAAGATTCTCCCTAGTTGTATGTGCTGGGTAGTGTAGCTGTTCTAGCGCTACCCTTAATAAGGCTATAGGCATTACTGGTTTACCAGTGCTGCCTTGTCACCACAATGCTTCAGAGGGGTTTAAAGAACACCCTCTTCGCTTCCACAAGTTCCTTTCTTCTTGTGGTGCCTCCCTTTGGAGCTCTACTATCTGTCTTTTAGGCATATGATTGTATCCCTCGTCCACACTTGTTATTACAGTCATTCTTTCATTCACATCACTGGTTTGAACATTCATCTTTCCTATTTCTGTATTGGCTATGCGCTTGGCTTCAGCGTCTGCTGCTTGATTTCTGATTCTTACTCATCGCTGATTGGTCCATATTTTTATACTTGGGCATTTTCCCCGTACTGCTCCCTCCCCTTTTAGCTTTATGCCTTCTTTTTAATGCTTTCTGATGATTTTTATTTGGCTCTTCTAGAGAGGGGGTAAAAGCTTTCTATAGTAGAAGTTTCCATTTTTAGGTCTTTAGGTAGTGCCTCTGGCTCTTTTGAATGTTCTATAATGTCAAGAAGTACTGATGGACTATCAGGAGAGTCAACATGTGGGTCCATCTTAGTGTCTGCTTTTTCTAGGGGCAGAAATGAGTTACTTTGACATATCTTTGGATTCATTTTTAAACAAAATCTGTTCCACCTGCAGCAAACGATCATGTTGCAATTTAGCAACTTCAAGATAATCAATAGATTCACAAGTTGGACTTTCCTTGTGAGGATTTTATTGTGTCTGCATTATTTGAGCAAATGCTGTGGGCTTTCCATGTAAGAGTAAAGGGTCGTCAAAAGTTTGTGTGCACTTATGACTCTTTGTTGAAGTATTATCGACTCTGTGAAGCTTGTTTTTTACTATCTGGGCTGCTCTTTAAGGCCAATCTACATGAAATTTATGACAGGCCTGCTGAGCCAGCATATAACCTTCCAATTTTGATAATTTCTCAGTGTTGGCAACAATACTGTGTTTTTATCTCTTTTAATAATAAATGACAAAATTCGTGCCCCCGGTCAAGGAGATTCAGAATTCTTGTAATGACTCGGAAATCCTGTATTTCCTTTTCTTGGTGTTCCGAATAGTTTCTTCTGGCGTTACGGGGTTGTCAGGTGAGTTTCGAAAAATTGAATACCGGAGCCGAGGTATTTATGTTGCCAGGAGCAGAGTTAAGGGAAAGCTGTTTTACTCCTTTCTCGAAATCTCCAGTGGGAGAGCTATTTGAAAGATAGGTGGATTTAGGAAAAAATGGAGATTCATTTTGGGAAAAGCTTTGCCCATTTCTAACATGCTCTTTTATATTGGACTTATGAAAATGAACATGTTCACGAAAATTACCAACTGTCGATATTGGCGTGGAAGGACCTAATGAAAGGCGTATGCGTTTGTCAAGATCTGCCATGATTACGGGGGGCCAGCATTGAAATGTCTGCGAGTGGTGTAAACTTGTTTTCATGTATCTCCGCCGCAAATCTCTGATCAATCTTTACACTTGGATTTGCAGCAAACGGGTCAATCGTAATATCCTCATTTGCTACTTTTAGAGAACATAGTGCTTTCCTTTCTGCTATATTAGCTTCTGTGTTTATATTAGCGCTCTTATCTGTGGATGATGTGGCTTCCTATAGCTGATTGGACATGGAAAGGAAGGAGCACTTCCCATTTAAAGAGACCTCGGGCTGATTTTTTTTTATTTTTTTTGTTTTTAAGGGGGCTGTGTCTTCACGGAAGTTTCTTTTCTTTTTTTTCCATTCCGAAGAATTGTCTCCGTGATAAACAACTACCTCAACCTGGTAGTTAAACAATGACACCTTATTAAAACTACTTTCTTTTTAGTGAGCTAATATATACAGAATATTCATTTGTTATGAATCTGACTCTCCTTTCTTTTAAACAACAGAGAATGTAAGACAAAGCGCTACCTTTTCTGACAGAGAGACAACGGCCGCGTCCTTCCTCCTGCCTCTTGCCGCACAGCCAAACAGCTACTTGCCATGCTACTTTAGATGCACGCGCACGATGCCCGAGCACCTCAACTTTTGTAATTGATGACACGCACAGTGAGGTGGGCTAGAGGCGGGCAGGAGGCAGAGCCAAGCTGAAATGAGGAAAGAGACTCAAATTAGCACATAAGCGAAATGGCTGAGTTCACTGACATCGCAGCACAAACCCACAATTCTAAGGAAAGAATAAGGAAAGTCCTTAAAGAATATCTAGAGTGAACTAAATAGAACTAAGTTCACTGCATTAAACACCAGCAAAAAGAGATTCTTTAAGTAGGTCAGCCTTTTCTCTTTTCAATGCCATGCATAGTCCGTGTTGCGCAGTGCTAGGTGATTCCTCTTACCGACGCAGCTGAACAACCAGCCTGTGTAGAGTCCACAACAGTCCTCAGATTGGCACTGTACTGGGGAGCTCCGGAATCTTGGGTTCAGCGGGGCAGCATGGCAGCACTTGCAGCTCAACAGCTACTTGCCATGCTACTTTCGACACTTCTTTAATGACACTGCATTTTCAGATTGCTTCTGGAAACTTGTTGTCTTCTGCAGCATTCGTCCTCGATCAACTAGCTGCTTTCTGGAACCAATTTCTCCACCAGTCGCGGTGCAAATGTTCCTTTCTCGTGAAAAAAGATGATTTCTGCGAGCTGCTATAAATTCTACTTCATTAACCAGTTCCCAATCGATACCTCGAATTTGCTTCAGTCCAGATGACATTGTAGCTTCCCTGTCAGCATGAACAAAGTTTTAGGTTTTATCACTTCCTCGATCTGTCCCTCGGAGGAAAGTTTCTATACAGCTCTGTGATTTCTTTCAGAATAGATGGCCACCTGGATTATGATACCTTCCAGGATCACATTCAAATTCGTAGTATTTCTTGGGTCTCGAAGAAATGTCACCACATCCGTGTGTCTTCCAACGAGATGGGGGTAGTCCTCGAATAACCGAAAGACAACCACACTGACCAGTCTATGTGCTGCGTCGGTGATAGGGGCATTTGTATTTTCCTCACTGAACTCAGGCAACTTCAAAAACTCTTCAGTGATGATTATGAGCAATTTTCTAACAATCTTTTCGTTGTCAGTATTACCAAGAAAATCGGGAATGCGGCAGTTCTCCCCACCAGTGACGGATACGAACGTAATACCAACTCAAAATACGTAAGTATATGCCTAGAAAGGTCATCACTGGGTAACACCATGAGTAACTCTGAACAAGAGCTCTCTATGAAAGGAATCAGGATACTGTATCCTTTTCCAATTGCTGTATCCACGATCAAAGTTTGGCATATCCTTATTCTTATCAAGGCTTAAGTGTGCCTCAGTCCAAAGTCAATAAACTACTGTGGCTTTCACAAATGCAGATCTTCTTTTACTCTGCAACTAGGATGCACAGAATGTTCAAATGTGTCCTTTTACCCTTTTATTTATAGCTGAAAAAGGGAGTGTCCAAATCAAGCCACAGTCCAACTAAAAGTCTTCAAGCTTTCCACTTGTCGGGTTATGTGTCATTCTTCCTCGACATAGATCTCGTCTGCACGTGCTGTGGTTCTTCCCCGATGTTTGAAGCTTTTTCTTTGTGGGGTGTTAGCAGAGGCGTCTCTCGGGCATAGATTTTAGTGTCGCCCAGGAAGATCCAAGCTCGCTTACCCTGCACTTTGACAGCAGATGGCGTGACGTCCTCGACAATGAAAGGACCGTGAAAGCAGGGTTCATCCCACTTTTTCCTTGTGTGATTATGAATCAGGATCTTGTCTCCTGGGTAGATTCTTGGACGTAGAATTGTTGAAGCATCTCCTTCTGTGTTCTGTACACCCTCGTTCCTGCAAATGTCCTGAAATTATAGAAAAACGAAATGTTAAACAGTTCAAGTAGTTTTGCAATTCAAGTCCTTACATTTCTGACGTTGGCTGGCCATCTCTTCCAACTTGGGATGGAGGCATTAAAGGCGTTCTCATTCTCCTGCCAGCCACAATCTCGTGCGGGTAAGATGGTGGTCAGAACCTGCTTGGTTCCTCAATGCATACAATGCCAGTGGCAGGCAGTGCAACCACCCTTTTTTCAAAGTAAGCTTCAATTTAGCTATTCTTTCTTTTCACAGATACCATTCCCTTGCGGGTGATAAGACGAAGAAAACTTGTGCTTTATACCAAGCAACAAAGTAATCTGCTTGAAAACTGTATTAACAAAGTGAGGTCCATTATCAGATCTCATTACTTCACACACACCCTATCTGGGAAATACTTCCTGCACCAAAAACTTGGCTGCACAGGTAGAGTCTGGGTGCATACATGGACCTGCCTCTATCCATCTGGAGAAAAGACATACTACAACTCATAGCTATCTATATCCATTACAAATTTGTATCATGTCGATATAGTCAATATGCAAGTGCTGAAAAGGACCATTGGGTCTTGGAATGACCCCCTCACTATGCGCAGTGTATGCCCAGCCGTGAATGGCTGGCAAATAATACAATTTACCATAAAAAATGCAACATGTTCCATTAGGTTTGGTACAAACCGATCCTCAGCAATGGTTACAGCAAGATTCTCCCTAGTTGTATGTGCTGGGTAGTGTAGCTGTTCTAGCGCTACCCTTAATAAGGCTATAGGCATTACTGGTTTACCAGTGCTGCCTTGTCACCACAATGCTTCAGAGGGGTTTAAAGAACACCCTCTTCGCTTCCACAAGTTCCTTTCTTCTTGTGGTGCCTCCCTTTGGAGCTCTACTATCTGTCTTTTAGGCATATGATTGTATCCCTCGTCCACACTTGTTATTACAGTCATTCTTTCATTCACATCACTGGTTTGAACATTCATCTTTCCTATTTCTGTATTGGCTATGCGCTTGGCTTCAGCGTCTGCTGCTTGATTTCTGATTCTTACTCATCGCTGATTGGTCCATATTTTTATACTTGGGCATTTTCCCCGTACTGCTCCCTCCCCTTTTAGCTTTATGCCTTCTTTTTAATGCTTTCTGATGATTTTTATTTGGCTCTTCTAGAGAGGTGGTAAAAGCTTTCTATAGTAGAAGTTTCCATTTTTAGGTCTTTAGGTAGTGCCTCTGGCTCTTTTGAATGTTCTATAATGTCAAGAAGTACTGATGGACTATCAGGAGAGTCAACATGTGGGTCCATCTTAGTGTCTGCTTTTTCTAGGGGCAGAAATGAGTTACTTTGACATATCTTTGGATTCATTTTTAAACAAAATCTGTTCCACCTGCAGCAAACGATCATGTTGCAATTTAGCAACTTCAAGATAATCAATAGATTCACAAGTTGGACTTTCCTTGTGAGGATTTTATTGTGTATGCATTATTTGAGCAAATGCTGTGGGCTTTCCATGTAAGAGTAAAGGGTCGTCAAAAGTTTGTGTGCACTTATGACTCTTTGTTGAAGTATTATCGACTCTGTGAAGCTCGTTTTTTACTATCTGGGCTGCTCTTTAAGGCCAATCTACATGAAATTTATGACAGGCCTGCTGAGCCAGCATATAACCTTCCAATTTTGATAATTTCTCAGTGTTGGCAACAATACTGTGTTTTTATCTCTTTTAATAATAAATGACAAAATTCGTGCCCCCGGTCAAGGAGATTCAGAATTCTTGTAATGACTCGGAAATCCTGTATTTCCTTTTCTTGGTGTTCCGAATAGTTTCTTCTGGCGTTACGGGGGTGTCAGGTGAGTTTCGAAAAATTGAATACCGGAGCCGAGGTATTTATGTTGCCAGGAGCAGAGTTAAGGGAAAGCTGTTTTACTCCTTTCTCGAAATCTCCAGTGGGAGAGCTATTTGAAAGATAGGTGGATTTAGGAAAAAATGGAGATTCATTTTGGGAAAAGCTTTGCCCATTTCTAACATGCTCTTTTATATTGGACTTATGAAAATGAACATGTTCACGAAAATTACCAACTGTCGATATTGGCGTGGAAGGACCTAATGAAAGGCGTATGCGTTTGTCAAGATCTGCCATGATTACGGGGGGCCAGCATTGAAATGTCTGCGAGTGGTGTAAACTTGTTTTCATGTATCTCCGCCGCAAATCTCTGATCAATCTTTACACTTGGATTTGCAGCAAACGGGTCAATCGTAATATCCTCATTTGCTACTTTTAGAGAACATAGTGCTTTCCTTTCTGCTATATTAGCTTCTGTGTTTATATTAGCGCTCTTATCTGTGGATGATGTGGCTTCCTATAGCTGATTGGACATGGAAAGGAAGGAGCACTTCCCATTTAAAGAGACCTCGGGCTGATTTTTTTTTATTTTTTTTGTTTTTAAGGGGGCTGTGTCTTCACGGAAGTTTCTTTTCTTTTTTTTCCATTCCGAAGAATTGTCTCCGTGATAAACAACTACCTCAACCTGGTAGTTAAACAATGACACCTTATTAAAACTACTTTCTTTTTAGTGAGCTAATATATACAGAATATTCATTTGTTATGAATCTGACTCTCCTTTCTTTTAAACAACAGAGAATGTAAGACAAAGCGCTACCTTTTCTGACAGAGAGACAACGGCCGCGTCCTTCCTCCTGCCTCTTGCCGCACAGCCAAACAGCTACTTGCCATGCTACTTTAGATGCACGCGCACGATGCCCGAGCACCTCAACTTTTGTAATTGATGACACGCACAGTGAGGTGGGCTAGAGGCGGGCAGGAGGCAGAGCCAAGCTGGAATGAGGAAAGAGACTCAAATTAGCACATAAGCGAAATGGCTGAGTTCACTGACATCGCAGCACAAACCCACAATTCTAAGGAAAGAATAAGGAAAGTCCTTAAAGAATATCTAGAGTGAACTAAATAGAACTAAGTTCACTGCATTAAACACCAGCAAAAAGAGATTCTTTAAGTAGGTCAGCCTTTTCTCTTTTCAATGCCATGCATAGTCCGTGTTGCGCAGTGCTAGGTGATTCCTCTTACCGACGCAGCTGAACAACCAGCCTGTGTAGAGTCCACAACAGTCCTCAGATTGGCACTGTACTGGGGAGCTCCGGAATCTTGGGTTCAGCGGGGCAGCATGGCAGCACTTGCAGCTCAACAGCTACTTGCCATGCTACTTTCGACACTTCTTTAATGACACTGCATTTTCAGATTGCTTCTGGAAACTTGTTGTCTTCTGCAGCATTCGTCCTCGATCAACTAGCTGCTTTCTGGAACCAATTTCTCCACCAGTCGCGGTGCAAATGTTCCTTTCTCGTGAAAAAAGATGATTTCTGCGAGCTGCTATAAATTCTACTTCATTAACCAGTTCCCAATCGATACCTCGAATTTGCTTCAGTCCAGATGACATTGTAGCTTCCCTGTCAGCATGAACAAAGTTTTAGGTTTTATCACTTCCTCGATCTGTCCCTCGGAGGAAAGTTTCTATACAGCTCTGTGATTTCTTTCAGAATAGATGGCCACCTGGATTATGATACCTTCCAGGATCACATTCAAATTCGTAGTATTTCTTGGGTCTCGAAGAAATGTCACCACATCTGTGTGTCTTCCAACGAGATGGGGGTAGTCCTCGAATAACCGAAAGACAACCACACTGACCAGTCTATGTGCTGCGTCGGTGATAGGGGCATTTGTATTTTCCTCACTGAACTCAGGCAACTTCAAAAACTCTTCAGTGATGATTATGAGCAATTTTCTAACAATCTTTTCGTTGTCAGTATTACCAAGAAAATCGGGAATGCGGCAGTTCTCCCCACCAGTGACGGATACGAACGTAATACCAACTCAAAATACGTAAGTATATGCCTAGAAAGGTCATCACAGGGTAACACCATGAGTAACTCTGAACAAGAGCTCTCTATGAAAGGAATCAGGATACTGTATCCTTTTCCAATTGCTGTATCCACGATCAAAGTTTGGCATATCCTTATTCTTATCAAGGCTTAAGTGTGCCTCAGTCCAAAGTCAATAAACTACTGTGGCTTTCACAAATGCAGATCTTCTTTTACTCTGCAACTAGGATGCACAGAATGTTCAAATGTGTCCTTTTACCCTTTTATTTATAGCTGAAAAAGGGAGTGTCCAAATCAAGCCACAGTCCAACTAAAAGTCTTCAAGCTTTCCACTTGTCGGGTTATGTGTCATTCTTCCTCGACATAGATCTCGTCTGCACGTGCTGTGGTTCTTCCCCGATGTTTGAAGCTTTTTCTTTGTGGGGTGTTAGCAGAGGCGTCTCTCGGGCATAGATTTTAGTGTCGCCCAGGAAGATCCAAGCTCGCTTACCCTGCACTTTGACAGCAGATGGCGTGACGTCCTCGACAATGAAAGGACCGTGAAAGCAGGGTTCATCCCACTTTTTCCTTGTGTGATTATGAATCAGGATCTTGTCTCCTGGGTAGATTCTTGGACGTAGAATTGTTGAAGCATCTCCTTCTGTGTTCTGTACACCCTCGTTCCTGCAAATGTCCTGAAATTATAGAAAAACGAAATGTTAAACAGTTCAAGTAGTTTTGCAATTCAAGTCCTTACATTTCTGACGTTGGCTGGCCATCTCTTCCAACTTGGGATGGAGGCATTAAAGGCGTTCTCATTCTCCTGCCAGCCACAATCTCGTGCGGGTAAGATGGTGGTCAGAACCTGCTTGGTTCCTCAATGCATACAATGCCAGTGGCAGGCAGTGCAACCACCCTTTTTTCAAAGTAAGCTTCAATTTAGCTATTCTTTCTTTTCACAGATACCATTCCCTTGCGGGTGATAAGACGAAGAAAACTTGTGCTTTATACCAAGCAACAAAGTAATCTGCTTGAAAACTGTATTAACAAAGTGAGGTCCATTATCAGATCTCATTACTTCACACACACCCTATCTGGGAAATACTTCCTGCACCAAAAACTTGGCTGCACAGGTAGAGTCTGGGTGCATACATGGACCTGCCTCTATCCATCTGGAGAAAAGACATACTACAACTCATAGCTATCTATATCCATTACAAATTTGTATCATGTCGATATAGTCAATATGCAAGTGCTGAAAAGGACCATTGGGTCTTGGAATGACCCCCTCACTATGCGCAGTGTATGCCCAGCCGTGAATGGCTGGCAAATAATACAATTTACCATAAAAAATGCAACATGTTCCATTAGGTTTGGTACAAACCGATCCTCAGCAATGGTTACAGCAAGATTCTCCCTAGTTGTATGTGCTGGGTAGTGTAGCTGTTCTAGCGCTACCCTTAATAAGGCTATAGGCATTACTGGTTTACCAGTGCTGCCTTGTCACCACAATGCTTCAGAGGGGTTTAAAGAACACCCTCTTCGCTTCCACAAGTTCCTTTCTTCTTGTGGTGCCTCCCTTTGGAGCTCTACTATCTGTCTTTTAGGCATATGATTGTATCCCTCGTCCACACTTGTTATTACAGTCATTCTTTCATTCACATCACTGGTTTGAACATTCATCTTTCCTATTTCTGTATTGGCTATGCGCTTGGCTTCAGCGTCTGCTGCTTGATTTCTGATTCTTACTCATCGCTGATTGGTCCATATTTTTATACTTGGGCATTTTCCCCGTACTGCTCCCTCCCGTTTTAGCTTTATGCCTTCTTTTTAATGCTTTCTGATGATTTTTATTTGGCTCTTCTAGAGAGGTGGTAAAAGCTTTCTATAGTAGAAGTTTCCATTTTTAGGTCTTTAGGTAGTGCCTCTGGCTCTTTTGAATGTTCTATAATGTCAAGAAGTACTGATGGACTATCAGGAGAGTCAACATGTGGGTCCATCTTAGTGTCTGCTTTTTCTAGGGGCAGAAATGAGTTACTTTGACATATCTTTGGATTCATTTTTAAACAAAATCTGTTCCACCTGCAGCAAACGATCATGTTGCAATTTAGCAACTTCAAGATAATCAATAGATTCACAAGTTGGACTTTCCTTGTGAGGATTTTATTGTGTATGCATTATTTGAGCAAATGCTGTGGGCTTTCCATGTAAGAGTAAAGGGTCGTCAAAAGTTTGTGTGCACTTATGACTCTTTGTTGAAGTATTATCGACTCTGTGAAGCTCGTTTTTTACTATCTGGGCTGCTCTTTAAGGCCAATCTACATGAAATTTATGATAGGCCTGCTGAGCCAGCATATAACCTTCCAATTTTGATAATTTCTCAGTGTTGGCAACAATACTGTGTTTTTATCTCTTTTAATAATAAATGACAAAATTCGTGCCCCCGGTCAAGGAGATTCAGAATTCTTGTAATGACTCGGAAATCCTGTATTTCCTTTTCTTGGTGTTCCGAATAGTTTCTTCTGGCGTTACGGGGTTGTCAGGTGAGTTTCGAAAAATTGAATACCGGAGCCGAGGTATTTATGTTGCCAGGAGCAGAGTTAAGGGAAAGCTGTTTTACTCCTTTCTCGAAATCTCCAGTGGGAGAGCTATTTGAAAGATAGGTGGATTTAGGAAAAAATGGAGATTCATTTTGGGAAAAGCTTTGCCCATTTCTAACATGCTCTTTTATATTGGACTTATGAAAATGAACATGTTCACGAAAATTACCAACTGTCGATATTGGCGTGGAAGGACCTAATGAAAGGCGTATGCGTTTGTCAAGATCTGCCATGATTACGGGGGGCCAGCATTGAAATGTCTGCGAGTGGTGTAAACTTGTTTTCATGTATCTCCGCCGCAAATCTCTGATCAATCTTTACACTTGGATTTGCAGCAAACGGGTCAATCGTAATATCCTCATTTGCTACTTTTAGAGAACATAGTGCTTTCCTTTCTGCTATATTAGCTTCTGTGTTTATATTAGCGCTCTTATCTGTGGATGATGTGGCTTCCTATAGCTGATTGGACATGGAAAGGAAGGAGCACTTCCCATTTAAAGAGACCTCGGGCTGATTTTTTTTAATTTTTTTTGTTTTTAAGGGGGCTGTGTCTTCACGGAAGTTTCTTTTCTTTTTTTTCCATTCCGAAGAATTGTCTCCGTGATAAACAACTACCTCAACCTGGTAGTTAAACAATGACACCTTATTAAAACTACTTTCTTTTTAGTGGGCTAATATATACAGAATATTCATTTGTTATGAATCTGACTCTCCTTTCTTTTAAACAACAGAGAATGTAAGACAAAGCGCTACCTTTTCTGACAGAGAGACAACGGCCGCGTCCTTCCTCCTGCCTCTTGCCGCACAGCCAAACAGCTACTTGCCATGCTACTTTCGATGCACGCGCACGATGCCCGAGCACCTCAACTTTTGTAATTGATGACACGCACAGTGAGGTGGGCTAGAGGCGGGCAGGAGGCAGAGCCAAGCTGAAATGAGGAAAGAGACTCAAATTAGCACATAAGCGAAATGGCTGAGTTCACTGACATCGCAGCACAAACCCACAATTCTAAGGAAAGAATAAGGAAAGTCCTTAAAGAATATCTAGAGTGAACTAAATAGAACTAAGTTCACTGCATTAAACACCAGCAAAAAGAGATTCTTTAAGTAGGTCAGCCTTTTCTCTTTTCAATGCCATGCATAGTCCGTGTTGCGCAGTGCTAGGTGATTCCTCTTACCGACGCAGCTGAACAACCAGCCTGTGTAGAGTCCACAACAGTCCTCAGATTGGCACTGTACTGGGGAGCTCTGGAATCTTGGGTTCAGCGGGGCAGCATGGCAGCACTTGCAGCTCAACAGCTACTTGCCATGCTACTTTCAACACTTCTTTAATGACACTGCATTTTCAGATTGCTTCTGGAAACTTGTTGTCTTCTGCAGCATTCGTCCTCGATCAACTAGCTGCTTTCTGGAACCAATTTCTCCACCAGTCGCGGTGCAAATGTTCCTTTCTCGTGAAAAAAGATGATTTCTGCGAGCTGCTATAAATTCTACTTCATTAACCAGTTCCCAATCGATACCTCGAATTTGCTTCAGTCCAGATGACATTGTAGCTTCCCTGTCAGCATGAACAAAGTTTTAGGTTTTATCACTTCCTCGATCTGTCCCTCGGAGGAAAGTTTCTATACAGCTCTGTGATTTCTTTCAGAATAGATGGCCACCTGGATTATGATACCTTCCAGGATCACATTCAAATTCGTAGTATTTCTTGGGTCTCGAAGAAATGTCACCACATCTGTGTGTCTTCCAACGAGATGGGGGTAGTCCTCGAATAACCGAAAGACAACCACACTGACCAGTCTATGTGCTGCGTCGATGATAGGGGCATTTGTATTTTCCTCACTGAACTCAGGCAACTTCAAAAACTCTTCAGTGATGATTAGGAGCAATTTTCTAACAATCTTTTCGTTGTCAGTATTACCAAGAAAATCGGGAATGCGGCAGTTCTCCCCACCAGTGACGGATACGAACGTAATACCAACTCAAAATACGTAAGTATATGCCTAGAAAGGTCATCACTGGGTAACACCATGAGTAACTCTGAACAAGAGCTCTCTATGAAAGGAATCAGGATACTGTATCCTTTTCCAATTGCTGTATCCACGATCAAAGTTTGGCATATCCTTATTCTTATCAAGGCTTAAGTGTGCCTCAGTCCAAAGTCAATAAACTACTGTGGCTTTCACAAATGCAGATCTTCTTTTACTCTGCAACTAGGATGCACAGAATGTTCAAATGTGTCCTTTTACCCTTTTATTTATAGCTGAAAAAGGGAGTGTCCAAATCAAGCCACAGTCCAACTAAAAGTCTTCAAGCTTTCCACTTGTCGGGTTATGTGTCATTCTTCCTCGACATAGATCTCGTCTGCACGTGCTGTGGTTCTTCCCCGATGTTTGAAGCTTTTTCTTTGTGGGGTGTTAGCAGAGGCGTCTCTCGGGCATAGATTTTAGTGTCGCCCAGGAAGATCCAAGCTCGCTTACCCTGCACTTTGACAGCAGATGGCGTGACGTCCTCGACAATGAAAGGACCGTGAAAGCAGGGTTCATCCCACTTTTTCCTTGTGTGATTATGAATCAGGATCTTGTCTCCTGGGTAGATTCTTGGACGTAGAATTGTTGAAGCATCTCCTTCTGTGTTCTGTACACCCTCGTTCCTGCAAATGTCCTGAAATTATAGAAAAACGAAATGTTAAACAGTTCAAGTAGTTTTGCAATTCAAGTCCTTACACTTCTGACGTTGGCTGGCCATCTCTTCCAACTTGGGATGGAGGCATTAAAGGCGTTCTCATTCTCCTGCCAGCCACAATCTCGTGCGGTAAGATGGTGGTCAGAACCTGCTTGGTTCCTCAATGCATACAATGCCAGTGGCAGGCAGTGCAACCACCCTTTTTTCAAAGTAAGCTTCAATTTAGCTATTCTTTCTTTTCACAGATACCATTCCCTTGCGGGTGATAAGACGAAGAAAACTTGTGCTTTATACCAAGCAACAAAGTAATCTGCTTGAAAACTGTATTAACAAAGTGAGGTCCATTATCAGATCTCATTACTTCACACACACCCTATCTGGGAAATACTTCCTGCACCAAAAACTTGGCTGCACAGGTAGAGTCTGGGTGCATACATGGACCTGCCTCTATCCATCTGGAGAAAAGACATACTACAACTCATAGCTATCTATATCCATTACAAATTTGTATCATGTCGATATAGTCAATATGCAAGTGCTGAAAAGGACCATTGGGTCTTGGAATGACCCCCTCACTATGCGCAGTGTATGCCCAGCCGTGAATGGCTGGCAAATAATACAATTTACCATAAAAAATGCAACATGTTCCATTAGGTTTGGTACAAACCGATCCTCAGCAATGGTTACAGCAAGATTCTCCCTAGTTGTATGTGCTGGGTAGTGTAGCTGTTCTAGCGCTACCCTTAATAAGGCTATAGGCATTACTGGTTTACCAGTGCTGTCTTGTCACCACAATGCTTCAGAGGGGTTTAAAGAACACCCTCTTCGCTTCCACAAGTTCCTTTCTTCTTGTGGTGCCTCCCTTTGGAGCTCTACTATCTGTCTTTTAGGCATATGATTGTATCCCTCGTCCACACTTGTTATTACAGTCATTCTTTCATTCACATCACTGGTTTGAACATTTATCTTTCCTATTTCTGTATTGGCTATGCGCTTGGCTTCAGCGTCTGCTGCTTGATTTCTGATTCTTACTCATCGCTGATTGGTCCATATTTTTATACTTGGGCATTTTCCCCGTACTGCTCCCTCCCCTTTTAGCTTTATGCCTTCTTTTTAATGCTTTCTGATGATTTTTATTTGGCTCTTCTAAAAAGGTGGTAAAAGCTTTCTATAGTAGAAGTTTCCATTTTTAGGTCTTTAGGTAGTGCCTCTGGCTCTTTTGAATGTTCTATAATGTCAAGAAGTACTGATGGACTATCAGGAGAGTCAACATGTGGGTCCATCTTAGTGTCTGCTTTTTCTAGGGGCAGAAATGAGTTACTTTGACATATCTTTGGATTCATTTTTAAACAAAATCTGTTCCACCTGCAGCAAACGATCATGTTGCAATTTAGCAACTTCAAGATAATCAATAGATTCACAAGTTGGACTTTCCTTGTGAGGATTTTATTGTGTCTGCATTATTTGAGCAAATGCTGTGGGCTTTCCATGTAAGAGTAAAGGGTCGTCAAAAGTTTGTGTGCACTTATGACTCTTTGTTGAAGTATTATCGACTCTGTGAAGCTCGTTTTTTACTATCTGGGCTGCTCTTTAAGGCCAATCTACATGAAATTTATGACAGGCCTGCTGAGCCAGCATATAACCTTCCAATTTTGATAATTTCTCAGTGTTGGCAACAATACTGTGTTTTTATCTCTTTTAATAATAAATGACAAAATTCGTGCCCCCGGTCAAGGAGATTCAGAATTCTTGTAATGACTCAGAAATCCTGTATTTCCTTTTCTTGGTGTTCCGAATAGTTTCTTCTGGCGTTACGGGGTTGTCAGGTGAGTTTTGAAAAATTGAATACCGGAGCCGAGGTATTTATGTTGCCAGGAGCAGAGTTAAGGGAAAGCTGTTTTACTCCTTTCTCGAAATCTCCAGTGGGAGAGCTATTTGAAAGATAGGTGGATTTAGGAAAAAATGGAGATTCATTTTGGGAAAAGCTTTGCCCATTTCTAACATGCTCTTTTATATTGGACTTATGAAAATGAACATGTTCACGAAAATTACCAACTGTCGATATTGGCGTGGAAGGACCTAATGAAAGGCGTATGCGTTTGTCAAGATCTGCCATGATTACGGGGGGCCAGCATTGAAATGTCTGCGAGTGGTGTAAACTTGTTTTCATGTATCTCCGCCGCAACTCTCTGATCAATCTTTACACTTGGATTTGCAGCAAACGGGTCAATCGTAATATCCTCATTTGCTACTTTTAGAGAACATAGTGCTTTCCTTTCTGCTATATTAGCTTCTGTGTTTATATTAGCGCTCTTATCTGTGGATGATGTGGCTTCCTATAGCTGATTGGACATGGAAAGGAAGGAGCACTTCCCATTTAAAGAGACCTCGGGCTGATTTTTTAAAAAATTTTTTGTTTTTAAGGGGGCTGTGTCTTCACGGAAGTTTCTTTTCTTTTTTTTTCCATTCCGAAGAATTGTCTCCGTGATAAACAACTACCTCAACCTGGTAGTTAAACAATGACACCTTATTAAAACTACTTTCTTTTTAGTGGGCTAATATATACAGAAAATTCATTTGTTATGAATCTGACTCTCCTTTCTTTTAAACAACAGAGAATGTAAGACAAAGCGCTACCTTTTCTGACAGAGAGACAACGGCCGCGTCCTTCCTCCTGCCTCTTGCCGCACAGCCAAACAGCTACTTGCCATGCTACTTTAGATGCACGCGCACGATGCCCGAGCACCTCAACTTTTGTAATTGATGACACGCACAGTGAGGTGGGCTAGAGGCGGGCAGGAGGCAGAGCCAAGCTGGAATGAGGAAAGAGACTCAAATTAGCACATAAGCGAAATGGCTGAGTTCACTGACATCGCAGCACAAACCCACAATTCTAAGGAAAGAATAAGGAAAGTCCTTAAAGAATATCTAGAGTGAACTAAATAGAACTAAGTTCACTGCATTAAACACCAGCAAAAAGAGATTCTTTAAGTAGGTCAGCCTTTTCTCTTTTCAATGCCATGCATAGTCCGTGTTGCGCAGTGCTAGGTGATTCCTCTTACCGACGCAGCTGAACAACCAGCCTGTGTAGAGTCCACAACAGTCCTCAGATTGGCACTGTACTGGGGAGCTCCGGAATCTTGGGTTCAGCGGGGCAGCATGGCAGCACTTGCAGCTCAACAGCTACTTGCCATGCTACTTTCGACACTTCTTTAATGACACTGCATTTTCAGATTGCTTCTGGAAACTTGTTGTCTTCTGCAGCATTCGTCCTCGATCAACTAGCTGCTTTCTGGAACCAATTTCTCCACCAGTCGCGGTGCAAATGTTCCTTTCTCGTGAAAAAAGATGATTTCTGCGAGCTGCTATAAATTCTACTTCATTAACCAGTTCCCAATCGATACCTCGAATTTGCTTCAGTCCAGATGACATTGTAGCTTCCCTGTCAGCATGAACAAAGTTTTAGGTTTTATCACTTCCTCGATCTGTCCCTCGGAGGAAAGTTTCTATACAGCTCTGTGATTTCTTTCAGAATAGATGGCCACCTGGATTATGATACCTTCCAGGATCACATTCAAATTCGTAGTATTTCTTGGGTCTCGAAGAAATGTCACCACATCCGTGTGTCTTCCAACGAGATGGGGGTAGTCCTCGAATAACCGAAAGACAACCACACTGACCAGTCTATGTGCTGCGTCGGTGATAGGGGCATTTGTATTTTCCTCACTGAACTCAGGCAACTTCAAAAACTCTTCAGTGATGATTATGAGCAATTTTCTAACAATCTTTTCGTTGTCAGTATTACCAAGAAAATCGGGAATGCGGCAGTTCTCCCCACCAGTGACGGATACGAACGTAATACCAACTCAAAATACGTAAGTATATGCCTAGAAAGGTCATCACTGGGTAACACCATGAGTAACTCTGAACAAGAGCTCTCTATGAAAGGAATCAGGATACTGTATCCTTTTCCAATTGCTGTATCCACGATCAAAGTTTGGCATATCCTTATTCTTATCAAGGCTTAAGTGTGCCTCAGTCCAAAGTCAATAAACTACTGTGGCTTTCACAAATGCAGATCTTCTTTTACTCTGCAACTAGGATGCACAGAATGTTCAAATGTGTCCTTTTACCCTTTTATTTATAGCTGAAAAAGGGAGTGTCCAAATCAAGCCACAGTCCAACTAAAAGTCTTCAAGCTTTCCACTTGTCGGGTTATGTGTCATTCTTCCTCGACATAGATCTCGTCTGCACGTGCTGTGGTTCTTCCCCGATGTTTGAAGCTTTTTCTTTGTGGGGTGTTAGCAGAGGCGTCTCTCGGGCATAGATTTTAGTGTCGCCCAGGAAGATCCAAGCTCGCTTACCCTGCACTTTGACAGCAGATGGCGTGACGTCCTCGACAATGAAAGGACCGTGAAAGCAGGGTTCATCCCACTTTTTCCTTGTGTGATTATGAATCAGGATCTTGTCTCCTGGGTAGATTCTTGGACGTAGAATTGTTGAAGCATCTCCTTCTGTGTTCTGTACACCCTCGTTCCTGCAAATGTCCTGAAATTATAGAAAAACGAAATGTTAAACAGTTCAAGTAGTTTTGCAATTCAAGTCCTTACATTTCTGACGTTGGCTGGCCATCTCTTCCAACTTGGGATGGAGGCATTAAAGGCGTTCTCATTCTCCTGCCAGCCACAATCTCGTGCGGGTAAGATGGTGGTCAGAACCTGCTTGGTTCCTCAATGCATACAATGCCAGTGGCAGGCAGTGCAACCACCCTTTTTTCAAAGTAAGCTTCAATTTAGCTATTCTTTCTTTTCACAGATACCATTCCCTTGCGGGTGATAAGACGAAGAAAACTTGTGCTTTATACCAAGCAACAAAGTAATCTGCTTGAAAACTGTATTAACAAAGTGAGGTCCATTATCAGATCTCATTACTTCACACACACCCTATCTGGGAAATACTTCCTGCACCAAAAACTTGGCTGCACAGGTAGAGTCTGGGTGCATACATGGACCTGCCTCTATCCATCTGGAGAAAAGACATACTACAACTCATAGCTATCTATATCCATTACAAATTTGTATCATGTCGATATAGTCAATATGCAAGTGCTGAAAAGGACCATTGGGTCTTGGAATGACCCCCTCACTATGCGCAGTGTATGCCCAGCCGTGAATGGCTGGCAAATAATACAATTTACCATAAAAAATGCAACATGTTCCATTAGGTTTGGTACAAACCGATCCTCAGCAATGGTTACAGCAAGATTCTCCCTAGTTGTATGTGCTGGGTAGTGTAGCTGTTCTAGCGCTACCCTTAATAAGGCTATAGGCATTACTGGTTTACCAGTGCTGCCTTGTCACCACAATGCTTCAGAGGGGTTTAAAGAACACCCTCTTCGCTTCCACAAGTTCCTTTCTTCTTGTGGTGCCTCCCTTTGGAGCTCTACTATCTGTCTTTTAGGCATATGATTGTATCCCTCGTCCACACTTGTTATTACAGTCATTCTTTCATTCACATCACTGGTTTGAACATTCATCTTTCCTATTTCTGTATTGGCTATGCGCTTGGCTTCAGCGTCTGCTGCTTGATTTCTGATTCTTACTCATCGCTGATTGGTCCATATTTTTATACTTGGGCATTTTCCCCGTACTGCTCCCTCCCCTTTTAGCTTTATGCCTTCTTTTTAATGCTTTCTGATGATTTTTATTTGGCTCTTCTAGAGAGGTGGTAAAAGCTTTCTATAGTAGAAGTTTCCATTTTTAGGTCTTTAGGTAGTGCCTCTGGCTCTTTTGAATGTTCTATAATGTCAAGAAGTACTGATGGACTATCAGGAGAGTCAACATGTGGGTCCATCTTAGTGTCTGCTTTTTCTAGGGGCAGAAATGAGTTACTTTGACATATCTTTGGATTCATTTTTAAACAAAATCTGTTCCACCTGCAGCAAACGATCATGTTGCAATTTAGCAACTTCAAGATAATCAATAGATTCACAAGTTGGACTTTCCTTGTGAGGATTTTATTGTGTATGCATTATTTGAGCAAATGCTGTGGGCTTTCCATGTAAGAGTAAAGGGTCGTCAAAAGTTTGTGTGCACTTATGACTCTTTGTTGAAGTATTATCGACTCTGTGAAGCTCGTTTTTTACTATCTGGGCTGCTCTTTAAGGCCAATCTACATGAAATTTATGACAGGCCTGCTGAGCCAGCATATAACCTTCCAATTTTGATAATTTCTCAGTGTTGGCAACAATACTGTGTTTTTATCTCTTTTAATAATAAATGACAAAATTCGTGCCCCCGGTCAAGGAGATTCAGAATTCTTGTAATGACTCGGAAATCCTGTATTTCCTTTTCTTGGTGTTCCGAATAGTTTCTTCTGGCGTTACGGGGTTGTCAGGTGAGTTTCGAAAAATTGAATACCGGAGCCGAGGTATTTATGTTGCCAGGAGCAGAGTTAAGGGAAAGCTGTTTTACTCCTTTCTCGAAATCTCCAGTGGGAGAGCTATTTGAAAGATAGGTGGATTTAGGAAAAAATGGAGATTCATTTTGGGAAAAGCTTTGCCCATTTCTAACATGCTCTTTTATATTGGACTTATGAAAATGAACATGTTCACGAAAATTACCAACTGTCGATATTGGCGTGGAAGGACCTAATGAAAGGCGTATGCGTTTGTCAAGATCTGCCATGATTACGGGGGGCCAGCATTGAAATGTCTGCGAGTGGTGTAAACTTGTTTTCATGTATCTCCGCCGCAAATCTCTGATCAATCTTTACACTTGGATTTGCAGCAAACGGGTCAATCGTAATATCCTCATTTGCTACTTTTAGAGAACATAGTGCTTTCCTTTCTGCTATATTAGCTTCTGTGTTTATATTAGCGCTCTTATCTGTGGATGATGTGGCTTCCTATAGCTGATTGGACATGGAAAGGAAGGAGCACTTCCCATTTAAAGAGACCTCGGGCTGATTTTTTTTTATTTTTTTTGTTTTTAAGGGGGCTGTGTCTTCACGGAAGTTTCTTTTCTTTTTTTTCCATTCCGAAGAATTGTCTCCGTGATAAACAACTACCTCAACCTGGTAGTTAAACAATGACACCTTATTAAAACTACTTTCTTTTTAGTGAGCTAATATATACAGAATATTCATTTGTTATGAATCTGACTCTCCCTTCTTTTAAACAACAGAGAATGTAAGACAAAGCGCTACCTTTTCTGACAGAGAGACAACGGCCGCGTCCTTCCTCCTGCCTCTTGCCGCACAGCCAAACAGCTACTTGCCATGCTACTTTAGATGCACGCGCACGATGCCCGAGCACCTCAACTTTTGTAATTGATGACACGCACAGTGAGGTGGGCTAGAGGCGGGCAGGAGGCAGAGCCAAGCTGGAATGAGGAAAGAGACTCAAATTAGCACATAAGCGAAATGGCTGAGTTCACTGACATCGCAGCACAAACCCACAATTCTAAGGAAAGAATAAGGAAAGTCCTTAAAGAATATCTAGAGTGAACTAAATAGAACTAAGTTCACTGCATTAAACACCAGCAAAAAGAGATTCTTTAAGTAGGTCAGCCTTTTCTCTTTTCAATGCCATGCATAGTCCGTGTTGCGCAGTGCTAGGTGATTCCTCTTACCGACGCAGCTGAACAACCAGCCTGTGTAGAGTCCACAACAGTCCTCAGATTGGCACTGTACTGGGGAGCTCCGGAATCTTGGGTTCAGCGGGGCAGCATGGCAGCACTTGCAGCTCAACAGCTACTTGCCATGCTACTTTCGACACTTCTTTAGTGACACTGCATTTTCAGATTGCTTCTGGAAACTTGTTGTCTTCTGCAGCATTCGTCCTCGATCAACTAGCTGCTTTCTGGAACCAATTTTTCCACCAGTCGCGGTGCAAATGTTCCTTTCTTGTGAAAAAAGATGATTTCTGCGAGCTGCTATAAATTCTACTTCATTAACCAGTTCCCAATCGATACCTCGAATTTGCTTCAGTCCAGATGACATTGTAGCTTCCCTGTCAGCATGAACAAAGTTTTAGGTTTTATCACTTCCTCGATCTGTCCCTCGGAGGAAAGTTTCTATACAGCTCTGTGATTTCTTTCAGAATAGATGGCCACCTGGATTATGATACCTTCCAGGATCACATTCAAATTCGTAGTATTTCTTGGGTCTCGAAGAAATGTCACCACATCCGTGTGTCTTCCAACGAGATGGGGGTAGTCCTCGAATAACCGAAAGACAACCACACTGACCAGTCTATGTGCTGCGTCGGTGATAGGGGCATTTGTATTTTCCTCACTGAACTCAGGCAACTTCAAAAACTCTTCAGTGATGATTATGAGCAATTTTCTAACAATCTTTTCGTTGTCAGTATTACCAAGAAAATCGGGAATGCGGCAGTTCTCCCCACCAGTGACGGATACGAACGTAATACCAACTCAAAATACGTAAGTATATGCCTAGAAAGGTCATCACTGGGTAACACCATGAGTAACTCTGAACAAGAGCTCTCTATGAAAGGAATCAGGATACTGTATCCTTTTCCAATTGCTGTATCCACGATCAAAGTTTGGCATATCCTTATTCTTATCAAGGCTTAAGTGTGCCTCAGTCCAAAGTCAATAAACTACTGTGGCTTTCACAAATGCAGATCTTCTTTTACTCTGCAACTAGGATGCACAGAATGTTCAAATGTGTCCTTTTACCCTTTTATTTATAGCTGAAAAAGGGAGTGTCCAAATCAAGCCACAGTCCAACTAAAAGTCTTCAAGCTTTCCACTTGTCGGGTTATGTGTCATTCTTCCTCGACATAGATCTCGTCTGCACGTGCTGTGGTTCTTCCCCGATGTTTGAAGCTTTTTCTTTGTGGGGTGTTAGCAGAGGCGTCTCTCGGGCATAGATTTTAGTGTCGCCCAGGAAGATCCAAGCTCGCTTACCCTGCACTTTGACAGCAGATGGCGTGACGTCCTCGACAATGAAAGGACCGTGAAAGCAGGGTTCATCCCACTTTTTCCTTGTGTGATTATGAATCAGGATCTTGTCTCCTGGGTAGATTCTTGGACGTAGAATTGTTGAAGCATCTCCTTCTGTGTTCTGTACACCCTCGTTCCTGCAAATGTCCTGAAATTATAGAAAAACGAAATGTTAAACAGTTCAAGTAGTTTTGCAATTCAAGTCCTTACATTTCTGACGTTGGCTGGCCATCTCTTCCAACTTGGGATGGAGGCATTAAAGGCGTTCTCATTCTCCTGCCAGCCACAATCTCGTGCGGGTAAGATGGTGGTCAGAACCTGCTTGGTTCCTCAATGCATACAATGCCAGTGGCAGGCAGTGCAACCACCCTTTTTTCAAAGTAAGCTTCAATTTAGCTATTCTTTCTTTTCACAGATACCATTCCCTTGCGGGTGATAAGACGAAGAAAACTTGTGCTTTATACCAAGCAACAAAGTAATCTGCTTGAAAACTGTATTAACAAAGTGAGGTCCATTATCAGATCTCATTACTTCACACACACCCTATCTGGGAAATACTTCCTGCACCAAAAACTTGGCTGCACAGGTAGAGTCTGGGTGCATACATGGACCTGCCTCTATCCATCTGGAGAAAAGACATACTACAACTCATAGCTATCTATATCCATTACAAATTTGTATCATGTCGATATAGTCAATATGCAAGTGCTGAAAAGGACCATTGGGTCTTGGAATGACCCCCTCACTATGCGCAGTGTATGCCCAGCCGTGAATGGCTGGCAAATAATACAATTTACCATAAAAAATGCAACATGTTCCATTAGGTTTGGTACAAACCGATCCTCAGCAATGGTTACAGCAAGATTCTCCCTAGTTGTATGTGCTGGGTAGTGTAGCTGTTCTAGCGCTACCCTTAATAAGGCTATAGGCATTACTGGTTTACCAGTGCTGCCTTGTCACCACAATGCTTCAGAGGGGTTTAAAGAACACCCTCTTCGCTTCCACAAGTTCCTTTCTTCTTGTGGTGCCTCCCTTTGGAGCTCTACTATCTGTCTTTTAGGCATATGATTGTATCCCTCGTCCACACTTGTTATTACAGTCATTCTTTCATTCACATCACTGGTTTGAACATTCATCTTTCCTATTTCTGTATTGGCTATGCGCTTGGCTTCAGCGTCTGCTGCTTGATTTCTGATTCTTACTCATCGCTGATTGGTCCATATTTTTATACTTGGGCATTTTCCCCGTACTGCTCCCTCCCCTTTTAGCTTTATGCCTTCTTTTTAATGCTTTCTGATGATTTTTATTTGGCTCTTCTAGAGAGGTGGTAAAAGCTTTCTATAGTAGAAGTTTCCATTTTTAGGTCTTTAGGTAGTGCCTCTGGCTCTTTTGAATGTTCTATAATGTCAAGAAGTACTGATGGACTATCAGGAGAGTCAACATGTGGGTCCATCTTAGTGTCTGCTTTTTCTAGGGGCAGAAATGAGTTACTTTGACATATCTTTGGATTCATTTTTAAACAAAATCTGTTCCACCTGCAGCAAACGATCATGTTGCAATTTAGCAACTTCAAGATAATCAATAGATTCACAAGTTGGACTTTCCTTGTGAGGATTTTATTGTGTATGCATTATTTGAGCAAATGCTGTGGGCTTTCCATGTAAGAGTAAAGGGTCGTCAAAAGTTTGTGTGCACTTATGACTCTTTGTTGAAGTATTATCGACTCTGTGAAGCTCGTTTTTTACTATCTGGGCTGCTCTTTAAGGCCAATCTACATGAAATTTATGACAGGCCTGCTGAGCCAGCATATAACCTTCCAATTTTGATAATTTCTCAGTGTTGGCAACAATACTGTGTTTTTATCTCTTTTAATAATAAATGACAAAATTCGTGCCCCCGGTCAAGGAGATTCAGAATTCTTGTAATGACTCGGAAATCCTGTATTTCCTTTTCTTGGTGTTCCGAATAGTTTCTTCTGGCGTTACGGGGTTGTCAGGTGAGTTTCGAAAAATTGAATACCGGAGCCGAGGTATTTATGTTGCCAGGAGCAGAGTTAAGGGAAAGCTGTTTTACTCCTTTCTCGAAATCTCCAGTGGAAGAGCTATTTGAAAGATAGGTGGATTTAGGAAAAAATGGAGATTCATTTTGGGAAAAGCTTTGCCCATTTCTAACATGCTCTTTTATATTGGACTTATGAAAATGAACATGTTCACGAAAATTACCAACTGTCGATATTGGCGTGGAAGGACCTAATGAAAGGCGTATGCGTTTGTCAAGATCTGCCATGATTACGGGGGGCCAGCATTGAAATGTCTGCGAGTGGTGTAAACTTGTTTTCATGTATCTCCGCCGCAAATCTCTGATCAATCTTTACACTTGGATTTGCAGCAAACGGGTCAATCGTAATATCCTCATTTGCTACTTTTAGAGAACATAGTGCTTTCCTTTCTGCTATATTAGCTTCTGTGTTTATATTAGCGCTCTTATCTGTGGATGATGTGGCTTCCTATAGCTGATTGGACATGGAAAGGAAGGAGCACTTCCCATTTAAAGAGACCTCGGGCTGATTTTTTTTAATTTTTTTTGTTTTTAAGGGGGCTGTGTCTTCACGGAAGTTTCTTTTCTTTTTTTTCCATTCCGAAGAATTGTCTCCGTGATAAACAACTACCTCAACCTGGTAGTTAAACAATGACACCTTATTAAAACTACTTTCTTTTTAGTGGGCTAATATATACAGAATATTCATTTGTTATGAATCTGACTCTCCTTTCTTTTAAACAACAGAGAATGTAAGACAAAGCGCTACCTTTTCTGACAGAGAGACAACGGCCGCGTCCTTCCTCCTGCCTCTTGGCGCACAGCCAAACAGCTACTTGCCATGCTACTTTCGATGCACGCGCACGATGCCCGAGCACCTCAACTTTTGTAATTGATGACACGCACAGTGAGGTGGGCTAGAGGCGGGCAGGAGGCAGAGCCAAGCTGAAATGAGGAAAGAGACTCAAATTAGCACATAAGCGAAATGGCTGAGTTCACTGACATCGCAGCACAAACCCACAATTCTAAGGAAAGAATAAGGAAAGTCCTTAAAGAATATCTAGAGTGAACTAAATAGAACTAAGTTCACTGCATTAAACACCAGCAAAAAGAGATTCTTTAAGTAGGTCAGCCTTTTCTCTTTTCAATGCCATGCATAGTCCGTGTTGCGCAGTGCTAGGTGATTCCTCTTACCGACGCAGCTGAACAACCAGCCTGTGTAGAGTCCACAACAGTCCTCAGATTGGCACTGTACTGGGGAGCTCCGGAATCTTGGGTTCAGCGGGGCAGCATGGCAGCACTTGCAGCTCAACAGCTACTTGCCATGCTACTTTCAACACTTCTTTAATGACACTGCATTTTCAGATTGCTTCTGGAAACTTGTTGTCTTCTGCAGCATTCGTCCTCGATCAACTAGCTGCTTTCTGGAACCAATTTCTCCACCAGTCGCGGTGCAAATGTTCCTTTCTCGTGAAAAAAGATGATTTCTGCGAGCTGCTATAAATTCTACTTCATTAACCAGTTCCCAATCGATACCTCGAATTTGCTTCAGTCCAGATGACATTGTAGCTTCCCTGTCAGCATGAACAAAGTTTTAGGTTTTATCACTTCCTCGATCTGTCCCTCGGAGGAAAGTTTCTATACAGCTCTGTGATTTCTTTCAGAATAGATGGCCACCTGGATTATGATACCTTCCAGGATCACATTCAAATTCGTAGTATTTCTTGGGTCTCGAAGAAATGTCACCACATCCGTGTGTCTTCCAACGAGATGGGGGTAGTCCTCAAATAACCGAAAGACAACCACACTGACCAGTCTATGTGCTGCGTCGGTGATAGGGGCATTTGTATTTTCCTCACTGAACTCAGGCAACTTCAAAAACTCTTCAGTGATGATTAGGAGCAATTTTCTAACAATCTTTTCGTTGTCAGTATTACCAAGAAAATCGGGAATGCGGCAGTTCTCCCCACCAGTGACGGATACGAACGTAATACCAACTCAAAATACGTAAGTATATGCCTAGAAAGGTCATCACTGGGTAACACCATGAGTAACTCTGAACAAGAGCTCTCTATGAAAGGAATCAGGATACTGTATCCTTTTCCAATTGCTGTATCCACGATCAAAGTTTGGCATATCCTTATTCTTATCAAGGCTTAAGTGTGCCTCAGTCCAAAGTCAATAAACTACTGTGGCTTTCACAAATGCAGATCTTCTTTTACTCTGCAACTAGGATGCACAGAATGTTCAAATGTGTCCTTTTACCCTTTTATTTATAGCTGAAAAAGGGAGTGTCCAAATCAAGCCACAGTCCAACTAAAAGTCTTCAAGCTTTCCACTTGTCGGGTTATGTGTCATTCTTCCTCGACATAGATCTCGTCTGCACGTGCTGTGGTTCTTCCCCGATGTTTGAAGCTTTTTCTTTGTGGGGTGTTAGCAGAGGCGTCTCTCGGGCATAGATTTTAGTGTCGCCCAGGAAGATCCAAGCTCGCTTACCCTGCACTTTGACAGCAGATGGCGTGACGTCCTCGACAATGAAAGGACCGTGAAAGCAGGGTTCATCCCACTTTTTCCTTGTGTGATTATGAATCAGGATCTTGTCTCCTGGGTAGATTCTTGGACGTAGAATTGTTGAAGCATCTCCTTCTGTGTTCTGTACACCCTCGTTCCTGCAAATGTCCTGAAATTATAGAAAAACGAAATGTTAAACAGTTCAAGTAGTTTTGCAATTCAAGTCCTTACACTTCTGACGTTGGCTGGCCATCTCTTCCAACTTGGGATGGAGGCATTAAAGGCGTTCTCATTCTCCTGCCAGCCACAATCTCGTGCGGTAAGATGGTGGTCAGAACCTGCTTGGTTCCTCAATGCATACAATGCCAGTGGCAGGCAGTGCAACCACCCTTTTTTCAAAGTAAGCTTCAATTTAGCTATTCTTTCTTTTCACAGATACCATTCCCTTGCGGGTGATAAGACGAAGAAAACTTGTGCTTTATACCAAGCAACAAAGTAATCTGCTTGAAAACTGTATTAACAAAGTGAGGTCCATTATCAGATCTCATTACTTCACACACACCCTATCTGGGAAATACTTCCTGCACCAAAAACTTGGCTGCACAGGTAGAGTCTGGGTGCATACATGGACCTGCCTCTATCCATCTGGAGAAAAGACATACTACAACTCATAGCTATCTATATCCATTACAAATTTGTATCATGTCGATATAGTCAATATGCAAGTGCTGAAAAGGACCATTGGGTCTTGGAATGACCCCCTCACTATGCGCAGTGTATGCCCAGCCGTGAATGGCTGGCAAATAATACAATTTACCATAAAAAATGCAACATGTTCCATTAGGTTTGGTACAAACCGATCCTCAGCAATGGTTACAGCAAGATTCTCCCTAGTTGTATGTGCTGGGTAGTGTAGCTGTTCTAGCGCTACCCTTAATAAGGCTATAGGCATTACTGGTTTACCAGTGCTGTCTTGTCACCACAATGCTTCAGAGGGGTTTAAAGAACACCCTCTTCGCTTCCACAAGTTCCTTTCTTCTTGTGGTGCCTCCCTTTGGAGCTCTACTATCTGTCTTTTAGGCATATGATTGTATCCCTCGTCCACACTTGTTATTACAGTCATTCTTTCATTCACATCACTGGTTTGAACATTTATCTTTCCTATTTCTGTATTGGCTATGCGCTTGGCTTCAGCGTCTGCTGCTTGATTTCTGATTCTTACTCATCGCTGATTGGTCCATATTTTTATACTTGGGCATTTTCCCCGTACTGCTCCCTCCCCTTTTAGCTTTATGCCTTCTTTTTAATGCTTTCTGATGATTTTTATTTGGCTCTTCTAGAGAGGTGGTAAAAGCTTTCTATAGTAGAAGTTTCCATTTTTAGGTCTTTAGGTAGTGCCTCTGGCTCTTTTAAATGTTCTATAATGTCAAGAAGTACTGATGGACTATCAGGAGAGTCAACATGTGGGTCCATCTTAGTGTCTGCTTTTTCTAGGGGCAGAAATGAGTTACTTTGACATATCTTTGGATTCATTTTTAAACAAAATCTGTTCCACCTGCAGCAAACGATCATGTTGCAATTTAGCAACTTCAAGATAATCAATAGATTCACAAGTTGGACTTTCCTTGTGAGGATTTTATTGTGTCTGCATTATTTGAGCAAATGCTGTGGGCTTTCCATGTAAGAGTAAAGGGTCGTCAAAAGTTTGTGTGCACTTATGACTCTTTGTTGAAGTATTATCGACTCTGTGAAGCTCGTTTTTTACTATCTGGGCTGCTCTTTAAGGCCAATCTACATGAAATTTATGACAGGCCTGCTGAGCCAGCATATAACCTTCCAATTTTGATAATTTCTCAGTGTTGGCAACAATACTGTGTTTTTATCTCTTTTAATAATAAATGACAAAATTCGTGCCCCCGGTCAAGGAGATTCAGAATTCTTGTAATGACTCGGAAATCCTGTATTTCCTTTTCTTGGTGTTCCGAATAGTTTCTTCTGGCGTTACGGGGTTGTCAGGTGAGTTTCGAAAAATTGAATACCGGAGCCGAGGTATTTATGTTGCCAGGAGCAGAGTTAAGGGAAAGCTGTTTTACTCCTTTCTCGAAATCTCCAGTGGGAGAGCTATTTGAAAGATAGGTGGATTTAGGAAAAAATGGAGCTTCATTTTGGGAAAAGCTTTGCCCATTTCTAACATGCTCTTTTATATTGGACTTATGAAAATGAACATGTTCACGAAAATTACCAACTGTCGATATTGGCGTGGAAGGACCTAATGAAAGGCGTATGCGTTTGTCAAGATCTGCCATGATTACGGGGGGCCAGCATTGAAATGTCTGCGAGTGGTGTAAACTTGTTTTCATGTATCTCCGCCGCAACTCTCTGATCAATCTTTACACTTGGATTTGCAGCAAACGGGTCAATCGTAATATCCTCATTTGCTACTTTTAGAGAACATAGTGCTTTCCTTTCTGCTATATTAGCTTCTGTGTTTATATTAGCGCTCTTATCTGTGGATGATGTGGCTTCCTATAGCTGATTGGACATGGAAAGGAAGGAGCACTTCCCATTTAAAGAGACCTCGGGCTGATTTTTTTGTTTTTTTTGTTTTTAAGGGGGCTGTGTCTTCACGGAAGTTTCTTTTCTTTTTTTTCCATTCCGAAGAATTGTCTCCGTGATAAACAACTACCTCAACCTGGTAGTTAAACAATGACACCTTATTAAAACTACTTTCTTTTTAGTGGGCTAATATATACAGAATATTCATTTGTTATGAATCTGACTCTCCTTTCTTTTAAACAACAGAGAATGTAAGACAAAGCGCTACCTTTTCTGACAGAGAGACAACGGCCGCGTCCTTCCTCCTGCCTCTTGCCGCACAGCCAAACAGCTACTTGCCATGCTACTTTCGATGCACGCGCACGATGCCCGAGCACCTCAACTTTTGTAATTGATGACACGCACAGTGAGGTGGGCTAGAGGCGGGCAGGAGGCAGAGCCAAGCTGAAATGAGGAAAGAGACTCAAATTAGCACATAAGCGAAATGGCTGAGTTCACTGACATCGCAGCACAAACCCACAATTCTAAGGAAAGAATAAGGAAAGTCCTTAAAGAATATCTAGAGTGAACTAAATAGAACTAAGTTCACTGCATTAAACACCAGCAAAAAGAGATTATTTAAGTAGGTCAGCCTTTTCTCTTTTCAATGCCATGCATAGTCCGTGTTGCGCAGTGCTAGGTGATTCCTCTTACCGACGCAGCTGAACAACCAGCCTGTGTAGAGTCCACAACAGTCCTCAGATTGGCACTGTACTGGGGAGCTCCGGAATCTTGGGTTCAGCGGGGCAGCATGGCAGCACTTGCAGCTCAACAGCTACTTGCCATGCTACTTTCGACACTTCTTTAATGACACTGCATTTTCAGATTGCTTCTGGAAACTTGTTGTCTTCTGCAGCATTCGTCCTCGATCAACTAGCTGCTTTCTGGAACCAATTTCTCCACCAGTCGCGGTGCAAATGTTCCTTTCTCGTGAAAAAAGATGATTTCTGCGAGCTGCTATAAATTCTACTTCATTAACCAGTTCCCAATCGATACCTCGAATTTGCTTCAGTCCAGATGACATTGTAGCTTCCCTGTCAGCATGAACAAAGTTTTAGGTTTTATCACTTCCTCGATCTGTCCCTCGGAGGAAAGTTTCTATACAGCTCTGTGATTTCTTTCAGAATAGATGGCCACCTGGATTATGATACCTTCCAGGATCACATTCAAATTCGTAGTATTTCTTGGGTCTCGAAGAAATGTCACCACATCCGTGTGTCTTCCAACGAGATGGGGGTAGTCCTCGAATAACCGAAAGACAACCACACTGACCAGTCTATGTGCTGCGTCGGTGATAGGGGCATTTGTATTTTCCTCACTGAACTCAGGCAACTTCAAAAACTCTTCAGTGATGATTATGAGCAATTTTCTAACAATCTTTTCGTTGTCAGTATTACCAAGAAAGTATATGCCTAGAAAGGTCATCACTGGGTAACACCATGAGTAACTCTGAACAAGAGCTCTCTATGAAAGGAATCAGGATACTGTATCCTTTTCCAATTGCTGTATCCACGATCAAAGTTTGGCATATCCTTATTCTTATCAAGGCTTAAGTGTGCCTCAGTCCAAAGTCAATAAACTACTGTGGCTTTCACAAATGCAGATCTTCTTTTACTCTGCAACTAGGATGCACAGAATGTTCAAATGTGTCCTTTTACCCTTTTATTTATAGCTGAAAAAGGGAGTGTCCAAATCAAGCCACAGTCCAACTAAAAGTCTTCAAGCTTTTCCACTTGTCGGGTTATGTGTCATTCTTCCTCGACATAGATCTCGTCTGCACGTGCTGTGGTTCTTCCCCGATGTTTGAAGCTTTTTCTTTGTGGGGTGTTAGCAGAGGCGTCTCTCCGGCATAGATTTTAGTGTCGCCCAGGAAGATCCAAGCTCGCTTACCCTGCACTTTGACAGCAGATGGCGTGACGTCCTCGACAATGAAAGGACCGTGAAAGCAGGGTTCATCCCACTTTTTCCTTGTGTGATTATGAATCAGGATCTTGTCTCCTGGGTAGATTCTTGGACGTAGAATTGTTGAAGCATCTCCTTCTGTGTTCTGTACACCCTCGTTCCTGCAAATGTCCTGAAATTATAGAAAAACGAAATGTTAAACAGTTCAAGTAGTTTTGCAATTCAAGTCCTAACACTTCTGACGTTGGCTGGCCATCTCTTCCAACTTGGGATGGAGGCATTAAAGGCGTTCTCATTCTCCTGCCAGCCACAATCTCGTGCGGGTAAGATGGTGGTCAGAACCTGCTTGGTTCCTCAATGCATACAATGCCAGTGGCAGGCAGTGCAACCACCCTTTTTTCAAAGTAAGCTTCAATTTAGCTATTCTTTCTTTTCATAGATACCATTCCCTTGCGGGTGATAGGCCGAAGAAAACTTGTGCTTTATACCAAGCAACAAAGTAATCTGCTTGAAAACTGTATTAACAAAGTGAGGTCCATTATCACATCTCATTACTTCACACACACCCAACTGGGAAATACTTCCTGCACCAAAAACTTGGCTGCACAGGTAGAGTCTGGGTGCATACATGGACCTGCCTCTATCCATCTGGAGAAAAGACATACTACAACTCATAGCTATCTATATCCATTACAAATTTGTATCATGTCGATATAGTCAATATGCAAGTGCTGAAAAGGACCATTGGGTCTTGGAATGACCCCCTCACTATGCGCAGTGTATGCCCAGCCGTGAATGGCTGGCAAATAATACAATTTACCATAAAAAATGCAACATGTTCCATTAGGTTTGGTACAAACCGATCCTCAGCAATGGTTACAGCAAGATTCTCCCTAGTTGTATGTGCTGGGTAGTGTAGCTGTTCTAGCGCTACCCTTAATAAGGCTATAGGCATTACTGGTTTACCAGTGCTGTCTTGTCACCACAATGCTTCAGAGGGGTTTAAAGAACACCCTCTTCGCTTCCACAAGTTCCTTTCTTCTTGTGGTGCCTCCCTTTGGAGCTCTACTATCTGTCTTTTAGGCATATGATTGTATCCCTCGTCCACACTTGTTATTACAGTCATTCTTTCATTCACATCACTGGTTTGAACATTCATCTTTCCTATTTCTGTATTGGCTATGCGCTTGGCTTCAGCGTCTGCTGCTTGATTTCTGATTCTTACTCATCGCTGATTGGTCCATATTTTTATACTTGGGCATTTTCCCCGTACTGCTCCCTCCCCTTTTAGCTTTATGCCTTCTTTTTAATGCTTTCTGATGATTTTTATTTGGCTCTTCTAGAGAGGTGGTAAAAGCTTTCTATAGTAGAAGTTTCCATTTTTAGGTCTTTAGGTAGTGCCTCTGGCTCTTTTGAATGTTCTATAATGTCAAGAAGTACTGATGGACTATCAGGAGAGTCAACATGTGGGTCCATCTTAGTTTCTGCTTTTTCTAGGGGCAGAAATTAGTTACTTTGACATATCTTTGGATTCATTTTTAAACAAAATCTGTTCCACCTGCAGCAAACGATCATGTTGCAATTTAGCAACTTCAAGATAATCAATAGATTCACAAGTTGGACTTTCCTTGTGAGGATTTTATTGTGTCTGCATTATTTGAGCAAATGCTGTGGGCTTTCCATGTAAGAGTAAAGGGTCGTCAAAAGTTTGTGTGCACTTATGACTCTTTGTTGAAGTATTATCGACTCTGTGAAGCTTGTTTTTTACTATCTGGGCTGCTCTTTAAGGCCAATCTACATGAAATTTATGACAGGCCTGCTGAGCCAGCATATAACCTTCCAATTTTGATAATTTCTCAGTGTTGGCAACAATACTGTGTTTTTATCTCTTTTAATAATAAATGACAAAATTCGTGCCCCCGGTCAAGGAGATTCAGAATTCTTGTAATGACTCGGAAATCCTGTATTTCCTTTTCTTGGTGTTCCGAATAGTTTCTTCTGGCGTTACGGGGTTGTCAGGTGAGTTTCGAAAAATTGAATACCGGAGCCGAGGTATTTATGTTGCCAGGAGCAGAGTTAAGGGAAAGCTGTTTTACTCCTTTCTCGAAATCTCCAGTGGGAGAGCTATTTGAAAGATAGGTGGATTTAGGAAAAAATGGAGCTTCATTTTGGGAAAAGCTTTGCCCATTTCTAACATGCTCTTTTATATTGGACTTATGAAAATGAACATGTTCACGAAAATTACCAACTGTCGATATTGGCGTGGAAGGACCTAATGAAAGGCGTATGCGTTTGTCAAGATCTGCCATGATTATGGGGGGCCAGCATTGAAATGTCTGCGAGTGGTGTAAACTTGTTTTCATGTATCTCCGCCGCAACTCTCTGATCAATCTTTACACTTGGATTTGCAGCAAACGGGTCAATCGTAATATCCTCATTTGCTACTTTTAGAGAACATAGTGCTTTCCTTTCTGCTATATTAGCTTCTGTGTTTATATTAGCGCTCTTATCTGTGGATGATGTGGCTTCCTATAGCTGATTGGACATGGAAAGGAAGGAGCACTTCCCATTTAAAGAGACCTCGGGCTGATTTTTTTTAATTTTTTTTGTTTTTAAGGGGGCTGTGTCTTCACGGAAGTTTCTTTTCTTTTTTTTCCATTCCGAAGAATTGTCTCCGTGATAAACAACTACCTCAACCTGGTAGTTAAACAATGACACCTTATTAAAACTACTTTCTTTTTAGTGGGCTAATATATACAGAATATTCATTTGTTATGAATCTGACTCTCCTTTCTTTTAAACAACAGAGAATGTAAGACAAAGCGCTACCTTTTCTGACAGAGAGACAACGGCCGCGTCCTTCCTCCTGCCTCTTGCCGCACAGCCAAACAGCTACTTGCCATGCTACTTTCGATGCACGCGCACGATGCCCGAGCACCTCAACTTTTGTAATTGATGACACGCACAGTGAGGTGGGCTAGAGGCGGGCAGGAGGCAGAGCCAAGCTGAAATGAGGAAAGAGACTCAAATTAGCACATAAGCGAAATGGCTGAGTTCACTGACATCGCAGCACAAACCCACAATTCTAAGGAAAGAATAAGGAAAGTCCTTAAAGAATATCTAGAGTGAACTAAATAGAACTAAGTTCACTGCATTAAACACCAGCAAAAAGAGATTATTTAAGTAGGTCAGCCTTTTCTCTTTTCAATGCCGTGCATAGTCCGTGTTGCGCAGTGCTAGGTGATTCCTCTTACCGACGCAGCTGAACAACCAGCCTGTGTAGAGTCCACAACAGTCCTCAGATTGGCACTGTACTGGGGAGCTCCGGAATCTTGGGTTCAGCGGGGCAGCATGGCAGCACTTGCAGCTCAACAGCTACTTGCCATGCTACTTTCAACACTTCTTTAATGACACTGCATTTTCAGATTGCTTCTGGAAACTTGTTGTCTTCTGCAGCATTCGTCCTCGATCAACTAGCTGCTTTCTGGAACCAATTTCTCCACCAGTCGCGGTGCAAATGTTCCTTTCTCGTGAAAAAAGATGATTTCTGCGAGCTGCTATAAATTCTACTTCATTAACCAGTTCCCAATCGATACCTCGAATTTGCTTCAGTCCAGATGACATTGTAGCTTCCCTGTCAGCATGAACAAAGTTTTAGGTTTTATCACTTCCTCGATCTGTCCCTCGGAGGAAAGTTTCTATACAGCTCTGTGATTTCTTTCAGAATAGATGGCCACCTGGATTATGATACCTTCCAGGATCACATTCAAATTCGTAGTATTTCTTGGGTCTCGAAGAAATGTCACCACATCCGTGTGTCTTCCAACGAGATGGGGGTAGTCCTCGAATAACCGAAAGACAACCACACTGACCAGTCTATGTGCTGCGTCGGTGATAGGGGCATTTGTATTTTCCTCACTGAACTCAGGCAACTTCAAAAACTCTTCAGTGATGATTATGAGCAATTTTCTAACAATCTTTTCGTTGTCAGTATTACCAAGAAAGTATATGCCTAGAAAGGTCATCACTGGGTAACACCATGAGTAACTCTGAACAAGAGCTCTCTATGAAAGGAATCAGGATACTGTATCCTTTTCCAATTGCTGTATCCACGATCAAAGTTTGGCATATCCTTATTCTTATCAAGGCTTAAGTGTGCCTCAGTCCAAAGTCAATAAACTACTGTGGCTTTCACAAATGCAGATCTTCTTTTACTCTGCAACTAGGATGCACAGAATGTTCAAATGTGTCCTTTTACCCTTTTATTTATAGCTGAAAAAGGGAGTGTCCAAATCAAGCCACAGTCCAACTAAAAGTCTTCAAGCTTTTCCACTTGTCGGGTTATGTGTCATTCTTCCTCGACATAGATCTCGTCTGCACGTGCTGTGGTTCTTCCCCGATGTTTGAAGCTTTTTCTTTGTGGGGTGTTAGCAGAGGCGTCTCTCCGGCATAGATTTTAGTGTCGCCCAGGAAGATCCAAGCTCGCTTACCCTGCACTTTGACAGCAGATGGCGTGACGTCCTCGACAATGAAAGGACCGTGAAAGCAGGGTTCATCCCACTTTTTCCTTGTGTGATTATGAATCAGGATCTTGTCTCCTGGGTAGATTCTTGGACGTAGAATTGTTGAAGCATCTCCTTCTGTGTTCTGTACACCCTCGTTCCTGCAAATGTCCTGAAATTATAGAAAAACGAAATGTTAAACAGTTCAAGTAGTTTTGCAATTCAAGTCCTAACACTTCTGACGTTGGCTGGCCATCTCTTCCAACTTGGGATGGAGGCATTAAAGGCGTTCTCATTCTCCTGCCAGCCACAATCTCGTGCGGGTAAGATGGTGGTCAGAACCTGCTTGGTTCCTCAATGCATACAATGCCAGTGGCAGGCAGTGCAACCACCCTTTTTTCAAAGTAAGCTTCAATTTAGCTATTCTTTCTTTTCATAGATACCATTCCCTTGCGGGTGATAAGCCGAAGAAAACTTGTGCTTTATACCAAGCAACAAAGTAATCTGCTTGAAAACTGTATTAACAAAGTGAGGTCCATTATCACATCTCATTACTTCACACACACCCTATCTGGGAAATACTTCCTGCACCAAAAACTTGGCTGCACAGGTAGAGTCTGGGTGCATACATGGACCTGCCTCTATCCATCTGGAGAAAAGACATACTACAACTCATAGCTATCTATATCCATTACAAATTTGTATCATGTCGATATAGTCAATATGCAAGTGCTGAAAAGGACCATTGGGTCTTGGAATGACCCCCTCACTATGCGCAGTGTATGCCCAGCCGTGAATGGCTGGCAAATAATACAATTTACCATAAAAAATGCAACATGTTCCATTAGGTTTGGTACAAACCGATCCTCAGCAATGGTTACAGCAAGATTCTCCCTAGTTGTATGTGCTGGGTAGTGTAGCTGTTCTAGCGCTACCCTTAATAAGGCTATAGGCATTACTGGTTTACCAGTGCTGTCTTGTCACCACAATGCTTCAGAGGGGTTTAAAGAACACCCTCTTCGCTTCCACAAGTTCCTTTCTTCTTGTGGTGCCTCCCTTTGGAGCTCTACTATCTGTCTTTTAGGCATATGATTGTATCCCTCGTCCACACTTGTTATTACAGTCATTCTTTCATTCACATCACTGGTTTGAACATTCATCTTTCCTATTTCTGTATTGGCTATGCGCTTGGCTTCAGCGTCTGCTGCTTGATTTCTGATTCTTACTCATCGCTGATTGGTCCATATTTTTATACTTGGGCATTTTCCCCGTACTGCTCCCTCCCCTTTTAGCTTTATGCCTTCTTTTTAATGCTTTCTGATGATTTTTATTTGGCTCTTCTAGAGAGGTGGTAAAAGCTTTCTATAGTAGAAGTTTCCATTTTTAGGTCTTTAGGTAGTGCCTCTGGCTCTTTTGAATGTTCTATAATGTCAAGAAATACTGATGGACTATCAGGAGAGTCAACATGTGGGTCCATCTTAGTGTCTGCTTTTTCTAGGGGCAGAAATGAGTTACTTTGACATATCTTTGGATTCATTTTTAAACAAAATCTGTTCCACCTGCAGCAAACGATCATGTTGCAATTTAGCAACTTCAAGATAATCAATAGATTCACAAGTTGGACTTTCCTTGTGAGGATTTTATTGTGTCTGCATTATTTGAGCAAATGCTGTGGGCTTTCCATGTAAGAGTAAAGGGTCGTCAAAAGTTTGTGTGCACTTATGACTCTTTGTTGAAGTATTATCGACTCTGTGAAGCTTGTTTTTTACTATCTGGGCTGCTCTTTAAGGCCAATCTACATGAAATTTATGACAGGCCTGCTGAGCCAGCATATAACCTTCCAATTTTGATAATTTCTCAGTGTTGGCAACAATACTGTGTTTTTATCTCTTTTAATAATAAATGACAAAATTCGTGCCCCCGGTCAAGGAGATTCAGAATTCTTGTAATGACTCGGAAATCCTGTATTTCCTTTTCTTGGTGTTCCGAATAGTTTCTTCTGGCGTTACGGGGTTGTCAGGTGAGTTTCGAAAAATTGAATACCGGAGCCGAGGTATTTATGTTGCCAGGAGCAGAGTTAAGGGAAAGCTGTTTTACTCCTTTCTCGAAATCTCCAGTGGGAGAGCTATTTGAAAGATAGGTGGATTTAGGAAAAAATGGAGCTTCATTTTGGGAAAAGCTTTGCCCATTTCTAACATGCTCTTTTATATTGGACTTATGAAAATGAACATGTTCACGAAAATTACCAACTGTCGATATTGGCGTGGAAGGACCTAATGAAAGGCGTATGCGTTTGTCAAGATCTGCCATGATTACGGGGGGCCAGCATTGAAATGTCTGCGAGTGGTGTAAACTTGTTTTCATGTATCTCCGCCGCAACTCTCTGATCAATCTTTACACTTGGATTTGCAGCAAACGGGTCAATCGTAATATCCTCATTTGCTACTTTTAGAGAACATAGTGCTTTCCTTTCTGCTATATTAGCTTCTGTGTTTATATTAGCGCTCTTATCTGTGGATGATGTGGCTTCCTATAGCTGATTGGACATGGAAAGGAAGGAGCACTTCCCATTTAAAGAGACCTCGGGCTGATTTTTTTTTATTTTTTTTGTTTTTAAGGGGGCTGTGTCTTCACGGAAGTTTCTTTTCTTTTTTTTCCATTCCGAAGAATTGTCTCCGTGATAAACAACTACCTCAACCTGGTAGTTAAACAATGACACCTTATTAAAACTACTTTCTTTTTAGTGGGCTAATATATACAGAATATTCATTTGTTATGAATCTGACTCTCCTTTCTTTTAAACAACAGAGAATGTAAGACAAAGCGCTACCTTTTCTGACAGAGAAACAACGGCCGCGTCCTTCCTCCTGCCTCTTGCCGCACAGCCAAACAGCTACTTGCCATGCTACTTTCGATGCACGCGCACGATGCCCGAGCACCTCAACTTTTGTAATTGATGACACGCACAGTGAGGTGGGCTAGAGGCGGGCAGGAGGCAGAGCCAAGCTGAAATGAGGAAAGAGACTCAAATTAGCACATAAGCGAAATGGCTGAGTTCACTGACATCGCAGCACAAACCCACAATTCTAAGGAAAGAATAAGGAAAGTCCTTAAAGAATATCTAGAGTGAACTAAATAGAACTAAGTTCACTGCATTAAACACCAGCAAAAAGAGATTATTTAAGTAGGTCAGCCTTTTCTCTTTTCAATGCCATGCATAGTCCGTGTTGCGCAGTGCTAGGTGATTCCTCTTACCGACGCAGCTGAACAACCAGCCTGTGTAGAGTCCACAACAGTCCTCAGATTGGCACTGTACTGGGGAGCTCCGGAATCTTGGGTTCAGCGGGGCAGCATGGCAGCACTTGCAGCTCAACAGCTACTTGCCATGCTACTTTCGACACTTCTTTAATGACACTGCATTTTCAGATTGCTTCTGGAAACTTGTTGTCTTCTGCAGCATTCGTCCTCGATCAACTAGCTGCTTTCTGGAACCAATTTCTCCACCAGTCGCGGTGCAAATGTTCCTTTCTCGTGAAAAAAGATGATTTCTGCGAGCTGCTATAAATTCTACTTCATTAACCAGTACCCAATCGATACCTCGAATTTGCTTCAGTCCAGATGACATTGTAGCTTCCCTGTCAGCATGAACAAAGTTTTAGGTTTTATCACTTCCTCGATCTGTCCCTCGGAGGAAAGTTTCTATACAGCTCTGTGATTTCTTTCAGAATAGATGGCCACCTGGATTATGATACCTTCCAGGATCACATTCAAATTCGTAGTATTTCTTGGGTCTCAAAGAAATGTCACCACATCCGTGTGTCTTCCAACGAGATGGGGGTAGTCCTCGAATAACCGAAAGAAAACCAAACTGACCAGTCTATGTGCTGCGTCGGTGATAGGGGCATTTGTATTTTCCTCACTGAACTCAGGCAACTTCAAAAACTCTTCAGTGATGATTATGAGCAATTTTCTAACAATCTTTTCGTTGTCAGTATTACCAAGAAAATCGGGAATGCGGCAGTTCTCCCCACCAGTGACGGATACGAACGTAATACCAACTCAAAATACATAAGTATATGCCTAGAAAGGTCATCACTGGGTAACACCATGAGTAACTCTGAACAAGAGCTCTCTATGAAAGGAATCAGGATACTGTATCCTTTTCCAATTGCTGTATCCACGATCAAAGTTTGGCATATCCTTATTCTTATCAAGGCTTAAGTGTGCCTCAGTCCAAAGTCAATAAACTACTGTGGCTTTCACAAATGCAGATCTTCTTTTACTCTGCAACTAGGATGCACAGAATGTTCAAATGTGTCCTTTTACCCTTTTATTTATAGCTGAAAAAGGGAGTGTCCAAATCAAGCCACAGTCCAACTAAAAGTCTTCAAGCTTTCCACTTGTCGGGTTATGTGTCATTCTTCCTCGACATAGATCTCGTCTGCACGTGCTGTGGTTCTTCCCCGATGTTTGAAGCTTTTTTTTTGTGGGGTGTTAGCAGAGGCGTCTCTCCGGCATAGATTTTAGTGTCGCCCAGGAAGATCCAAGCTCGCTTACCCTGCACTTTGACAGCAGATGGCGTGACGTCCTCGACAATGAAAGGACCGTGAAAGCAGGGTTCATCCCACTTTTTCCTTGTGTGATTATGAATCAGGATCTTGTCTTCTGGGTAGATTCTTGGACGTAGAATTGTTGAAGCATCTCCTTCTGTGTTCTGTACACCCTCGTTCCTGCAAATGTCCTGAAATTATAGAAAAACGAAATGGTAAACAGTTCAAGTAGTTTTGCAATTCAAGTCCTTACACTTCTGACGTTGGCTGGCCATCTCTTCCAACTTGGGATGGAGGCATTAAAGGCGTTCTCATTCTCCTGCCAGCCACAATCTCGTGCGGGTAAGATGGTGGTCAGAACCTGCTTGGTTCCTCAATGCATACAATGCCAGTGGCAGGCAGTGCAACCACCCTTTTTTCAAAGTAAGCTTCAATTTAGCTATTCTTTCTTTTCACAGATACCATTCCCTTGCGGGTGATAAGACGAAGAAAACTTGTGCTTTATACCAAGCAACAAAGTAATCTGCTTGAAAACTGTGTTAACAAAGTGAGGTCCATTATCAGATCTCATTACTTCACACACACCCTATCTGGGAAATACTTCCTGCACCAAAAACTTGGCTGCACAGGTAGAGTCTGGGTGCATACATGGACCTGCCTCTATCCATCTGGAGAAAAGACATACTACAACTCATAGCTATCTATATCCATTACAAATTTGTATCATGTCGATATAGTCAATATGCAAGTGCTGAAAAGGACCATTGGGTCTTGGAATGACCCCCTCACTATGCGCAGTGTATGCCCAGCCGTGAATGGCTGGCAAATAATACAATTTACCATAAAAAATGCAACATGTTCCATTAGGTTTGGTACAAACCGATCCTCAGCAATGGTTACAGCAAGATTCTCCCTAGTTGTATGTGCTGGGTAGTGTAGCTGTTCTAGCGCTACCCTTAATAAGGCTATAGGCATTACTGGTTTACCAGTGCTGTCTTGTCACCACAATGCTTCAGAGGGGTTTAAAGAACACCCTCTTCGCTTCCACAAGTTCCTTTCTTCTTGTGGTGCCTCCCTTTGGAGCTCTACTATCTGTCTTTTAGGCATATGATTGTATCCCTCGTCCACACTTGTTATTACAGTCATTCTTTCATTCACATCACTGGTTTGAACATTCATCTTTCCTATTTCTGTATTGGCTATGCGCTTGGCTTCAGCGTCTGCTGCTTGATTTCTGATTCTTACTCATCGCTGATTGGTCCATATTTTTATACTTGGGCATTTTCCCCGTACTGCTCCCTCCCCTTTTAGCTTTATGCCTTCTTTTTAATGCTTTCTGATGATTTTTATTTGGCTCTTCTAGAGCGGTGGTAAAAGCTTTCTATAGTAGAAGTTTCCATTTTTAGGTCTTTAGGTAGTGCCTCTGGCTCTTTTGAATGTTCTATAATGTCAAGAAGTACTGATGGACTATCAGGAGAGTCAACATGTGGGTCCATCTTAGTGTCTGCTTTTTCTAGGGGCAGAAATGAGTTACTTTGACATATCTTTGGATTCATTTTTAAACAAAATCTGTTCCACCTGCAGCAAACGATCATGTTGCAATTTAGCAACTTCAAGATAATCAATAGATTCACAAGTTGGACTTTCCTTGTGAGGATTTTATTGTGTCTGCATTATTTGAGCAAATGCTGTGGGCTTTCCATGTAAGAGTAAAGGGTTGTCAAAAGTTTGTGTGCACTTATGACTCTTTGTTGAAGTATTATCGACTCTGTGAAGCTCGTTTTTTACTATCTGGGCTGCTCTTTAAGGCCAATCTACATGAAATTTATGACAGGCCTGCTGAGCCAGCATATAACCTTCCAATTTTGAAAATTTCTCAGTGTTGGCAACAATACTGTGTTTTTATCTCTTTTAATAATAAATGACAAAATTCGTGCCCCCGGTCAAGGAGATTCAGAATTCTTGTAATGACTCGGAAATCCTGTATTTCCTTTTCTTGGTGTTCCGAATAGTTTCTTCTGGCGTTACGGGGTTGTCAGGTGAGTTTCGAAAAATTGAATACCGGAGCCGAGGTATTTATGTTGCCAGGAGCAGAGTTAAGGGAAAGCTGTTTTACTCCTTTCTCGAAATCTCCAGTGGGAGAGCTATTTGAAAGATAGGTGGATTTAGGAAAAAATGGAGCTTCATTTTGGGAAAAGCTTTGCCCATTTCTAACATGCTCTTTTATATTGGACTTATGAAAATGAACATGTTCACGAAAATTACCAACTGTCGATATTGGCGTGGAAGGACCTAATGAAAGGCGTATGCGTTTGTCAAGATCTGCCATGATTACGGGGGGCCAGCATTGAAATGTCTGCGAGTGGTGTAAACTTGTTTTCATGTATCTCCGCCGAAACTCTCTGATCAATCTTTACACTTGGATTTGCAGCAAACGGGTCAATCGTAATATCCTCATTTGCTACTTTTAGAGAACATAGTGCTTTCCTTTCTGCTATATTAGCTTCTGTGTTTATATTAGCGCTCTTATCTGTGGATGATGTGGCTTCCTATAGCTGATTGGACATGGAAAGGAAGGAGCACTTCCCATTTAAAGAGAGCTCGGGCTGATTTTTTTAAAAATTTTTTTGTTTTTAAGGGGGCTGTGTCTTCATGGAAGTTTCTTTTCTTTTTTTTCCATTCCGAAGAATTGTCTCCGTGATAAACAACTACCTCAACCTGGTCTGGTAGTTAAACAATGACACCTTATTAAAACTACTTTCTTTTTAGTGGGCTAATATATACAGAATATTCATTTGTTATGAATCTGACTCTCCTTTCTTTTAAACAACAGAGAATGTAAGACAAAGCGCTACCTTTTCTGACAGAGAGACAACGGCCGCGTCCTTCCTCCTGCCTCTTGCCGCACAGCCAAACAGCTACTTGCCATGCTACTTTCGATGCACGCGCACGATGCCCGAGCACCTCAACTTTTGTAATTGATGACACGCACAGTGAGGTGGGCTAGAGGCGGGCAGGAGGCAGAGCCAAGCTGAAATGAGGAAAGAGACTCAAATTAGCACATAAGCGAAATGGCTGAGTTCACTGACATCGCAGCACAAACCCACAATTCTAAGGAAAGAATAAGGAAAGTCCTTAAAGAATATCTAGAGTGAACTAAATAGAACTAAGTTCACTGCATTAAACACCAGCAAAAAGAGATTCTTTAAGTAGGTCAGCCTTTTCTCTTTTCAATGCCATGCATAGTCCTTGTTGCGCAGTGCTAGGTGATTCCTCTTACCGACGCAGCTGAACAACCAGCCTGTGTAGAGTCCACAACAGTCCTCAGATTGGCACTGTACTGGGGAGCTCCGGAATCTTGGGTTCAGCGGGGCAGCATGGCAGCACTTGCAGCTCAACAGCTACTTGCCATGCTACTTTCGACACTTCTTTAATGACACTGCATTTTCAGATTGCTTCTGGAAACTTGTTGTCTCCTGCAGCATTCGTCCTCGATCAACTAGCTGCTTTCTGGAACCAATTTCTCCACCAGTCGCGGTGCAAATGTTCCTTTCTCGTGAAAAAAGATGATTTCTGCGAGCTGCTATAAATTCTACTTCATTAACCAGTTCCCAATCGATACCTCGAATTTGCTTCAGTCCAGATGACATTGTAGCTTCCCTGTCAGCATGAACAAAGTTTTAGGTTTTATCACTTCCTCGATCTGTCCCTCGGAGGAAAGTTTCTATACAGCTCTGTGATTTCTTTCAGAATAGATGGCCACCTGGATTATGATACCTTCCAGGATCACATTCAAATTCGTAGTATTTCTTGGGTCTCGAAGAAATGTCACCACATCCGTGTGTCTTCCAACGAGATGGGGGTAGTCCTCGAATAACCGAAAGACAACCACACTGACCAGTCTATGTGCTGCGTCGGTGATAGGGGCATTTGTATTTTCCTCACTGAACTCAGGCAACTTCAAAAACTCTTCAGTGATGATTATGAGCAATTTTCTAACAATCTTTTCGTTGTCAGTATTACCAAGAAAATCGGGAATGCGGCAGTTATCCCCACCAGTGACGGATACGAACGTAATACCAACTCAAAATACGTAAGTATATGCCTAGAAAGGTCATCACTGGGTAACACCATGAGTAACTCTGAACAAGAGCTCTCTATGAAAGGAATCAGGATACTGTATCCTTTTCCAATTGCTGTTTCCACGATCAAAGTTTGGCATATCCTTATTCTTATCAAGGCTTAAGTGTGCCTCAGTCCAAAGTCAATAAACTACTGTGGCTTTCACAAATGCAGATCTTCTTTTACTCTGCAACTAGGATGCACAGAATGTTCAAATGTGTCCTTTTACCCTTTTATTTATAGCTCAAAAAGGAAGTGTCCAAATCAAGCCACAGTCCAACTAAAAGTCTTCAAGCTTTCCACTTGTCGGGTTATGTGTCATTCTTCCTCGACATAGATCTCGTCTGCACGTGCTGTGGTTCTTCCCCGATGTTTGAAGCTTTTTCTTTGTGGGGTGTTAGCAGAGGCGTCTCTCGGGCATAGATTTTAGTGTCGCCCAGGAAGATCCAAGCTCGCTTACCCTGCACTTTGACAGCAGATGGCGTGACGTCCTCGACAATGAAAGGACCGTGAAAGCAGGGTTCATTCCACTTTTTCCTTGTGTGATTATGAATCAGGATCTTGTCTCCTGGGTAGATTCTTGGACGTAGAATTGTTGAAGCATCTCCTTCTGTGTTCTGTACACCCTCGTTCCTGCAAATGTCCTGAAATTATAGAAAAACGAAATGTTAAACAGTTCAAGTAGTTTTTCAATTCAAGTCCTAACACTTCTGACGTTGGCTGGCCATCTCTTCCAACTTGGGATGGAGGCATTAAAGGCGTTCTCATTCTCCTGCCAGCCACAATCTCGTGCGGGTAAGATGGTGGTCAGAACCTACTTGGTTCCTCAATACATACAATGCCAGTGGCAGGCAGTGCAACCACCCTTTTTTCAAAGTAAGCTTCAATTTAGCTATTCTTTCTTTTCACAGATACCATTCCCTTGCGGGTGATAAGCCGAAGAAAACTTGTGCTTTATACCAAGCAACAAAGTAATCTGCTTGAAAACTGTATTAACAAAGTGAGGTCCATTATCAGATCTCATTACTTCACACACACCCTATCTGGGAAATACTTCCTGCACCAAAAACTTGGCTGCACAGGTAGAGTCTGGGTGCATACATGGACTTGCCTCTATCCATCTGGAGAAAAGACATACTACAACTCATAGCTATCTATATCCATTACAAATTTGTATCATGTCGATATAGTCAATATGCAAGTGCTGAAAAGGACCATTGGGTCTTGGAATGACCCCCTCACTATGCGCAGTGTATGCCCAGCCGTGAATGGCTGGCAAATAATACAATTTACCATAAAAAATGCAACATGTTCCATTAGGTTTGGTACAAACCGATCCTCAGCAATGGTTACAGCAAGATTCTCCCTAGTTGTATGTGCTGGGTAGTGTAGCTGTTCTAGCGCTACCCTTAATAAGGCTATAGGCATTACTGGTTTACCAGTGCTGTCTTGTCACCACAATGCTTCAGAGGGGTTTAAAGAACACCCTCTTCGCTTCCACAAGTTCCTTTCTTCTTGTGGTGCCTCCCTTTGGAGCTCTACTATCTGTCTTTTAGGCATATGATTGTATCCCTCGTCCACACTTGTTATTACAGTCATTCTTTCATTCACATCACTGGTTTGAACATTCATCTTTCCTATTTCTGTATTGGCTATGCGCTTGGCTTCAGCGTCTGCTGCTTGATTTCTGATTCTTACTCATCGCTGATTGGTCCATATTTTTATACTTGGGCATTTTCCCCGTACTGCTCCCTCCCCTTTTAGCTTTATGCCTTCTTTTTAATGCTTTCTGATGATTTTTATTTGGCTCTTCTAGAGAGGTGGTAAAAGCTTTCTATAGTAGAAGTTTCCATTTTTAGGTCTTTAGGTAGTGCCTCTGGCTCTTTTGAATGTTCTATAATGTCAAGAAGTACTGATGGACTATCAGGAGAGTCAACATGTGGGTCCATCTTAGTGTCTGCTTTTTCTAGGGGCAGAAATGAGTTACTTTGACATATCTTTGGATTCATTTTTAAACAAAATCTGTTCCACCTGCAGCAAACGATCATGTTGCAATTTAGCAACTTCAAGATAATCAATAGATTCACAAGTTGGACTTTCCTTGTGAGGATTTTATTGTGTCTGCATTATTTGAGCAAATGCTGTGGGCTTTCCATGTAAGAGTAAAGGGTTGTCAAAAGTTTGTGTGCACTTATGACTCTTTGTTGAAGTATTATCGACTCTGTGAAGCTCGTTTTTTACTATCTGGGCTGCTCTTTAAGGCCAATCTACATGAAATTTATGACAGGCCTGCTGAGCCAGCATATAACCTTCCAATTTTGAAAATTTCTCAGTGTTGGCAACAATACTGTGTTTTTATCTCTTTTAATAATAAATGACAAAATTCGTGCCCCCGGTCAAGGAGATTCAGAATTCTTGTAATGACTCGGAAATCCTGTATTTCCTTTTCTTGGTGTTCCGAATAGTTTCTTCTGGCGTTACGGGGTTGTCAGGTGAGTTTCGAAAAATTGAATACCGGAGCCGAGGTATTTATGTTGCCAGGAGCAGAGTTAAGGGAAAGCTGTTTTACTCCTTTCTCGAAATCTCCAGTGGGAGAGCTATTTGAAAGATAGGTGGATTTAGGAAAAAATGGAGCTTCATTTTGGGAAAAGCTTTGCCCATTTCTAACATGCTCTTTTATATTGGACTTATGAAAATGAACATGTTCACGAAAATTACCAACTGTCGATATTGGCGTGGAAGGACCTAATGAAAGGCGTATGCGTTTGTCAAGATCTGCCATGATTACGGGGGGCCAGCATTGAAATGTCTGCGAGTGGTGTAAACTTGTTTTCATGTATCTCCGCCGAAACTCTCTGATCAATCTTTACACTTGGATTTGCAGCAAACGGGTCAATCGTAATATCCTCATTTGCTACTTTTAGAGAACATAGTGCTTTCCTTTCTGCTATATTAGCTTCTGTGTTTATATTAGCGCTCTTATCTGTGGATGATGTGGCTTCCTATAGCTGATTGGACATGGAAAGGAAGGAGCACTTCCCATTTAAAGAGAGCTCGGGCTGATTTTTTTTAAATTTTTTTTGTTTTTAAGGGGGCTGTGTCTTCACGGAAGTTTCTTTTCTTTTTTTTCCATTCCGAAGAATTGTCTCCGTGATAAACAACTACCTCAACCTGGTCTGGTAGTTAAACAATGACACCTTATTAAAACTACTTTCTTTTTAGTGGGCTAATATATACAGAATATTCATTTGTTATGAATCTGACTCTCCTTTCTTTTAAACAACAGAGAATGTAAGACAAAGCGCTACCTTTTCTGACAGAGAGACAACGGCCGCGTCCTTCCTCCTGCCTCTTGCCGCACAGCCAAACAGCTACTTGCCATGCTACTTTCGATGCACGCGCACGATGCCCGAGCACCTCAACTTTTGTAATTGATGACACGCACAGTGAGGTGGGCTAGAGGCGGGCAGGAGGCAGAGCCAAGCTGAAATGAGGAAAGAGACTCAAATTAGCACATAAGCGAAATGGCTGAGTTCACTGACATCGCAGCACAAACCCACAATTCTAAGGAAAGAATAAGGAAAGTCCTTAAAGAATATCTAGAGTGAACTAAATAGAACTAAGTTCACTGCATTAAACACCAGCAAAAAGAGATTCTTTAAGTAGGTCAGCCTTTTCTCTTTTCAATGCCATGCATAGTCCGTGTTGCGCAGTGCTAGGTGATTCCTCTTACCGACGCAGCTGAACAACCAGCCTGTGTAGAGTCCACAACAGTCCTCAGATTGGCACTGTACTGGGGAGCTCCGGAATCTTGGGTTCAGCGGGGCAGCATGGCAGCACTTGCAGCTCAACAGCTACTTGCCATGCTACTTTCGACACTTCTTTAATGACACTGCATTTTCAGATTGCTTCTGGAAACTTGTTGTCTCCTGCAGCATTCGTCCTCGATCAACTAGCTGCTTTCTGGAACCAATTTCTCCACCAGTCGCGGTGCAAATGTTCCTTTCTCGTGAAAAAAGATGATTTCTGCGAGCTGCTATAAATTCTACTTCATTAACCAGTTCCCAATCGATACCTCGAATTTGCTTCAGTCCAGATGACATTGTAGCTTCCCTGTCAGCATGAACAAAGTTTTAGGTTTTATCACTTCCTCGATCTGTCCCTCGGAGGAAAGTTTCTATACAGCTCTGTGATTTCTTTCAGAATAGATGGCCACCTGGATTATGATACCTTCCAGGATCACATTCAAATTCGTAGTATTTCTTGGGTCTCGAAGAAATGTCACCACATCCGTGTGTCTTCCAACGAGATGGGGGTAGTCCTCGAATAACCGAAAGACAACCACACTGACCAGTCTATGTGCTGCGTCGGTGATAGGGGCATTTGTATTTTCCTCACTGAACTCAGGCAACTTCAAAAACTCTTCAGTGATGATTATGAGCAATTTTCTAACAATCTTTTCGTTGTCAGTATTACCAAGAAAATCGGGAATGCGGCAGTTATCCCCACCAGTGACGGATACGAACGTAATACCAACTCAAAATACGTAAGTATATGCCTAGAAAGGTCATCACTGGGTAACACCATGAGTAACTCTGAACAAGAGCTCTCTATGAAAGGAATCAGGATACTGTATCCTTTTCCAATTGCTGTTTCCACGATCAAAGTTTGGCATATCCTTATTCTTATCAAGGCTTAAGTGTGCCTCAGTCCAAAGTCAATAAACTACTGTGGCTTTCACAAATGCAGATCTTCTTTTACTCTGCAACTAGGATGCACAGAATGTTCAAATGTGTCCTTTTACCCTTTTATTTATAGCTGAAAAAGGAAGTGTCCAAATCAAGCCACAGTCCAACTAAAAGTCTTCAAGCTTTCCACTTGTCGGGTTATGTGTCATTCTTCCTCGACATAGATCTCGTCTGCACGTGCTGTGGTTCTTCCCCGATGTTTGAAGCTTTTTCTTTGTGGGGTGTTAGCAGAGGCGTCTCTCGGGCATAGATTTTAGTGTCGCCCAGGAAGATCCAAGCTCGCTTACCCTGCACTTTGACAGCAGATGGCGTGACGTCCTCGACAATGAAAGGACCGTGAAAGCAGGGTTCATCCCACTTTTTCCTTGTGTGATTATGAATCAGGATCTTGTCTCCTGGGTAGATTCTTGGACGTAGAATTGTTGAAGCATCTCCTTCTGTGTTCTGTACACCCTCGTTCCTGCAAATGTCCTGAAATTATAGAAAAACGAAATGTTAAACAGTTCAAGTAGTTTTTCAATTCAAGTCCTAACACTTCTGACGTTGGCTGGCCATCTCTTCCAACTTGGGATGGAGGCATTAAAGGCGTTCTCATTCTCCTGCCAGCCACAATCTCGTGCGGGTAAGATGGTGGTCAGAACCTACTTGGTTCCTCAATACATACAATGCCAGTGGCAGGCAGTGCAACCACCCTTTTTTCAAAGTAAGCTTCAATTTAGCTATTCTTTCTTTTCACAGATACCATTCCCTTGCGGGTGATAAGCCGAAGAAAACTTGTGCTTTATACCAAGCAACAAAGTAATCTGCTTGAAAACTGTATTAACAAAGTGAGGTCCATTATCAGATCTCATTACTTCACACACACCCTATCTGGGAAATACTTCCTGCACCAAAAACTTGGCTGCACAGGTAGAGTCTGGGTGCATACATGGACTTGCCTCTATCCATCTGGAGAAAAGACATACTACAACTCATAGCTATCTATATCCATTACAAATTTGTATCATGTCGATATAGTCAATATGCAAGTGCTGAAAAGGACCATTGGGTCTTGGAATGACCCCCTCACTATGCGCAGTGTATGCCCAGCCGTGAATGGCTGGCAAATAATACAATTTACCATAAAAAATGCAACATGTTCCATTAGGTTTGGTACAAACCGATCCTCAGCAATGGTTACAGCAAGATTCTCCCTAGTTGTATGTGCTGGGTAGTGTAGCTGTTCTAGCGCTACCCTTAATAAGGCTATAGGCATTACTGGTTTACCAGTGCTGTCTTGTCACCACAATGCTTCAGAGGGGTTTAAAGAACACCCTCTTCGCTTCCACAAGTTCCTTTCTTCTTGTGGTGCCTCCCTTTGGAGCTCTACTATCTGTCTTTTAGGCATATGATTGTATCCCTCGTCCACACTTGTTATTACAGTCATTCTTTCATTCACATCACTGGTTTGAACATTCATCTTTCCTATTTCTGTATTGGCTATGCGCTTGGCTTCAGCGTCTGCTGCTTGATTTCTGATTCTTACTCATCGCTGATTGGTCCATATTTTTATACTTGGGCATTTTCCCCGTACTGCTCCCTCCCCTTTTAGCTTTATGCCTTCTTTTTAATGCTTTCTGATGATTTTTATTTGGCTCTTCTAGAGAGGTGGTAAAAGCTTTCTATAGTAGAAGTTTCCATTTTTAGGTCTTTAGGTAGTGCCTCTGGCTCTTTTGAATGTTCTATAATGTCAAGAAGTACTGATGGACTATCAGGAGAGTCAACATGTGGGTCCATCTTAGTGTCTGCTTTTTCTAGGGGCAGAAATGAGTTACTTTGACATATCTTTGGATTCATTTTTAAACAAAATCTGTTCCACCTGCAGCAAACGATCATGTTGCAATTTAGCAACTTCAAGATAATCAATAGATTCACAAGTTGGACTTTCCTTGTGAGGATATTATTGTGTCTGCATTATTTGAGCAAATGCTGTGGGCTTTCCATGTAAGAGTAAAGGGTTGTCAAAAGTTTGTGTGCACTTATGACTCTTTGTTGAAGTATTATCGACTCTGTGAAGCTCGTTTTTTACTATCTGGGCTGCTCTTTAAGGCCAATCTACATGAAATTTATGACAGGCCTGCTGAGCCAGCATATAACCTTCCAATTTTGATAATTTCTCAGTGTTGGCAACAATACTGTGTTTTTATCTCTTTTAATAATAAATGACAAAATTCGTGCTCCCGGTCAAGGAGATTCAGAATTCTTGTAATGACTCGGAAATCCTGTATTTCCTTTTCTTGGTGTTCCGAATAGTTTCTTCTGGCGTTACGGGGTTGTCAGGTGAGTTTCGAAAAATTGAATACCGGAGCCGAGGTATTTATGTTGCCAGGAGCAGAGTTAAGGGAAAGCTGTTTTACTCCTTTCTCGAAATCTCCAGTGGGAGAGCTATTTGAAAGATAGGTGGATTTAGGAAAAAATGGAGCTTCATTTTTGGAAAGCTTTGCCCATTTCTAACATGCTCTTTTATATTGGACTTATGAAAATGAACATGTTCACGAAAATTACCAACTGTTGATATTGGCGTGGAAGGACCTAATGAAAGGCGTATGCGTTTGTCAAGATCTGCCATGATTACGGGGGGCCAGCATTGAAATGTCTGCGAGTGGTGTAAACTTGTTTTCATGTATCTCCGCCGCAACTCTCTGATCAATCTTTACACTTGGATTTGCAGCAAACGGGTCAATCGTAATATCCTCATTTGCTACTTTTAGAGAACATAGTGCTTTCCTTTCTGCTATATTAGCTTCTGTGTTTATATTAGCGCTCTTATCTGTGGATGATGTGGCTTCCTATAGCTGATTGGACATGGAAAGGAAGGAGCACTTCCCATTTAAAGAGACCTCGGGCTGATTTTTTTAAATTTTTTTTGTTTTTAAGGGGGCTGTGTCTTCACGGAAGTTTCTTTTCTTTTTTTTCCATTCCGAAGAATTGTCTCCGTGATAAACAACTACCTCAACCTGGTAGTTAAACAATGACACCTTATTAAAACTACTTTCTTTTTAGTGGGCTAATATATACAGAATATTCATTTGTTATGAATCTGACTCTCCTTTCTTTTAAACAACAGAGAATGTAAGACAAAGCGCTACCTTTTCTGACAGAGAGACAACGGCCGCGTCCTTCCTCCTGCCTCTTGCCGCACAGCCAAACAGCTACTTGCCATGCTACTTTCGATGCACGCGCACGATGCCCGAGCACCTCAACTTTTGTAATTGATGACACGCACAGTGAGGTGGGCTAGAGGCGGGCAGGAGGCAGAGCCAAGCTGAAATGAGGAAAGAGACTCAAATTAGCACATAAGCGAAATGGCTGAGTTCACTGACATCGCAGCATAAACCCACAATTCTAAGGAAAGAATAAGGAAAGTCCTTAAAGAATATCTAGAGTGAACTAAATAGAACTAAGTTCACTGCATTAAACACCAGCAAAAAGAGATTCTTTAAGTAGGTCAGCCTTTTCTCTTTTCAATGCCATGCATATTCCGTGTTGCGCAGTGCTAGGTGATTCCTCTTACCGACGCAGCTGAACAACCAGCCTGTGTAGAGTCCACAACAGTCCTCAGATTGGCACTGTACTGGGGAGCTCCGGAATCTTGGGTTCAGCGGGGCAGCATGGCAGCACTTGCAGCTCAACAGCTACTTGCCATGCTACTTTCGACACTTCTTTAATGACACTGCATTTTCAGATTGCTTCTTGACACTTGTTGTCTTCTGCAGCATTCGTCCTCGATCAACTAGCTGCTTTCTGGAACCAATTTCTCCACCAGTCGCGGTGCAAATGTTCCTTTCTCGTGAAAAAAGATGATTTCTGCGAGCTACTATAAATTCTACTTCATTAACCAGTTCCCAATCGATACCTCGAATTTGCTTCAGTCCAGATGACATTGTAGCTTCCCTGTCAGCATGAACAAAGTTTTAGGTTTTATCACTTCCTCGATCTGTCCCTCGGAGGAAAGTTTCTATACAGCTCTGTGATTTCTTTCAGAATAGATGGCCACCTGGATTATGATACCTTCCAGGATCACATTCAAATTCGTAGTATTTCTTGGGTCTCAAAGAAATGTCACCACATCCGTTTGTCTTCCAACGAGATGGGGGTAGTCCTCGAATAACCGAAAGACAACCACACTGACCAGTCTATGTGCTGCGTCGGTGATAGGGGCATTTGTATTTTCCTCACTGAACTCAGGCAACTTCAAAAACTCTTCAGTGATGATTATGAGCAATTTTCTAACAATCTTTTCGTTGTCAGTATTACCAAGAAAATCGGGAATGCGGCAGTTCTCCCCACCAGTGACGGATACGAACGTAATACCAACTCAAAATACGTAAGTATATGCCTAGGAAGGTCATCACTGGGTAACACCATGAGTAACTCTGAACAAGAGCTCTCTATGAAAGGAATCAGGATACTGTATCCTTTTCCAATTGCTGTATCCACGATCAAAGTTTGGCATATCCTTATTCTTATCAAGGCTTAAGTGTGCCTCACTCCAAAGTCAATAAACTACTGTGGCTTTCACAAATGCAGATCTTCTTTTACTCTGCAACTAGGATGCACAGAATGTTCAAATGTGTCCTTTTACCCTTTTATTTATAGCTGAAAAAGGGAGTGTCCAAATCAAGCCACAGTCCAACTAAAAGTCTTCAAGCTTTCCACTTGTCGGGTTATGTGTCATTCTTCCTCGACATAGATCTCGTCTGCACGTGCTGTGGTTCTTCCCCGATGTTTGAAGCTTTTTCTTTGTGGGGTGTTAGCAGAGGCGTCTCTCCGGCATAGATTTTAGTGTCGCCCAGGAAGATCCAAGCTCGCTTACCCTGCACTTTGACAGCAGATGGCGTGACGTCCTCGACAATGAAAGGACCGTGAAAGCAGGGTTCATCCCACTTTTTCCTTGTGTGATTATGAATCAGGATCTTGTCTCCTGGGTAGATTCTTGGACGTAGAATTGTTGAAGCATCTCCTTCTGTGTTCTGTACACCCTCGTTCCTGCAACTGTCCTGAAATTATAGAAAAACGAAATGTTAAACAGTTCAAGTAGTTTTGCAATTCAAGTCCTAACACTTCTGACGTTGGCTGGCCATCACTTCCAACTTGGGATGGAGGCATTAAAGGCGTTCTCATTCTCCTGCCAGCCACAATCTCGTGCGGGTAAGATGGTGGTCAGAACCTGCTTGGTTCCTCAATGCATACAATGCCAGTGGCAGGCAGTGCAACCACCCTTTTTTCAAAGTAAGCTTCAATTTAGCTATTCTTTCTTTTCACAGATACCATTCCCTTGCGGGTGATAAGCCGAAGAAAACTTGTGCTTTATACCAAGCAACAAAGTAATCTGCTTGAAAACTGTATTAACAAAGTGAGGTCCATTATCAGATCTCATTACTTCACACACACCCTATCTGGGAAATACTTCCTGCACCAAAAACTTGGCTGCACAGGTAGAGTCTGGGTGCATACATGGACCTGCCTCTATCCATCTGGAGAAAAGACATACTACAACTCATAGCTATCTATATCCATTACAAATTTGTATCATGTCGATATAGTCAATATGCAAGTGCTGAAAAGGACCATTGGGTCTTGGAATGACCCCCTCACTATGCGCAGTGTATGCCCAGCCGTGAATGGCTGGCAAATAATACAATTTACCATAAAAAATGCAACATGTTCCATTAGGTTTGGTACAAACCGACCCTCAGCAATGGTTACAGCAAGATTCTCCCTAGTTGTATGTGCTGGGTAGTGTAGCTGTTCTAGCGCTACCCTTAATAAGGCTATAGGCATTACTGGTTTACCAGTGCTGTCTTGTCACCACAATGCTTCAGAGGGGTTTAAAGAACACCCTCTTCGCTTCCACAAGTTCCTTTCTTCTTGTGGTGCCTCCCTTTGGAGCTCTACTATCTGTCTTTTAGGCATATGATTGTATCCCTCGTCCACACTTGTTATTACAGTCATTCTTTCATTCACATCACTGGTTTGAACATTCATCTTTCCTATTTCTGTATTGGCTATGCGCTTGGCTTCAGCGTCTGCTGCTTGATTTCCGCGCAAGATAAAATCTGTCCCTTTCGTGTGAGCTGCGCATTTAACGACTGCTATGCCCACTGGGAGTTGTAGTGCCTGAATGAGCCTGTCCAACAGGACTGCGTGTTGCACTGGCGTGCCGTCCGCTCTGAGGTAGCCCCTCCTTTTCCAGCGCGCTAATCCTGCGTGCACTGTCGACTTCACATAGGCAGAGTCACTGTACACTGTCACTTCCTGGTCTGCGTGATTCCCGACTGAGAGTATCAACGCCAATAATTCAGCAGCTTGTGCTGAATAATGTGATGGCAATCGAGTACTCACAAGCACTCGAAACTCTCCATTTCTCAAATATTTCACTACCGCAGCGCCTGTATATCTTTGCCCGTCATTTTGATCGATTCTTGAAGAACCATCAATGAAGACAATCTCTCCTCCTGCGAGTGCTTTTTCTTTTACTCTAGGGAGCTCATCACAGAACTCTTCATAGTTCACACAATCGTATATGGGTTCTCCTTCAGTAATAGGCTCAGCTGTAAACATAGCTGGATTTACTGTTTTACATCAGACTATTTTAATCGCTGGAGTCAATATGATTACCTCATAGGCAGAAGCCCTTTGAGAAGTCAACGTGCCTTTTGGTTTTTCTAAAATTGCAAATAATGCATGTTCAACAAATAATGTCATGGAGCATCCCATCACTATTTTTGTAACCTTCTCTATGGCGAACGCGGCAGCTGCTAACCTTTGTTCGCATGGAAAGTGACCTCTCATTACAGGGTCCAAAATTCCACTGTAATATGCAAGGAGTTTGCACCCCAATGTAGTTCTCTGTGTGAGTACTGCTGTCATAAAAGTACCATCTGTGTGTGAGAATAAAAAGAATCCCTCTGCATAATTGGGAATCCCTAAAACTGGAGCTGTGCAAATGGCTTTTTTCAGTTTGTCAAACCCTTCCTCAGTTGCCTCAGTCCACACGATATTCTCTTGCATTGCCTGTGCTTACTTTAAGGCCTCTAAGAGCGACCTAGTATATGAGCTGTAGTCAAACACCCATGCTCTGACATAATTGCATAAACCTAGAAAACTCTGCATCTGCTTTATCGTGTGGCTTAGCTGTTTTTAGAATGACCTGAACTCTTTCAGGGGTAACTTTCTTTCCCTCATGTGAAATCAATTGGCCTATATACAATACTTCTTGTTGACAATATTGTAACTTTTCCTTGTCAACCTTATATACTTTGTCAGCAAGTATAATCATTAGCTGAAGAGAATCGCGCCTGCACTCTTCCTCAATGGTGCTGCAAACTAAAATGTCATCTACGCAATTGCAGCACAACACTTTCTAAAGCAATATTGCTGAAGTCCATCTGGAGGACTCTGTTAAAAATCGATGGGGACTCACAGTACCCCTGGGGCAGCCTCATGCTTTTTAATCGCACTTGTCTAAAAGTGAATGATGTCAAATCTTGTGAGTCTTTGTGCAATGGGATTGAGAAAAACGCATTTTTCAAGTCAATCACCGTGAAATATCATGCATCAATAGGTATATTACATTGAATCGTGGATGGGTTAGGGACTAGAGGGAACTCGGCCTCTACAATCTTGTTTATTGGGCGTAAATCTTGAATTAGTCTCCAAGACCCCCCCTTTGATTTTTTTATCGGATAAACTGACGTATTACACAGTGACTCTGACGTCACTAAGATACATTGGTCCATCATGGTGGAAATCATCTTGAAAATTCCTTCATCTGCCTCTCGAGACATGGGATATTGTCGTGCTCGAGGTAAAATTGCTCCTGGTTTCAATTTAATCTTCACTTCCCCAACTCCTTTCTGTATGCCTTACGTCATAGGGGCCAGTGGTCCATAATGAAATTAGCATTTTTGCCATATCTTTATCAAAATATTCAGGATGCTTCTTTGCTAGCATCATTCTCTGCGGGACCTCTCTCTTGATCGCTTTGACCAAATAAGTGATGCACATTTCAAATATCACAAAATTGTCAGATCTGTCATCTCAAAACAAATCTTCATCAGTGACGTCAGTCACTCTGCAGCCTTCCTCAATGGCAATGATTGTGCTCCATCGTCTACCAGCATCATCAGTTGCATCAAGCAAAGCCATATTTCTTCGGACTCTAGCTGCTTCTATGGCTAAGGGGAAAATTCACCCCTCTTCTTCATCCATAGGTATCTGTGGTCTAAGTAGAAACTCATCTGGTATTCTCATGGCAGCCATGTTAACAGAATGCGTATTCCATAATGGAACACCTCGGGTTCAAGCGGTATTGTTCTAGGTGCTATTTGTCCTGCGGATGGCCTGATCATTTCGCACACGTTTAAGTTTAAATAATGCATTCCCGGTGTTGAGCATATTATGCCATCGTCTGCAAACGAAATGGTCATATTCATTTTTGTCATTAAATCTTGTCCTAATATGTTGACTGGGGTTTGTCTTGAATAAAGCAGTGGCACATTCATATCACACTCTCCTATGGAAACTGGTAATTCTTCTGTAAAAGGAACACAACTTGTTGCTCCTGTAAAGCCCTGAGTATTCATCGCATCGCCAGACATTAAACATTTGCCCTCACGCATACACGAGCGTGTTGCACCCATGTCCACTAAGAAGAAGGAAGCTTTGCCGCCTATAATTATGTCTATCCTTGGCTCCTCACGAGGATTTGGCATAATAGATAGGACTGAACACATCAAGTCTCCCAGTGGTCTGTCCTATTGTAGGTATAGTCTCACTCCATTACTCGTGAATGGATTTCCTCCATCAACAGTGACACCTCCTATTCTACACGTCATAGATTGCTCTGTGTTTGTGTTCTGCTGAAGTTGCATAGGATGTTGCTGCGATTGTCCTTGTGGTTGATTACCTGTCACTTGCTGTGGTTGCAAGCCTTACTGGACTCTCGGCGCTTGCTGCTGCACTGTTTGATCTTGCGCAGCTCCATTTCCGCTCTGCTGCTAATATGCAGGGGGATTTGGCATTCCCTGTCTTGAAAACTGAGCATTCTGTACCATCCCTTGGCTCCTACACATACGAGCTATGTGCCCTGTCATTCCACATGTCCAACATACAAGCGGCTGTCTTCCCATCTGCCCATTCTGCATGTTTTGATTACCATTTCGCATATTCTGAAACCTGTGTTGGTTATTCTGAAAACTTCCCTGATTATTCTGCCAATACCCTTGATTACCTTGCCAACCTCTCCCTCGATATCCCCTTCCTCTTGGAGCATATCCATTATTTGTCTGATCAAACTGTCTTTGGTTATTTACTTGCGGCATAGGTACTGTTTGCTGCGGGTTTGTTCCGCCCACGTTAGTTAACATTGCCCCTTCAATGGCATACTTGGATAACTTTTACTGCACTAACTTTGCTTCTTTACCTTTTCGTGCATCGTCCTTTTTGCGATTCTTATCCTGCAGGAGTCTGCAATAATGTACAATGGTCAATTGAATTTCCGACCATGGTTTTGCTTCTATCCCCACTAATTTCTTGAGCTGTTTGTGCACCTGCTCTGGCAGCCCTTGGCATAATATATGATAGAAATACAGGTATAGACTTCCCCCAAGCCTTACGTGTTTCAAGCGCCCATGAGTTTTGAAAACTTTAAATATAAAGCAACGGTTCCTCTCCTTCTTTCATTTTTCTTGTCATTATAGCTCCCATATGGGACGTGTCCGGATATAGCACTCGAAGCGCTTTCCAAATCGCTGCTCTACATTTATTAAACGGCGCTCCGTCATGCACGGTGTTGACTGTAGTCACACCAGGGTAACCTGACTGTGTCTATACGTCATCAGCTCTTTCAACAAGTATGGCGATTAGAAGACTTTTAATATCCCCTATAGCTAATGTATTCCCTCCCATCATTTTTTCTAACTCATGTATCCATTTTACAGCACCGGAAGTTAAATTTGGGAGTTTACATTTTACGTTTTCCCTGTCCATCTGGGGCCATGGTATATAATGTGGCCTGGTTCCTCCCTTTTCTAATAAGGGGAACTGCGATGCTCCAAACTCATTCTCATCTCTCATCATATGTCTATCTACTGCTGGAGTAATATTCCCACATCGCGTCTACCTGGCAATGACGTTAGCCTGCTTACATAGGGCGGGGACTCCCCCCTCTGACCATGGGATTGCCCCTTATGTCAGTCTGACTGTGTCAGTGGCTCTGATGCCGAAGACATAGGTACAATTTTATATCTGACCATCTTACTGCTTTATCCCTCGAGTAGGTTTCCCTTTCTTCATCTGATACTTCTTGTGCCCAACTCGTGCAATTCCTCTCATCATCATCTCTATTTAATCTTAACCTGTCTAAAGACAGCTCCTTCTGTCTCGTACTACAGGAGGCTTCCTCCGTGTCATACAACTGAGTACTCTCAAGACGATCATTTTTTCCTTTCCGTTGTGCTTCTTTCTGGGCTTACATTTCATGATATACTTTATCGATCATTTCCCCAATGCTTTGCGAGTCAAATTCGTCTTCTAGATTTACTCTAAACGTGCCTGGAATGGCTCGGACTCGGGAAAGAATTCCTCTATGTCTTCCCAGTTTACCCCTGGATTGGGATCTCTTACTTCCCTTTCCAAATTCTCAAGATCGCGTGCTCTCTGTCTCCTTTTGCGTTCCATGTCATCATCGACTTCTCTGCGCTTTCTCGCCTCTTCTCTTATTCTATCTTCCTCTTTCTTTTTCATATCCCTTCGTTTATTTGCTCTTCGCTTTTCTTCATCCATTCGCCTTTGTATTTTTTTCTCTCTTATTCTTGCCTGTTCATCGGCTTCCATTCTATTCACTTTTAGCCTTTGTTTTTCATCAGCTGTTCTTCTTTTATTATCACGCTTTCTTTGCTCTTCTGCTCGCTCTTGTTTTTTAGCTTGCTCATCTTGATATAACTGTTCTCGTCTTTGTCTATCTTTTCTTTTCGCTCCTTCATCTCTTAATTGTTCCTCCCTTTCTTTGTCTTTTCTATCTTGTTTGTCTTGGTCTTCTTTGTCTTACATCTTTGATGCCTTTACCATCGAGTTTAAGTAACATCTGACCTCCCAACCACTTGTTCTGTACGAGCGCTATCTCATTAGTTTTATCCTTATCTCCCTTCCATCTCTTTATTTCTCTTCTTATGTCTAGAGATGTACTTGATTGATCACTTCTCTCCTTATCGCGTTTCTCGTTGTCCCTTGCGACTTTGGAGGTGATATCTTTCTCGTAGTCTTTCTCTGGGCCCTGTCACTACTTTGCGTAGGTGACTCATATGGCGGATTGCTATATCCCATCGCTGCTTTAAGTTCTCTTATTGGGCATAACCCTTCGTCTTTCTTAATCTCGTCTTTTATTTCAGACGGGGTGGGCGGAGCAGAAGGGTCTTCACCCCCGTCTTTGCATATATTGAGTATCCAATCCAAAGGAGGCTCCCCCTCCTTCTCGTGTTCATACATTTTCCAAAGCTCTAGACTCGCTAAGCGCTTTTCTAACTTTTTTCCTGTATACGCGACATGCAAATATGTCGTCATATGCTGTAGAACTGCTTTCGATAATGACCCGCCTTGTGGCCATGACATAAACATTTTGTCTGCGGTCCTCTTAACCCATTCTGCACTGTACTGTTTAAGTTTAAGCGTGTGCTTTGGTAGCTGTTTGCAAAGATGCACTAATGGCGTAACTTCTTCCATTTCTAACTTTAGTTACAGTTTTCAATGTTGCCTTTCAATCAACATACACTTATGAGCGAACATCAATCGTTGCAAGCTCCAATCCCGTCACAATGCAATTTTTTATTTTAATCTTGCTAAAAAACAACCATCAAAGTTTAATCTTTAAATAATCACTTTTCGGGTCATAACTTCACGTTTCTCTATCACTTAAAAGATTTATTTTTTCAGCTCTGACATCATCACACTTTTTAACCACATAAAACAAAACAAACAAACTTGACTGGCCACATATATGTGCACCTCATGATCCTTTCTTAGGACTCGTCTTACCCTCTAAATTCTTGTTCCGATTGGAACTTAAGCCAATTCCTTTAAGAAAGTCTTTAAACTAATCTCGTCTTCTATATGTCCCTCGTAAGGGGGGCTCTGAATTAAAGCTTCTGCTAGCACTCTTTAAGGTCTATGATACCCGGCGTGTCCTCATAGCTTGGCTACACCTCACGAATATTTTCCTCATATATTACTTGGCAACACTCAAGTCAATGGGCCTCATTAGGAATCCGGCGGTAACCATGCCTGAAATTCCGGCAGGTTACCGCCGGACTTGTATTACCATTCCTGGAATTACCGGGGCATTACGACCCCGGTGACCCGGGAATTCCGGAGGCGGAATTCGGTAAATCCCCATTCCCCTAGGACTCAATGGGAATTGGGAAGTGGAAACACCGGCACCATCTTGTGATGGTGCCGGTGATTCCACGTCCACCTGCAGGCGGGTGGTGTTAAACCCGCCAGGTCAGACCTGGTGGGAATGACACCTCCGCCTGCAGAACTCGAGATCACCCGGTATGGAAACAACAGTGGCAGCGGATTTACCGCCACCGTTATTTCCATACGGGTGACTCATAATGAGGCCCAATATCTTTTCCTCATATACCTATATTTTATGCTCTTACTCTTGCATTATATTTTATCCCGCCTCCCTCTATTACTCTCCGTTATTTACTACGCATGCATCCATTTTGCCACTCTCTTTGGTCTTATTCATTCACCGTTCGCATGTTTTCATCTTCAGACCCTCGGGATCATCCCCTTTGTTACCGCCTCTTCTAGCTGGTTTCCGATCTGCTTCGCGTAGATGTGGGAGGGATTCCTATATTAAAATAGGGGTCCCGTCACACCCTTCTTGCAAGATTTTTTGTCCTATTCTAACCACGATCTACGGGGAGCTTCACGTCCTGTCAGCTGAATGGCAAAGGTTGTGCGATATTGCTGAGACCCTTAAGTTACTTAGGTCGACAGCGAATGGTATCTTATCTAACCATCCTCTGCTACCAAGTGAAATGGAGACTTCCAGCCCTTTAAGATGAGTAGCAATACCCGGGAGATGGATGGGGATGCAGATTTTAATCAAACATCAATAATTCAGATGACACAAATAGCTTGGCAAAAGGTTTGTCTATTTTAATGCAAGTAACTAAAACAGGGAGTACAACGAACATCAGCAATCGCTCGATACTCAACTCTCAATCTTTTCATAAAAACGTTAGGTTCTTAAACCCTAAATTGGTCATAGCTGACGTGTTGACCTTTGTCATTACCAACATCATCCTGCGTGGCAAACTTCTAAAACCTATCGGGAAGCGGTATTGGGTCTAAGTGAGTAACTAAGCATAGGTGTTATATCTGTATATAGTAACAGAGAAAAATAATTGGATATTTAACATCAGGTGGGGCAACTAAGCCCTCCCTTGAAAATGGCCACTATGAACGTCACTAAATGTATGACGTCCCATTGGCTACAAAAACTATAGGACCCCCAACTACGTGGTCCTCAACAATTGGTTGGCTTCTAACCCCCGTCAATAACTTTCCACCTACGTGAGCAGCATGCAGACTGAACAACAGGTACGGGTGAGCTTGTCTTGATACCAGCTTCCATCCAATTAAAAGTACACTCCATGATCACCTCAATGGTTTAGTGTCAATGGTTTAGTGTTTGAAGTTGGCCTTCAGTCTGTACTATTCTCTGGGATGTGAAGAGTGAAAGGTTAAAGGGGAAGGGGAAAGGTATCAGGGAGGGGAATGAAGAAGTAGTGATTTCAAAGAGGAGCGGAAAGTGGAATAGGTGGGGATGGAGCGAATAGAAAGAGGTAGGGAGTTTCAGTGTAGGGGAGCGAGGAGCTGAAAGGAGTGGAAACGAGAAGAAGCACAAGGGGGAGGGGGCACAGAACGTTAGAAGAGATCGGCAGATCGAAGAGAACGAGAGGGGGTGTAAAATGAGAGAAGAGAGGAGAGATATGGAGGGGCAAGATCATGAAGAGATTTAAAGACAAAACAGATAAAGTTACATTTAAGGTGGGAGTGGAAGGGAAGCCGTCCTAGGTAAGAGAGTGACTTGGATATGGAGTCATGAGGAGAGAGAAGACAGAGGCTACGGATGGCAGAGTGGTAGAGTTGGGAAGCAGGGAGTCCAAAGAAGAGAGAAGAACAATAGAAGAGGTGAGAGAAGATTAAGGAGGAGATTAAGAGTTTGGTAACATGGAATATGACAGAAGAGCGTACTTTACGAATATTGAAGTGGTGGTAGCGACATGCGCGATTGGTAAGGGAAATATCATGAGTAAAGGAGAGGGAAGAGTCAAAGTGAATGCCTAGATTACGAGCATGGGCGGAGATGGGAAGATTAGAAGGGGGAAAATGAATATGAGGAGGGGAGGGGGAGGAGGAAGTGTGTTAGAAGGAAAGAACAAGACTTAAGTCTTGTCAGTGTTAAGAGAGAGATAGTGAGATGACATCCAGTGTTTAATGGCGGTAAAGCAGGCAGAGAGATTTAGATGTTAGTCAGAGGTGAAGGAAGAAAAGGAGAGGAAAAGCTGGGTGTCATCAGCATGGAAATGGTGAGAAATCCCGAAGGAAGAGATGATAGGGGCAAGGAGGGAGGTCTAAAGAGAGAATAAGAAGGGTCCAAAGACATGGTATCTAATGTCAGCCAATTGTAGTTCTGATAAGACCTTGGCTCTCTTGGCTCATCCAACTCCTTAGCTGAGATATATTCTGTTTAATTCAATTGCTTTTGTAACTGCAACACTGAATTTGAGGCCTTCCTCGTTGTTCAAGACTGCTATATACGTAGTAGAACATTCACTCTTTCTTCAATCCATATGTATCTATGAGGTTTATATGTATATGTTGGCGCTTGCCGCAATCTATTTACTATAAGCATTTGGTTAGCACGTGATTGCTTTGCTGCTTGCATTTCATTGCATCTGTACACGTTTAAACCAACTAAGTATCTTCATCATGCTCATGGCATAAGTCTCTTTATCTTGATCCCAAGATGTCACTTATCTTTAGTACTTCTTTGTTCTTCATAAATCGTCTGCCTCTCTAGTCTGGTTATCTTCTATGTGGAGGTCGGTTCAGATTAGTATGGCGTCCCCATTCATCTTGCTCATTCAGTTTCTTTGTTTCATCATGAATCGCGTTGAAATGGCCATCATATTGTCTTGGATGTAGGTAAGGTTTTCTTAATGGGTACTATACTTCCCATATTCTCTTAGGTATAGGTATTCTTATGGGTACTGCACAGAGTTGTTGCTCTTCTTCTTGCTTTCTTATTGGTGTAGTGTATGTCACATACTTTGGTTCACACTTCTCAGGTAATGTCGGCGGGGCAGGTGGAATGGGGGTACTTGGCTCCTCCTCTACACGGCCATGCTAGTTTTTCTGTTGTGTTCTTGTGAGCAGCCAGTTTTTGAAGGTTCTTTTGAGTTCCATGAATTGGTTGACAGTGAAAGCATCTGACTGCTGAGGGAAAGTGTTCTAGCAGGTGTGTTCTAGCACAGAACCTAAGTTGGGACTGCATAATTTGTATATATTTCACCTTATACCATTGTTATAACCCAATGTTATGACTGTATAATATGTAAAACATGTATATATCTCCCATTGTAATCTTACCCTGACTGTATAAACTGCACCTCTTCTCTCATGTATAAAATTGTCTATACTATGCCATGTAACGATTACTGTCTTACCAGCGCCCAGTTACCTTTGGGTCAAGTGCGCGATATAAATAAAATAAACAAACAAACAAATAATGGATGAACTTCTTCTTGGGGAATTCTGGATCCCTGCTTTGGAAGGCACAGTGTGCAATGCTGATGGTTTTGAAATGACTCCTGCATTTTACCGAGAGCCAGTGTAGTGTTTACTGAGGCGTTGTGACCTGTTACCAACTTTCTAGTCTTAGGAGGAATCTAGCTGTGGCTTTCTGACTCTCTGTAGGCAGTTTAGCAAATATTATGAGAGGCCCAGGTAGAGACCATTGTCATACTGAAACCTGAAGAGTCCTAGGGAGATGCTAGGGTAATGATTGCTACGGTGCTGCATGAGAATGCCAGGTATGGCATGATGTGCAGTTAGATTGGCTTTGGAAACAACAGCCTACAACTAAATCTTTGACTTGGGGTTAAAAGTTATGGTAGGTATCTTTGAGTTTGAGGTTCTTGGCCCTTGCTGTTGATTGGGTCGGTTACCCAAGGAATCAGTGCATTGTTTGTTGTTTTGGCAATTCATATCTTAAGTTCCATTTTGTTAAGGTTTATTATTAGTCAAATTGTTGCCATCCTGTCATGATCTCTGCTTCCAAGAGGTCAGGACTTGCCCAACTCCCTCGGAAGCAGACCCATAACCCAGGTTCCGAGCGCCAGCCGGTCCCAATTGGGACCTTTTGGACTCTCTCCTGGCGCCGGTGGCGCCAGGCTCATAAATGTGCCCAGTCCCAGCGCTGGAAGCGCCGGGCTCATAATGCTTGGGTGGACTTACCTGCGGCAGACCATGCTGCTTACTTACCTGCCAGTTGAGCCTCTGATCCTCTTCTGATCGGGACTACTTTTCCTGTTGGGTGGGGCAGGAGCCACTCCCTAGGTTCAGAACCCTGGAACTCTTCTGGAAAGCAGGGACTCTTTTCTTTCCTAGGCGTGGCTGTGGAAGGAGACACCTAAGCACTACAGGAGGCTATTTAAACCACACCCGATGGATGAATCTTGCTTTGTGTTATTCTGCATCCTCTGCAGCAGAACGCTCATCGTGTCTTCTGCATCTGATCCTGGGCCTGAGGAAAAAGGCTTACCATCCTGAATCCAGTCTTCAGCAACACCTATAAAGACAAGAAAGAACAGGTTAGCATTACGGTCTTCAGTGACAGCGCTCCTTTTACCTGATCCATCGGCTGTCATCAACGCCTCGCACTGCATTCCGGCATCTGAAGACAAAAGCTTACCAATTCTGCGCACGCTCCGGAGGTCTTCGGCGCTGCATCCCGCATCTGAAAGATAAAACAAGGTGCGTTTAAAGACTTTGGGGAACTTAAATACTCACGAGCCATTACTCCTTTCGCATCTAACCCAGTGGGTATTCCGGCACCCTGCAGCCACTCCGAACTTATACCTGCAAAGGAAAAAGACAGTTAGAGCGCGCCGTGAAGCAGGCAGCAAGCGCTTACTTACGTGCTTCAAGGCGCTTCTATTCATCACACGGGCTCCATCTTCGCCATCGCCGAAACCCTGCAAAACAAGATACAACATTACTAAAGACTTTTAAAGACAATTGAATTACTCGAAACTTACCGTGCGTGAAGAAAACGACGGACAGCAGTCCTCTGAAGTCAAGAGGCCTGCTTCCCTTATCCAGTGAGGAAACTGGTTTCAGCACCCTGCTCCGAAGCAGATGGAGAGCACGGCGTTCACTTACTTAAGGTGAGCGCGTTAACCTTTGGGGTCCTACAGGAGAAGAGAAAGGGAAGAAGAGAGAGACATTCAATAACCCAGTTCATTAATCCCATATTTTCTATCTGCAGACACCTTACCCTTCAAGTCAGACATACAGTGCACAGGGGTCCAGCCCAAAGAGCCAGCCGTGTGTTACACATCACCTTAGAAGATACGGTATACGCTCAGTCAAGACCGGCGCCTCTACGGGAATCAGGTGAGCGTTACAGAACACAAAGCCTACCACAAAACTCCCGTCCAGGCGCTATGGAAACCTCGGATACCGACCAGCTAGCCCAGTTGCTTGGGGAACTAAGGGCAGAAGTGCATGCAGCCCGTCAGGAAACCAACGCTCTAAAAAGGGAACTGATTATTTCCAAGGAGCGAACAGATGATCTCTCTAGGCAATTGCTACAGTCACAAGCCGGACAGACCCCGTTACCCGCATCTGGGGGAAATCTTCCTTCTACATCCTCTATGAGTCCAGTGCAGATCAACCTACCTGGGAATGTACCTCTGGCTCCGCCCGAACGATTTTCTGGTGACCCAAAGAGGTTTGCAGTATTTATCAATCAGTGTCGGTTGCATTTCTTATGCCGGCCAGCAGCATTTCCAACTGATCAGGATAAAGTAGCTTTCGTGCTTTCGTACCTTAGTGGTAATGCGGCAGACTGGTCGATCCCTCTAGTAAATCAAGATGATCCGGTCCTCCATGATTTTCAAGCTTTTCAGCTCAGTATGGAAAAACTTTTCGCAAGACATTCACAGGGGCAGGCTTTGGACAATGAGCTTCTTTCGTTGCGACAAGGTAATCAAGACCTTTTGGCTTATATTGCATCTTTCAACAGACTGATAGTGGAAACTCAATGGCCTGAGGACAAAAGGATTACGCTGTTTTATAGAGGTCTACGTGGAGAGCTCAAAGATGTGTTAGCCCAAGTAGTGAATCCCCCACAAGATTGTTCGGACTATATAGATTTAGTTGTTCAAATAGATCACAGACTGCAGAACAGGAAGGCTGATCGTTCCAAGTTTGATGCTCGAGTATTTTCCAAACCTCCAACTCCTTCCAAAGGAGTAGACTCTGGGGAACCCATGCAAATAGGGGGCCTGAAAGGTCCTCTAACACAAAAGGAGCGGGAAAGAAGAAAACAGTTGCAATTATGCCTCTATTGCGGAAACTCAGGGCACTTTCTTCGAGACTGTCCGGTGAAACCTGCCAAGAAGGCAGTAGGAGCTGCAGTTACCAAAGTTACAAACTCTGAGCAGGGAAACGACCTCGCCCGACAAGAATAGAGGTCCTCTTGCCGAGCGTGAAAACCAGTTCCGTGACCTCGCATTTCGTGATACCTATGGTCCTCATTAGCCCTGATAATCCGGATCGATTACATGCAATTGAAGCTTACGTCGACAGCGGTGCCATCGGCAATTATGTGGATCATGCAATGGTTTTGAGGATGAATCTAACTCTTTGTCCCAAGGCTGTAAAGGACGTCATTACTACGGTGGATGGAACGGAGATAGCCTCCGGACCAGTAACGCATACCACTCAAGAAGTGACGCTCGTAAGTCAAGATGGACACCATGAGAAGATCGTGTTCGATGTGATCAAGGCCCCTCAGTTTCAGGTTATTCTAGGAATTCCTTGGTTAGAGAAACACAATCCTCTGATCGATTAGCGAGCAAGAACAGTCCAGTTTCCAGAATGTGTCTCTACTTGTCATCCTCCACCTGGTGTTGCACTGGCAACTACTTCTTCAGAGATGACTCCCCAGTTACCTCCCGAATACCAAGAATACCAAGATGTTTTCCGGAAGGATCAGGCTAACTCTCTACCTCCTCATAGGTCTTATGACTGCCAGATAGACCTGATACCTGGATCTACTCCTCCTTGTAGTAGAATTTATGCCCTCACCGAGCCTGAGAACCTTCACCTTCGTCAATACCTGGATCAATACCTGGCAAATGGGTTTATTCGTCCTTCCAAGTCCCCTGCTTCTTCAGCTTTGTTCTTCGTTCCAAAAAAGGAAGGAGACCTTAGAACTTGTATAGATTATCGCTCCCTGAACCAGATCACCGTCAAGAATAGATATCCGTTACCTTTGATCCCTGAACTCTTGGACCAGTTCAGAAAAGCATGCATATATACAAAGTTGGACCTTAGAGGAGCCTACCATTTGGTTCGAATAAAGGAGGGCGATGAATGGAAGACGGCCTTCCGCACCAAATATGGGCTATTTGAATATCAGGTCATGCCCTTTGGACTTTGCAATGCCCCGGCCGCCTTTCAATATTTTATGAACGATGTCCTCAGAGAGCTCATAGATGTGTGTGTTGTTGTTTACATTGACGACATCCTTGTTTATTCTTCATCGGAATCTGAACATCGGAAACACGTAAAAATGGTCCTCGAAAGATTGCGTCAACACAAACTTTTCGCTAAGTTGGAAAAATGTGTTTTCAACGTGACTGAAGTTGAATTCTTGGGATTCATATTATCACCTAGCGGAGTACGTATGGATTCAAAGAAGGTCGATGCAATTCTCAAATGGCCATCACCATCCTCCGTAAAAGGTGTGCAAAGCATGTTAGGCTTCGCTAACTTTTACCGTAGGTTTATCCCCGAATTTTCTCGAATAGTCCAGCCCATCACTGCCTTGTTAAAGAAAAACAAACGTTTTGAATGGTCTACCGAGGCGGAACAAGCTTTCCAGGATTTGAAGACTAAATTTATCTCTGCACCAATCTTAAAACACCCTCGCCCCGAACTCCCCTACATCGTGGAAACTGATGCTTCAAGCCTTGCCATGGGGGCAGTTCTATCACAAAAGGACCCGGTAACCAATCAGTTGCATCCTGTGGCATTTTGGTCCCGCAAATTCTCACCTCCTGAAATCAATTACACGATTACTGACAAGGAACTTCTGGCTATCAAGTCTGCTTTTAAGGCTTGGCGGCATTATCTGCTGGGGGCCCGACACACCGTTACTGTGATTACGGATCACCGAAACCTGCAATATTTGAAAACTGCAAAAGCCCAATCCTCTAGACAACTTCGTTGGGCATTATTCTTTGCCGAATTTGACTTTATAATTACCTATCGACCCGGTACAAAAAACGGTAAAGCCGATGCCCTTTCTCGAATGGGAGTGGAAGAACACTTGATCAACCCTAAACCTGTACCTATCATTCCCGAACAAAGAATCCTGGGTGTAATCGCCACACAATCCATAGAGGAAGTTAAGGATAAAGCCAGGCAACTTGTAACTCCAGCAGACATACAGAATTGGCCTTTAAAGGGAAAGGACTTTGCAGTAAAGGACAACTTGTTGTATTTCCAAGAACGATTATACCTGCCCAGCACAGATTTACAGAAAAAAGTAATCTCTTGTTATCACGATTCTTTAATGGAAGGACATCCCGGTATGACCAAGACTTCAGAAAAGATCAAGCGCTACTTCTGGTGGCCGTCTTGGAAAAAAGATATCAGAGACTTTATAATGTCCTGTGGAGAATGCGCCCAAAACAAGAGTCAAAAGGAAAGACCAGCAGGCCTCTTACGCCCTATTGACATCCCACCTCGCCCTTGGCATACGCTTTCTATGGACTTCATCACCGATCTACCTCCATGCTCCGGATACAATACGATTCTAGTAATCGTGGACTTATTCTCCAAGATGGCGCATTTCATTCCGCTCAAAGGCTTGCCAACAGCAGCAACTCTGGCCCGTGAATTTCTGGAAAACATTGTCCGACTGCACGGTTTTCCTTCGGTTCTAATATCGGATCGTGGTAGTCAATTTATTTCTCATTTTTGGCGAAGTTGCTGTCGGTCGGCTCAAATTGATGTGAGACTATCGACCAGTCACCACCCTCAGACCGACGGACAAACCGAGAGGACCAATCAAACTCTGGAACAGTATTTACGCTGCATGCTGCAACAAACTGAAAAAACTTGGAAAGACATACTTTGGATAGTCGAATATGCCTACAATAACTCTGTCCATTCGGGAACTGGGAAAACCCCGTTTTTTCTTTTATACGGCAGTCACCCTCGAACCTCGGAGTTGGATCCCCTCCAAGATCTTGAAACACCAGCAGTAGAATACCTGCATGCTACAATCACCCAAGCCTTTAAGGAAGCTGTTTCTCACCTTCAAAGGGCTAAAGAACAATACAAGAAAGGAGCAGATCAACATCGGAAGGAAGCCCCTCAATATCAAGTAGGGGATCAAGTCTGGTTATCTACCAAATATCTACCTCTCAAAGGGCCACGTACATTCAACCCAAGATACCTTGGTCCCTATTCCATCACTACCATAGTAAACCCAGTAGCGGTCAAGTTGGACTTGCCCCCGCACATGAAGATTCATCCGGTCTTCCACGTCTCTCTATTAAAACCCGTGCAACCTCAAACCCGACTAACTAAATCTCCAAAACCTATCCTAGTTGATGGAGAACTCGAGTTTGAAGTCAAAAGCATTCTGGACTCCAAGATCTCCAAATCTAAACTATTTTACCTAATTGACTGGAAAGGCTACGGCCCCCAAGAGAGATCCTGGGAACCTGCTGAATATGTCCACGCTCCTCGCCTAATCAAAAAATTTCATCGAACATTTCCTGACAAACCCAAACCCCCGGAGAAGCCCGGTTTGGGAGGGGCCTTGAGGGGGGGTACTGTCATGATCTCTGCTTCCAAGAGGTCAGGACTTGCCCAACTCCCTTGGAAGCAGACCCATAACCCAGGTTCCGAGCGCCAGCCGGTCCCAATTGGGACCTTTTGGACTCTGTCCTGGCGCCGGTGGCGCCAGGCTCATAAATGTGCCCAGTCCCAGCGCTGGAAGCGCCGGGCTCATAATGCTTGGGTGGACTTACCTGCGGCAGACCATGCTGCTTACTTACCTGCCAGTTGAGCCTCTGATCCTCTTCTGTTCGGGACTACTTTTCCTGTTGGGTGGGGCAGGAGCCACTCCCTAGGTTCAGAACCCTGGAACTCTTCTGGAAAGCAGGGACTCTTTTCTTTCCTAGGCGTGGCTGTGGAAGGAGACACCTAAGCACTACAGGAGGCTATTTAAACCACACCCGATGGATGAATCTTGCTTTGTGTTATTCTGCATCCTCTGCAGCAGAACGCTCATCGTGTCTTCTGCATCTGATCCTGGGCCTGAGGAAAAAGGCTTACCATCCTGAATCCAGTCTTCAGCAACACCTATAAAGACAAGAAAGAACAGGTTAGCATTACGGTCTTCAGTGACAGCGCTCCTTTTACCTGATCCATCGGCTGTCATCAACGCCTCGCACTGCATTCCGGCATCTGAAGACAAAAGCTTACCAATTCTGCGCACGCTCCGGAGGTCTTCGGCGCTGCATCCCGCATCTGAAAGATAAAACAAGGTGCGTTTAAAGACTTTGGGGAACTTAAATACTCACGAGCCATTACTCCTTTCGCATCTAACCCAGTGGGTATTCCGGCACCCTGCAGCCACTCCGAACTTATACCTGCAAAGGAAAAAGACAGTTAGAGCGCGCCGTGAAGCAGGCAGCAAGCGCTTACTTACGTGCTTCAAGGCGCTTCTATTCATCACACGGGCTCCATCTTCGCCATCGCCGAAACCCTGCAAAACAAGATACAACATTACTAAAGACTTTTAAAGACAATTGAATTACTCGAAACTTACTGTGCGTGAAGAAAACGACGGACAGCAGTCCTCTGAAGTCAAGAGGCCTGCTTCCCTTATCCAGTGAGGAAACTGGTTTCAGCACCCTGCTCCGAAGCAGATGGAGAGCACGGCGTTCACTTACTTAAGGTGAGCGCGTTAACCTTTGGGGTCCTACAGGAGAAGAGAAAGGGAAGAAGAGAGAGACATTCAATAACCCAGTTCATTAATCCCATATTTTCTATCTGCAGACACCTTACCCTTCAAGTCAGACATACAGTGCACAGGGGTCCAGCCCAAAGAGCCAGCCGTGTGTTACACATCACCTTAGAAGATACGGTATACGCCCAGTCAAGACCGGCGCCTCTACGGGAATCAGGTGAGCGTTACACATCCATGAGACAATATGTGGGAGGCAGGTGCCGAGATCCTGTTGATTTTCAGTTATGATTTGAGTACATTTAAAGATGATTTTGGTATCCTCTGCATAGTTGCTCACGATTTCCAAGAATGGGGTCATATAGATGCTGTGGAAATAAGTTTGATACTCGGTTACTCCACAAGGGATGTTGTTTTGGTATGACTTGAAGGGAGCCATGCAAATAGTCTATGTCCTGTCTGAGAGAAAGGATGAGATCAAAAACGGAGCTGTTTCCTCTAGTCTGAGTTTTTCAAGCAGGATTTTGAAAAGCCACTCAAATGTCGGGACAAATAAGTTTCCATTGATGTGTTTGCATCAGCGTTGTATTTTCAGTATTCAGCATATGGACAAGAGTGGATCCTGTCCCCCTCCTGGGTCTGAATCTGTGTGGTGATTTGTGCTTGATGTTGTTGGTTTCCAGATGGTCCTGGAGTTGATATTAGATTTGTATTTTTCAATGTGTTTATTTATTATAAAACAGCCTAACATTATAGGCGTTTTATTGTCATGCTTGCGCCATGGGCGCATCCATTTACGCTCAATATGGACTATTTGCTTATCATTTATTTACAACAGACTCCAACAAACTACGTATACCACAATGCACCTGGCTACAAACATCGATTCCTGGCTGTTCCTATTTGTCATCAAAGGAACTACACCCCCCAGAAGCCCTAGGGACTTGCCCTGCTTCCACCAGCCTAGGAACAGAAAGGGAGGTGGCCGATTGCCTGCAGGTGTGCTTAGCCAGGTGAAACCAATTAGCTTGCCTCTGTGCTGGGCTAGGCAGTATAAAAGGCTGCTGCCTGCAGTGGCTCGGCCTCTTGCATTGAGAGTCCTTCCTCCACCTTTCGCGTCTGTCTTTGGATCCTTGTATGCTGTTTACCATCACTCCTGCTTGGACCCTGCCTTGCAACTTGCTACACCCTGCTGCCTACAGCCCTAGCCTTTTGGGCTCCCAGCCTCAGTCCAGCTCCTCTGGGCTCCCTGCCTTGTTGCTTGCTCCACCCTGTTGCCTCCAGCCATAGCCTTCCAGGCTCCCTTCCTCACAGCCCTGCTCCTCCGGGCTCTCCACATTGCAGCCGATCACGCTCTGCTGCCTTTCAGCCTCCGCCCTCGCCCTGCCGGGCTCTCCACATTGCAGCTGATCACGCTCTGCTGCCTTCCAGCCTCCGCCCTTGCCTTGCCGGGCTCTCCACATTGCAGCCGATCACGCGCTGCTGCCTTTCAGCCTCCGCCCTCGCCCTGCCGGGCTCTCCACATTGCAGCCGATCACGCTCTGCTGCCTTCCAGCCTCCGCCCTTGCCTTGCCGGGCTCTCCACATTGCAGCTGATCACGCTCTGCTGCCTTCCAGTCTCCGCCCTTGCCCTGCGGGCTCTCTACATTGCAGCTGATCACGCTCTGCTGCTTCCCAGCCTCAGCCCTTGTCCTCTGGGTTCCCTGCTCTGCAGCCTGCCTCACTACGGCTGCCTTAGCCCTTGTCCTCTGCTCTCCCTGCTCTACAGCCTGCCTCACTCCAGCTGTCTTAGCCCTTGTCCTCTGGGCTCCCTGCTCTACAGCCTGCCTCACTCCGGCTGCCTTAGCCCTTGTCCTCTGGGCTCCCAGCTCTACAGCCTGCCTCACTCCAGCTGCCTTAGCCCTTGTACTCTGGGCTCCCTGCTCTGCAGCCTACCTCACTCCGGCTGCCTTAGCCCTTGTCCTCTGGGCCTTTCTACTTTGCAGCTTATCACGCTCCGCTGCCTACTACCTACCTTTTCCGCTGGGTTCTCGGCCTAGTAGCCCTCTACAGTCCTCTGCTACCTTCTTCGTTCAGCGACCCTGCCCCTCAGAGTTCACTCCTTACTGCCGGCCCTTCTGGGATCCTTGCCGTGCAGTCTGCTTTACTCTGCTGCCCTAAGCCCTTTTCCTCTGGGCTTTCTACCTTACAGTCCTACTCCTGTGGGATTACTCACTGCTTTCCTGCTCCCCTGAGCTCTCTACCTTGTACCTTACTGTCCTCTGCTATCCTATCCTGTTACTCGACTTTCCCTTCATATCCTTCTGCTAGTTTGCTATCACCTCCTTTCTTGGATTTGTCTGTAGTATCTTCTCTTGTACTGTTTGTAGACCCTTTTGTACAGAGCTTGTCTGTTGGTTCCCATCAGTCAACATCTGCCCCTTGCCTTGTCTCGTTTCTACATTACAGACACCCATAGCTGCTGTTCCAAGTCATGAGCAAATAGTGTGGGCCTCTGTTATAGCAAACTGTGCAGAAGGCTAGAGTATTTCCAAGGTTCGTGGAATACTCTTTTCCTATATCTGCATACACCCCAAGAGGGTATTCATTCTGTATCTTTTCTCTTGCCTACTCTTCGTTCTCTTTCTTTTCCGCTGTGTGTGTTCTTATCTGTCCACTTTATTTGGCACAACCACCCAAACCCTTTCTGGGTGTCCTGTGCCACTCTTAATAGAGTGCCATCCTTGACAGAATGCAAGAGCAAAACATTTCTTATTCCATTGGCCGGAAAGGCACACACAGACCAAAGATGCTTTCCTTTCGAGTTAAGAAACCTTTGCATAAACCTATGGTTTCCCTAAAGACAGCAAACAAGAAACTTAGTCTAAAGGACAGTCTCGCCTAAGTAAACAAAGATTTACAAGCACGGTACTATACTCACTGGCTAGCCGACCCTTCTTCCATGTACAGTTATTATGACATTTGCGACTATGATCCGCAGTCCTTATCTGTTGCAGAGCTACAGCAAGATAATGAATTCTTACAGATCTTGTTAGACCAAACTGTGAAAAACTCTCCTGCGTCTTCTGACAAGCCACTATAACACTGCAACAGCTAAGGACATATCACTCATTGTGAGAGAATCTAAACCCGAATACGCTGTTGCCAGAGTGATATGCGCAAGATCAGCTTGGCAAGCTCCCCAGAATTCTGAATACCCTTATTTGACAGGACAAGGCAGTCAGTATCCTGAGGTTTGTGCATCTGGTCCTGGGTACAAAAGACCTATACTAACCATCGGGTGTCTTAATGCTTCCACTGTATCTACTAACTACAATAACCCTAAGGTCAGTCTTCCCATTGCTACAACCGAATTTTCTGCCACACCAGCTTCTGAAGCTTTAGATCAAACTAATGATACTTACCTGTTACACGAACAACTTCTACGCCTTAAAAAAGAGACCGAAGACCTCTATGATGACTTTGTTTATTTGCATTATAAGAATCTTATGAAGGGACACAAGTTACCAGACCATCTGACACTATGTCCAACACCTGACATCTTATCTTTAGAGATCGATATGATAAGGCCTGGGATCGTCACACAGAAAAGTATACAGACTTATACCAAGCAGATGGAAGACCTAAATATAGCATATGTATCCCTTCTAAAGACTGACACAGCTCTTTCACCTTCCAGCCACAGTAACTCAGGTTGTTGTACTGACAGAAAAGAATTAACTCCTCCGGTGGGTCAAATCACTCACACAGCCATAACACCACAAAACAAGGGTGGTCTTCGGATTGGAGATTCCTCTGAGTCAAAGGATGGTTCCGCCCTCACCCTTGCCTATTGTCCAGTACTCTCACTTACAACCTCTGAAATGACAACGGCAGCTGAGGAGACTGGCGCAGTTCACACCAAGCATGCTGAGTTGGCAAGCGGGGCTTGTCAAAGTGTGGCTGTGCTATCAGACAACACTCTTGAGCAATCAACATCTTCAGTTTCTTCGATACTCCCTGAATCGCCAGTGGTTGTGGTACCTGATCTACCAGTAGTTGCAACACCTGAACTGTCTGTAGCTGCTACAGCACCCGAACCTCCAACTGCAATTCATGATCTTCCTGCTGCGGTGGTTCTTAAACTCCCTGTCACATTTGAGACTCCTGAAGTCCCTGCTGCAAATCTTGAGGTTGCTATAGCTACTGTGATTCCTGAAGCTACTGCTAATTCTGATGCTTCCGATGCCCAGATTTCTACTTCCTTCGCAGCTGTGCTCGCTGCAGCAGAATCCTCTGCTACACAACCTGATCCCGCAGCACCTTCTCTTCCTGATCCTACACCCGCCATGCTAACTGTTGCAAAGTCAGCGAAGGGTTTTCCTGTTAAGACTATTGCTCCAGTTGTTCCTGCTGGTGTATCTATAGCACTAAGACTGTCAGACTCTACTCTACCAGTCTCAGGTGGGTTCCAGCCCGCTGGCTCTCTCATGGCACCCACACACCCAGTCGCTACAGCATCTATACTCTCTACAGCCATTCAAGATCTCACCGCTGCTGTAACCTCTGAACTGTCTACTAATCCTGGGGAAACCGCCGCTGTGAATCCTGAACTCTCTGCGGCTAACCCTAACGTTGTCATTGCTGCTCCGGATGTCTTGGAAACCCTTCCTAAAGCTACCAACTCTGCTGTACCTATGGCTCCACTTTCCAGCATCATACTGTTGCCCGTCAAAGCAAAATCTATCATGGAGCCTGCAGCAGTTTTTCGCAGTTCCTCTCTTCATGCACACACAGTTGGCGTTTGTGATCCAAAGACTTTGTCTTTTCTGATTTCTACATCTAAAGTTCAGAACATTGGTAATGTCTCCGTCATTCAAGACTCTCACCTTGTAACCCGTTTCTGGTGCTTCATGATGTGCCTTTTCGGATTAAGACTCTGGTACGATGTGACAGACATTCTTCCTCTAGGTCGGTCTTCAGGGAGCCTGGAGAGGGGCCTGGAGAGGGGCATACTGTCATGCTTGCGCCATGGGCGCATCCATTTACGCTCAATATGGACTATTTGCTTATCATTTATTTACAACAGACTCCAACAAACTACGTATACCACAATGCACCTGGCTACAAACATCGATTCCTGGCTGTTCCTATTTGTCATCAAAGGAACTACACCCCCCAGAAGCCCTAGGGACTTGCCCTGCTTCCACCAGCCTAGGAACAGAAAGGGAGGTGGCCGATTGCCTGCAGGTGTGCTTAGCCAGGTGAAACCAATTAGCCTGCCTCTGTGCTGGGCTAGGCAGTATAAAAGGCTGCTGCCTGCAGTGGCTCGGCCTCTTGCATTGAGAGTCCTTCCTCCACCTTTCGCGTCTGTCTTCGGATCCTTGTATGCTGTTTACCATCACTCCTGCTTGGACCCTGCCTTGCAACTTGCTACACCCTGCTGCCTACAGCCCTAGCCTTTTGGGCTCCCTGCCTCAGTCCAGCTCCTCTGGGCTCCCTGCCTTGTTGCTTGCACCACCCTGCTGCCTCCAGCCATAGCCTTCCAGGCTCCCTTCCTCACAGCCCTGCTCCTCCGGGCTCTCCACATTGCAGCCGATCACGCTCTGCTGCCTTTCAGCCTCCGCCCTCGCCCTGCCGGGCTCTCCACATTGCAGCTGATCACGCTCTGCTGCCTTCCAGCCTCCGCCCTTGCCTTGCCGGGCTCTCCACATTGCAGCCGATCACGCTCTGCTGCCTTTCAGCCTCCGCCCTCGCCCTGCCGGGCTCTCCACATTGCAGCCGATCACGCTCTGCTGCCTTCCAGCCTCCGCCCTTGCCTTGCCGGGCTCTCCACATTGCAGCTGATCACGCTCTGCTGCCTTCCAGTCTCCGCCCTTGCCCTGCGGGCTCTCTACATTGCAGCTGATCACGCTCTGCTGCTTCCCAGCCTCAGCCCTTGCCCTCTGGGTTCCCTGCTCTGCAGCCTGCCTCACTCCGGCTGCCTTAGCCCTTGTCCTCTGCTCTCCCTGCTCTACAGCCTGCCTCACTCCGGCTGCCTTAGCCCTTGTCCTCTGGGCTCCCTGCTCTACAGCCTGCCTCAATCCGGCTGCCTTAGCCCTTGTCCTCTGGGCTCCCTGCTCTACAGCCTGCCTCACTCCGGCTGCCTTAGCCCTTGTACTCTGGGCTCCCTGCTCTGCAGCCTACCTCACTCCGGCTGCCTTAGCCCTTGTCCTCTGGGCCTTTCTACTTTGCAGCTTATCACGCTCCGCTGCCTACTACCTACCTTTTCCGCTGGGTTCTCGGCCTAGTAGCCCTCTACAGTCCTCTGCTACCTTCTTCGTTCAGCGACCCTGCCCCTCAGGGTTCAATCCTTACTGCCGGCCCTTCTGGGATCCTTGCCGTGCAGTCTGCTTTACTCTGCTGCCCTAAGCCCTTTTCCTCTGGGCTTTCTACCTTACAGTCCTACTCCTGTGGGCTTACTCACTGCTTTCCTGCTCCTCTGAGCTCTCTACCTTGTACCTTACTGTCCTCTGCTATCCTATCCTGTTACTCGACTTTCCCTTCATATCTTTCTGCTAGTTTGCTATCACCTCCTTTCTTGGATTTGTCTGTAGTATCTTCTCTTGTACTGTTTGTAGACCCTTTTGTACAGAGCTTGTCTGTTGGTTCCCATCAGTCAACCTCTGCCCCTTCCCTTGTCTCGTTTCTACATTACAGACACCCATAGCTGCTGTTCCAAGTCATGAGCAAATAGCGTGGGCCTCTGTTATAGCAAACTGTGCAGAAGGCTAGAGTATTTCCAAGGTTCGTGGGATACTCTTTTCCTATATCTGCATACACCCCAAGAGGGTATTCATTCTGTATCTTTTCTCTTGCCTACTCTTCGTTCTCTTTCTTTTCCGCTGTGTGTGTTCTTATCTGACAACTTTATTTGGCACAACCACCCAAACCCTTTCTGGGTGTCCTGTGCCACACTTAATAGAGTGCCATCCTTGACATTTATACAACAAGAAAGAAAAACATAGTAAGTGATTCATTTCATGATTCAGTTAATTTTTCCAAGGATATTTCAGTGGACATTGTTTTGAGGAAGGAGTGGTAACTGGCTGGGCCAACGGGGCTAAATATGGTTTTCTTTAATAGAGGCTTACTGCAAGGCAGTTTGAAGGTTCACAGGAAAACACCTTGTACTTTGTATGAGTTGAGGTATGAGGCCGAAAGCTCAGTTTCGGAGTAACATTTGTCGTGGAGTGTGATGCCATTCAGCTTACCTCATCCATCATCACAAGCTCGGAGGAGACCATTAAATACATTTGATTAACATAGGGACAATCGGGTGACAGGGATAGAGCACTGGGATGTGGAGGTGGGGCCAGAACTTGAGTGGGCATTCCCCCCATAATTCTGTGGATGTGACACTGGGTCTCTGTGGTCAATGAAGTAACAGTGGTTTCTTCAAGTTTGTGGATACTTGTATTTTGTTGATATCTCTCGTTGGTCCAGACATTTGAGTTAGAAGATCCTTCATGGTGGGTTTTTGGTCTCTCCGTTTAACTGGGTTTTTGATCTATGGAATGGTTTAACTGTGATGGTGATGTGTCTTTTTCTGGTTGTTGCTGCTAACTTGCACGACCTCTTGAGATGTAATAGGTATTGTAGGTGGGTTGTTGTTAATACTGTTTGCGTTTCTCTTTGATTGGTTGGTAGGGATTCCAGAGGAGGATTGTATTCGTTTTTAAGCCTCTCAGTGCCTCGGGTGCTGCTGTGTTTGCGCCACTTTGCCATAGAGTTGTATGCAGCGATTGAGGCTCCAATGGCGTGTTTGTGGAGATGTTCTGAAAATAAAATGTTTCTATCTCCAGTGCATGAATTGGCCCCACCTGAATTCCAGATCTTTGAAGGACAATTGGTATTTTGAACATGTTCCTTTTAAAATGATGCATTGTCCCCACATAAGGGCGAACAGAACACAAAATTATATAAACAGCATATAAACCCATAAGCAGAGTACAAAATTCAGAGAGAACAGCAAGGAAGAAAATTATATTAACACTGCAGCATCATTATGTATCTGTAAACGGGGGATGAGCATTCGATACAGCCCCACTCGTGGGGAGGGGAAAATAATGTCTGGCTACTGTAGATGTGTGGATGAGGAGGAACCAGGCTGAAGGAAGCTGATAGGAAATGAGACAAAGGCAGATGGCAAGGCATCTTGAGGTACTGATCGGGCATCAGTCGGCAGAGCAAGCCCCACCACTAAGAAAATCCTTTTAGTCAGTGATGCAAAGCAAATTTCCAGCTGAGTAGAATGTATGGGGTGCAGGCTTGCATTGGCACTTAAAGCTGAGTTACCCATACTGCAGTTGGATACAGATCTTTATCGGGATGCTAATATGTGCTAGTCACACAGGGAGATTGGCAAATACCAAATTTCTATAATCACATGATGCAACAATCTGTACAGTATAATAGTGAATTCCCTTTGTAGAATGAACCAAAGCATGTTGGAACATATGTAAAACCTCACACATTAAAATATATTTTAAATACAACAGCAGACCCTGATGTTATAATTTAAAAACACTTACAAATATAGTCTAAAAAAGTCATATTTTCTGTTAAAATAATATAATCTTTATACAGTACAGCTTAGAAATAGTACCAGTATAAAAGTGCAAAGTGTGCTATAAAGCGCAAAGTATGACTCTAAAATCATTTAGACAAATGCTAATGCAGCGTTGCTGGCAGGATCACTCAGACACCCTGTTATTTCTAGATCCAAGCGCATATTTTATTAAGGTTGCCAGTTTGTAAATAATCGTGGTTGAGCTTCCAACCTCAATAAATATGTTAGTTTCCCTATAGTTGAAACATCTTCGTTCCAGTAATACAGGCACAAGCCACTGTTTTTTATATGATGTTACTAGGGGCAGAAAATTAAAGAAACGGGTACTGTCTTTACCAACCTCCTATAACAAGGACACCTAGACAATATTCATTAATTCTTCTCCTTGCCAAGGTTTTCTCCAATCTCTGTCTGGCCCCTGTGTATACAATCTTCTCTCTTAGCCAATCAAAATTGGTTTCATTGTGCACTATCATATTAGTCAACAACTTATTTGCTCCTAAGAACCTTTTAAACAAATTGTTTGCAACAGAGTTAAAACGCTCTGTGGCATGAAGTGCCCATACTTCAACTGTACATGACGTTGAGGATAACATATGAGGTAAGGATATGATGTGGCAATGCAAGGAGCTTAGATGGCAATTAGATATTGACTTAACAGTAAGGTCTTGAACTCCTTCTTGAACTGCAAGAGCATTTCCACTGTCTGCATTGCCACTGGGATGGGGTTTATGTAGGCAGGAACGTAGCAAGAGAAAACCTTTTTCCTGTTATCTCCCTGTGTAGCACTTTTGTCTAGTGTCTAGCAATGGCCTGACTACTGCAGGAGAGTCGCCCGCATATGCTATAGAGATTTACAGCTACATACGAAGGTGTGCAAGCAGTGGTTGACTTAAAGGTAGTGCAGGCAGGCTGAAAGGGATTAGAAGCCTTTGCAGCTCCCTTAGGACAGTAGGAATGGGGTCGAATTTCTTGTTTCCCCGTTACGAGTTATGCTGTGGCATGGTGGGCTACTCTAAGGGGGGGGGGGCAAGTGCTTTCATGGAAGGCCAGTGAGTAGGCCCTTTCTCCAAACTATTTGTGGGAGATTACCAACGTCTGGACTGTAGTTCTGAAGTGACTGGGTGGAAGGAAGGGTTTTATCCTACGGAGGAGGTTTAGCTGGTACTAGGTGGTTTGGGCCATTCTTATCCTGCTTAGATGGGTGACCAAATAAAATAAAATGATCTTTGTGGGATTGAGCTTCAGGTATATACTTGTAATCCAGGCTTGGATGGAGGCAAGGGAATTCCTGCAACGTGATGTCCTGGGTACAACTGACTTTTAGAAATAGGGTATCATCTGCGTATTGGTTAAGTGAGCCCTCAAGGTCAGTGAGAAGTGATTTCAATGGCTCCATATATATAGATTACAGATCACCGGGGAGAGTATTGAACCTTGTCGGATTCTGAAGGTGATTGTGCAGTGTTTTGACCTGAAGTTGCCCATCTGGACGAATTGGTGCTTTTCTTGCGAGGTGAACCAGATGAGAACTGAACTGAGAAGCCTGTTCTTTTCGTGAGTAGGCTGGTCATCTATCCTCTTTGATAGTCATGCGATATTCCAATTGAACACCCCTGTTTTACTCCCCGATTGGTGGGCATGGGCGATGAAATCAGGCTGTTGTTATCAAGTCTCACTTGTATTGAGGTATTATGATGCAACATCATAATTGGTGGTAGCAGGTCACATGGGCATCCTAGATGGGACATCTTGCCCCACACGTTATTGCTATTGAAATATTTTCTGTTCTACCATAACAGGTTAATTAAGGCTCAATGAAAGAGAAACCATAGCGATGTTGCTATGACTAGCCGCCCTCCATTTCCTTTCCAGGTGTAGTTCCCTGCACATCCCTGTTAATACTTCCATTCAGCATGGTCAAACCCCATTCATTAGGATATTTAATCCACCATTTCCCATGCTTGGGTAGCCTAAAGTAAAAAGCTGTGCCTTAAATGCAGAAAGGATGGATCCAGTGACATTGAGTTTTTTAGATATGTTTTTATTTCATCAGTTTGGTCTATGAGTGATGATCTGTCCGATATATCTTGTCGGTGAGCACTACATGCATGGAAGATTGAATAGCTGCAAGTCTAGAGGAAGGACATTTCTCTCTTTCTCCTATCCCTTTTAACTAGGCGGCGCACCACCTGCTCCTAGGGATATTTCACTCCCAGGGATAGTGTAGTCCTTCGTTGAGGGCTGGAGACAGTCTAGTTAGTTGTGTTGATTCAATCTAAGCACTAAAATAGCTTGTCTACTCAGGTCACCCTACAGTCAGTCATGGTCTACCATCAACAACTCCTATGTTATCTCCTTGTTGACGGGTCTGGGGTTTCGATTGGTCACACAGGTATTTTCGAACATTTTGTTGGTTTCTAAAAGTATGACATATGTTATACTTGGCATAGCTCTGTGCAGTAGGCTTCAGAATTTCCACTTCATATCCCATCTTAAGCATACATGTTGTAAATAACTCTATCATTTCAACAGTGTCCTGTGTATAGCATTGAACAATTGAGCTCAGAACATTTGTATCTTCAATGATTTGCATGTATTGAACATCTTTGCATAACAGAACTCTTAGTTGGGGTATTGCATTTCGAATCTTCTAGACGGCTTCCCTGTTTAACCATTTCTCGGCTTTATTTGGGAATGTACTGCTTACCAATATCTTTTTGCTTCCCGGAAACCGTGACATCGTCAATACGTGGGATAATTTGTTTCCTTATCTCACAGGCTTTAGCTCTAACTCCACTCATTACTTCAGTTTATTCTGGTGTTGATCTTGCTTCCACCACAAAGGATACATTACTCATGTTTTCTCTGTCACAAGATGTCTCTATCGCTCCTTCCTTATCCGTGATAATATTAGTTGAGTAGCCAGCTGGTTAAAACTCAACTCTTTTTTCCAATCTTTTCTGCTTCCAATTGGCACATTTTCTAGATGTTCTTATGTTTGCCAGACTCGTTTCTTCTATAGGATTTGTATCAGTATTATTCGCTGTAGCAGGCTGCACTGTTTGCTGATGTGTTGTTTTTGCGGTAGCCAATCTCTTTAGTTTTCTTGTTTTTTCTGTGTAAGATAGATACTACCATCTCTCCCGCCAGAATTATTCATATCTTCCCGTGAAAGATTATGATCGTCAAGTGCTTCAACAGTTAATGCTGTCTCTACACTAGTTTTGATTCTCTCCTCATCAGTTGGCACCATCTGATTTACTCCCCTCATTAGTATATCATTATTTCTTAAGCCCACAGTGTTCTGCCATTGTTCGATACGCATAATCACAGCTCATTGTGCGATGTCTTCATGCATTTTATTGTACAATCTCAATAGAATTTTGATCGCAAATTGCAAAACATCCATGGGCATTTCCTCCGCAAGTGAAGCCTCAATGTTTTAAATTGTTGGTTCCTCCACAAACAACAGCAGGGAGGCAGAGAGGCAGTAAGGCTGGGTCACTAGATTAACAGTTGTGGGGTCTTTCCTATCCAAATCGCACCACGAACCTGTGGCAGTATTATCATTAAGTGGAGCATTCGCACTTCTCTGTAAAGAATAACAAAGTTCTAATAGTGAATTGTTATTTTATTGATGGGGTTTTGGACTGATGGTGTTGTTTTGTATCAGAGGCCACAATCTGTATGGACGGCGCAGAGGCTTTCGGGCCTAGGATGTGCTTGTACTTCAAAGAAGTTAGTGATCTTTCCCCTAGAACTGTTGGAAGCGCAATCCCATGAAGCCTTATGAGGCACCTTTTCTGTGTCTAGTATGTCCACCAGAGTCATTTCACCATTTAACCATCGAGCACCTTTCTCCCTGTGTTTGATGGTGGTACAACACCAATTGGTTTTTCTGTCGTGCCGGCAGGTTAAATTTTGTGCTAACAGGGCTTTACTCCCACGACTATGTAGCGACAGAGAGCTGGAAATATAGGCACTTACTTATGTTGACTTGACCAGTCCAGGGCAGGCTCACCACCAAACCACCTTACACTTCTCTCAGCGCTTGCCTGAGGTGGGCACACTGAGGCAAGCTACAGGAGTTTTTCTAATCCACTGGAAGTGGGTGGAGTCAGATATCATTACACAGGCAAGAATTAGCACAAGCACAGGATAACTTCAACAGATGTGGTCCGCCATCAAACCCCCTTATACTTGTCTCAATACTTGCTTGAGATGCGTGCGCTGAGGCGTGCCGCAGGAGTTTTTATAATCCTCTGCAAGTGGGCGAAGTCAGCTCTTGCTCCGCAAGTAAGAGGTAGCACTAGCACAAGATAATTTCAACAGACGTGGTCCTCCACCAAACCACCTTACACTTGTCTCAGCACTAGGTTGAGGCGCACACGAGGAGGAGCGTCACATGAGTTTTTATAAAACTCTGCAAGTGGACGGAATCAGCTCTCGTTCCGCAGGTAAGACTTAGCAAAAGCACAGGATTACTTCAACAGACATGGACCACCACCAAAACACCTTACACATGCTTGAGGCGTATTGCAGTAGTTTTTATAATCCTCTGCAAGTGGACTGTGTCAGCTCTCATTCCGGAGGTAAGAGTTAGCACAAGCACAGGATAACTTAAACAGATGTGGTCATCCACCAAACAACCATAGACTTTCCGCAGCAATTTCGAAACCCTTCTGTACTCTTCTCTACTCCTGTGGATGTTGGATCCTAATATGCCACTCACCATCTACAAATGGTGAAGCACCCAACAGAGTGGACTGCCACACAATACCTTAGCTGGACATTGTGGGCTTTGCGGCTGCAGGTGGTTTTGAAGCCATTTACCTCTCACTTCCTGTGAGTGCTGGATCCTAATTCTCCTGGACCTCTGCCAAATAATAAAGTGCTCAACTGAATAGACTATGCAGGTTCCCTTAGAATGCTGACAGACTGCCTTAATGGGCATATGCTGAATGAAGCAGACAATGAAGTTGAGCATTTGGAGATTGAATTGATAATTAAGAGTTATGCTGGCCTGCAGTGTATGTATATGTCATATTCTGATCCTTACCTGCATTTGGGCATCAACAAACTTAGAAGAAGTTCAAGTTACATAGGTCAGGATGCTTACTAGTCAGGCTATACAAAGCCCAACTCTTCAGCACTTCCTTTAAAAACAGTGTATTAGGAGACAGGTGTTATTGGTTGTAGGGAAGTTAGGGGTCCTTGTAAACTGCCTTGGGACCTGCAAATACACCAGGCACTAATATAATGTTCACATAATATCAAAAAGGAAAGGGGTTACTTTAGCAATAAAATTATATATAAAATGCAAAAGATACAGAACATCAAATGTGGGATTATTGACCACATAAATATTTGTGTACTTTGTGTAATTGCATTGTAGACATTAAGAGTTGGCTAACTCTGTGGACGTGTTGCCCTCATGTCCTAAACGTTTAGTATTATACTGTCAAAACATAGAGTACAGTGTGTCTAATGAGACAGTTACTTAGCCAACAGGATCTGGTGATTGAAGCAGGCTGTAGCAGGACAGGTAATCGCTGTGAGATGGTGAATGCAGGAACGCTTTGTGAATAGATAGGGATGTCTGCCAGTGGATAGTTCTGGGCAAAGTTATTTGGATGAACTATGGGGGCTGTTCGGAATTCCATTAATTTACTGAGATTTTAGGGTTGCAATGTTCAGGGGCCCTAATTTTCCAGACTATGGAAGGCCCATCGTTTAAGCATAACAGCAATAACCTGAGACAAGCATACAAAGAGAGTTGGTTGGTTGCTGCTGAAGAAGTTTGCTGTTCTTATAACAGGAGGGCTGCATCTAATTTGTTTTGCTCAGAAAATAATGTTTGCACGGTTCCTAACATAACAATACATTGGGAAAACATGCAAGGACAAAGGAAGTCTTTCTGAACACAACTTTGCAATTTCTTTTTTTTTTTTTATTTATTGACATTAGTTTTGTAAATAGAAACAAACTTTTTAGTCATTTCCTCCGTGATTTACATGTTACTAACCAAAATGGGTAGGAAAAAAGAATCAAAAACTAGAATTGATGTAACGATTAAACAGGCAAGAAAGCACAAGCGGAGACGTGCTTAGACTGGTGGCGAATTGTCACTCGTTATGTCAGGGTTTGGTAGAATCAAATCCATAAAGTTAATAATGGCACAGGTTAATCGGGTATTTATCCCTGAAATTACATAGCTCCACCAGTCTTGCATGTTTCCATTTTTCGGCGCATATCGTGCCAGATGTAAAGAACGTTGGGCAGCAACTTCTGGGCATTCCGTTATCAAATGTTTACTTGTTTCCACGTCCTTTAAACAAAACCGGCAGATGTTGCTTAATGTCGATGGATCTTTCCTTTGCGACAGGACCTCACGAGTTTTGTAGAGATTTACAGGCCGATTCATGGAATAATTAGCGCGGCGCAAGTGGCCAAAAACGTGCGAATCGCAGTTGAATAGCGAAAATCGCAGTGCAAGTGCGAAAATCGCACGAAAAGCAGCGCACATCGATTCATGGAAGGCCGTGCGCGAGAAAACCATCGGATGTGCGATAAAAAAGTGCGCGGAGCACGTTGGCGCACAGGCCATCTAACGGCGTGCGCCAGGTCACAGCGAAAATCGCACAGGCCACAGCGAAAATCGCACATAGCGCGGCGCACGCAACAAAAGTAGGCGGAACACGGGGCGTACCACTCGGAATGGGGAACAACTTGCCAAAATGTGGGCGTCACGGGGGAAGCACAGGGTACAAGTGCGCGGAACGCCCACACGCTCGCCTACAACACGTATTCATGGAATAGAATAGGGCAAAAAAGCGCACGCTCAAACCAGCGCACAGGCACAAACACGACCGCCACAAGAAAGCAGGCGGTAGAGTCTCTGCGCCTATAAGAAATGTTCGCCAAAAGGTGCGCCAACAAATAGCACCTATATACAGCCATGATGAATGCCCAATACTGTGGCCCTCCAGGACAAATGACGTGCAAAGGGGTACCCACAAACACAGACACCCGCTGACAGAAAAAAAACGTGTGCGTGTATACCGGGGTGTGCGGGAAGTCTCACACGCGAATTGGCCAGGTACGTGGATTTCAGGGGTGCGCGGGAAGTACCACACGCGTTTTGTCAGGGTACGTGGATTTCAGGGGTGCGCGGGAAGTTCCACACGCGATTTGGCCGGGTACGTGGATTTCAGGGGTGCGCGGGAAGATCCACACGCGATTTGGCCGGGTACGTGGATTGCAGGGGTGCGCAGGAAGTTCCACACGCGATTTGGCCGGGTACGTGGATTTCAGGGGTGCGCGGGAAGTTCCACACGCGATTAGTCAGGGTACGTGGATTGCAGGGGTGCGCGGGAAGTTCCACACGCGATTTGGCTGGGTACGTGGATTGCAGGGGTGCGCGGGAAGTTCCACACGCGATTAGTCAGGGTACGTGGATTTCAGGGGTGCACGGGAAGTTCCACACGCGATTGGTCAGGGAACGTGGATTTCAGGGGTGCGCGGGAAGTTCCACACGCGATTTGGCCGGGTACGTGGATTTCAGGGGTGCGCGGGAAGTTCCACACGCGATTTGGCCGGGTACGTGGATTTCAGGGGTGCGCGGGAAGTTCCACACGCGATTTGGCTGGGCACGTGTATGACAGGGGTACGTGGCAAATTCTACATGCGATTTGGCTGTGTGCTACCAAGTATTACCTGTACACCCTCCACGGCCCCTGCAGGCAGCACACACCACAGGGGACTACCCTGCACACCTGCTCATGTCACCTACCACCCCCACCCCCCCAGCCACCAGGGGCACCCTCCACCAGGCCCCCACCCATGTCTCCCACCACCCCCACCCCCAGCAGTGCAGGGGCAGCCTCCACCAGGCCCCCACCCATGTCTCCCACCACCCCCACCCCCCAGCCACCAGGGGCACCCTCCACCAGGCCCCCACCCATGTCTCCCACCACCCCCACCCCCCAGCAGTGCAGGGGCAGCCTCCACCAGGCCCCCACCCATGTCTCCCACCACCCCCACCCCCCAGCAGTGCAGGGGCAGCCCCCACCAGGCCCCCACCCATGTCTCCCACCACCCCCACCCCCCAGCCACCAGGGGCACCCTCCACCAGGCCCCCACCCATGTCTCCCACCACCCCCACCCCCCAGCAGTGCAGGGGCACCCTCCACCAGGCCCCCACCCATGTCTCCCACCACCCCCACCCCCCAGCAGTGCAGGGGCAGCCTCCACCAGGCCCCCACCCATGTCTCCCACCACCCCCACCCCCCAGCCACCAGGGGCACCCTCCACCAGGCCCCCACCCATGTCTCCCACCACCCCCACCCCCCAGCAGTGCAGGGGCACCCTCCACCAGGCCCCCACCCATGTCTCCCACCACCCCCACCCCCCAGCAGTGCAGGGGCAGCCTTCACCAGGCCCCCACCCATGTCTCCCACCACCCCCACCCCCCAGCCACCAGGGGCACCCTCCACCAGGCCCCCACCCATGTCTACCACCACCCCCACCCCCCAGCCACCAGGGGCAACCTCCACCAGGCCCCCACCCATGTCTCCCACCACCCCCACCCCCCAGCAGTGCAGGGGCAGCCTCCACCAGGCCCCCACCCATGTCTCCCACCACCCCCACCCCCCAGCAGTGCAGGGGCACCCTCCACCAGGCCCCCACCCATGTCTCCCACCACCCCCACCCCCCAGCAGTGCAGGGGCAGCCTCCACCAGGCCCCCACCCATGTCTCCCACCACCCCCACCCCCCAGCCACCAGGGGCACCCTCCACCAGGCCCCCACCCATGTCTACCACCACCCCCACCCCCCAGCCACCAGGGGCACCCTCCACCAGGCCCCCACCCATGTCTCCCACCACCCCCACCCCCCAGCAGTGCAGGGGCAGCCTCCACCAGGCCCCCACCCATGTCTCCCACCACCCCCACCCCCCAGCACTGTGGGGCACCCTCCACCAGGCCCCCACCCATGTCTCCCACCACCCCCACCCCCCAGCCACCAGGGACCCCTCCACCAGGCCCACACCCATGTCTCCCACCACCCCCACCCCCCAGCAGTGCAGGGGCAGCCTCCACCAGGCCCCCACCCATGTCTCCCACCACCCCCACCCCCCAGCCACCAGGGGCACCCTCCACCAGGCCCCCACCCATGTCTCCCACCACCCCCACCCCCCAGCAGTGCAGGGGCACCCTCCACCACGCCCCCACCCATGTCTACCACCACCCCCACCCCCTAGCCACCAGGGGCACCCTCCACCAGGCCCCCACCCATGTCTCCCACCACCCCCACCCCCCAGCAGTGCAGGGGCAGCCTCCACCAGGCCCCCACCCATGTCTCCCACCACCCCCACCCCCCAGCAGTGCAGGGGCAGCCCCCACCAGGCCCCCACCCATGTCTCCCACCACCCCCACCCCCCAGCCACCAGGGGCACCCTCCACCAGGCCCCCACCCATGTCTCCCACCACCCCCACCCCCCAGCAGTGCAGGGGCACCCTCCACCAGGCCCCCACCCATGTCTCCCACCACCCCCACCCCCCAGCAGTGCAGGGGCAGCCTCCACCAGGCCCCCACCCATGTCTCCCACCACCCCCACCCCCCAGCCACCAGGGGCACCCTCCACCAGGCCCCCACCCATGTCTCCCACCACCCCCACCCCCCAGCAGTGCAGGGACACCCTCCACCAGGCCCCCACCCATGTCTCCCACCACCCCCACCCCCCAGCAGTGCAGGGGCAGCCTTCACCGGGCACCCTCCACCAGGCCCCCACCCATGTCTACCACCACCCCCAGCCACCAGGGGCAACCTCCACCAGGCCCCCACCCATGTCTCCCACCACCCCCACCCCCCAGCAGTGCAGGGGCAGCCTCCACCAGGCCCCCACCCATGTCTCCCACCACCCCCACCCCCCAGCAGTGCAGGGGCACCCTCCACCAGGCCCCCACCCATGTCTCCCACCACCCCCACCCCCCAGCAGTGCAGGGGCAGCCTCCACCAGGCCCCCACCCATGTCTCCCACCACCCCCACCCCCCAGCCACCAGGGGCACCCTCCACCAGGCCCCCACCCATGTCTACCACCACCCCCACCCTCCAGCCACCAGGGGCACCCTCCACCAGGCCCCCACCCATGTCTCCCACCACCCCCACCCCCCAGCAGTGCAGGGGCAGCCTCCACCAGGCCCCCACCCATGTCTCCCACCACCCCCACCCCCCAGCACTGTGGGGCACCCTCCACCAGGCCCCCACCCATGTCTCCCACCACCCCCACCCCCCAGCCACCAGGGACCCCTCCACCAGGCCCACACCCATGTCTCCCACCACCCCCACCCCCCAGCAGTGCAGGGGCAGCCTCCACCAGGCCCCCACCCATGTCTCCCACCACCCCCACCCCCCAGCCACCAGGGGCACCCTCCACCAGGCCCCCACCCATGTCTCCCACCACCCCCACCCCCCAGCAGTGCAGGGGCACCCTCCACCACGCCCCCACCCATGTCTACCACCACCCCCACCCCCTAGCCACCAGGGGCACCCTCCACCAGGCCCCCACCCATGTCTCCCACCACCCCCACCCCCCAGCAGGGCAGGGGCAGCCTCCACCAGGCCCCCACTCATGCCCAACTCATGTCCCCCTGCACCCCCACCCCCCAGCAGTGCAGGGGCAGCCTTCACCAGGCCCCCACCCATGTCTCCCACCACCCCCACCCCCCAGCCACCAGGGGCACCCTCCACCAGGCCCCCACCCATGTCTCCCACCACCCCCACCCCCCAGTAGTGCAGGGGCACCCTCCACCAGGCCCCCACCCATGTCTCCCACCACCCCCACCCCCCAGCAGTGCAGGGGCAGCCTCCACCAGGCCCCCACCCATGTCTCCCAGCACCCCCACCCCCCAGCAGTGCAGGGGCAGCCTCCACCAGGCCCCCACCCATGTCTCTCACCACCCCCCCCCCAGCCACCAGGGGCACCCTCCACCAGGCCCCCACCCATGTCTCCCACCACCCCCACCCCCCAGCAGTGCAGGGGCAGCCTCCACCAGGCCCCCACCCATGTCTCCCACCACCCCCACCCCCCAGCACTGTGGGGCACCCTCCACCAGGCCCCCACCCATGTCTCCCACCACCCCCACCCCCCAGCCACCAAGGGCACCCTCCACTAGGCCCACACCCATGTCTCCCACCACCCCCACCCCCCAGCAGTGCAGGGGCAGCCTCCACCAGGCCCCCACCCATGTCTCCCACCACCCCCACCCCCCAGCCACCAGGGGCACCCTCCACCAGGCCCCCACCCATGTCTCCCACCACCCCCACCCCCAGCAGTGCAGGGGCACCCTCCACCACGCCCCCACCCATGTCTACCACCACCCCCACCCCCCAGCCACCAGGGGCACCCTCCACCAGGCCCCCACCTATGTCTCCCACCACCCCCACCCCCCAGCAGTGCAGGAGCAGCCTCCACCAGGCCCCCACTCATGCCCAACTCATGTCCCCCTGCACCCCCACCCCCCAGAAGTGCAGGGGCAGCCTTCACCAGGCCCCCACCCATGTCTCCCACCACCCCCACCCCCCAGCCACCAGGGGCACCCTCCACCAGGCCCCCACCCATGTCTCCCACCACCCCCACCCCCCAGCAGTGCAGGGGCACCCTCCACCAGGCCCCCACCCATGTCTCCCACCACCCCCACCCCCCAGCAGTGCAGGGGCAGCCTCCACCAGGCCCCCACCAATGTCTCCCAGCACCCCCACCCCCCAGCAATGCAGGGGTAGCCTCCACCAGGCCCCCACCCACGTCTCCCACCACCCCCACCCCCCAGCCACCAGGGGCACCCTCCACCAGGCCCCCACCCATGTCTCCCACCACCCCCACCCCCCAGCAGTGCAGGGGCAGCCTTCACCAGGCCCCCACCCATGTCACCCACCACCCCCACCCCCCAGCCACCAGGGGCACCCTCCACCAGGCCCCCACCCATGTCTCCCACCACCCCCACCCCCCAGCAGTGCAGGGGCACCCTCCACCAGGCCCCCACCCATGTCTCCCACCACCCCCACCCCCCAGCAGTGCAGGGGCAGCCTCCACCAGGCCCCCACCCATGTCTCCCAGCACCCCCACCCCCCAGCAGTGCAGGGGCAGCCTCCACCAGGCCCCACCCATGTCTCCCACCACCCCCACCCCCCAGCCACCAGGGGCACCCTCCACCAGGCCCCCACCCATGTCTCCCACCACCCCCACCCCCCAGCAGTGCAGGGGCAGCCTCCACCAGGGCCCCACCCATGTCTCCCACCACCCCACCCCCCAGCACTGTGGGGCACCCTCCACCAGGCCCCCACACATGTCTCCCACCACCCCCACCCCCCAGCCACCAGGGGCACCCTCCACCAGGCCCACACCCATGTCTCCCACCACCCCCACCCCCCAGCAGTGCAGGGGCAGCCTCCACCAGGCCCCCACCCATGTCTCCCACCACCCCCACCCCCCAGCCACCAGGGGCACCCTCCACCAGGCCCCCACCCATGTCTCCCACCACCCCCACCCCCCAGCAGTGCAGGGGCACCCTCCACCACGCCCCCACCCATATCTACCACCACCCCCACCCCCCAGCCACCAGGGGCACCCTCCACCAGGCCCCCACCTATGTCTCCCACCACTCCCACCCCCCAGCAGTGCAGGGGCAGCCTCCACCAGGCCCCCACTCATGCCCAACTCATGTCCCCCTGCACCCCCACCCCCCAGAAGTGCAGGGGCAGCCTTCACCAGGCCCCCAGCCATGTCTTCCACCACCCCCCACCCCCCAGCCACCAGGGGCACCCTCCACCAGGCCCCCACCCATGTCTCCCACCACCCCCATCCCCCAGCAGTGCAGGGGCACCCTCCACCAGGCCCCCACCGATGTCTCCCACCACCCCCACCCCCCAGCAGTGCAGGGGCAGCCTCCACCAGGCCCCCACCCATGTCTCCCAGCACCCCCACCCCCCAGCAGTGCAGGGGTAGCCTCCACCAGGCCCCCACCCATGTCTCCCACCACCCCCAACCCCCAGCAGTGCAGGGGCAGCCTCCACCAGGCCCCCACCCATGTCTCCCACCACCCCCACCCCCCAGCCACCAGGGGCACCCTCTACCAGGCCCCCACCCATGTCACCCACCACCCCCACCCCCCAGCAGTGCAGGGGCAGCCTCCACCAGGCCCCCACCCATGTCTCCCACCACCCCCACCCCCCAGCCACCAGGGGCACCCTCCACCAGGCCCCCACCCATGTCTCCCACCACCTCCACCCCCCAGCAGTGCAGGGGCAGCCTCCACCAGGCCCCCACCCATGTCTCCCACCACCCCCACCCCCCAGCAGTGCAGGGGCAGCCTCCACCAGGCCCCCACCCATGTCTCCCACCACCCCCACCCCCCCAGCCACCAGGGGCACCCTCCACCAGGCCCCCACCCATGTCTCCCACCACCCCCACCCCCCTGCAGTGCAGGGGCACCCTCCACCAGGCCCCCACCCATGTCTCCCACCACCCCCACCCCCCAGCAGTGCAGGGGCAGCCTCCACCAGGCCCCCACCCATGTCTCCCAGCGCCCCCACCCCCCAGCACTGTGGGGCACCCTCCACCAGGCCCCCACCCATGTCTCCCACCACCCCCACCCCCCAGCCACCAGGGGCACCCTCCACCAGGCCCCCACCCATGTCTCCCACCACCCCCACCCCCAGCAGTGCAGGGGTAGCCTCCACCAGGCCCCCACCCATGTCTCCCACCACCCCCACCCCCCAGCCACCAGGGGCACCCTCCATCAGGCCCCCACCCATGTCTCCCACCACCCCCACCCCTCAGCAGTGCAGGGGCACCCTCCACCACGCCCCCACCCATGTCTACCACCACCCCCACCCCCCAGCAGTGCAGGGGCAGCCTCCACCAGGCCCCCATACATGTCCCCCTGCCCCCAGGTCCTGACGATACTCAATCATGGCAGTAATGGGCAGCATACCCAGCACAAACACCCAGCCAAGGATTGCATCCACCCACATAGTAATTGCAATTACATGATACAACCCCAATGGCAAGTATGTAAATGAACACATGTCTGTCACACACACATACACAATGGGTGCAAGTGAATGTCAAAACCCATATCATGGCATGAATGAAACCAATGAGAAAATACCACAAGTGAAAGTAAAAAAAAACATGTATTCAAGATGAAAAAGAAGTAAACAAATCAAACATACAACAATGGGGATAACAAAATAAATGGTCCATGTCCGAGAACAAATGTAAAAATAAAAAAAACAAAGGAATCCAAAAACAAATGTTGTCCAAAGCAATATCATGTGGAAGGAAAATAATGAAAAACCATTGCTTCATGGTGAACACAAATATTAATCAAAAAAATGTTTCTTCAAAAAGCCAACTATATACAAGAATGTTCCAGGGTCCATGAGCCCAACACCATAAATGAAACCTACTACTGCCTAATGAAAAAAATATATACAGAAAAGTGGCCATTGTCCAAGCGGTCCAAAAAAATCTCAATAAATAAAGGAAACCTAACACTAACTAACTAAATAACTATATACAATGGCAGCGGGCAAGTGTTGCGGCTCACTCTGTGATGTTGCCGGCCAGGGCATCATCAAACTCCATGTCGATGTCCTGGAGGCGGGACTCTGTCCTGGCCCCGAGGTCTTGCAGGGATAACCCCATGTTCAACTCAAACTCCCTGCGAGCTTCCTCGAGGCACTCAGCCCGCCTCAACGCCCGACGCATGGAGAACTCCGCCCTGACCATGGTGAGCCGCTCCTCTTCCGCCCGCTGCCGCTCCGCACCTATCCGCTGGACCAACTGCTCCCACACGGAAGACACTACCGTCCCAGGGTTCCCCTGCCCTCCGGCCGATGCCTGCCCCTCTGATCTTGATGGCCCCGAGCCATGATGCCTCCCACGTCGAGCCTGCTGCTGCCTCCGACGCCACTGCCTCTGCCAGCACACCGGCATCCAGGCTGATGGAAACCACCGACGCCGTTGTGCACGTGCCCTGCCCGATGATGCCGTCACATCTTCCATCTGCTGGGGTCCAGTTGCTGTGTTGTCCACCCCTGCTGGACCTCCGACTCCCGACTGTGGCAGGGATGGGATCCCCACCGAGCTGGCTGCATTGTTCAGGGCAGGTCCACAGGGGGCCCTGGTGGCATCTGGGCCGGAAGACGGCAAGGAGAACGACTGGTGTATAGCCTGCACAGAGGAGGAGAGGGCCGCCAGATTGGCCAACACATGCAGGAAACCCCCGAACATGGCCGATCCCAATTGGGCCACGTCGGCACGGTGCACTTCGTGATGACGTGCGTGCTCCTCCCGGGAAGCACGCACGGCATCACGAATCACAGCCGTGCGCATCGCGACCCCAATCAGGACCTTCTCCACACGGCCAGGGGTCCCCTCGTCTGCAGGTGGAGGGGAGTCAGGTGACATGGACATCCCCTCTACCTGCGGACGGGCCTGGGACGGGGCATCCCTGCTGGTACATGGTGGTGCACTCACAGGGTCAGGGACAGCGACATGCACAGGCCCCTCCACGGTGACCTGTGCTGCCTCCTGCCCCTGGCCCTGGACTGCACCACTTGCACCAGCAGGGATGCCCCCACCAGGCCCCATGTGTGCCCCAGTGGCGGCCTCCTCCTCCTCTGTGGAAACCACCAACCTGGATGGCTCCTCACCGTCTCCCACCGTAGCAGGCCCCTGTGGGGGCTCACCCACCCCTTCCGCTGCAGCCATGGGGGCATCCCCGCCGCCTTGCTCCACAGCGCCGTCCCCGCCCTCTTCTTCACTAGCCGCTGCGTAGAGGGAGACAAAGAACACAAGCATCAGGGTACTGTACAATGGTCCCCTAGACAGGAAGCAATAGCAGATGAGCACCACTGTCAAAGTACACTTCCATCATGTCCCTCCACAACACATGGGTCAGTCCAGGCAAAACACACACAGTAACAGGCATGGTGCATGCCATGGACATTTCCATGCATGTCCAATGGACTCTTGAAACATTCAATGATATGTAACTCACATGCATCATGGGTCATGCCTATCACATGCACACACTTCACCTCAGTCACATCCATCTGGCCCCATACACCCCAAACACAGCGGATACAAGGGTAATTTGGCAGCTTCACTGAATCTGTGCATTGTCACACACATGTGTCATGCATCCATGGCATGCACAAGTCACAGACACGCAGGTCAGGCACACAGACATGGCTACCATATATGTACCTGGCATCAGCACCCATCCCTCACCCCCACCCATGTCCAGGAACAGAGACTGGCATGCTCTCATGTTTAAAATCTGCATAGGGCTCCCCATGTGGCATTTAAACACATGCAACAATCATGTGGTTCACACATCACTGGTCGCACATGCATTACCATGATGTCCCTGCACACATACATGCATACATGGCCTATAGCACACATACAGGCAAGTATCATAGAACCAGCACACCGCAACATGCCCTGTCTCACACAGTAATGCTTGGACACTTACCGCTCAACTCCAGACGGGTCTCCCTCTCAAGGATCTGGGCATGGAGCGCTGGGCGTACGCGTTCCAGGACCCTCATCTGGATGGAACTCATGCGGCCCCGGCCCCCCTCCACGAGGCGCCGGGCCTTCACAAGGGTCCTGGTCCTCAAGTCCTCCCAGCGCTTCTTGATCTTCTGGACGTTGCGGGTTGCCACCCCCTCCGCGTTGATGGCAACCACACAGTCGGCCCAGATCCTCTCCCGTCCTTCCTTGCTGGCGCGGGACGATCCAAAGAGGGCATCATACTGCCCCAGGACATGCTCCACCAGGACACCAACTTCGGTGGCAGTGAAGCTGGTGCCCCTCTGCCCCTCTGGCCTGGGGTTGCCACTGGTGCCAGATGTGGAAGTGCCCGACATGGCAACCCCAGAGGCAGGTGTGGGTGGGCAACTGGGTCCTGGGGCTGGGCTGTGGAGCGATGGAATCCCAGTCGGGAGTCTTCAGTTCCAGCAGGGGTGGACACAGCAACTGGACCCCTGCAGATGGCTGATGTGCAGGCACCAAATGGCAGGGCACGGTGGCAGCAGGCAGGCAGGCAGCAGCAGATGGCACGTGGGAGGCTGCTCGGGGCACTGGGGGGCAGTAACTCGGCCTTCTGGGCAGGAGCGTGGTCTTCCGTGTGTTTTCGCATGGCCAGCTTGATACGGAGTGATTTGGCACGTGAACATCCTGCACGTCAGCGTGAAATTCGAGGAAAGGCCCTTAGCGCGTAAGCGCGTCAGCACGCATATGTGATTCTATTGGACCAAAGTCCCTCAGCACGTAAGCGCGTCTGTGACGTGACCCGCACGGGTGTTCCCCACACAGCACGTGATGACGGAGCACACGTGGAAATACTGCACGTCAGAGTGTCATCGCGTGTAATTGGACAAAAGTGCGCGTACATGCGATTGGCCTATGTACGTGTATTTCAGGGGTGCGCGGGCACTTACACACGCAAGTACGTCAGCGCACCTGTATCCCGTGGTGCGTGGGAATTTCCACACGCCATTGGACTGGGAACTGGATTCCAGGGGTGCGCGGGTCACACGCTCGCCTACAACACGACACGCGCAAATCATAAATTTGCGCACTTACAAAATAACAAGCTCAGACGCCAGGATGAACATACCGTTCCTAGCAGCAGTGGCCGTAGCCTACCAAAGGAGGAGGAGGAGGATAGTCAGGGCCAGAATATTCACACCCAGAACCAGCCTTTTCGGGATGCCTGACGACCAGGTGTATGGGAGGTACAGGTTTCCACCACACATAATACTGGACCTGGTGAGTGAGTGGGAGGATGACCTCACATCACCCACCCTGTGCTCCCAAGCACTCAGCCCCCTGGAGAAGGTCCTCAATGTACTGCACTTCTTAGCCACTGGATCATTTCAGCGGACAAGTGCCATAGTGGGTGGGGTGTCACAGGCCACCCAGTCACGCTGCCTACACCAGGTCTTGAACATCATCACTGCACGCCCATCAGTCCGCAGGCACATATACCTGCCCAGAACACCTGCAGAAAGGCATGCTGCCGCCCTGGATTTTTACGGTGTGGCACGATTCCCCAAAGTGCTAGGTGCCATTGACTGCACCCATGTGGCTCTACGTCCCCCCAGCACATCTATAGGAACCACAAGCACTGGCATTCCATCAACGTGCAGGTAGTATGTAATGCCAAGGGAATCATCACCTCAGTATATGCCAACTATCCCGGGTCCACCCACGACAGCTACATTTACCGAATGTCCACCCTAAGCCGGGACCTAGAAGCTGGGCAGCATGGCGATACATGGCTGCTTGGTGAGTATGAATGCCACTGCACATGCATGCATGTTGGATACTGAGCAAGGTCACAACCCCACCAATGATACCAATTACCACCTCCACAGGGGACAGTGCCTACCCTCTCAGCCCCCACATGATGACGCCAATTCGGAACCCCACCACGCCACCCGAGGTAAGATATAACACAGCCCACATTACAACCCGGGGCATAGTGGAGCGCACATTCGGAGTGCTAAAGTCACGCTTTCGCTCCCTTGACCGTTCTGGCGGGCAGCTGTTATACGCTCCCCCAGTAGTGTGCAGGATCATAGTGGCAGCATGTGTCCTGCACAACGTTGCAACACGCCGGGGCCTGGCCGTGGATATGGTGGTGGCCCCACATCCCCAACCACATGCACAGCCGCTGCGCATGGGAGGGGAAAGGGCACGGGGGGAGGCAGCCCGTACACAGCTAGTGGCTAATTACTTCACATAGTAATCACACCCCTGTGGAGTGCACACTGGCCTGGCACATTCCATCTGACAATCAATGATGACTCAACCTGACACTGATCCTGAATGTCTGGAGAATCAACCGTGAAAAGAATATCAGCCTGAGATTGTTCACCTGGAAGTGTTACAATGTGTGCATCCCTATCCACACATACACCACCAATGCAGTTTTGTGAAGGAACACATTCAAGCAGCTAAAATGAATACCCACTTGCTAAATGCAACAAGAGGACAGTGCCATGTCACCCAACCCATCCCCAGCACCGCCACACAACACACCGTGCCATGTCATGCTATGTGCAGGTAAACACAGTAATCCCCACAACATGACAAGTGTCACAATGTACAGTGTCCCCAATTGAAACTTGCTACACCTGAAATGCTCACAGTAATGCAGGACCAACAACAAACTTGAGCAGGTACTACCATTAACATGACTTCACTAATGTAATTAATCAGTAGTCTCACCACCTGGAAATGCCTGCACTCCCACCACTTCCAACTGTACAGTGTTGGCGCCATGTAGAGTTGTAGGTGCACTGCTGCCAACAAGGACCCCATCTCCAGACTAGAGGGCCTTGTGTAGACATGAGGAAGGGACCTGCAAATTGGGAGGCAGACACAGATGATGAGTTACACATCAATGCAACATGCAGTGTACAACACAACAGCAATATGCACTAGGAATGTATACACAGTATTGACTAGAATACCCACACATGTAGTGGGAGTCCAATGTCACCATGTACGTCAATGTCACTTGGGCACACCCTTTGCAAGCCCATGGAAACGGGAAGCAGGAGGAGTGTGTGTGACTCAAACCCAGGCATCTGAACCAAATACATGACAAGCCTGCATGTGCCCAGCCACAATGCAGCGTATGCCCACAGGAAACACGGAAGCTAACAAAATGTCCCAAAAAATTGGGAAAAAACAAAATAAAAATAAAAATAAAAAAAAATCAAAAATGGCCATTGATGGGCCCGGGGGGGTTGGGAAGGCCACCCAGGAGGTCCGAGGACAGGGTGCACACCAAAACCCACCTGTGTGGATCCTGGGAAAAAAAACACCTCCATGGGCTCATGGCCCACACAGCTACCCTATTGTGGGAGTATCACTGCTGTCGCTATTATCACCCTGTGCAGCTGCATCCGGAGGTGGTTGCACTATGGGAGGCAGCCCACGCAAGGCCCTACTCTGTTCCTCCATGGCTGCAAGCATGCGGGTGTGGTAGATCTCGTTCTGGAGGATGAGTGTGCGGAGGTCCCCATGCAACAACTCACGGGATGCCCGGACCTCCGCCCTCGTTGCCTGCATCTCAGCTGAGAGTGTACGGGTGAGACGCTCCAGCTGCTGTTCTGTCCTTTGGTGTGTTGAAGCCTCAAGCTCAACAAGAGTCGTCCTGAGGTGATGGAGCTCCTGCCTCAGGGCTTCCCTGTGGCCCTGGGACTCTATGGAGATGGCCTCCTGCAGAGCCGCCAGTGCCGCCCGCCTGTCCCTGTTGGACGCCAACATGTCCTCCCTGTGTGACTGGCAGATGGAGTTGGTTGCCTGCTCTAGTCGCTCCATCAGCCTTTCAGGGGGGACAATGGAAGTGGCCACCCTATCCATGGCCTGAGCCATCATCTCGGATGATGCTGCCTGTTGGGTAGCCATACCGTAAATGGATTGCTCCCATGCGGTATTGCCAGGTGGCGTACGGCCACCACGTCAGCGGGCACCACACCTGTCTGGGGCAAGGCGGACTGCACCTTGCTGTGCCGGCACTGCCTGAGGCTGCAGGACTGCATTCCCCCTCTGATCTGCTGGCCCAGGAACAGGATCAGATGTCGCGGAGTGTGACCCTGCATCCGTAACCACCAAAGGCGTAGCTGCCAACACTGACATCCCCATTGAGGGTACTGACCCTGGTGCAGGTGGGTGGGACAGAACAGAATCCCTCCCTGGAACACTCACCTGCGACGGCACGTAGGTCTCATCATCCGAATCAACAGCTGAGTACAGCTCGGGGGAGGTGCAGCCAGAGACACCCCTTGAGAGCACGACCTGCAGCACTTGTGGGTTCTCACCCACCAGCACACCACGTCCCTCACTGGTGGTTGGTCGGCCCTCGGACCCCTCCTGGCTCTGCACCATCTCCACAACCCCAGCAGTATCAGGTGCGTCTTCCCCTGCAAAGACATAATAACAAAGAAATGGAAACAGGCATTAGCACCATGGCACACAATGAGGGCTAAGAAGCAAGAGAACCAGTACTTGATTGACACATGTCCCACATGACTAAGACCCTCCCATGCATGCACCCTCACTGCGTATGAAGGGCAGGCAAATGGCACACACTGATGACACAAAGATGGAAGATGAACACATTTTCTGCATGCTGCCTGGCAGTGGCATCACACATTGGCCTGTGATTGCCAGGTGACACACACATGCCATCACACAGATGGCATGTACCATTGCTATTGAGGCAAGATGGAGAGGAGGGCAGCACTTATTCATTCAGTCCAGTTCCCGCATGTAATAGCTTTTCTAATTCAAACAGGTCTGATTTTTCACCTGGAGCTGCCAGTCCTAAATGGTCCAATTGCACAGGAACATGTGTGAACATATGATATCCAGGTAACAAAGTCACTCCACTTTACCATAGCCATGCCAGACATGTGACTAGAGGACTGAGAAATGCCTAGTATAAGTGGTGGAATGCAAACAATCTGTCTGAATGAACAGAGAAAAATAAGCAACAATGTTGTGGCAAGGTAACACTTCAAGGGCAACTGGCGTGCTGTTGGGCTAGATGTCTACTGTTGGCAGAAGGGATACTGCAATGGCCAAATGCAGCTGCGCAGGATGTATTGCATGAAGCACATGGGTGACCCATACGAATCAGGCGCACACACTCTCACCTGGCACACAAACAGAGGCCCTCACACACACACCATGCACATGGATGACACACACATGCATGTGCACTCACCGGACAATGCCTCGTAATCAGGCAGATCTCCCACGCCTTGGATCTGTTCCTCCGTGACGTAGGTTCCAGCGACTGACTCATGTGGAGTGAGTTCCATGTCTACTACTGGAGACCCACCTCCAGTCACTAGAGTTGCGGCATGACTTGAGGCCAGCTTCTTCTTTGCCCTGCGCTTTAGGTTATTCCAGCGCTTATAGCAATCATTGGCTGTGCGCCTCACGATTCCAAGGGCACTTACGATGTCCGCAACGGTCTGCCAGTGTGCCTGGCGTTGTGCAGGTGTGGTCTTGGATCCTGCAACAATGACCATCTCGTTATCATGTCCGGACACATACTCGACAAGTGCATTCAGTTCGTCATCCGTGAAGCTGGGCTTCCTCGACGGGCCGGACTGTGTAGCCGTGTCTGGGGCATCAGCCTGTGCCGGACGAGCACTCTTCCTCTTCCGCTTGGAAGGTGGTGGTGATCCTGAGTGTCCTGCGCCGCTCTGGACACTAGGGGCAGGAGCCCTGGTGGGCTCTGTATCAGGAGTGTGGGATTGCACACTCAGCATGGGAGTTGGTGCAGGCATTGGCTCAAGTGTAATGGTGTCAGGGGGAATGTCAGCAGGATGGACTAGGACCGACACTGTCCTGGCTGGGTGTGTGAGAGCTGGGGTGGATGGAGCCGCAGCTGCCCCTGCAGCCTCTCCGCCCTGCCTACTTGGGGCAGCAGATGACCTTGCTGCCCCAGATCCACGTGGCATGATGGCATCAACGTGCACCAGCGCACGTGTCGTAGCCCTGCTGACCTGGAAGTCAGCCATGGAGTCAGCCAGGTCTGGTGCCACAATGGGCTGGTCCAACAAGGGCTGAGCATGGATGGTGTCAGCCACATCAGCCTCAACGGGAGGGGGGGAGGGGGGGAATTATGGGTGCCCTTGACTGGTCCTCCACACATGGGGGGACAGGCTCACCCTGCAAGTTACGACCACGTCCCCTACCGGATCCACCATGGCCACCACTTGTGGCTCTTCCACCTTTGCCACCCTTACGGAATCCTCGCCTCCCAGCCATGGCACTGATATTAATGTGCGTATGGGAGTGGCTGTAGACTATTGTCCTGGGCAATTGGGGGTCAAAGGGGTTGGGTACCAGATGGTAATTGTACCCTAGTGCTCTAGCAAGGCTGAATGTAACCCCTGGGGAAAGATGACGGGTCACACAACGCACAGGAGGCCCAAAAAAGGGAGATGACGTGCACGCAACCCCTCCTAGACCACGTGTGCAGAAAGAAAAACCTGCACTACGCTGTGGCACCCAGTAACACAAGAATGAACGTATGCGTGTCACACGCATCCTAGAATGACCTCTGAAGGGGTAGGCTACACACGGGGCAAGCACAGATGTTAGATACGTGCGTGACTCACCGTCTGCCAGGTAAAAGAGCGTGAAAAATGAGCGCGTTTGGTTGGCAACACCCCCGCCGAAAGAAGATATGTACGGTGTCTGAGGAGACAGGACAACAGTAGAAGGGAACACTGTTTGAGGGAACAGGCCCAGGTAAACCAGTACAAGAGAAAAAGAGAAAAAGCTGTCAGAGGTAACAGGGAGTACGAACTTGAAACGCCGTGAAGTAAATCGCGTGTGAAACGACAAGAAGTACAGAATTCACCCACTCGCTCTCCACGAAAAGCACGTACAAGGAAATGGTGTTCTACACGTACCTTATATGCAGGCCCACACGTACAGCGTCACTTACGCGGCGTGTACGTGCTAGGCCCATTCCCACCAATTACACGCTTTGTCACTTCTGCGTGTAGGTCCATTACCACCAATTACACGCTTTGACACTTCTGCGTGTAGGTCCATTTTCACCAATTACACGCTTTGTCACTTCTGCGTGTAGGTCTATTTTCACCTATTACACGCTTTGACACTTCTGCGTGTAGGTCCATTTTCACCAATTACACGCTTTGACACTTCTGCGTGTAGGTCCATTTTCACCAATTACACGCTTTGACACTTCTGCGTGTAGGTCCATTTTCACCAATTACACGCTTTGACACTTCTGCGTGTAGGTCCATTTTCACCAATTACACGCTTTGTAACTTCTGCGTGTAGGGCTATTTCCACCAGTATCACGCTTTGACACTCGGACGTGTCACGCAACATTTTCCTACGCGTGCACGTGACTTCATAGACGCGCATACGCTGGTGACGCGTTTACGCGCTAAGGGCCTTTCATCGATTTACACGCAGACGTGTTGGATTTTCACGTGCCAAATCACTCCGTATCAAGCTGTCCACGCGTTCACACACGAAAGACCACGCTCCTGCCCAGGAAGCCAAATTACTGCCCCCCCAGAGCCCTAAGCACGCTCCCACCTGCCATCTGCTGCTGCCTGACTGCCTGCTGCCCACGTGCCCTGCCATTTGCTGCCTGCACATCAGCCAGGGGTGCTGTTGCTGTGACCACCCCTGCTGGAGCCAAAGGCTCCCGACTGCTTTTCCGTCGCCCCACAGCCCAGCCCCAGGACCCAGTTGCCCACCCACTCCTGCCTCTGGGTTTGCCATGTCGGGCACTACAACATCTGTCACCAGTGGCAACCCCCGGCCAAGGAGGCAGAGGGGCACCAGCTTCAGTGCCAGGGAAGTTGGTGTCCTGGTGGAGCATGTCCTGGGGCAGTATGATGCCCTCTTCGGAAGGTTGCGCGCCGACAAGGAAGGACGGACTCGGATCTGGATGGACATCGTGACTGCCATCAACGCGGAGGAGGTGGCAGTCCGCGACTACGAACGTGTCAGGAAGCGCTGGGAGGACTTCAGGTCCAGGACCCTCAACAAGGCCCGGCGCCTCATGATGGCAGCGGATGCTGAGGGGCGGGCGGAGCCACTTGTCGGAACATCAGATGAGTGTCCTGGAACGCATATCCCCAGTGCTCCACATCCAGGTCCTTGAGAAGCAGACCCGTCTGGAGTCGAGCGGTAAGTGTACATGCATACTGATTGTAAGCTGTGCGTGTGGTGGTGTGCCAGGAGTGTGCAGGTTGAACATGTATTTTTATGTGGCCAAGTAGGGGGGGTGTACAGGGCTGTGAGGGTGACACATGCGAGGGGTCTCATGTGTGACACATGGATGGTGCTTGTGTGTGTGGGCTTGCATGGCACAGGATGTGGAGGAATGATTGTCAGGTGTGACATGGATGTCGATCGAGACACTGCGACAGTTGGCGGAGGTGTACACATGCATGCAGGTTTGGTGTTGTGTGTGCATGTGTAGTGTACTCCCTATGTTGCATGTGATGTGTGGATGACCTTTGGCTGCTCATGCTGTTGTATGTGAATGGATGGTGCTGGCTGTTGCATTATGGCTGTGGTATGGCTCATGTGTGCAAGTTGAAATGACATGTGTGTTGGGGATTGTGATGCCATGTGTGAGGTTTACCAATGCCACTCATGTATAACTGTCATGTGTGTATGAGTCCATTTTACAGTGCCCTGATGCCTGTGTTTTCTTTCTCCCTGTCTGCAGCGTCAACTGATGAAGAGGGCGGAGAAGGTGCTGTGGAGCACAGCGGCAGGGGTCGCACCACCAGCCGGAGACGCAAAGCCCGGATCCCCTCCCAAGTTGTGATCTCATCGGGGAGTGAGGAGTCTGGTGCCACGTCCCAGGCCGCAGCTGCCGAGGGGAGGTCCAGGAGGCGGAGGTCGGAGTTGGACTCCTCGGCAGCAGAAGTGGCAGCTGGGACCCCACAGGGTCCAACGGGGGAAGATGGCACAGAGTCATCCAGGTTGGTGGGGGGTTTGGTGGAGGGTGCCCCTGGTGGCTGGGGGGTCGGGGTGGTGGGAGACATGGGTGGGGGCCTGGTGGAGGGTGCCCCTGGTGGCTGGGGGGTGGGGGTGGTGGGAGACATGGGTGGGGGCCTGGTGGAGGCTGCCCCTGCACTGCTGGGGGGTGGGGGTGGTGGGAGACATGGGTGGGGGCCTGGTGGAGGGTGCCCCTGGTGGCTGGGGGGTGGGGGTGGTGGGAGACATGGGTTGGACATGGGTGGGGGCCTGGTGGAGGATGCCCCTGGTGGCTGGGGGGTGGGGGTGGTGGGAGACATGGGTGGGGGCCTGGTGGAGGGTGCCCCTGGTGGCTGGGGGGTGGGGGTGGTGGGAGACATGGGTGGGGGCCTGGTGGAGGCTGCCCCTGCACTGCTGGGGGGTGCGGGTGGTGGGAGACATGGGTGGGGGCCTGGTGGAGGCTGCCCCTGCACTGCTGGAGGGTGGGGGTGGTGGGAGACATGGGTGGGGGCCTGGTGGAGGGTGCCCCTAGTGGCTGGGGGGTGGGGGTGGTGGGAGACATGGGTTGGACATGGGTGGGGGCCTGGTGGAGGGTGCCCCTGGTGGCTGGGGGGTGGGGGTGGTCGGAGACATGGGTGTGGGCCTGGTGGAGGCTGCCCCTGTAGGCTGGGGGGTAGGGGTAGTGGGAGACATGGGTGGGGGCCTGGTGGAGGGTGCCCCTGGTGGCTGGGGGGTGGGGGTGGTGGGAGACATGGGTGGGGGCCTGGTGGAGGCTGCCCCTGCACTGCTGGGGGGTGGGGGTGGTGGGAGACATGGGTGGGGGCCTGGTGGAGGCTGCCCCTGCACTGCTGGGGGGTGGGGGTGGTGGGAGACATGGGTGGGGGCCTGGTGGAGGATGCCCCTGGTGGCTGGGGGGTGGGGGTGCAGGGGGACATGAGCAGGTGTGCAGGGTAGTCCCCTGTTTTGTGGGCTGCCTGCAGGGGCCGTGGAGGGTGTACAGGGAACACCTGTGAGGACACACCCAGCCTAATCGCGTGTGATAATTCCCACGCACCCCTGTAATACACGTACCCAGCAAAATGGCGTGTGATAATTCCCACGCACCCCTGTAATTCACGTACCCTGCCAAATCGCGTGTGATAATTCCCGCGTACCCCTGTAATACACGTGCCCTGGCTAATCGCATGTAAGACTTCACGCGTACCCCTGTAATACACGTACCCTGGCCAATCGCGTGTTGAACTTCCCGCGTACCCCTGTAATACACATGCCCTGGCTAATCGCATGTAAGACTTCACGCGTACCCCTGTAATACACGTTCCCTGGACAATCGCGTGTTGAACTTCCTGCGTACCCCTGTAATACACGTACCCTGGCTAATCGCGTGTAAAACTTCCCGCGTACTCCTGATATGAAGGTTGCCCGCTTTGCGTTCCTTGTTTGGCAGCCCTGTAAACTGGTCCAGGGTTTGCGCAGCCCTTTGCGATGATTTAGCGATTTTGATGGCTTTTCCTTGCGCAAGGGCGTTCTTGGGGGCATTACTGGCGCTGCTGCAGGCTCGCTGCGATACTCTGCGCCACGGCTGGTTTGGGAGCATGAAATCCATGAATACGCTGTGCGCGGAAATCGGTTTTATCGCACGTGCCTGGCGCACACAATCGCACGCGGACACTCTGCGCCAGCCACTTGCGACACTTTTCTGCGAAATTCTATGAATTACCCTGTGTGTCGTAGTCTCAAGAATTGATTTCTGTGGTATCGAGATGGAAATTTCACGAGGTATTTTGGTAGATCGCCGAGCCTGTTTGCGGACAATCCCAGGTCGATTGTTGAAATAAAGCACATTGTTTATTCGTATTTGAAATCCAGTTCCATTGGTGGAACTTTTTTTTTGCTACCTGAGGCATCGACAATAACATGTTCATGTTAATGTTGGCTTCACATAGGATTGCATTCAGTTTTGTTTCCCATTGATTTAATAGACCAGCTGACAGATCATTGTTTTTTTCATTCAGGATCTCATAGGCTTTCACTGGGGTTGTGAGACGCATTTTACGAAGTGCTGAGAGTGACTTCCAGACCACTAGATTGTGTAGAGAATCTAGGCCTAGTTCGTACCTGATCGCCACTATTGAGAGACATTGAGGTAGTTTCAGGACTTTGCGCCAGAAAAACCCTTCCATTTGACTCCAAAATTCCGCATTTATATTCCATCCTGCCTCGCTTCCAAATGTGACTGTTGGAGCTACTTTTTGCAGGTAAAAAATTATTATGGGTTGCAGGGTGAACTTGCCATATTTGGCATGCAATTTCGAACCTTGTTGTGTGAGAATCTTCATGCGGGATACAATATCAAGGGTCCAACTCCTTTCTCTCACTGAAGTGTTAAACAGCACTTGGAGGTAGCGAATTACTTCAGTTTTCATTAGTACTTCGTTATTAACTTTCCAGGTGAATATTGCTTTCTTTGTCTGCCTGTTTTGTCCAAAGGCAATAATTTTTGATTTCTTAACATTTATTGTTAGAAGATTATGAGTTAAGTAAACTTGTAGGGCTGTCAGGAGTCTTTGAAGGCAGATTTCTGTGGAGTCAAGTAGGACAATGTCATCAGCATAGATTAACCAACTAAGCTGTTTGCCATTCACCTTTGGTGGAAATGACTTTGCTTGTGACAAGGCTATTGGTAGGTCCGAGATGAACAATTTGAAAAGGAGAGCGGCTAGCGGGCAGCCCTGTTTCACCCCTTTTGTTGTTTCAATTTCATCTGATAGGTCTCCTTCTGCATTCGTACGTACACGAATGGTGGTGTTCGAGTGGAGTGCCATTAATGGCGCTAGTAATTGTGATGGGCAACCCCAGGCTTTGAGTTTTCTCCATAACAGTTGTCGATTGACGGTGTCAAAGGCCTGTTTAAGGTCGATGAACGCAAGGAGCAGCCTTTTCTTGCGGTTCAGAGCATCTAGCTTTACCAGGTTCAGAAGTAGCAGGTTTAGTTCCACTCCCACTCCTTTTGTGAAGCCAGTTTGTCTTTCGTCGATCAATTTCACTTCTTCGGCCCATCTTGCAAGCTTTTTTTGTAAGAACGAGGCGAATATTTTGCCTATGGTGTCGAGCAGCGCAATAGGCCGATAGTTAGCCGGGTCTTCACGATTGCCTTTTTTATACACTGGCACAATCACTGCTGATGTCCATGTTGCCGGAAGAATTAGCGTTGCTATGATTCCATCAAATAAGGCTTTGATGAAATTTGCCCAATTTTTGCTATTTGCTTTTAGCATTATATTAGATATGCCATCTGGGCCCACCGCCCTTGAGTTCTTCAACTTTTTGATTGCGTGTTCGATGTCTTCTGCGGTTTCAGTATTGTTCCAATTGCTGCTCTCTGGCAGCATTGGTTCAGTTGCGATGACATCCGAGGATGTAAATACGGACTTGTAGTATTTTACCCAACTCGCTGCAGACACGCCATTTGATAATGCAAACGCTTGTTTTAAATGACCGTTATTAATTAGTTCCCAAATGTTTTTGCTGTCTTTTTGCGTTATTAAGCGCAGCATTTGTTCAGCCTGATCTTGGTCACGAATGCAGTTAAATGATTTTAACCAGTTTCGATATCGAGAGCGTCTCTTCACAATTAAACTGCTTGCATTTGCTGTTTGTTTCAGCCGTCGAATGTCCGTTTTAAGTGACTTCTTGGCTTCAAATAATTCTTTGCTGAAAGAATGTTTGTTCTTAGACACTTTGATATTGTGCCTGGTTGAGCAAGAAGAAAATTGCAACAACAGTGATGTGTAGTTATTCTCATTACTCAACTTGTTTCCATGAATAAAGTCCGCGGTCAGTGTGTCGATCTGCCGGCTGTTTATTTTTAGTCGGTTTTGCGCACTGTTGATGGTTACCGGAGTTTTATATTGTAGCCGTGAGTTTTGGTTTCCCAACTCACAGAATACCATCAAGGGATCGTGATCACTTTTTAGTGATTTTGTGATTGTCAGCTTTGAAATATGTCTGTATAGACGTTCAGACACCCAAATGTAATCCAGGATTTTACTTGTTTGTCCTCTATGCCAGGTGTAGGCAGCAGGAATGTCGCCCTTAGTACAGCCGTTTAACATCATACAACTGCGCAAACTTAGTTCGTACTCCCATTTCTGCCCACGGTCAGCTGATTTAGGAAGGATTTTGTGCTGGTGCCCTGGGATGCGTGTATTATCTTGATTGAACCAGGAATAATTCAAATCTCCGCATATCATGATGAAAGGGTCGTCGAACTGCACAAGGCTGCCATCTATTTGCGCCAAAATTGATGATAGATAATTGGAGTCCAAAATCATTGCTGGATTCCAGTAAGTATTTATTATTAAGAAGTGTATTTTCTTTTTGAATTGCATAATACTCAAAGATTCTAGAGTTATGGCTTGCACAAACAGGTTGGGGTTTGAGATGTTTATCACCGCCCACTCAAATGTATTCTTTATCAACGTAAGTAGCCCGGAAAACGGTCTACCGAATACATTTTTTCCTGCAGTGTTTAAGATCGCAGAATATCCGTCACAAACAGGTAAAACACGGAGCCAAGTTTCTTGTAGGCAGATTATTGGGCTTTTTAACTCCGCCGCTGATCCTGATGGAACAGATGTGTGAATCCTCTTGTATTCCAGGAGGTTAGCAATTGGGTCATACAATTTGACCCTTCGTCTCCCTAGTCTCGCTTATTCCGGTGGTTTATATTAGAAGAGAGCATGGGCTGCTCTCTGAGCTGCTTCCGTAGATCGTCTCTTTTCAAGTTGTTCGGGCCAGTGGATTTGGAATCATTTGAGTTATCTTCATTGAATGATGACTGATCTTCACACATCGTTAGATCGAAGCCAAAGAACAACAGCTCCTCCCTGGCATCGAGCAGTGGTTTTGCTACTTGTCTTGATTTCATATGTAGAATGACCCAGTCAGATCTACGTTCCGATTTGTATTCGACGATTGCAATGTCGTCAGACGATATATTACGAAGGGCCGGGACATGGTGTAGCAATTTCATTATGTTGGCACGATTCAGGTTCACTTCATTTTTTTCCTCAAGTATATTCTCCAATTCCAGTTTCCACCATCTAGATTTTGAATGCCCATTTGATCGATATCTTGCATTTGACCTTTGCTGGGCGTTTTGCGACCAGTGTGATGATGTTTGTTTAGGGTTGAGCTTTGATGCAGGAGACTCTACTGCATTCGGTGTGATTTTTTTTTAAGTATTTGGATGCAGCATCATCTTGGAATCTGCTGTTTGTGTAACTTTAGGACATATGGATATTCGAGGTGTGAATAGATGTTTCAATGGCTTCTGAGCCACATCAGAAGCATGATGGTCTAGCTGGGGCTGGGGACCTTCATTGCCCAGGCTGGCGAGATTCGATAAGGAGTCTACGTCGTCAACTGTGTAGGTAGAGAAGTCACATAAATCAATTGAGGCACCTGAGGAGGTCACCACTGAAGTAATTGATGCTTCTCGTCTTCGTTTTGCAGATGAAATTGGTAAGCGATCTACTTCTTTAGTTGAAATACTTTTGACATTCGACTTTTCTTGGCTGGGTTTCATGTTGCTTTTTTTTTGCTACGTCCGGGCGAGGAGGAGTTGTTAAATTTCTGATAAACTTCTTAGCGCCATTTGAACGTGACCTTTTCAGTAAGGGTTCATTTGTGCTATTACTTGCCTTTTTATTATCATTTTGTGTATTTTTTTTAAACGTTTTTTTTGTTTTTTCCGCTTGTATTGATTTGGCAGAGCCAGAAAAGATGCCGAACGTGACATTTTGAATTGCCACTATGCTTTTTGTAGTTTGCGGTCTTATTGATATCTGCTCTTCTACTTGATCGGCAGCTGGTTTATGAGTATTATCTGAAGTCTCTATGTTGACAATTGATAGTTGTGAGTCTCCTTTTGTGGGTTGTGGTAACATCGCTGCTACACTTTTTTCCGTCACTGGGTGCGAAATTGTTGAGCTTGATTTTTCATGCATTTTATTGTTCAATTCCGTATATTGCGTAGGCAAATCTAAGTTCACCAAGCCGGCCACAGGTGAGGGGCCGAAGTTTTGTTGTTCAGATCTAGGACAGCAACTTCGGACCGAAGATTTTGGAACTTTGTCATTAACTAATGGGTGCCTCATCCATTTTACTGCGTCAAGTAACCCCTCCATTAGAGAGTCGTTTTGGCAATGATGACGTGCGGCGAGATCACTCAGCCGCTCTTGCCATCTCATAGTTTGTTCGGCCTCGTGAGTCAATTGCGTTTGTAGAGACTCATTGACTGCTTCGAATTTTTCCATCTTTGTTTTTATGCATATAATAAGTGCAGTCTGATCTTTAAAGGTCTCATGAAGAGATTCGTACATCTTTAGGAACGGGAGCAGCGCTGTCGAAGAAGCCGCTAGAACATTATTATAAATTTGCATTGCAGCGGCAGAAGAGAGACTAGGTTTAGATTTGGGTCCAAGATTTTCTTCCGAAGATGAATGTGTGTTATTTAGAGTCTCTGACTGAAGGTCGCTACAAGTGGATGAGTTATCTTTAGCAACACAGTTGTTCTCATATAATAATTGTCCTGGGTTTGTGCGTATAGTTAAAACTTTTGGCGTGCTAGATTTTTGCTTTTCAGATTGAGATAGATGTAGCTTCAACCTAGAGGTTTGCGGTGAGGAGGCTACAAGATCACATTTCGTTCTTCCAACATTTGGCATTGTGCGAAAATTTGAACTCGTTTTTTGGGGTTTGGACAGACTATCTTCTTGGTGCATCTTGTGAGTCGATTTGTCATCTTTTTCTTTTTTGCTAGAATTTAGCTGTTGTGTGAGTGTTCGCAGAGGGACTGTCTGGGCCAGCTCACCCGGAGATGTATTCAATGCCCGGTTTGCATTGGTGGTCGGCATAACCATGGGGCACCTTTTCTCAAAGTTGTTTTGAGGCTGCGTGGAATCCGGCCCTGTGAGCGTTGGAGGGAATGTGAGATCAACTGACTTTGGCCTCGGCCGCTCATCTACATCAGTTTCCAAGTTGTCGTCAGTCTCATCTGTGATGTTAATAGGTTTATCCTGCGTCATAGTTTCGTCTTCGCATTGTGAAGCTTCCATTAGTTCAGCATCCGTAAATTCAAAAGGAGAGAAGAACTCGTCGGTGGTCTCAGCTGTTAGTAATGACTGCTCAGTTTGAGTTTTTGTCAAGGACAGAGCTACAGTTGATGGAGATATTGGAATCGAGGGTAGGTCTCTCAAGGTAAGTAGACGCATTTGGGGCAGATTTTCGGGACTGTGAGTGGTTTCTATGCGAGCTGGAAATAAAGAGACATCCACTAATTCTGCTTGATGGTCTACCAGCCTATTTTCCTCCAAAGTTGTCACAGCAGCATCTGAGTTTTGTGATGCACTTTTAGGTTGCTCGGCTGATCGATCCTGTGAGGTAGGCAGTAAGTAAGTAGTGGCTGCCATCTCAGTTGTTACTAGAGTTACAGCAGTTTGCTCTGCTGCTGCTGATAAGCTTGTCTCGGGAACAGGGGTTATAGGCGAATTGTGCAGTGTAGGATTTGCCATAGCAGATAATGGTGCTACTTGGAGTTCACAAGACACAGATAGTGGGTGCGTTTTGCTCAACTCGCTTACCTTTAATCTCTTGTGTGTTGAGGGTGAGCTGTCAGGTTTGAGGGCGGTCCAAGGATTTTGCATCCGACGCTGCTGAATAGTTTTCCGCCTTAGGACAGGGCCGCTCTGGCTTGTTTGAGCAGTCATTGCAATCGCTGGTTTGGCACACGTCCCCTCTATTACTGCGGCCCCACTGCGCCTAACAGCCGCACAACAGCCGTTGGCCTTTACCCCTGTCGGGCTTAACGTCGCAAGGGTGTGCTGAGCTCTGTTTTATGTGCCTGGATAGGTCAGGTGATCAGTCACGTGACGGCACAGCGCTCCGCCTCCTCCTGGAAGCGAGCGAGCAGGCGAGATGGAAATGCGGAATGCGCGAGTTCTTAGAACTCCCAGCGCACGTTGATACAATACAGCAGCAGCAGCAAGAAAGTGTCCTCTCCTCACGGGAATTGCACACAACTTTGCAATTTCTAACTCAGAATTGTAAATTGACTTGCACATACTTCAAACATATGGACCAAACCAAGATATGTAAAATGCACACTTTCTGAGCTTGGGAATCCTTAGGTGGGTGGGTTGTTGGGTGACGCTGCAGAGCTGGTGAGAGGAATTAGCTACTAAGCACTGGATGTTGTCTTTAATACTGAGAGATTTGAACCAATCTGATACAAATAACAGACACCTTTCTACTGTGGACGAGCGTGTCCATTTCAGAGGCCTAGGTTGCTGGGTAAAGCAAAATGGTGTGAGGCCTTGTCGCAAGGGTTTACAATCTGTATTTTCACAAAGTTAGTGTTACACCCAAAAGATGTATGCCACACCCATATTCTTAAAATCGACCTGATGTTTTTTGGTGGATCATTTTAGCACTTTTAAAGATTTATATTGTTGCACTGGACTCTAATAATTGTGGGCTTTCCCACACAGACCATAACATTTTGACTAGGTGGTGAAATAAGACATTAGACATCTCTACAAATCTTTTTCCAATGTGGTTATGTTGTATGGTGGGAGTCTCTTCACAAAGACATTTGAAATAATAGTGAGTTATAGAACCAGATTTTCACCCAAGTCATGTGTGTTCATATAACAATGATGGAATGTCTAGTGATCTGCATCAGTACAAGAATGAGTAGCGGTTTCCAAACTCCCACTCAGCCTAACAGTACTAGTAGAACAGCCGTGATCCCAGTCATAGAGGTAAACAGGGACAAGATGAAAAATACACACCTTTTGCTTATTTAAGGTAGCATGGGCCATGGGAATGCCATACTCTTCAAGAGGATATGAGCCATCATGGAAGCATCTAAACAGCAATAGTGCAGTATTTACCAAAATAAAAAGAAATATCCAATCAATGTTCTCCAAAAGTGATACTTTATTTAAACGGGAAGGACAGATATTTTTGTTTTAAATCTAGACACCCACCCCTGTAAGAAAATACACAGTTAATGCATACTTTGGGAGAATGAGGCATTCATATTATTGAAAAACAGGGGTCTAAGGTCAGTAGTCTTCTCATAAAAGTCAATCAAGAATAGGTCCTTCAAGTTATACAGTTTGGCCTTAAATTAGGGCCCATAGGACAAGACCAGGGGGATAGGACCACTGTTAGTTACTTTTTTATCTTCTTTCCTGTACTGCGTTCAGCTGGTTTTCTGGGTGCTTTCCAGGGGCAATATTACAGAAACTTTGCAATGGTGCAAGTGCAAAGTTTGCATGGTATTAGCACTAGGGCAACATTTGCCCTATTTTTAAAAACGCTGGGACACATAAAAACACCATTGCACCTCGGCAAGTGCAGTTTGCATATTAAAAGCACTTGGGCTTAAATTGCCCTAGTGCTAAAAAGATACATTTCTGATGCATTTCTGCATCAGGGCAAAGTTTGCCCTGGTGCTAATACCATTCCGTATAAGCATTGGGGCAAACTTTGCCCTCGTGCAAAAATTTAGTGAAAATGCATCTTTTTTGCACTAGGGCAATCTTTGCCCTGGTGCTTTTACTATGACAAATTGCACTGGTCGAGGTGTAATGGTTTTTAATGTGTCCCAGTGTTTTTAAAAATAGGGCAAACTTTGCCCTAGTGCTAATACCATGCAAACTTTGCACTTGCACTGGTGCAAAGTTTCTCTAATCTGGCCCCAGAATGTCAGATCGGGTTTGAGGTGGTTTCCGCTGGTTCAACAGGATTCAGCCACAAGGTGCAATTCAACAAGCAGCAACAGCTCGAACCTCAAAAAAGTTTAAGACAAGCTGTGATGTTCAAATCCAAGTAGCTTTAAGGTTTGACTGGGTTTCGATGTATGAAACCGCTAATTTGACTCCAGCGCTGATCTGGCACATCCATATCATATGACACAATGGGGTTCAGAGACTCAAGGCTTCAAAAAGCTTGGGATAGGCAGACAATGTTCAGATTGGCATGAATCGAAGGTGCTCAAAGTATTCTGAAGTGTAGAGTGTCAAAGGCAGCTCCATTTGGGGCTTTGCAGGGCCTGAAGGTGTTTGTAGCACTGCCAATGGCTCAAATCAGCTTTAAATGGCAGAGAGTGCGAAATGCAACTTAATTTTGTCTCTGGGTTGCTGTGAGACCCTCTGTTTTGCTCACCTGGTCTCTGCAGAGGCGTTGGGGCACGGTTGCAGCCCTCCCTGAACTTGAATCACCCACTTCAGGTCTCTCCCTCAGTAGAAAAGCTGTGAGCAGTGGTACATGGTGATACTGCTCCTGCGTGGAGATAAGAGTGTGTGAGTGCGCCAATCTGTGATTGTTGTACCTCTCGAACCCTTCACCCCAAAGTACGGTTTCTGTGAGCATACGCCGGCCCATAAAGCTCACCTGTGAATTATGCAACATAAGCACTTCTGGCAGGGGCGCGTCGAATGGGATCTAGTTCCTTCACTGATCCCTGATAGGGATTAGTCCAGTCCAGCTGCGACTATGCTTCTCCTTATGATTGGTTAGTTTTTCTTGAGCTCTTGTGATGCTGTTCGTTCTGTTTAATGTCTTTATATGTTGCTCCTATTTATGCCTGCAATAATGTCTCTCTTCTGTTTTCTTCCCTTAGATGGAAATGCGGCCTCAATGCAGCTGTGAGACACGAATCGTGGCCGGATGGAAGGTGGATGCTACCGCAATGTTCGACAGCAGGTAAGTGATGGTTTAAGGAAAAGCGTGAAGTATGGGGAAGCGCAACCTTAAACTGACTGTTTTTTCGATTTCTAACCTTGTCTTCTGTTTTTCCTTGCATGCGCTGCTGTCAACGATGGAGCGTGTCATGCTGCGGTGCCAAGATGAAGATTTCGGCATTCCGGAAAGTGTAAAGATGAATACTTGGTTCGCCAAAGAGATGTACAGGTAAGAACAGCTTCCCCCAGTTGGTAAGTATGCTGGCAGGAAGCAGGATGTCCAGGAAGCAGGATCTTCAAAGGTAAGTCTGACCTCAGGAGACGGTAAGCGTTACGTTGCTTGCAAGTGCAGAATAACGCGAATCGTCTGTCTTCAGGATCGGTGCAGCTTATATGGCTGAGATCGTGGGCACGCCCATTAGGGCCGGCTTACCAGCCACACCCTGCCACTCCTAGAGAGTGAGCACGTGCAAAGGCAATCCATTAGCAGCCACACCCAAGAATACACTTGGGGCTGCTTAATGGATGGAATGTTCAAGGTTAATGCATCCTGCTTAATGGATGAAATGGTCAAGGTTAATGCATCTGAAGTGTTATGTCCATAATAAAAGCTTTTAGGTGTTATATGGATGTTTTTGTTTACTTTTGTCCATGAGCCTTGCGCCAACAGCGCCAGGACAGTGTCCACCCAGGTCTCCTGTGCATGCGACCCCTGCATGCATTTGCCCCTAACTTCATGACCAAGACACCCTCCTCTGCATCTCTGAGGAACGGCATCTCTCTCCTCTGTCCTACCCAGCTAGCAAGGTTGGTAAGGACACTTGCAGTGCTTGCCACTTCAGCAGGCAGACTCATGGGTACCAGTGTCCAGCTGCATTCAGGCCTTTTCAAAATCGGGTCACTTCAAATGTTTCCCTCGAGCAGTTGTCAGGTCAACCCCATCCTTGGAAGTTCTAGCTTCACCCCACTGGCTGGGGACTTTGGGACATATTTTCCTCAAGAAGGTTCCAGGGAAATCTTGTTGGAAGCTTCAAGAAGATGGTTCCATGAAGAAAGAAGACTCAATTAAGGTTGGCCTCATCCTCTTATGTGATCATTTTGCCACAACAGATTGGTAAATTCCAAGACTTCTGAAAGGGTTCAATCCTTGCTGTTGTAACGACAGTTATTTTTGTGATGCCAGCTCACAAAGCACCTTATCTGCAGGACGGTAAGGGGGTCTCAGGATGGAAGTTTGGCCTGGACATATTCAGGATGGCTGGACCCTTATACTGGGTACTGTTCCTCTCCCTAGTTGCAATATTCGCCCCGCTTCCTGTCTGCCTCAGTTGAAAAAGACTCCAGTAATTATCTATCTAATGTGTTGCAGGGTTCCATTTGAAGCGCCAAGCCCTCATCCCACCTCTAGAGGAGGTCTGCCCTGCTCTCCCAGGAAGGTATCAAACCTTCCCAGAAGAGAACAAAAAGTTTCTGGGGCAGATCCAACATCTGTTGTGGGTGGGCCTCCCAACACTAGACGCAGTACACAAATGGCTCCTCTGGTGCAAGGGTCACATGGTCACAGGAATCATCATTTGCATTTGTGTGTTGTCACAAACCTGCATATTGCGCTATGAAGGAGTAAATATTATGCTGCTGTAGGCAACATTTCTTGCAAGCTAAAAGAATGTGGTATGTTATTGGCAATAAAAAAGGCAGCACATGCATTATACAGATGCTTTATAAAGCACATGCTGGATCCAGTCTTAATCCACAAAAGTCGGGGAAATGCTGATAATTATGCAGCTCAAATATGGATTTAATTCCCTGTGAAAGCCCACACAAAATTGGCTAATATATGGCTTAGGTCGTAAAACTCAAGTTTGTTCACACAAATTGCTCGTCTTGCGTAGCTCCTCTTTTTGAATCATGAAGATAAGGGGCCTCATTACGAGTCTGGTGGTAACCTTGCCGGTAAAATCGGCAGGCTGGCACCAGACTCGTGCATTTTTCCGGCACCTGGCTCCACGGAAACACAGCAGGATTATTACCCCAGTGTTCCTGGTAGTCAGGCACTGGAAAAATGTAAATCCCCATTCCCATTTGAGTCCCATAGTCTGCGAGCGGCTGCCGGTCTGCCCGGCAGGTCAGCCCTGGTGGGCGAGACGGCAGCCGCACGCAGACTCGGATTGTGCCAGTCTGGTAACAACTGTGCCGGTATGCTTACCGGCACCGTTGTTACCAGACCGGCATGCTCGTAATGAGGCCCAATGTCTGTAAGTAAATAACTGTACACTGTTTTATATGACAACGCATGATTTTGATTTGTTGTATCTTGAATCATGACTTGTTCATTTGGATTTTGTTGCTATAATAATCTGTGAAAACGTATAAAATGTGTTATAAAGAAAATGGGTTTAATTTGTAGAAAAGATTAATTGAAGAATGCATTAATTTAAGAGACCTATAACGACCGTTCCTTTCTTACTAAAAATCCTAGACAAGGTCGCTTACGTACAAATTCAGAAGCACTTGGAAGAACACCACCTTTTAGGATCCAGACAATCAGGGTTCCGTCCGCAACACGGGACTGAAACTGCACTTATTGACTTGAAAGCTCAAATAGACACACTCAGGGAAAAAGGGCAAGTTGCCCTACTCCTCCTCCTCGACCTATCTGCAGCTTTCGACCTGGTTGATCACTCTGTCCTATGCTCACACCGCCACACAGCAGCATATTTCTCTTCTGAGGCCATCACATGGATTGTCTCTTTTCTTAACGGAAGAACCATGAGGTCTTCTCTCCCACTGCAGCAGCAGACCCGATACCCATTACCTGCGGTGTCCCACAGGGCTCCTGTGTCTCCCCGACACTTTACAACATATTTACCAAGCCCCTTTTCGATGATTTGGATCATCTCGGTATCACCTACACGAACTACGCAGATGATACCCAGATCCTCCTTCCACTTCCACAGAAGAGAACACATCTCAGGACTCAGCCAACAGAACAACTGGCTATCAACTAGAAACAAAATACTCCTAAAAACGGCTTCACTTACCTATAAATCTCTCAACAATGGTGCTCTGATCTACCTGATCAACAGATTCCACAAACAAGCCTCCTCGAGACCCCTCAGAACTGCGTACAAAGACTGCCTTTCCATCCCACACTTCAAACTTGCTACTATAGGAGGCAACAGTTTCACGGTAAAAGCAGCCAAACTTTGGAACTCCCTGCCTCCCAACCTGAGAATTAGACATGCCCTATTTGCACTTCCGTGCTAAGGTAACATCATGGTTGAAACTGAACGACCACCTAGGTGGTTAATGCTATGGCTTCTTTCTCGCCATCTGCACACCATGTAACATGTGTGCCCACTCTTGTAATTCTGTTTTTTACTGCTTACTTTGTCTGCCCTCCCTACCAGTCTGTATATACTCCTTACTGTCAATGTGTACCTTCATACCTGTAACTAAGCTTTGCGTATTCTTGTAAATGCTGCGCCCTGATACCCTTGGGTATAATTGCGCAATATAAATAGTAAAACAAACAAACAAAGAAAAGTTTCACATAATCCATTTTCTAATTTTAGGCCTCATTAGGAGTTTTGTGGTATTCTGGCGATAAATCTGTCAAATTATCATCAGACTCAATTGCTGTTACCGTGGAGTTAATTACAAGTGGTGATAATGCCCCATTTTTACAGTCCATAAGAATCCATAGGGATTTTTGGCAGATTTACCACCTGCAGAATCACTGCATGGTAAAACAGCAGATTTTTGGAGCTTAAGTGGAGGATTTACTTCCAGCAGCAAGGTGGAGGTGAATCCGCTACTTTTCCTCCGAAGATCAGCAGATTTATCATATGGCAATTCCGCCAGCTGCAAATCCGTCAACAATTATAATGGAGCAGTGCAGGAAAAATGGCGATAACGGAATTACTGCCACTTATTTCACGCACCGCCAACGTTATAATGAGGCCCAAATGGTCAAGATAAATGTGTTCCCTTGTATGTTGATGACTGTCAACAGAAAAGGCACTACGTGCATTGAATAAATGCTTTATAAAACACATACTGATGTAAAGCCGGTAAAAGCTACTAACTATAGGTAGGCCAGTCAGTCTGAGGGAATAAGATCTTGAGGTAACAAGTTTGAGGAGATGGACATATGGTCTGGATTGTTACTTAAGCAATAATCCCCAAGCTCAGGAGGCATTACCGAGTCGGCCCATAGTTACAGGCCTGAGCACAGCGAGGGCCTTAACGAAGGCTTGGAGGCATTGCCTGACTCGGTAATGCTCCCCCAGTGAGGGGATAATTGCTATTCGTACCCCGGCCCGTTTGACCAGGGTGCTAAAAGCTGTGGGCGTTTCACAAAGGAAGACATTATTTTTTAAAATGACCTCTCTGGAAGGGAAAACGAAGTCTGTTCTCCCTTTCCATGGCAGCCATTCAAAAAATAGGAAAAACATAAATGACTAAAATGGCTGCCATGGAAAGGAGAGAAGAGACTACCTGTAGTCTGTTTTTCGTTTCCATGGTGGAGTGTTGCAGATCGGGAGCAGACCTGCTGGGTACAGAAGTGTTCCCAGCACGTCTGCTCCTGAAAAGGAGCCAAAAGAAGGTATGTTGGGGGCGGGGCGTGAGGTAAATCTGTGGATGGGGGATGGGAACATATACCTTCATTAGTCTGGTAATCAACCCATTCCAAGCCTCCTCATTGGCTCAGAGGCTGCCCCCACCCTCGCCAGGTACAAAAACAAATTATTCATAGATGTGGAAGCCCTCAAGGGACTCTGCATCTATGAGTAAGAAGATGCTATAGAAGAGCAAACCTGAAAAAGAGAAAGGGTATTTGCCGGATGAATTTAAAGAAAAGGCTGGAAAGATAAGTGAGATTCTGTGGGATCACTTATCAGGGAAAAGACTATGGGATATGATGGAAACATTAGATAAGATTGATATATGCTTGGGTTCAATAGGTCCTTGCGTGCTGAACAAATCTACTGGAATCATGACTGGCAAAGGAGTCAGGTGAAGAGAGGTGTGAAGACTGATGTCTACTTGTGTTTCAGGTATACCTTTAATTTATCTGACATAACCCCCTGGTGGGATTCAGTGGTGCTTAGCAGGGTGCCCCTAACTCCATCGAGGTCACCTCAGCACCATCGCCGGCCCATAGCAGGGAAGTCAACTGTCTCACTACCCCAAGCAAGGTCACCCAGGGTGTTTCCAGAGGCAGGAAAGGAAGGACACCAACTCACACAATCCTGCTGCTTTCCTGAAAGAACACCTGGACCTGACATGGAAATAAAATTCATTCATTTTATTGTTTATAGAAGGAGCCTAGCGCGAGAACTGCAGATCGCTTTAGAACATGAGGGTGCTATTATTTGGTTTAGTATTTTATAAAGTAGCATAGTACGGTTGGTGGAAGGAGGGAGGGTTTATTATTTCCGGTTGGTATTGTTGAACGAGAAACTTTGTAGTGTTTTGCGGAACGTGAAGATGGTGGGGGCATTTCAACCCTCTGTCAGGATTGAGTTCCAGATGGTTACAGCATGGCAAGAGAAGGACTGCTTGTGAGTCTTTTCTTTATGGGCTAGTTTGGACACTAACCTTTTGATAGTTTTCCCATGTGAGGCGGGAGAGACCCGAGAGGTATCGAGTCTAGCCAACAAGTCTGACGGTGTTCTGTTTGAGACTGCTTTGTAAATGATATGTGCAGTTTTGAATATGATCATGATGTGGAGGGGAGCCATTGAAGCTTGGCCGTATTGGAGAGATATAGTCGGATTTGGGGCCGCTTGTAATGAGGCGAGCTGCAGAGTGTTGGGCTGCCTTGAAGGAGGCCAGGCAGTATTAGAAGTATACCAAAAAAAGTAGTGAAACTGTGAAACCAGAGAGGAAGCGGGGGGGGCACAGTCAGCAGGAAGGGAGCAGCGTGCAACACATTTTTCAAAGGTTGTAGCCATGCTGATTGAGAGCCAATTAAGTTGAAACAGATTTCACTTTAGCTGTAACTGCCATTGGGTAGTAAAGTGGAGACGTGTGCTCTAACTTCACAAAGAATGCTTTTGGAATGGTGAAAATGGTTTCAAAAAGTAGTTGAACTGTTAACAGTAAAATATACAAGTAGTGGTTCACTACTCCCGACCATTGCTGCCCACTTCGACCACTAAGGCCAGGTGCTCAGGTGCAATCCCAACAAGGAGGATATTTCCTGCATCAACGTGTGAGATCACAAAGACTTGGATCACCACGCAGAAACCATGCAGGGGGTCCAAGGTGTTGCTTTTGTGGAGATGTGCAGGCACAAAGTTTGCACCTTTTTGTCTGTGTGCTTTCGGCTGTCAACAACGAAGACCAGGGATTACATTGAATCATTCTAGCTGCATGCCATCCATCCATTGTTTCATGAGTTGTTGTTTGGTGAAGGGACCAATGGGGATGAATTATGCCTTAGTGGTGTTCAGCTTGAGGTAGGCATTTGACATAAATGTCTTGATGGAAGCCAGTCATTTGAGGACGCCAGTGAGGTCCAGGGAGCCATTGACCATAAGTTACAGCTGAGGATCTATTGCGGAATGATAGATGGCTATGTTCGGGCCATTTAAGAGAGTTCCCAAGTGTACCATGTATAAATTGGAGATGATTGGGGAGAAGGACATGGGAGGACCAATGCATGACTGGGAATCAATTGTATTTGAATGAGCTCATCTCTGCGGCATGGTGTCTGCCAGATTGGTAGGCTGCAAACCATTTTAGGGCGTTACCAGATATTCAAACCAGGTGGAGAGGAGGGAGAGGAGTGTTATCTGGACAACTGTGTTGAATGCAGTAGAGAGGCTTAAAAGGATTAAGAGGGACACGTTCCCTGTCTCAGTGTTTTTCAGCACATTGTCTACAAGTTGGATGGTTGCAGTCTCTATTCTGCATTTGGGGTCAGAGCCAGACTGGTAGTTGAAGAGGATACCTTGCTGGTCGATGTTGGCAAGTAATTGGGTTGCAACTAATTTCTCTATAACTTCATGATGTACAGGAGGCTTTTGATGGGTCTGTGGTTGGCTTGATCTACTGGGTCACATAAGGGTTTTTTTGAGAATGGATAATTTGAGGCCTGTCTTCAACATGTCTGGGAATGTAACTTTGCTGAGGGAGGTGTTCACTATACAGAGGAATGTGATGAGCGCTGGCCCGGTGATTTGTTTAATATGAAGGCAGGGAGCAAGACGTCTTTGTACGGTTGGCAGGGTTTAGGGAAGACAGACTGTCTGAGAGATTCTTAGGAGAGAGAGAGACAGAATCGTTTCGGGAACGAAGTGCCTGTGGGTGCTTTGTCTGGTTTTGAGACATCAATGAAACCTCTGTGACAAATGACCTCAATCATTCACAGACAACAGAATATACCTTTTTCCAGGACTTATTATGAAAAGAAACATGCTTCTCGGGAGGCAATGGTGAACATGGATAAGGGGTAACCTGGTCTATTCTCAAAGATTTGTGGACTCCCTCCACTGTGTCCAGACATCCCTATTCCCCACAGCAAATTCTGAGACATAAATCTAAAGCACCATAACCCGTACTATCTATGTCTAGTCTGGAAAAAGGGAGGGCCTAAAGGCTTTGTCCTACTTCATCGCTCTCCCTCAGGGAATTTTCTAATGGGACCCTTACTGTGTTTAATTACATGGTGTTTAAACTGGTAGGAGACAGAGGCTTTGGGGATTTCTCACATAAAGACCCCCAGAAATCACCAATTATGGAAAGAATCGTGATACTTTTGGCATTGCATGCGGGCCCAGGGATGTGATGGATACAACACTGTCATTAAAAAGTGATATAACATGGATATCAGACCCTTACTCGCAACTTGCAGGACCAGCTCAAAGGCAGTTAACAACACAGAACGTTTTCCATTTGTCCTGTGAAAGTACTTCATGCTAGAGATACAAGAACAGCGGTTGTTTTTCTGATATTTAGTTGTCATTCTAACAATTCAATGCTAAGAAATCAATTTTTTACCTAGAGATGGCCTCTCTCTCAAGCCCTTCCTCGAATCAGAACTTGAAGAAAGGTGCCCTACCTATTTCATAAGCAAGGGAGCCCAAATGCAGCTTAATGGCGATGGCCATGAAGTGAGTGTATGAATATGCTTTTTAGATCTCTATTCCCCTTAGCAGGTCACCAGGACTGGTTCCTGAAAAATATATACTGGGGTCTTCTTCTTAGGAACCCACAGCCATGGCAGGCTGTAAAGTTAGATTTTCAAAAAAGGCCCACTGCTTTTAAGTAGTGATACAAAGTTATTTTGTCATGGCTCTTAATTAGGCCACCTTATATTAGGAGTCAGCATTTGGCAATCCGACTTCCAATTTATATTCCGACAAAATCACTGTCCCGTAGGCTTTCCTTAGGTGAGCGTCATTCCATGGAAAGTTAAGAAAAGCCTTTAGTATCTCTTCCCTAAGCAGTTTCGACACTGAGAATAGTAGTATGGAAAACAGGAAGAGAGGCCTGGAAGCGTCTCCAATTTTATCACAGAATCTATCCATCCAGTAAAGGCCCAAAGTCTTCCATTGCTTGATATGCAAGAGAGCTTGGCTTCAAAACAAGACTTAATTGACCTCAAAGGTTATTGAAAAACAATTACGCTTATCATTGGTCTTATTAAATGGGTGTCACACTAAATACAACTGGCTATGTTAATCTCTGGGGTATAGTGGCATGATCATGGATTTATCAAGATTAATGTTGTATATGGATATTCTCCAAATATATTCAGGATCTCTATCAAGTTCAGAGGAGAACAATGAGGCTGTGTTAAATATAGAAGTACATCATCCTAAAAATGGCTCATCTTGAACTCTTTCTTACGAGCTACACAATCAGTGGGCCTCATTCCGAGATGGCAGGTACACAGTAAAAGTGCCTGTAATAACATTTACCACACTTTTACCGGACCAGCCAACTACACCTTTGCTAGTAGGGGTTAAGGACTAAGTGCTGGAGGTAAATCTGACCCCTATCGGCAAAAAACTGCCTTGATTACTGCCATGGCCGGCAATAGAGGCAAAATCCCCTCATGGAGTCCTACGGGACACCATGGAATAGGGATTTTTCACCCTTACTGACACTTGTAATCTGTCGTTAATTAATACCAGCTGACCAAATGCTGGTAACAGAATTCTGTTTTCCAGTATTCCGGTGGATTTACTGCCAGAATACCAGCAAACTTGTAATGAGGCTGAGTAACTTCAGGGGAATACTTTATCAATTTCACCAGGTGTTCAATAACTAACGCAAAAAATAAAGGAGAGAGGGAACAACCTTGGCATGTATCTCTCTTCAAGGGAAAAGAGTAAGATGAAATCCCATTAACTCATACAGTAGCCGCAGGAGCAGAGTACATTTCCCTCACCCATCACAGCTAGTGAGGGCCGAATCTGAAAACCCTGCCGACTCAATGTCAAGAATCTTCAAATGACCTGTACAAAGGACTGCATCGGTGTCAAATGAAATCATGACCGGGTCAGAGGGTCTTGGCGGGGCTTGATACATCAATTATATCATTTTCCTCATGTTATCTACTTCTTTATGGCCCTTTGTGACCCCCCACTTTGTCCAAATGGATTAGATCAGGAAGAAATGGACCTAGTCTAGATGATGGTACCCTTGTCAACATTTTAGCATCCACATTTAAAAGGGATATTGGCCTTTAGGATGAACATTGAGACAAGTCTGTCGTCTCCTTTGGCATCACTGAAGTTGACGCCTCCAGGAAAGATTGGGGAATGCCATGACCTTCTAAGTTCCAATTGACATTGTACAGCATGTGGAATCCCATCAAACCTGCCTACATTACTACCCTCCTCGGACAGAGTCATCTGCTAATTCACAGACTCACCCTTGCTCTTTGAGAGGTGGCTGATCCCTAAGGCGAGAATTCGATAACAGGGGTTATCATCCCCCTCTCATTCTCATCTCCCCTCTTATAGTGGATTTTATGGAGGAGCATAACATCAACAGAGTTTCTTCTGAACTCTTGGATCACCAATGAGCTTTTCTGGGAAGAGTTTAAGACTTTAACTTTAAGTCAGGCCACCATTCAGCCCCAAACCACCCCACAGAGTCTAGGCATGAACCCTGTACAACATTGTATGTGGTCCCACTTTCCAATCTGTTCCATCTCCGAGTGAGACAAACATTCTTCCCTTCCTCTCCTTCCCCCAGAAGCTCACTGTCTCTAGAGCTCTGGTTCTCTCTAGGCTGGACTATTGCAACAGCCTCTTTCTAAATCTGCCTGCTACTACACTCCACCCTCTGCAACTCATCCAGAACAGGACTGCGAGACTTGTCCTTGGCCTCAATCCCAGGGATCGTATCTCTCCAGACCTGAAATCTCTTCATTGGCTCTCAGTGGCTGCAAGGATTAAGTTGAAGACCCTCTGCATTATCCACAAGGCCTTCTGGGGTCTGGGTCCACAATACCTTCAACTCTCCCTTCGGAAATACCTTCCTACTCAACCTCTTCACTCCTCCACCACCATCTCCCTCAGGATCAGTCGCTTCTCCAAGCAACGAGTTGGCAGTAGATCTCTTTCTTCGGCTGGGGCCTTCCTCTGGAACAGCCTCCCTGAAACTTGAGGAGAAACATCTTCGGTTCCGGAAGCATCTCAAGACCTTTCTCTTTGCTTCTGCCTTCTCTCTTCCTCTCCCCTGATCTTTGTCTTTACTGTGCTGGGCACCTGGATACCCTCTGAATTCGGGCCCAGATCCCTGCCCACCTAGCTTCATACCCGCACTGCCTCCTGGCAAACCTTACACTTGGGTCTGCATCTGCAACCCTACAGTCCCCTTACCTGCACTTACCAAGAACCAAGGGATGGGGCGACACCACTCATGGCTAAAATATTGAGTGGACGGACATTGTCCAAGCACAGCCCAATTAATCTTCCGTGCTGAGCCCCTAGTGCACCAGTTTGGCCCCACACAGTACCACGTCATTGGCACCCCTCCTACATCGATGGGTGGGACCGCATCCTCTCATCGTATGGGCCTAAACTCCTCTGATGACTAATAGGGTACAGCTTGGCCCCCAGATCTCCTGGGTACGTTCTGAAGCCAAAATGTTAGAAACTGCAGCAGGGGTGTTCATTTCTTCCAGGTGGGGACCGTGGAGCCCTCATCTGAACTGACATCTTGTTTGCATCCCCTAACGTTTTTCATGGTTTATGATATTTTAATTGCTTTATTGTAAAATAAAAAGTTGAAAAACATTGCCTCATTACGAGTATGGCGGTAAGTGCTAAAATTGGCAGCAACTCAGCTACCGCCAATTTTACCACTACGCCAAACTATGAGCTCGGGCCATGAGTGGAGGATTTACTTCCAGGATAATCCTGGAGATACATTTTGCCACTCACTGCTGTGAAATCGGCAGAATTACTGATGCGGAAATTCTGCAGTGGATATTCATCTATAAAAGCCCCATTGAGTCCAATGTACTCAAAATAAATGGGGAATTACGCCAGCACCGCCACTTACAATCTGGCGGTAATTCCGCCGGACAAAGTGGCGGTAACAGTAATTCAGTTGGGCGGTATTCCGGCAGATTTTCCGACCGAGAAAGCACCAAACTCGTAATGAGGCCCAAATACTGTTTAAAACATTTTGTTCATTTCATAACCTACTTCTGAATCACCTGGTAGTCACTGGTGTGATGGGACACGGAGCAGCTGAGAGCCTACTAGATATTTCCATATGCATCCATTTTTCTCTGAACTACATTCTAGGTGTGCACCTGGCATTGAGGTGCTCTTAGCACTATATTGTATTGGGGAACCTGTAAGAAATGGGTAAAGTGGGGAGAATGTGTGTCAGCAATCGGCAAAATGGAAGAAAGTGGCAGGAGATGGGTTACACCGATGACCAAGTGTTTCTGAGTACTTTTGAGAATAAGGGCCAGCGGGAACAGTATCTCTGCTTGTGCCTTATGTCTAAAACACCCGAAAACAAAGGAGTGGATTTCGAAACAAGCTTCAGGATCCTCTCATTTAAGTGCATTGTTAAATGCACAGAAAATGCAGCCCAAAAACACTGCAGCAATAAAAACAATAAAATGGCATGGAGTATTTTCTAAGACTAGGTAGCACATAAGGAGCACACCCTACTCTCTTGGGTGGTAAATGCACAACAGTATTAGAATAAGGATCTTGGCATTAGCAGAACAATTTCCTACAGCAAACCGAAATTAAACAATAAGGACCCCAAAAGGAAAAATAAAAACAGATCAAGGCTAATGTGTGTTGCAATGGTCAATATTGGTTTCAATGTAGAAAAAAAGGTTTACATTGCGCGTGCCATATTTATGATTGTGGTAGACGCAATGTTTGTTGCAATGTTGCAATCTGGTATGTATGTACTATTAATGTTATTTTGTGTGTAGTTTGATACATTTTAGATTTGCATACACATAGCAACATAATGATAATTATGCAAGTACAGTGTGAATACAATGTAGTTGTGTGACATGCAACGTAGTGCCTAAAGATGGGAAGTGAGGAGCTTTATATGGACACGCGAGAGGCAAAATTCCCAGATGAGGAAACCACTGTGAGAGGATGTGGTAGTCCTGACCTCACGCATACAAATACATATATACAGAGTTTTATTTTTAAGAGAGATGGGTTTGGGACATTTGTGGAACTGGGTGCGCATGATGAATACATGGGAAGGTTGTATACCGCAGGTCTCTCATAGCTCGGGATTATTTAGGCCGCAGAAGTCTTGGTTGGAGAGATGAACTTTGTGCCACCTGCAGTGTTAGTTGACCAGGGTCGAAGGAAGGAGGCAGGCAGCAAAATGCATTTGATCAGTTTTGATAGTATCAAATGATCATTGGAAGCCAGGACACAATGAAGTGCTAGTGGGTTATAGGTGTATGACTTGGTGCTGTTGTGGGTAAGGGATATAATCTTCCAGAGAACATGGGAGCTTGTTATTCAGTGACCAGGGAAGTTCAGCCACATGGGAGGGCCGACTTGGGGGCAGTTAATAAAGCAGGTGCAGAGGTGGCAAATGGTTTAAGGGTTTCAATTAGGTTCTCAGGAAGATGACTAGGATGTGGTCCAGAGGCCATGCGGACTGAAATGGCAGTCACAACAAATTAGCGTGAAAAAGGAAATGCCATGGACGCCAGCAAGTCTGGGAAGATAAGATGTTTATTGCTGGTTCAAAAGAAACTTTTCTATTTCTCTGCCACCTCATATTGATGAAGTGTTCTTGTAAAAGCCATGTGCAGCACACACAGAGTAGAGGGCTCTGGTCAGCTGGAACTTGTAATAAATGAGGATTGTTGTAGGTGAATAAGTAATCATGGGATGATGGATCAACTATGGAAAGAGCCCAAAAGAAGTTGTACTTGTAAATATAATCTACTGTAATTGTATGTTGCAGTGGATGGTGTTCAGGAGAATGTATCCAAATAGGGTGTTGGAACTTTAGGGGATTAGATTTCCTTGTATAGGGTTAGCCAATCACATTTGGGGGGATGACTTTGTAACAAAATATGTGGGAGTGTGTTAAATGTTGCAAACATGTATATAAAGTCTAACGTTTGTGTGGTTTGGAGAGAATCGGATTAGTTCTGTTTCTAAGGAGTTATCTAGCCCACCCACCCCCCCAGCTGTTTTTTTATACTATAAACTTGCTATACTAAAAAACATGCACTCACTTCTTGAGAGGTGGGCTTATTTTGGATAGAGATATCTAAGGTCCGCCCAACATGTGTGATCACAATACCTGTCACAGTAAGTTGCACTGCACAGGGGCCTGCTTCGTAATGCTTCTTTTCTGCTGGTTATTTCTCTTTGGCTCAGCTAGGGAAAAACCTAGAAGAAGAAGATGCTAGCACTGGTGCTGGGAGATACAAAACAATGGTCCAGATTCTCAAAAAATGTTTGGCTCAACAGATGAGATGTACTAGTGCATCTCCTCCCTTGCACCAAAAAAAGGTGCAGCCCAATTCACAAAGGGCATGTGCTTAGATGTGCTCATTACAATGTTCATCCCTCCCCTCCGCACATTTGCACAAATAAGCAGGCATTTAAAAGTGCATCCTGAATTTACAAATGTGATGCGTTTTGAAATGCCCTGTAATGAGGCTCATCCCCCTGCGCCTTTTGAAACCAAACTGATATGGAAAGGATTTTTTTCTGGGCATTTCATCAACACTGGACCTTACAGACGCATCTTGGTGAAACATGCTCCCAGAGACCACATGGTTTCAGGTATCGTGCCATACACACTCCCAACTCTATGTAAGGGGGCTGGACAGTGCATCTGTGTGCATCAGTCAAGTCCCTCCTGAATGCTCAGATCACCTTGGTGATAAAGGTGGCCTGATCATTTCTGAAAGCAGCACAAATTATGAGTGCATTCTTTGCGCTCTTTTCATTTGCGCTGCTTTTTGAGAATCCGGCCCTTTGTATATTCCTCACTCAGAATGAGGCCTTAATGAGGAGGGAACTGCTGGGCACCACATGATGATCCCTCATCATCATTGAAGGAGCTGTCCCTTTTTTTCTTCTTTGGCATGTCCATTGGACTCTGTCTAGACTCTCCGGCGCTTGCAGAGAGTGGAAAATGGGGAATGATCCAATGAGGGCTACTAAATAGAGTTTGCTTCTTTTTTTCCTTTTTGTGCTGAATAGGCCCGAGCATGTGAAGGAGGCTGGATCTCTCTTTACTGCTTTTGAAGGCTGTAGTCTAGGGTGGAATGTAGGGAGAGCAGTGTACACAGGTCCCGCACTGGATGTGATGGCGGGCTCCAGTCTTTGTTTCCTTAAAATCATTGGCTGCACAGGGTGCAAAGAAAAATAGGGACTATGGCAGTGGGACCCTTACTCTACATTGGTCGCAGTAAGAGGACAGCCAAGGACTCTAAGGAACTCTTTTCTTTTTTGAAACTCTTCACACTGCACAGGGGGCACACACATAGCAGACAGAGAGCTCTACTCTTCTGTGAGTGCTAGAGAGCTTTAATCTCCGATGCAAGTAGGGAAAGAACTCTGGGCAAAGCACTGAATGTGGCAGCAGAGACCCTAGGCTTTCTTGCAGAGATCCTGAATAGTAGTTGAATAGTAAGAGCGCTACGCATCCAGATGGGTGATCGCACTCTATCTCTCTCTCTCTCTCTCTCTCTCTCTGTCTCTCTCTATATATATATGTATCGGTGAAAAAACTTTGTTAAAGGGACAATATGGTTAAGTTGCGCTACGTTATGGTGTAAAACCGGAAAACCCCTGAAATTCACCAGTTATGGTAAGCTAAGCAACCATAACTCGCGCCACCACTGTGCACTACTAAGACTAACACCCAAGACATCAAAGATGATATCACAAATGTGTGTCAGACTTTTAATTAGTTCTGGGACCTAAATACTGTCTGTAGAACACCTGTGCGCATGCGTACAACCAACCATGTACATTCGGTGTCCTACAGACAGCCGTCCCATTCGCGAGCGTGTCCGCGACGTCATCATGTGACCACACCCACGCTAAGCTCGGGTCCTTGTCCGCAGACACAGTCCGGGCCCCCGGACACTAAAAAAGTGCTCTCTGAAGCAATCCAAGGTATTTTACTGTGAAACTTTACCCTTGCACCCTTGCACATGTCCCAGACCATGTCCCTACCGATCTGGATACTTTTTGGAACTTTTTAAACCTTTTTTCTTGGTTGACTTGTGCGTGGATGGCATGGCTGTCTGCAGAGCGCTCCCCAGCACCCCTATAAAAGGCCACATCCCAGAGCTGCTTCTCATTCTGCTTTTGCATTTCCAAGACAGAGCACTGCTCTTTGGCATTCACTGTCTTCACAGCTATTCCTAATAGCTCAACAGGACAATTGGTGCAGGTTGCTGTTGTGTTCCTGGTGTTCCTGGTTCCTGCTTCCTGGTTCTTGATAACCTTCCTGATGGCATCCCAGACTGCTCCTGCTGCTACTGCCTTAGCTTCAGCACCACCCCCACCCCCTCCACCACCACCACCTTCCCAAGTGCGTGAAGATGCAGAGAGTGATGAAGAGGATGACGAGGTTGAGGTAGTGGAAGCCCCTATTACTAGCAGCCCCTGTGGATCTTGGAATGTGGAGGCTGGGTGTGGAGGCTTTTACCACCATTGGAGGGGTACCCCAAGCTTGTGCAGGGTGGAGTTCAGTTCAGTCATGGCAAACCGGGTTTGTACAGTTACGGGACTACATCCATGCGGCCACACCTAAGATCGTTCCACACAGGTGTAATTCGGCGGGTCTTCCCCTGTGATAAAAGTAGTAGGTTAAGTTCCTCTACAGCAAGCTCTGTTTCTGCTCCGGTCACCACAAGAAACACTCCTGTGGGGCAGTGCATCCCTGAACCAGCCTCCCAGGCCATATGTGATGCAGTAGACCCTTACCTTTCGAGTGTCACAGTATTGTGTATGCACTACAACTGCAGGGGGAGATTCTTCAAAGTGCTTTCGAGGCTACGGTCCGGGAGCATGAGAAAGTCTGCCACCTACCTGATTAAGGTCCACCCAACATCTTCCTCTCTCCACCAGCCGTTGCGCTGTTCCCGGCCTCGGTTCCATGGCGTCCGTGGGCTGCTCCCGGTCAAGTCCAAAACGGGGTGGCGCCCTGAGCGGGGGGGGGGGCCCTTCCCTCCACGGGGCTATAGCCGCTCATAGGGTCCGGCCTTGAGTGCCATGGCGTTCGTGGGTTACTCCCAGTCCTCGGCCCAGTTAGTTAAGAATCAATACATTTCATAAAATGATCATAGTACATAAAACATATACACTATGTTAAAACACCACAAGTAGGCACACCATGGGTGAATAACATTGCAATAATTTCCTAAGGATCACAAAATGTGTGTACATATCACACTCTGATTCCTATGCCTCACTACTTTCAGCCTATTTCCTATTAGTGTATTTCAAACAACCCGACTCGTACAAGTTTCAGTCCTTATTATACAAACATGTAGGACATTCTTCAGGGGAAAGTGTCGTGTGCCGGAATTAAAAATCTTCTTTTGTTGGGGAGAGAACCCTGTCAATAAAACATAGACACCCTATTAGTCTTAGGTAACAAAGTTTCAATCTCATTTGGTATAAAAACTACACCCTCATCCCTCAAAGGGTAATTTAATATGTTTATTATTACATACCTATTTTTCCCATTAATAACTCTGGGGCCTGTTCTGATACTTGCTGCAGATTCCCAATTTCTTCAGGAATACTTGCGTATCCTCTTCTCTTCTCTACGCTAGTGTACAATAAAGACCAATTAATACTTTGGGACATCTACATCTTCCCATATCTATTTCCTTTAAGTGTCAGGTCAGTACGAGACGATAAAGCTTACCTATTTGGACAGATCCAAACGTCTAGTTTTCTCTGGCTTTTCTCAATTCAGGATAAGGATAGATGGTCGCCATCCTGGGTAACAGAGTAAATACACTCTGTTACAAGTCACTAAATATGGGTAAATAAACTAGTGCAGTGAGGCACAAAAAGTCAAAAATAACTCACTTGTTTGTGACTGGGGCTCAAAACCTGGTACACCCCATATCATTCCTGGAGGACTCTTGAAATAAGGAAGAGTGTAACGTCTCCACTCCCTTCTCAGGGTCAAGCTCTGTGGAGATAGAAAAACGTGCACAACCTCTCATCAGTCCCACCTCTGGGTCAAAAAGCAAAGACCAAAAACATCCACCGCTAATGCCGTGTTCCAGGAGGTCGGAAGTGCTAACAGCGCTTTCATCGGTGCCACTAAGGGTCTTTACGGGCTCTTTAATGGCATAGCGGTACGGTCCTTACCGGCATGGCGCTAAACTCCTGCCCGCATACTCGTGATGCCACGCAATTAGCGGCCTCTTGCCTACACGGACACGTTATTAGCGCCATGCCGGTAAAGGCGGTATCTTTCCGCCTACCGTGTAATGAGGCCCCATGTCTTCAGTTAGACATAGGGGGTCATTACGAGGTTGGAGGTAAGTAACAGTCCTTACCGGCATGGAGCAAATACCGTGTCCGTGTAGTAAAGAGCCCGCTAATAGAGGGCTATTACGAGTTTGCGTGCACGAGCTTAGCGCCATGCCGGTAACGACATTAGCGGAATGCCGTTAAAGTCCAAAAAATGGCCCCTACCGACATCATGGAAAGCGCAGACAGCACTACCGGCATCAATGGAAATGGCATTAGCGGGCATCGCTATCAGCGGTGACCACTGTTAGCGGTGCCCGTAAATAAGCGGAACTGGAAGTAGCGTCATCGCACAGGAACGGGAAAGAGCATGGCGGCCATCTTGAAAAATACAATCCATTGCCTCCCTCAGCACACAGGACCTGGAGCATATTGCTGACTACATACATCAACCTCCCGCAACTAAATCATGCCCAAGGCAGTAAAAAAATGCTGAGGTTGTTTTCGCAAACAGCCTTAAGAGGGAGGCAGTGATAAAGAAAAAAGAAATCTGGGAACGTGTTGCCCAAAGAGGCAGCGCGGTCGGCAACACCCCCCGCACAACAAAGGATGTTCGGAAGAGATGAGATGACCTGCCAATAAAGCTAAACCGGTGGGAGGAGATCTGCGCCAGCACGATTGGCATAGAGGCCATCGAAGGTGTGGGCGATATGGAGCGTGGCACCACCTCATCAGCGAAAGGAGGTGAGTGTCCTAAGAAAACACTGTAATGCAAAGTATGATGATAGTCAACCAATTTGTCTGTCTAAAGAGGCAAGCCATGGGCCAATACATACACATTCCCTGCCTAGATGTCGTCCGCAGCACAGACACATGCACATGCATGCAGCATGGCAATGCGATACCTGACACACACCAAACAAATATGAAAATGTCATTAGTCACACTGCATGCAGGCCACAACAGAAATGCATGTCACATAGCATACACCCGCCGCAACATGAGTGAGCCCGACGGGTGCCTGCATGCTCCACCCATATAGCAAGCAACGTGATCATCAAAACTCTACTGCCTAATCCCCTCTAATGTGTAGAAGAGCAATAATACAAATGTATGCATGATGCTTGTCAAACCATCATTCATGCTGTCCCTCTCTTGGTTCCCCACAGACTCAGATCCTGACAGCAAGGCCTGTTACGCACTCCCACAGGCGACTACACCCCGAAAGAGGGCCATGAATGAAGGCAACAGGCCTTCCACTTCAAAAGGCCCAGACAAGCCACGACAGGCACTGAAGACCAAAACAGCCATGGATGCCACGGCACTAGTGCTGCTAAGGCCCATCACCACAGTCCCCACAACACCTTTGACACCTGCACAGTCGACAGTCGACAGGGCACAATCTGCAGGCAGAGAACAGCTCTGTTGGGGAGGTGGCAGCTATGGCACCCCGGACAGATGATGAGCTGCAGGGCCAGGTCTGTGTGCCTGTCGAGGACGACTCCTCGGACCTACCTGCAACACCAAGTCCTGCACCATCCCCCCAGGTCACACCTGTCGACTCCTACCACGACACCACCCCGGAACAGTTTGGGGGGGAGTCCGTACAAGGGAGCATCAGTCCACATAGGACCCAAATGGATTTGCCAATGTCACACATGCACCCTCCACCTCCACTGGTGTACAGGCGGGGGTGCGCAGGCAGGAAACACAGCGCAGCACCAGGAGGAGCTCACTGCCCTGGTGAGGCAGTTCATCGCAGACAGTGCCCAAGCAAGGCAGGAGGGGTGCGACAACACTGCCTCCCCGAGGCAGGTCATTGTGGAAAGCACCAATAGATTTTGCGAGGAGGTGTCTGCCCTGAGGCAGGTCCTCACCCGCATTGCAGATTCCATGGAGGCGGAGCGTCCAGCCCCCAGAATGGAGCAAGCAGCCACCCCTTCTTCATCAAGCTCCACCCAAACCAGCCCCCTACACAGGTCAGCGCGCACCCTGAGCCGCTCGGACATGCCGCCATGAGGTGCAGGAAGTGGCTGAATGTAGACGGGGCAGCCTGATGAAGGCAATAGACACTGACACATGAAGCATTTGCTTGGACACCATGTGTGGGGGTGTTGTGGGGGAGGAGGGAGTGGGTGTGTGGGGGAGTTGTGGGAAGAGGGTGTGTGGGGAGTTGTGGGGGAATGGGAGGGGGAGAGGGTGTGTGAGGTGGAGGGTTTCAGCACGTTATTTCATTTTGGACAATTAAATACACTGTTGTGTGAAAAACAAATCTTGAGTGGACATTCCTTATTGCATATGTGTAATTTATTGATATAAAGTGCATAGTGTACATGTACTCCCACACCCAGTGCCCTCTGTCCAACTTTCATGTCAGCCTCTGCACCCATGTGTGTTAGAAATATTGTGCATCGGCACCGCAATGATGTGCACCCACATCTTCTTCATCCCCTTCATCATCACCAGGTGGTTGCAGTTTAATGTCACGAGGCAGGGGTACGTTCCATCGGATACACATGTTGTGCAGCATGACACATGCCATGATGATCTTGGCCACCTTCTCATGCCTGTAGAGGAGTGCCCCACCCGACCGGCTAAGGCAGCAAAACCCTGCCTTCAACAGGCCAAAGGTCTGCTCGATGACCACACGGGTACGGGTATGGGAATGATTGTAGTCCTCCTCGTGCCTGTTCTGTGGGTTTCGGACAGGGGTGAGGAGCCACAGCTTCAAGGGATAGCCACTATCCCATGCATGAGAGGCAATAAAAGGTATATGTTGGTCGATTCATGATGGACAGCTGTACTAGTCACATATGCCTGCAGATTACCGTTGGTCACATGTACATGTAGCTGGTTGTATGCACACAGTATCAATGCCCTCAATGTGTTCTGTGCCATGGACTTATGCTGTGGGTTGCATCTCCAAGATGATACACAGTGTACACTGCATTGATGTTGCTCATGCATTGTGGACGTATACCGCTGTGTTTGTGTCAAATTTGTGATGTGTTGTCTTCTGTATGATTTTCTAACTGGCAGTGCTGGCAGTAGGCTCTGCAATATTAGGCATTCAGCGCTGATTATTACGATGGTAACATGCTGCACTTCTGTGCTGGTGGCGGCCCTGTGACAAGCAGTGGATTCCCTTGGTGATTTTGTTCCGTGCACTCCCATGGATGCTTGTCCTGTGTAGTGATTTGCTGCAGACATTTACATAGTGAATATTCACAGCCTGTTGCTGGATTGTGTTACAGAGGGTGAGGTACGATGATGGGTGGTGGACGTGTTGTGGGGTGTGGGGTGTTTTTAAGTTTGGCATGTTGTGATAGGTGTCCATATTACTTCATTGCTATAGGATTTGGTTGTCATTTTCAGTTTGGGATGCTTTGGGGCACAGTGTTTTGTGATGTGCACATCGTGCTGTGACATCAACAATGACGCCATGGTGGTGTGTGCCTCTATCCCCCCATTTCACTGCCGTGTGCCTGTCATGCAACTTACCAAGCAGCCAGGCACGTCGTCCTGCATGTCGCTCCATGTAGCGTGGTAGCGTGGAGTTCCGCAGGACCATTGAGTCATGTGTTGATCCAGGATATCGGGCACAACAATGTGTGATGATCTTGCTGGCATCACATACCATCGCACATTAATGGAGCGGTATTGCTTGCAGTTGCGGTACGCCACCTCCATGGCATGCGGGACCACCAATTCCACATGGGTGCAGTCAAGGGCACCTATACAATTTGGCATGCCTGCCAGTGCATGGAAGCCAACTTTGTCATCTTAAATCTCCTTGGGAGTCCGTGGTAGGGATATGTAGTCCCTTGTGTGCTTCAGGAGGGCATTCAGCATGCGAGAAAATAAGGGTTGTGATATGCCATGCATGTGCCCCACTGTGTGCTGGTTGGTGCCTTTGGCAAGGAAGTGGAGCACCGACACTACCATCAGTAGAGGGGGGATGGCGGTGTGTATTACAATGAGGCTGACAATGTCATTGTGTATCATGTCCACGATGGTGGTGATGGTGTCTCGGTCCAGGCGGTACATGGTGTGGATCTGCTCAGCAGTTAGGTTAAATGGACTGGCTCTGATGCAAGGGATTGGGGGTTGCCTGCATGCTACCACTGGCTGCACTGGTGGGGCATGCTGGGCCTGTCTCACCCTCCTTCTCCACCTGCGTCTTCTCTGTGGTGCCTGCTGTTGTTGTTGTTGTTGCTGGTGTAGCAATGCAAGCATGTCCACCGTCCCCAGTATTGCTACTACTAGTGGAATAATTTTGGTCTTGGAAGGGGTGTGGTGTGTGGGTGTGCTCCTTTTGTCCTGACCCAGACTCCATTGCCTCCACCTGTGCTGATTGTGTGCACCTGTTGCAGTTGGGAACACTGCACATAGCAGTTTACGGGTGCTTTGCGATGCTGGTATTGCCGGCATGCCGGTATCCCCTATTAGCACCTTCATGAGGCCGGTATTTGCATGTCCGCCTGACTTGTGATGTCCTCCTGTTAGCAACATCCCGATATTGCTGCCCTGAAGGCCCGCGCGCCTGCGCCCTTGCCGCTATTAGAGGCACCGTTATTAGCGGTGCCTCTAATACTGGGTTCTTAGGTTGGAATAGCATAAAGCGGTATGCAATGCCGGTAATCCTTTACCGGCATCGTTTTCCATTACCTCCAACCTCGTAATGACCCCCATAGTGTCAAAGGTAAATCCCCTAAGAACACATACTGCATAAAAAGAACAGAAGGATCAACGTACATCAATGATTACAATGCAATAATTCCCTTCCTATGGAATGCAAATATAGATGTGCAATACATTGCAGACAATTCCACTGCACTTGCACGATATGTCACAGCCTACTTATCCAAAGCAGAAAAAACAGAGCTCAAAGACCTCTGGGACAGCATATCATCTGACAAAACACTGTCACAGAAATTGTTCAGCTTATGCATAAAAATTCTCTCCCATAGAGAATGTGGCTGCTACAAAGCCGCAGACTGTTTAACCAGCACTGCCTTGTATGGAAAATCTGAAAACATAGTATGGCTAAGCCTTGGTCCTGCTAAATCTAGAAAAAGAGCACTCAAATCATATGAAGACATTGTAGCAATAGCCAAAAATGATCCCAAACAGGCAGGCCATTTTGGAAAAACAATTTGCTAGACACATACTACCCAAACAGGAGTACCACTTTGGAAACCATGTGTCTATACCACGTAGCCCAAAACTTCACATACAAAAATAATATTAAACCAGATGAGAAGAAAGGTAGATACAAAGTAGAAAATTGTGAAGGCATCCTAGTGAAACATACCAAACGTAGCTTATTTAATCATATGAAATTGTCATTAAAAACTCCTCAACATAAATAACTGTATTACAGTATTACAATTCTCTACTACAATTGTTTAAACCATGGAGAAAAGAAGAAGATTTATTAGATATCCATGTCTCCTATGAAGATGCTTTCAAAACAAATGCAAGCACTATAACAGACACAAACATTTTGCAGTACAAAACAATGATAGACAATGAACAGCAACAAGAAGAAGAACTCCAGGCTAAACTAAATATAGACTCTCCTGACAGCAGTCAACCTTCTCTAACAGGAAGCCAAGAACCACTTGGACAACCACTCATAGCAAATGAGGCTGAATTAGCCATGACTGAAGTAGAAAACACCATGTACCAGTATGAAGAGTCTACAGAAGACTTTCCTATACTCAAATCACAATTAAACAATGAACAGTGTAGCATTTTCCTAGAAATAACAAAACAAATTTAACATAATATGCAGCACGAAACTAAAACTTGTACCCACCAAGACTGTTCATTGATTGATTGATATTTTATTTCTATCGTGCTCGTACACAAGTGTTTCAGAGCGTGACAAGGCAAGGGAGGGGAACAGGGGAGAACAAAATAGCGATCTTACTAGGCCCAGTGACATTGAGAACGCGCAAGTGCATGGGAGAGGGGGAGGGGAAAAGTGTATGGAAGGAGGGAGAAGTGGAAAGTGCGAAGCAGAGGAGAAACAGATAAATAACAATAAATAAATAATAAAGGCAACAAACAGTGGTAACGAGGCCAGCAATTTGCAAGTGCTAGGTTTAAGAATGGGTAGGTCTGATAAGTGCAGGAAGAAAAAGGGGGGCTCTATGGGTACAGATATAGACCCCAGTGCAAGGGATGGCCTGGAGGCTTTGTGGGAGGGTGGCAGGGTGAGCAGGTACCTGGGCCCGAAGGACAGAGGGTGGCCAGGTGCACAGTGCCAAGAGAGAACAGATCAGCAGGGGAGAGGGGGAGCGAAGGCAGAAGAAAAGAGGAAGGTCTTGAGGTGCTTCCGGAACCAGAGATGGTTCTCCTCAAGTTTTAGAGTGGCAGGGAGGCTGTTCCAGAGGGAGGCCCCAGCCGAAGACAAAGATCTACCCCCAGCTCGTTTCTTTGAAAAACGACTGACCCTGAGGGAGTTGGAGGTAGAGGAGTGAAGAGCTTGAGAGGGGAGGTATTTGCAAAGGGATAGCTGAAGGTATTTTGGACCCAGGCCCCAGAAAGCCTTGTGGACAATGCAGAGGGTTTTGAATGTAATCCTAGCATCTACTGGGAGCCAGTGGAGAGATTTCAGAGCTGGAGAGATACGTTCCCAGGGCTTGAGGCCAAGGACAAGTCTCGCAGTCATGTTCTGGATTAGTTGCAGAGGGCAGAGAGTAGAGGCAGGTAGATTTAGAAAGAGGCTGTTACAATAGTCCAAGCTAGAGAGAACCAGAGCTTGGGATACCATGAGCTTCGGGGGGAAGGAGAGGAAAGGCAGAGTACCTCTGAGGAGGTGCAGTCAGAAATTTGACTTTTTAGAGACCTCAGAGATATGGGCGGAGAAGGAAAGGGTGGAGTCAAAGATGACCCCGAGGTTCTTGCAGGTGACTACAAGCCTATACTGCTATATGTGAGTGGTCAAGCTGGTTCAGGGAAACCATTCTTAATAAAAATCATCATCAAGTTCCTCCGACAATTGACAAATAACAAACTGTCAGCTGTTGTAACTGCCCCAACAGGTTCAGCTGCCTACAACATAGGTGGTGTCACTTTACACCGATTACTACTCCTTCCAGTAGAACAACAAAACAAATTAGACTACTACAAACTTTCTCCAGAAGCTGCAATGGAACTACGCAGAGTTTTGAAACACATGAAAATGCTGCTAATAGATGAGGTGAGCATGGTCTCCAACCTAATGTTGGCTTTTTTTTTACCTCAGATTACAAGAGGTCCTCAACACATACTGCGAAGAGCTCTTTGGAGGAAAACACATTATTGTTTTCGGAGATCTTCTTCAATTAACACCAGTTAAAGGTGAACCTATTTTTAAAACCTTAGGGGACAAACTATGCCGTAAAACTCTTTACAGCATAGGAAATGTCAATCTTTGGCAACATTTCTAATATAAAGAATTAACTGAAAACATGCATCAGTCTGCAGACCTCACCTATGCCAACATTTTGAAAAGTATTCGGATTGGTGTTCTATCTAAAGAAGCACAGAGTATCTTGAATACCAGATGCATCCATGACCTATATGGCCATAACTCATGTGCTACTGATGTCATGGAACAATTAGCACACAAACATGTAAACTGTATGTCCTTGATGCCAACTCTTGCAAGCTGTGCACAATTCAATGAAACAATGTTGAATATAGAAATGCAACCAATAGTTCAAATTTGCTCCACAGGCAAACTGGACGTGCACGGTATGACACTACCCATATGTGAACAAGCCACAGCACAACTTAATACCTTAGAAAACTATCTCTAACACAACTGGTTTAGAGAAAATGTTCAAATTATCTTTAATTGCTCAAACATAACCTTAACGTGGAGCAAGGACTAGTTAATGGAGCACTTGGTACAGTTGTTGGCTTTCAAACATACCCACGTGACAACATTCAGTTTGTCAATATTCACTTTGACAAACTATCAGAGGTAAAAAGGATAGGATGCTCAACAGCCCGATTCCTTTTTTTCAAAGACATGTATGTATGCAGAGAACAATGTTCTCTATCTCTAGCATACGCAGTCACCATTCATAAATCACAAGGTCTTACCCTAGATCAAGCATTGATAGATATTGACAGCACAGTGTTTAAAGAAGGCATGAGCTATGTAGCACTATCATGCCTACGTACACTTGAAGGACTATTTCTAATAAACATTGATGCAAGTTAAGTAAACACTGATATTCCTTGCATTCTAGAATACAATAGACTATGTGCACTCAATGCATGCCATCTCAAAACCTATCCTGTTCCTCAAAAAGCAAAATTTTGTAAAAGAAAACCAGTTCAGACTCAGATTATACAGGATCTACCAACCATACCTCCAAAGAAATTAAAAGAAGCTAATACTTCATCAATGACCAGAACCAAAGAAGGATCTACTGCACAAACAAAACCAACTACACTTTCAAAGAAACAATGCACACTTCCAACAAATGTCTTAGACAGAGAACTGTCTGGCCCATTGAAATTTTCAAATACAACTGGTCAAATTGCTATGCAAATGCAGCAATCAAAATTCTATTCCATTTGCTAACAATTATTGAAAACATTTACTAAAACGGGAAAGATTAATTATGTTTGCAAATGTTAATCCATCACAGAAATGCAACCAACAATCCTGACAGCACTTACAGTGTTTCTGGAATAAGGCAGGAATTGGATTACTGTGCTGGAATGGTCAGATTCACTATAAACACACAAGAAGATCCACAAGAATTTCTAATGTACTTACTACAAGTACTGGAAAACAAAAAACATACCTATAAATGAAATCTTCCATATTCCATACATATGGAAACATACATGCACTCTCTGCAACCATGTGGCACAGGAACTAATACCTAATGAACACTTTCTGTATGTATCCATACCTAACTGTGAATCCATTCCATTTCAGCAACTTTTACAAAATGCAAACCATGGCAGATTATCTACTACTTACAATTCTGATAATCGTTCCACTTTACAAATACAGTGACATAGTGAATACGTAATAGTAATGATTTTAGGTTACAATGCAGATGGTACCAAAACAACTGCAAGCTGACTGGATTCACACATGGACAAAAATCACCTGGTAAGAAAACTTTCACAACAGTAGGCATAATCTACCACGCAGGAGCCACAACCAATGCAGTTCACTACACTGCATACATTAAAAAAAAAATGTGGATGGTTCGAATGTAATGATATTTCCATTAATCTAAAACAAAGAATACCAGCAAATCTTGTAAATGCTTACTTAATATTCTTAAAACCAAAATGTATTCACTTACCTGAGTATACACATCTACAAAATGTCCTCAACAACCCTTAAATCCATAAACTAATAGAATAGGACAACAGCTATCTAACAGTGAAAAACTATCAAAAGTTAGAATACGCCAACAGGTATTTAACTGCCTCACAAAATTCTGCAACAACCAAATAGATTAAAGAATACTGCTAAAATGCAACAAGAAATAAACAGTTAGAATACGTCAACAGGTATCTAACTGCCCTAAAATTCTGCAAAAACCAAATAAATAAATGAATACTGCTAAAATGAAACAAGAAATAAACAATTACAATATGCCAACGGGTATCTTATTACAACAATAGTACCACCACTTCCAAACCAAAAACCATACACCTATTCAATTCTTCCTACTGAAATCAACCACCGAAAAATATTGTACTATAACGTACAAAGTTTTTTTTAAAATCCTGTATGGATTTCTTTTCCCACAGACCCAAAGATTTTACGAACAAACACAGGAACTGGGAAAATTGTACACTGGTTTGAAGCATAGTGCTTCTAAAGCACTAACAATGAGGGTCGACAAAGTACAAAAATGTCTGTCATGCAATGCAATAACTCATCACAAACTACCTTAACTAACATGTTGGGTCTCATTACGGGTCGGGCGGTCCGGAATTAACAGTGGCGGTAAACCCGCCGCCACTGTTAATTCCGGACAGCCCGATCTCGACCCCTGCAGGTGAACGGTGATCTTTCTGCCAGGTCTGACCTGGCGGGTTGAACACCTCTCGCCTGGAGGCAGACGTGGAAACACCAGCACCATCACGAGATGGTGCCGGTGTTTCCACTTCCCCATTCCCATTGAGTCCTATAGGACTCAATGGGAATGGGGATTAACACCATTCCGCCTCCGTGACTCCCGGGACACTGGGGCTGTAATACCCTGGTAATTCCGGGAGTCAAGGAGGCGGAATGGTAATATGAGTCCGGCGGTAACCAGGCGGTTTTACCGCCGCAGTTACCACCGGACTCATAATGAGGCCCGTTGTCTTTTCTTTTATCACAGAGAATGAAAAAAGAATGTGTGCTCCAATTTCACATACCATGCAGAAACTGCATGCAACCTCAACAAAGTAAACAGTAAGTATACAATGATTGGAGTCACAAACACTGCAACATAACACACCTATGAAAGCAAACACCTGACCACTCACCACAACCCAAAATGCTTAATTGCATGGCTGTCTTATGCTGCAATGGTTGTGACCAGTGCCTTCAGTCTTGAGTGCATGGTGTGTACAAAACACTGCAAACAGCCTCAACAAAGCAAACAGTAAGTATACAACGATTGCAGTCACAACCACAGCAACATAACACACCCATGCAAGCGAACAACTCACTACTAACTACAACCCAAAATGCCTAGAGTCTTAAATACCAACATTCTAAACACAGTGCAACAAACCAACTACCACACACCATGTCCACTGTCCTATAAATACTATTAGACTACTGGCAACCAATACACAAACTTTTTAAAACATATCCCCAATGCAGCCCACATACCACAGTCAAATTGTTTTCTTGAGTGGATGTGTTATGCTGCGGTGGTTGTGGCCAGGGCCTAGAGACTTGGGTGCGCGGACAGCCATGGTGTCCGCGGATAGTGCAGTGGGGGAAAAGTCTGAAAAACACATTTGGGGTTATTTGGTGGTTGAAAGAGGGGCTGGAAAGGTTGAGTTGTGGATTAAAGATGATATGGAGCTGTTTCTCTAGGTGTAAAAAGGGTTTGCAAATGCTGTCGAATCCGCAGCCAATTTTAGTGTCCACGGACATTATTTAAATTATAGGGGCTTCAGGGTGAGTTTTGTTATTTGAAGGTGTATTGTACGTACTGTATATATGGTTTAATTCTATTGTGGTGGTTGTGGCCAGATTCTTGGAGCCACTGGTCAAAACCACCACAGTAGTAATATGTGTATAGTAATAATAGATAATGTAGTGGGAGTATAAAGTGTTTATGATATGGTGGAATGATATAATTGAACTCTATATGGTATTTATGATTGTAGAACAATTGTGGATAATGCTTATGAAATATATATTTGTTTATACTTTGTATAGTTACTTAGTTGCATACAGTAATGACGCTGGAATCTCTGGTTCATTTTCTGTGGAAACATAAATGTAAAATGTGTTAAGCAGGATACTTTACAAGCTTCAATTGCATGCAAGTTTGCATATACATTTACTTTTTTTGACCCTCATAAACAGTACATTCTGTGTACTATGTTTGGTACAACATTAGTGTATGATACACTGTTGCTGTATTGACATAAAACAAATCATTGGGTCATTGGACAAAAAGAATGCATGAGTAAACAAAAACCTATTAGAAGTATGTGATTGTTAGTGTGATAGTATGTTTGTTTGAAGTATGTTGTCATTAACAGAGTTTTTAAAGCAGTTAGATACCTGTTGGCGTATTCTAACTACATTAGCCTTTAGAAGAGGTTTTGTAGTACCAAGAATTGTGATGGCATATTTTTTAGTGAATTGTAATGAAGGACATGTTTGAAGTAGTTAGATACCTGTTGGCTGATTCTAACTAGTTTTTTGGATTTAGTTAGATACCTGTTGGCGTGTTCTAAATGTTGATTGTGCTACAGTTTAGTGGGGACATTTGGGTTGAAGCAATACTAAATAGGCGTTTGCTAGGTTGGCTGGTAACCTATGTTTTTAAGTTACAGAGGTGTTGTTACATTGAACCCAACACTTATTTTTTGACATGTGCAGTATAGTGCCCTGAAGTGGTTGTGGCACCAGTGTGGCACCAGTGTGGTATATCGTCCCTACTGTTATGAAGGTTGTGTGTAAAGCTAGTGAGCTTACAGTTATTTTTGGTACCATCTGCATTGTACCTTAAAAGCATTAGTTTGACATATTAGCTATGTAAGTTTATTTGTATGCTGGAACTATTGTCTGAATTGCAAAAAGGTCATAATATGCCATGATTTGCATTCTGAAGATGCTGGTGAAATGGAACAGATTCACAATTTGGTATTGATACATATAGAAATCTTTTGTTAGGGATGTGCTCTTGTGAACCATGATTGCAGAGAGTCCATGTACGTTTCCACGTGTATGAAATCTGGAAGATTTCATTTATATAGATGTTTTTGGATTCCAGTACGTGTACTAAGTACATTAGGATTTTTTGAGGATTGTTTCGTGTTTTTATGGTAAACTTTTTCCTGCACATTAGTCCAATTCTTGCCTTATGCCTGAGACTCTGTAAGTGCTGTCAGGATTATTTGTGGCATTTCTATGAAGTACGAGCATTGCAAACACAACTGGTCCGAGATGTTTAAATAAATGTTGTGAAAGATTGGTGGCAATTGGAAGCAAAGAGTCATTACATTTATATAGAAATGTACTCCAGTTGTGTGGTTGAATTTAAATGTACCAGAGAGTTCTGTCTGTGCATAATTTGTTGGGCCTGCGGATCTTTTTGCAAAAGAGACGTCTGTCTCTTTGTTTTCTGATGGACGTGCAGTTGAGTTTTATGGTTGTATTATTTGATGGAGAAGGATTGGTCGTTGTTTCTTTAGTTGTATTTTTGGGAGATCTGTTATATGTTCTGCTTGTTTTCATTCTCTTTTAACTTTTTTGAGTTACAGGATACATACCTAGATGGGTGGTGTACAGGGCACATAGCCTGTTGTATTCTAGGATGCACAGAATATCAGCGTTGACTTTGTTTGCATCAAAGTTAACTAGGAATAGACCATTGGGTGTACAGAGATGTGAAAGAGCTACGTAACACATACCTTCTTTAAAGACTGCTAGTGTCAATCAATGCGTTATCTAGAGTTAGACCTTGTGATTTGTGAATAGTGACAGCATATGCTAGAGACAGAAAGAATTGTTCTCTGCATATGTACATGTCTTTGAAAACAAGGAAACGTGGTATAGTGCAGCACAGTTTTTTTAACTTCAGCAAGTTTGTCAAGGTATAGGTTGAGAAACTGAATGTTGTTGTCATGTGGATGTTTGGAAGCCAACAACTGCAACAATAGCTCCATTGACTAAACCTTGTTCTACGTCAAGGTTACGTTTTAGAATTACTCTGCAGTTCAGGCACAACGTAATTGTTTTCTCCAATCCAGCTGTGTTGGAGATATATTTTTTTAAACTAGTTAGTCGTACTGTTGCTGTTGCTTGTTGACACATAGGGAGTGTCATGATGTGCACTTCTAGTTTGTTTGTAGAGCTGGTATGCAGTATACATTGCATTTCTTTTTTAACACTGTCTTATTGAAATACAGCTTGCAAGTGTTGGCATGACAAACATGCATTTTATATTTTGTTGAGTTAATTGTTCCATGATATCAGGAGCAGATGTGTTTTGCCCATATTGATCATGCTTACTATTTAAGATGTATTTTACATCTTTAGTAAGCAGACCAGTTCTATTGCTTTTTAAAATGTTAGCAATAGGTGAGATGTGCAGACTGACTCAGGTTTTGAGTTAGTTCTCTGTAGTGAAAATGTTGCCAGACATATAAATTTCCAATGCTGCCGAGTGTGTTGCAGCATTGTTTGTGTCCTAATGTTTTGAAAATAGGTTGACCTTTCACTGGGGTTAACTGTAGGAGGTCTCCGAAAACAATTATGTGTTTTCTTCCAAACAGGTCTTCGTAGTCGGTTTTTAGGACATCTTGCATTCTGAGGTGAATTAAAGTCAACATGAGGTTGGTAACCATGTTTACTTCATCTATCAGGAGCACTTTCATTTGTTGCAGAATTCTGCGTACTTCAGTAGCAGCTTCTGCTAATAATGTGTAATATTCTAATTTATTTTGGAGTTCTACTGGAAGGTGTAGTAGTCGATGTAAAGTTACACCTCCTATCTTGTAGGCAGCTAAACCTGTGGGGGCTGTTACAATAGCCAAAAGGTTGTTGCTTGTTAAGATTTGTAGACATTTTCTATTTATTTTAATTAAGAATGTTTTATCAGAACCAGCTTCACCACTTAGATACAGGAGCAGAGGTGAGTAATTTTTACAGGTACTAGTTTTAGTTTCGTATTTAAAACCATGTTCAATTTCTTCAGTGACTTCTAGATAAATGGTGAGTTGTTCATCATTTAGCTGTTATTTGAGCACTGACAAGTCTTCTTCAGATTGTTTATATTGATACATGGTATTTTCTACCTTAGTCATGGCTATCTCTGCTTCATTTAGAATGAGTGGTTCTCCAAGTGCTTCTTGGCTTCCTGTAAAGGAAGCCTGACTGCCCTCTGGAGTGTCTTTATTGGTATTACTCAAGTTGATCATTTACAAACGATCGTATGGTAAATCTAGCCGAATTCGGCCAGTACCATTCGATTGTTTGTAAACAATCAGCTTGGGTAATCAGTAGCAAACATGGGGAGCAGGGTTTGCAGGGGTGTCCCCGCTCCCCATGTTTGGTAGTAATGACTTTTGTGGGTACCATGGGTACCCCTGCTTCCAGAGGTTTGGATGCAGGGGAAGAGGAAAAAAAAAAGAATAGAAAAGCGGACACTGCAGCGTCAGATTCAGCATGCATTGGAGGGACGAATCCGATGCTGCAGGGTCAGAAAAAAGGGGACGTGAAAAAGGTAAGTAGGGGTTCATGAGGAGTGTTTTGGGGATGGTGGTGGTTTAAATTTGGCTCAATTTGACTGCAGCAAAATGGTCTTTGCAGCCGAATTGACCACGGTCAATTCCGTTGCGAACAATTGTGCCACAGCCAAATCGTATACATCATCTTTATCAAGTTGAGTTTCAATTTCTTCCTTTTGTTGGCATTCATTGTCCAGCATATCTTGGTATTGTTTGAAATTGAAATTTGTTATACTGCGTTCATTTCATTTGAATGCAGCTTCCAATGAGTCATAGTCACCTAATTATTCTTCTTCTTTTCTCCAAGGTTAAAAAAGTTGCAGTAGGGCCATGTGATACAGTTCTCTATGTTCTGGAGATTTAAAGGATAACTATGTATGATTAATTAGGCTGGGCTTGGTAGGTTTTACTAGGCTTCCTTCACAAGTTGAGAATGAATATTTGCCAGTTATCTCATCTGGTGTAGCATTGTTTTTGTAGGAATAGTCTTGGGCTATGTTGTACAGGCACATGTTTTCCAAAGCAGTACTTCTTTTTGGGTAGTATGTGTCAAATAAATTGTTTTTTAAAATGTCCGGGCTGTTGGGATCATTTTTGGCTATTGTTTCTATCTGTTGGTAGGATTTTAGTATTCTTTTTTTAGATAAAGCTGCACCAAGCTTTAGCCAGACAATGTGTTAAGATTTGCCATATAAGGCTGTACCTATTAAACAGTCTGCAGCTTCGTAGTACCCATATTCTCCATAGGAGAGCATTATTATACTGAAGCTGTACAATTCTTGTGACAGTGTTTTGTCAGATCTAATGTCATTGCAGAGGTTATTAAGCTATGTTTTCTCAGCTTCGGTGGGATAGGCTGTGACATATGTTGCAACTGAAGTGGAATCGTTTGCAATGTATTGTATGTGTATGTTTGCATTCCACAAGAGGGTAATGGCTGCATTGTAATCATTGATGTTCTTGGATGCTTCATCCCTTTTAATGTTATATGCGTTTTTAGGGGATTTGCCTTTTATACTGTGTCTGATAGAAGACATCAAGCCATTTACTTTTTTTCAAACTGGTCTAGGGAAGCCAAAGTGACATTTGGTGTAGTATTTACCTTTATTTTTATGTCTAGTCAGCAGTATTTGCCACACTTATATTTTTGGAAGCGTAAGATTTGTGTATGCACGACACTATCTGTGGTTTCTGAAGAGATGTTGCAAGTAATGTTTTTTTCAATAAACTGTAAAACAGTGGCATCGCTGTCATGGCCACATTTGTAAGCATCTTTTATCCGCAAAAGCATGTGGATGTGTGGTGCTCCTCTGGATTGATATTATTTTCTCCAAAAGAAGTGTTGCACTTCTCCGAGTGGATGGGTTGTTTTATTGCAGATGAAGTGCAGCATGGCAAAGAATCGATGGTGAAAGTACCTTGATACATTGATAGGGTCAAATGAACACAGTTCTCCTGATGTTTTTATAGATGTTTAATCTTTGTTTTGGTTTGCAGTGCCTAAAAAGTCATGCAAGTCACCCTATGCATACTCTGCACAACTTAAAGTAACAATCCATGTGGGTGGACCTAGGTTCCATAACATACAATGTACATCAGCGTGACATCGGAACCAGTATTCTTTTGTATCACGCATTTGCCAAGAGATTTGTGATACTTGACTGCAAAACTTCATCTTTGTATTTTATTTTTTGAAGCAGTTGGGTAGCAGTCATGTTTAAAAAATTAGAGCCTGTTTTTAATGTGTGTGCAACTCCATAATATATAGTTGCGAGTTCACTTTTGAACAGTAGGTGGGAAATGTATTCTACTACATTTTGTCTGAATCTGGGGTCTTCAGAATACATTTGTAAAGAGCGATATTCTGATGCACTAATTTTTGTGGACCTTTCATCATATCTTCCTCCTTTTCCTTTAGGAAAGAGTAGAGGAAAGAACGTGCTTCTACACTTTTTTCCCATACGCTCATTGGGGATCCTTTGGCTAGATATGTTTCTAATACATCTTCAATGGTGTATTTGGAGTGTAGTGGGTGAATTGTTTACTGGTCTAAAATGTTGGCTGAAGTAACAAGATCTACATGTTCAAATTGGACCGTTGCTGGTGAATCTTGAATTATTTGGGTGGGTTCTCTTATGTTTTCCTCTATGTTTATATCTTTGTAGTATTCATTGTTTTCTTTCAGATATTATAAGGCTTGTCTAACTTTGTTTAAGTCGACTAGTTGTCAAATGTTGTCTTTTGTTGGTACACCATTAACTAGTATAATCAAACATTGATCTATTAGTCATTGTACTCCTAGAGTTTCTACATTTTCTTTAAGATCTAAGGCAAATATACTACTTTGCCACGTATGCCCTTTGGTAAGTCAGATATAGGTAATTTGGCTGTTTTAGGTTGAAGGCATATTATAGCTTGAAATCTGTGTACTGTTTGGATTATAATCCTTTCATACACGTTAAATTGTTGGAGAGCGTTTGGAAGTAGGAATATTTCTAAGTCATTAGTGATAGCACGTGACAGCATTTGGTTATTGTCAAGCTTTGTTTTGCAGTACGTGCAAACTATTGAGGGGTCAGTTATTTTGTATTTATTTTCTGCTGTGAGATATAAAGCTAATTGGAACCATTGGGATTCCTCATTGTCCTCTATTTTTTAGGCCATATCTACTATTTTTGTGCTCCTTTTATAAAAAGTTCTGCAACAACAGACACATACTTGGTCTGGTATTTCAGCAGATGTGTTTTGAAACGTAGATGTTTCTTTTTTGTATGTGTTTGTGAGGAGGGTGGTGTTTGTAAGGTTTTCAGAAATGTTTTCTGAAGTTACTGAATTTTGTAAGTCAACTTCACTTTCAAATACTTACTTTGGATGTGCTCTATTGTTTGAAGGAGTTCTTTGGCTGTTCCATGTAGGAGAATTTTATTTACATTTTGCAGTTCTAGAACAGGACTTTTTGCATCGTATAGTCAATGCACAAGATTCTGTATAGCGGAAATATGTGTTGCTAACGTTTTGATGTGGTGGAAGGTGCTTTTGCAAGCAGTTCCCAAAAATGAAGGCTAATGAATGTCCTCGAAGTCCAGTGTAGCTGCTCACTGGACAAGAGTACATGGTTTGTAAAGCTTTCATTTTATTTTTGCCTCTGAGTTTCACATAGTGATTGAGGAATTATCGTAAAGATTTAAAGGATTGTTGGCATATGCTACACATTGAGCTACCTCTGGGTATTAAGCGTGTTATAAATAACATATCATAACATATCATATCATTGAGCAGCATGTCCATTTCTACACTGCACGGTTTGTTTGGGTGAAAGGAATATTTGGTTGAAAGTTTGTTGGGGATCTTTTTTCTGTAAGGGTAACTTTTTCCATAATGGTGTCTCCTACCATTTTATACCCTCGGACATCACTGTCAATGCTAATTGTTTTTTTGTTCTTGTTTATAAGACTCTTCATTGAAATATGGTTCTGTGCTGCTTGTGTGAATCCATTCACCTTCCACAGAAGTTTGAAAAGGTATCTATGTTGACATGGCACATATTTAGAAGTACCTTTTGTAATTTATTAATTAATTTACTTAGTGGTTTCATTCTGTTTAAAATCAATATAAACAATGTTGTCTTTGGTATGATCTGATATGGCATTTTTAACGTGCCTATACAGAAGTGTTTCAAGGTGCAACGAGGCAAGGGAGGGAAACAGAGTGAGGACGAAGACAACGCTCATACTAGGCCTAGTGACATTGAGATTGTGCAAGTGCAGGGGAGAGGGGAGGGGAAAAGTACCAGGGAAAGGGGAGAATGGGCAAGTTCTGAACATGAGATAAACAACAACTAGTGCAGACAACAAGTGTCAATCGCAAGGGTTAAATTGCAGACAACAGGTGTCTAAAAGCGCAGGTGAGGGGATTGTAGGGTTGCTGATATAGACCAAAAGCAAAGGGTTGCCAGGAGGCAGTGCAGGGGTACAACTGGGCAGGCAGGGACCTGGGTCCGAGTTCAGAGGGTAACCAGGTGACAAGTGCAGTATTATACAGGAGATCAGCAGGGGGGAGGAAGACAGAAGGCAGACGCAAAGAGGAAGGTCTTTAGGTGTTTCCGGCACCGGAGATGGTTCTACTCAAGTTTCAGAGAGGCAAGGGGGCTGTTCCAGGGGCAGGCACCAGCCGAAGAAAGAGATCTGCCCCTAACTTGTTGCTTGGAGAAGCGACTGACCCTCAAGGAGTTGGAGCTGGAGCAGCAAAGAGTTTTAGTACCAAGATATTTCCGAAGAGATAGTTGGAGGTGTTGCGGTCCCAGGCCCAGAAGGCCTTGTGGACAATGCAGAGGGTCTTGAACATGATCCTTGCAGCCACTGGGAGCCAATGCAGAGATTTCTGGGCTGTAGAGATGCGATCCCTGGGCTTGAGGCCAAGGACAAAGTCTGACACTCCTGTTCTGGATGAGTTGTAGAGGACAGAAAGTAGAGGCAGCAGATTTAGAAAGAGGCTGTTGCAGTAGTCCAGCTTAGAGAGAACCAGAACTCTGGAGACAGTGAGCTTCTGGGGGAAGGTGAGTAAAGGAAGAATACCTCTGTGAAGGTGCAGCTGGTAGTTATCCATCTCAGAGACGTCAGAGATATGAGGAGAGAAAGAGAGTCTGGAGTTGAATATGACCCTGAGGTTCTCAGCCTCACAGGTGGGAGCTGAAAGAGGGCCAATAGTTGCCCGCCAGAGAGTGACAGGAAAGAAAGGTGCAGGTGGTGCCGATGAGGAGGATCTCCGTTTTACAGGCATTGAGGCAGAGATTTTTGGCGACACACCACTCCTGGATTGCAGAGAGACAATCCGGGATGAGATAGAGAGAAGAGGTTGGACCTGGGAGGGTCGGTCTGAGAGGAAAGAGGTCAGCCAAGCCAGGGCCTGATCAGTGATACCCAGGTTAACACAGAGACATTTGAGGAGGATGGGATGGTTGACCATGTCAAAAGCAGAAGATTGAGTAAGATGGGTACAGAGGGGTGATTAGCATCAATGTTAGAGAGCAGCTCTTCACGGATGTTCAGGAGAGCAGTTTCCCTGCTTCTGGCTGTTATGACGCCAGACTGATGGTCATGGAGACAACTACCAGATTCAGTGTGAATATTAAGCTGGGAGATGACCAGCTTTTCTATGATAGGACACAGTGTAGGGGCACTGTAAAGGAATTCTCGAGACATAGACAAATTAATATAAGGAATAACTGGTGGCAATGTGAGATACAATGCTAAGGCACCTGGTACAAATCAGGAACAACTATCGGTGAAATTGTAAGGTGGAAAGACAACAACTGCCTGTGGTTAGAAGTGGACTTTTGCAGGACTATATACAATTAGGCAGCAACTTCCTAATTTGCAGAACTGGACAAACATCGGCTAAAGTCACTGTACCCTCCACATCACATGCCAAGGGGGAAAAAGAAGCCTACCCGGTCAGGGGTCACGAAAGACCCTCAGAGCAAAACGAATCCGCTGCAAAAACTGTGGCCACTGGGCCAGGTGACATCTTTGGCTGGAAATAGAGGAACATTTACCCCAAGAGTGGAGTCTTGGGGTAAATGTCCCTAGCCACGACTCAGAGAAGGCAGATTCTTAAGAGGACTTTGCAAAGAGCTTCCAGGAATTTCAGGACAAGTTCCTAGCCTCATTTCAACTGCAGTTTACTTCTTTCACCCCAGAAATCAGGCAGTCACTATTTGACTTCGGGAGCAAGTAGATAACAATGAACGGGCAATCCAGGAACTGAAACGGGAAAGCAAACAGTCTGACATTGCCCTTGAAGATCTGGCCAGGCTAACACACACTCTCGAAATACAATGTGAGGACCTTGGAGTTTGATCGAGATGCTCTAACATACAAATAAGAATCTTGCCGGAATCAATCATCGACTTGAAGGACACTGTAGCCCATATCTTTGCTGATCTAATTGCGGGATCACCTTCATAAAACTGGCACAAAAATAAATGACTCTGGTGCTCGTCCACGGGATCTATTGGCAGCATGCACTTCATCACCCACAAAAAGAGCATATTCTAAGGTAGGCACGGGAGTCGTCTATGATTACTTACAATGGGAATGAGATCCATCTCTTTCAAGATCCTTCGCAGATTACCCTCCAAAAACAATGTGAGATGCAGCCAGTGGTCAGAACACTACAATTAAGAGGAATTAAATGCAAGAGGACTTTCCATTTAGGCCTGATATTTTCCTCAGAAGGCAGACAGCATAAGATCACCTCACAAGGTAGACTTGGCCCTACTGAAATAGAGGACGAAGCGACGAAAGGCTCACAGAGAACAAGAATGGACGTTTGGCTTAACAACTTAAGCCCTGAGAGTGGTCGACTGTAACACGTCATGGGAGGAAGGAGAGGGTGAAACAACAAGAGGACTGGAAGGTGCAACTTAGAGGCCCTATCACCAAACCACCACCAGAATAAAGTAGTCTTAAGGTAGCTACATGCAGACAGATCAAGAACTGATTTAAGGATTATCATGAGATGGAGAGATGGAGCACACCATCTTGGAATGAATCTGTTCAGGTAACAGATGGGGGTACTAGGATGACCCACAAGTTGCCCTTGAGTTAAAGTTGACTCACTGCTGGGGTTTCATGCCCCGGGCTATGTTAGGTACTGTGGCCCACACCAGGGGACATTGTTTGGGGACACAGTTTGGACGGTTGGGGTAAGGGAGTGATGTTTGATAAGGGACGGGCACTCAACGGGGGATTAGATGTATATTGCATGGCATCTGAGAGGAATTTCAAGGACTGCAGCATTCAATCGATCTTCTGATGGTATGATATCAATATGATATGAGGACAATTCAAGTGTTTAACGTTAAATATTAGGGGCCTGAATGCGCCGGCGAAAGGCAGGAAGCTAGAACCGCTCCTGGGGTGTTACCAACCAAACTTGGTGGTGCTTCAAGAGACATATAAATGTTTGGCAGACAGATATAAACTTTGCCTGCGGCGATACCCGGTGATACAGTCAAATGTAGTGGGAAAAGTGGCTGGGGTGCTGATAGTGATATGGTCAGCTCCCCATATCAAAGTGTTCTGAACAAAAACACACAAAGAGAGTCGCTATGTTTTTACAGTTTTGGGTATAGGACAAAAGAGTGTAACTGTAGTCTGAATCTATGAACCCAATACTAGCAAGGAAGATGTCTTAAAATCAACTCTCTCGCTATTGGAAGCCTTTTAGGAGGGGGAAATAATCCTTCTGGAGGATTTTAACATGGCTTGGAACCCTCTGCGTGATCGTCGTGCGGTTACCCACTCTATGCAACCGGGCCGGGTCACCCAAAAAAAGTGGCCCACCCCTCTCCTCAATAAAGTGGCCCACCCCTCGCCTCACGACCCTTAACCGGAAGTGATGTCATTTGACCCCACCCTAAAGTGACATCCCGGGAAGCGATGAAACACGACCTTTCACCACTTGACAAAACAGGAAGTGGCATCAAATAGCATTGTTTCTAAGTACACTAGATCACTGTGAATCCAAGCAGATGTCCAAGGCCAAATGATAATGTTATTGTATAGCACTTACGCTTAAGCTCTTTTTTATAGAACAAATATGCATACAATATCACCCAACGTGTGTTGGTGCTCATTTATCAACCTAAGAAGGATGAAAGACTTTTTGAGAAAAAAAATGGAAAATTATTATTTTTTTTTTTTTCAATTTCTTTTTTGTCAAACCTGCCCAGGCATAGCCAGCAACCGGCACCCACTCCCCAGGGATGATTTCGGCCTGGCCATGGGCCGAAAGGCAGAGGGGCCAATCCGACCCTGCTGGTGCCTTCTAATTTTCTAAAACAAAAGCTTACGAGTTTAACCTTGGTAGACGTGTGGTCAAAAATTAAGGGGCAGGAGAGAGGATATACTTATTACTTAAATGTTCACCCGTATAGATTATGTATGGGTCTCAAAGCCCCTTTTGGGAACAGTTACCTAAATCATCTGTCAAGCGATTACACTCTCGGACCATGCACCTCTTATTATAGATCTGAATATAGCTGGGGCAGTTCGGAGGGTATGGGCTTGGGGATTTCCATCTGAAATCTTGGGGGACTCAATATTGAAAGATAAAATTGAAGGCAACAGTGTGGAGTTTTTCTAGTTTAATTTGATGCATGAAACCTCTGCAAATGTAACTTGGGATGCCTTGACTCTTCGCTGAGTTTTCACAGGAGAAGCGGCTTATAGATGCAAATAAAAAATAGCTTTCGAGATAGAGCTGGAGCAAGAGCTACAACAAATAATGGGGAAAATGGAAACGAAAATGGGTCCCTCCATCCAATTCAGATAGAGTAGGGCAGACTCTATCCCATGGCCTGGGCGGTAACCTGATTTCCTCTTGCGCAGGATGCTATTTGCTTCTAAAAACTGCTGGATTTGAGTATAGGCAACTTTGTCCAAACTTTTCAGAATGAATGGGACTGTGGTGATGGGTCTGTAGTTGTTAGGTGTCTAAGGGTCTAGGGAGGGTTTCTTTCATAGTGGGCGTACCCACGCCTATTTAAGGCATGCCGGGACAGTGTTGTAGTTGAAGGAGGCATTAATTAAAGTTTTCAAGAACGGGGCTAAGGTGTCCGCACTCTTTGACAAGACTTGCTGGGCAGACATCCCCTTTGCATTTAGACGGTTTGGTTTTACGAATGATGTCCAACACCTCTGTCTCAGTTACTTCCCTGAAAGAGAAAAGTGTTTTCTCTTTGGTATCTGTGCTGGTCGTATAGGACTCAGGCACATAGTCTTTGGTGAGGGCCTTGTGGTGTGCATTGAACTTTTTCTGTACGAGTTCAATTTTATTAATCATGGCTGTTTGGACACTGGTGCACCATGATTCGTCTTCAAATCCCTCTACGGTCTTGCTCCACCTTACCTTTCCTCCCTATTCATTTTCTATACTCCTTCTTGCCCACTCCGCTCTGCAGATCTTTTCCTACTCACTTCTCCCCCTCCACCCTGTGCCCCATCCCGCTTCCGCTCCTTCCAAATACTTGCTCCTTTCCACTGGAACCGCCTCCCTCTCCCCATCTGCTCTATTTCCTCCTATCCTGCCTTCCGCTCTTCTCTAAAATCCTATTTCTTACATTCACCTCCCTAATACCTTTACTTCCTCCCTCACCTCAGTCTTATCCACATCCTACACCTCCTACTGCTTCTCTCACTGTGGTCCTTCTCCACTCATGCTTAACCACATCACTTATGTAAATTGTTCATTATACTGTTTTCTGGTACCTGATTCAAATGTTGTTATGTAATGCTGTTTGTCATTCTTGTTGTCTTTTTGTAAAGCGCTTTGGCGTAAAGCGCTATATAAAATTTAATAAATACAAATACAATTAATCTTTAACGACATCCTGTGTGTTCGAGACCGGGGTGGCCAATTCTTTAAAAATGGCAAACAATTCTTTGGATTCCGATGTAGCGTTAGAGATCGTATCGTTATATGCTGAAGATTTAGCTAGAAAAATAGCTTTTTTTGTGTTGTGCTGGCAGTGATTTGTAGGCAGTTAGAGTGGAATCCTGTGTAGTCGCTTGCCATTTACTCAGCACTTTACGCTTAAGGGCCCGTAATTGTTTGAGCTTGGCGGTAAACCAAGAATAAGCATGTTTCTTTTTTTTGTTTTTCTTGTTCTCTAGCGGAGCAATGGCGTCGACTGCAGTTTTGAGACTGGTGTTGTAGAGCTAAGCAAGAACAGAGTGGTCTGAAGAGAATGGGGGCTTGAGAGCTGGAATCTCTAAGTAAGGACGGATCCTGTCTTTGGTTAGGTTTCATGTGCATCTTGTTAGAGCCGGTGGGACGGGCATGAATGATTTTGGCGTGTTACCGCTAGTAGGGATGGAGAAATGGATAAGGTGGTGGTCGGTCCACGGGAACGGAGTATTGGAGCTAATGTCCACACCGCAGTTGTGGTCTACTACCCATCCAGTATGCAACCTTTGCAGTGGGTGGAATGGAGGACTTTCTGCTGGTAACCAAAGTCCTTGAGTGCTTTGGCTAGGGCCTTAGCCTGTTTATTTTAATGATCATTGAAACCCAGATTGAAGTCCCCCAGGAGAATAGATGTAGTGGTGGTTTTTAGATTTTCCCCAAGAAGATGGATTTAATGATCATGGAAGTCAGATAGTGGGCCTGGCGGGTGGTATGCTATGTGAATAGCAATGGTGGCGTTGGAAGAGATAGTAATCTTGAATGCGAGGGAGTCCACATTCTCTCCGAGAAAAAATGTGGTTTGTCTTACTGCTAGAGTATCTTTAACTATAATGGCTACTCCCACACCCTTGGCAGCTGATCTATCTTGTCTGAGGATAGTGTATCCTGGTGGGAGGGCTAATGAGATGGAAGGTCCCGAGGCTTTATGGAGCCAAGTTTTGGTAATGGCTATAGCATCCAGGTCCAAGTTGGTGATCAGGTCATGAATTTCCATAGCATGTGCTGGGAGAGATCTAACATTTATCAGTGCACATTGCAGGGGACAGTGCTCTGGCATTGTCTTTATATTGCGTTTGGATGACTGAGAGGTTATTAGGACCTTAGTAGGACTAGATGCTGCATGGGTAGATGGCACCACCGGGTGTGAACATTGTAAATTGGTTTTGAGGTGTTTTATTTCTGAGGTATGACGGGAGTGCTGACCTAGGAGTTTATTTCTTGTGACAATCGATCTGGGCGCTTGACGAAGTGGTGAGATTTGGTGCAGCTGCGGAGCCTATTGAGCCTGATAAATGAAGTGTTATTGTAGAGCGTGGTGGAGACAGTCGGTGGGGTGCTGTGGTCAAATGGTTTAAGGAAAACAGATAGCAGGAAATGACTGGGGGAATGCCCTCAGATTTAGATGGTTCCTTGGCAGCCATGCTATGTTTGAGGTTAGAGGGAATGGAGGGCAGTGATTCTGGTAAGCAGCTACTGTGTTAGTTAATGAATGCAGCTACTTTGCTAGTACCTGATCAAAGGACACAGCGCAATTCAGGTAAGCATCTACAATGCTTTTACATGGTCATAGGACACAGCGCACTTCAGGTAAGCATGTACAATGCTAGTCCATGGTGATAGGACACAACGCAATACAGGTAAGCAGTTGTTATGCTAGTATATGATCATAGGACACTGCTCAATTCAGGTAAGCATCTACAATGCTATTTCATGGAAATAGGACACAGCACACTTCAGATAAGCATCTACAATGCTAGTACATGGTCATAGGACAAAGCGCAACACATGTAAGCCACTAAAAAGCTAGTACCTAGTCAAAGGACACAGCGCCATCGGTACGCAGCTACTTTGCCAGCTTGTCAGTATTCAAATAGAACATGTTTATTATGTAACAACCTTATATTATGGGGAGCAGGCAGAGAGCTTGTTACTACCTGTGACAGTTGTAATCAATTACCATGACCACCTTAGTGGAGCTATCCAGGAGGGGGTGACAATGTCAACAAGGCGTACGTATGCCTCAGGCAATTTATAACACTCCTATGATGTGGCTATCGGATGCAATGCAGGACATGCTAGTCAGAAAAAGGGCAAATGAAAATAGTAGGCAGGCGACCAGGTGGCAGGCGGTACAGTGCTGAGAATGATGCGGAAAGCTACGGTAGCGGGGCAGGGATAGGGGAGGAAGGTAACGGTGAGATCAGACACAAGATAAGGGTACTGTGCTGGGGCTGGCCCGTGTGGCAGAGAGGAGCACTGGGTACGAGATCCAATCCCTGCAGTGAGGGATTTAAGGCGAGATTGCAGTGCTGTGTATTGATCACATTCTTACCCAAGATGTTTCAGGAGCACTTGGTGGTCAGCAATGTTCATGCGTTGTCCAGTAAGGGTTATAGGTGCTGTGTGAAATAGCTAGATATGTACAGGGCAGCCCTCTAGTCCTCCCGGCTCCGAAAAGGCTCGGGTCAGGGCCTTAGGCTGTGGGCCTTTGGCTCGGGACAGGTTGCGTGTTTGCGGCCATCTTAGGTCAGCTGGAACATGTTGAAGGTGGTGCTCCTCATGGCACTGGAGGCCTGATATCGGAAGGTACTGATCCCAAAACTTGTATATTTATATAATGCATTTATACAGGCAGGTCGTATATCTTCCACTACGGAGGAGGCAAATATAGTACTGTTCCCAAAGCCTGGAACTGACCCTTGTAGATGCAGATTGTATCACGCTATAGCTCTTATAAATATAGACACTAAAATGTATTCCAAAATATTGGCCAATAGGATAGAGGATCTACTCCCCACAATTATACACCCAGATCAATCTGGTTTTATAAAAGATTGTCAAACTAATGAAAATATTAAGTGTGCTTGTCAAAAATGCACCTTCTCGAAAAATCTAACACTTTCCCCAAATATACTTGAATTGAAGCTAATAATATATATGTATACCCTTCCTGGAATATTTGGGGAAAGAATTTTAGGGGTCAGGAAAAAAAAGTGAGATTATCACATGGAACCGGCCATGCACCCCAGAATCTGGCGACTGGCCACAACCACCATGATACAATTAAGCATATAAGTACATACAATACACCGACAAATCATTTTTTATTATTATTTATTTTTGGTTTAAAGAAAAACCTTTACAAAAGTTACAATACATAATAAACAGAAAGAAAAATCATCAGATACACATATTATTTACATTTGGTTTTACAAAAAGAAACTCATCACATATTCATATAATTTACATCTATGGATTGACAATATGCAAACTTCCCAGTATGAAAAGAGTTTTCAAAATATACTCATACAATAACCTACATAACAATTCCTGTTTAGTAAAATAATATTAAAAAAATGTTAAGAGCAATTATGATACTTTCTATAGACATATATTCCAGATATCTCCTAACATATGTCATTAATCACAACCTTCACGGAAAAGAAAAAGAAAAAAAAATATCAACCATATCCGAGTCCTGAAATAACGTTCCATAAATAGCACAATATCAATTTGAGAATTTTGTTTTGGTAATAGACACAAGTACAGGATACAACTATAATATGACATGACATCAGTCTGTACAGAAGAATTGTCATAATGTTAATAAACCACATATTTCTTATAAAAATCTGACAATAGCAAGCTGAAGGCCCACCTTATTTCCAAACAGAATGTATTTCCAAAGTGTATCCAAATCAACTCTCTCGTGATTCGGGACACATTTTCCAAAATATTGAATTCTCCGGGGGGTTAATACTGGGCATTCCAGAAGGAGATGTCTTACATTTTCAAGAATGCCCACATTTCTACAATGCCTGCATGGAAACGAGGTTGTAGACAAGCTGCCCCTACCCTCCATGATCTCACCGGTTTGTAACATGTTAAACCGGAATCTCATGAAAGAGTTCTTCCACTTTTTGCAGTGGAAACGAGACAAATAAGGCTCAGGAAAACCCAAACCTTTAAAGTGAGATACCAAATGACAATAGATAGTGAACGTGGATACATCCTGCATGGTAGTGGTCCAATCTACATATTGCAATAATGTTTTAACCTGTGATGGATTAGCTAGGAGGGTTTCCCCATTACAAGGAGAAGGTTTAGGGACAATACAGCTAGCTTACCCAAAAATTAAGACTGTGACAGGCCTTGTCTCAAGTGCTGGCCTATGTCATGGTACAAGTTTTTTCAATCATTCGTTATCAGCTTTCTATAAATTGAAAGGCAATTCCATTTGACTACGCTTAGGATGGTTTGCAGACCCAACTCATACCTTAAAGCGGCAAGTGTAATGCATTTTGGGAGACAGATCATAATTGCTCGCCAAATTCGAGCTTCTAATTTTGCAAGGTCGACATTACCTGAGATAAAAATAAATTCCAAACCATAACAAAACGTTGGTATAACTTTGAGTTTATAGAAGCGGAGAAGGAGTACCCAGGAAAATGCACAATATTTACATTCCATCATCTTCATGTGAGCTATTAAGATCCTAGATTTTTAGAGAAAATGTTTAAGCAGCTGACCCATATTGGCATTATCAAACACGTGGAATCCCAAATATAACATGGAGTTTCTCACTTCTAATTTTGCTTTGTTTAGGAACGATCTATACGGACTGGGCTTTCTACGCCTACTAAATCGCATAATAAGAGATTTCTGAACATTTATTACCAAACCATTAGAGGTAATATAGTTTACAAACACAGTAATTAGATGTTGGAGACCGAGTGGTGTTTTATTCATCAATAAAAAGTCGTCTGCATATGCACAACAACTAGCTCTCATCCCTTCAATAACTGGAGAAATAAAGGAAGCTGTCTGTAGAGCTATTCCTACATCCGACATATATAGATTATACAAAGCTGGTGCGAAGATGCAGCCTTGCCAAAGCCCATTTGATGTCTTAATGGGAGAGGATTGTAGGACTTTAGAACCTTCATGGAGAGATATTAAGATGGACAGAATTTCAGGTGGTAAACCTAAAGATTTTAGTTTTGTCCAGAGAGATCTATCTACTAAAACAAACGCAAGGGACAAGCCCATTGTCGCGAGATAGACCAGGGTTGCATTTTTCTTCCATGCCAATTCTTGAATCAAGGTTACCATTAAACCTCCTACCTCTGTAGCAACCACTTTTCTAAAGGCGAATTGTAGATTCGTCAGTATCATATTTGAGGTAGACCAGTCTTCCAAATGTTTCAGTGTCAGGCTTCTAAAGATTTTTGATTCATCATCTAACAATGCAATAAGCCGGTAATTTGAAGGCTGTGCTCTGTCACCTTTTTTGTATATGGGACTATATAACACAAGTTCCAAGAAGAAGGGATCTGTTTCTTGTTTGAAATATCCGCAAACAGTAGAAATAAGGACTTAGCCCAAATTTCTGGATTCACTTTTAAAACAATATTTGCTATGCCATTTGGACCACAGGCACGCAATGAGCTTGACTTTACAATCTGGGTCCTGATCTCCTCGATTGAAAATGTACAGGTCCATGGAGTTTGAAGCAATGAGTCAGTTAATACAAAAGGGTGTGCTCAGGCCACGTATAAAGATCCAAAATGGCCCCCCATACCTCTTCCGGGATAGGATTGACTTGAAATGTCACCCGAGAGGTATCATTTGCTTTTATTAAATGCCAAAACTGGCACAAAGATCCATCTTTCAAGGCCATCAACATTGATTCGTTATCCGCCTGTATCATGGAGAGTTTGTGAACTTTTGACCAATTTTTAAAGATTTCTTGTTACCATCCCTTTTTATTTCCAAGGAAATGTCAATTTTTTAAAGTTTTCTCAAATGTCAATGGATTCTTTTTTTTACCAGTCGTACCAAATTATCATAAGTATGAGGATGAGTTACAGCATGAAAATTCATTAATTTTCCTTTGGTTAACCTAACAATTTTAGAGTTAATATTGGGGATGAACTTAGAATGTGTAAATAAAAGGCACCTCTATTCAAATGATGTAGTATGATGCTCAGACACAAAAAGTTTATTAAATTCTTGTACATTTCATCAGTGCCAAGTGACTCGATGTCGAGCTGTGTTGATATCTAATTTTTGGTGCATATGGGTTTGAAGTATCATATACCTATCAATACATATTGCTACTTCCAAGATCCTATGGTCACTCATGGAGTAGGGTGTAATATTAAATGAATGTGCTAGTTCAAATAAAAAATATGATGCATATATATAATCTATGGTGGAGGACCGTGTAGCAACCGACCAAGTGTGAGGGTCACTGGTCAGGTTAAGTGTTGAATTTAATGAACGCAGGCCCCAAGTCTTAAAATAATTATACCAGAGGAGGCCATCAATTTTATTTTGGGAGCCACCCGGATTGATGCTTCTCTGGGCATGGTATAACCCCTCCTTTGCAGGGGGGGTACTCAAGAGTGGAATCATTAAATAAAAAGGACCATTTACGTAGGAAATATGAGCATTAAGATTTCCAAGTAGAAGGATCTATAGTCCTTTAAATTAGTCCATCAAATCCACCGTCAGTGTCTCTATCATATCAATAAGCTTAGACAGGTTTTGACCTAGGGACCAATAAATGTTCAAAATACATAGGTATATTGGAGTAGTACTACCTCCAACCTTTACCACTACCCAAGAACACAAGGGGGAGAGAAATAGCATAAAAAATAACTAGTCCTTCCCCTAACTTTATCGCCGTAATGAGCCCTCCAAATGCTCTACCTCGCGGGCCTTTTCTGGCTAAGAGGTACAGAGAATCAAATCCATCAAAATGCAAGGGAGCAACCATCCAGGTCTCTTGGATACAAATGATATTTCTCTGATTTAATTTTTGGCATAGTTCAGATGAGGCAGAGAGATTTGTGTGCCCTCGGGAATTCCAGGAAAGTATTAATAGATCTTGATTAAAGGTTTTGTTTCAAGGATTGCAGTAGGGATATGGAATCCCTAAAAGATAGTGCGAGCCACCTCCAACTCTGCTCTTTGTCAGGTTTTGGAGCTGGATCATTGTTAATCTTAGGCCCTGCAGAGATAGCTGGCCCACGATCCTGTCTATCTTGAATATCGGGAAGATGACTCACTCAAGTGCTAAAGATCAATATCTCATAACCCCTACGATTGAATTGATCTAGTTCTATTAATACCTTCTCAAAGACCGTGGGAGAATGAAAGACTACGCGTACATGGCCATAGCAGGTGGGATGGATAACATCTATCCTTTTAATATCTGCAGAGGATAGATTAGCTAAAGCTGGAATATCATTGAAAAGTGCTAATGTTCATGGAGACCGGAGCTCCACCATCAAAAAACGGGTATAGAATGATACTCAGATAATCGAAGTGAGAGGGTTGTCTCCTTTGAATATATTTCAAATCGGTATCCTGGTTAAACATAGGAAGCCTCTTATTTACATCACAGTGGGAAGGTACCTGAATATTACCTGAACAGTTCCCGGAAGGGGGCATGTTCGCTGTAAAAGCCTCAGCATTCAAATCCGCTAACACGATTGCCAAATTTGGTATATTCTCTGTCAAAGTACATTTGGGCTGGCCCCCCTCCCCTGCCCTTTGAGCCGATTCAACTAGATGTATATAACTGTGTAGAGGGTCCTCTTTGTTGACAATTACATCGGATTTCCATTTAGAAAGTAATAGTTTTTCTAATGTGGAACAAATGAAAACTTCAAGGGAAAGATTATCATATGTTAGGGCATCCGATTTTAACTCCTGGAGTTGATCGATACTAGGCTTTTTTAAAGCCATTCCACCGCCCCCCCTCAAGATTGGGCCATTGGAAGTAGAGAAGGGGCCCCTGAACCATACGATTCACTTCTCAAGTTACCTGGGGGCTGGCTATCCAAAGTCATTTGTAGGCCTTTGTCCTGCAATCCTTGCTTGTTGTCATTTGTCATTTCACCAAAATGCCAGTGGTAGCGGAAGTGACATCACACGGCCTTTGACCTTTGATGATATCACAGCAAGTGATGTCATTTAACCCCCACCTCGAAGTGACATCACAGGAAGCGATGTGACACAACCTTTCACCCCTTGAAAAAACAGGAAGTGACATAACATGTTGTTCCTAAGTAAATTACGAAAAATATTGTTGCGATATCACTATAATCCAAATAAATAAATAATGTTATATACATTTCATACAAGAATGGATTGTTAGTCTAGCAACGACTCTAACCAAGTATAGTAGGTATATTATGTTGGCCGTAAACCAATCACATCTATCGCATCATATGATCAACATCAACATCGCAAACACAGATTCATCAAGTACAACTACAGTATAACCACAGGGCGGCCATCTTGTGTAACATCCGCCACTTTTTGCTTCTTTTCCTTTCTGTCAAATGCTTTGCAAAGTGTATTATATTCTGAAAGCTCATACACGGTGCAAGGCCACAGCCTACATGTTGAAAGACCAAACCCAGACAGGAATGCCAAACAGTACAGAAATACATTGTTTTCCTGCCTCACAAAGTCCTTGGAGGCAAGCTGAAACGGCATTTAATCAGTGGCCCAGGTGCCGGCCTGTCTCACTAGAACTGTAGCACAAGGCAGCTAAAGCATGAATTATACTTTTCTAGCGGTCCTCCTTTGCAGATCTTCCTTAGAACAGACTGACCCCCAGTTCGGGAATAGAAACTGATAGAGAAAGTGCTTTGGAATGTGCCTCTTCTGCGAACACGAATTCCTTGCTGAACGTGTGCTTTATGTTCTATGTTTTTTACAAAGAACTATGTCTGCAACTGTTCCAAAATATAATAGATAGAGTAAGGAACTTGTCATAATGTGTCATATTTGTCACAATTCTCAATCACCGAACCCTAGCTCAAGAAGATACATTAGGGACGGTTTTGATATGCCTTAAAAGATTGCATGTTTGTATATATATTACTGCTTGATTGATGTTCGCTATCTTGCGTCTCACGAGGTCTGGGTGACACACGTTGCGAGACGTTAGACCCACTCGGCCGACTGAGCATATTTTTGCAATAAACCATAATACTTGGAAAATCGAACCTTGTGTCTGTGGTATCACTGTTATATGGTGATTGTGCCTTAGTTTCCATATGCGCAGGGTCTTCAGGGCCTAGCAGGATCACCATATGTATCATTAATATCAGTGTGTATAGGCCCGTATTACCAAATTACTGTGAATGCAAGCAGACGTCCAAGGCCAAATTATAATGATATGTTATTATATAGCACTAACACTTAAGCGCTTTATATAGAACAGATATACAATATCACCCAACCTGAGTTGGTACTAATTTATCAACCTCTGAATTGTGAAAGGCTGAGTTGGAGTGTTAAGAACAGGCTAAATCAGTGACTCACCCCCTGAAGTATGCCTGGAAATAAACTTGAGTCTAGCAATTATTGGATTATTGGATAGAATTCCAGAAAGACAAATTATTTATTATTCCTATTCTTTCTTATTTAGGGTCACTGCACAATTGTGAATAAGAAAGTCAGCCACTCAGAAAATAAACAGCCACATGACACTAGCCACAGACCAGGAGCGTACATTAACAAAAATAAAGTTTTTTAAAAAAAACATTTCTTTCTTCTTTTCTTTCTAGGGGTAGCAAGGGAGACCACAGGGGTAGCAAGGGAGACCTCAGGGGTCGCAATTGCGACCCCTAAGCGACCCCCAAATGATGTCCCTGCATTCAATGTCTCATTTATATGGGGGATTAACAGTGTGGGGGCTGGACATATAGGATGATGTTTCTTGGGTTGCCACTTTAAAAAAAAAATGGATAAACTCCTCTGTTGGCAGTCGTATTGAGTGATTGTTTATGCGAGAGGATAGGCCCCAACATACTGTTCACCGGGTTTGTTTTATTTTTATTTTTTATATTGTTATTCCCCTTATGCGACAACTCTTCGGAGAGTGTATTAGCCGCTGGAGTACTCTCTCCCAAATCAACTAGGTCCTCTTCAATCTCATAGTCTAAGCCATAACCTAGAATGTTCCTTTGCTCCCGACCCTAAATAATAAAATTACGCCAAGAATTTTTGGCAGATTTTTTATTTAAAGTACCAGAGTTGCCATTAAGATGTTTTTATTTGCTATTATTCTTTTTTTTCTTTTTTGTCTTTCCAAAGGTTGTGATAAAGTACGGGGTACGGAGGTTTTAGGCATTTCTGTTCCAGGGCCCTGAATAGCATGTAATGGGCCTTCTTCCAGCTCAATCCCCCTCCAAATCACGACGCCTTCCAGGTCCAATCGGAGGCCTGTCTGCGGACCAACAGGGAAATGAGTCAGCAGACCGAACCCAGATATCACTAACATTTTTAGACCTACTTTTTGGCAATTTTAAAAAGAAGAAAATGTACACCAAATCTACAAAAGCATGGTTTTGGGACCAAGCCACCACTCCTGGCGCTAATAAGGTGAAAATCCATCCAGCGGTTTGGGCTGTAGGCATGATCAAATTGTGTTTCCATTGCGTCTATGGGGAAAACCACACATTTTGAGACCACCCCATAACTTTGCCCCTCCTGAACGAAACCTCACCAAACTTCGCCAAATAAATCTGACGGGGCCATATACTTCTTTGCAAAGTTTCGGGAGATTTGCTCCGGGGGGGGGCAAGTTATAAGCCGCTCAAAAAGTGCTCTTCCTATGGGTTGAGCAACTTAACCATAACTACAGGGCCGCTACTATATATATTTCTCTCGCTATTTCCCTCTCCATTGGAGTGGAGCAGAGAAGCTAATTTTCCTTTTTACCTACAGGGTGCACTGTGGAGCACCCTTCAGGTGGCTCACAGCCTTCTCCCTCTCTCAGACACACAGGAGCTGCTGCGACTCCGAGTGTCTGGCTCCTTTTCACCCGTGCATCATAGAGACAATGGCCTGGGTCCGGCAGCAGTCTCTATCAGTTATTTTATTCTGAACACACAGAACACAATGTAATGGCATGCAGGGCAGAAAAATACTATGCCTGGTCTGGGGAAAATTACCCACTTGGGTGCCGGGAGGCAGGAGCGGTCGTCAGACCACACAGGTGAACTACTATTTTGCTCCTTCGCCAGGGCTGCGGATGCATTGACCTGGCGACTTGCGCCAGATGGCCTCTGAATCTCGACTGACACCGGAACACTCTAGGCACTTTCTATCTCTCCTGTTAAGGTGGTGATCCATGGGACTACCACAGATAACTATGATAATCTACCACAGGGAGTCCTGCAACAAATAGGGACACAGAAACAGAAACCTTTAGAACAGGTCTTTATTTGTCTCGATTCCCTTCCCAATCCTCGTGCCCCCTGCCACTTCTTTTCCTCCCGCTTATCATGGTCTCCACCCCTGACAACAATTAGAGAGCTCCAGGACAATACAACCTCCCCCCATTTTATATATATGGTTCAGTACATTACCCCATTTCATCAATGAATCTGAGGGTGCACTTGCACCCTTTGGGGTCTCTCTTGCCTTTCACCCCATCACTCCTCTGACCTGTCTCTCTCAGGGGTGTCCTGGCGATCACTGTCAGATTTCTCCCCATTTCTTAGGTAGAGACATCATACTGTACAGCGTCCTCTCCTTCCAACTCCTCCCTCAGAGCTCTCCAGCCTTCAACAATCACCCTTTAGCACTATTTCAGAGAGAGATATTGAAGAATCAGCAAAGAGAGACACAGTATCAAATCTCAAGAAGCCAGAGACAAATGTAGAGCAAGTTATAGATATCAAGCAGGGACCTGGAAACCTAACCGCAAAGAGGATGGGAGAGCACACTAGGATGGGTAATTCCCTCGTGGACAGCCATAGAGGCCCCACGAAAGTGACCAGTTCAGATAATAGATGCTATCAACAGATACCCAGGTGCTAAACCCCCTAAAAGATTGGCAACCCCCAGTAGGATGGCTGACACTTTGGAAATCAATAACGGCCCAAGGAAAATCTTGAAGGGTGTTCCAACAATATATAGGGTCAATATTCTAAGATTGGATCCAGGCCAGTTTGAAAGCCATACCTCTTTGGTTAACAAATCCACTCTTTGGATTAGGCAAGTGAGGGGTTACACATCCCTAATAAGGGAGGATATTACCTGCTGTGTTTGGGGTACGATGCACATCGGGGGTGACGATTACATGAAAATATGTTTGATGAGTAAATCTCTTGTCGATGGGCTCCAATCAGTTGAATTTAGAACGTTCCCGCCACATGGGACCAGGATGATGCTCAGGTCCTACATAGACAACATCGGGGAGAATGGAGGTGGTAGCACCACAGGCCAGAATCCCGGCATGGATATCACGGGTCCAGGAAACTTGGAAACGTGGGGGTTTCAAGTTGTAGATTGACTTCTAGTAGATCCAAGCACAGAAAATCTCAATCCTAATGCACCGTGCAAAATATTATCATTGAACGTAGCCTGTGTTAAAAAATCAGTCAGCGATCCTCCCTCGCGCAATTTTGTTAGTGGCTATGATATCAGTTGTCTACAAGAGACCTAGGCCACAGATAACATATGGCTAGATGACTATGCAACATTTAACAACACAGCCACAAAGGGGGAGCGTGGACAGCCATGTGGTGGGCTTTCAATTTGGGTTAAAACCAAACTAGAATGAGAGATCGAGGACCAGCCGACCAGATCTCCAGATATCCAGTTTTTAATTGTCAATTTGGCAGGAAACCATGACCTCTTAATATTCAACATCTACAACAGACCTGATGGAAAAACTCCTTGGTGACCATAAAGGTCATGAGAGATATGATCATTAATAGGGAATCGCTGGAAGATATTAATTCTTATTTCTGGTAGTGTGTGACTTAATCTTCCATTAGAACCCATAAGAGGGGTGGACGGCATGTGAGACGAACAGCACCTGGAATGGGGAATACTCGACCTGCATGATAACCCCAATAAAACACACAAACATGCTATTGAAGTCAACCGGATACTATATGGGTTGACCCTCAGAGATATCAATGGACGTGTCAACCTGGACCAGCTGGCAAAGTCCACTTTTTAGGGACATAACAGCATGTCCAAGATTGATTACATCCTACTGAGAGCAACAGATTGGAGTAATATCTGTGACTTCAAAGTAAAGAGTCGACATGAAAGTGATCAAAAACCACTAACGTGTTCAATGAGGTCATACTGGAAAGAAGTATCAGGGAGCAACAAAACAGATAGTGCTGCTCCAATTGAAATGAGAGGCCACGCAAGTTGCTGAATTAAATGAGACAATGTAGTAGCAAATAAAAACAAATCTGGCATGTATTCAGACATAATTCCCAATGGCGAGAATATCTGTGATGAGGAAAGCTCGTCCCAACGGAAGCTAAATTAATTTGCTCGTCTGAGCCACACCTTAAAGGACTTGTTAACAAAACCAATAGCTAGCTAAAAATGAAATCTGGCAATGCCTAGCAGACGGCAAGTTCATCTATAAATCATAGGTCTCAGTGGCTTAGGCTACATTTTAAAATGTAATTAAAAGGAAGAAAAAGGCCTACCTCGCTCAAAGGTGGCATACTCTTTTATAGGCATTTCATCTAAGGGACTCTGTTTTGTAAATTAATAATTGGCATTGAGTCCATCAGAAATAATGAAATCTTATGTCACATCAGCCCAATAATAGGTGGAATTACTTGCAGGAGTTATATAGAGACACTGAGGCATCCATAAATGAGAACCCAGTGACCAACGAGCCCCGCCCCTATGGGTTGATGGAGGGGAATGAGATCTTCACTCGAAACATCAAGGAAGTGGAGATAGCCATAAGTGTTCAATGCGTTGCCGGAAGGCTCCCAGTCCTGACAAGATACCTATCAACTTATGCAAGGATGAGATGCAGAACTCGGCCCCTTTGCTGTGCAGTTTATTCAATGCAGTCATTGATTTACAAGCCATCCCTAAATCATGGCAGGATTCCAAATTAGTTCTCATCTTTAAAAAAGGCAATAGGGGGTGCCCTACAAACTACTGCCCCATCTCACTTCTTGATGGGGCAGGAAAAATCTTTGCAATAGCGATCTTTGTACCTCTGCAATATTGGGTGAAAGCAGAAGGCATCTTAAATCACCTTCAAGCTGGATTCCATGCTGGGAGTACTACAGTTGACCAGAGCTTTCTCCTCCATCTCATTTTATCCAAGCATCTGACTGATCTAAGATGTATGCAGTTTGTGTGGACCTCCAAACAACCTTTGACGGAGTTCCTAGAAGGCTGTTGTGGGAGGTGCTCAGAAAGAATAATATCCCCTGTCATCTACTTGAATCTATCAAAGATCTGTATACAGATAACAGGGCGTTGGTCGGTCGGGAGCTGGGGGTGAAATGACTAGTCCTATGGGTGAAGTGAAGGGTATGCACCAGGGATGTGTCTTGGCTGTGCTGCTTTTCTGCATATACATTGACAAGGTGATTGAGGAGATGGTAATGTACTCACAAGACCCCCCCTATAATGGGAGCAGAAAGAATAATATGGGCCTCATTACGAGGAAGGCGGTAGAGGGATAATGGCGCCGGTAGAGCTGCAGGCCCCGTTATCCCTCTACCGGCCCTCATTACGAGGTCTGTTTGCGGGTCCCGCAAAGGACCTCTGGTAAAACCAGGCGTCCTTAGTGAGACCCTCTAGCAGACCAGGATGCTAACAACGGGCCCATTGTTAGCATCCTCCCCATTGGGGATGTATCGGGTCCGGGTTCCAGGAAAGGGAATTACCGGGCCCTCCAAGGTCGGAATGGCCCAGTAATTCCCTATTTCTGGAACCTGGACCCGGTATCGGGGCTACCGCCATACTCATAATGAGGCCCCATGTCTATTTTTTTGTCGATGGTGCTATTGTCGATGGTGCTATTTCATTGGCCACTAAACCAATGGAACTAAAGCACACTTTGGATATTTTTACTTTTAAAAACCTGGGGACATGCTTCTTTGGAAACAGCCTTAGTTCTACTGCATCTCATTGGGGAGGGGCCATCATGGCAGCCTTAGACATCTACAAATTTCAAGCCCTGGCCTCAGCTTTGTATGGAGCAAAGATATGGGTTATACATTAATACACAAACACTAGGAACGATGGAAAGTAAATTCCACAAGTCTCTGCTCTTAGTTCCAAAGAGTACACCAAATGCCACACTTTTATGGAATGTGACCTCAGACCTGTGACAGAACATGTGATTATCGAACCCCTACAGTACTGGGCCAGGTTTTGAGGGAAGCAAGGTCTGGAAAAATACAGGGAAATTCTTTCCCATGTAATTTCCCTGGAGGGAGGAAGGGCACTCTCATGGTTTACATTTGTAAAACAAGGGTTGACCGAGCTGGATCTCTGTATATGTGGGAAGAACCGACAAAAATAAATAGGCAAAGCAAGAGACTAATTAAGGATGCATCATAATTTGATCAAGGAAGGAAACGGAAGATGCCTGCAGTTTGTTGAATACTGGAGTAATGTATCTCACTAATAAAATAGATTTTGGTTATGAAGTGTACTTGGATTGCAAGAGCACAGTATAGATTAAATAGACTACATGTGGCAACATTTACAAATAATTGGAATATTTCCAATACAGCTGGTTGTCAAGTCTGCGGAAGGGACTAAGAATCTATCATTGATCTTATGTTGTTCTTTCAAGGTTACAATACAATGCAAAGGTTGTACTTCTATCCATTGTTTAGACTGCATGGCATTAGACGTGTAAGTGAAGTTTTTGTTCAAGACAGCATATGACCTTGCAGTTGTATACTATGTAGCCATGTACATCCATAGAGCATGGATGAGGTGAACACAATTGACTGCAACAATAGCTCCAGATGAATCAGGTGCTAATTTGATAAATGTGCTTTCAGAGACTTCTTGATTTTACAATTCATGAAATCCGATATCGGGTCAACATGCTGTACAAATCAGGCCTATAAGTCAAGCCCACCACACCCCTCCCCTATCAATGTTGATATGTTTTAAATGTTTTAACCTTTTCATCTGTTGTAACCTGTACTATTTACAATTGAGGTATAATGTATTTTTGTTAGTATGGTTTTATACCGAAAAATTGATGATGACTTTTTGAAGTGTGAGTAGTTTAGAGTCACGTGCCGATGATCTCCTTCTGCTGTTATATGAGATGCCTTATTCCTTGTGATTATGAGCGGTTTGTGTGTTTGTGGTTGCTTTACCACTACCACATCCCCAAATACCAAGTTGGACTCTTTTGCCCTACATCTTATGTCTGCATTCCTCTTCATCTTATCTTTTTCTTCAACATCTTTCCTCATGTCTCCATCCTCTTTGTAGTGTTCTGACACCTTTGGGATATATGGTATTCGAGTTATTACATTTCTTCCAAACACTTTTTCAGAGCAACATTTTCCTGAAATGCTGTGCGGCATGCTCCGGTAGTTCCTAAGCAGTTGATATAGTACCTGTTCACATGGCTTACCCGTTAGGTGTGCTATGTACAGAGCCCGGGTCAAGTCTGCCATAAACCTCTCCACAGTCCTGTTGGCTTGGAGCCATAGGAGCATTACCCATTGATGTTTAAACCACATGTATTCTGCAAATGTTTGCAAGTCCTCGCCTGTGAATGAGGGCCTGTTGTCTGATTTTACGATATTAGGTATGCCATATGCAGTCAACATCCTCTCTAGGGTTGGGATAACATGGTGTGCAGCAATGGACCATGCCAGTTGGACTTTGGAGAACCTGGAATACGGATCTCTGGCCACCAGTACATATTGGCCTCCATCAATGGGGCCAAAGAAGCCAACGGAAATCTCGTCCCATACTCTCTCTGGCAATCCTGTAATTTGTAACGGTTTGGGCTGTAATTCCAATACTGTCTGTCGAGCCTCAGAAACCACACTTTCTTTCTCAGTAGCTGCTTGCTTGCGACTATTCCCCTGTGTCTCTCATGTGCTATCACCATGACCTGTCAACTCATAGTTGCTGGTTTGACCATTTTTCTCCCTTTGAGCAGCAGCCCCTCTTCGGATCTGGATAGTTCATCCTTCACAAGTATGAGGTTTCCGATGTCCTTTTGTACTTTCAGTGATTTAATTTCTGCTGCTTTCTTGGCACACCTCCATTTCCCAGATCTAAGACATTCTCCCACGACTTGGAATGATCTGTCCTGTTCTGTCTCCTTTATAATGTGGAGGTGATCCGCTCCTTTGGGTGCCCCTTGTTTGACAATGTAGTTTATAAATCTGTCATCTATTGATGGTTCTGGTATCGCTGATTGATTTGGGTGTTGTTGTGATGCTGGAAATGCTTTAGAGGGACAGGGCCTCCTAGACCTTGCCACACTTCTCCCATAAACTGTGTTTTCTGTATGTTTTCTGCACAAGAGTCCAGAATGGACCCCTGGCAGTGCAGCTTGTCATTTTTCATTCTTGGTGAACAAAGACCTAATGGATACTCTTATGGCACCCATGGGGAGGAGTACAACCTGGTACCCCTAGTGTGTGTTTTAGGGCACCTGTGTTTGGGCCACAGAGCAGGGCATGGCCTTGTGACAGCTACATGCTGATTTAGCAGTGGCTCTGGCTCTCCCTAATTTTGGGCCATCCAGGCAATGTCATAGGAATCAATAGATTGCTAAACAAAGGCAAGATGTCCACCTGGCTTTCGCCTTCCCTTCCTGTTTATGAAAGTCCTGAGAAGCCCTGGCTCTGTCTCCCTCCCCCATACATGGTTCTGGGGCTGCCCCTGCTAGACTGGTACACCCCTTCCCAGGGACTGCTTGTTTCGGGTACACCCATGAGATGGGGAAGTGAATTAATGGAGAGAGGAGTCAAATCACATTCTGTGTTGTGGGTGTCTAGTTTTCGTTGTGTGACACATTACGTGTGGTCTGCCTGAGCCAGCCCTGACTAAAACTGGGATGAATGCATTGTGTGCTCTGAAAGGCTGGGAGTTGCCTCCAATACACATCCACTGTTAGGGGTGTCTAGTGTTGGGTGAATTGTCTAAGTGCCTGTGAGCCTGATTGGATGCTGCCTGGTGAATCCACTGGTGTGTAATTGGATGACTACGCCTAGCTCAGCCTGAGTGAATGTTTTATGTGTGTATATCAGGAGAGCCCTCATTTAACTCTTTGTCATAAACTGAAGTATGAAGCCAGAAGAAGAAACCTGGAGTATTCCAGAAGCTGGTATCCCGAATCCATCTGGGGGAAGAAGTCTGGGTTCCAACTCTTTAACAAATCCAAAGGTTGCTTTGCTGATTCAAGGACTGATCAAGAGAGGGCCTGGACAGACAACCTCTTCCCGTAGCAACGAGGGGACATCGTGCAACTGCTGCTCTTCACCGGAAGTGTCCTGGAAGCCAGTTCTGTGTGCATGCAGTCCTGCAGAGGTATCTTTGTGGATCCTGACAAGGAGTGTCTGGACATCTTGAGAGCAAGAAGTCTACCAGCATCATCCAGGTTCCGGAAGCTGTTTGTGACCGCTGGGAAGCCAGAGTGCTGTTTATCACTCAGAAGAGGTGCTACCCTGGCAAAGTGCTGCCTGGTGCCCGGAGCTTGCAAAGTTCCAACCAATTTAAGAAATCTTCAAGGGACACTGCAAATACTGCATCTGTCCACTTTTCATTCGCTGAGGAAGTCCAGCGTCACCACCTGCAGACAAGTGCCTGCCGGTCGTTTGCACACCATTTTGAACTGAAGCGCAAGTCCCGAGGGTTCAAACTTGATGGTGGCCTGCAGAGAAGTCCATTGCTTGAGTCTAAGTCAGCAAAAGCCATGCTGTCATCCGTATTGTGGCTGTAGCACCAAATAACCGAACCACATCTAACTGTATATTACAAAAACCTGACACCTACTTCTGTCACAGCACCCGTCACCACTGAAGATCATCAATGAAAACCAAAGGACTCCTCCACACCTCCTAAGCCTTTTCAAGGTCCTCAGTGCATATCAGCTTTGTGGGACAGCCGGTGTAGCAAACCAACCAAGGGGACCACTGTGACAGACCTTCACTGCTGCCTTTCTGACACTGATTGGTTACCTTCTCCTGCTCGACACTGACATTCCATGGACTCCACAAGGGGTCCATCCTCGAGGGGCATTGTCGAGTAAAACCGAGAAACTCCACCACTTTGCCTCCCAAGGTACTGTGACTAGGAACAGAGTCTTCCAACCTCAGGGTTCACTCAAGGGTTCCAGATTTATGTTGGATCTTGGTGTCCTGTGACTGCCTAGGTACTTTGGAGTCAGGAGATCTGTAGAAAGAAAAGCAGACAATTACTGAACATTTAAAGACGCATTCTCAAAGAAAGCATTCTGCCAATGTTCTAAGTATTACCTGCATTTCTACTTTAATGTCTGAGATTAAACCGTGCCTAATATTTGTAATAACTGTCAGCAGTTACAACTGAATCCAAGGGTAACTGTGGTATCACATAGATCTGCATATACTGAGTTGACTATTTGATTAGATTTCTGAGTACAATTATTTGCATACATCCACCTGACTTTTTATTCTTAATAAAAGAACTGTGTTAGCACATAGCATAGTGTGTGGCACTTCCATCGTGGGGGGCTTGGAGATTCACTGTACCTAAGAACCAGCCTAAATCCCCTCCAGGCCTGGACTGGCCTAGCAGGAAACCAAGAGTTTTCCTGCTAGGCCTCTGCAGCCAGGGCCTCTTTTCCATGCAGCATTAGAGGGTAGTGGAGTACTTTAGCTGTTTTGTTTTATTTTTAGTTAAATCGCACATTTGTTTAGGAGTTTCAGGCCTGAACTCTTTCGTTCGGTACTGAGCTGCCTGCTCATGAGTTTCTGCAAAAGCTGTTGCCTAGTAACTTCAGCAGTCCGAACCAGACACACACATTGTATCATTTTTGCCCTGGCACATGCATGGCGCACGTGCAATGTTAGTGAGGCTTCATTCAGTTTGAACTTGAGCTGTGGTGTGGTCAGTGTGGCGGAAACAAACAGGGACACAATGAAGTATGATCAGGTAAACCTTTCTTTAAAAATTTAGAAACATACTTCAGTTCCCCTTCTTTCAAGAGAGCTTGTGTGTCATCACAGATCAAGATGCCACCAGTCTGAAACCTCCCTCCTGGGTGTTGCTAAAGGAGGTAACACACAATTTTTACTGCCCAGTGACCAAGGTCTTGGCTGCACATCTTTGTGATTTGTTGGGTTGTGTGAGGTCACAGCTCCTCTGAAAGAATGTTTCTAGGTGCTGCCTGTTGCCTTTCTTAGCACTCCTGGGAAACTTGAAATGACCCCAAGTGGCAACTTTTATTTATCGCTCCAACAAGTTGCTTTAAAACTTTGCCTTCCCCCACACCTAGCTTTGAGGTTCCACAGAAAACAACAGCTGTGCTGCTGGCTGACTCTCCCCCAACCCACCCAGCCTGTTTGAGGATACTGGCTCATTGGGTCATTCAGTGGGCTTTGTTTTTGCAGGTTTTCTCTACCTCTTCTTTTCCTGGAAGAAATAGCTGTAAATGTGAACCCATGTTTCAAAGCGGATGACCATTTTACCATTATCCCGGGATAGATGCAAGTCATGGAGTGCAGTGGAAAAGTAAATGCATGTCAAAACGTTTTACACTCTTTATACCGTCCACACCTGTTCAACGCAATGGCTGACCTAAATGGGCTTTTAAATTATTTATTTCCCTGGGCAGAGCTTATCAACAGGTTTGGGTCTGAATAAAGTAATGAGGAAACTTTCTTAATATATCCTATTACCTTGTGATTTTTCTTGTCTATTGGTGAACCTCTCCCCCCGGGTGCCAGGCCCCCACCAGCTCAGCTATGCCTCCCACTCCCAGCCAACAAACACTCCAATGACATCTGACTCTTTCTTGTAGACATTCACCTCAACATTCCCGCTCTTACTGAGACATGGTTCGATGCCAGCTCCATCACTGCTTTTGACTACCTCCTCCCTGACGGCTTCAAGATCCTCTGCAAGCCTCGACCTTCCCGCACTGGCGGGGGGGTTGCATTAATCTTCCCTGAGTTGGTTCCTGCTTCCATCTTACCCACCCAGCTCTACTCTTCCTTTGAATGCCTGGTTTGGAAGTTGCTAATCTCTCCCATCTCCACCCTGATCATTGCTAACATTTGCTTGCCTCCAGGTGCCACCACCCTGTGTCTCTCTGAATGGGCTGATTTCTGCTTTTTCCTACTTTCATCCACCTCCAATCTCTTCCTCCTGGGTGATTTCAACATCTAACTGGTCTCCCCTGACTCTGCATCCATTCTCATCACCGATCTCTGCACCTCGTTTTCCCTCCTCATTCTCCCTTCTGGGCCAACCCACTCAGTTGGACACACTCTAGAAGCCCTCATACACTCTGACCTCTCTCTCTCCTCCCACCAGTCACCACTGTCTCCTGGTCAGACCAATCTCTCCTCTCCTCCCACCTGGGTTCCTAACGGTATATTGGGAGCACAATAAGAAAGCTCAAATTCAGAATCATGGGAGCTATTAAAAATAGGGATCAGAAATACCTATTAGCTGTTCATCACCAACAAGAACACCCAGATAAAAAGATTGTAGACCTACAGTTCATGTGCTTGTCAATATCCCAAATGCTGATGTGAGAAGGCATCAGAGAACTTAAACATAGACAGAAAGATGCCAAATGATTACACTCATGGACACGTGCCAAAATGGATTTAACCAGCACAATGAATATTGGTCTTTTTGTGATCTTAAGAGTAAGGTACAGTAGATAAGACTCTGATAAGATAGATGCGACTCTGGGCTTAAAATCTAATTTCAACTGAATTTTCTGTTTATGATTAAACATATTATCTGGCCAGTGCTCAAAAAATTCTTTGTGTTCAATCATGTTTTCAAATTTGGTATAAACATCGGGTATCAAAGCACACATGTGGTAATTAATAATTAATAACTGTAATGCAATATTTTTCAAAAATATGGGTCCATTTAGAAATGCCTGACCATTTTTATTAGCCGATTCCCTATTAGAACTTGATCGGCCCCTGCTTACAAAATGGCAGCCCACAACTTAGCAGATGACATCATCACGCAAAACGGCATACGTGATGACATCACTGTGCAAATAAATAATGAGGGCCATTTTGGAACACCGCTTACCAAATGGTACTGAAAATAAATGGGATCAAATGGACTATCATATCCAAAATCAACAACACAATGTAAAATACATTTGAGATGAAATTAACAGACTGTAGACTAACCTCAATGACAGAATCACATCAGGACACAATCATGATATATTGTACTTTCTGTATTATTTCTGAAATTTTGAAAAATCATCAGTAAAGTAGAGAGCCGTATGCACACTGACAAAATAGGACGTGGATAAGGCTGTGTGAGTTTCAGTATATTTTAACACTGATAGCAATGAATAAATGAATAGTAATGAGAAGCAATTTTCTTGTTAGATTCAGAAGGGGTGACTCCATTATCTTTTTACTTCCCCAAATTCTTTTTGAAAGGTTGATAGATTCAATGTAATCTTATACATTTCACAGAAATCCTCCACGTATAGAGGTGGACAAAAGATTTAAGAGGATACCATATGAGAAGTGAATAGAAGAGTCAAGAGAAAATCATAAGATTTAAGAATAAATATCATTTATTTTGAACTATGAAGAGTTTGAAAATACAAGTGGTTATGATTGATGAATAATCAACTTTGGTAAATCTGAACAGACATTCAGAGATGTATTGAAGTACTAATAATTTTGAATTATGAAGAGTGTGAACATGAAAGATATTATGACAATAATAACCGATCTTGGATGATCACTATCTGAATAAAAATTGGATAGATATACAAATATTCAAAGAATATATATAGATATATTCTTGCATAAAAGAAAAAGGGATCTCTTTTATTCTTTTTTCGGAAATATTGGAAGTCGCCAATGAAATTCAAGAGACTGTTTTACAGGCGCTTTGTCCTGGGGTGATTTTTGTCTTGTTCTTCACCCTGTTGTTCCACTGCTAGTTCTGCTCCTGTCCTCCCCACGTTTAGACAGTACAGATTAAGGCAGTCTTGGTAGGCAGTTTGACACACTCTGTCTCAGATTTTAACACTGAAACAGTTTGGAATGTGGATTGAGGCCCACCTGGCCTTCCACGTTAAAGGCTGCTATTCGAGTCTTGGCAAATAATGAAACAAAAGTTCACACCGGTCCCCCTCTGCCGGGCTCAGACCTTGCATAACTCAAACCCCCCGCACTTCTCCTTCCTCCCCGTCCCATGCACTTGCGCAATTTGAATGACACCTGGCCTAGTAGGATAATTTTCTCTCTTCCCTCCTTTCCCTCTCCCTTGCCTCGTCGCGCCTTGAAACACTTGTGTATAGGCGCATTATAAATGCCATATCATATCATATCATGAAGTGGGTCCCCCACTGCCGAGCTCAGACCTTACACAGTTCAACCTTGGTCCCCCTCTGCCAGGCTCAGATCTTACACAGTTCAACAACACTTGCCGGGGCTCCCTTCCCCAAGCCCTTTACACTTCAGATCTTTCTCTGCCGGGCTCAGACTGTTTTTTGGATGTGAAAGACTATCAAATGTGCAGGCTTCTTCTACAGACCACCGCAGGACCACTTCGGCTCAGTAGTCAATGCTTAGCTTTTCCTCTCCCCATCTCTCGGGTTAACTTTGTTCACTTTCGTTTATAAAGTTCATGTATTTTTATTGTCTCAAAAAATGTACCTTTTACAGAGACTTTCCATTTCGCCTGACCACTTTGTTACTCAGTATCGCTGATTCCACAGCTGTTCTTGCTTTAAAGTTCATTCACAGGTCTGCCTTTGCTCGCGTCTTATCCACACGCGTGTAGACTTCACTTGTGATATTTTGTTGTAAACTTCACTCTTTCTTAGCACACACCGGTCTCTCAGGTCGCTTGCTAACTCACTGGCTTTTCTCTTGCTTTTTCAATTTCCAATTCATGTGTCAAGGTTAGTCCCATAGGCGTGGCCTCGCCTCCCTAACTCTGTCGTTCACCTGGGAGGGTCGCTGGCCTCTTTGAAACGTAATGAAGTCTTCGATATTGAGATCTGGCCTTCTCTGCATGTCTTTCACAGCCTTGTACAGGCAATGACCTCCTGTAGGGAACACACTGGGTTTTCTTCCTGCTGCATTTGTCCCTTAGTCTGTTGCTCTGCTCCAGTAAGTTCGCCTTCACCCTGGATGTTCTGCTCGTATTTGTGTTCCAACTTGCTCAGAGTGTGTCTCTAGGTTCTGCGTTTTATCCGTGTGAGGAGAGCTAAATTGGAATCAAGTGTATGCTTGACTTTGCCTGACCCGATTAGCGAGACATGTCTACCCGATTAGCGAGACATGTCCAGTACGATGTATGAGAGTTAGTCTCAGTCGTCCTCTTCCTCAGCATTGTGTTTGTGCAGAAAAGTGGGGCAAGGAGTTGAGACACCAGATCCTACAAAATAAGAGGGGTTGGATGTACAAAAAAGGGGGGAATACCGCGCCTCACCATCGGCTGCCTCACCTCCACTCCCTGAAGAACCCTCATCTAGGTAATCTTCCCGCACTGGTCCGCCCCCAGGTACTGGATCCAAAGATGATGGCCGTGGCCTGGCCACCTGAGAGAGAGAGTTCATCTACGATATCACTTGCGGCCAGACCTACTCTCAGCGTAAGTAGACTCTTCTTTCTGTGGTCATCGATCAGGCCCAGTGCTCCAATGTAAAATTCAAAGTCTCTCACTTTCAGAAATGTGGATTTTCCCAATGTTTACCGCATTACCCCATACAGCGTTCAAAGAGCGTAATAACCTGGTATCACCTGGTGGTGCCGCGGGGGACATCTGTGTGCAATCACTAGCCTCACTCAAAACCACAACTCATAGCAACCATGGCGTTACGCCAGTGACATCAGCATGCATGGAGGACGCTAACCCGGAAACGTTTCCTCACATCTGCTTATCTAGCCAGAGAAATCATCATTTAGTGCTCCTCAATATTTTTATCCTACGTTACTCCGAAGTCTGTATTTTTTTCCCATTTACCCTGCAGCAGTTCTCCAACCTTGAATGTTTTCCTTTCTTCTCTTCTGGATTTGTTTCTGCTTGGATTTGGTGACTATTTGTGACAGGAATGAATGTTCTGACATTTTTTTGAAATATTTCCTTCTGTATTACTGGCTGTTGTTTTTTTTATCTTCACCTTGTTTTTTGCCCCTGGATTATTCTTCATCATTTTTTATATACTATTTTGTTTACTTATACACGTATAATGGGTAATCAGGATTGGTGGTTATTTTCCTTGGTGTTTTTCACATAGTAATCTTGTCCTCCTTTTGTCTTTTCAGCTTCTCCTCCCCACATCAGGGGTCCTCGGTAGACTAAAGGTTGATAGTACTCCTTTGGTCTTCCGTATTATTTTAATGTTTGTGGGGAAAAAACGTTGGTCATGAACGCACAGCCATGCAGCGACATCCCTCGCTTTCTCCAGCGTGTGCCTATATCTTTGCTTTCAACAACCCTGCAGCTGGGTGTTTCTAGTGTCAGTGCACCACTGATCTGACTTCACTCCCACTCTTTCCGGTGGTGATACAAGAATGAGCTTATCTGCTTGTCACCATTGTTAAGGTGGTCCTGCCCGGGGCTGCCATGGATAACTAAGGTTAACCCCCATACCGCATGTTAGGCAGAATCCAGCGCAGTTCCCTTTAGGGAGCACTACACCAGATTAGGGCTACAGGTGAGAGCAATAAATCCCCTTTGGTATTAGTCTGTACCACAAAGATTTAGTTGGTAGCTGTGGCTGAGCAGTCAGACTAATCTCAAGAGGTAGATAAGCAGTATTCAGGGTTTACACAAAATGTATCACAGTACTATGGGACAAGGAAACACTGACCAAAGCTTTGTATCAAAAAGAGAATATATTTATTCTATACACATCTAGTTCAACACATAAATCAAAGTAAGTTCAGTTTAGTCAAGGAAAAGTATATACAACTCCCTATTCAATTGTAGACAAGTTTGCGGTAGAGTGAAAACTGAGCAACACGGAACAGTGAAAACCAACTACAATGGCACTCTAGCAATTTACTGAAAGGGAGGGAAAGCACAAGTTAAACCGAAATATCTTCAGACACCCCCTAGCAACACTTCCTTGAAGTTTTGTGAATAAGTAATGCACAGTGACACTTTAGCAGAAAGATAAGTAAATGAAAACTGAGCAAAATGGCACTCCACAAGTTAAAACAGGAGGAAGGAAGAGGGGTTTAGAAGATTTAGATGCATCAACACATTTCTCATTGAAAACCAATCTAGTGAGAGCAGATCTAACAAATCAGCCAGAGTCAATAGGCCTGAGCCAGAGTCAGTGGTACAAGACCAAGAGTTTAGGAGCAAAAATGTTCTTGTAGCTGCAGTCAAGTCTTTAGTAGAAAACTATTCAAGAGGTAGATGCGAGGTTAAAGACAATGTTAAGAGAGAGGACGGCCAACCCAATAAGTAGATAAAGGATTTAAAACACCTTTAGGGCTACCACGGGAAAAGGGAGGCCTGGCGGAACAATGTGCCTTAAACGTGAAGAAGTGGCTCATGCGGTGGCGGTTGTTCCTGGTAGTTCCTGCAGTTCGAGGGGTCCAGCAGAGGAAGAGAGGCTCTCGTCGTGGAGGAACGTTTGAGTCACTGCACTACCCTGGGATGAAACCAGCCGCGGTGCTGCCAAACGAAGTTTAAAAGGTACGCTCCTTTTAATCGCGGTCCGGGTTGATAGCTGCTAGCTATCCGGTCTCCAAGTGCGGTGGACTGTCGAATCGATCAAGGCAGGTGCGGAGAAGCGATGGGTGAACTGGTTGTCCCCACCAGCTCAAGGGAAGAAGGCTCTTTCGATGAAGATCTCCTCTAGTCGTGTGGAAGAAAAGTGGTGAGACGATCCGGAAGGGCTTCACCGGTGGTGTAGATGCTGAAGATGTCTGTGGCTTCTCTCCCCTTTGGTTCCGTATTTCCAGTGGCAACGTCTTGCTCTTCCAGTCCTCAGGTCCCTGCTTTTATGCAGAAAGAGACCCATTCATACAGCCTAGCTGTCACTCACACAGTGGAGTGGTCTTCTTGGCGGGAGACCCTCCAGCCTATCAGGTTAGAGTGCGACCTGAGTTGCTGTGGCAACTCTGTCCAGGGGTTCTACTCCACCTCCCAAACAACAGACCAACCCCAGACTCAGAGGCGCCGAAAGGAGGGCTTCTTGGCAAAAGCCCACCAAAAGAGCGAACAAAGGATCCCCGACCTGGGTTAGGAGTATGGAGTAAGACTGGAGAAAGAAGTTATATTAAAGTTCTGGCAAATACAACCTACCGTAGTAAAGTTAATAATAAAATAAAGCAGCGGTATGTTAGAGGCTGTCAGTAAAAGTATTAGCCTCGAACAATGGGAAAATCCCATAGGAAAATATTTGCGGTTGAATATTTTTGGCAGTAACCACTGCCACCAGCCACATACTTTAGAGAGCGGGACTTTAAGGTACCCCCTCGAAAATGAACCTAAGGGAAAAACTATTAACCCTTTCCAGTACCTCCATAGAAAGATGGGTTGTACTTGTTAAGTTCGTAAGATTTGACTGGTAAAGTCAATGGAGACTTTACATGCTCTGGAAGACAGTAGTCAGTGCCAAGGTATGGAGTCTATGTTTGGGGGTAGCTACGACACCCCTGTGTCACTGCACGGAGGGTGCTGTGTAACACATGTGCATAAAGATGGTTCCTATGGGGGAGAGAAAACCCCATAGGCATTAAACACAAAAAAATAGCCTAGAACACACATAGCAAAAATGCCTAAGAGTGGGAAAAAGAGTCTCACTCTTAGCAGGTAAAAGAAACAAACCCTTCAAATCCGGCAAAGCTGCTGCGGGACTCTATAGGTAATGGAAATTAGCCATAAAATGAGAATTCTCCCTAACACTTGCCCCCCCCCAGACTAAGGGACTGAGGATCTTATCCACTCCTGGATGAGTCTCATACCTCTAGTCGGTTATAAACATCCTAGAGAGACCATCACCATTTTGGTGGTGACATCCTGACCTGTGTTCAATGGTAAAATCAAACCCTTGGAGGTAGATTGACCATTTTAGCAGTTTTGGGTTTTCCCCTTTCATTTGCATCAACCATCTCAAGGGTCGGTGGTCTGTTTGAATGATGAAAGTAGATCCATACAAGTATGGTCTAAACTTCTACAAAGCCCACACAATGGCAAAACATTCTCTCTCAATAGTTGCCCACCTTGTCTCAGTTTCCTTCAGTTTATGACTGATGAAGCAAATGGGGTGCTCCCTACCTTTCTCATCCAGTTGACTGAGTACTGCAACTATACCTATATTGGAAGCATCTGTCTGTACAATTAAGGGTTGGTGGTAGTCAGGATCTCTGAGAACTGGAGCTTCACAAAGGGCTTTCTTTAGGCTTTCAAAGGCCTGATTGCTGTAACGCTCACCTGATTCTCGCAGAGGCAGCGGTCTTGACTGGGCGACTACCGTATCTCCAAAGGTGATGTGTAGCACCCGGTTGCCTCTTGGGCTGGACCTCTGTGCACTGTATGCCTGACGTGTAGAGTAAGATGTCTGCAGATAGAAAATATGGGGTTAATGAACTGGGGTTATTGGGGTGTCCCTATCTCTTTCCTCTTCTCCTCTCCTGTAGACCCCCAAAGGTTAACGCTCTCACCTTAGGTAAGTGAATGCCGAGCTCTCCATCTGCCTCGGGGCAGGGTGCTGTAACCAGTTTCTTCACTGGATAGGTAGCGCAGGCCTCTTGACTTCAGAGGACTGCTGTCCGTCGTTTACTGCACGAACGGTAAGTTTCGAGTCATTCAAATGTCTTTAAAGTCTTTAGTAATGATGTCTCTTGTTTTGCAGGGTTCCGGCGATGGCGGATGACGGGCTGAAGTGAGTTGAATATGGAGCCCGTGTGATGAATAGAAGCGCCTGGAAGCATGTAAGTAAGCGCTTGTTGCCTGCTTCACGATGCGCTCTAACTGTCTTTTTATTTTGCAGGTACGAGTTCGGAGCGGCTGCAGGGTGCCGGAATACCCACTGGATTAGATGTGGAAAGGAGTAATGGCACGTGAGTATTAAAGTTCCCCAATGTCTTTAAACGCACCTTGTTTTGTCTTTCAGATGCGGGATGCAGCGCCGAAGGCCTCCGGAGCGTGCAAAGAGTTGGTAAGCTTTTGTCTTTCAGATGCCGGAATGCAGTGTGAAGACCTCCGGAGCGCACGAAGAGTAGGTAAGCTTTTGCCTTTCAGATGCCGGAATGCTAACCTGTTCTTTCTTGTCTTTATAGGTGTTGCTGAAGACTGGATTCAGGATGGTAAGCCTTTGCCTTTCAGATGCCGGAATGCTAACCTGTTCTTTCTTGTCTTTATAGGTGTTGCTGAAGACTGGATTCAGGATGGTAAGCCTTTTTCCTTAGGCCCAGGACCGGATGCAGAAGACACGATGAGCGTTCTGCTGCAGAGGTTGCAGAATAACGCAAAGCAAGATTCATCCACCGGGTGTGGTTTAAATAGCCTCCTGTAGTGCTTCGGTGTCTCCTTCCACAGCCACGCCTAGGTAAGAAAAGAGTTCCTGCTTTCCAGAAGAGTTCCAGTGTTCTGAATCTAGGGAGTGGCTCCAGCCCCACCCAACAGGAAAAGTAGTTCAAAACAGAAGGGGATCAGAGGCTCAACTGGCAGGCAAGTAAGCAGCATGGTCTGCTGCAGGTAAGTCCACCCAAGCATTATGAGCCCGGCGCTTCCAGCGCTGGGACTGGGCATATTTATGAGCCTGGTGCCACTGGCGCCAGGACTGGGTCCAAAAGGTCCCAATTGGGACTGGTTGGCACTCGGAACCTGGGTTATGGATCTGCTTCCAAGGGAGTTGGGAAAACCCTGACCTTTTGGAAGCAGAGATCATGACAGTACCCCCCCTCAAGGCCCCTCCCAAACCGGGCTTCTCCGGGGGTTTTGGCTTGTCAGGAAATGTTCGGTGAAATCTTTTGATTAGGCGAGGAGCGTGGACATATTCAGCAGGTTCCCAGGATCTCTCTTGGGGGCCGTAGCCTTTCCAGTCAATTAGGTAGAATAGTTTAGATTTGGAGATCTTGGAGTCCAGAATGCTTTTAACTTCAAACTCGAGTTCTCCATCAACTAGGATAGGTTTTGGAGATTTGGTTAGTCGGGTTTGAGGTTGCACGGGTTTTAATAGAGAGACGTGGAAGACCGGATGTATCTTCATGTGCGGGGGCAAGTCCAACTTGACCGCTACTGGGTTTACTATGGTAGTGATGGAATAGGGACCAAGGTATCTTGGGTTGAATGTGCGTGGCCCTTTTAGAGATAGATATTTGATGGATAACCAGACTTGATCCCCTACTTGATAGTGAGGGGCTTCCTTCCGATGTTGATCTGCTCCTTTCTTGTATTGTTCTTTAGCCCTTTGAAGGTGAGAAACAGCTTGCTTAAAGGCTTGGGTGATTGTAGAATGCAGGTAGTCTACTGCTGGTGTTTCAAGATCTTGGAGGGGATCCAACTCCGAGGTTCTAGGGTGACTGCCGTACAAAAGAAAAAACGGGGTTTTCCCAGTTCCCGAATGGACAGAGTTATTGTAGGCATATTCGGCTATCAAAAGGATATCTTTCCAAGTTTTTTCAGTTTGTTGCAGCATGCAGCGTAAATACTGTTCCAGAGTTTGATTGGTCCTCTCGGTTTGTCCGTCGGTCTGAGGGTGGTGACTGGTCGATAGTCTCACATCAATTTGAGCCGACCGACAGCAACTTCGCCAAAAATGAGAAATAAATTGACTACCTCGATCCGAAATTAGAACCGAAGGAAAACCGTGCAGTCGGACGATGTTTTCGAGAAATTCTCGGGCCAGAGTTGCTGCTGTTGGCAAGCCTTTGAGCGGAATGAAATGCGCCATCTTGGAGAATAAGTCCACGATTACTAGAATCGTATTGTATCCGGAGCATGGAGGTAGATCGGTGATGAAGTCCATAGAAAGCGTATGCCAAGGGCGAGGTGGGATGTCAATAGGGCGTAAGAGGCCTGCTGGTCTTTCCTTTTGACTCTTGTTTTGGGCGCATACTCCACAGGACATTATAAAGTCTCTGATATCTTTCTTCCAAGACGGCCACCAGAAGTAGCGCTTGATCTTTTCTGAGGTCTTGGCCATACCGGGATGACCTTCCATTAAAGAGTCGTGATAACAAGAGATTACTTTTTTCTGTAAATCTGTGCTGGGTAGGTATAATCGTTCTTGGAAATACAATAAGTTGTCCTTTACTGCAAAGTCCTTTCCCTGCAGATGCCTATTCTGTATGTCTGCTGGAGTTACAAGTTGCCTGGCTTTATCCTTAACTTCCTCTATAGGTTCGGTGGCGATTACACCCAGAATTCTTTGTTCGGGAATGATTGGTACAGGTTTGGGGTTGATCAAGTGTTCTTCCACTCCCATCCGAGAAAGGGAATCAGCTTTACCGTTCTTTGTACCAGGTCGATAGGTAATTATGAAGTCAAACTCGGCAAAGAATAATGCCCAACAGAGTTGTCTAGAGGATTGGGCTTTTGCGGTTTTCAAATATTGCAGGTTTCGGTGATCCGTAATCACAGTAACGGTGTGTCGGGCCCCCAGCAGGTAATGCCGCCAAGCCTTAAAGGCAGACTTGATAGCCAGAAGTTCCTTGTCAGTAATCGTGTAATTGATTTCAGGAGGCGAGAATTTGCGGGACCAAAATGCCACGGGATGCAACTGATTGGTTTCCGGGTCCTTTTGTGATAGAACTGCCCCCATGGCAAGGCTTGAAGCATCAGTTTCCACGATGTAGGGGAGTTCGGGGCGAGGGTGTTTTAAGATTGGTGCAGAGATAAATTTAGTCTTCAAATCCTGGAAAGCTTGTTCCGCCTCGGTAGACCATTCAAAACGTTTGTTTTTCTTTAACAAGGCAGTGATGGGCTGGACTATTCGAGAGAATTCGGGGATAAACCTGCGGTAAAAGTTAGCGAAGCCTAACATGCTTTGCACACCTTTTACGGAGGATGGTGATGGCCATTTGAGAACTGCATCGACCTTCTTCGAATCCATACGCACTCCGCCAGGTGATAATATGAATCCCAAGAATTCAACTTCAGTCACGTTGAAAACACATTTTTCCAATTTAGTGAAAAGTTTGTGTTGACGCAATCTTTCGAGGACCATTTTCACGCGTTTCCGATGTTCAGATTCCGATGAAGAATAAACGAGGATGTCGTCAATGTAAACAACAACACATACATCTATGAGCTCTCTGAGGACATCGTTCATAAAATATTGAAAGGCGGCCGGGGCATTGCAAAGTCCGAAGGGCATGACCTGATATTCAAATAGCCCATACTTGGTGCGGAAGGCCGTCTTCCATTCATCGCCCTCTTTTACTCGTACCAAGTGGTAAGCTCCTCTAAGATCCAGCTTTGTATATATGCATGCTTTTCTGACTTGGTCCAGGAGTTCAGGGATCAAAGGTAACGGATATCTATTCTTAACGGTGATCTGGTTCAGGGAGCGATAATCGATACAAGTTTTAAGGTCTCCTTCCTTTTTTGAAACGAAGAACAAAGCTGAAGAAGCAGGGGACTTGGAAGGACGAATAAACCCATTTGCCAGGTATTGATCCAGGTATTGTCGAAGGTGAAGGTTCTCAGGCTCGGTGAGGGCATAAATTCTACTACAAGGAGGAGTAGATCCAGGTATCAGGTCTATCTGGCAGTCATAAGACCTATGAGGAGGTAGAGAGTTAGCTTGATCCTTCCGGAAAACATCTTGGTATTCTAGGTATTCGGGAGGTAACTGGGGAGTCTCTGAAGAAATTGCGGCCAGTGCAACACCAGGTGGAGGGTGACAAGTAGAGACACATTCTGGAAACTGGACCGTTCTTGCTCGCCAATCGATCAGAGGATTGTGTTTCTCTAACCAAGGTATTCCTAGAATAATCTGAAACTGAGGGGCCTTGATCACATCGAACACAATCTTCTCATGGTGTCCATCTTGACTTACTAGCGTCACCTCTTGAGTGGTATGCGTTACTGGCCCGGAGGCTATCTCCGTACCATCCACCGTAGTAATGACGTCCTTTACAGCCTTGGGACAAAGAGTTAGATTCATCCTCAAAACCATTTCATGATCCACATAATTGCCGATGGCACCGCTGTCGACGTAAGCTTCAATTGCATGTAATCGATCCGGGTTATCAGGGCTAATGAGGACCATAGGTATCACGAAATGCGAGGTCACAGAACTGGTTTTCACGCTCGGCAAGAGGACCTCTATTCTTGTCGGGCGAGGTTGTTTCCCTGCTCAGAGTTTGTAACTTTGGTAACTGCAGCTCCTACTGCCTTCTTGGCAGGTTTCACCGGACAGTCTCGAAGAAAGTGCCCTGAGTTTCTGCAATATAGGCATAATTGCAACTGTTTCCTCCTTTCCCGCTCCCTTTGTGTTAGAGGACCTTTCAGACCCCCTATTTGCATGGGTTTCCCGGAGTCTACTCCTTTGGAAGGAGTTGGCGGTTTGGAAAATACTCGAGCATCAAACTTGGAACGATCGGCCTTCCTGTTCTGCAGCCTGTGATCTATTTGAACGACCAAGTCTATATAATCCGAACAGTCTTGTGGGGGATTCACTACTTGGGCTAAAACGTCTTTGAGCTCTCCACGTAGACCTCTATAAAACAGCGTAATCCTTTTGTCCTCAGGCCATTGAGTTTCCACTATTAGTCTATTGAAAGATGCAATATAAGCCAAAAGGTCTTGATTACCCTGTCGCAACGAAAGAAGCTCATTGTCCAAGGCCTGCCCCTGTGAATGTCTTGCGAACAGTTTTTCCATACTAAGCTGAAAGGCTTGAAAATCATGGAGAACCGGATCATCTTGATTAACTAGAGGGATCGACCAGTCTGCCGCATTGCCACTAAGGTACGAAAGTACAAAAGCTACTTTTGCTTGATCAGTTGGAAAGGCTGCTGGCCGGCATAAGAAGTGCAACCGGCACTGATTGATAAATACTGCAAACCTCTTTGGGTCACCAGAAAATCGTTCGGGCGGAGCCAGAGGTACATTCCCAGGTAGGTTGATCTGCACTGGATTCATAGAGGATGTTGAAGGAAGATTTGCCCCTGATGCGGGTAACGGGGTCTGTCCGGCTTGTGACTGTAGCACTTGTCTAGCAGGATTGTCTGTTCTCTCCTTGGAAATAATTAGTTCCCTTCTTAGAGCATTCGTTTCCTGACGAGCTGCATGCACTTCTGCCCTTAGTTCCCCAAGTAACCGGGCTAGGGGGTCAGTATCCGAGGTTTCCATAGCGCCTGGGCGAGAGTTTTGCGGTGGGCTTTGCGTTCTGTAACGCTCACCTGATTCTCGCAGAGGCGCCGGTCTTGACTGGGCGACTACCGTATCTCCAAAGGTGATGTGTAGCACCCGGTTGGCTCTTGGGCTGGACCTCTGTGCACTGTATGCCTGACGTGTAGAGTAAGATGTCTGCAGATAGAAAATATGGGGTTAATGAACTGGGGTTATTGGGGTGTCCCTATCTCTTTCCTCTTCTCCTCTCCTGTAGACCCCCAAAGGTTAACGCTCTCACCTTAGGTAAGTGAATGCCGAGCTCTCCATCTGCCTCGGGGCAGGGTGCTGTAACCAGTTTCTTCACTGGATAGGTAGCGCAGGCCTCTTGACTTCAGAGGACTGCTGTCCGTCGTTTACTGCACGAACGGTAAGTTTCGAGTCATTCAAATGTCTTTAAAGTCTTTAGTAATGATGTCTCTTGTTTTGCAGGGTTCCGGCGATGGCGGATGACGGGCTGAAGTGAGTTGAAGATGGAGCCGGTGTGATGAATAGAAGCGCCTGGAAGCACGTAAGTAAGCGCTTGTTGCCTGCTTCACGATGCGCTCTAACTGTCTTTTCATTTTGCAGGTACGAGTTCGGAGCGGCTGCAGGGTACCAGAATACCCACTGGATTAGATGTGGAAAGGAGTAATGGCACGTGAGTATTAAAGTTCCCCAATGTCTTTAAACGCACCTTGTTTTGTCTTTCAGATGCGGGATGCAGCGCCGAAGGCCTCCGGAGCGTGCAAAGAGTTGGTAAGCTTTTGTCTTTCAGATGCCGGAATGCAGTGTGAAGACCTCCGGAGCGCACGAAGTGTAGGTAAGCCTTTGCCTTTCAGATGCCGGAATGCTAACCTGTTCTTTCTTGTCTTTATACGTGTTGCTGAAGACTGGATTCAGGATGGTAAGCCTTTGCCTTTCAGATGCCGGAATGCTAACCTGTTCTTTCTTGTCTTTATAGGTGTTGCTGAAGACTGGATTCAGGATGGTAAGCCTTTTTCCTTAGGCCCAGGACCGGATGCAGAAGACACGATGAGCGTTCTGCTGCAGAGGTTGCAGAATAACGCAAAGCAAGATTCATCCACCGGGTGTGGTTTAAATAGCCTCCTGTAGTGCTTCGGTGTCTCCTTCCACAGACACGCCTAGGTAAGAAAAGAGTTCCTGCTTTCCAGAAGAGTTCCAGTGTTCTGAATCTAGGGAGTGGCTCCAGCCCCACCCAACAGGAAAAGTAGTTCCAAACAGAAGGGGATCAGAGGCTCAACTGGCAGCCAAGTAAGCAGCATGGTCTGCTGCAGGTAAGTCCACCCAAGCATTATGAGCCCGGCGCTTCCAGCGCTGGGACTGGGCATATTTATGAGCCTGGTGCCACTGGCGCCAGGACTGGGTCCAAAAGGTCCCAATTGGGACTGGTTGGCACTCGGAACCTGGCTTATGGATCTGCTTCCAAGGGAGTTGGGAAAACCCTGACCTTTTGGAAGCAGAGATCATGACAATTGCACTCCTCATCCCATTTGACCTTTTTAGGGAATTTAGGAGAAGAGATTACATTCAGTGGAGAAGCTATGGATCCATAGTTCTCAATGAAATTCCTGTAGTACCCAGTGAGGCCTAGGAAGGCTCTCACTTGGGTTTGAGTAGAAGGGGTTGTACAAATTTGCACAGCATCAATTTTGCTGAGCAAAGGCCTTATTTCACCACCTCCTCCCTCATGCCCAAGGTAGACCACTTTACTCTCACCAATTTGACATTTGCTTGCCTTTATGGTCAGATGGGCCTGTTGCAGAGCCTGCAAAACATATCCTAGGTGGTCAACATGTTCTTTCCACATAGGGCTGAACACTGCAATGCCATCCAAGTATGCCATGCAGAAGTACTCCATCCCATTCAGAACCTGATTAACCATCCTTTGGAATGTAGCAGGTGCATTCTTTAGTCCAAAATGCATCACCTTAAATTGGTATATGCCAACTGGGGTGGAGAATGCAGTTTTCTCCTTGGCATGGTCAGTCAGGGCTATTTGCCAATAGCCTGCCGTGAGATCAAATGTGCTGAGGAACTTGGCTGAACCAAGTCTATCCACCAGCTCATCTGTCCTTGGCAAAGGATGGGCATCAGTCTTAGTGACTGCATTTAGAACTATATAGTCCACACAGAATCCTAACTCCTTGGATCCTGCCTTTGGTACTAACACAACTAGGCTAGACCATGGACTAGTAGAGGGCTCTATTACCCCGAGATCAAGCATCTTGTTGACCTCTCCTTTGATGTGGGTTCTTACATTTTCTGACATCCTGTATCCCCTGCTTTTGACAAGTAAACAGTCACCAGTTTGAATATCATGCTGGCCACAAGGGGTCAAGCCTGGTGCTAGAGAAAACAGGGAGGTAAATTGATTCAACAAAACTTTGCACTCTTCCTGTTGCTCAGTTGTCAGATTAGAAGAGAGATTGACTCCGTCTATTTTCTCATCTAAAGGTTTGCCGCTGAGGAGGTACAGGCAGAGGTTCACTCTCTTCCTCCTTTTGAGCTGAAGCAAGAAGCAAAGCTCCCAGGTCTGGTCTCGAGACATAAGCTTTTAGACGGTTGATGTGAAAGACTCTAGGAGCCTCTTTAGGATTGCCTAACTCCACCAGATAGTTCACCTCTCCATGTTTTCCCACAAACTTGAACGGTCCCATCCATTTGTCCTGCCAGGCCCTCTGCCTTGTTGGTACCATAACAAGAACTAGCTGGTCTTGAACGAACCCAACCATGTTGGCCTTCTGGTCATGCCAATGCTTGACCAGAGCCTGACCTGCTTTCAAGTTATCACTTGCTTCAGCCATCATGTGTGACATTCTCCACCGGAGTCCTATCACATAGCCAGTGACTCTGACTAGCGTGGGGGAAGGAGCACTCTCCAACCCCTCCTTGATCAGGGCCAATGGACCTCTGACCGGATGACCATAGAGAAGTTCAAAGGGACTGTAATCCATTCCCTCCTGAGGGACTTCTCTATATGCAAAGAGAAGGCATAGCAGTAAAAGATCCCACTTTTTCTTAAGAGGGTCCTCTAAAGCTCCTATCATGCTCTTCATGGTTCTGTTAAACCTTTCTACCAAACCGTTTGTCTGAAGGTGGTATGCTGTTGAGAACTTGTAGGTAACTGCACAGTTTTTACACATGGCTTTCATGTAGTGGGACATAAAATTTGACCCCTGTCGGATATTACCTCCTTAGGAAACCCAACCCTGGTAAAAATACCAAGGAGGGCCTTAGCTACAGCCAGAGCTGTAACAGTCCTCATAGGAATTGCTTCAGGGAACCTAGTAGCATGGTCTAATACAACAAGGATAAACCTGTTGTCTGAAGAAGTTGAAGGATCCAGGGGACCACCAATGTGGATTCCTACCCTCTCAAATGGTATTCCCACCACAGGGAGAGGCACTAGAGGTGCCACGTTCTTGGAGCCACTTTTACCAGAGGTTTGGCAAGTGTGGCAACTCTTGCAATACTTATCTACCTCAGCCCCCATTTTAGGTCAATAAAAGTAGAGAGAGAGCCTTTCCTTGGTCTTCTTGAAGCTCAAGTGACCAGCCAAAGGTATCTCATGGGCTAGTTGCAAGAATTGGAGTCTGTTTGCTTGGGGTACTACACGTCTCTTGTAGTCCCCAGGGAATGACTCGGTTGGTTCACTATAGAAGAGGCCATCTTCCCAGTGTAACCTATACTTCCCAGGCTCTTGCCCTTCAAGCTGAGAAGCTGCCTGGTGGCGAAGACCTTCCAGAGTTGGACATTCTCTTTGTCCCTTACTGAAGTCTGCCCTTTGGGGTCCACCTTCGAAACACACCAGCTTGTGAGGAAGCTTAGACTGTCCTGATGAATGTGGTGTCACTAAAGATAGGCCACTGAAACCGGTCGACGGTGTTTGTTACATCTAAAAGGGCTCCAATTTGCCCCCATTTTAGTTTGAGCAAACTTTTTTACATTGTCCCACTTTCCATGAGCATAAAGTCGATCCTACATTGGGAAGTGGTGATTGTATTGTCTCTGTATGTTGCTTTGGATTGGTAATTTATCCCATTTCCACCTTTTGTGTCATTTTTAAACTTGAGCAACCTAGGATTAGTGTGACAATCAATGGGCTATTAAAACATTGTCTATCCCATTAGATGTCACATGAGTTGCTTTAAAGAGAAAAACTGATTCTCTTTATCGTCCTGGGTTAACTCTCTTTTTCCTTTCCCATGTTTTACTGGTTGTCTCTTCCTACTCAAGTTTATCCGGAAGAGAATGGGTTGGGACTCTCAAGGTTGAATGCATTACACACCATAGAAGTGGTAATTTCATTCTTATTCTGTCACTATTAGACAGGCGTTGTAACACAGCAACCTAGTTGAGAGTGCACAGTAGGCAGGAATAGTACCTCTGTTTCGCTCTATCCTTCTGTCTTCAGCCACAACCTTGTTCTATTCCCTTTTTTATGAATAGACTTGAGTCCACCCCACAGTAAAAAAAATGTTGGGCTTGGTTCTCCGAACTGGACCTAGTCTTGGGCTCTTTGTTAGCTGCTAGTAGCTTTTACACAGTTGTGTGTTGCCTAATCTTTTGTGTGAACATTAATTACTAAGGGCAATACCCTGTCAATTTGTAGAAATTGCCCTATTGTTTGTTTATAAGGTAGTAGACACCCAGGAGCCTTGAGGGACTTCAGTACTCCACCAAGACCCACATTGCTGGCATCCATAGTGATACAATTGGTGGCTGAGGTTTACACATTTCAAAGATTGATGCTTTATTGACATTCCTCTTTATATATTTCAGTTCTTTATGACACAGTTCTGACCATTCAGATGTTACATTCTTTTTCGTTAAATTCCTCATCTTTTGCATTTTGTCTATAAAGTTTACAATGAACTTAGAATAGTATTCTGCATTCTAAAAAGGAACGCAGCTGTTCTTTGTTGGTGTGTGACAACATGCCCAATATGGATTTGACAAGCTCTTTCTTGGGTCTAATTCCATCACTATTGACAACATGTCCTGGGTACACCACCTCCATAAATGTAATCCTGCCTTTCTCAATTTTGAGTGTGAGGCCTTCTCTTGGATGACTTGCAAAACACCTAGTTGTTGTAGCTATAAGGATTTTGTCTTGGAAGTTGTAAACACCATCCAAGCATCTCTTGTATTCATCTTTAAAAATACTGCAGCTGCAGACTCAAATCAAAAGGGTATGCATTTGTATATGAAGGCTCTCAATGGTGTCACAAAAAATGTCAGGTGTTTTAAATCTTCATCTAATACAATCTAATGGTATACCGATGATAAATCCAGGGTCATGGAAAACTTTGCAGCCATCATGGTTGTAAAGATTTCATTAATGTTTGGTGGGGGAGGGGGGGTTCGCCGTAGATGTTTGCATTTTAAATCCCTGAGATCTACACACATCATGATCAAGTTATCACTTTATGAAGAATGACTATTGCTGCTTCCCTATTCTGAAGACTTGATAGGTTTTATGATACCCCCCTTTTTTATTTTGTGGTTGCCAGTATCCAGTTGTAAAATGTTCTTGCGTTTGCTCCGTAGTTCCATTGTCCACGCAATCTGTATTATTTGTTCAGAGGTGGGATCCTTTGCTTGCCACAGAGTCTGTTGGATGTCGGGGTCTGTTGTATGCAACATCAGCTGATCTCTGAGGTATTCCTCCGCTACACCAGTGAATTTGCATGATACTATTAAACCACTCAGGGCCACTATATTGTTGTCCATGGCCTCCCCTTTGTTTTCCTTCCTTATGAAAATATAATACCTTTTCGAGGACCATGTTGATTTTGTTCCCAAAGTGTTTCTACATCTTTGTGATGGCTCTTTTATACTTCCTGTTCGAAGCTGTGGAATTGCGGTCCCCAGATCCATCCTGGATGGTGACATCCAGTAGTGTGCAGAAAATCTTCAGTGCTCCTGCCCCTATACAAGTCTACAAGGAGGGCGCTTTCAAATCGTCGTTGAACTTTCTTCCTCCAATGGCCGTCAGATAGACTTCAAAATTATCTGTTCATTGTTCCCACAGTATTGCAAGGTCACCTGGGGATGAGAGGATTGGGCAAGCGACCAGTATATTTTGCATTGTGCACTTGCTCTTCCCTTATTAATTCCACCACTTAATTTCTTCCTTTTTTTTGCTTGGCGCATCACAAAAAGGTCTGTCCTGCCTATAGTTTACATGTCACGATAGGGCTACTGTCCCTTCAAACCTTTCCTGTGACATCACAAAGCCCTGAAGCGATACACTGTAGCAGGCTTTTCCTTCTTGATGAAGACAAACATCACCACATTGCACACAGCGATGGGTCCTTTCCTGTAATGACCACATGAGCACTGTGCCTGCATGGCAATGTCCTTACTGGGCCCATGCGGCAGTGCTCCTGCTTCTGATGAGCTGGTACCAGTCCTTTTGTCACCAGGTTGATGCCAGAGCCCCTTTTTCTTTTGGGACCCTTCCCCATGGGAAGAATTCAGCCGATAACTCTGATCCGGCCGGTGGTAGTTGGGGAGCGGTGTGTGCCATGGCCCCTTCGACAGACCAATGGGGTCTCCTTCTTTGGTTCACCTCCATCATGGCCTTGTGTTGAGGGGCACAAATCAACTGACACAAGTGTTGGAGGCATGATAGCCTGAAACACTGCTGCCTTGTCTTCAACGTCCCTCAACCGCCTGCTCTCCTTGTGCACCATTCTGGGATCTCTAACAAGCCATACCAATCAGGAGGGCTGGCATGTATAGACTATATGAAAGGGGCAGTAAAAGCCCATTCAAGGCATTGGGAGGACATCCACAGAAAGGAAGAGAGAAGACATGTATCTCACCACTTCCTGCAAGAGCAGGGGGCACGCCATGTGAGAAAAACTGGTGACTTTGCTAGAAGAAATTTTGGCTACTCTAGCCCTGATACAAGGGCGCAAAGCTGGCCTCAGGTTGTGGAAGAGAGCTCAAAAACGGCATACTGAATCAGTGTTGAACGCCAATTTCCATAGAGTGAAACCCAGAATAGATGTTGAAACCAGGTCATGGTGAGAACTGCTGAAACCACCAGGTGATGTGCAACCTGAAAATCTGGTTATTAAGGTCCTTGTGAAACTTACAAGAGTGAACAATACAAAGAAGTTCATGGTGGGACCTACATCCGATAACCCACGGCCTGGGTGTGTTGGGGACTTTATGTGTTGAAATAGTCTGGAAGAGATCCGTCTGGTGGAGCACCAGAGATTGCAGATAAATCCAACAACTCAGTGAGAGGAAATGGGAATCCAAGCTGTAAGGAAAAGATGGCTGAGAAGTGAGGGATCTGGTAAAAGATCTGAAGGATCATAGTGGAAACAAAACAACCTCAAAGGGTCTAGACTTGCAGTACACCCTGTGCTTTTGTGCTTTGGACTAGGGATGAACATTATAGCATTGTATTTGTGAACTCTTCTGTTCGCCAGGATTTAAACCATGTGTGCTTTAGTTTAGGGACTACCCGGGATGCTTAGGATTTATTATGCATAGGTTTGCAGCTTTCTCTTGGCCACTTACCTTGGACATTTCAGTCTAAATTAAGGAGTCCCAGGAGAGATGAGAATTTATAACACCAGGCTATATTTTGTGTTTTGAGACTATGCCACTGGAGGTGGTGGACATAGGAAGAATCCTTCACTTTGCGGTAATCCCTTCCTGATACCGTTTAGATTGAACAGTCACTTTTAATCTGTAAAACTCCCCACGTTCATTTAGGCATTTGTACCAACCCATACCTTTAAAATCATGCTAATAAAACCTTCTAGTTTGAATTCAACTTGTTGTCATGCTTGTAATTGCGCAACCTCCCTACAATAAACAGACCAAAAGGGTTACTTTTGATTGTTTATTTAATAATAAAAGAACATAAAAAAGAGTACAGAGCGCTAAAGCTATATTGAAAAAACATAATTAATTATTTCCTTCTCACATGCATTTTACTGCTGCTGTGGACATGCAAAGCACATCATGTGCTTTACAAATACTGATTTAGAAACAATACACAGAGAAGAGTAAGTAATTGAAAGTCAAACAGATTTAAAGCAAATGTGGCAATGTGCCAGCTGGATGTGGTGATTGAAGCTGTGACTTGGTCGACCAGTGCGATATCAATAGACGCGTGATGAGAAAGTCAGGCAGTAAGACAGTGAAATGGTCAGCCAGAGGGATGGCAGATAGCTGGTATTTCTGGTTAAACATACCGCTTAGTAACACAAATATTACATGTATGCCGGGGAATTTTGAGTTTAATGAATTTAAAGACATTTTAGGATTTTGTTTGGAGACCCTAAGGGCCTGATTCACAGACGCATTTTATAATGGTGCAATCCCATTGGAAAACACTCTGTGAATCAAGCCCTAAGTCTATAAAAGATCCAGTATTTTACCACTTTATGTGTGTGTTCAGGTGATTTATATTGGGCAATCATAGCTGGAAAGCAGTGGATCGACGTGCAAGTGGGGGTGGGGTGCATAGTAAAGGATGAGGGGAACTGTGTTAGGGAAAGTGGCATTGTCATCCTTGATCAGTGTCGTTTTCCTTGAACAGCACAGTCTGCATTTCCTTCCTGCAGTGTAGATTAGAGAAAGCCAGGCTGATATTAGTAGTACTGTTGCTGTTGTGTGTATGAATTCATTTTTAATCTGCCACTAATTACTTGGGTTTCATACTTGTTATGCTTTGGGCTCCTGGTGTTGCATTTACCTTCTGAGTGACGATTCTTGAGTGTGGGCTATATCATGGTGGACACCATTCAGCAGGAACACCTGCAACATGTGCTTTGTGGGTGTTTACAAAGCCCAAGTGCTTTGATGACAGATGAAGGGCAGAATTATGGTGCAGGACAGGGATCCGGAACCGATCTACATGCTCTTTCAAAGGTGTGCTTTGAAGGTGGGGTCACAGTCAATGACAAAGCCGAGGGACTCTGCACATAGTGTGAGTTGCAGGGAGACGCTATCAAGCCCCACCCCTGTCATCTAGTTCTATACTGATGTGTAGTCTAATGGAGAAACTTGAGGTTCAGGTAGGTTCACTCAGCATCCACGCTTGAATGAGGAAAATGCAGTGTGTCAGCTGGTGCATGTCATTGTTACGCCTTCCCAGAAGATACTGAAAAATACTGGTGGAATCTGATGTTGAAGTAATCACAGAATTCTGAAGCATTAACATCTAGTCAGGGTGAGACAGCCATAGCTGTTTGATTTGTTATAAATAAATGGTGCAGGTAATCCATCTCATAAAGGGTGGTCTGATAATCAGACGTCCCTTTCCTATAGCTCAATGCCAAGAGCAAAGCACACACATGTGCCCTGCTGCATCAGTTCATTATTTTTTTATTTTTTTTTTATTTTATTTGTAACATCTAGTTTTTTACAAAACTTTTATTACAACTTATCCTCAGGTCTTTAGTGACGCTTTCCATTGACAATTTAGTTTGTGTCTTTTCAGATTAAGACTGTGTCAAGAAAGTTTATCACTGAACAGGTAAGATGTATCGAGCTTCCACTCAGTATCCGAAACCACAGATCTTCCATCTCTTCGTTTACTGGCTTAAATTTGCTCAAATGGATGGAACGCAACTTGTTTAGGGCCACGCATTCAATTATCAGATGTTTTAGTGATTCTGCTTAGAGTTTGCAGTGCCGACAGGCTTCTTCAGTATCTCGTTTCATTTTTCTCGTCACCAACATGTGGTTAGTTTTCAGAAGATTTAATCTGAATCTAAGAAATTTATCTCTGTGGTATCTCGATGGAAATTGGCACAGATAGTTTGGCATTTTGTCCACTTTATTCTTTGTTGGCCCAAGATCTAACGCTGTCGGCATTGATTCGAGTTTGTTCACGTTGTCTATCCATAACCATTCTTTCAATTTTGTTCTCGCGATCTGAGGCTGGTTCATCAAAGTTTCCATTGAGATATTTGCACTGTACAAGATGGTTTTCACTTTCTCAGACCATCTTAAGAGCAGCCCCTTGTGTAGATGTGTTCCTTCTGATTTTAAAATTTTGTAAGTTGGTGCAGGGTTCGATATCTCTATCTTTCGTAGCAATGACAGGGATTTCCATAGAACTGTTCCGTGTAGGCTTTCTAGTGCCAGTTCGTGGCGTATTATGGTCATTGAGAGGTATTTTGGTAATCTCAGGACTTGGCGCCAGAATAAGCCTTCTAAAGTGGGCCATATCTTTAGGTCTATGTTCCAGCCTGCTTCTACCCCAAAAGTTATTGTGGGTATCACTTTTTGGATGTAGAACGTACGTAGCGGTAATACTGAAAATTTACCATATAAGGTATGTAATCTTGCTCCTTGTAGGGCAAGCATTCGGGTCCGCTGGAATAGATCATGAACCCAGCTCCACTCACGAATCGAGATGTTCATCAAAATTCCTAAATATCGAATTTCCGTAACTTCTTCGAGGAATTTATTGTCAATTCGCCATTTGAAGTTTTTTTTTTAGCGACTCGATCACTGCCAAACCTTATGATTTTTGTTTTTTTCACATTGATTGATAAGTCATTATCAATCATGTAGGTTTCAAGCTTTGACAAAAGCCGCTGTAGCCCTATCTGGGTCTTGTCAACCAGTACTAAGTCGTCTGCATATATCACATAACTTATTGGATGTCTATTGATTTTTGGGGGGAAGCAGTTGACACTTGCCAATGCAATAGAGATGTCAGCAATATAGAGTTTGAACAAGATAGCGGCAAGTGGACATCCCTGTTTTACTCCTCTGGTGGTAATAATAGATTTAGACAGGTCTCCACTTGCGTTTAGTCTAACTCTAATTGTTGTATTGGAGTATAATGCCTTTATCGGTTGTAGTAATGCGTTTGGGCAGTTTCGATTTTCCAACTTCTCCCATAGTTTAATTCGATTTATTGAGTCGAACGCTTGCTGTAAGTCGATGAATGCCATAAATAATTGATCTTTCTTGTTTAGGGCATCACGTTTTAACAGATTTACCAGAACAAGGTTATTCTCTACTCCCACACCCTTTGTGAAACCAGTTTGTCTGATATCAGGTAGGTTGACTTCATTGGCCCATGCAGATAGCTTTTTTTGTAAGAAAGTCGCCAGCACTTTGCCAATAGTGTCCAGGAGGGCAATCGGTCGATAGCTGGCGGGATCGTCACGACTGCCCTTCTTATATACTGGTACAATTATTGCCTCAGTCCATGAACTCGGGACCTGTTTTCTATCAGCTATCGCCACGAAAAGTTTGCCAATGAATTTGGACCATGCAAGGCTATGTTCTTTTAACATTGTGTTGCTGATTCCGTCTGGCCCAGCAGCTCTTGAGGTCTTTAATTTTGATATGGCCATTAAAATGTTTTCTCTAGACTCAATTATGTCCCAGGCTGTGTTGTTATTTCCACTCTCTTCAAGGTGTGGTGTCTCCTTTCCTGTAAAGATACTTTGAAAGTGCATTGCCCAGTCACTTTCGGACACTCCACTAGACATTAGGGCGTCCTGATTAACCGTGCCTTTATTCAAGATTTTCCATATTTCCCTTGAATGATTTTTTTTGATCAAGGCCAACATTTCTTCGCCACGCTCTAGGTCTCTCTGATAGGAGAAAGATTTTAACCAATTTCGATATTGTTGTTTTCTCTGTTTTAATTGGCACAGGACATTCACTCCATGCTGTTTTTTTAATTTAGTTATGTCTTTCCTGAGCTGTTTTTTTTTGATTTTTCAAAGTGTAGCTCCAATTATGTTTGTGATCCTTATTATTTTGGGATACTTTTCCAGCGAAGCTTGTATTCAGGCTTGGTAGCAACGGTATGTAGTTTAAAGGGTCAACGTTATCATAGTTTGTTGCTTGTATTTCATTGGACAATTTGATAATTTGGTATTCTTTTATCCTTAGTCGATTTTGCCCATGATTTACTTCAAGTGCTTTACTGTTGGTTTCACATTTCTTTTTACGTTTTAACAACCAGGACGTTACTAATGGGTAGTGATCACTGTTGGTTGTAGGTGTAATTTGGAGATTGGTGATAGTTGCAAACACATTTCTAGAAATCCAAAAATAATCTAAGGTCTTTTTGTATCCCATGTTCTCCCAGGTGAAGTTTGGTGGTATGTCTCCTCTCACTTGACCATTTGCCATCATGCAGTCACGGGCTTCCAGTTCTTTACTCCATTGCGTTCTATTTTTATTTCCATGGCATCCATCTAACGAATTTTCTTCGATAGGTTTCTTATGTGCATCAAACCAAGATATATTCAAGTCTCCACACAAGATTATTGCAAGGTCCAAACAGGTCCGTTGGTGGCTATCTATTATTTGCGTTACAGCAGATATAAATGCATCAGTCGAGATTTTTAACGGATTCCAGTACACATTCAAAATTAGTAGAAATTCATTGTTGTTTTGACTATTCGTTGTTTGAAGTAGGGTTCCTTGAACATAACTATTTGGATTCATTTTTTCAGTTATTTCCCAATTTGTTCCTGTTTTTATCATTGTAATTAAGCCAGAAAATGGACGTCCCTTGTTGTTTTTTTCTGCTGGGTTTAGCAATGTTACATAGCCATCTTTAGTTGGTGGCACCCTCAACCAGGTTTCCTGTAAACAGATGGCGAAGTTATCAGTTAGATCAACCGGAAAGTCATTATATAGGTGGTTGAAGCCCCTTGTGTTCCAAGAAATCACAGTCGCAGGCGCATCAATTTCCTTTTTTTTGCGCTAAAGCTTATTTGACTTCTTGTCGTCGTTCCTTTTCTTTGCATTACTAAGTGGAATAGTTTTTAACTGTCTCCTCAAGCTATCACGTCGCTGTTCCAGAGTTTCTTTCGCTTTTATATTCACAGAGATCGCTGTTGGTCCTTGACTAATTGTTGGATCATAAAGTGTGATCTCAAATCCCAAGCACATGAGATCCTGCTTTGCAGATATTAACATTGTACGTACTGCTTGGGAATTTATGTGGAGAAGTACAATGTCAACACGATCCTCCGATAAGTATTCTACAATTCGGATGTCGTCGGACCTGATGTTCCTTAGTGCTGGTACTGCATGCAGTAGACGCATGATGTTTCCGCGATTCAAATTAACATCTGATTCATTTCGGAAAATGTTTTCAATCATGATCTTTTGATCAGATGCCTTAAATGTAGATCGGGGAAAATCATGTAAGACAGAAGAGGACTTGCAATTATGTGCGGATGTGTATTTTGGATTTAATTCCGAACGAGAGTTGTTTGCTGGCCTGGAGTTAAAGTCTGGTAGACCCGTCTTCCGTCCAGTTAAAGGTTCGGCATTTGTTTTTTGTTTCTCCCCGGCCTCGCCTATATCACTTTTCTGGTCTCCTGTTTTCTTTAAAAGCGGTTTCCCTGGTTTTGTCTGTGTTGGTGACTCTGAACTACTTATCGACATGTTTCTCAGGTCCACAACAAATCCTCGAAGGGATTCCTCAACCTCAATGTCATCATATGTAGACAAATTACATAGTTCTTCTGTTAGATCTCCAAGCTCAGAAGAACTCTGATCTGATTCGATTCTCATCCGCTTTTTTGGGTTTGCAAGCGATTTGCGCTTAGGTTCAGCTATTGTCTCAGCTTTTCCCACTTTACTATTTGCATTTGATTTGCCAAGGCTTTTGTTTATAGTTGACTTTGATTTCACAGGCGTAGTCAGATTTCTTATAAATTGTTTTATGTTGCTTCTGTGTTTAGGAACAGTCTGAATGTTCTTTTTTTTCTAGCTTTTTCTTTGGATGTCCATTTATCCCTGAGATTGGATTTCCTTTGTTTGCTGTGATCTCAATGTTTTTGGCGGGGCCACTGAAAATGCCATATGATGCTTTTGCAGAGGAACATGATGGCTGCTCAGAGCACTTCCCCGTGTTCATGTTTATCTCGCTGCATCTATTACGGGAATCAACAGATGAATCAGTGGTTCCCTCCGCCAAGAATTGATTTGAAGAATTAACAATCTTATTTATCACAGGGGTAATTCCATTAGTCCGTGTCTTTGGAACTATAATTGAGCTGTTTCCTGTTATGTCAATAGGAACTTGCAAGATTGGACCGATGACTAGGGTATTTTTGATATTTGCATTTTCTGTATCACGTATTTCTGCATCTAATCTGCATTGTATCCCTGCGTCTGTTCTGCCATAAATATTAGTAGGAGTATCTCTTTTCTCCACTTCGTGTGATGGCATTTGTGTTAGATTTTCAAGCATTTTCTCGATGCATAATTTGGATCCTTTGTGTTCCATCAGCAGTTGTTCAAAGTGCCTGTTCATGCATTCAGTAGACTGAGTGTTTTCGACTTCTTGTCTTAGTTGGAAAGCCACGAATTCTGTTTCGATTTTGTTTATTTTGTCGTCTAAATGTCTCATGATCGCTCCGTTGTTTTGGGAGGATTCATTCAAACTTCCATATAGTTTTATGAATGGAATCAAGGCGAGAGATGTTGCAGCCAAGACGTTAATGTGGATCTGTATGGCGGCCGCAACTGATAGGTTCGATTTTGAATCAGAGTCTTTACAGTATAAGCTACCAGTATTCTATTTGCTTGAAATGCTCTGTTCGTTCGTACTGGTTGCTGGAGTGCTTTTCGGCCGTTGTTGGATTTCCACCTCAATTGCTTTTCCCCCCTGGCTTTGCGTTTTTGAGCTAGTATTGGCGCTAGTGCAGAGGTGTATTCCTTGACTTTTTGAACGTGGTGTTATGTCAATTGCTGGATTTAAGTTAAGGCAGTCTTTTTTGCGCTTCTGATCCAAAGATGTCTCTTTCAGTCCTGTCGCTTTGTCACTGATGTTACGTTCTTGGTCGCCTTCAATATTTGTGTCAGAAACTGTTTCCACAGTGCTGTTATTGCTTGAGGCTCCAAGAGTGAAACTTGCTGTTAATCTATCTTTCATTTCTTCGAAGTCGGCTAAGAGTCTTTTTGTCAAGCGTGCTTCGTGCGCTGCCAGATCGATCTCTTTTAGCGGTAAAACATTGCAGAGGCCTTGTTGTAGACCAAAGGTCTGATTCCTGATTGCTGCTCCAGATACAGGGTTGCCACTAGTTAATAAATGTAAGGAATTTGACACATTTCCATTGCATGTCATCGTGGTTGCCTTTTTTTGGTTGCAGTTCGTGACACCATTTATGATTCTTTGTATTGGCGTGCTTTCTTTCCGATGGTTTTCATGAGGTTTGGTAGACAATGGAAAAGTGAATTTCAGTAAGTTTGGATCAAGTGCAATGTTTGCGACTTCAAGTGCAAGCAGTTCATTGTCTGTTACATCAAAGGGTGACTGAAATGCCTCCGCATTTATCTCAATCACCTCTAATTCCTCATTATCTCTGTTTGAATCAACTTCCAAGTGATTTGTTCCATTCCTCAGATTTTTTTCTAAAGTTAGGATTCTCCTTGCTTTGCTGCCGTTATCACCATTAATAAATTCTAAGTGTAAGTTCGTCGGTTCGGTGCGGGCTTCGATGGAGGCTTTGGCCATTCCATCCATTTCATTCTTCAAGACTACTAAGCTTTCAACAGCCTCGCGTGCGTTTGCATACATTGCTTGATCACGCAGGTATAGTTGTTGCAGTATTGGCAATGATTCCACATCTGAGTTCGCTAAGAGGGTGGCTCTACATGCCTCAACCGGTGCGTGGGCTAGAGCAAGTTCAAATGCTAATTTATCTAAAGCCGGCGCACTCGCCGGCTCGGGCTCCACAAGAGGTGGAGCTTCTATTGAGTCCGGCGTTGCGCCATCTGTACGCTCTTCCAAAATTGTGTCCGTAAAGCATTGTGCAGTTAGAATGGCAGTTGGGGTAGCGGGAAACACGGGATTAATCAGACCCAATCTGCTACTTTCAATTTCTCCCTCGATTACATCGAGGGGCAAACTTTGTCTTGCTTCAGTTTCAGTTTCAATTTCATGGTCACTTCTAATGATGCTATTTAAGTACAATTCAGTGTCCATGATTTTACTGTGAATTAGAGGCAAGGATTTCTGGGTTTGTTTTAACTTAAGCCTTGTCCACGGCCTATTGTCCCCCATGAAAATCACTTACCTATGGACTTGTCTTCTAACGACAGCTGCGGCAGCCTGCTGCGGACTGCAGCAGACTGGACTCTCTCACGGACTCTGCGCGCGCTCCGCGCTCTTCAGGTGTTTTTGAAGGCGATTGTGCTTTTTTTTTCTTAAAGGCACACTGGCACACCGGCACACCGTAGACCGTAGACCGTAGCTGCAGCTCCTCTCTCCTGCTCTCCTGCAGCAGACTGGACTCTCTCACGGACTCTGCGCGCGCTCCGCGCTCTTCAGGTGTTTTTGAAGTCGATTGTGCTTTTTTTTTCTTAAAGGCACACTGGCACACCGGCACACCGTAGACCGTAGACCGTAGCTGCAGCTCCTCTCTCCTGCTCTCCTGCAGCAGACTGGACTCTCTCACGGACTCCGCGCTCTTCAGGTGTTTTTGAAGGCGATTGTGCTTTTTTTTTCTTAAAGGCACACTGGCACACCGGCACACCGGCACACCGTAGACCGTAGACCGTAGCTGCAGCTCCTCTCTCCTGCTCTCCTGCAGCAGACTGGACTCTCTCACGGACTCTCTCACGGAGTTCATTATATGTGCAGTACCTGCTCTCCACACGCACACGACAGGTTTAAAGTCACAGGTGCCCTTTTGACAGCTGCTGTAACCCAAAGTCACTGCAGGCAGAGGATGCATTTAAGTGCTGCACCTCCGATCCAAGACATCATCATTGTGGGTCATGGAAGTGGGGCGGTTTGGTGCACCGAGAAGATGTGGCTACTGCGCTGGAGCGAACTCCTTTGAGGTTGGTACGTACTTGCAGCCTGTTGTAAGAACCCAGTGGGGCAGTGCTCAATGTCCCTAGCAAGATTTTGCAGAGGGGTTGGGGATTATTATGAAGTTGGCACTGTACACATAGTTCATATATTAGGGAAGACTTCAGTTGCGTTTGTTATGTTTCAATTTCAAAGAATAACGAGAACTTGTATATTCCTTTGTGCCATTGTTATTTAATGTTACAAAGGAGCCGACACATGTTTTGACCAATTGGGGGTCTTTATCGAGGCTGAGATTGTCAATCATTGGTCAGCAGTTATTACATTTTGAACAGATGTTAGGTTCAACAAGAGTGTGGCAAAACATTAAACCGCATGTTTGCCCATAGTGATGTGGTTGTATAGTGTTGTATGGTGAGTTAGGTGACATCGGTGAGGAGTTGGTGTTAGTGATTAATCACCATATATATATTGTCAAAAACAAATTAATTGTAGTTCAATACATGTCGTTTGTTAGAGTTTATGTGGGTATCTCACATGACAATAGGAAGAACAGAACACCAAGGAGAGAAGGGAGAAAAGAAAAAGAATGTCAGTTGAGTGTGGGTCTGGTATGATACCTTAGAATGAATGAACTAGAGAGAAAGTGATGGCTTACCAGGTGGATTAATTTCATATACACTGATGTGGGGTGGCTGTGGGGTGGCCGTATTGCTTGGCAAATTTGGGGCACAGAGTAGTGCTTCTGTGGGTGAAAAGTATCACATTCAGTCTCCGGCCAATGGGTTTAAGGTAAGTGCATCCTGTTTGCATATTGATAAACCCTTGATACTGTGAAATTTGCTGGGAGTCGGATGGGAGCGAAGTAATCCGTGTGGTGTGTTCACTGTGTTATATATCAGAAGCGTGGACACTGATATATATCATATGCGTATAGGCTGCGCAGGGTGGTGCGTGCCTGTACTAGATTGTGCCGGGGCAACATTCCCATTGCGGCAGGCTAGATATTAAAAGGGGCAGCACAGCCATTACTGTTGTCTCATTGTCCAATTAAGGCAAGTGCATTTAGAGAGTGCTTATACTGGGTGGTGTGGCTGGGAACCAAGTCACTGGTCGAAGAGTGCATGTGGGGTGTAACTAAAACTGTGTACCGAAGGGTTCACCGTGGATGCATGGTCTGTTTAGGATACAATCTCATAGGATTAATAATTAACGTGACAAAGCGCCTGTTATCTGCGTTAGTTCATTCAGCGTGTGCTTAATTTAGGTGGCAAAGTTTGGGAACCATGTCAAAAGTAGCAGAGTGTGTGTTGCGGCTGGGAGCACAGGCTGAGTGATAACCAATGGCCGTGCTTGCATATCTGTATCTGGGATAGTCCATGGAAGAGAAAAGGCAATCGCGTTTAGCTGACATTGATTATTGAGCGCAGTAGCCACACCTTCCCGGTGCTCCAAAACCCACCACCTTCCTTGAATTATTATTAGGGAAGTGGCCCACTGCTGCTTGAGTAAGCGCCAGTGCCATTGATGGCAGAATACATACTATCCAGGAATGAGGACATTAAGTGTCATTACGATATAAGTTTATTAAGTTGGAAAGACTATGCACCAAGGAAATTAACAACATTTTGGAGGGATTCACTCTCCAAACATACCTTGAGCAAGACATGATCCTAAGGGGCCTTCGAATCATAATCTTCCCAGACTTCAAACCCAGTAACCCAGATGATGCGGATCTCGCTGGGAAATGGGAAGAGAATCTAGTAACTGGTTCCAAGATCATGTTGGAACTCTTAATAGAGCATGCTGACAGGGAACATAAGAGGCTTGTCAAAGCAATAGATGCCATTAAGGATGAAATTGAAACACACAAATGTCCTGCAAGCTACAAAGAAAAGAACTACAAAACTATGAATGATATTCTGAAAACACACCAGGACGAAATAAAGATCAGGAAATGCAGAAAATTCGCATGGGATGAACGTGATTACTGGGACAACAGGGTGTTCACTTTTCAGCCCAAATATGATGAACTTCTTCCTCTAAAGAGAGTACTCCAAACAGACTTGGGCACATCCAAAGCAAAGCCAAAGGAGAAGGCAGCCTCTACAGCTGCTTACTCAAAAGGGTACATGTTTTTAGACCAGATAAGGAAGTACAGAAAAGGAAACTGACCATCCAACAACAAACATGTACACTTTCAGGTCCCCCTAGAAACAAATGCCTCAAAGGCAAGATCAGACCTAGAGGCAAGAGAGGTGGACGAAAGAAGCCAGAGTGCAGAAAACAAAGGGATCCTCAGATTAACAAGGTCATGGACCCAACACAACAGAGGGGGCAGAGGCGGTAAACCTTGAGTTAAATCTATCAAACATCACCCTCATGGATGCCAAAATTAAAATGCTCAACAAAGGATTGTCATTTGCCTCCACGAGTACTCCCAATAACACCAATGCCCATATAGATCTCTTCAAGTTCACAAGGAAGCTCAAATTAAAGATGAGGGAACTTGATATTGAGGATTGTTCACTAGACTGTATGTAACTAAAGAGGAAATCCACATTTACCCCCGAACTTCCAAGGAGACAACGCCATTGACATCTTCGCCAAGGCAATAACTCAGGACTTTTACAAACTGGAAAGATTGGTATACAAGAAATTAGAAGAATGGACAAATGAACCTCAGTACACAGGAACTACAAGCATTAAGGATAATAAAGAACAACCAGGATATTATCATCAAAAGAGGCCGACAAGAGAGGAAATATAGTCGTCATGAACCGAGTTAATAACATTGAAATGGCACAGAACCATCTCAAGACCCCTGGCGGCTATGAAGCACTGCCATCCAACCCATCCACCACGATAAAGCAACTGGCAATTGAACTACTGAACAAATGGCATAAAAGAGGACTCCTGAAGGACAATGAGTACAAATAGCTCAATATAAACCACCCCAGGACACCGACAATATAATTCCTTCCGAAAGTACATAAACCGTACCTGAAAATCCCTGAAGGGAGACTGATTGTCAGCGCAATCGGATGGATCATGGAACCTATGGCTAAATATGTGAATAATATCATCCAAAAGGAGGTGACCAAAATGCCCACCTACTTCAGTGACACCATGCATGCTTTAACATTGTTGCAGGAAGTTGAATGTAAACCAGTGTTTTACCTTGTGACACTAGATGTCAAACCCCTGTACACATCTATTGAGCATGCACAAGCCCTCGAAGCAATTGACTATGTCTTTTCCCAAACCTTGGCATCCCATTACTCCCACCTTATTATGACCAAGGAATTCTTAGAATTCTCTTTAACAAACAAAATGTTCCTGTTTGATGGGACTTACTACAGACAGAAGAGAGGCATAGCCATGGCGGCAACCTATGCTCCGGCCATAGCAAATTTATTTATGAATCATCATGAGCAAATCCATGCCTTCAGCAATCAGGACTTCAGCTCTTACATTGTGAAGTGGTATAGATTCATAGATGACATTTTAATGATTTGGTCAGGTACCACTGTACAAAAAATACCTCAACACCAACAGCTTTGGTATTGAGTTAACAGGAACACAAAGTGTGGCATACAGACATGAACATACAGAAAGCCGACAGAAGTGAATTCTGTCCTTTCTCAACAAGCTGTCATAAAAAGTCAGTAATAGAGAATACCCCTAAGGGTGAGTTTATTTGTGCCAAAAGGAACTGCAGCACTAATGAAACCTACCTGGAAGAATGTAACCTTTTGACGGATCGTTTTTTGAACAGAGGGTACAAACTGAGAAATATCAGCTCTGCCATAACAAAAGCTAGTGGCATACCAAGAGTTAACTTGCTGCAACCCAATAATAAGATATTGGTGGACCAGGAGGGAACCCTAAGATATGTAACCCAGTACCATTGTGATAGCCATAAATACCACAAAATCCTCAAGAAACATTGCCATATACTTTCCATTGACCAGGATATACAGGACTGGGTCACAAATAGACCCCAAGTCTCTTATTGTAGAGCACAAACTTTGAAACAGATGCTGAGCCCATCATTCATGGCACCATAAACAAGGGTTACTGTAACCTGGCTCTCCAAACAAACCAGACTAGGTTTCCACAAATGTGGAACATGCTCCATGTGTTCTCATGCACTTATCACTGATCACATACAGTTTGGCACCACTCTGAAACACAGCATCAAACAATTCTGTTTATGTGGTCTCAAATACATTGGAAGCACCATCCGGGAGCTGAGGACAAGGATATGGGAACATTTGAATACCCTCAGAAAATCAGACGTGAGATATCCGTTGTCGGTCCATTGGCAACAGACACACCAAATGGACAATCAGAAAGGCAATCAAATGTGTGTGTCTCGAATGTGTGAAATGTGACGGCCGAGGTGGGAACCGTGAACTCATGCGGCACCAGCATGAGGGCAGACTAATTTGTTCAACCAAAAATATAGTTCATGGTCTGAATGTAATGTTTTTCTTTAATGCTATGTATCTTACTTCATTCTTACATTACATTCCCTGTATAAGCAACATTCCCGGTTGCATCATATATTACACCACCTCTCACAGAGTTACTGACAGACACTGAGCTGACGTACATATACTAGCCCTCAATATCCAACCCTGCCTGGGGCTTACCTCCTCTATCTCCATACACAATACATGTCTACATTATCATAAGGACTCTGAACATGCACCGTACCCCCTTAATGTACACGCTGCATGTCAAAGGGAGTGTAACCCCAAGGCCATTCCATCATTATAGCCTTTAGTGTACATCCTACCTAGGTAATGGGAACCTTATCTACATCAGTGGAGTTGCCCATTGTGCACGCCATGCCCATTTACCACCATCGAGCAGCACTGGATTACAGATATAGGCTGTTCTCTGCATAGCACATCCGTATGTGGACAACTCATTCTTAGCAATTTATGCACATTCCATAAACAAGCACATCCTCATGTGGAATACTTATTCATAGCATTCTTACATGCAACTATATGGCTCTGCAGGAATTGTCACTGAGCCTGCTTCTCTATTTGAACTTTTATCACCATTGTCACCATTATGATCATTATTCACATGTAAGCTGCACCAGATCCCATGTGCAGAGTAACACTGGTACGCATTACAAGTCACCTTATACCTTGTGCGGCATCCAACGCTCTGTCCAGAGGAACGTTATTTACACGTCAGCTGCACCAGATCCCATGTGCAGGGCAACACTGCTACGCATTACTAATCAATTTATACCTTGTTCAACGCCCTTTCCACCTACATTAACCAATATGTGCGGCATCCAACGCTCTGTCCACATACACCAACCAATCTGTGTCATACCATGCGTTCAGTAGGACAATGGCAATCTAGTTTGTTTTCCCCAAGCATCGTGCCGCTATCCAACGCCCTTTCCAAACACTATAGCTAATATGAGGCAACTGTTACAATGCCCACATGCCTTGCGCCCGCTGGTATTATGATAAGTTTGCCCGGGGCAAGTTGTCATGACAACCTAACCCCTCATGCGCCCTTATGACAAACAAGGCCTATCACAGTCACGGAGTAAGAGGGCCAATCCCGACTCTGACCTTAGAACCAATGGGAAGAGTCAGCACAGACTACTTACTAGGTAGTTCTCCATTGGCTTATTCACTTCACCGGTCAGAGAAGCAGAAGCTATTTGAAGCATCCGGTACAACCAGGTAAGAGGAATCTTGGGGAACAATTAGCCAACATGACCACAGGTATTTATACTGTGATATTGAATTTCACACTTATTAATTTGCTTTATGTTTTGCTTTTCAAACACGTATAGCTGAACTATAGCTAGTCTCTTATACGTATAGCCACCTTCTAATCATTCCTGATAGGTATAACTTTGAATTACGAAACACATTTTCGTACTCTGACCTTAACAGACCAGAATCACTATACCACAACGACTCCTACTGCTAACCAGGTGATTAAAAAGGGAAATACTCGATAATGGGTGTGCTAATTTGATATTGTGTACACACAACAAATGCAAATAATTTAAGATTTATTGACAATTCTTTTCTGAACTTACTCTCTAGAGATTATACATAAAGTAAAGAAACAAATTTCGCAAGAACTAATTGCTTCTGTGGAAGTGCCTAGCCCGAAACAGGTCAAGATCCTTATTTTAACTATTGCTGTGTGGATTAAATAATCTATAAATGAAAAAAGGAAGATTATATTCTCTTTATAATTGAATGTTGGTGAGAAGTATCAAATTGCAGGATTTTTGAAATAAGTAAAATTACACACTATTAACAATCTAAATTAACACTTGACTGAGGGTATGATGCAAGAATGCAAAGTTCACTTGTCAAAGCGGCAGAGAATGGATCCCTTACAACAAGTTTACTGTTGTCCAATCCCCTGTGCCCTTTAGCGTTTATAAGGAAAGGGTCTGCAACACATTATTTTATTAATTTTGGACTTCCGAGAATGACAAAAGAATTCATTGGACCCTGTCAGAAGAGCAGTCAATTTCAAAGTCCTCTGCCAGAGGTAAAGATACGTGTATTCAAGACAAAGGAGAGATCTGTCCCCTAACCATCTGCAGGGAACATTGTGGGGTACTGCTGTTTAGGCTTACATATCATTTAAGAGTTTGAAGGATAGGTAACTGTTCGGGAGCCCCACTGGGAGAGCCACCAAATAGTACACCCTTCTATCTACTGACTGTTGAACATGTTTATGCTTTAGACATTTCTATTGTATTACCTGCAAGGCTAGAAAAACCATAAATTATGCTTGACAATTTTTGGATCGATTTCAAATATACCATTTTTTCATTATTATTTGTACAAATGATGTAAGAAGGCCCAACGCGTTTCGGGTTTCTATCGCTCTTCATCAGGGGCATATATTCATTTTCATATACAGTTCTTTGAGAAAAGAAAATATTTCTATAATTTAGTAATTTTCAATAATTTTCAACATAGACATATATTCAACTTACAGTGTTGTGATTACAGAATCTTTATACATACAATCATTATTTCAAAGACATTTGTTGCATTTACCCATAAGCAAAGCAATCCTAGGTAAAGGTGTTTTAAGATAGAGAAAAATTATTAGAAAACTTCTCCAAGAAGAAAGACCTTAATTTTAGTAGCCAAAGTTTCAATAATGTAAATTGTTCAATAATAGGGTACAAAGCTAGATGCTTACCAAGAAGAAAAGAAGGTCTAACTGATTCTTCTCCTGGTAGTTTTGCTGAAATATGACTGAAAACAAGATTTAGAGAGTATCTATTAGCTGCTCATTATATTCACTATTATGGATTTTAATCCATAGTTAAGTAGTGATACACTTACTTGTTGACAGAAAGATCGTCTGTCCCAATGGTGCTGTCAAGCTGGAGGAATTCCAGTTTTGTGTTAGTCTAGTCCTGGTTGTGTGTTTCTACATGGAGGGAAGACACAATGGGCCTCATTAAGACCTGTGCGGAATGCGTTTAACAGCGCCGGTAATGGTGCCGGTGCCGTTAAACGCATTCCGCACTATTACGAGGTTCCCTCGCGGGACCAGATGTGGATGTTTGGTTCTACCAGACGTCAAGAGAGGGTCCCGCGAGGGGACCAGGGAGCTAACAACGGGCCAGTCGTAATCGGCCCATTGTTAGCTCCCGCACCCATTCCCATTGAGCCCTATTGGGGCTCAATGGGAATGGGGAAGGTCCGGGCCCGGGTTCCCTGAAGGAGGAATTACCAGGCCCTCCAAACTCGGAATGGCCCGGTAATTCCCCATTCAGGGAACCTGGATCCAGACCCGATTTTGGAGGAAGCTGTTAGGGAGAATTCTCACTTATGGCTAATTTACCTTACCTATAGAGTCAAGCAGCTTTGCTGGATTTGAAGGGTTTATTTCTTTTTATCTCCTAAGAGTGAGACTCTTTTTCCCACTCTTAGGCCTCTTTGCTATGTGTTATCACGATCCCTTCCACGCACACACCTATACATCATGTGGTCCCCAAGGCGCTCCCCCACCCCCTGTCTCACTCATCCCTTTCTCCCTCCCCTCTAAGGGACTCACGTGGATACTCACACGCCTTGCGTGCGCGCCTGCGCCTGGTCCGTAACAGGACTGCTGCCAGGCTACGGCCGTTTCTTCACTGGCAGTTACTTTGGCACCTAGGATCGCGAAGGACTAGCATTGAGCTTCCGCGTCGCGGGACTGTAAGGTCACGTGACGCTCTTGCCCGATCACGTGACTCAGCCGCGCATCACATGATCAGAAGCGTGAGTACTTAAACATGGAAACCCAGGTACTCGTTGCTTCACAGCTGTGCTCTGCATCCTGTTTGGCGTTACGTACCTTTGGATCACTGACTGCTCACGGAATCGACCTGGCCTGCTCTACTGGACTCTTCTTGGATCTACCCTTTGGATTTGTTTGCATAGTGATACTCGGCTCTCGACCACGGACTGTTATTGGATTGCCTCCCGGATCTCCTTCTTGCACCTTGGCTCTTTGGACTTCTTGTCTCACAGCTCCACAGTTCCTGCTAACAGGCGAACAACTGAGGACTATTCCTCTTGAGGTACTTCAGTCCACGTGGGTCCCGGACCTCTCCACTAGGTTCACCACCTCTTCCTTGACCCTTATTGGTAAGACCTTTCCGTTTTTCCTAAACACTGTGGTTACTGTTTATTGCTTTGTACTTAATCCGCATTTTCTTGCAGCAGCGTGGGGTCCCAAAGGTTTGCGGTCCCGGACTTGAACATCTTCGTCTGTGGCCTCAACGGCTGCACAGAGAGTGGCTTTAGGTTCTCTCTGTGCAGCATTTGGGGACGAAGGCCTCTTCTGCCTACACGACACTCAAGTCACAACATGTGTGTTCTAGGCTATTTTTTGTGTTTAATGCCTATGGGATCTTTTCTCTCACCCATAGGAACCATCTTTATGCACATGTGTTACACAACACCCTCCGTGCCGTGACACAGGGGTGTCGTAGGGACCCCCAAACATATACTCCATACCCTGGGGCTGACTACTGTCTCCCAGGGCATGTAAAGTCCCCATTGACTTTACTAGTCAATCTCTATGAACTAAACCAGTACACCCCATCTTAAAATGGAAGTACTGGAAGGGGTTAATAGTTTTTCCCCTATGTTCACTTTCGAGAGGGTACCTTAAAGTCCCCCTCTACAAAGTTTCTGTGTGGTGGCAGTGGTTACTACTTTTTATATTCGACCATGAATATTTTCCTATGGGATTTTCCCATTGTTCGAGGCTAAAACTTTTACTGGCAGCCTCTAACATACGACCGGTTTATTTTATTATTAACTTTACTCCGGTAGGTTTTATTTGCCAGAACTTTGATATAAGTTCTTTCTCGAGTCTTACTCCATATTTCTAATCCAGGTCGGGGATCCTTTGTTCGCTCTTTTGGCGGGCTTCTGCCAAGAATCCCTCCTTTCGGCGCCTCTGAGTCTGGGGTGGGTCTGTTGTTTGGGAGGGGAGTAGAACCCCTGGACAGAGTTGCCATAGCAACTCAGGTCGCACTCTAACCTGATAGGCCAGAGGGCCTCCCGCCAAGAAGACCACTCTACTGTGTGAGTGACAGCTAGGCTGTATGAATGGGTCTCTTTCTGCATAAAAGCAGGGTCCTGAGGACTGGAAGAGCAAGCCGTCGCCACTGGAACTACGGAACTGAAGGGGAGAGAAGCCACAGACATCTTCAGCATCTACACCACCGGTGAAGCCCTGCCGGATCGTCTCACCACTTTTCTTCCACACGACGAGAGGAGATCTTCAGCGAAAGAGCCTCCTTCCCTTGAGCTGGTGGGGCCAACCAGTTCACCTATCGCTTGCTCGGACCTGCCTTGGTCGAATCGACAGTGCCCCGCACTTGAAGACCGGATAACCAGTCAGCTATCGACCTGGACTGCGATTAAAAGGAGCGTACCTTTTAAATTTCGTTTGGCAGCACTGCGGCTGGCTTTATCCCTGGGTATTGCAGAGACTCGAACCTTCCTCCACGACGAGAGCCTCTCTTCCTCTGCTGGAACCCTCGAGCTGCAGGAACTACCAGGAACAACCTCCACTGCAGGAGCCACTTCTTCACGTTTAAGGTACATTGTTCCGCCAGGCCGCCCTTTTTCCGTGGTAGCCCTAAAGGTGTTTTAAATCCTTTAACTACTTGTGGGGTCAGCCGCCCTCTCTCTTAACATTGTCTTTCGCCTCGCATCTACCTCTTCAATATTTTTCTACTAAAGACTTGACTGCAGCTACAAGACCATTTTTGCTCCTAAGCTCTTGGTCCTGTACCACTGACTCTGGCTCAGGCCTATTGACTCTAGCTGATTTGTTAGATCTGCTCTCACTAGATTGGTTTTCAATGAGAAATGTGTTGATGCACCTAAATCTTCTAAACCCCTCTTCCTTCCTACTGTTTTAACTTGTGGAGTGCCATTTTGCTCAGTTTTCATTCACTTATCTTTTGGCTAAAGTGTTACTGTGCATCACTTGTTCATAAAACTTCAGGGAAGTGTTTCTCGGGGGTGTCTGAAGATATTTCGGTTTAACTTGTGCTTTCCCTCCCTTTTGTTGAATTGCTAGAGTGCCATTTGTAGTTGGTTTTCACTGTGCCGTTTTGCTCAGTTTTCACTCTACCGCAAACTTGTCTACAATTGAATAGGGAGCTGTATTTACTTTTCCTTGACTGAATCTTAACTTACTTTACCAACTGTGATTGTGTTGACTTAGAAGTGTATAAAATAAATATATTCTATTTTAAATACAAAGCTTTGGTCCGTGTTTCCTTGCTCCATAGTACTGTACTACCTATTGTGTAAACCCTGAATACTGCTCATCTCCCTCTTGAGATAAGTCTGACCGCTCAGCCACAGCTACCACCTACATCTTTGTGGTACAGACTGATACCAAAGGGGACTTATTGCTCTCACCTGTAGTCCTAATCTGGTGTAGTGCTCCCTAAGGGAACTGCACTGGATTCTGCCTAACAGCAGCCATGCCTTTATTAAGGGCATGGCTACCTCCAAATTCGTAATGAGGCCCAATGTCTCAGCCTCTGGAAAGCGTAACCTGTTTGAGGTGAGATGGATAAGTTAAGTCTATAGTAGCTGTCTATTGTTCTAAGGGTTGTGAGCTAACTAGATTAACTTAGTTGTTTTTGCTTTCTTTTTCTAGATCCACTGGGAGAGCTGGTTCAGTCGTCAAGGAGACTATGAAGCAGGAGCCGCATCTGCCATTGTGCAGCCTAACGCTGTTTTTATATGCTGCCCAACGGGTGACGTCACTCGCGCATGCGCGGATGACGTCACTTGTGTCTCCAGCGCTGGTGATTCAATTAAGATAGAAATCCATAAGCCTAATACAAATGACCAGTGCAAAAAAGCAGGACCTGCACCCCAGCCTCACACTTTGGTGAACCATAAAGCTGAAATCCTCTACCACATTAAGACAGGGTGAGATTACATCAACTTTACCCACTTGTTCAGTAAAACGGGACCCCAAATAGTTGACAAATATCACATTTAACCCTACATGTCGTGTAAACAACGCCATCCTATTTCTTGGAGAACTGAACACCTCCATATTTCAGCAAAACTACCAGGAGAAGAATCAGTTAGTCCTTCTTTTCTTCTTGGTAAGCATCTAGCTTTGTTCCCCATTATTGAACAATTTACATTATTGAGACTTACATGCCTGGTTCGGGATACTTAAAGAAAGGTCTTTCTTCTGGGAGAAGTTTTCAAATAATTTTTCTCTATCTCAAAATACCTTTACCTAGGATTGCTTTGCTTATGGGTAAATGCAACAAATGTCTTTGAAATAATGATTTATGTATAAACATTGCGTAATCACAACACTGTAAGTTGAATATATGTCTATGTTGAAAATTATTGAAAATTACTAAATTATGGAAATATTTTCTTTTCTCATAGAACTGTATATGAAAATGAATATGTGCCCCTGATGAAGAGTGATAGAAACTCGAAATACGATGGGCCTTCCTGCATCATTTTCACACATAAATATAAAAAAATTGTGTATTTGAAATCTATCCAAATATTGTCAAGCATAATTTATGGTTTTTCTAGCCTTGCAGTTAATACAATAGAAATGTCTAAAGCATAAACATGTTCAACAGTCAGTAAATAGAAGATTGGACTGTTTGGTGGCTCCCCCAGTGGGGCTCCCTAAAAGTTACCTATCCTTCTTACTCTTAAATAACACCTAGGCCTAGGCCTCATTGATAGTGTGCAGGGGACGCAGGTTTCCTACTTAGGAAATCAACTTTCTTTAGCCTTATTTTCCAGCCAAGGCTGAGCACTTCTCCCCCGCACCTTTAAAAATCGTATACATGGACCTAATCATCTTACTTATTTTGAAATCAAATTAAGAACATTACTAAGTTAAAACAGTGTGCTAGGTGCATTATTTACTTATTCTAGGACTGCTGTTTAGACCAAGACCTGCCACTCTACCAGCTGCACTGCAGCCAGTTTCTTACCAGAGATGAAAGAACCCCTACAGGTGTCAGCCAAGCTCGCTGGACTAGGAGTGAGAAGTAAAAAGGACCGACCGTTACTTCGAGCCCCTGGAGGGGGTCTCGCAGGACCATGAGAAACCCAAGGTAACTGTACTCCTGTTTTCAGCTGATGCAAGCCATCCTCAAACTCATTAGACCATGTGCAAAGCCTTCGAATCACACAGGATCTGCAACGCTACCTTTGAACTTCGAACCGCTGCTTTCACTACTTGAAAAGGTTAAATGCTGCTTTCTATTAGCCACACTCCTCTCCGTTTTCAATTGAACACCAGCTCGCCACTACGGAAGCCCTCAAACTGCCAAGTCTTCGATCAACTCATCAATTATCAGGACCTTCGCATCGAACCCTGACTCTAACCGCCAAAAGCAAGGTGTCACTCCCTGACTTCAGCCAGCGGCGTCCATAGCTTACAACCAGCTTGACCGTCGAACTGGACCTGATGAACTCTTTGAACTGCACCTTGAGCACTGCATTGGCACGCACAGAGCTACATTTCTAATTCAATTCGACACCAACTCGCCAGCAGGATCAATGTGACTTGCCACAATCAAACCTGGTTCGACAAGCAAGAAGCTCAACAAGAGGCCTTGTCTGATGTTGTTAAAACACCCAAGAACACAATAAACTACTTTTGAGAGGCCCAGGCTCCATGTCCCTCAATTGGGACCATAATGACTAATAAGCCACTATTTTGCACCTTCTTCCAAAGACATATCCTTTTTCAGGTGACATTATTGAAGTTTCCTGCCTGTTCACCCTTGCTCCAGGACCCAGAGTGCTATCACACAAATGATCTGCCGTTTCTGTGTTCTCTCCACAAGGGTGTGGTTGTGTTACTGTTTTTCAAGTAATTTAATTGCATATTGGTTTATTTAATTCAATATATATTCTTCATAGAAACTTTATTGGATATTGTTCTATTTTGGAGTCTTTGTACCATCGCTGTTTGAGTTTCTACAGCCATTACATTCCGATACCCCTTAAGAATATATCATGCCCTCAGCCCACGTCACCATGAAAGGAGAAGGAGTTATGTCTTTTGACTGTGCCTGTTTCACCCTTATGTTTGGGACCATTGTTGATTTGTATTAGTGTGAGACTGAGTAGGCGGTTTAACCACTATTCAACCCTGCATTCCTGCAGAGCAGCAGTCATTTTGCCACAAGAATCCCCCCAGTGGTTCTGTTAGAGGTTGAAGATCAATGTGGAAAAGATGGATGCTAGAAGTATTTTGCACATTGCCGGGTGTTGTTAGGTTTCTGCGTGTGTTCAGCTGGTGTCAATCTGTGTGGTAGGAGGCAGTCTAGTAAAGGACTGAGGCATTGAATCCCATGATAGTTGAAATGGTGTTAACAGTTCTTTGGGGTAAATGTGTTAAATTATTTTATTATTATTTGTGTTGGTCTATATAAACCTTTACAAAGCAAATAAAAATGAAAATAAATAGATAATAGAAAAGGAACAATAAATGTATCTACTAAGAACAATATAACGTATACAGAATTTACAAATTTACATCATAATACAGTAAAAGATCACATATTCAATTTCGATGTCAGTTAATTCTCTAAAAAAATATTTATAATTCATAGTTTTACTCTAAATAAAATTGTCAGTTGCCTACATAATATAAAATAGAAGGCAATTTGCGTATTCAATTTTAGTTTTTAATTTGTGTACACATTCCTTATTTAAAACAAATGACAAACATATAAGAAAACGCTTATACGGTCAACTTAAGTGAGGTCTACTTGCCATGAAGTATCGTTAGCCATAGATTCTCTAAGAGGACCTACCCTAAAACATTGACAAATTTGCTAAAATACTCAATGTGTTGCATTCTGAGGTTTGGACAATATATCACTGAGTGTCTCAATCTCAGTTCCGCATCCGTAAAAGTGACAAGTGTCATCAGGATTTAGAATGCCATCTCGAATGTGTACAATTTCCAAAGGTAATAAGACACTAATTCTGAATTTCATAAAGTTATTTTTAGGCCTTTTATCAGGAAAACAGTATAAATAAGATTCTGCCGTTGTTTCTTCTTTTTGACAAGAAATTATGTGTCTAGAGAGACTATATTTAGACATTTTCTCAATAGCTATTGCCCAGTGCCATATTTGAATACTATTTTTTAGCTTTTTTTGGGCTCAAAATTAGAGTTTCTAAAGATAGGATCATTGATTCCAAGAACTTAATACAATCTTTGTGAAATTCATAAATTAAACCTTTTTTCAAATTACCTTAACATACTTCTTTACTCAATTTAGTATACAAACTATTCTCTGAGTTTATATAACATTTTCTAAACAGCGCAAGTCTTCGCCAAATTACTATACTTTGAAGTGAATGAAGGCCCAATTTATATCTTATTGCATAAAGCAGCACACACTTAGGGAGAAAGTAAAAACCATATCGCTATAATTTGTCTTCCATTACATACATTTCTAACAACATCCAAGTCGGAAAGAACTCTTATCCATAACACAGTTTAGGTATTACTTTCGCTAGATAGAGCTTCCTTACATAGAAAACCGAGAATTTACTGTATTTCCCATCTAGTTTTTTCATCTGTCTGGCAAGGGAATATGTCTTGTCTTTCAAATAATTTCGGTAGAAGGTCTTTGTGTATTGCAATCTGCATTTACCCAGCAACCATTTATAAATAATACCTCAATCTTTCTTTTGGGTTAGAGTTATAATAACTGATGTTTATGGATTATCATTGAGATTGTTTGAATTCATGTATTGGTCAAAGGCTGTTAGTAAACGATGTAGACCTATCAAAGTGCTGCTTCTGTGTTAGATGCCCAACAGGAAATCTCAAAGCAGCTTTGTTGGATGATCTTTTCATGTGGTTGATGGGCAACAGTCTTTTTGATGATCTGTCCAATGATGGATAGTTGAGTGATAGGAAAGAATTTCACTAGTTTGTCAAAGTTGGTTGTGATTTTTTTCAGCAGGTGGAGGATTTGGCCAGTTCTTGAGTGAATGAGATGATGAGGTCCGTGAGAGAGGTGTGATTGAGGGTTGTGAGACAGCTTGCAAGCTTCACATGTGGCTCTTTCTCTAGTTTTCCCATGGCATGTTTGAGAAAGCCATACAGACCTATTTCTTCATTGGAATTCTGGTCAGCACAGTCCAAAGCATAGAGATAACGTTTGCTTTTGGGATGCATAACTCACTTAGGTGAGTCACATATAAACCTACAGAGCCTTAGCCACATATTACATTCTTTGATGCATTGGTTGAAGTGTGTGAGACGAAGTAGTGGAATTATGTTCCCTGCTGGCCTGCCCCACTTCCCACAAAACATATCGCCAGGATCCCGCCCAGGCACAATACAAACCCCCAAACAAATGTCCCTCCTGTTTATGGGAATGTTTAGTGCAGCGCACTGAAGTGCACGTTTCAACTGCTTCATACACTTTTATTTTAAAATGAAACCACTCCGGAACAGTTTCTTTTTAAAATAAAAGTATAGGAACAGTAAAGGAGCACTGCTCTCAACTGCTCCCACCCACTTCGATCACTGCTTTGAGGGCTATGTGTTAGTTCCATTTGCTGTATGCAAACACAGGTTGTCTTCTATAAACTCCTTGCAGGCAAGTTCCCTGATGAATGATCGATGTAGAGCCGAAATGGACTCAACATTTCTGCCTACCTGTGTATTGATGATGGATGTGATTTTTTCTTCTGTCTTTAAAACTATAAAACTCACTACAGAGATGTAAGCGCTTCTTTGAATTTGGATTACTTACTGTGGCAGTGCGTGTGCATTAAATGTTGCACCCAGTGCAAAGAATAGTTTTCGTGGCTCATTGTTTTGTACATTATTCATTGAAACCATCACATTCTCGAATTATCACAGACATTTTGGCTGTGGTGGGCAAACCACCTTTCACAACTAAAGTGGAAGGTTCTAGGTGGCGGGCAGGCGCATTCGTCTTAACAAGCGTTTCCATTTTGTCCAACCATAACTATGTAGACTCTATGGACTTGATTCACAAAGCATTTTTCAATTGGATTTTCCCATTCTAAAAAACGCTTTGTGAATCAGCCCCTATTTATTTTGAAAAATAGTCATCTATCTGCCGAATGGTACCTTATTTTCAGTAATGTTATTTATTCTCAAAAATCGAATACTTATAAGAACGATCACATGAAAAACCTCCCAATTACAAACTTGCACACACAGTTTATACACATTAAAACAGTGCACCCACGGCCTGTTTATTATTTAAATAAATAACAGTGTTAAAATTAAATACGCATTCGAAAATATTAAGAAAACATCTTTAAAAATACAAGTGTCAAGAAAAACACCCCAGTGCAGGTGCTCCGTTCACAAAAAAATATTAAAGCTTACATACAATGTACCAAGTTTATTATCATCATAAACTGGCAAGGATTACTACAGATTACATAGACACTTTGAACTCTCCAGTGAAATTGTTAGTGACTTGCAATAATAGAACATCAAATCATATTGTGTGCATATCGCATTCATTAATCAAAATCAAGATGGCCACAGTTAACAGAAAGAAACTGTCAACTACATGGCCACGAGTTTCACCTGTCTGAGCTTTTTCAAGGCAAGAGTCCAAATCATACTGTCTTAAACCAATAATAGTAATCCTGTCATTTGACAGAAATACAAAGGGAGAGTGATTGAAGAGAGGCAAGAATCCCATGAGAGGAGGGGCAGAGAAAACATGATAAAAAAAGAGTCAGAACATGGACAATGGTAAATGAATTCATTTGCAACACAGAGTGTAAATAAGTGACGTCATACACTGTGGGCCTCATTACACGTTGTGCGGTAATGGAATACCGGTACCGGTAAAGATTTACCGGTACCGTTAATTCCCTAAGCCAATCACGACCCGAACCCACCGCTATCTGCGCACCCGTTAATTACGGTGCCACTAATAGCGGCAAGGGCGCGGGCGCGCGACCCCCAGGCCGGAATCAGCGCCATGGCGCTAATACCAGGCCATCACAAGCCATGCGGACATGGAATTAGCGGCATGTAAAACACCAAAAAACCCCTTACCGGCATGACGCTAATAACGGCATCGAAAAACACCCGTTAAGAGACCTGAGCAGTGAACCCATCAACTACAGGTGGACACAAATCAGCACAGGTGCATGCAATGGAGACAGGCAGCACAAAAGAGCACACCACACCTCCACCCACACCCCTTCCCACACCAAGATGGTGCCAATAGCAGCAGCATGACATGACAGCCTTGACTACATGATAGCAGTGCAGCACCAACAACAACAGCCCACACCAGAGGTGACCCGTAACAGGTACCCATTCCTCACACCATACCGGGAATGCCAGCGATCCACTGAGGAGGTGGCTCCCAACACCTGCACGGAACCCACAGAACCAGCAGGAAGAGGACAACAATATAGTACATCCCTCCAATGACAGTGCTCCGCTGCCTAAGCGGCCTGGGTGTGGCACTCCTGTACGGCCGTGTCAAAGTGGCAAATACAAGCATGGCATGTGTAGAGCATCACAAAATGTGCATATGATGGAGCGTGCCTATGCCACCTGAAATTGACATGCAACCACCAGAAGAGTATGATGTGGCTGAGGATGAGTGCGGGTGGAATGCCCCGGCAGGACATGAAACAGGCAGTGCCAAGGAGGCACACGATGTGCATCAGCATCTGATTCTGTAATCTCATCATGCACCAAGGTGAAATAGCATGGACGTAGATGGGAATTGTTGCCCTGGTGCATGTTTCGAGGCCCACAAAGGACCCTGTCCACAATGAATGACACATACACAATAATGGAGACCACGCTTGGGTTTCAAACTCTGAACAGTGTATATTGAACATATTGTGGTACGAAAGTGCATAACCCAAACTCCCAAAATACACCCTTACCCCCCTCCCCCCTCAACACTCCCAAAATACACCCTTACCGCCCTCCCCCCTCAACACTCCCAAACAGACCCTTACCCCCCTGCCCCTCAACACTCCCAAAATACACCCTTACCCCCCTCCCCCCTCAACACTCCCAAACAGACCCTTACCCCCCTACCCCCTCAACACTCCCATGTGAGTCTCATGACGTGATTGTGTCCATTGCCACATGTGGCACACGAATCCTGGTGGCCCTATTTGCCAGTGCCTGCATCGTCATCTGGTGGTTGTGAAGCCGTGCGCCGCAGGTTCCACATAGACCGGCGCAGGGGACTAGTCTGGGGTGAACTCCCAGACGAGGAGGGGCCTGGTTCTTCCTGGGCCGTGAGTGGGCACCAACGCTCAATAGCGTCTGCTATGCGGTTCATGGCCTGCCGCAGTTGGGCCATTTCACCGCAGATTCGGCTGGTGCATGCCTCCATGCCCTCCCTTGTCTGCTGTGCCAATGTAGCTATGTCCTCCCTCAGACGGACTGTCTCTGCCACATGTTGACCTACTAGGCCACTCATCTCGTTCTGCCTCTGGTAGATGGACGAGAGGTCATGTCGCATGGTGGGTGCTGGTGTGATGGCTGATGCACCTGGTCCCATTGCACTTGCATCAGGAGAGGATATCTGGGGGCTCCATATCTCTTCAGGGGTGGGTGAATCTCCATAACTACCCGGACCTGAGGAGTACCTCGGGCTTGCCAGTAAGGGGCTTGTGGGTCTGGGGCTCTGGCCATCAGCATCAATGGCAGGTGTGTCCTCCTCATCTGAAGGTGGGGCCGTGGCTGCTGCTTCACCCGTTGAGCTGGTGGCAGCAGAGTGCATTCCCTCGATGCTGCCCTCACCTGCTGGGGGACACACTTCCGTGGGTACCACGACGGGAGCAGCCATGGCCTGTGGATGCGTGCAACTGGTGTTCCGGCTGCTGTTGTCCCTGTGGTCATGGACACTCGTCCTGGCTGCCCTTGTGGATGTGGCGGTGTCCCCTGTGGCATCCCTCCTTGCTTTTTTGCTGGATGTGGGAGCAGGTGTGGAAGTGCGTGCCTCCTCAGTGTCAGTGTGTGATCCTGCAAGGGTGAGAAATGTTGACAACCATCAGTAATGGGTCGACCTGCCTTGAGCAAAATGAATACGTCATGCCGTTCCATGCATTCCGGGCTCTACAGTGCGGATGCAGGTAATGGGGATGTTGGGTGGGTCATGCATGAATGGGTCTGTGTTGTTTGGGCATGTGGTGATGCAAGCATGTCTGTTTGTGGCTGGAGCCATGGCATTGATATGGACACATGATTGGGGGGAACATCACACTTCACTGTACATAGTTTGATGCATACACTCACCTCCATCGGACGAAACGGCCACGCCATGCTCCATTTGTCCGACTCCCTCAATGCATTCCACCCCGATGGTTGATGCGCATGTCTCCTCCCACTCAGTGAGCTTGATTGGCGATTCACTGCCTCCTCCTGTGCCCGTAGCCAGGTTGCGGTTCACGGATAGAATGTTCCACACACGGAGCCGGAGGTCATCCCACCTCTTTCGGCAGTCTTTTACTGTGCGGGTTGTGGTGCCTACCGCGCTGACCTTGTGGGCTACCTCTTCCCAGATGGCCTTCTTCTTCACAATGGTCTCCCGACGCATGTCGTTGTTGAAGACGACATGAGCATTGTCTGCTAGTGTCTGCGTTAGCATCAGGAGCTCCTCCTTGCAAAACTTCTCCTTGCGTTGCCGCTCAGACGATTTTTTGATGGCCTTGGGCATCTTCACGGTGTCCTTGGTGTATTTCCCAACGTGGTTCCTGGTAAGGTGTCCTGGATAAGGGGGATGGCAATGGATTGTGTTTTTAAAGATGGCCTCCGTGCTCTTTCCCGTTCCGGTGCGATGACGCTATTTCCGTTTCCGCAATATAGCGGTGACCACTATCAGCGGTGACCGCTAATGGCGGTCACCGCTATTTGCGGAAACCGCTATTTGCATGTGGCGGCAGGGCGGAAGTGCTAACAGCGCTTTCGAGGATGCCGTTAAGGGACTTTTTGGGGACTTTTGTGGCATGGCGGTAGGCTCGTGCCCGTGATCTCGTAATGGCATGCAATTTGCGGCCTCTTGCGAGGGCGGACACGCTATTTATGCCATGCCGGTAATTGCCGGTTTTTACCGCCTACCGTGTAATGAGGCCCTGTGTCTTTTCAAGTGACGTAGTATTTTGTTTCAGGATTCCTTATGATAGCAAGCTGTTTGCCAACATTTGCAATATTATCACTGTGGGACTAGTCCTTTGTATATAAGCAATAAGTTACTGTGCTATAGTGTGTGTCCATCATTCCTTGGGTGTTTATAACTTTGAACGGAATGCAGTGTGTAGCCTTATAATCCATAAGGTTGCAAATGTTCCAGCAGTAAAATCTGATATACCTTTGTAAGAATCACAATGAAGCTGCTACATTAGCCCAAAGGGAGGCTACTAATATAGTAAGGACACATTATAATATATATATAAAGGTCCCAAATTGGAACTGTTCCTGCTGTTGCATGTGTCCAGTATTACGTAGGCATTTTTGTATGACACTTATTGTGCCTTTCAATTGGTAAATTGGGCTGCAGAAGGGACCAATACTGAATGTTATATTATGTTATTGTGCCTTTGTATAGTGCCTTATATTCCATTCGTATTATCTCAAAGAACTGTGAGTTGAACGCCCTCAGAAACCGTAGTCCAGGTCAGTGGAGGGAGTAGGGTAATAAATAGTGATTGGGTGCACACAGTATGTGTGCAAACAGTGCGGTGTACGTTCTAATGCTGGGCATGGTGCAGTGGCTTTGTGAGATTAGTAGAATGTGTGCAGGAAGGCTGCTGACCACGGGTCTGCATTCTGGTGCTTGTGCAGCTTGTGTATGAGATTATGTGTGCACAAAGGCCTATTTTTCATGAGGTATAGCTGCGTTCTAAAAGACTGTTGGGGTGTTCATGAAGGTGTGTAGGTATGTGTGCAGATAGGCCAACATTGATTGAGGGGTATAGCTGCATTCTATGGTGTGTTGGTGTACAGGAGAGAATGAACATATCGTTATGTGTGAGTGTCTGTGAGGATTGGTTGTAGACCCATATTCCAGTTTACCTTCCAGTGCCCGTTGATCTGACCGTATCACTTCTAGAGGTTTGGCGCATTGATTCTCTGAGTGAAATTCTCAGAGTTTATTCTGATTACCAAGCTTGAGGTTGTCTTTCCTTGCTTGGCAGTGTCATTGCTGTTGAGTTGCCCTATTCCCAATCTTTACTGGGTTAAGGGAATTGCAGGTATATGGTCGTCCCATGTAGACCATTTGTGTTATGCTATGTTATTCTACAGCCTATACTCTATGCGTCCAAGTGCACACCTAGTATTCCTAATGATTTTTATACATTTCTAATAGTTTGCGGGGTGCCGGGGAGAAAAACCAACCCTGAAACAAGGTTGTACAATCAATTGAAAACAGTTCACACCTTTATGGAACTCTCTCATCCCCTGCAATGTGTATTGTATAAACAATCAAACCCTCATTTCAATAAATCTTTTTCAATAATACCACATGATACTTCATTTTTGGAAAAAGGAAAAATGTACTTCATCCTATTCGGTAACCACAATGCGTTAATTATAATCAAATTGCCTCCATTGATTTTTGTTTTCTCAAGTTAATAAATCAAGTAAAGTAAAGTTTGAAATCCAGTCATCCCACTTCCTATTAGCAACTGTAATTGAAGTCATCAACAAATGTGTCCCACAATATTCAAACGTATTTTACATATGAATAGATGAACAATCTCAATGACGTTACAATTCCTTTCGCATTTCGGGAAAACATTCCGCTTCTTCGGGACCTGTCTATTCAATTCTTTGTATTCTTTTTTCATATCTACAATAGATAATTAAAAACAATCATATAGTGTTTCTCAAATTATATTTCCATTCACTTTTACACCATCAATAGTCGGTCATGTATCCTCCTTAATCACCTGGATGATTCCAATTGGCATGAATTCTGTAAGTGTCTTGCTCTTATCAGAATTCCTAATGCAGATCCACGTTTTTTCTAAAAAATCAAATTAAAAAATTTGCTGTAAAAATTATAACCTCTACCCTTTGTACTAGCTTAACCAAATCTAATTAATCTAATTTACAGATAATAAAACATTTAGATACTTCTTTCTCTTGTGTGTATGGAAATATACCTGTAATAGATACAGAGTTTCCTCCACTTAAAAGTGTAGCAAGTCTCGCTTTGTCCACTCTAGATCATAGAGCCTCCCAAGGCCTGTGGCCCTGCAGTCAGACACCCTCTCTTGCAGATGTTTCCATAAGTAAAAGTAGTTGTATCAAAGGTTGGAGCCTATCTCCATCTCTAAAAAGCTGTTTTAAAATTAGTAACCAAATAGCACTCAAATTCTCCAATATTTCATGTAATAAGAATTATTAAAGAGAGATTACCCAAATGTTGAGGTCACAGTTTGGGATAAGATGGAATTCCTTGTATGTGTGTAAGTGGAGAATGCCTTAACACTTGTTATTCCAATGAATGTTCTCCCAAACACAAAGTACTGCACCTGCAGATTGAGGCAGGAACTATCTTATATTGGGATCATCCCTTTTGTAGGTGAGAGAGGTACTATCCCCTGTAACAAGTTGGCATATTCTTATGTGGCCATATGTCCTATGGAAAGGACCAGTCAGTTTCCTTTCCTGTTTAACAGTATCCTTCCAAGCCGAATGGTCTATGAAAGCCGTGAGTAACGCGTAATTCAAAATGGCTGCTTTATGTTGATGTTAGTCATCACGCCGCCACGTGATGACATTATACTACTGTAATGATGAGTGCGATTGCGCTCTGTGTGTTAAACAATATAGATGTAGATAACATTTTCCCCAAAACAGTGTCGCACAATCTGGAGTAGTCTGTTTTTATTTGCAAGTTATTTCGGCTTTGTATATCGTGTGTCAGATATGTTTCAAACTCATCTAATGCATTTTTTCTTACTGTGCATCACGCCATTGAGTTATGACGTGATGTTAGTCTAATGATGAGTGCGATGTGTGGTAAACTTATCACATGGTTATCTTAAATACTGTTAGTCACTCCGTCGTGTGATGACATCTTTTCAGTATTTTGATGAGCACGATGGTGCTTCATGTACTCGAAATATTAAGAGTTACACGCTGATACCCATATGAAAAGGGCGAGGGGGCAATTGCTTAATCCACACTAGTCTTGTTGGTATAATAATGAGCACGATAGTGCTTCATGAAATAAATAAATTGTGTGTTACAAGCTACTCCCCATAGTATAAGGTGGGGCATTTGCTTAATCAGAACTGGTTTACAGGTGATGTCAGTTTAACATTACTAGTTGCTCCTTGTGCCCAGGTATTCATGTATGAGATACCATGTGGACCATAATAGTGTCTCGTGCGTACTACAGAAGTTGGTGACAATTCTTAATCATCCAAGTCTTCTTTTCCATATAAGTCCAGACACTCGAAGCTTTAGAATCATATTCCAGCTTCTTCTTATGGTCGTGGGGTCCTATGTGAGTCCCTTTCTGAGCTAATGCTCCCCATATGTAAATGTTCTATGTGTCCTGTTGTAAGCTTATATGTAGTGTGATTCATCCAAATGTTTACCAAGAAGAAACATGCTCACAGTCTTGTAGTAATTTCACCTTTTATCAAACGTTTAGTATTACAATCAAATCTTTACTAGTTCTGGGTTACAAAGTCTAGCAGTTCTAATAAGCCTCCTTTCGTTCATTTATGTCAATCAATGCAATTGATCAGTACATGTTTTAATTAGCTTTTATAGAAAGGCCCCCAGATTGTATTCTTCATTCATCCCATTGGGTGTTAAGCTGTTCAATTTTTCAATCCGAAAAATCTCTTTTTGGTCGATGTGTTTGGCATGGTTCCCCCCTGTCTGGGATTTTTTGACTACTGCCAATATGACAACTTTAAGTTGAGCTATATTGTTTCTATTTTCAGAAAAGTTTTGAGTCAATGGTGATCTTACATTATTCGTCCTGCTATTACTTTTATGCTCGTTCCAACGTTCTTTCGCTTTTTTTTGTAGTTTGGCCAACATAATAAATTCCACATCGGCATCTTAAACTGTATATTATTGATTTAGAATCGTAAGTTGTGTACTCATTCAGTTTGATTTTGTTACCATTCGTAGGATGTCTAATGTAACCTCCTCTTATTATGTTATTACAATTATTACAATTTAAACATGCACATGTGCCTTTCTTCTTCTTTTTTAATGTTTGCTGTCTGTCCCTTGGTGGTCTCTCAGCCTTGACCAATTTATCTTTAAAATCACATCCTCTTTTGTATGCAATAATGGGCAGCTTTGGGAATAATTTGTTCAATTGTGGATCCAATTCGATAAGTCTCCAGTTCTTCTTAATATGTCTCGTTATGTGGTGACTTTGGGCCGAGTACCGAAGGGCATACAGGAATGGAACTTCCTTAGATTTTGTTTTCAGGATTGGAAGCTCCCTTCTATCCAGGGTCTGAGTTTTTTATTTTGCTTTCTCAATGATGTCATCTGGGTAACCCCTCTTTGTGTACTTTTCAGACATCGTTAAGTTTTCTTCCCTTAATGTGTCCTTAATGTGTCCTAGTAATCTATTTTAGTGCTAATGATCACTCTTGCTACTGTTTCACAGCTTTTTTAGATAAGTGCGACCAAATCGGTGACAACGATTTTATATAGTAAATTGATGCAGAGGTTAGGCTACTAACCTGGGCCTGCATATTCACGGTTTAATCCAGTTATATGCCCACCTTTTTTTTTATGCAGCAATCCTACAACCTGCAACATCAAATATTAGTACTCTGGACTCAATTTGTGTATTCTGCTTCCTGAGCCAACAACTATCAACTCTGTCTTCTCATCATTTAAAGCTAGGCCACGTTCTACCATCCATGTCTGAATCATGCAATACACCTTATTGATATTGCTAACACCTTCCTCTTACACCCCTCATAAGGGAATGACACTTTGCGTATCATCCGCGTAGTTAGTAAAGCACACTCTCTTATCTTCAAGCATCCTGAATAGTTTTACAGTGAATATGCTGTACAGTGACGGGAGAGGCAGGCACCCGGGGGGTCTCCGCACTGCATCTGATCTGGGGATGCATCTGCACTATTGCTTCAAACCCTAATACGTCTATTTTCTAGAAAGGACTTCACCCATGCTGCTGAGCCATCTGAAAATGCTGCCACCTTCCGGAATCTCTTGATTTAACAAAGAATGATCCACCAAAATCAAATGCGGCGGACAAGTCCAGCAGCATGTACAGTACCAAGCAGAGGAGTTGCTAGGTCGGGGCTGAGGAGGGAGGCTATAGCCCCAGGTCTTTTGGTTTTAGCCCCGATAAAAGCTCAGGGGTTACAACCAAAAAGGCTAGCTAGCACGCAGTCACAACAGTCCCAAAATTAGCGTAGCCCCGGATCTTTTCCAGACCTAGCAACACCCCTGGTACCAAGAGTCCTTTGTCAGTCAATTGTAGCATACTGGGTTTAAGATCCATTACTGCTGTCTCTGTTTCATGCCTTGGCCTGAATCCAGACTGCCACTTGTTCAAGATGTTGTTGTTCATCAAGTGCTCTAGGGTCTGCTCATAAGCCACTCCATCAAATATTTTCAACAAGGACAATGTATTTGTAATCGGTTGATAATTAGAGGGAACAGAGGGATCAAGCCCTGTTTTTTTTTAAAAAGTGGTGTGGTCCATGCATTCTTTATTTCATCGGGCACTTGATTTTGCTTAAAGCATCAATTCACACTTGTTTATAATGGGCCTTATCAAGGATGGCAAACAGGACTTAAGAGTAATTGCCGGGCAAATGTCTCCTTTGCAGCTCGTTGCTTTGAGTTTCGTAATGATATACATCATCTCATTTTCTGTGACTGTTCTGAAACTGAACTGACTAGCAGTCTCTCCCTGAATGGTCTCACCTGTTTTAATCACCCTCTTTTCCGCCTCTTCCCCCAGCTTCAGTGTTTTGCTTTATCTGCTTATGGAGTTTGTTGAACATTGCTTCTAGAATTGTGGTGCACCAAACACCATCTTTAACTGGACCCTGACAGCCTAGTCTTAAGTGGAGTGATTCCATTTACTGATTTGGCAATAGTCTTTGGATATGCATTCACTACATCATCCGCTGTATACAGGTTGACTATTTCCCTTGTCAATGGGGAAATCCACTCTTCCATGACCAGTGGAGAGAGTTTATGTAAATCCTTAGAGGTTATTCATGTCTTATTCCTTGATATTATCTTCACTTTGTTGGTTCACAGCAAATCACAAAGGACAAAGAAATGGCCAGACCACAGGCATGGCGATATGATAGGCTCACTAGTGGAGATGTTACACGTGGTCATGCAATCCAGGGTATTGCTCTTTATATGGGTCGCCTTGTTGACTTGTTGAATAAAACCTAGTTCACTGAGGGATGCCTCCAATCCCGTGGTGGTTTTGTCTGAACTGTCCCCCAGCCATAAATTAAAATCTACTAACAAAACACATTTTTCAGTCAGTTTAAGGAGGGGTAATACCGAATTTCCTAACTGATTAGCGAAATACGACATGGGAATTGGAGGTCCATATAATTGGATCAGATTAACGGTTGTATTGGCATCTGTGTGAACTTTTAATATGTAATGTCTCGCAGCTGTCTGGTCCCACGATTTCCACTTCCCTTACTTTGAATTCTGCTTTATTTATATAAAAGCTACTCCTTCCCCCTTACCATTCTGTCTGTCAGTAGGTGCCAGATTGAAGCTTAGTGGAATGGCCAGGGACAAGGAGAGGCTCTCTGCATCATGCAGCCATGTTTCATTCAGCGCACAAATATCAATATCCTGGTCTGTGATGCAAATTGCAGCTTCAGTGGCATGTTTAACCAGGGATTTACATTTTTCTGTTCTATGATTGTCTGATTTATCTTCAATATGCAGCTCCCCGTCCCTTTTCTGGCACTTGCAGATCTCCCACTTTAGCTAATAAATCCTGAGCGTCGGTCCCAGTAGCAGGATTATTCATGGAGACTGATTTACAGGAATTGGGGGGGTCATCCCACACTCTGTCTCAGCCCCCTCATTTATAAGTAGCCCAGGCTGTATATTGGCTCGAGTAATACAAGAGAGGTCAAAAGGAGCCGAAACACTTGACTTCCTCTGCATCCCTGCCGGGCAGGTCACATTGCCCTTCCTACTGATGGCTTGTGATATTCTCTCCACCAGATTTATACGTGTATCAGGGCATGTAAGAGGAGGATCTTCTAATACCAGATAGTGTGCTATTATGTCCGGCCGACGAAGAGATGATAGTGGAGGTCACGGGATAGTTATTTCCAAATCATGTTTCATATTAGATTTGGCTATTAGGATCGCCTCTAATGGATGCATGCCAAAACAGCTCCTGGCAGTGACACCTAACTGAGATACTGCACCCTTACCTGAGCAAGAAAGTGGAACCATTGGAGGCATGTGCACCACTGGCCGGCACAGACGGCTAGCCCCTGATGGGCCTAGGGAACAAGAAATGGAGCACAAGGACTACAAAAAAGCTGGGGATTGTAGTCCGACCTCGAGAATTGTGCCAAGGAGGCAAATGTTTTAAAACTGAGCAGGCTATTCACACAACTAAGTCAAAACATGTCAATGCAGCAAATTATGCTGAGCAGGGAGCGTTTTTACCAGAGGTCAATAAAATAGTGAAAACAGTTTTCAAATAACATAATAAAAGTGCAATGATCTGCAGCACTAAAATTAGTTAGAAAATATAACACTATAGCAAATGGGACGAGCTTGTCGAGGAAGACTCTTCTATTTATATCAGCACAGACCGGCTAAAAGAAGTGAAGCACGAGGACTACAAAATAGCTGGGAATTGTAGTCCGATTTTGCAAAATGTGCAAGGGAGACAAATGTTTCAAAAATGAGCAGGATATTCATACAACTAAGTTAAGACAAGTCAATGCAGCAAATTAAGCTAAGTACGGAGGATTTTTAACAGAGGTCAATAAAATAGTAAAAACTGTTTTCAAATAACACATTAAAAGTGCAACGATCTGCAACACTAAAATGAGTTAAAATATAGCAATATTGTAAACGGGATGACAACCACTGCTAGTTTGAACCTTTAAGAACACTTTTATATAAATTATTAAGAACACATGGAAAGGTCCCAGGCAATTGCTTTCCCTGCGTTCAGTCAAAACAGTGCTTGGGGCTCATGCTGCTGAATGTTTCCCCATGGAGGACACTGCACCAGGTCAGGAGTAAGGAATTAATAGTTTCTTAAAGGAATTAAATGTTTGTGCTAACCCCTAATCGCATAGTATCTAATTAGGGTATTTATTTGTGATGGCCTCTCAAGAAATTAGTAAGCAGAGCTTCACACCCAATGCAAAAGCTTTCTTTTCCGGGAGCCTACTTGCCACTTAATGACTTGTGTTACATCAGGAAGAGAAGATACTTCCGAAACGTATTTTTGAAACATAATGATTACGGATTCTAGATTGACAACATGTGTTTAATGGAACCTTGCACTTACAACTCCTACTTCCAGGAAATGAAGTGTGAAAATTCCAATGTACAGCCTCATATAAATTGCAGTGTTGCCGGACACCCATGTTGTCTCAAACAATGAACACATATTGACTATTGCCTGGAAGCCCATTGCAGACTGCTACTTTATCATGCCTATCACCATTGATTTGGAGTGTATCTGAAATATAGTAACTACGTGGGAAAATATTCAACCTATGTAGAAGTCACCTACTAATTATTCAGGAGTCACTTTGTATCTAAGTTGAGGAACTGCTTTATATTGATTTGAGAAAGTTCCTCGATGTGAAAAACTGACCAAAGATCAGCTTCCTTTTTTGAATTTCTGTTATTAATAAATCTCCTCACCAGAGATAATTCTTTCTCATTCTTTGAGGCTCCATCAGTAATACATTTCCTAACTAATCATTATGCAACTAAATGTTAGCACAGACATTTAATTCCTTCAAGAAACTATTAATTCGCTTTTAAAAAACAATTAGGCCTCATTACAAGTTCGGGAGTGGGGGGAAAAAAGTGGTGGTAATTCCTTTACCAGCAATTTTTTTTTTAGGTAATCCCCAAATCATAACTTTGGAGTTGAAGTGGATGATTTACCTCCAGCAAAATGCTTGAGGTGAATCATCCACGTTATTGCCAAAAATCAGTAGATTTACAGCCCGGTAATTCTTCAGGCACTAAATCCACAGAAAATCCCCATGGAGTCCTATGGACTCCAAATTAATCCTGTGGTATCTCCCATAGCTCTCAACCATTTGTGTCACAAAGGCGGGTGAAAACACCCGATTTTATTTTTGGCGGGTGAGAGGCCCATTGAAATGAATGGGCGTGCAGGAGGCTTGGCGGGTGAGTCAGCTGTTTAGAAGGCGTGTGACACCCGCCAAAAGCGTGTGAGTTGACAGCTATGATCTCCACAGGGCCAAATGGCAGTCACAGTAATCGTGTTTGGTGCTCATTTGGCAAAATCACTGCCACATTTCTACCATACTTGTAATGAGGCCCAGTATTCCTTATGATCCAGATTCAAATTTGAAATCATGATTCAAAATCAGTGGGTATCACCCTCCAAGTAATTCTTTGGGCTGGCGAACCTTGTTTCACCTCTTTCACCTGTCCTCTCGAAATCTATCGAAAATATATATTTAATGCCAGTGCTCACCTTGACAAACCTCCCACTGCCTACATTTATAACTATGTGAACTTGTATGTAACTGGCTGGAGAAAACTTGTAAAAGATGACCTTAGTGTGGTGTGGGTAGGTCATGCCTGATGGCTCGGGAAGCTGCCTTAATTTGTCTCCTGCGTCCTACACATCAACAGTCTCTCCTGTAGCACAATTTAGTCTTCCAAAGTCTGATCATGCAGAATCCTTAAACTTTCCCTAATGCATTTGGGTGAGGAGAGGCAGGGACAACAGTCATGCATATTATAAAATATGTAGTCTCATTCATGGGGCAATGAAATGTAATAAGTGATTTATCATTGATGTAGTGATGTTTTCGGGGTAGGGTATTCCTGACAACACAGTCAGTCACTGTTCGTCTCCATCCTTTTACTCACCAATAATCCGCCTGTAGACTTAATCTAGCTTGATATAAAGACAAACACTAATGCTCTAATTAGCTGACAAGAACCTGATGCTGGTAACTAACAAGGTGGCATACCAATCGGTGTCCCTAACTAGAAGTAAATATTCCTAACATGAAGAGACTGTCTGAAACTTTTCATTTCCTGCTCAATAGCCATCCCAATACAAACAAAGGGATATGTTGCCAGAATGGATACTTTCCATACCGTGATCCAGCGACAATTAATAGCTTTATAGTTTTGAATGGGGGTAGATGAGATGCATGCTCTGTCATGATTGTGCCACTGGTGCACCAATTGGCACCCATCGTTGACTATTTGGGACTCAATTGTTTCCGTAATACTCCCTGGACAACACCTATTCATATTATTGTCTTTACTTTCCGTTTACAAGGCTTTGGAACTTTCGTATTTACTTTTACAAACTACATGTCCCATAATGCACCTTGTGGCAGTTCCCATTTTCTGGCTAACCTATACAGCAGTTCTAGCAATACAATCCCCAGAAGCCTTAGAGGACAGTGCAGCTTTTGCTTTCCCAGGACTAAAAAGGGCAGAGGCCAATTACATTCAGGTGTGCTGCTCCATGTGCTGCTAATTAGCCTACTTCAGCACAGGGCAGCTCAGTGTTTAAGCAGCTGCCTGCAGGAGCATAGGCTTCTTGCATTGAGCTTCCTACCAACCCTTTGTTTCCCTGTGGATATTTGCTCTGTCCTGTGGCTTCCTGTTCCTGCTCTTGTTCCAGGGCACTGTGCTTCCTGCCTTGCTGCCCTGCTTGTCAGCCCTCTCTCCCCTGCCCTTTGCCTGCACCTCTGTGCCTTCCATACTACAGCCCTGCTTCCTTGTTTGCAGCCCTCTGTTCCCTAGCTACAGCCCCCTTGCTCCCTTTCTTATTTAAAGCCCTCTGTTTCCTGGCTACTGCTCCCTTGCTCTCCTCCTTGCCTGAAGCCCTCTGTTCATGATTCCTGTCCTTGTCTTCCTTGAGTCTTCAGTCCTCCCCTTTGGTTATCCACTTCAGTTATACTGTTTCCTTAATTTCCCTCTGCTAGCTTTCTCTTGTCTTTCCAGCCCTGAGTTACTGTTCTTGATTCTTGTGTACAGTTTCCGGTCGCCATTCCCTGCATTTACCTACTAGGATTCTGCCCTTCCTTTCTTCCGGTTCTCTGTTCTGAACCTTGCTCTCTTTGACTTCCTTGTCCCTGGATATTTCTGTTCTTGTCTTCACTTGTGTTTTATGTAAATCCTATGTACAGAGTTTGACTGTTGGATTCCAGCAGGCAATCTCTGCCCCTTCCCTTTTTGCGTTTCAGTGTTGTACTTCGTGCCATTGTTTACAGTGTACTGGTTCCTGTTTCAGGAAGCAGTCATTGTTCGGTTCCTGCTGGACCTTCAGTCTTGTGAGTACTGTTACCTTGTTCATGCCTTAGGGTTCAGGTACAGACACCCACTGCTGTTGCATTAGCATTCAGAGTGGTCCCCAGTAATAGCAATCTGTACAGAAGGCTGGAGTTTCCAAAGGTCTGTGGAACACTCTTTCCCCATTCTGTGTACACCCCAAGAGGGAACCCAGCGTGTTTGTATCTTTGTATTCCCTGCCCCTTTTTGTTCACAGCCTCTGTTGCCTATCCTTTCTTGTCTACAGGAATCCTTGTAGTCCAGCTTCTTGTATGCCTTTCTCCCTTTAGCTTAGTGGGCACGCCTCTACCCTCAAGCCCTCCTGACAGGCTCCTAGTGCTAGTATGGTGAGCAGTCTGCAGCCCTGGTCACCCTGCCCCAGAATGCACTTCACCCTAGACTTTTTCAGCATTCTTATTCTTTAGCACACCTTTGTAACTTTCTCAACCTCTCTTGTTGTGAGTAATCTTTGTTGCTGAAATTGCGAGGTGGAACCATGCACCTTCACAATCTGTCCTGTAAAGTGTCACAGGTACTCAGAATCATGGAAATCCCTAATATGAGTGTTGCTAATGGTCTTTGTATCTTTCCCACACCTAGCTCATGTGCACCAGTACCAAGGTGAAATCGTAACTCTGGTGCTTAAGCATTTGAATGAAGCCCACATGCAAATTAACAAAAGGACCTCATTGTGGAGGGGTTTCCCCTATACCTGTTTAAATCAACTTACAACATGTATTGAGGAAAGAATATCCCTGTTGCCCACGTGCACTTCACCATGGTGCATATAGGAAAGATAATTGAACAGTACTCTTAGAGCAATACAATGACCATTTGAGGAGTAGCAAATGCCATAAGAATGTAAGTAACAACCTGCCATGTTCCATACACTCTTTTCTACATCACAGGCATCACTGTTGTAATGGGGCACCAAACGACGCTAGCGCAAGCGGAACACACAGGCTACGAAATCCAGTACCCAATAATGGAAATAGTCAAGGTAAATGGAAAAGGTCTGCTTTATTAACAACCCATATTAAGCAGGAAAAGCAATAAGCACACAAGTCTCCAGAGCTCTTGTGGCTCTCCTATATGGACAAATTGTAAAAACATGTCACAACTGACATCATACCGCAATCTTGGTTGCAAAAGCTATGGGGCTGAGGTATTGGTTAGGGGAGTTGGCTACATATAGTTTATATATGGGTTAGTCTCTTCATTGGACATAACTATCTGATGGCCACACCATGGACCACTCCTAAATTGATAAAGGTAAGAAAAACCTCATTTTAGCAAAAGGTAATTGGCTATTGCAACAGTTACAGGGCAGCATCATTTTGAGAGTTATCAGTGGTTGGCATTGGTCTTATCAACCTTGAACCTTTGGCAGGTCATCAGTACATGAGCAAAAAATAGTGGTGGGTGATTCACATCAAGGAACTGCGTCTTCCAATTAAATAAGAAACCATCCCTGATTTCCTAGACCACAGTCCAGGATTTCGCACTTTGAACTTGGTCTTGTCTGGCATCTTTGTTCTGAGAATTTGAGGGGAGTGAAGGCATGGGCCTTTCTTTGTCTGAAGTCGTTGAAGAAACACTGTTCATCAATAATAAGTCACCTGTAAGGACACCATGTTTTTACTTATTTTCTCCTGCTAATACCGTGAATTTCACTCGTATTAATAGGGGTGTTCTTAACCCGTTTGGCCACTGGAGACTTGGTCGAGCTATTCTTCATGCAATCTGAAAATGCCTTTAATTAGCCGGTACCTGGCATTCAAAAGCTGTCTGTTGCTTACTTAATTTACGATTAATCTTGGGAATTATCGTCTGTTCTTCCTTGGAGCTATACAAACCTCACTTTTCTCGAGTAACTTTGGAGGGGGCTGTACAGCCACTGTCTGTTCTGAACAGGTCTGTATTTTATCTAATTTCAACACCTGAAATCTCCCTGCTGCTTCAGATGCTTCTTCAAGGTTTCCCATTTATTCTAACTTGGCTTAACCGCCCATTTATTCAAGATGGCCAATTGTTAATGTTGCATTTCTACATTTAAAAAGCTTATATGTGTATATCGTTCGTCTTGCGTCTCAGTGTATGCATTCATTATGTTATGTTTCTCATGTCTATATGGTGAAGGTAATATTCTCCATGTCTAAATGCATGTTTGGCCTAATTTCCGTGTTTCTTCATGGTGAGTGTTTCTTCGTGGTGAGTGTCTGTTTGCTTAATGTCTATTTTATCTTTGTGTGTCATTTCGGCAGTGACGTCACTTGCTGTCATCATCTTCAGTTACAGAATGTTCATTTCTTCTTGAGTTTGCATATTTATCTCTTCTTCTCTTGTTCCAGGAGAAGGTTGGTAGGGTTGTCTTAGTGAATAGCATTTCAGGTACTTGCGGTATAGAGCTGGGGGAGGGGCAGATGCCATGAATGAAGTATTCATCTGACTCTCAACATTTCCCACTCCGGTCGAGTCCTTGACCACATCTCCTATAGGGTCCTCCCCCACAGTAAGGTACGTTGGGAACCCAAATCTTGGTCACCCCCTCAGGTCACCTGCATTTTGTAAATGCTCATCCACACTCCAGGTCAAATAGCAGCACCCCATCTAGTTTGCAGAATACCCAACGTTCCACGTAATTACAAGGGTCTCAGGCATAACAACATATTGATCATGGAGGGACGATAGGACATTGTCTTATGTCCATATGAGGTTGATCATTCATTTGTGGGTTTTAGTGTCCACGTTTATCACTATTTTCATTCCTGCCACCTTTTTAGCCATCTTCTTACAGTGGCTTATGGCTGTTCTCAGGATGCAGAATCCCAATAGCACTAACACTAGTATGGCTATTAGTATTTCAAATGCATTAGAGGAGAATAGATAAGAGAGACAGTTGTCATTCAGGACTTCAATCACATCCTCTACCATTTTAGTGTGGAGATATGTTAATAATGTAATGGCCTCTGTGAGGGTCCCATTTTCCTCATCGTTGGCAGGTACATATATGTGCAGCAAGACAGGCCAATTTTTGCACACACGTCCCCCTTCATGACTGTTATTAAATGAAGGACATACCTATTTTGAAGGGTCATGGGCCTTATTGCTCTCAACTCTTCCTTTATGGCATGAAAACCTTTCACTGTTGTGTTAATTGTTTGTAACAGCTCCCAACAGGTTATTTGCTACCACTTGTCATTCATCTTGGCCAGCAGTAAGTAGGGATGCAAAGAACGTTTCTGTTCTACCGAACAATCTATGCTTGTCTGGTATGTGGTCATATGCCTTTTTCCATTTTATCTGAGAAAATGTATCTCCTTTTTGTTCGTTCGAGGGTGAGGGACCTTTCTTTCTCAATGTGAATCCATTTTAGAGGAATCTGTAATGTGTATATCACTTTGGGGCACTTCCAGAGTGGGAATCCTTATCAGCACGATAGGGACATAACCCTCCCCAATTTGGGGGCAGCTTCATATATGCTCTACATCCACAAGCCCAATAGTCACCCATCAATATAACAGGGCCTATTTTCATACCAGGCACATGAAAGAGGCGTTTGCACCCTTGTTTTCTCCTACTTTCAGTGGGCCACTATTCCTGAAACAGAACATCCTCTACCCATGTGAGCAATTTGGAATATTTAGTCCGTTCCTTGAGACATATATCATTTGCAGTCTGTACCACCTCTACTGATACCGACAGGAGTGATTGTGTTTTGCACCCATCATTCCTCCGACCCATCCTGCTGAAGTAAATAACTGTCCATATATTAATAACTGGGGGCTCTCCCAGCATCCTGGCACCCCAGTTGTCTCTTTCCCCACAGCATTTGGGCATCGTAACCATTTTTGAACTGCTGTTGTAGTACCTCCTTTATTTGGACAGTGCAATATATATTGTATCATATTATTTTTCATCCTTGGGTCGTGCTTCATAGTCTTTGTTTTTATATAGTTATCTTGCTAAAGGAACGTGTTTTTTTACATCCATCGTAAAGTGGCCCATCTTCCTTCAAATTTCCATCTAGTCATGTAGAGTGCTAAATGTGTTAGGCAATGTGCATGAATGTCCTTTAAGCGCTCATGGTGTAGGGAATGAGGGAGCACAAGTAGCAGCTCTCATCCCGTGCCCCTCTCCCCACCTAGCTCATGTGCTGGTACCACGTATTATTAGTCACCTGGACAGAATCAGTGATTTACGCATTTATGTGTAGGAAGTCATCCCTCACATTTCTTTTCAATCTTTTCATCTGCTTAGTGGCAGCAGAAAATTCATGAGATGCACATTCATTGGCTAAACTGGTGGGCGTTACATTGCTGTACACTGGTTCGGATACATTTTACAGAACCATCTCACTCAATCCTAAGAGAATAATAAAGTAAAGACTGCAAAAAGTGAAGAAAGTAGCTACAAGCATAATTGCCAATATATCAGTGTTTTGTAAATATGCACATGCATTAGGTTGTCTGCGGGCCAAAAGAGTCTATCTAACAAAATGGAACAGGCCCATCTTCTTCTTTTCGCTGGATTTTTCATGTTGTTTCCAAGTCGCTGGTTTCTCCAGGAAAAACTGCACAATTAGAACTTGAAGAACTCTTTAAAAAATAAACTAAGTGTTTGGCTCCACCAAAAGGGTGGCAAGCATTACATTTCTCGTTCTCAAAGCATAATAACTGTTTACTATGTAAGAGAAAAATAAAAATATTATCGTCTTTAGGGGCAACATTGAATGTCTGTATTTTTCTCCTTGCCGAATGTGCTTCTCTTTATTTTGAGCAGGTAAAATCTTTTAGGAGAAATGGTAACTCAGCTCTTTTTGTTTGTTTATTAAGAAAGGTTAGTTTATTGTGTGTCTCAGTCTGCTTGGTTCCTATCTGTTCCTTGTAGCTGATCATGTCTGCATCTGCATCACCTCTTCTTCTTCACCTCCAGCTTCTGGACAGGTGGCAGGGGGGATCTCCTTTGTATGGTTTGACATCGTGGAGGTGGAGCCAGGCACACCTTCCTTGGACTCATACTGCAGTGGGCAAGACCTCCTCAATGAGGTACAGTCCCTCGAAGCACAGATGGTTCCAGCAGCTCACAACATTTTTATCCGGACCATGTTGCCTGGATACAGGACAGGGGTCTGTGGATTGAGTTGTTTGCTGTCTCCCTCTTTATTCTTTGACCTCCCCTGCTGGGCTTGAAGCTGTTGAGAAATAAAAGCAACACTCACCATCATAGCAGCCACATTTTCTTGCATTTTAGAACCAAGCACATCAGCAGCAATATGAGCATCAATTTGTGCTTGAGTGGTAGGAGTCAGAGGTACATGCCTATGGTGTCCCATCACCAGCTTGTGAGGAGTCAGGTGATGGTCTGAGCCACACTGATTGCGTAGTGCAAATAGGGCTAAGGGTAGACAATGGAGCCATCCCCTTTTCAAGGTCACTTAGCAATCTGTTCTTTGAGAAGGCCATTGAGGCACTCACAAAGTCTGTTTGCCTGCGGTTGATAAGCAGAAGAGAACTTATGCTTAATACCCAAGAGGATTGTGATCGGCTCAAAGACCTAACTTACAAAATGCAGTCCATTATCAAACTGAAGGACTTCGCATACTCACCATCTCAGGAAGACCTCACCTACGAGGAATTTTGCAGCACATGTGGCATCAGGATATGTGCATAGACAGGCCTTGATACATCGAGAGAAAGGACATACGACCACTAGAATGCATCAGAAGCTGTTGCACATTTGGAACATGTCTACATAGTCAATACGCAAATGTTGGAATGGTCCAGTAGGACAAGCTGTTGCTCCTCTCACTGTTCACAGCATGTGCCCTGTGGTAAACATCTGGCAAATTAGAATTTGTGACAAAATCAACAACATGCTCTGTCGGGTTTGGCACAAACAACTCTTCCGATATCAGGGCTGCAAGACTCCCTCGTGTTGTGTGCACTGGGTAGTGCAGTTGGTCTACTGCTACATTGAGTAATCCAAGGGGCATAGCTGGTTTGCCAGTGCTGTCCTGCTGCCACAGTGTACTGATACACTGATATCACCCACCATGATAATGAGTACCCCCACACCTCCTAAATCCTTCTTTTCTGGTGGGGCGCTTCCTTGCAGTTCAGTGATTGGTTTCAGTGCAGTGGGTAAGGTATTAAAACCTTCTTTCATTACCATGCTGCAAGCACGTATGTGTTTAGGTGCTGTGTCAAATTCAAATACTTTGGGAAAATACGCTGCTTTTATGGCCTCTATGTCGGTGGCTTTGTTACCACAGGAAATAGAATCTGTGCCCTTAGTATGGGCTGCACACTTCACCACGGCGATGGCCGATGTTAGTTGTAGTGCATTTAAGAGCCTATCCAGTAATGGCAAATGCTGCAATGGTTTGCCATCTGCGTGTAGGCTGCCCCGCCTCTTCCAGCGTGAAAGTCTTGCATGTACTGGTGATGTCACATTGGCAGAGTCAGAATACACTGTTACTTCTTAATTCTCATGCATTTCAAGTGCCACAATAAGTGTTACTAATTCTGCTGCTTGTGCTGAAAAATGTAAAGGCAATTTGTACGTCCACCTGTCTCAAACTTGCCATTCTGTTTTACTGTTATGACTGTGGTCCCCGTTTGTCTTTCCCCTGAATTCTCGTAGATCGTTGAAGAACCGCCAATGAAGAGGACCTCCCCTCCTCCTAGGGCATTCTCTCTGACAAGGGGTATATACTCATAATATTCAGTATATTTGGTGCAGTCATGCATATGATCACCTTCCTCCACTGACTCTGCTATGAATGCTGCTGGATTCACTACTCTGCATATGACAATTTTAATTGCTGAGTTCAAGATGATCACCTCGTACCCAGATGTTCACTACATGGTCAATGTGCTTTTGGGGTTCTCAAGAATAGCAAATAGGGCATGCTCCAAATATAATGAACTGAACAGCCCATCGTGATGCTGACAGATTTCTCAATTGCAAATGATGCTGCCGCACAAGCTAGTTCACAGGGATAGTGACCTTTTATCATTATCACTGGATCAAAAATCCCACTGTCATATCCTAGTGGTTTGTGTCCGAGGGTGGCTTCTGTGTGAGGACTGCTGTTATTACTATTCCATTCGAATGAGAGAACAGGAACAATTCTGCACTGTAATCAGGGAAAATGGGTACTGTGCATATTGCCCCTTTCAATTAATTGAATGGTTCTGTAATTTCACCTGTCCAGGCTATATCAATGTAATCTTTTTGAGATTCCTTGACTGCTTTTAAGAGGGGCCTGACATATGTACTGTAATCCAAGACCCATGCCCTGCAGTAATTACAAAATCCCAGAAATTGTTGCAGCTCCCTCATTGTCTTTGGTTGAAGTATTTTCATGATTGCTTCTCCTCTCTCACGGTCACCTGTCTTCCTTCTTGAGATATCAACTGTCCTATTCACAGGACCGCTTCCTGGCAATATTGTAATTTGTCTAATTTGTATCCCTTTTCTGCCAACACTGTCATCAACTGTATTGAGTCTTTTCTGCACTGTTCTTCTGCCTCGCTGCACACCAGAATGTCATCTGTGTACTGATCACTATACTGTCAAAGTGTACATTCCCCAAGTGCATTTGAAGGACTTCATTGAATATTGAAGGGGACTCACCGTACTCTTGGGATAAACAAGTGTGTTTCCTCTTTTGATTTCTATACGAAAACAAAGTCAAGTCCTGTGATTCCTCATGAAGGGAAATTGAGAAGAGTGCATTTTTTCTTTAAATCGATCACTGCAAAATACTTTGCTTCAGATGGAATACTAGACAGCATTGTGGCTGGATTTGGGACCAATGGAAATAGCATTTCATGAATATTGTTAGTAAGTCCTGATAAAATCTCCACGACCCTCAGTTGCTTTCTTCACTGGGTAAACCACTGTGTTACATGGGGATTCTGATGGTGCTAATATTCTCTGCTGCACTAAAGTGGAAATTGTGAAATATATATACCATCACCTGCTTCTTTTGACATTGGGTACTGTCTCACTCATGGCAAAATTTCTCCTAGCTTCAGTTTGATGTTAACTGCACATACTCCCTTCCATAGGCCAACGTCATATGGACTGTTGGTCCACAGTATACTTGGTACCTGTGCCAAATCTTCTCAAAAAGATGATAGTGTCTTTTTTATCAATGCCATTCTCTGTGGCACTTTTGTACCCTCTATTTTCACCCAAAAAGTGAGGCTTATGAAATACACTACTCAGCATCTAATTCATCATCTCTAAACAGTTCCTCATCTGTCAAATCAGTCTGTGTTCTTCGTTAAGCAATATCACTGCTTTTCATGCTTTTCCTTTGTCATCAGTCCCATGAATGATTACTCTCTCGTCACCCACTATGACTGCTTCTAGTTCTATGGGAATCACCTGTTCTTCCTCATCGTTCATAGATACTTTTGGTCTGAACAAAAAGTCTGTGGGTAGTCGCAATGTTTTGCCCTTTATCCCCGGAAGCCATGTTAACAGAAAGGAATACCTCTGAGTCTAATGGTATGCCCCACTGTGCTTTCTGGTCGGAAAATGGTAATATGAATTCTCATGCATTTATATAGTTAATCCCTGGTGTGGGTCACACCATGCCCTGGTCAGTAAAGGATATGGTAATGTTGAGTCTGCTCATCAAGTCCCTCCCCAAGATATTAACTGGTGTCTTGCAGGAGTACAATAGTGGCATGGAAAGGACATGTACTCCTATAGTTGTAGGTAAGTTGTCAGTAAAAGGAACCAAATGCTTAGCCCAAGAAAAACCCTGCATGTTCATGGGTATTTCCCCTCCCTAACACAGGGCCTAGTTACCCCTGTAGCTACAAGGAAGGAACCTGTCTTGTGACCTATTGTGACCCCAACCCATGGTTCCTCTTGTGGGTCTGGTGTAACAGATGGGATTAAACACATCAACACATCAATTCACTCTGTGGGCTGTCCTTTTGTGGGTATAGGTACATCTCTTCCCCGGTAAAAGGGTTTCCTCCCACCACAGTCACACTGCCTATTCTGGGTGTAAGCGTCTATGATACTGCACTTGTGTTCCATGTTGCCATGGTGTTCCGTTCTACAGGTGCTTGTGGCTGCATCTGCATTTGCTGCGTCTGCATGGGGGCTTGCTGTGCTTGTATTGGTGGCTGCTGTGCTTAGATCTGACCAAACGTTCAACAAATTCAGACATAACACAATAAAATGGCTCACTGAGAATACTATGTAACATTCACTTGCCCATGCACCCACCACATGTCGGTACCTGATGGTGTCTTACTGGCTCCTTGCTGCTACTCTGTAAAGTTAGCTCTATGATGACAGTTTGGCTACACATAGTCTGTACTTGTTAATGTCTCACCCTGTGGTGCCATGTTCTGTAAATGTATAACTTCTGTAAGTGTGTAAATTCTGTAACTAAGCTGTAAACCTAATTATTCTCATGCGCCCTGCTACCTCAGGGTCCGGTGCGCACAACAAATAAATAAACAAACAAAACAAACAAGCATTTGTGCCTGTTGTACAGGTAGTATTTGTGTTGCGTATGTCTGATACTGTGTGTGATCTTAGACATAATATTCAGGTGGCTCTGCACTTGATGATATGCCACCCGCCCTTCTTGGATCTTGCCAATTGTGTTGTATCCCTCCCTTGCCTCTACATACTTGACAGAGGTGCCCCATATTTTCACACTTCCAGCACCGTTGAGGCTGTCCTTTGAATCTAGTTTGTCCCCTGTGAAACCCTCCTCCTTGTAGAGCTTGAAATCCAACCCCTCTTCCTCTGGATGTACCCCTTCTTCCTCATGGCCAATAATTGTATTTTCCCCTTCCTGCGAAATTCCCTCCAGCCATTCGCTGTACCTTATGTGTATCTTGTGTAACCACTCGCTCTCCACATGTCAACATGGCTCCTTCCACTGAAAACGTTAACAATTTTTTATGAACTAACTTCTTTTCCTCCAGCTTTCTTTGATCTAATTCATCTCTGGTTTTCTCCAGCTATAATCAACAATAGTGAACTATAGTTAATTGCTGGTTCCATTCCCACACATTTTTTCAGTTGCTTCTGTAACCCTTGACACAATATGTGATACAACATAGCTATTGTCTTCTCCTAAGGCTCCCACCTCAAGACACCATCTCTCTTGAATCTCTTGAATGTAAGCAACTTTTGCGTGTCATGATTGCACTCATGGCTGATGTATTGGGATATTGCACTCTGAGTGCTCTCCATGCATCTCCCCTACAATGGTTAAACAGTGCACTGTCATGAGTCTTGTTCTCAGCTGCCATCCTATGATACCCCGCTCATTTCCAAATGTCGCCAGCTCTCACCCCAATGATGGTAGAAAGCAAACATTTTATGTTACCCACGGCTAACGTCATCCCTGCTGTCATTCGCTCAAATTTAGAGATCCATTCATTCACTCCCGATGTCAGAGATGGTAATTTACATCTCAAAGTATCCTTTTCCATTTGTGACCATGGTATATATTGCAGCAATACTTCCCCTTTTTCTACCAATGGAAACTGTATCAATTATACACCATGTTCAAATCCAGCTACGCTCTTCATTTTTATGATGGCGTCTGTCATGCTTGCTTTCTTTTGCCCTGGTAATGTCCTCAAACATATAGGGTTGTTTTTTAAAAACTATGCTATCACCACTTTGGATGTTTGGGGTATGGCACAGGTCCTGCGCTTTCTTCCTTTTGGTTCTTCCAAGTCAGAACACGCTATTTCTTTCCCCAGTCTTAATCCAGTAGAATGTACGGTCTGTTCCACTTCCTCATTTTCACTTTCCTGTTGTTCCTCATTTTTCAAACATTTTGTCCCCACTTCCATCACTTCAATCATCTTCTCTGTCCCCAAAATCTAATTTCCTCAAGGGGTGCATCCTATCCAGTCTGCTCATTATTTCCCCCACTACACACCCTTGCCCCTTTGTGGAAACCCTGCTACTCACCTCCTCACACTATGAGCACCACTCCTACTACTGTACAGATTACCAATTCTCCTTTGCATAGCCTCTCCCTCATCTGCATCTGGAGGGGTACAGTTGTTGAGTTTCTCCTCCACCTCCTTAATTGCATTTTTCTAAGTGCTTTTCTCTTTTTCTTTGATCCTGTTCCTGATCTCTATTTTCCTCTTGGAGCACACGCCCTTGAAGGATCTTATCAATTCCTTTTTGTCACTTTTCCCTGCTTAAGCTCAGCTCTTTCTATTTCATTATCTCTTTCTTCCTCAATTTTCCTTTGTCTTTCTCTTTATTTTTTGTTTTCTCATGCTTTGCATTTCTTCCTTTTGCCACCTCACGCTTTGCTTTTCTTCTCTCTCACTGGCTGTTTTTCTTCCTTTAGTTTTCTCATTCCTTCCCTTTCTTTTTCACTCTCTTCTTTCTCTCTCTTTCCTCTAATTCCCCTCTCTTCTCCTCCTTTCCCTTCTTATCCTCCTCTCTATCTGCTTCATGTTTCCTTTCCCTTTCCTCCTCTTCCTCAATTAGTCTGTCCATTCTCTCTCTTCCTCCTCCTGTTTTCTTTTCTATTATGCCTCTTCTCCCTGTTTTCTTTCCTCTTCTCCAACTTCCCTTTCTCTTTCTCTTTCTCGTCCATGTTCCTTCTATCTAGTTTAAGCAATATGTGTCCTCCCACCCACTCTTTCAGAGAAATCATCTTTAAAAAAAAAAACTGAATGGGATATGAAAGAAATTAATATCAGGGTGAGATTCCCTTAAATAAAAAGTATATATATATAGATGAGTAGTCTCTTAAATCCTATGGGGTACGAAAGTGAGAGGAATGCTTATACATAAATACACACAGAAGAAAGGCACGTGAGGATTTTCCATATATACAAATCAGTGAAGGAGACCGTTCATTGATCCCTGAAATGTGTGTCTTCATTTCATGGATCCACCGTTCCTTTTTGTGGAGCAAGGGGCATTCTACATTGATGGAGGATTTCATGGTGCCAATGATCCACCAGAGCAGTTTGTCTGGTGTATGTTGGAATTCAAGATAATGTAAGACCAACGGAACTGAGATATTCTTACACCTAATGTGTGATCTATTTTCCGATATGCGGACATGGGGTGCTCTAATAGTGTGGCCGATGCATCTATGGCCACATGGACACTCGATACAGTAAATGCCTTTTTTGGTTTTGCATTTCATCATATCCCTTATTTGCCAATTGGTATCTCCAAAGCTGAATGCATTCATCTTCTTTGTAAATGTGCACACTGTACCCTTCAATGTAAGGTAACATCTGTACAGCCTTAATGAAGGTATGTTGAAAGGATAGCTTTTCCTTTTCTGCTTGGGCAACAAAAAGGCAACTTAAAGAGCATTTACCCAGGGGGCATTCTTGATTGGGGAACCTGCAGACATTAGAAATCCTCTCTCTGCTTCCATAGCTTCTCATAGGCATGAAGAGAACTAAAGGCATAGCCAGAATCGTTACTGTTTTATAATTGGACAATATTGTGAGAACAAGCCATTTAGCAATGTGTGTATAATACAGCAGGAAGTTATGAATTTTTAAGAACATCTCGAGAAGAACACATTGCATATCCAACAGTCATTCTACCATGTATGTCTCGTGAGTGGGCTGCATCAATAAAGTAAGAACATGATTTGGTAAAGGAAAATCAACGAGGTCTTTTTCTGGGAAAAGTGAAACCAGAAGCTACAGTCATACAATTGTGAGGGTCGTCATGCACTGGGGTCAGCAATGTTTCGAGATGAAGAAGAATTAAGAAGGGGGCACCTTTTTAATGTTGTGTTAGTGTTGTTCGATCAGATGACGTGCAAATCAAGAAGTGAACAAATGCTGTTGTTTTCAGTAATGAAGTTGTCACTGCACGGGGGGCTCCAACAATAAGCAATGAGCACAAAACAAAACGCTCTGATAACTCAATTGCTAATGCACCAGCAGCTACAGATTGTAAACAAGGAAGTAAATCAGCAGCGACAGGATCTAAAGCAGTGCTGCAATAGGTTAATTGTTGGTGCACTTCACCATGTTTCTGTGTTAATACCACTAGAGAAAAGCCCACTTTACATGACAATAAAATGTGTGTGTTGACTATCTCTAAGCTTTTATTCAGATTTGCAGGACAATTGAAGGTGCTCAGGAATATCTAAACATTTTATGTTTTGCAAAGGCTTGAGAAGGACAGCATAATTGCCCAACCACTGCTGACAATAACCGCTCATATTTAGGAAAGAACACATCTGTGTACCAGTGGTGAGTTTTTGCATCTTCAGAATTGTAGTAACGTGGTTGTCTGTTGAATGGCGAGCACCTGCAAAAATACCATGTCCCAAATAATGGGCCTCATTACAACACATTAGAGTTATCACTGCATTACTGCCACAATACCAAACCGCTGAACTACAGGTTTGGAGGTAACAAAGAGGAAATACCTCGAGCACGATACTGGAGGTATTTCCTCTGCCTTACTGCCCCAAAACAACCAAATCAACAGTAATACCATCAGAATCCCCATCGAGTCTTATGGGCATTAACACTGCCTACCACCACTTGTAATCTGATGGTAATACTGCCTGTGGTAATACCACCAGACCAAGTGGTGACAACGGTTATGTAGTTTGTGGTACCTCTGTGGTATTACTGCAGAGATACCACCAAACTTTTAATGATGCTGAATGTACCCAATTGTAATTTTTGCTAAGAGGCTTTGTGCCCACTGTTGTCTAATACAGTTAAAAGTGCCAAAGTATCTTGCTTACATGCCTTATCAGAGGTTTGCACTGAAAGGAGATCATCAAAATAGAGCACAAGTATTGAGTTTCCAGGGAACACACTTGTATCTAAATCTTCCATTATGATCTGTGAGAATATTGGAGGGGTGTCAGTGTTGCACTGTGATAAGTTGGTTCATCTATATTGTAAATGGAGGTAAGCAGGAGCTAACAAATATTAATAGTCAGCATGTAAAGGGGTAGACATGACAGCAGAGCACGCATTACGCTTTGTCTAAGAAGAGGTTGGCTCCAGGCTACACCATCCAATTCTCATTGTATGGCAGTGGTTCAAGAAGAATGCAGCAAGCACTAATACTGCATCCTTACTCCCATACACAACCTCACCTAGAGCATCATTCTGGCCTCCAGCCACCCAGATAAAACTATTGAGGTTGTGGGTCTATTTTCAGGAATCAACACCATGGCATATATCAAAATCCATGAAGATGTACATCAGAATGTTAGTGGTCAGAAGAAATGTATTTGCTTCCTCACACACCCATAGCACAGCGATATTACATACCAGATCTGCTGGTATCGCCTCAGTTAGATGAGTCACAGAACTCTCTCATAATCCACAAGGACACAAGGACATCTATGTACCCCTGGAGATTACTTCTTTACCACAGGTTGCCTGATTGGGAGGATCAACATAGTTCTTGAAGGCCAATAGAAGAACATTGGACCAAGTTGCAAAACGTGGATTCTTCAGAAGCAAAATTATGGACATTACTCCACCTCTTCTTATAATTTTTAACCTTCAGCAAACAATTAGGCTAAACTTCAGGTAGGCAGTGATATCATCAGTAATCACCATACAGGGATTGATTGACAAAATGTCCATCATTTTGTGATACTCCTGGTTTTGGCGAATGACCCAAACCATTATACTATTCACATTGGGCTTTTGTTTTGTATCTTTTGGTTTTCCTTATAAATTGTTATGTCTGAATGGTATCCATCTGGTAAGTATGTGGATGATAGAAATGTAGAAGGGTTTGTATAGACACCCATAAATATGTGGGAGCAGGTTTTTGCTCCAGGTTATGAATATTGATTTATTATTAAGTTACATTTATGTTATATTGAGAATGCATTTTATGTATAAAATATCTATGAATTAGCAGAAATATAAAAATAAAAAAACACTTATACATGTTTCATGAATTGGTCTATAGATTATTGCAAAAGGGTATTTTCTCAGTGTATTTTATAGGTAATAGCATGTGCATTTTAGATAAACACAGACAGTGACATGCACAATGCCAACCTATAGCTGCGCCAGGGTATATTCGAATAGGCCTTGCAGCACATGTGTGGAGTGAGAATGTATGTAAATTAATGGATGGAACCCATTGCTCTTGGGCTCTGATTATCAAGATGGAAATGCTGGGTGCAACATCAACATTCAGAGGAAACAGTTTCTACGTGTAGGCACTGACCTGTGATTGATGATTGTGCAACTCGCTACTTAACAGTTATTTTCGTTTTCATATATTTTTAGGGAAGGGGTTCTGATGAGGGGACTGCTCTTCTGACCCTCATTACGGGAACCTGCATATGGACTCAAATTCAATCTGTGCTTATTTGGCCAGTCAAGACATTTAAGGGCCGATTCATGGAACAAATGTGTGCCGAGAATCGCAGTGCAAGCAGGCGTAAGCTTGTGCAAGCGTGAAAAAGCATGCGCACGCGCACGTGTGCGATTCGTGGAAGGCCCTGCGCATGTTTTCCTCTGGATGTGTGCCAAATCCGTGCGTGGTGCACACAGGCGCACACATCATTGCAACATCCAGAACGCTGTGCGTGAGGCACACAGCAAAAGTGCACAACGTTAGCGTACACACCAAAAAGGGGGCGGAACATAGGGCGTAACGTGCGAATTGGGGAACAACATGTGAAAATAAGGGCATAACTGGGTATGTACTCCTGGGAAGTACACGGAACACCCACACGCAGGCGAACCACACGTATTCATGGAATTGAATAGGGCAAGCCCACGCAGGGCCAAAGACACGCACAGGCCTAAACACGTCCGCCACACGAAGGCAGGTGGCAGCGTCCCTGCGCATTACAAAAGTGTGCACAAACAAAAAACGCGTATATACAGCTACGATGAATGTCCCATTCAGTTGCCCCCTAGGACAAATGACGTGTCACGCAAGGCACAGGCATCCCCGAAAAGCAAGAAAAAGAGATAAGCGACCCTTGTTGCCTACGTGCGTGTAAAAAACACACGCATTAAGCTGTGGCAGCCAGGAGCCCCAAAAATACGCACGCGATCAACACACAGGCTAGTATGCCCGTGAAAAAAGGGCTACGCGACAAACATGGATACCCCCAGTGTGAAAAATAGTGTGTGCGACTCACCGTCTGCCTTGTGTGTAGAAGAAGAACGCATAGCCAACACCCACCCGCTGGGAAGTAATCACGTGTGAACCCCAACGCCTGGAAAACACACGCACCGCATTCAACGAAAAGCATGCACAGAGCGATGGAAACCCACGTGGGACCCTCAACCTGTGCGAGGTAAATGCCCGTGCGCGTAACGTCACAGACGCACTTACGCGCTAAGGGTCTTTCCACGAATTACACGCTGACGTGCAGTTTTTTCACGTGCCAAATTACTCCGTATCAAGCTGGCCACGCGACAACACACATAAGACCACCCTCCTGCTCAGAAGGCCATTTTCCTGCCCCCCAGAGCCCCGAGCACGCTCCCACCTGCCATCTGCTGCTGCCTGCCTGCCTGCTGCCCATGTGCCCTGCTATTTGGTGCCTGCACGTCAGCCATCTGCAGGGGTTCAGTTGCTGTGTCCACCCCTGCTGGAACAGAAGACTCCCGACTGGTATACCATCGCTCCACAGCCCAGCCCCAGGACCCAGTTGCCCACCCACACCTGCCTCGGGGGTCGCCATGTCGGGGCAAACACCATCTGAGACCACTGGCGACCCCCAGCCAGAGAGGCAGAGGGCTACCAGCTTCAGCGATAAGGAAGTTGTTATCCTGGTGGAGCAAGTTCTAGGGCATTATGATGCCCTCTTCACACCATTGCGGGCCGACAAGGAAGGATGGAGAGGATCTGGGAGGACGTAGTGGTTGCCATCAACGCGGAGGGGGTGGCAACCCGTGACATCAAACAGGTCCAGAAGCGCTGGGAGGACTTCAGGTCCAGGACCCTCAGCAAGGCCCGGCGCCTCTTGAAGGCAGAGGATGCAGATGGGTGCAGGGTCAGCCTGACCAGCATCCAGACGAGGGTCCTGGAACGCATAAGCCCAGCACTCCACGTCCAGATCCTTCAGAGGCAGACCCGTCTGGAGTTGAGCGGTAAGTGGCCATGCATTGCTGTGTGAAACAGGGCATGTTGCAGTGTGCTGGTATCTAGCTACTTGCCTGTATGTGTGACATAGGCCATGTATGGATGTGTGTGTGCAGGGACATCATGGTGCTGCATGTGAGATCAGTCATGCGTGAACCACATGGATGGTGCATGTGTTACAATGCAACATGGGGAGCATCATGCGGAATGCACACATGAATACATGCCTGTCTCTGTTCTTGGACATGGATGGGGTGTGAGAGATGGGTGCAGCTGTCATGGACATGTATGGTGTACATGTCTGTGTGTCTCAGTAGCGTGTGTGTGACTTTGAAACGTCATGGATGCATGACACATGTCCATGATGATGTGTTGATTCACTGATGCAGTCTAGTCATCCTTGTATCCACTGTGCCTGTGGTGTACAAGGCCAGATGCATGAGCCTCCGGTGATGTGTGTGCATGGGACCAGTATGACCCATGATGCATGTGAGTTTGAAGACAACATTTATGTCAATAGAGACCCTCGTACATGGATGCTAATGTTGATTGCATGCGCCGTGCCTGTTTCTGCATGTGTGTTGCCTGCATTGACCCATGTGTTGTGGAGGGACAGGAGGGAAGTGACGTTTGACAGTGCCACTCATGTGCTATTGCTTCCTGTCTGGGGGACTATTGTACAGTACCCTGATGCTTGTGTTCCATGTCTCCCTCTACACAGCGTCGAGTGAAGAAGAGGGCGGATGCCTCCACCGGCCGGCGACGCAAGGCCCAGCCACCCTCCCAGGAATTACCATCATCCGGGAGTGAGGGGACTGATGCCGCGTCTGCCACTATGGCTGCAGCAGAAGGGTTGGGTGAGCCCCCACAGGGGCTTGCGATGGCGGAAGATGGTGCAGAGCCATCCAGGTTGGTGGTCTACACACAGGAGGAGGAAGCCGCTACTGAGCCGCACATGGGGCCTGGTGGGGGTGGTACCACTGGTGCAAGTGGTGCAGTCCAAGGCCAGGGCAGGAGGCAGCACAGGTCGCCGCCGAGGGGCCTATGCATGTCACTGTCCCTGACCCTGTGACTGCACCACCATGCACCAGCAGGGATGCCCCGTCCCAGGCCCGTCTGCAGGTAGGGGGGAGGCCCACATTTTTTGGCACTCCACTACCTGTGGACGAGGAGACCCATGACCGTATGGCCTCCATCCTGATTGGTGTCGCGTTGCGCACGAGTGACATTCGTGATTACGTGCGTGCTTCCTCGGGGGACAACGCACACCATCACGAAGAGCTGTGTGGCACCGTGGGACAGTTGGGAGGGGCCCTAATCGGAGGGTTCCTACATGTGTCGGGCACTCTGCTGGCCCTCTCCTCCTCTGTGGAGACTATGCGCCAGTCGTTCTCCCTGCCGTCTTCCGCCCCAGATTCCACCAGGGCCCCCTGTGGACCTGGCCCAACCAACGCAGCCAGCTTAGTGGAGATCACATCCCTGCCACAGTCGGGAGTCGGAGGTCTAGCAGGGGTGGACACCCCACCAACTGGAGACCAGCAGATGGAGGATGTGCCGGCATCATCGAGCAGGGCACATGGACAGCAGCAGCAGGCTCAAGGTGGGAGCGATGATGGCTCGGGGCCATCAACATCAGAGGGGCAGGCATCGGCCGGAGGGCAGGAGGACCCTGGAATGGGGGTGTCTTTCATGTGGCAGCGGTTGGGCCAGCGGATAGATGCGGAGCGGCGGCAGGTGGAAGAGGAACGGCTCACTATGGTCAGGGCGGAGTTCTCCATGCGAAGGGCATTGAGGCGGGCTGAGTGCCTCGAGGCAACTCGCAGGGAGTTGGAACAGGCCATGACTGCATATCTGCGAGACCTCTGGGCCAGGGGAGAGGCCCGCCTCCGGGACATCGACATGGAGTTCGATGATGCCCTGGCCCGGGACATCACAGAGTGAGCCGTGGGACTTGCCCGCCGCCATTGTATATAGTTAATTAGTGTTAGGTTTCCTTTCTGTTTTTATTTCTTTTGGGGCGCTTGGACTATGCCCCACCTTTTTGTATATAGTTGTTCATTAGGTAGGGTTTTTTGTAGGTTTCCTTTCTATGGTTGGGCTCATGGACCCTGGATTTGTACTGGATCAATGGTTTTGTCTTATTTTTTCACTTTGGATATGTTTTGACGGAAAGACACTTTGGACCCATGTGCTTTTGGATTGATTTGGATTCTGCTTTCACACATTTTTATTTTATATTTTGGACATGCAGATTTTTCTTCTTTATTTCCATTATTGTGTGTTTCATTTTTTTTCCCTTGCTTTTGTGTTTAATACATTTTTATTTCATACTTCAATGTATGGTATCCTCTCTTTGGTTTCATGCATGTCACGATGTGTGTTTTCTCAATCACATGCACCCATTGTGTGTGTGTGATGGAAATGTGTTCATGTGCATAGTTGCCATTTGGGATGTATCATGTGATGGGGATTTCAATGTGGGGTGGATGTAACACTTGGTTGTGTGTTTGGACTGGGGTGGCGTGGGGTGTGATTTGGGTGGCCATAAGGCCCATGATTGTGGATCATGATGACGTGTTGGGGGGGACATGAGTCGGGGCCTGCTGGCAGGTGCCTGTCACTGCTGGGTGGGTGAGTGGGTGGGGGGACATGAGGTGGGGCCTGCTGGCAGGTGCATGTCACTGCTGGGTGCGTGAGTGGGTGGAGGGACATGAGCGGGGCCTGCTGGCAGGTGCCTGTCACTGCTGGGTGGGTGGGGGTACAGGAACATGAGTCGGGCCTGCTGGCAGGTGCCTGTCACTGCTGGGTGGGTGGGGGTGCAGGGGGACATGTGTCGGTGCTCACATGTGCATGGTGACATGTGGGCTGCCTGCAGGGCCTGGGGAGGGGGGAGAGGGCACACCTGGGAGGACACACACTGGCAATTCACGTTGGGGCACCCCAGGAATACACGTACCCCTCCCGTGACAGCAAAAACGCATGTAAAACTCCCTGCGCACCCCTCAGAATACACGTACCCCACTCGCACTAGGCCTATCGCGTGTGATACTTCATGCGCAACCCTGAAATACACGTACCCCGCTCGCCCAAGGCCTATTGCGTGTAAAACGTCCCACGCACCCCTCAGAATACACGTACCCCTCCCGCAGCAGCGAAAACACGTGTAAAACTCCCCGTGCTCCCCTCAGAATACATGTACCTCTCCCGCGGCAGCAAAAATGCATGTAACACGTCCCGCGCACCCCTCAAAATACACATACCCCGCTCAGCCAAGGCCTATCGCGTGTGATACTTCACGCACAACCCCAAAATACACGTATCCCGCTCGCACAAGGCCTATTGCATGTAAAACGTCCCGCACACCCCTCTGAATACACGTACCCCGCTCGGCCAAGGCCTGTCGCATGCCATTCCTCTTGAAATTATTGGACAAAGCCGCACATTGCCAAATCCAACACTTTCTGGAAACCCACTCCATCCTAGGGACCAGGCAATCAGGCTTCCGGAAAGGACATGGCACCGAAACAGCCCTGGTGGATCTGAAGAGTCAGATCACCCAAATCATGGATAAGGGCAAGCCAGCCCTACTGCTCCTCCTAGATCTTTCAGTCGCATTCGATCTGGTTGATCACAAGACCCTCACCTCACACCTCACACACTCAGCTAATTTCTCTAAGGAATCAGCTCTCTGGGTCACCTCCTTCCTCGAGGGCAGAGCCATGAAAGTCTTCTCAGACACTGCTAACGCCACCCACACTACAATCCATTGCGGGGTCCCTCAAAGATCCTGCACTGCACCCACACTTTACAACTTGTTCACTAAACCTCTCTTTGACAAACTCGACTCACATGGTATCACGTACATGAACTACACGGACGACACAAGTACTTCTACCTCTCTCAGGATCATACCATGAAGACGCCAAGGCACTCCACACGATCTACTCCATGATCCAGGCTTGAATGGCAGTTAATGGCCTCTGCCTTAATGGAGACAAGACAGAAATCATGATACTAGGTCAACAGAGCACCCTAAACAAACTGGATAAACTGTATGCCAACTTCTCCATTGACAACTCCATCATCCCCGTATCCACAGCTGTCAAGACACTGGGAGTATACATAGACTCCTCACTATCAATGACCAGACAAGTCAGCGCAATCACTTCCTCATCTGCGCAGACCACCAAACTAATAAACGCCATCAAACCATACCTCTCAAAACCTAACTGCCTTTCAATAGCCAGAGCAACCATTGGAGCCAAACTAGACTATTGCAATGCCCTTCTAGCAGGCACATCAGCAAAAAACCTAAAGAGACTACAAGTCACACAGAACAATGCTCTCCGGGCCGCTCTGAGCATCCCAAGAAGAGAGCATATCTCCCAGGCCAGACACTCAGCCCAATGGCTCCCGGTCAAAGAGTGGATCACACTCAAAATCCTCACCCTCACACACAAATGCCTCTCTCTTTTCACCCCTTCCTACCTATCAGAGACTATCTCCAAACCCTCCTCCTCACGTCCCACCAGGACGCAATACACTAACTTACTCCATATCCCACGCACCAAAAGAGCCAAAGCCGGTGGCCTTAGCTTCCCCTAAATTGCTGCCAAGTCCTGGAAAACTCTAACTGCTAACATTAGAGCAGAAAACTCACTCCCGATTTTTCGTAGGAAACTGAAGACCTCTTTCCTTGCACAGTAATATATAACACTTTCCAACCTATGTAAATATAATGCACTGTAAATTTGTACAAATGTCATACTTGCTCCTGTAAATGTATGTATTACTCCTGTACATGCAACTAAGATATGTCTGTAACAAGCGCCACGATGCCCCCGGACTGACGTGCGCGCTACAAATCCAAATAAGTAAATAAATAAAACGTCCCGCGCACCCCACTGAATACACGTACCCTGCTCGGCCAAGGCCTATCGTGTGTAAAACTCCCCGCGCACCCCTCTGAATACACGTACCCCACTCGCACAAGGCCTATCGTGTGAAAAACGTCCCACGCATCCCTCTGAATACACGTATCCTGCTCGGCAAAGGTCTATCGCGTGTAAAACATCCCGCGCACCCCCAGAATACACGTACCCCGCTCGCACTAGGCCTATCGCGTGTGATACTTCACACGCACCTCCCAAATACATGCAGGCACCCCATCCACCCTGGACATGCCCCACAGGCAGCCCACGCCACAGGGGGGGTGCTTTTTCTATGCTATTTACCTGGCACGAGCGGGGTACATGTATTCAGAGGGTGCGCGGGGTGTTTTATACGTGTTTTCACTGCCGTGGGAGGGGTACGTGTATTCTGAGGGGTGCGCAGGGAGATTTACATGTGTTTTCGTGGTTGGGGGGCTGTATGCTGGTCCACTGGCCTTTGCGCCATGTACTAGATTTGTGCGCTGGTCATGGCACACGGGGTGGGGTTGGGGGCGTAACTGGCGCTGCTGCAGGGTCGCTGCGCCACTCTGCGCCACGGCTGCTTATGGATGTTGAAACCCATGAATACGCTGTGCGCTGAAACGGGTTTTGGCGCACGCGGCTGGCGCAGCTGCCGCACGAGCACACTGTGTGCCAGCCGCGTGCGCCTCTTGTGCGCCGAATTCTATGAATTATCCCCTTAGTAATGAGGGGTGCTGATCGAGGGGTGAAACCCACAAAGGCAGATTATTGTGAATTTCTTGCTAAAGCAGTTAAGGAGATCTGCAATACTTTACTGGTAGTTTGGGCCAAGACTTACAAACTATTTATGAAGCAATCACACTGCAATGATTATTTCTGCAAGTCTGAGATGTTAGGTAGAAATTAGCATTGCTTGACTGCGAACCAGACCTTCTTTCTGTTCTCTTCCCCGTTTTTGTTGGTGAGAAATCGCAGTGCATTAATTCGCCACTGTGTAAAGCTCAGTGTAATCTTCAGGCACCTGTTGTAAACATTTGTGTGCAACCTGCAGGTTACAAGTTCAAAAGATTATATTCACACTGCGCACTAATCACAAAAGTCCATGTATAAGTTGCATAAGTTTAATTAGTTGCAAATCAGTCTGACACGTGTTTATAGCTTGGCGCTCTTCTTCCGAGGCTGAAGATATCATGTATAATGGTATTAATTAGTCAGACAACATGATATACATCATAAACAAAACCAAACAAAATGGCACAATAACAGGGCAGTTAACCAATGGTCATAGCAAACCGTTTTCATAAGGTAAGGAAAATCACAGGGGTGGTGTCACATTGTTTGTACAACACAATATGATATTAGCCATCCATCAATGCCATTAATGTAAATGATAAAAAAGGATATCAGTCTCCAAATATATCCAGCAGATTAAAGATAGAATGAGGGTAAGAGATGGGAAGGGGAAGGCAAATACAAAAAGATAAACAAAATCTTGTTAGAAACGGAGTAAGATGGTTCAGTATGTGTGCTCACACCAAAATTCACGTATGCCATGTTATAGCATATTGGTAAAAAATTACCATTTAAAAAAATGACCATTTCCAAAGCTCTGACGCTGAGAGGTGAGGATAGAGAAGAATATGGGTGGTCACTCTTAACCAATTAGCTTATAAGCAAATCTTGAATTAAGGTGGCTAGATATTGTTGTTGCCACTTACCAATTTGTACATTGATCGTGGGTTCACTGATAATGCAATTCTCCACTAAAAATAAATATTTAACAAGTCAAAATCAATTCACACAATCACTGGTTTGTACAACCAGCCAATAGTTATTAAGTAGTTTAAATCCACATACCTATATTGACTGCAGTTGCTTAAATCCATTAGCTCCTATGAATTATTAACTTCAACCATGCATCAATTATGCATTAATAATCCGTCCAAAGGCATGTTCACCATTCAAAGATCAATTCCTTAACCCGAATGTATGAGGATTAAAGAAGAAAGAAAAACGTGCTCAATTTCCTCATTCCATTGCCTCATTGCATTTTATCATATAACTGATAATCTGATTTCGATGAGGTGGTTTTAACACAAGGTTAACACTTGTGAGACTGCTCATGGAAACCATGGCATGCTTAAGGTGAACAACATCACCTGGAGAGGTAGGCAGGACCTGTACCAGGAACCTCCATCTACAGAGGGATCACTGGGAGCCTGTATATCAACAATGAGGACAAAATGATATACCAGGGAAATAATCTTCCTAGAACAGTATCTACAAGCGGAAGTCACAGGCATAGACTTATGCAAGAAAATAATGTACAAAGAGCTGCAAATAGGCTTGGTAGAAATGGATAGTAAATTGCCCTTGGTAAACAAGTCTAGGCATTCAGATGTTTGCATTAGTGCAGCACCTGAATCTGGGGCAACGACTTTGGAAAATACTTCAATAGCAAATGAAGGGCATTCCTGGACAAGGGATGAGGTAAAGGATCCCTTGAAGGAATGGAGAAATCAGAATATAATGTGCACCTTCAACGGGAGAGACCACGACAAGAAGAAGGCCTATAAATGTACTTTAATAGGCGCCATTCAAGAAAATTAGGATTTATGAAGGTTGCTTTCAAAAATGCTAGTGCAATTAGGATATTTTTAGATTGTATGTATTGTGGAGGTTGCAATGTACGTTTTTATTTTGAAAATCTTTTTTGATGTAAAATCCAAATGTTGTCATCTACATAACTCTTGGCATTAACTTATTTACCTAGCGCTGTGTGAAGGGAATCCTGTTGCTCCGCAGATTGATGGTGTTACCACACTCACAAACCAAACTTCACCCATTATTGATCTTTCAAAAGTAGAATAAGATTGGGCCTTTGCTCCAAATGAAGGTCACATAAAAATGTATCTTCGAAACAAGCTGGAGAAGTGTATATGACGCCATTGAACTGCACAAACCAGCTGATCTCTAGTATGGGAGGGAATAGAGGTCCAAAAGGAGGTAAAGCCAAATACTGCTGTAACCGCTGTGAATTTACTTGCCTGGAATGTGTCGGGAATCGGAAACAAAGTCTATGATGTGGTCTGACTGTTTTTTTTTTAAGATCCTTTAACATAGTGTTTCTACCGGAAACTTGGATGCAGGAGGATTTTCATCTGCGTGATTATCGAGCATTTGCAGCTAAGACTTAGCAAAGGATGATGCGCATCATAGGGGTGGTCTTGTCACTTTGGATGGGGAGTCAGCAGGTTTCTACATATAAAGATGTGTCCCCAATTGTAAATCAATGGTTACTGCTCTTTTCAACTGTATCCAGAGTCTCAAAGTTGTTGGTTGTTGATATATATAACCAACCTAAAGCAGGCCCCCACAATTTGAATAGCTACTTCGTTGGCGGGGGGGTATAACCTGATGGTGGAGGGAGATTTAAATGTTAAGTTAGGTATGCCAGGGCCCTCGTGTAACGATTTAAGGTCTTTGGAAGAGCAATGCGATATTCCACCAAGAAATATCCTATTTACAAATCTCTTTTATGTATCATAATGAAAGAACTTGCTATGGTGCAATTGAATGGTAGATGTCCGGGGGTCCTACTGATGAGCTACACATTCAGGAGGGCTGATTATGTTTCTAGCATTGTTAATGCTATAGTAGATATGGGTTTTAACCAAGTATTATAGATTTGCATATTATGCACCAAGTGAAGAGTGACCATTCACCCTTAGAGTTATCATTTAATTTTCATGGGCTTGGCCCATGTCTAGATTCTACCGATAAGAGTATGAAGGCTCAGTCTGCTCCTAAATACACTACAGAGGCTATAGAAATCTATATACAGGTGGATGAAATTACAGGGATTACCTCACACATGTTTTAAGCTAATAATGAGTTAGGGGACCTAGTTAGCCTATTTGAATATCTGATATCCAATATTAGGTATAGGATACTAATCAACTATAGATACCCGTCTAAGGAGTATCTTTGGCTAAACATGCCCAATGGTTTGATGCGGATTGAAGAATGACAAAAAAGAATTTGAACATTAACATGAAGTAAAGGGCGACTCAGCGGTCAGCAGTTTACTTTTCAAAAAGATTCCAAAAAGCTACTGAAGAACAAAGAAAATACTTACACTGAGAAGCAATGGGATGTTTGTTTGTTTGTACGTTTTATTATTTATAATGCGCGGGCATACCGAGGGTATCAGGATGCAGCCTTTACAAGAATTTGCGAAGCTTGGTTACAAGTCATAGGGTATCCAAAGCGACAGTAAGGTACACCGATATTATATACATATCAACAATGAGGTACATGGATATTATATACATATAAACAAGAAGGCACACATGGTTACATTTTGTGCGGGTAGCATGAAGAGGGGACAGCCTGGCACTGGAGTATCTTTGACGGCCTACGTTTTCAGCCATGACACTACCTTGGATCGGAAGTTCTGGTAGGGCAGGTCAACTCTGAGATTAGGCGGTAGGGAGTTCCACAGTTTGGCTGCTTTCACTGGGAAGCTGTTGCCCCCTATGGTGGCACGTTTAAAGTTAGGGACAGAGAGGCAGTCTTTGTAAGCAGTTCTGGTAGGTCTCAGGGAGGACTGTCTATGGAATCTATTAATCAGGTAAGTAGGGGCAGCGTTATTGAGGGATTTGTGAGTGAGCGATGCAGTTTTTAAGAGAATTTTGTCTTTAATGGAGAGCCAGTTGTTCTGTTGACTAAGTCCTGAGATGTGCTCTCTTCTGTGAGCGTTATTCTGAAGAGTTTGTAGTTTGCTAGTGGTAGCCTTGGAGGATCCCAGATAGAGGGCATTACAATAGTCCAGGCGGGACAGTATAAGGGCTCTAGCGAGGGTAAGGCAACTGGTGTCAGACAGAAATGGTTTAGCTGTGTGGATTAATTTACACGTATAGGCCTTGGAGGAATCCAGGGAGCTCACCTGTCTTCTGAAGGAGAAATTAGAGTCCAGGTAGAAACCCAAAGTTTTGACCTCTCGTCCAATCTTGATGTTGCTACCATCGATCATGAAAGAGTTGTAGGCAGGGCCAAGTTTCTTTAAACTGGACGTAGTGCCTAGGATGATAAATTCCGTTTTATCATCATTCAGGCATAGTCCATGTATGGCCTTCCATGCCTGGATGATAATTTACACCCTATTTAGCAAGGCCAAATCCTTTCCATAATCTCCAGAAAGCGGAAGGAGGATCTGGGTATCATCTGCATAGTTAGTGTAGGTGATACCGAGATGATCCAAATCATCGAAAAGGGGCTTGGTAAATATGTTGTACAATGTGGAGGAGACACAGGAGCCCTGTGGGATGCCACAAGTGATGGGTATGGGGTCTGCCGCTGCAGTAGGTGAGAAGACCCTCATGGTTCTACCGTTGAGAAAAGAGGTAATCCAGGTGATGGCCTCAGCAGAGAGATGAGCTGATGTTTGGAGATGTGTGCATAGGACAGAATGATCGACCAGGTCGAAAGCTGCAGACAGATCAAGGAGGAGGAGTAGGGCAACTTGGCGGTTGTCTTTAAGCATATCGATCTGAGCTTTCAAGTCAATGAGAGCAGTTTCAGTCCCATGATGAGGGCGGAACCCTGACTGTCTGGAACCTAGTAGATGGTGTTCTTCCAGGTACTTCTGAATTTGTACATAGGCACCCTTGTCCAGGATTTTTAGTAGAAAGGGAACGGTCATTATGGGTCTGTAATTTGTGGGCGTGGCTAGGTCAAGTGTGGGTTTTTTTAATAGTGGAAGTACCCAGGATTGTTTCAGATTAGTGGGGATGGAGCCAGTGTGTTAAAATGGGTATCACGTGAGTGAAGCGTACCTGAAGACTTGGAAGAAGATCTTGACGTGGCAGCCAGACTGACGACTTTCTTGCGATGAGCGAATGACGCGAGGAACCGGCCTCTCCGCCACCCAAGGTTGAAACAAGGTGGAAGATGGACTGACTCCCAACGCCACGGGACGCACTCTCCTGATTTGCGTGGCGTCAGGACAGTGCAAGCACTGACAGGAGAGGCAGATGTCGAATGTCCATAGACTGTGAGGTCAGAAGTTGGTGGTAGAGCCGGACAACCGCAACCACTGGAGAAACAAGGATGGCAGGCAGGTGGAAGGTCCGACTGGAAGCAGCTGGGAGACTCAAAACCCCAAAGGAAACAGGTGACAGCTCAGGCAGAGTGTGGGAACCAGACCCAAGAACTGAACAACGAAACCAAACCCCAGGTACCGGACTGGGAGATAATCCAGGAGCAGGACTGGGAAACCAACCCAGGAGCAGGACTGGGAAACCAACCCAGGAACAGGACTGGGAAACCAACCCAGGAACAGGACTAGGAACCCAACCCAGAAGCAGGACTGGGAAAGGACAGAGAAGGGGGGCCCAGGGGGAAAACGAAACTGAACCAAAAGATAGAACCCTGGGACCCAAATGGGACACCAAGACCCCAAGGGGAGAAGGACCAGATCGACTGCTGGGGCAGGAACCCAAGAAAGGATTCAGGTAGGAGTGGGAGACTGAGCAAGGCCGGAACAGGTAGGCAGCAAAACGAGCGAAAAACACGATCAGGGCATAACCGCGTTGAGACGCGACTTGCCCCTGATCGAGGCTCGTTTTATAGGATGGCCGGCACCCGAGAGGCTTGAAACGCAAACCGTCTCGTTACTGGGTGCCGGCACATCCAAAGCGAGGCTCGGAACGCAAGCTCTTGCCGTGGAGAGGGCCCCAGAAGCTCTCCCCATGGCGGATCCCCGCAGGCGAAAGCACGGGTAGATCCGCCAAGAGGGAGGAGAGCGAGTAGGTGCAGAGGACCCCGGTCTCCAGGTAAGTGGCGTGACACTATGACCCCTCCCAGAAAGACCCGGGGCCCCAGGCTTCCAAGGGAACTTCTCATAAAAAGCACGCACAAGACGAGGTGCGTGTACATGCTGTTGTGGTTCCCAAGTGCGGTCACAAGCTGAGTATCCCTTCCAATCCACTAGAAAGTGTAGCACCCCTCTACGATAGCGGGCATCACAGAACACCTGAACCTCAAATTCGGGGAAACCCTGAACCAAAACTGGGGCCGGGCGAAGAGGGGAACGACCAAAGGTGTCATTGACGTGAGGTTTCAAAAGGGAAACATGAAAGACTGGGTGAATATGCCAAGAACGTGGGAGCTCAAGGCGAAAAGCTACGGAGGACAGGTGCTTGGTTATCTTAAATGAGCCGAAATAACGTGGAGCCAGCTTAACCGGCAAATTGTGAAGTAGCAAATTCCTTGATGATAACCAAACCTTATCCCCCACCTGGAGATCTGGTTCCACACATCGCCCTCTGTCAGCCTGAACCTTCATACGATTCCTTGTTAACTCCAAAGTCTTACGTGCCACTTCATGTTGCCTCTGAATGGAAGACACCAGGTCATCAACAGATGGAACCGTACTAGTGGGTACAGGATGGAAGGGCATCAGTTTCGGGTGCTGGCCAGAAGAACAGTAGAACGGACTGATTCCAGTAGAGGAATGGATGGAATTATTGCACGAAACTTCAGCAAAGTCCAGACACGCCTTCCAGTTGGACTGAATAGCGTTGGCAAAGCAGCGAAGATACCCCTCTAAAGTCTGATTAGTCCGTTCGGTGAGGCCGTTGGTCTGTGGATGATAACCAGAGCTCATAGCCCTGTGAATGCCAAGATGGCCACATACCCTACTCCAGAAAGAAGACACAAACTGCGATCCCCGGTCAGAAATAATCTTTTCTGGAAGGCCATGTAAGCGATATACTTCATGCAGGAAGGCTGACGCCATCTGAGAAGCCGTGGGTCTCTTGCTAAAGGGAATGAAATGAGCGTATTTCGTAAAGCAGTCAATTACAACCATTATGCAGGTACATCCGTCGGAGGGAGGTAAGTCTAAAATAAAGTCTGTGGCAATGGTGTGCCACGGGTACGGTGACAGTTCCGTAGGAAGAAGCAGTCCTAGAGGTTTTCTTCTCGGTACCTTCGTCTGAGCGCAGACAGGGCAGCTCTCCACATACTTCTTGACAGAACTGGCCCACCCCGGCCACCAAAATTGTCGAGACACTAGTTCTTGCGTAGCTTTAATTCCTCGATGTACCCCAATCAAAGAGTCATGAAAACCATGTAGTATGCCATCACAGATAGGCCCCACCGGAATGTACAACCTCTTCTGGAAAAACAGCAAACCGTCTCGTTCAGACACCAATGATTGCTGCAGAAGGTTTGTTTGTTCAGGATCCGCTTGGGTAGCTTCAAAAATGGATTGCAGGTGAGGAGACAATGACAACAAGAAATGGTGTGGGGAAATCAATGGGGAACTCTCACCAACCTCTCTTTCCACCTTCTCCAGAGACCGAGATAAAGCATCCGCCTTCAGATTGGCGGTACCAGGGATGTAGGTAACATGGAACTGAAACGGAGAAAAAAAGAAAGCCCATCTAGCCTGGCGAGGCGTACGGCACTGTAGGGAACGTAAATACTGCAAATTCCGGTGATCTGTACGGACCTCTACAGAAAAGCGTGCCACAAGCAGGAGATGTCTCCATTCTTCAAAAGCCATCTTAATGGCCAGTAATTCCCGCTCAATAACTGCATAGTTCCTTTCACTGGAATTCAATTTACGTGAATAATAGGCTACTGGATGTTCAACAGAGGTCTTAGGATCACACTGCAGAAGGACCGCTCCAATGGCGAAATCGGAAGCGTCTGCCTCCACAATATAGGGTAATTCGTCCTGAGGGTGACGCAGAATTGGGGCGGTGGTAAAAGCTGTCTTCAAGGTGGTGAAGGCTTGTGAAGCTAGAGAATCCCACTTGAAAACAGTCTTGCTGCTGGTCAACCTAGTGAGTGGCGCTGTAGTTTGGGAAAAGTGGGGAATAAAGCGCCTACAAAAATTGGCAAAACCCAAAAAGCGCTGCAGAGATTTTACATCATGTGGCTGCTTCCAATCTAGGACGGCCTGAACCTTCTTTTGATCCATCTCAATACCGGTATGATTGATCACATATCCCAGGAATTCGATGCTGTGTTGATGAAAAGAACATTTCTCCACCTTGGCAAACAACTGGTTAGAGGATAAACGGAGAAGGACTTCATGAACGTGTCTCACATGTTCCTCAAGAGATTTGGAAAAAATCAAAATATCGTCCAAGTAGATCCAAACCGAAATTCCTATTAAATCGCTGAAGATGTTATCCATGAATCTCTGGAAGACAGCTGGGGCATTACACAGGCCGAAAGGCATCACCCTGTACTCAAAGTGTCCAAAGGGGGTCTTAAACGCGGTTTTCCATTCGTCCCCATCCTTAATGCGGACCAAATGGTAAGCTCCCCGTAAGTCGAGCTTAGTGAAGATCCGAGCTGTGTGGAGGGTTTCCAGGATGTTACGAATCAAGGGTAAGGGATAGCGGTCCTTTATAGTTAAATCGTTCAATTGACGATAGTCTACGCAGGGTCGTAAAGCTCCTTCCTTTTTCTTTACGAAAAATTATGGAAAGCCCGCAGGTGACTTCGACTCCGATAAGTAGTCTTGTAGCACTTGCCTCTCATCCTGGGTTAACGCATACAGCCTTCCATGAGGAATCTCAACGTCTGGCAACAAATCAATTGAACAATCAAAAGAGCGATGTGGGGGCAATGGTATATTTCCTGGTTCCGAGAACACATGTCCAAAAGCGGCATATTCCTGGGGAACTTGAGATATGGAACAAAGATTCGGACTTCTGCCAATTGATTCCAAAAGAGTTGAAGAGACAAGAGTCTGGGTTGGCAGGTTACAATTCTGGGAACAGAAGGTGGAAGAGAAGGATAAGGTACAAGTTCCCCAGTTGATAACTGGATTGTGGCATTGCAACCATGGTAATCCCAAAACCAACTTGTAGATGGGAGACTTGACCATGTCCAAGGCCAAAGTCTCCAGGTGATCATCAATCTTCAGTACCAGCCCCACGGTATGAAGACGGACGGGTCCAGAGGACAGAGGTGATCCATCGATGACTTCAACCGGTAGGGCTGTTTGTTTGGAGAGCAGGGGTATACCGTTGATGTTGGCAAATGATTTGTCGATATAATTACCAGAAGCTCCACTATCCAGCAATCCGTAAACTTCCAGAGTCTTATCAGGCAAAGATATCCTGATCTTCATGGTCAATAAGACAGCTGGTTGCATGGGGTGTGAAGTGAAACAAGACGCGGAAAGGCCTGAGAGAGAAGTAGGACCTGTTGCTGCCCTTCCATTACGCAACAGGTCTCCTAGTTTTCCGCCTTCTTTTTCTGAGGGCGTAGAGGGCATGTACCCAGATAATGCCCAGCCGCTCCACAATAAAGACATAAGCGCAGGGTTCTTCTTCTTCTCCTTTCTTCTTCAGACAAAGGACCTCTCATGGCCCCTAATTGCATAGGTTCAGAGCTAGACTCAGGAGAACCAAAGGATCCGACTGGTACGTTAGGCATCTTGGAATGAAACTTCTCGGACCGACGTCTCTCTGCCCTTCGCTCCGAAAGCCTCTGGTCTATCTGGAGCACTTGTTCGATAAGACGTTGGAGGGTCTCGGGCTCGGGAATATGAAGTAACTCGTCCTTGTATTCATCTCTCAATCCTTGACGAAACAAGGTATTTTGCGTGACTTCTGGCCACTGAGAGTCGGTCGCCAGTTGACGGAAGCGGCTTATGTAAGTTATTATGTCAGCACTTCCTTGTCTCATGTCCATCAACTGGTTCTGGGCTACGGAAGCCAGGTTTGGTGATTGAAACACCTCCAAGAAAGCCTTTTCAAAGGCCATGAAATCATTCATAATTGGACTATTGGTGGCCACCAATGGAGTGGCCCAAGCAAGAGCTTTTCCAGATAGATTCCCCAGGATATATCCAATCTTAGCCTTGTCGCTGGTGAAATGAGATGGTCTAAAGAGAAAATGGACTCGGCAATGATTGCAGAATTCTGCTACACGTCGGGGGTCTCCATCAAACTTGATCGGAGTTGTATGTGCCAGTGAACTCTCTCCTTGCGATGCACTCATAGCCCCCTGAGATACCATTTGACGTAAAGTCTGATTTTCCTGACGTAATGCCGTCATCTCTGCTCGAAGAGCTTGAAGTTCATTCCTGATGTCTTGACCATCTTCCATCTCCAAATCCGAAGGCAGGCGTCTCAATCTGTTAAGATGGGTATCACGTGAGTGAAGCGTACCTGAAGACTTGGAAGAAGATCTTGACGTGGCAGCCAGACTGACGACTTTCTTGCGATGAGCGAATGACGCGAGGAACCGGCCTCTCCGCCACCCAAGGTTGAAACAAGTTGGAAGATGGACCGACTCCCAACGCCACGGGACGCACTCTCCTGATTTGCGTGGCGTCAGGACAGTGCAAGCACTGACAGGAGAGGCAGATGTTGAATGTCCATAGACTGTGACGTCCGAAGTTGGTGGTGGAGCCGGAAAACCGCAACCACTGGAGAAACAAGGACGGCAGGCAGGTGGAAGGTCCGACTGGAAGCAGCTGGGAGACTCAAAACCCCAAAAGAAACAGGTGACAGCTCAGGCAGAGTGTGGGAACCAGACCCAAGAACTGAACAACGAAACCAAACCCCAGGTACCGGACTGGGAGATAATCCAGGAGCAGGACTGGGAAACCAACCCAGGAGCAGGACTGGGAAACCAACCCAGGAACAGGACTAGGAAACCAACCCAGGAACAGGACTAGGAACACAACCCAGAAGCAGGACTGGGAAAGGACAGAGAAGGGGGACCCAAGGGGAAAACGAAACTGAACCAAAAGATAGAACCCTGGGACCCAAATGGGACACAAAGACCCAAGGGGAGAAGGACCAAATCCACTGCTGGGGCAGGAACCCAAGAAAGGATTCAGGCAGGAGCGGGAGACTGAGCAAGGCCGGAACAGCAAAACGAGCGAAAAACACGATCAGGGAATAACCGCGTTGAGACGCGACTTGCCCCTGATCGAGGCTCGTTTTATAGGATGGTCGGCACTCGAGAGGCTTGAAACGCAAGCCGTCTCGTTACTGGGTGCCGGCACATCCAAAGCGAGGCTCGGTACGCAAGCTCTCGCCGTGGAGAGGGCCCAATCTACTGCGCATGCGCGGAATCGAGACCGTGGTCTCCCGCGCATGCGCAGAGGACTCCCGACGGGAACCCCAGAAGCTCTCCCCATGGCGGATCCCCGCAGGCGAAAGCGCGGGTAGATCCGCCAAGAGGGAGGAGAGCGAGTAGGTGCAGAGGACCCCGGTCTCCAGGTAAGTGGCGTGACACAGTGGTGAAGGAGGCATTAATCAGTTTCGTGATGGAGGGGGAGAGGTCACGGGCGGCATCCTTGATGAGTTGTGCCGGGCACAGGTCTCCCTGACAATTGGAAGGTTTCAGAGACATGATGATTTTTTCTACTTCAAGAATCGTGACTTTAGAGAAGTTGAAGCAAGTGAGATCTGTAAGCATGGGCTTATCTGGTGTTTCTGAAGGGATAAAGATATTTTAGCAAGTGTGGTAGCTACGGATAATGTTAATCTCTTTTGGAAACTGGTTGCTAAAGGCTGGGTAAATGAGAGAGGGAACGAGAAGGCACAATTATACAAGAGTGATAGATGTCTCAATTCGGAGAGATATTTAATAAGCACCAGGTTGTGGGGAACCAATGCGTGGGTCAGGAGGGCAATACGAATAATATTACATTTTCCCAAGAGGAGATAATGGTTGCTGTTTCCTCTCTTAAAAAAGGGTAGGGAAAGCAGTGGGTCCTGATGGCCTGACTTCTGACATTTTTACTAGTTTCACCTCAATGGTGGGATCCGATTTTGGAAAAGGTGTTCAAAGCTGTTGTAAAGTCAGATGTGGTTCCAAAGTCCTGCAGCGCTCGTGTGATAGTCCCAGTATTTAAAAAGGAGGGTTTGGAGGACCTGCACTGCTACAGGCCCATTTCCTTATTGGATAATTCCATCAACATTTTTTTTCAAAGTGCATATTGGTAAGAGTGGAGGTGTGGGCACAGGATAACATCATTGTTAAACTTTTGCATGCACGTCTCAGATGGGGTTGTAGTACTGTGGATCATTGTTTTAAATTGAAAACTTAAATCCAGAAATATTGTAGGATAAGGGAAGTAAGTATCTACACAGCATGTCTTGATCTTGAATGGGCGTTTGATTCTATTGAAACTTGTTATGGCATACACTCCATGAAATAGGCATGCCAGGTGGCCTGTTGAAGTCAGTGCAAGTGATCTATATGCATACTGCGGCCTCAGTAAGATATTATAGGTTGGGCTCTGCAATGCTGTTGTCTCCCACCAACAAGGGGGTTAAATAGGTTGCCCATTAGCCCCCTTAATTTTTATTTTATTTATGTTCGATTTTGATCCATTTGTATCCACCAATTCTGAACAGAAAACACTACAGTGCACTTCTCTAAGCAGCTGATACGGCCATTATTGGGCTAACATTGAAGGGGATTGAAGGGGCCTTTACTATACTAATAATTACTTAGAGAAACATAGGGCCTCATGACAAGTTTCATTACGGTAGCACCCGTAATGAGGCCCATAGTCTGAATGAAATAAGTCCAAGACTAAAATTATGTTTTTTGGCCAAGATGTGGGGGTCTCCCCCTGGAACACCAGGCAGGTGTTCTTAGGATTGAGCTGTGGTTGTTGAATATGGAGTCGAGGGTATATGTACGTTACTTAACATATTTCTGAAAACTCTTCTGAGTTTCTGAGTTGACCACAATGTGAAAGAGGGGTTCCCAGACATTAAATCCTTGCCATGCAGTAACAAATATAAGTAGTATAATACTGTAAATACATTTTGGCTCAGGCATGGAGGGTGCATTTCAAATCCTGGCCCAATGACCCACCTTAATTCAGCTATGTAAATGATGGGCAGTAAGGCTAAGGAGTCAGATATGCACAATATACTGTCTTTCTGCTCTTTGGACACATATGCTTAGCTGAGGGATTTTCCTTTGTCAGCTGGGCGCTTTCACCAAATTACATCCCCATCCACTCATAGGATTGTGTTACATTTACTTTTAAATGTACTTCCGCTTAACAACGTTCTTTTGCTTGGATAGCAGATTCATCCAAATGTATTTGTGGTCTCGTACTAAAGGCGTTTTTTGTTGATTGTGCTGGTAAATGCTATTTAGCACGCAAAAGCTTTTGCTTCTACCTTTTTTTAATATAATAAGTTGAAAACATGTAAAGTAGCAATGCGCTTTGTAATCAACTATGGGATCAGACATTTATTTATAATTTTGTAATTATGATACTGTAGCTTTGAAACTCTGATTGTTCTGGATGAGCAGGTGAGGACCTGCTTTGATGAGACTTTCATTTGTCTAGAAACATTGTCAAGGGTGAAAAGGGGAAAAGAGGAGAAAGACAAGGAGAGATGGCCTCAGACAGGCCAGGAGTAGTAGAGGATGAAGAGGAGGTAGAGGAAGAGAGGGTGGACTGGATGTCTTGAGTTTTAGTAGTGAAATGAGAGGCCAAGGTGTGCAGAGGTGCAGGGAGGGAACGGGAGAGGTAGAGACTCCAGCAGAATTGGCCAGCTCCTTGCAGATTTTGAAAAGTTTGGCTGAGTTGTTAGATATGCAGAGATGCAGGCTTGGATGTAAGCTCTCTTCTTAGAAAGGACAGAGAGTCTGTGCTGCCTTTGGAGCTGGCGGCAGGCCAGTTTGTCAGGGGGTGCGCCTAAGGCCCTCCACTTCCTCTCCGCCACCCTGCACTTGCGTTTAAGGGCAGCAAGGTCGAATCGTACCAAGAGTTGCACTTGAATTTGGGCTTCAGCAGATCCTCATGACAGGGGCAAGGATATCCAAAGTGTTAGCGATAGAGAGATGAAGGTTAGAAATGCTGCGTCAGGGTGTGAGTCCACCAAAGTTGCAGGAGGAGAGAAAGTAGCAGCAAAAGCCTCAACTGACACACGCTTCATGGGCTGGATGACCGAGAACATAGGTGTGAGTGCTACAGTCGGCTTGACCTGCGGAGGAGAGAGAGAGAGGTGGGAAGAAAGGAGAAAGTGATCACTCCAAGAGAGAGGAGTGGTGAGAGGGTTAGAGAAGGGGAGGTCTGAGGAGATAAGAACATCCAGGGTGTGCCCTGCAGAGTGAGTCGGCCCAGAGGAAATAATAGAGATAGAGAGAGAATCACAGATGTTTCGATAGTCCTGAAGAAGGGCTGGTAGCATTCAGGTGGATGTTCAAGTCTCTGAGGAGGAGAAGGTATGAAGTAGAGGCAAGGAGCAAGGAGGAAAAGTCAGCCCACTCAGAGAGGAAGAGGGTGACCTGGTCAGACAGCCTGTAGATAGTGCTCACAGTGAGATGGAGGCCAGGAGAGATGGAGAGCCTGCAGACCAGGCATTCAAAGGAGGAGTAGTGCTGCACTTTAAAGATAGAAGCAGGGATCCACTCTGGGAACATCAAGGCTACACCCCCACCGGGATGGTTGGTTCTGGGTTCAGAGATTCAGAGAGGATCGTATAGCCATCGGGAAGGAGAGTGTCGAAACTCATGAAAGAGCTGGCCATGAACCAAGTCTCGGTGAGACTGAGTACATCCAAATCGAGCTCTTCCAGGAGATGGCAAATGTCAGAGGAGTGTTTTTGACAGCTGAACTAGAGTTGAGAGTAGTTATGTGGAGCAGGTTGCCATATTAGAGGGATTTCCACAGAGGGGTACAGGCCAGAGGTACACCCTTTGGAAGTGTTGGAGGTGCCCAAGGATGGGAAGAAGAGAAAGGAAGAGACGACAGGCTAATCAGAGAGGGAGAAGATTGTTCCAGAGGGGTGGCAGAGGAGGGAGTCAACCGGGTGGCCAGAGCAGCATCAGGTGGTGCCATATAGGTTGCAGAGGAAGGAGGTGGCAGAGGAGCCAGTGAGGGGTGAGAAGGGATAGCAGGAGAGGAAAGGAAGTTTATAAGGTGCAGGAAGCGTCTATCAAAGAGGAGGAGATTGGCCTGAGGTCCCTGTACCAAGATGGTGCCATTTAAGTAGACATTAATGATGGTCTAAGAGGAGTGGAAGCAGGCCAGGAGGGCCTCCCACTAGGTGCCACCATTAATGGGAGAGGAGGAAAAAGGGGAGAGGACAGAAAGCATATGAGGGGTCCATAGGCCTGGAGAGAGAACGACAAATAGGATTTGGTGAGGGTCTGTCTGGAGGAAGCACTGGTGTAGGTATCAGCGATGGGAAAGCCTGGGTTGGAGACCAGGATGTCCCTTTTGAGTGTTTTCCTATCAGACTTAGTGAGAAGGGATAGGATAGTTGATAGAATAGCAGTTAGAGAAGATAGGGGTGACAGAGAGCACAATAGGGGGTGCAGGGTGGAGAGTGAGGTGGGGTGTCGGTGAGCAGCCCAAGCAGCAGGGGGATCAAACACTAGGGGCAAACAGGAGGGAGGCACACAAGGGGGTCACACAGCACAAGAGGGGCAACAGGTACATACGACACAGAACAAGATCACTGGACGTTGCAAGGTCTTAGCGTGGGTGGAGAAGAACAGTGCAGGCAACAAGTACTCTACAATGGAACTCAAGGTCACGAGAATGCAAGTACAGTACAAGAATACAAAGCAGAAAGTCAAAGCGTCCCAAGAGGGGAGGAAGGTAAAGGCAAGGATGTTGCTCATAACAATACAATAGTAACCCAACAGACAAAATCACACACAGATATGGTACAAGGAAACCTGGAAGTAAGAGGAAATGCAGGCAGTGCAATGGAATGACAATACAGCAGTGAATACAATATAGTGGAAAGACAACACAATGGTCATAGAACGTAGGGGACCATTACATGGGGAGAATGCAGAGAGGGAAGTGTGGGAGCAACGCAGCAATCGATACATGGGGAGCTGCACAGCAAGGGATGTATGGGGAGCAGTGCAGCGAGTGATGCATGGGGAGCAATGCATAGAGGAATACATGGAGAGCAACACAGAGAGGGATGCATGGGGAGCAATGCAGTGAGGGATGCATGGGGAGCAATGCAGAGAGGGATGCATGGGGAACAATGCAGAGAGGGATGCGTGGGGAGCAACGCAGAGAGGAATGCACTAGGTCAGGGGAGCAGGGGCAGGTTGTGAGGGGGCGCAGACGTGAATGTGGGAGGGGGTGCGGGGCCTAAGTTGTGAGAGGAGTGAGCAAGGGATGAGCAGATCATCCGCCTCCAACTCCCTCAGGGTTAGTCACTTCTCCAAGCAGCGAGTTGGTGGTAGATCTCTTTCTTCTGCTGGGGCCTCCCTCTGGAACAGCCTCCCTGCCTCTCTGAAACTTGAGGAGAACCATCTCCGTTTCTGGAAGCACCTCAAGGCCTTCCTCTTTGCTTCTGTTTTCTCTCCTCGTCTCCCCTGCTGATCTCCTGGCTGAATCTGAACTTGCACTGGTTACCTGGCTAATCGAGCCCAGGTCCCCTCCCCACCAGTTGCACACCTGCACTGCCCCCTGGCAACCCTTGCACTCTGACTGTTTCTGTATACCTGCAGCCGCTACTAGCACTTGACACCTGATGTCTGCACTTACCCTTGCACTGGCCACCAGCTGGATGCACATTTATTTATTGTCTTTATTTACTACTGTTATCCTATGTATTGCACTGCCCCCTCCTCTTTCCCCCTGCACTTTTCCCCTTCTCCCCTCCCCTGCACTTGCGCAATCACAATGTCACTTGGCCTAGTAGAATTGTTGTGTCTGTCTTCCTCCGTTTCCCCTGCCTTGCCTCGTCGCGCCTTGAAACACTTGTGTATAGGCGCGTTATAAATGCCATATCATATATATACTAGGCCTCATCATATGTATTAGTTGCTTTGATTCACCGGTCAGCGATGTGATTTTATGATTTTTCTCGTTATCTTTTGTATTTGTTTAATATGAAACAGACTTTATTATAACTCTAATATGTACTGTTGTAGGACGTATTGCCTATTGAATAAATAATTTATTTTATATTCATTTGTGTGCCACATTACAGATTTATTCAAATAGAATTGACGATAGCCATGTACTCTAGTGGGGGTATGACTCCATAGAACTAAATCTTGAATTTGTTCATTGAGGGGACCCCCGCTTTTTGTGTGACAGTTCGCCCAAATCATTGACTATTCAAGAAATAGCAAGACTTTCTAAGGTATATACATTTATTCTTGGTTGTGGTGTTTGAAGCACAATTAGCTACCATGATATCGGTTTAACCACTTTATATGACTCGGAAAGACCTGTGTAAAATCAAAGGGTTAGGGTGTAGATTGGTATAGATTGCGCAGTTTTTGTACACCTGCATAAAGTACTTTTTAATCCAATTGTAACTCTGGACCCTAGATTAGGGTTTGAGTTATTTAGTTTGTGATTTGCATGGTTGGTACATTTTTGGATAGTTGCGCAGATATTCTAACAATATCTTAATTTAAAATTTTAGATCACAGTTATTTTAGTCTGTGCCCTTATATTGATGAAAATTTCATTTTGTACTTAATTGCTAGTAGTAGTTATTAAGTCTGCTCCTAGCACAGATTATCTGATATATGCTGTATTTTGCACTTTAGCTTCCAGGGAGAGGGGGAAACCTATAATGGTGCAGTGGAATGAAATAAATCAGTACTTCCAATATTACACATTTAGAGGGAGTGTTGTGGTTATTCCCCTATTATTTCTAATCCCCTAGAGATAGTAACCCAAAATACTTTCATGCCATTAGTATAACTGTCTCCTATTATTGATCAAGGGCCTAATCAATGTGAACGTTTCTTAGATAAATGCGTACTGGGGGCTAATTCAAGGCAAAGTGGGAAGACTAACCCCCTACAGGATGACAAGCTCCAATGCCAGGGATGTAAAGAACTCTTCTTTTTCAGGTCTTCGTTAGAGTCTCATAAGCAGCTTTTCACATAAAATGTTAAAGACATCAAGGAAACTCTTGCAAGCCTGTTGGCGCTTGTGCGGGAATTGAGACTGCCCGTTAACCCAGATATGGTAACAGCAGTGAAACCCAAAGCAGGTATACTTATTCTCAAAAGGGATGTCCCCAACCCTGGTATGAGACCTTATATAGGTAATGCTGTTCATGAGAAAGAAGCTCTCAAATATGGAATGAAAAACAGAAGAGGTTATACAAGCACATGAGGCAAAGAACTGCTCGAGGATACACCAGGGGCTTTGCTCAATTAAAGAGCAAGCCCCCCCACCCCATGTTGTCTCGAGCATAATGCCCCTAATGATTTAATTGTTTTCTTGGTAAATGTACCTAAACTGGAGAATTATAATCGCAAAGAAATGGGGGACAGTTTGATCAATAATGTCATGCATTGGTTGAGGGTAAAAAGGGGCTGTTACTCTATCATAAAATCATATATTGTTGCGTGTCCTAGAATACCAGCTTCATTAAACAGGGATATTATTACAGTGCAGCTGGCTAAGAAACAACTTGTGGATGGGTTGTAAAGCATGGAACAGCGTACCCTCCCATCCCTTGGTTTGGAAATCGAAATTAAAATTAGCATTCGCCGGGGTTCATGTAAGCAAAGGAATTGGGAAAGCGGCGCCTCAGTTTCAATCTATTTCCTCTATCAAGAACCGACTGCAGGGTTCTGTCCCCCTGGTGCCATGCTGTAACCGAAAGGAGACTGTTGTAGGTTTGAGTATTACAACAGCATGCACGCAGGCTCCTGCATTAGGATCTAGTCCATCTGTAAGCCCAAAACAAGGTCTGATAGTTCTGGACTCATTTACAATGTTTTTGTAATAATGGATCTGACTCAGGGCATTATCAGTCTTTGCCTTTCTATCAAAATCTTATCGACCTGGACTCTTCTAATGAAGTCGTTGACTGACAGGCGCAAGGGGAGGGGTGAGGGGTATTCTAATGTTAGTAAGCATGGCCATTTATGTCTCTGCAACCACTCAGACTCATGGCTCCACTGAGTTCTTGGAACTCCATAACACGCTTTGTGATGGCTTGTTACTCTTCTTGATACATTTGCATAATCGCAATTCAAAAAGGGGCGAATTGGCCTTTTCTCCTTTTACAGGAGATGATCAATATTTAGAGATTAAAATTCCATGTTTTTGTAAGATTCTTGGTTACTGGGGACTTTAACAAACATTTTGAGCCTCTTGGCTGTATGTGTGAATTATTGGAGGAAGAAGATGTAGTGTGGGGCATAGGCCAACTTAATGCTAATAACCTCAAGCGGGATATAAAAATGCAGAAGAGGTAGCCATCCTATTGTCAACTATTAGCTTAAGGTCTTGCATTGGTTGGTTTCACGGGTGATTCCCCACGGAGATGACCTTTAATAATGGTGCTAACAAGAGTATGATTGATTGTACCCTTGTTAATGTGGAAGCCTGGTCTTTACTGAGGGACATTTCAATTGGGCTAAGACCCAAGAGTGATCACCACCCCAAATTCTGGATGTGATGCAAACCTTCATGGGTTTGTTAAGCCCAGATTTTCAAGCTAGTAGTGTACCATTGTCTATAACTGGACCCGCTAGGTGTTCAATTAAATGGGCCCGGCTAAATCAGGATCAAATGTTGCCTTTGGCTTATCATAGTATCTTACTGTTGCTGGAAAGATTCCTTCATGTAAATCCAGAGAATGTGGAGGAGACAGTATCTCTCCACTAAAGCATGATTACAATTCTTGGAGGACATTTTTCGGAACCACATAAAGCAGTCAAGCGCAGCGTAGGGCACCCTGGTCTGACAGTGATTGTCCTAGGGCTAAGAAATTGCTTATATGTCAAACCAAGTGGGGTAGGGCTGATGGCATGTTGGCAGTTTGTGAAGCTATAAATAGGCATTGCATAATGCTATGAAAAAAGGCAGATTTTTTAGGAGAACTATGGTCATCATTGTAAGATGCAATTGACAATGACAGAAACAGGGAATTCTGGACCCTTATGAGTGTGGGGCAACCTGTTGATAGCAATAACCTTCAGTGTTGCATAGCAGAGTACTCATGGGTAGAGCATTTCTCTGAATTGCATAGTAAAACAAGAGATTTGGTGATGTTTGTAACACTGGTTGGTGAGTATCAACTCAAAACATTTACCCGCTGGTTCTTTTAAAAGAAGAGGTTAGACATGCACTCAAATGTCAAAAGCTTGGTAAGGCTCTGGGTCCTGGTAAGGTCCCAGTAGACTTTTTCGGTAATATAAACATGAATCTAGATTCCTTACCTAACGTAATTGTTTAATATGGCTCTCAGTTATTGTAAAGTGGCGCCTTCCTGGACTAGTGCTGAAATTGTGTCGATCTTTATATATGCTCAGGCAGTTTTGGAGCATCCGGAGGCATCAGTGTTAGAAAAGGGGGCCATAAATGATCTCCAGGCATTAGCACTCCCGATCAAAATCTTTCCTTGCACTTGATCTGTGAAAACTATGTTTCGCTTAGGCATATTACTATATTTGCTGTATTTATGCATTTCTGTACAGCTTTTGACGTTGTTCCAAGGGTTCAACTCTGGAACATACTCGAAAACCTAGGTTTGCTATCCTCTATTTTGAATGCTATCCGGTGTCTTTATTCTGGAAATGCACACACAGTGAGGTGGGGTATGGATGGTCAAATCCACCAAACCCTTTAGTGTAGAAATGGGAGGGGGTGAAGCTACATCTGCAACTGAATGAAGGCCTTATCAAGCAGGTGGAATATTAGGATTATTTAGGGCTAAGAATCATGGCACATTGCCGCTGGGATGCTCAAATTGCCAAGGCAGGACTTACATTTGTCAGGCACAGTGGAAGATTGATGAAGTTTACTAAAGAACACAGGAGAGGGGCAATTTGAGTTTCCATTGAAGCATACAAGGGGCAGCTACTTTTTGGATGGCGCTCTGGGGTAACGCAGGCTATTCCAAGCTGGTGATTCTAGAGAATAAATACCTTACAAATATTCTTGCTCTACCCCATAACTCGCCCAACCAGCCTGTGTGATTGGAAACATAAATACACTGCATAGAGTGGTTTTGTCGTGCGCATCCTGTTCATAATTGGGTGAAGCTTTGGGCTACTGAAGAGATGGGCAAGTTCAGGAAGGCTGTAATGGGCCTGTTGTCTCAATATGGAGGGAAGGCTCTCCCCTGGTTTACACATGTTAAAAGCAAATTAACTTGAAACATGATCAAATAAAGATGTGCTCATGGAACACTAGAGGCTTCCGCCACCTAACTAGCCTGGGTTCTACAAACTGGAACGAATACGACATTATTTGTCTCCAAGAGACCTGGCTTCTTCAACCTCCGATCATCGACGGCTACGAGACAAACATAGTCGCAGCTAAAAAAGGCTCAACAGGAAGGCCGACTGCCGGTCTACTCGTGGCAATCCGAAGTGGTCGTGGCTTAACGAACATCAAAAAACTAAAAGAGACCCACTACATGTTAATGGTGATGCTAAACTGGTCGCCTGCTACCGAGACAAACACACCCCAGACAAAGTCGATGATCATCATCACCATATACTGGAACCCGTCCACAATAAACACCTTAAAATTCATCAAGGAAATGGAACGAGAAATTGACAGGATTCATCTAAACCACCAAGTTGACCATATAGTCATATGCGGGGATCTCAGCATCAACTGTCAAAATCCCGCCAACCTTCCTACCCTAAAACCTAAAGGCTTACCAACAGACCAGAGGGTATCCAAATCGTTGAATTTAATGGACTCCAGAGCATTCTCCAACCATGACCACGTCTTTTACGACCCAAAGAGATGTCCAACTTGGGAGAGAGCTAATTCAAAATCAACGATTGATCACATCTTCGTCTCTCGGCCGCTATTAAATCTAGTAACATCATTTAACGTGATAAGAACAGAAGAGAGTGACCACAACCTCCTAGAAACCACCTTGTCTTCGGCACCACCCAAAAACACCTTGATGTCCGCCAACATAGAAATAACAACCCAAGGCACAAGATTGAGAATGACTGAAAGAGCAATAAACTCCCTAACGGCAGCTTATAAAGACCAAACCACACGAGAACAGCCTTTGATGGTCGACTATACTCCACTGTTGACTTCTTTCAGAGTTCCACGTGGAAAGAATAGCCATACTCGACCCCAACAGAAGCATACCTTCGACAAATTAATCTCAGAAAAGAAGAGGGAGCTGAGAAGAGCTAAAAGACAAGCAGGGAAACTTAATTCCCAATTAGCACAAAACACCATTACAATAGCCGTCAAAGCCTATAGAAATTGGCTGAAAGGCTATCGACATAATCTCTATCAACAAGACGCAGAAAATATCCTCACGGCGATAAACGGCAACCACGCGAGAGACTTCTGGACCCTTATCCACTCAGCTACACCTGGAGCCCTCCCTTGCCAATTAAATGGAATGGCCGCCTCAGTTTGGGAGACCTACTTCGAAACTTTATTTCAACAACCAGATACCACCCAGGAACTATTGAGTGGTACCGACTCCCCATGGATCAAGTTAGACGACCCTGAAGACATCCAAACTCAAATAAGAAAACTAAAACCATCTCGTGCACCCGGACCGGATGGAATTACAAACTTTGACCTAAAATCACATCCGGAAGCATGGTCCTCACTTTTGAGCACAATCTTCAGCCGCTGCTCGGCCTCCAAATCTGTTCCCCCATCATGGGCTTGTGCGAACATAGTCCTGATCTACAAAAAAGGAAATAGGGCTGATCCAGCCAACTTTCACCCCATAACCCTTTTAGATTCAATAGGTAAACTCTTTGGATCCCTTCTCTTGCAACACTTCACCAGGTGGGCAAATAACGCCCCCTGTCAAGACAACCTTCAAACCGGCTTTAAAAAGAACTTAGGCACGAACGCTAACATCTTGATATTGAATACATTGAAAAGTAAGATCCTGGAAGGCAAACCCTGCCTATACATTACGTTTGTTGACCTAACCCAGGCGTTTGATAAAGTGGACCGTTCAAGACTATGGCAGAAACTAACACAATGGGAATGCCCACCCAAGCTTCTGAACCCAATCAAAGCATTATACTCCAACTCGTCAATGAGAGTTCGGTTAAACCAACAAGGGACCCTATCTGGGGTGATAAAAACAGCCAGAGGCGTAAAACAAGGCTGTCCGCTGGCACCTGCCTTATTTTGGACCTATCTAGGTGATTTTCAAGATTCAGAAAAACTAATCCGTTCATTTCCACCAAAGTTAGGAGGAGCACAGATCAGTCGCCTGCTATACGCAGATGACCTGATCCTATTGACCACACCCCAATAGGTCTCCAAAGACAACTGAATAACCTACAAAGGTATATGGCCGAAAACAACTTGGAAATCAACGAGTCAAAAACAAAAATGATGGTCCTTCATAAAACATCGAAGCCAAACGAAAAGATTCGCCTTCACTTGGGACCGGCCCAAATCGAAATCGTTACCAACTTTAAGTACTTGGGTGTCACGTCAGACAGTTCTTTGAAAGAAAAAGCTATGCAAGAAGTTCTCGTAGAGAAAGTTAAGAAGCTATCTATACAGGGGAAGGCCATAGACATCAAATTTGGACGATACTCGTTAATCCCAGTAAGAGACTTTTATGAGAAAAAGGTTATACCATCGCTAACTTACGGGGCGGACGCTATGCCAAATCTTTCACCAGAGTTGTGGCCTAAATTGGAAGCCACGTTCTGGAGAAAAATTCTTGGCCTCCCGAAATCGACCCCGATCGCTCCGATCAGGCGAGAACTTGGCCTATTATCTTTGGAAAAGACAGTCGCGTTAAACAGCGTCCTATTATATACGAAATGTATCATGCCAGATTCCCCGTACGCATACCGTCTGATAAACCAAGAACTTGAATTGAGATCATGCAAAATGCTCCAGAAATGGGAATCTAAGATGCTCAACCTTTTACAATCAGTTGAAAGTAGTAATGAAGAACTGATAACCAATCCAGTTAAAACCTCCAAAGAAATCAAAGAGTGGGACTGGATAAAAACTGTAGAAACAGCAAATAAATACAAACTCACCAGCCACCTCCCACCATTCTTCAAGAAACTGGACACGCTGCAAACATATCTTAAACTTTTCCCAAGTAGGTCAGCACGACTCTATTTCCTGAAAATTCGACTGAACCTCTTGGGGACAAATGGAATCCTGGCTACCAGAGGCTTAACGCCAACAAACCGATGCCGCTGTTGCAAATCCACTACAGAAAAGGAAACAATCCGCCATCTCCTTTTGAATTGTCCTGAGACACGCGACATCCGTCTTATGTACTTGAAAAACAATATCTCTGACTTCTCATCATTAGATGAGGAAAATTGCTGCAATAAGCTGATCGCTGGCGACAAACCAGGCTGGGCCTTGGCGACTGTAAACATCATGCAACACATCATCAACGTGATGCTTCCACCCTACGATCCGAATACCGTCTCCACTATGACCAACTAACCTATAAGAGACTCATGAGACATATATACAATCAGGATTCCTCACGTCCCCGGTCGTCTGCCTCTCTTCTACATTTACCTGTCTTCCTCTCCTATTGGACTTGCATTGATGGTTTACTTTCTTCACAAGAATGAAAATCAGTTATTCTTTCGGTTTGACCTCCTGATTTGAAGTCAACACATTCCACTTCTTTGTTAAAAAATCTGAAGTGATTAAAAAAAAAAATTAAAAAAAAAATTAAAAAAGCAAATTAGATTCTTTGGGGTTAAGTAACCTTTGGCGTAATCCGTAAGAGTCTTCTCACGCTTTAAAACCGTACTTAGGAGGGCTTATGAGCTCAAACTAGAACAGCCAATATTGTCTGAGCTTGATAAATCATCCTTGCCGTCTAAATATTGGCTAATAAACTAGAGTTAGGATACAAAGTGTATTTAGATCATGTTAATCCCAGAGCTGAACGAACATTATATGCATGATATCATATGATATAAGCCATTTATAATGCGCCTGTACACAAGTATTTCTAGGCATTTCGGATAGGGAATACACTGTTGGCGAGCGTTTGCAATAGTTGGAATCCGAGCAATTCGTCCAATCGCCCCATCTGCCCAGGTGTTAGGCAGAATCATATGCAGTACCCTTTGGGAACACCACACACAATTAAGACTACAAGTGCAAGTACAAATTCACCTTTGGTACAAGCCTGTACTACACAGTAAAGTGGTAGCGATGGCTGAGCAGCCAGACTTATCTCAAGAGTAAAGTGAGCAGTATCAGAAGTTACACAAAGGACAGTAATTACTATGGTTCAAACAAACACTGACTCAAGGTTTCTGAGTAAAACAATATACATTTATTTACACATTAATTTGTAAAACTGTTCACTAAGTAAAGCAGCAGAAAATCACAATCTTAATATACTACACAACACCCAATCTATTCTGGACAAGTTAAGCTCAAAATGAAGTGTGAGCAAAATGGCACTCCAGCAATTAAAAAGGGAGGGAAAGACAAGGTTATACAAAATTAAGCAGCACCAACAAGTAAGTATGCAGGGCTATCTAGAAAAGGCTTGCTACAATGAGGATTCAAATCAATTGGCCTGGGCCAATGTTAATGATTGAGAGTCTTTGCAGAGGATCACAAAGTTCAGAGTAGTTTGTGGTTAAGTCTTTGCCAAGAGTTTGAAACAAAGTTGGTCAGAAGAAAAGTTATTTAAAAGAGTAGAGAAGGATAAGCCCTCGGTTTGGCGAAAGATTTAAAACACTTTCACTGCAGTCGGACCGAATGAACAACCGGGTTTGAACAGTAAGTTAGAAGAAGAAGAATGCTGCAGCTGACGCAGAAGTTCCTGGCAGATCCTGCAGGCTCACGGTTCCTGAAGCGACTGTCGAACTGACGCGAAGGAGGAAGACTGGAGGGTCATGCACTGCCCAGGGAAGAAACCAGCAGCAGAGCAAAGCAACCAATAAAAGGTGCACTCCTTAAAACCCAAACAGGTTCTGGTCCTACTGGCTATCCGGTTCACAGCAGCGGTGCACAGCAAATTTGACCAGGGGAGGGAAGCCTAGCTTGGTGTTTGGCGAGCTGGTTGGTCCCACCAGCTCAAGGGAAGAAGATTCCTTGCAGATCTTCTCTGTCGTCGAAGTTAGGAGATTCGACCCGCAGCAGGGCTTCACCGGGAGGTTCAGTAGTTGCAGAAGTCCTCTTCCTTCAGCTTCTCTTGGGTTCTTTCGATCCAGTGGCGACTCTGCCTTCCAAGTCTCAGAGACCTGCTTTTTATGCAGTTTTCCCCCATTCACCGTGCCTGGCTGTCAATCACACAGCATGGTGGCTGTCCTGGAAGGACAGTCACCTAGCCAATCAGACAAGAAAACCCCTCCCTCACATCCTGTCTACCTAGCCTCTCAGGCACCTAAGGAGGGCTTCTGTGTAGAAGCCCGCCAAAGGACAGCGAACAAAGGAACCAAACCTGTTTTGGTGCGCAGAGTAAAACACGAGAAAGACCTTTACTAAAAGAAATGGTGAATAAACCCAACCGGATCCAAATAAAAATAAATGGGGTCCAGCGGATTTAAATTTGAGGCTACTAACCTAGCCTAAAACAGTACCCAGGCTATTTTCATAGACCGCGGTAGGAAAAATATGGTAGATACCACTGCCACCAGCCAAATCTTAAAGAAAGGGGAACGAAATAATGTTCCATGAGAGACAGACAAAAAGGGATAACTATTAACCCTTTACAGTACTCTATGTAACATAGTTTGTAATGGGTCTGTGAATTTAAAAAGACTAATAAAGTCAATGAAACTTTACATGTTTTGGGAGACAGTAGCCACTCCCAGAAAATGGAGTTTCAAGTGGGAAGTCTGAAAAAGACAACCCTCTGTCACTGCACTAAAGGTGCTGTGTGACACACAGTAAAAAGATGATGCCTATGGAGTAGGTGAGGCTCCACAGTGTATGAACACAAAAATGGTGAACACACATCAAAGCACATGTAAGAGTGGGAAAAAAGGCTCACACTCTTACCAGGTGAAAAGAAAAAATCCTAGAAATCCAGCAAAGCTGCTGAGAGACTCAGAGAGGTAAGGGAAGGGAAATTAGCCATTCTGGAGACTTCTCTTTAACACTCGCCCACCAGACTAAGGGACAGGAGGATTTAATCCACCCCTGGAGGAATCTCTTCACTCTAGTTGGTTATAAATATCCTAGTTAGACCATCAGCATTTTGGTGGTGACATCCTGACCTGTGCTCAATGGTGAAATCAATCCCTTGCAGGCGGATTGACCATCTTAGTAGTTTTGGGTTCTCCCCTTTCATTTGCATTAACCATCTCAAGAGTTGGTGGTCTGCCTGAATCACAAAAGTAGATCCATACAAGTATGGTCTAAACTTCTTCAGAGACCATTGCAAAACACTCACGCTCTATGGTTGGCCCCCTTGTTTCCGGTTCCTTCAGTTTCCTACTGATGAAGCAAATGGGGTGTTCCCTACCTTTCTTATCCAGTTGACTAAGGACTGCACCTATACCTGTATTGCAATCATCTGTCTGCACAATGAAGGGTTGGTGATAATCAGGTGCTCTTGGGACTGGAACTTGACAAAGGGCTTTCTTCAGGTGTTCAAAGGCTTGAGTGCATTCCTCATTCGATCTAACCTTTTTTGGGAATTTTGGAGAGGAAACTTCATTCAAAGGAGAAGCTATGGACCCAGAGGTCTCAATGAAATTCCTGTAGTACCCAGTGAAACCTAGGAAGGCTCTCACTTGGGTTTGAGTATTAGAGGTGGCCCAGTTTTGTACAGCTTGTACTTTGCTGGGCAATGGCCTTATTTCACCTCCTCCTACCTCATGACCAAGGTAGACGACTTTGCTCCAATTTGACATTTGCTTGCCTTTATGGTTAGATGGGCTTGCTCAGAAGCCTGCAAAACATATCCTAAGTGATCAACATGTTCTTTCCAAGTAGGGCTGAACACTGCAATGGCATCTAAGTATGCCATGCAGACGTCCTCCATCCCATTCAGAACTTGATTGACCATCCTTTGGAATGTAGCAGGTGCATTCTTTAATCCAAAAGGCATAACCCTAAACTGGTAGAGGCCTGATGGAGTTGAAAATGCAGTTTTCTTCTTGGCATGTTCTGTTAGGGCTATTTGCCAATAGCCTGACATCAGATCAAATGTACTGCGGTACTTGGCTGCACCAAGTTTATCCACCAGTTCATCTGTCCTTGGTAAAGGATGGGCAGCAGTCTTAGTGACTGCATTTAGAGCTCTATAGTCCACACAGAATCTCAACTCCTTGGATCCAGCCTTTGGTACTAGAACACCTGGACTAGACCATGAACTTGTAGATGGCTCTAACCCCGAGATCAAGCATCTTGTTGAGCTCTTCCTTTATGTGGGATCTTACATGTTCTGACATTCTGTAACCTCTGCTTTTCACAGGTAAACAGTCACCAGTTAGAAGTTCATGCTGGCCCCAAGGGGTCAAGCCTGGTGAAAGTGAAAACAGGGGGGCAAACTGATTTAACAGAAACTTGCACTCATCCTGCTGTTCAGATGTCAGATTACAAGAGAGATTAACGCCTTCTATCTTCTCATCTAAAGGTTGGCCTTTGAGTAGGTCAGGTAGAGGTTCATTCTCCTCCTCCTCTTGAGCTGAAGCTAGAAGCAAACCTCCTACTTCTGGTCTCGAGATATATGCCTTCAAATGGTTGGTGTGAAAGACTCTGGGAGCCTCCTTCGGTTTGCCTAAATCCACCAGATAGTTCACCTCTCCAAGTTTGCCCACAACCTTGAAGAGTCCTATCCATTTGTCCTGCAAGGCCCTCTGCTTTGTTGGTGCCAGAACTAGTACAAGCTGGTCTTGAGTAAACTCAACCATGTTGGCCTTCTGGTCATGCCAGTGTTTGACCAGAGCCTGACCTGCTTTCAAGTTATCACTTGTTTCTGCCATCATGTGTAACATTCTCCTCCGGAAACCTATCACATAGTTAGTCACTCTGAATGGCTTGGAGGAAGGAGCACTCTCCAACCCCTCCTTAATCAGGGCCAATGGACCTCTGAATGGATGGCCATAGAGAAGTTCAAAGGGACTGTATCCAACTCCCTCCTGAGGGACTTCTCTATAAGCAAAGAGAGGCATGGCAGTAGAATGTCCCACTTTCTTGTAAGGGGTTCCTCTAAAGCACCTATCATGCTCTTCATAGTACGATTAAACTTCTCTATCAGGCCATTTGTCTGTGGATGGTAGGCTGTAGAGAACGTGTAAGTGACACCACAGTTTTTCCACATGGCTTGCATGTAGTGGGACATGAAATTGGATCCCCTGTCGGATATCACTTTTTTAGGAAACCCTACTCTGGTGAAAATACCAGGTAGAGCCTTAGCCGGAGCCTGACCCATAAAAGTCCTCATAGGTATTGCTTCAGGATACCTAGTAGCATGGTCTACTACAACCCGGATTAACCTGTTTCCTGAAGACGTGGGAGTGTCAAGGGGGCTAACAATGTCGATGCCCACCCTCTCAAAAGGAACTCCCACCACTCGGAGAGGCACCAAGGGTGCCACATTCTTGGTTCCACTCTTGCCAGAGGTTTGGCAAGCGTGACAGCTCATACAGAATTTGTCAACTTCTGGACCCATCGTAGGCCAGTAGAAGTATAAAAAGAGCCTTTCCTTGGTCTTTTTGCAACTCAAATGACCAGCCAAAGGTATCTCATGGGCCGACTGTAGGAACTGGAGTCTGTTTTCTAGGGGCACTACAAGTCTTTTGCAGTCACCAGGGATAGACTCAGTCAGTTCACTGTAGAAGAGGCCATCTTCCCAGTGCAACCTATGCTTCCCAGCTTCTTGCCCATCAAGCTGAGATGCTGCCTGTTGTCGAAGACCTTCAAGAGTAGGACACTCTCTTTGTCCTCTGCTGAAGTCTGCCCTGTTGGGTACACCTTCTTCCAGTAAATACTGCAGCTCAGGATGGTCAACAGGATCCAGATCTCCAACTAGAGTTATGCCTTCTTCCAGATCTGACTCTTCAGAAGCTGGCTCAACCACACAGAGTTGTACCTCACAATCAGCCTCAGCAGGTGGAGTCACATGTGTGACTTTGGACAATCTTTTGGATGTCCTCGTTGGTAGCACAGGGGTGCTATCTGCTTTCTTCTTGGATTCTTGGAGGTCTTGGGTTTCCCCTTTGCCTCTTTCTTTCCTGAAATAGCAGTGAGCAATTCCTGTGGACTTGGGGTGATAGCTTTCTCTATCAATTCCCTTGGAGAGCCTCTCAAGGTCCTCTCCCTTGCAGGCCTAGTGAGCTCCTGTTTCATTTTACTGGGCACAACTCCAAGAGTCATTACCCAACAGGACTCTCCCAGGCACTTCACTCTGCATATTAACAGCTATCTTGACAGTCATGTCATTGCACTGGATGAGAGCTGGTAACTGGGGAAGCATTTGCACAGGACCTCCAGCTAACTTGATTAGGTGTCTGGGTGCCTTAGCAACATCCTCTACCTTGAAAAATGATTCATCAACCAGTTATTGCAGCTCCACTGTCTCTGATGGCAGGAGTCTCCTGGACATTTACAAGAACACTATTTTTAAAATACTCTTTAGTATTATCTGGGATGGAATTATAGACATCTAAATTCTGTTGTTCCCACAAACCCAAGGACACTAAAGAAACACTAGCTGAGACTCTCATGGGTTCATCAGCCAGTAGGTGAAAGTATCCACTTGCTATAGTTACTTCTTCCTTTGGGGAGAAGGCTACGGAGACAGTGTGGACCCCTGAAGGTGTACCCTTACATCTGGGATCCCCTTTCAGATGGTCAGTTGACCCACAAACATAACATTTCCCAAATGTTTTGATGAATGGGGGCTTGTTCTGACCTCCATCTGGTTTGGGTCCAGATGGTACACTAGCCTGATTCGGTTTCCCTTGTGGCTTACCCATATTGTTTTATTTGGGGCCTTCTTTTGGATTGGAGGTATTAGAATTCTTCTTGTTATCTTTGATTGGCTGCTTTCCCTCATCCTTCATCTGAGTTGCCCCAGAATCCTTTTGAGTAGCCCTGTTGGCAACCCACAAGTCAGCAGCCTTAGCTAACTTCTTTGGATCCATCTCCTTAGAATCAGCCAAGTGCTGTCTGAGCTCAGGAGAGCAGGCATCATAAATTGACTCAAACATAACAAGATTTCTCATGCCTTCATACGTGTTTACACTGTAACCCTTAACTCAACCATCTAAGTTCTTCAAACATTCACATACCCAGGTAGCCCAAGGGGTACCATCATGCTTTTTGAGGGTCCTAAACCTCAAATCTAGCAATTAAAGCTAGCTTCACACACTCATAATCCATCCTATCCACCTCCCCCAACTCCATCATAATATCTGATGCAACAGTGGGTAGCCTAGAGAAGAGCAAAGGAAGCAACTGATTCCATGTAATGTCTTGAATCCCATGGTTATACTCAAACATTGCTATTAATCCAAAATATCAAGCTTAGCCTCATACATGCCAACAATTTCTCTAGGCAGACAGGGGGCCTCATTACAAGTAGAGTGCAAAGGGAAACTGGGCACCGGTAATGACACCAGTGCCGGTAATCCCTTTGCGGCCTACTTAGCAGGCGGTAAGGACGGGGTCGCCAAGGGACACCAGAGTCAATAACGGTACCGCAATTTGCGGTACCGTTATTGCTGCCTTCCCCCTTCCCATTGAGCCCTTTGGGGGAATGGCACTGGTGAATGGGGAATTACCGGTCCCTCCGACCTCGGAATGGACCGGTAATTACTCCATTCACCAGGCCGGAGTCGGAACGATTCTGGCGGCAGCCATGCCACAAATAGCGGGGTGGTTACCTTCAAAGTCGGAATGAGGGCCAGGGTCTCTTACGACTGGAAGACCAAGAAGACTCTGGGAGAGACGCATTTTCAATAGACAACGTTTTTGATGCTTTTGTTCAGTTTGAGCATTAATACGTTTGAATTCCAATTCAAGCCTCATCTTTTCTAGAGCAATGAATTCGGGACTGAGTGTAGGACCTGATGGGCCCCAGTGGACAAAGGTTGAGGTTGCTGAGCAGGGAGAGGAGCGGTAAGGCCTACATAGTGAGACACATCTGCCTCATCTAACTCATCCATAATAACTGACACATTATCATCCTCATAATTTTCCACATTTGCTGAGGGATTAGGTACTTCAGACCCACTCTCCAGACTTTATTTCTCTAACAACCTTTCAATTAATTCTGACTTTTTGCCTTTAACAGAGAGATTCCTTTCTCTACACAGATTTTTCAGATAATCAACAGTGTAACTAAGGAGGGTCTCCTGACTGTAGCTTTCCATATCAGACATGATTAAAATGAGCTTCTTAGTGATATTTAGCCTTGTGGTTAGTTGATCCAAGGTAATAGCAGCACTCTAAGTGTAATTACTATACTTCATCCTCACCACTGTACACCAGTGTTAGGCAGAATCATATGCAGTACCCTTTGGGAACACCACACACAATTAAGACTACAAGTTCATGTACAAATTCACCTTTGGTACAAGCCTGTATAACACAGTAAAGTGGTAGCGATGGCTGAGCAGCCAGACTTATCTCAAGAGTAAAGTGAGCAGTATCAGAAGTTACACAAAGGACAGTAATTACTATGGTTCAAACAGACACTGACTCAAGGTTTCTGAGTAAAAGAATATACATTTATTTACACATTTATTTGTAAAACAGTTCACTAAGTAAAGTAGCCAAAAAATCAAAATCTAAATATACTACACAACACGCAATCAATTCTGGCCAAGTTAAGCTCAAAATGAAGTGTGAGCAAAATGGCACTCCAGCAACTTAAAAAGGGAGGGAAAGACAAGGTTATACAAAATTAAGCAGCACCAACAAGTAAGTAGGCAGGGCAATCTAGAAAAGGCTTGCTACAATGAGGATTCTAATCAATAGGCCTGGGCCAATGTTAATGTTTCAGAGTCTTTGCAGAGGATCACACAGTTCAGAGTAGTTTACGGTTAAGTCTTTGCCAAGAGTTCGAAAAGAAGTTGGTCGGAAAAAAAGTTATTTAAAAGAGTAGAGAAGGACAGCCCTCAGTTTGGCGAAAGATTTAAAACACTTTCACTGCGGTTGGACGGAACGAACAACCGTGTTTGAACAGTACCTTAGAAGAAGAATAATGCTGTAGCTGAGGCAGAAGTTCCTGGAAGATCCTGCAGGCTCACGGTTCCTGAAGCAACTGTCGGACTGACACAAAGGAGGAAGACTGGAGGGTCCTGCACTGCCCAGGGAAGAAACCAGCAGCAGAGCAAAGCAACAAATTAATGGTGCACTCCTTAAAACCCAAACGGGGTCCAGACCTACTGGTTATCTGGTTCACTGTAGCAGTGCACAGCAAATTCAACCAAGGGAGGGAGGCCTTGCTTGGTGTTTGGCAAACTGGTTGGTCCCACCAGCTCAAGGGAAGAAGATTCCTTGCAGATCTTCTCTGTCGTCGAAGTTTTGAGGTTCGGACCCGCAACAGGGCTTCACTGGGAGGTTCAGTAGTTGCAGCAGTCCTCTTCCTTCAGCTTCTCTTCAGTTCTCTCCATCCAGTGGCGACTCTGCCTTCCAAGTCCCAGAGACTTGCTTTTTATGCAGTTTACCTCCATTCACACAGCCTGGCTGTCAATCACACAGCAGGGTGGCTGTCCTGGCAGGACAGGCACCTAGCCAATCAAACAAGAGTGTGACTTGGGTCTTCAAGGAGACCCTGTGCATGGGGTCTAAAACCCCTCCCTCACATCCTGTCTACCTAGACTCTCAGGCGCCTAAGGAGGGCTTCTGTGCAGAAGCCCGCCAAAGGACAGCGAACAAAGGAACCCAAGCTGGTTTGGAGCGCAGAGTAAAACACGAGAAAGACCTTTACAAATAAAAATGGTGAATAAACTGAGCCGGAACCAAATAAATGTAAATGGGATCCAGCGGAATTAATTTCGAGGCTACTAGCATAGCCTAAAACAGTACCAAGGCTATTTTCATAGACCGTGGTATGAAAAATATGGTAGATACCACTGCCACCAGCCAAATCTTAAAGAAAGGGGAACAAAATAATGTTCCATGAGAGACAAAAAGGGATAACTATTATCCCTTTCCAGTACTCTATGTAAGATAGTTTGTACTGGGTCTGTGAATTTAAAAAGACTAATAAAGTGAATGGCAACTTTACATGTTCTGGGAGACAGTAGTCAGTCCCATAAAATGGAGTTTAAAGTGGGAAGTCTGAAAAAGACAACCCTGTTTCACTGCACTAAAGGTGCTGTATGGCACACAGTAAAAAGCTGATGCCTATGGAGTAACTTTGGGGCCAAAACACATCCCTGGTGGACTCCCATATTTATACCCACAGCTGTGGTAGTTTACCCGCCTACACCCCATTTTATTACTGCCTCAAACCAGTGTACAGTATTTGGATAGCCTTCTGCAATGTGGTTGGGATGTCAAGTCCATCAAGAGTGTTCCACAGTTTTAGCCTCAGTACCCTTTCGAAGGCCTTTTTAAGGTCAATGAGCACAGAATAAATACACACCTTTCTCAACCTCACATATTTATCACAGAGTAATCACAGCCAAAGCCTTTGGCCAAAAGTTCTAGTTCCATTCTGCAATCCCGCTTGTAGATGATTGAGGACCCCGTTTAACTCAATCCATGACTCAAGGCGGCCCAAAACAGCTCTAGCAAAAATGTTACCTCCTGCATCCAGCACATCTGGTTCTGTGGTATAAAAATCAACAGGGACCTTCTGTGGACCAGAACGGTAGGACAACCCTAGTGCTTTACTAAATTCCCTGATGCTCTATAGTAATGTGGAACCCTCAGACGAGGTTTCTGTACCTTGACCTGGGCTCACAGTTCCTGATTCACTCAAGTTTCTAGTTTCATGGAATAGGTCCTTGAAATACTAATGCCATGTAGTTTCAGAGGTACAACACTGAATAGCACTTTGGTCCACTGGATGACCTGTTCCCATGATTGCCCAAAGCCTTTTGGTATCCCTAGTGTTGTTTGCCAATAGCAAGGAGTTCCAAAGTTCCTCCACGTGAACCAATGTCTTCATCTTGATGAGGGTCCGATACTGTTATCTTGCCTCACGTAATGCTGCTTGCACCTCCTTCTACAGCAAACAATTGTTCTTGTCTAATGAGAGTACCTTTTGCTCAACAGCATTCTCCATCAACCAGGCCATCTGGTGTAGTGAATGCTGCTTAACCACTTTATTAGTGTGGGTAAGGAACCTGCCAAGGTTATTTGTAAGATTCTCATGCACAGCTAATATATCAGTATATTGACTAGTGTCTATAGCAAAAAGGCTCTCTAGGACTGAGAGGATGCTTCTGTAAATAGCTGGAAGAATTCTTTCATGATCGAATCTCTCCCATTGCAAGGAGCACCTAGAATGGCCAGCTATGGTTACTGGAACAGTGGGTCTCTCAGGTAGCTCTGGGACCACACATAGAAAACACTGGCCACAGTAGGAACTGATGTAAGATGGTCACTTTCAAATCTTGACATCACTTCAAAGTTCCTACAAGAACAATCTATCAAATGTGTGCAATATCCGGCGCTAAAGGTTTACTAGCAGGGGAATCACTGGGGAACCTACCATTGCAGGCCCTTAAGTTGGATGTCATATAAAGAATGGCCACTTGTTTTACACTTCCTTATTTTCTCTAAGATTTTGAGGCTGCTAGTTCCTCAATTCCCCAATTCTTATCTTCCTCCTCCATATTGTCATTCATAATGTCTAAAAGCTCATATTGGAGATTAAAGTCTCCCATAATCATAATCATAAATGGATTGCAGGGCTTGTTATTAGGATTGGATAAGCAGGAGCTACAACCAGCCCCTGAGTATCCAGCAGTAACTGGTTACCAGGAGCTACCACTGGGAAAGGAGAACCTAATGCATAGTGTTACGCAAATCTTCTACATAAAAAGCAATAGTATAATATATCCATTATGTATGAACCCTTCTGCTTTCAATGTCATGTAGATGTGTGATAATGATTATTTATATATTGTCCCACCCAAATGCACAGGGATCAGTTGGCCTGGGGAGTCAAAAGTAGCTCCTGGTAACTGCTGCTTTTAAGCTAACCAGGCTCTTCTAGGCTATAGGCAGAAGCTAAATAGCTCACAGCTCCCCTCAATTCTGAACCCTGGACTGTGGGAACTCGTCCTCCAGGCATCCACCCTCTCTCGGAGGAGAGCAAATAGCCTATTTCCCCCTTGTGTGGAGTGGCAATTGTACAAATTAATAAGTAATACTTTAGTGCCGTCCACAAGCCTCATATGTAATTCCACAAAATCTTTTGAGCCATTATCAATAACTCTAACACTTGTAAAAAATGCAGCATTGATCCCTATTAGTAATCCTCAACTTAGTCTGCCTCCCTTGCCTTGGACAGCTGGGATGGAAAATGTTGCATATCCCTGCAAATTGGGTGCTGCTAATGCCAAGTCCCCTGGAGGCTTATTATATCATTGGTGCGAATAAACATTGACCAATTCTCAGCCATTATATCTCTGAACCCCCGTGATGTTCCATGAAATGATGTGCTCCTTCAACCCTGAACATAACTCATCCACAAGAGAACATACTACAGCTCTAGAATCAGGGGCTGTCCCATTGAGTGTACAAGCTCTATCAGTGATGGGGTGCACAACCCGTCAGTCAAGTAACTCTGGAGTCAAGTTATCAGAAGTAGTTTCATGGGGAATGGATAATAATGGAGTTGGCAATGACAATGGCAGGTTTTGCCTCCTTCTTTGCTAATACTTAAAAAGTCCAAAGAAAGGTAGCAGGCGCTCCTCTCCAGAAGGAACATGGCATGATAACCAGTTCTGAGATGAGAGTTTGCAGCACACACTTTTTGCTCACTGTACCTTTCACAGATAGGAAATATCCATTTGCATATCAGTCTTTGTCCCGCCCACATGGGCAGTCCAGCACCGAAATGCTATGGCAATTCCTCTCTGAACAAGAGTACCAACAGCAACCCCATACACGTGTTTCAGCCTTGTTGGGCCTCATCAGTGAGGTGAAGCGGCGCCTCTCTGAGCAGTGAGCAGGGAGTCCACGTCTGGTTGCCGCGAGGTAACTCAGAGTGACCAACCCCAAGTTCCCTACAAACATTTCAAAAAAATTTAGCAGGCGCTCCTCTCCAGAAGGAACATGGCATGATAACCAGTTCTGAGATGAGAGTTTGCAGCACACGCTTTTTGCTCACTGTACCTTTCACAGATGGGAAATATCCATTTGCATATCAGTCTTTGTCCCGCCCACATGGGCAGTCCAGCACCGAAATGCTATTGCAATTCCTCTCTGAACAGGAGTACCAACAGCAACCCCATACATGTGTTTCAGCCTTTTTGGGCCTCATCAGTGAGGTGAAGCTGCGCCTCTCTGAGCACAGTGAGCAGGGAGTCCACGTCTGGTTGCCCCCAGGTAACTCAGGGTGACCAACCCTGAGTTCCTTACAAATATTTCAAAAAAAGGTAGCAGGCGCTCCTCTCCAGAAGGAACATGGCATGATAACCACTTCTGAGATGAGAGTTTGCAGCACACGCGTTTTGCTCACTGTACCTTTCACAGATGGGAAATTATCATTTGAATATCAGTCTTTGTCCCGCTCACATAGGCAGTCCAGCACCGAAATGCTATGGCAATTCCTGTCTGAACAAGAGTACCAACAGCAACCCCATACACGTGTTTCAGCCTTGTTGGGCCTCATCAGTGAGGTGAAGCTGCACCTCTCTGAGCACTGTGAGCAGGGAGTACACGTCTGGTTGCCCCCAGGTAACTCAGGGTGACCAACCCCGAGTTCCTTACAAATATTTCAAAAAAAGGTAGCAGGCGCTCCTCTCCAGTAGGAACATGGCATGATAACCAGTTCTGAGATGAGAGTTTGCAGCACACGCTTTTTGCTCACTGTACCTTTCACAGATGGGAAATATCCATTTGCATATCAGTCTTTGTCCCGCCCACATGGGCAGTCCAGCACCGAAATGCTATGGCAGTTCCTCTCTGAACAAGAGTACCAACAGCAACCCCATACACGTGTTTCAGCCTTGTTGGGCCTCATCAGTGAGGTGAAGCTGCGCCTCTCTGAGCACAGTGAGCAGAGAGTCCACCTCTGGTTGCCCCCAGGTATTCCCCATTTCCCTCAATTCCCCAATTCTTATCTTCCTCCTCCATATTGTCATTCATAATATCTAAAGGCTCATATTGGAGATTAAAGTCTCCCATAATCATAATCATAAATGGATTGCACGGATTGTTTTTAGGATTGGATAAGCAGGAGCTACAACCAGCCCCTGAGTATCCAGCAGTAACAGGTTACCAGGAGCTACCACTGAGAAAGTAGAACCTAATGCATAGTGTTACGCAAATCTTCTACATAAAAAGCAATAGTATAATGTATCCATTATTTATGAACCCTTCTGCTTTCAATGTCATGTAGATGTGTCATAATGATTATTTATATATATTGTCCCACCCAAATACACAGGGATCAGTTGGCCTGGGGAGTCAAAAGTAGCTCCTTCTAGGCTGGATAGGCAGGAGCTAAATAGCTCACAGCTCCCCTCAATTCTGAACCCTGGACTGTGGGAACTCGTCCTCTAGGCATCCACCCTCTCTCGGAGGAGAGCAAATAGCCAATTTCGCCCTTGTGTGGACTGGCGATTGTACAAATTAATAAGTAATACTTTAGTGCCGTCCACAAGCCTCATATGTAATTCCACAAAATCTTTTGAGCCATTATCAATAACTCTAATACTTGTAAAAAATGCAGCATTGATCCCTATTAGTAATCCTCCACTTAGTCTGCCTCCCTTGCCTTGGACAGCTGGGATGGAAAATGTTGCATATCCCTGCAAATTGGGTGCTGCTGATGCCCAAGTCCCCTGGAAGCTTATTATATCATGGGTGCGAATAAACATTGACCAATTCTCAGCCATTATATCTCTGAACCCCGGCGATGTTCCATGAAATGATGTGCTCCTTTAACCCTGAACATAACTCATCCACAGGAGTGCATACTACAGCTCTGGAATCAGGGGCTGTCCCATTGAGTGTACAAGCTCTATCAGTGATGGGGTGCACAACCTGTCAGTCAAGTAACTCTGGCATCATGTTATCAGGAGTAGTTTCATGGGGAATATCTAATAATGGGGTTGGCAATGACAATGGACAGGTTTTGTCTTCTTTGCTACTACTTATAAAGTCCACCCTGCATGATGTGGGTGTTCTAATTTGAATGTTTATTTTCTCCCACCGTGTAGCAGCTGTGCCTTCTGACGTAGGTGTTGTAGACGGCACCAATTTTGTGTTGGGTCTAAGGGATTCCTTAGTCAAAGGATCAGGTAGCTTTATGTTTGATGCTCTCGGTAGTAGACCTACCTCCTAGTCTTCTCCCCTGGAGTTACTATTTCAATGCCTTGTAATATAGGAGGATTCATACTAATTGCGACTTCTAGGTCTGGCTGTTGGGAGCACCCTCTGCTCCGTCATCACAAGACCCTCAACTAAGTTACCTTCCACCATCTGGACCCTAATATAGACCCTCATTGTAGAGCCCAGAATATGATCACATGCAGCAATGTCTCTTCTTATAATGTAGTAACAAACTTTTGTGGCTCTCAGGCAATAGATGACCTTATTTGTTAGACTGTCCCTAGACTTCCTTTGACTGTTCACTATCTTTGGGACATTAAGCAAATAAAAACAAGATTTGGAGGCATGGGATTGAAGAGGTACTTGCCTGTCACTCTTGCCCGGTTCTTTACTGTCTCCACATTGCCTGGTAGGAGGGTTCTTAGCCTCATATATGCATTAATAACCCTGGCAATTAAATCATTTGCCCCCCTGAATTAACCCTGGGGTGCGAATGGCTATCACCCCCTTTTCGAGGGCAGATAAGGGCCGTAACGACCTACAGCCCTGATTAGGCTCAGGCTAGTGGGCTGTTATCGACCATGTCCACCCCTGGCGTGGGTTGATTGCCATATTTCATCCATTCTGCCCATGTTCTCTGAACAGCCAAGAATAGGCACACTGTAGTGTCTCTCATATAGTAATCAACCTTGTCCAGAGTATTTATTTTTTCATGCAGGTTCATAAAGTGCCTAAACATAAACCCAGCTCACAGAGCACTCCACATCATGCCAAAATGGTATCCATGGTGACCCACTGCTGGTAGTGCCATATGCAGCAAGTTATGACTATCATATAGTAGCACAGTTGCTGGGTACTGGACGGTGTCCGCTAGGTAGAACTGTAGGCAGACTGAAGAAAGAGGGATAGGAGGAAAACAGATAGCAGAGTGATGTATATAGAGAGACTATGCTCTGGCTTGCACTGAGTGCCCACACTATGCCATGATATGACTTTCTTTCTCTGTACGCGCCTCATATTGTTTGCATAACTGAAACTTGGCTTAGACATCTGGGCCTTAGTTAAAACAAGCCCTTCCTTCTCACTATAATATTATTCATTTTGATCGTACTTCCCCACATCCCGGCGGTGGGGTGGCACTGATATTTTATTCTGATTTTACCCTGATGGTAATTCCATGTAATCATTCTATAAAAATTGAAGCATTACTGATTTGTAGTTTATGTTTCTTTTGTAACACATATTTTAATAGTAAATCATCCTCTTGGTGCAGACTCAGCTTCTTGTGACTAATTTACTGCAGAACTTCAAATCAAATTTACTGACTTATAGTTGGTGATTTTAATTTAAGATCTAATTCTTCTTCTGGGTCCTCTACCCAATTTCTTAATGCAATGTGTGAAGGCATCATGAAGCAAGCCACAGAACTTCCCCTATGCTAAGGTGGGGTTTCCCAACCTGAACAAAACTAAGGAAAGTCTGAGTCAGAAAGTTCAACTTAAAATTCTGTCTGTTTCCAAAGCCTATCTTTGCCCTCACAACTAAAGCTAAGAAATGTGCAGGGATGTCAACAATAAAATAAATGGTGATCAAAACAAAGTTCTGAGCTTCTTCCAGCTCCTAGCTTCCTTTTCAGGTCCCCTTCCCCAAGTTCAAGAAAGTTCCACAAAAGTCTCGGGATTACCTTTTCCAAGTTCAAAACAATTCCACAAATCCTTGGTGCTCCCTTCCCCAAGTTCAAGGCAACACAGTTTCAAAGAAAATGGTCTTGAGGCTTCTGTCCTCAAGACAGCATTGCAGTTCATCAGGTCTCAGGGTTCCCTTCCCCAAGACGTCAACTTGCCAACTTATACTTCAAAGTTCAACACAACTCAAGATCACTTAAATGACTCCTTCTCAGTTTACTTCCGCAATGTCTTTACCTTTCACAATTGAGGGTTCCCTGGTCTAGGCGCAGTTGTCAGACCACAGGGTCCGCCCATTACAAGTCGTGCGACCAGGAACCCTAGGCTCTTCAGCTCACACAGGTTCTTTTGTATTTGCTCCTGTGTACAGATTCAAATACACTTAGCTTCTCCTTGTCGGCCTCTTTGCTTTATGTGAAGTTTCATACTCTCTTGGCTTCTCCTGGGTGGCGTCTTGGCTTTGCCACAATGTGTCACATATACTCTGCCAGTCTTTGGCTTAGACTCATTGTATTCATGCATAATGATCATTGGATGGTGGTTTTATTTCTTCCCCACTTTTCTGTCATTCCCTTTTGCAAACTTCCACACTTGCTGTCTTATTTTGTGTGTTGCTTTCAAATGGGAACTTTCACATTGATCTTTCATCAGGTCGTAGCTGTCCCCAAAAAAGTTTTCATTCAATTCGGTATTCAATATTCGTTACTATTTACTTTGCTGCTTAATTTCCATTCAACCTGTGGCTTTGGGTTTGTTTCAATCTGTACATGCCATTTGGTTAATTCAGCATTCGTCTGGCTTTCACACAGCCCCAAGGAGCACCCCAGCTTCGAGTGACATTCCCCCTCACTCACTGATCCTATGCCTTCCTTTCGGGCAGCTGTGTCACTCCACTTCTGTTTCACCTGCTGGCTTGCATGAAACCGTGAGCCTGGCCCGCACTTCGATGCTTCTTTGTGCTCGCCAGCAGCTCTGCTTCCCTTCCGTGGATGCTGGCAGTGACTTTGTTTCCTTTTTTTTGCCTGCAGCTCCAGCTGCGCCTTTCTGACCACATAGGCTCCAACACCTGTGGAATTCTGACTGCCCAACTTTCCCTGGGCTCCACAGGCCCTCGGGATCAAATGCCAGCATCTTGGCTCCTCTGCATGACCCACCACGGCTGCTTCCTCATAAACAGGGCTCCTTACTGGTCTCTCCCACAGAGCCCTCCCTGGTGGTTTCTCCCACACAGGCCTCCCTTTTCGTCCCAGTGTCGCTGGTTTCCTCCCTTCTTATACACCTGCAACCACTTGACAGGTTGCATGTATGAGTTCCCAATTAGTATTGCCTGACTACCATTAGAGGGGCATGCCTGACCTTTGTAGTACTCTGCAGGCATCTTCCTCTTCTCAGTACTGGAATGATGAAATTACCTACTGGTGTTCACTGCTCCTAGTTGCCTCTTCCTCGTCCCAGTACTGTAGTAGGTTGAATGCGGAAAATTGAGGGGAGCTGTTTTACAGTAGACCATAAAGGCCGGGGGAGGGTTTGGTTGGTACTCAGAAGGGAAAGGGGAATACCATGTCCCTCCTGTCTCACCCTTAATCCTTCTTTTCTTCACTCTCTTCCTGGTGGTTCTAGATTGGTAATATCTCCTGGCATTTTGTTGGTCAGTTGGACAGGGGTAGCTATACCCCATAACTGCTTCTAGGATCGAGGGTTTCTCCTGAATTGGAAATGCAGGATACTGGGTCTCACCTAACGACATCTGATCCCCAAGGACCCTCTACCCAGTTGATCCTCCCTTGCTTTTCCACCACCAGGGTCAGGATCCAAAAGTGATGGCCTTTCCCTGGCCAGCTGAGTCTTCTCAGGGGAGTACCAAGGGGAGTAGATGTGAGGACGCCCTCAGGTTTCTCTCAAATGCATAATTTGGATTTTGTGCAATTGGTTTTTGGTCCCTCTCACTATGTGGGTAACACACAGGACCTGATTTTTGCTTCTCATAGCTGAGGACCCCGCGTGAACGCCAGCACCAGACGCACTGCGATATGGGACCCACTTGGCCCTTTCCAGCTCACAGGACCCTGAGAGATGCCGGCCGTCAGTAACCTACGGCTTTCTTTAAGTGCATTTCGCACCCGCAGTCCAGCAACCATTTGAGGATTGTCCACAGCATGCCACTGATATCGCAGCAGCAGATTCAACGGACCACACCGCAACTGGTGTCCCTCCAGTCGTACCGCAATTGGGGAAGTGAGCCGACGCTGTGTGCAGCGTTCCAATAATACCGAGCCGTGCAATTGATGCGCCGGTATTATGCAAAATCCACTGTTCTATCACTTGAACAGCGATGCGATCAAGTTCCCTCACTGACACCTTTGAAATCATTTTATGAGTGTGTCCCATGTTGCCGCACATGCCCAGTGCCGTGAGGGAGTATTTCCAATGGCACAACGTTCCGAGACTGCGAGACCGCCCTCCGTTATATTTATTCTTGGTTTGGCAGTACCTGCAGCCTCGAAATTTGATTTATTCCTCCTAAATTCTACCATTAAGGAACATATTCATGACATCAGTACACCACCCACAAGGCCTTTTGTGAAGAAATGACCCATCCTGAAGATGGCCACAATATCCACCTTTGTATGAACATCTGAGAAAATGTCCAATCTAACTTCTGGCCGAAACATGTCGACTTTTTACATCTCAGTAAACTCCTAAAGTTAGGCGTTTCAAAATATCATTACATAGGGCTATAGGGTGTATTTATTTACCCATTTACCTATTAATTCCCCTTTTTTCTTTGGTGTTTTCCCTTTTGCCTTGGTTGTTTATGCGCTGACAAAAGAGTTTTGTTTGCCTTTGTGTTTTTTACTATGCAGTTGTATTTAATTGTTCCCTTTTTAACTTTTATATACAGAATTAAAAGTTGTTCTCATGTATGCGTCTGTATTTGACCTTTTGTATCTGCTGACCTTGGTGTGAATGTTGTCATGTAGATTGTTGTGAGTGTGACCATAAGTGTTTCAACCTCCTCTTAGGATCCTTGTAGTGAGGGGTAAGCAATTCTCAGTGCCGGGTTTTCCCGACACATTTTTTCCTCCTGATGAAGGCCAGCATATAGACAGGCTTCAATCAAGCCCTACCTGGCCAAAACACACCGTGTCGATCCCCTGTGACACAACTGTGCCATCCCCCTCTCGTGTATGTTTTGTAAAAACTGTTGTGTACACCTTGTGTGAACCACACTTGGGACCATTCTCAGTCCCGGGCGCACCCGCTTTCAACTGTAGGTTCTTCCTACCTCATTTTGTAAATGTGCCTCCATGTGGAGTTTTGACCTCAATATCTCTGAGGTTGACACTTACCTGTGTTAGCACTGTTTACAATCACTCTGGTCCTTTTTGTCTCAAACCTTCGTGCTTATCGAAAGTACTTTAAAGTAACTATTTAGTCACCAAAAATGTTCGGTGTTGTTTTGAAATAAATATAAAAACATTCAGAACCACACATCCGCTTGTAGGATCTTCCATCCTGATTATTTTTCATATGTATACATGTACCCACCTAGGTAAATCAGGACTCCGCCAGGTGCCCTAATTTTCTATTGAGTGGTTGAGGCCAGGAGGGAGGAGGAGAGGTCAGCTCACTCAGAGAGAAAAGAGTTGATTTGCCCAGGAGGCCGGTACAGAGTAGCAACAGTAAGATAGTGGCTAGGAGAGATTGAGAGCCTGCAGACATGTATGCTTATTAGTTTGTATGCTGAGATGGGGATGCAGGGTTTGGGTATGTATGGGTGTATGTATGCATGTAGTATGCTTGTTAGTTTGTATGCTGAGATGGGGGAGGGGGGTTTGGTTCTGTATGGGTGTATGTATGCATGGTGTATGCTTGTTAGTGTGTATGCTGAGATAGGGGTTGGGGTTCGGGTCTGTATGGGTATATTTATGCATGGTGTATGCTTGTTAGTTTGTATGCTGAGATGGGGTGGGTGTTTGGGTCTGTATGGGGGTATGTATGCATGGTGTTTGCTTGTTAGTTTGTATGCTGAGATAGAGGTGGGGGTTCGGGCCTGTATGGGTATATGTATGCATGGTGTATGCTTGTTAGTTTGAATGCTGAGATGGGGTGGCGGTTTGGGTCTGTATGGGGGTGTATGTATGCATGGTGTATGCTTGTTAGTTTGTATGCTCAGATAGGGGTGGGTGTTCGGGTCTGTATGGGTATATTTATGCATGGTGTATGCTTGTTAGTTTGTATGCTGAGATGGGGTGGGGGTTTGGGTCTGTATGGGTGTATGTATGCATGGTGTTTGCTTGTTAGTCTGTATTCTGAGATAGGGGTTGGGGTTCGGGTCTGTATGGGTATATTTATGCATGGTGTATGCTTGTTAGTTTGTATGCTGAGATGGGGTGGGTGTTTGGGTCTGTATGGGGGTATGTATTCATGGTGTATTTCTGCTAGTTTGTATGCTGAGTTGGGGGGTGGGGGGTTCGGATCTGTATGGGTGTATGTATGCATGGTGTATGCTTCTTAGTTTGTATGCTGAGATGGGGAGGAGGGTTCGGGTATGTATGTGTGTATGTATGCATGGCGTATGCTTGTGCAATGCACACCCCTCAGTGCCTCCTGAAGACACCCATGGGAAAGTTGGTATTCTGAACATTTTAAATCACATCCCATTTGTCAGATCAGGGTCTGCTTTAAAATGTGCAGAAAAGCCCCCTGGTTTGTGCAAATGTGTAATGGGGGAGAGGAGAGGACTTTTAAATGCACACATTCAAATGCCATTTGTGATTAGCACGTCTCATTTGAGACAAAAGAAACTGCAAATGTAGTTGCAAATGTAGACTGTTCTATGTCCTTATTTTATAAAGCTTGGTAATGTTTACCCTGAAGAATAATAGCTCCTTATTGGTTATTTAGGATGCTGCCTCTTCCTACACATCTGTACACTTCTCTCCCTGCTTATGACCTGGGTGAAACAATCCCTTCCAGGTCTATTTTGATCTCTCGCATCCTTTCCCAGATCCCATATGGGTTATTGCAGCTCAACACCCAAACACTGGTTTTGTCATGTTAATTGGTGGGAGGACCAGGCACCTTTTCTGCTTCATTACCTGTTCATTTAATGATAAACAAATCCACAGGTTCATGAGTAAATAAGCTCACCTATCAAGTGTCTGTAAACGAGTTTGTAAACAAGGCACAAAGGGCAGGGAGCAGTGTCTTTGGTCCTGGGAGGAGGAGGCCGACCGTGGCTTTCTTGTGGCTGTACTTCCTGCTGGGCTTGGCCTCTTTCCAAGCAGCTCATTTGGTAGAGAATATCCACCTGGTCCCCCAGTGTGGTGTTGCCTCCTGACTTCACGCTTTGAAAAGGTGCATTGTGAGAACAGATTACTCTTTCTGAAGTGTGGGCGATAGTTAAAAGTTTTGTGGGGGCAGTATGCAGCATGGACGCACACACAAGGCAGCCGACAACTGCGCTGACACTTTTTAATGGAATGCAGTAGAAAAAGGAGGGGAAGAACAAGTGTTGGCTGAAGCCAACCGGTTTCTAAAACGTCAAGTACCAGAATGAAAAGGGAAAACAGGACTGGATGAGCATCTCAAAGATGGCATGGGGCGTAGGTGCATAGGTGTGTTTTCGTTTGGTAGCCGTCATGTGGTGTTGGGTGATGTTTTGTAATTTTGCAATCTCATCTCCCAATTCCAGATAGACAAGGCAGCAGAGAGGGGAACGATCAAGAAAGTGCCCGGATCCACCTTCATGCAGACAGCCTAGAAACTGGGAACGAACATAGACTTCAGACTCCCGACCAGGTAAAAACTGTTTCTTATGACACTACAGTAGCTTGGGTTCTCTGTGTGGCTCTTTGAACAATATAAAGCTAAATCAGGCAAAGTTAAGATATCTACCTCCTTTGCCTTTTGTTGAAACGTGACCCAAGAGTATGGCCGACCCAAACAGCAAAGTATAGCAGTCCAAAATACTGTCCCCGCCACTGCCCTCCTATATTGAGCACTAACTTTCCAAGGCATGTACTCCTTATGGCAGTTTTAGTTTTACAAAAATGACTTTTCGAGAAAGTTGAGGTTTCCAACAGTGCATTTCTAAATTTTGTGCTCTGGCTGAATGTTTGTTTTGAAGGTTGGATGTGTACGGCGCAGCTCTGCCACAATTTCAAATGGCTACTGTAGAAGGGCCAGCCAATCTCTGCATTCACCACCTTAATCTCAAACATAGCAGTTTGATGTGCTATGCAGCCTGCTATTCCTGAAGGAAGTATCCATCAATAAGTGCGTGAAAAGGTATGCTATGTTCTTTATCTGATCTTGTGCTTTTGTTGCTTCTAGGCCTGTCTAGGCTTGTCTAGAAAGTATATAATTTGTATATACCCTAGACTTGGCCCGTCGTACTGGGAGCATAACAGTGCATAGTGTATCTTCCCTGAAGTAGTATTGAATCTGCCCTTTACTGTTGGTACTCCATCTCAGTACACAGGCCCCAGGGTGCATTGCATCACTGTTTGTGCTCCAAAGATGTCCCTGCCAAAGTCCAGTGCAGTTAAAAAAAAGAAAGATTGACCAGGAGTGTTAGGGAGATTTCTCACACAAGTGCTAAATTCCCTCTACATTAGAGCCATCCAGCTCTTTTGCTATATGTTTGGGCTCACCTCATAGGCATTAACCTTTTCTTGTGTATCACCAAGCACCTTCAGTGCAGTGACACAGGGTTGTCTTTTCAGACTTGCCACTTTGAACTCCATTTTCTGGCACTGACTACTGTCTCCCAGAACATGTAAAATTGCTGACATATTTAACGCCTTTCAAAAGTAATCAATGATTTAAATTTGCCATTAAATACTCTGGTAGACGTGACGACTGATGGGGTGCCAGCCATGGTTGGGGAGCAAAATGGTTTTATTGGCTGCTTGAAAAGACACTTGGGCGAGAAGGCTGTCTACTTATAAAAATATCACTGCATCATACATCAGGAGGCATTATGTGCATTCACAGGAGTCATTGACTTCATTGTGAAAACTGTTAATTTTATCCGTGCACGCTCTTTAAATCATAGATTGTTTCAGGCGTTTTTAGAAGAGGTAAAGGCGGATTATGGTGATGTCATATATCACACTGATGTTCGATGGCTTAGTCGTGGCAATGATTTGAAGCGATTCTTTGCTTTACGCCAGGAAATTAAAGCATCCTTTGATGAAAAGGGAATGGACACTTCTGTCATGCAAGTTATTGACTGTGTAGCTGACTTTGCTTTTCTGACTGACCTGACAGGCCATTTGAATGATTTAAATTTAAAGTTGCAAGGAAGCCAACATCTAATATCTGATCTGTTTGAGGTATGTGAAGGTCCGGAAGGAACTGCAAAATGTTGTTGAGAATCGTTTCACACAATTCAAATCACAGCAAGCCTCTTTTAAACTTTTTGCAGACCCTTTCTCTGTTGATGTTGAAAGTGTGCAACCTGAACTTCAACTGAAAATTACTGTCGGAGGAAGCATTAAAGATGGTATGGCAGTACTTACAATTGTGAGCACATTTTTTCACAAATGAAACTACATAAATCCAGCCTAAGGACAAGGCTCACTGACCAACATCCCCATGCCATCCTGAGAGTATTTGTATTTGTATTTATTTTTATTTATATAGCGCCTTACCTGAATGCGCTTTACAGTTTAACAACAAGAATACACAAAACATAGAACAGTAGAAGCAAACAATATAAATGAATTAGACCAAAAAACAGTATGTAGAACAATTTGCATGTGAGAAGGAGGAGAAGGGAAGGGGGATGGGGAAGGAAGGGTGAGGGAGAGAGATTAGGGAGTAAATTACATAGTAGGAAGAGAGATCATAGGGAGGAAGTGGGAGAGTGGCTAGAGCTGAGATGGGGGTAATAGAGGAAGAGAGAGAAAGAAAGAAAGAAAGAAAGAAAGAAAGAAAGAAAGAAAGAAAGAAAGAAAGAAAGAAAGAAAGAAAGAAAGAAAGAAAGAAAGAAAGAAAGAAAGAAAGGGAGAGAGAGAATAGGGTGTCAGGGGGAATGAAGGAGTGATTTCAAGGAGGAACGAAATGAAGACTAGGTGGGGATGGAGCGGATGGAAAGAGGCAGGGAGTTCCAGTGTAAAGGGGAAAGGAGCTGAAAGGAGCGGAAACGAGAAGAGGCACAAGTGGGGAGGGGGAACAGAAGGTAATAAAAGATCAGCAGAGCGAAGGGAGCGAGAGGGGGAATGAGAGGAGAGAGGAGAGATGTAGAGGGGCAAGGTCATGGAGAGATTTAAAGACAAGACAAAGGAAGTGAATTTTAAGTTGGGAGTGGAAAGGAAGCTAGCCTAGGTTGGAAAGTGAGTAAGAGATGGAGTCAAGGGGAGAGAGAATGCAAAGGGTGTGGATAGCAGAATGGAAGATGGATTTGAGGGGGGCAAGGTGGGATGCAGGGAGACCAAGGAAGAGGGAAGAACAATAGAAGAGGCGAGAGAAGATGAGGGAGGAGATTAATAGTTTGGTATCATGAAAGGTGAGAGAGGAACGGACTTTACGGATGTTAAAGAGGTAGTAGCGACATGCACGAGAAGTAAGGGATATATGATGGGAAAAGGAGAGCGAAGGATCAAGGTAAATGCCTAGGTTGCGAGCATGGGTGGAAATGGGAAGGTTAGAAGGGGGGAAATGATTGGAAGGAGGGGGAGTGGGAGGAGTAAGTGTGTTAGAGGGAAAGAATAGTACTTCAGTTTTATCAGTGTTAAGAGAAAGATAGTGAGATGACATCCAGTTTTTAATGGCGGTAAAACAGGAAGAGAGCTTTAGATGTAGATCATGGGTAAAGGAAGAGAAGGAGAGATATAGCTGGGTGTCATCAGCATAGAAATGATGAGAGATCCCGAAGGAAGAGATGATAGGGGTAAGGAGCGAAGTGTAAAGAGAGAATAGGAAGGGACCCAGGACAGAGCCTTGGGGAACACCATGGTCCAAAGGGAACGTAGGGGAGGATCGACCACCCCAAGAGACAGCAAAGGAACGTTGGGAGAGGTAAGAGGAGAGACAGTTAATGACAGAACCTTTGAAGCCAAAGGCGAAAAGAGTATTGATAAGTAAAGGGTGATCGACAGTATCGAAGGCAGCCGAGAGGTCAAGGAGAATGAGAATAGAGGATTGCTTAGAGTAGCAAGCGGTGAGAAGGGAGTTAAGGACATAGGTGAGAGCGGTCTCAATGGAGTGTTTAGGGTGGAAGCCAGATTGAGAAGGGGGAAGGAGAGTAGGAACAACATCACTGGAGACCGAGATCCAAAAACTGATAGCTGAGAAACGTGGCAATGTTTCTCAGTGATCAACTATGTCTGGTTTAATGTTTCATCCTGTATGATTTGTATATTTATTCTAGTGCCAATATGTCCTTTGCAAAGAAAGACATGATAAAAGTGGAATGGAAAATGTGTACTACAAAATGTAAGTTTTAAATACAAATAAAGACCGGTGCACCTCCAAAAAGTTATTCTTTTTCCATGTGTCTAATAAAAATGAGGGCTTGAAAAGGCCTCCCACCCCGCAACCGGCCCCACCCCACCCCTTCCACATATACTTTCTGGCCCACTATAGGCGACATGTAAGGTACATTCGGCCCTCTACCAAAATCACTTGTGCACCCCTGGTGTACATAGTCAATCTGCAAAGGGAGGTGGTGCAGTAGATTAGAGCATGCAGCATTAGAATGTAGAAAGTAGTGATATTCCATATAACATTTATATCTGGGATTACTTAAATGGTATGGGGCCAAAATAAATAAAATTAAAGGCATGAAGCTTTGGTTTGTCAGAGGTTTATGCAACTATACAGAAAGGGCTGCAGCTCACAACCTGTGCTCAAGCTTCAGCTCTTACTAGCTGTCTGCATGTACGAGACTCTCCAAAGCTTCATTCATCAAAATTATATGGTGGATCAGCACATTTTTTAAATCAAAATACTGTGGGGGTCAGTACATGTTTGTAGGTATGCCACTGGTAATACTGGCTGGATACTGGCAAACTGGCCTACCATTACAGGTGCCTGATATCCTGTTATTATTGGGATATTCGCGGTTGCCTGCAACAGCGGTCTTTCCCCATTCCATGGTGTCCCATAGGGCTCCATGGAATTGAATGCCAGTATTACCAGCACCAGCATTACCGGTGCCGGTAATACTGGGACGTTTTTGCCTGTGGGGGCCTGATTTACCTCCAGCTCTTAGTGTAGTTTGGCGGTGCAGTAAAAGTACTGCTAACAGAATTACCATCACTTTTCCCACCACTTTTCCTGCACTGCCAAACTTGTAATGACCCCCTGTATCTTCTAAGCTGTCTATTGTAGACATTTTGTATTGTGCTTCTGACTCACATTTTCTGATTTTTCATTTTGCCAAAGCATTTTGTTATGACGACAGAGACTGAGAATGGGTTCAGTAGATGAATTGTGACCAATGTGGTCTGGTTGTGACCTATCCACTCTGATTGACTGTTCCATTGTAAAAGTGATTGGGTTTGGGGTCATCAGAGCCTTGTTTCACACCTGGTCATATGATGGCTTCTTTCAGAGTTGAATGCAGCCATTTCTCATGAGACAATGATTTCAAAAAAGGATGCTTGAATATCCATTCTGCCACCTAAGTGTGTGGGCATTGCAGTCTCCAAGGAAGATATTTTAAGAGTGTTCTATCAGTTACGTAGTGGTGTTATGTTAATTGTTTTTCAAATAGGTTATTATGGAGAGATTACATTTGTATAGCACTGTCCTGATCTCGCCAATGAGTTTTTGTACCGGCATATAGCAGTGACAGACCAGTAAAACAACAGCCATCAGTTGACAGTAAGGGTTAAATATATTCAGGAACATGCAGGAGCTCTAGGTTAACATTATTGTCGTCTTTACAGAATGATTTTGCAATTGATGCAATGGGGAGGATCAATGCCTGCTCAGCCACTCATCCAGCTGCCCTTCATTATTTATTTGTTTATGAGCATTGATTATGAGTAGATGCACCTTGGCTTTCCCAAAATAGCTATGATCTCTCTTCTGCCTTTGACACAGTCAATCATGCCATCCTGCTCAACTGTCTCTGTGATAACCTGGGTATCACTGGTCAGGCTCTGGCGTGGCTGACTTCTCTCACCTCCGACTGACCCTCCCAGGTCCATCTTGGGTCCTTCCTCTCCGATATCTTTATCTATACCTGTGGTGTCCCCCAAGGGTCTAACTTCTCTCCCTGGCTTTTCAACCAATGCCTGGCACTCCTTGCCCACTGCATTGCTGCTTTTTGCCCCAACTTTCAGTGCTATGCGGATAACACCCAGCTCATTTTCAGGCTACCCTCGGCCTCCTCTGCTCCCTCCCTCATCTCTGATTGTCTTTCTGCCATCCATGAGTGGTGTGCCGCCAATGACCTCCGCCTTAATGCCAGTAAGACTGAGATTCTACTCATCGGCACACCCGGTCCCTCCTTCCCTGCAGCTCTCTGGCCGGCCTCTCTTGGCGCTCTTCCTGCTCCCACCTGCACAGCAAAAAATCTAGGAGTCATCTTCGACTCCACACTCTCCTCTCCTCACATCTCCGATGTCTCTAAGAAGTCACACTACCACCTGCACCTCCTCAGAGGTATACTTCCTTTCCTCTCCTTCCCCCAGAAGTTCACTGTCTCCAGAGCCCTGGTTCTCTCTAAGCTGGACTATTGTAACAGCCTCTATCTAAATATGCCTGCCTCTACTCTCTGCCCTCTGCAACTGATCCAGAACAGGACTGCGAGACTTGTCCTTGGCCTCAAGCCCAGGGATCGTATCACTCCAGGACTGAAATCTCTTCACTGGCTCCCAGTGGCTATGAGGATTAAGTTAAAAAACCCTCTGTATTGTCCAAAAGGCCTTCTGGGGCTTGGGACCACAATACCTTCAACTCTCTCTTCCTAAATATCTTCCTTCTCGAGCTCTCCGCTCATCCGCATCCAACTACCTCAGGGTCAGTCGCTTCTCCAAGCAACGAGTTGGTGGTAGATGTCATGATCTCTGCTTCCAAAAGATCAGGACTTGCCCGACTCCCTTGGAAGCAGACCCATAACCCCGGTTCCGAGTGCCAGCCAGTCCCAATTGGGACCTTTTGGACCCTGTCCTGGCGCCAGTGGCACCAGGCTCATAAAGATGCCCAGTCCCAGCGCTGGAAGCACCGGGCTCATAATGCTTGGGTGGACTTACTTGCAGCAGACCATGCTGCTTACTTACCTGCCAGTTGAACCCCTGATCCTCTTCTGTTTGGGACTACTTTTCCTGTTGGGTGGGGCAGGAGCCACTCCCTAGGTTCAGAACACTGGAACTCTTCTGGAAAGCAGGAACTCTTTTCTTTCCTAGGCGTGGCTGTGGAAGGAGACACCTAAGCACTACAGGAGGCTATTTAAACCACACCCGATGGATGAATCTTGCTTTGTGTTATTCTGCATTATCTGCAGCAGAACGCTCATCGTGTCTTCTGCTTCTGATCCTGGGCCTAAGGGAACAAAGGCTTACCATCCTGGAATCCAGTCTTCAGCAGCACCTGTAAAGACAAAGAAAGAACAGGTTAGCACTACGGTCTTCAGTGGCAGCGCATCTCTTACCTGGTCCATCGACTGTCACCAACGCCTCGCGCTGCATTCCGGCATCTGAAAGACAAAGGCTTACCTACTCTTCGCACGCTCCGGAGGCCTTCGGCGCTGCATCCCACATCTGAAAGACAAAAGAAGGTGCGTTTAAAGACATTGGGCAACTTTATTACTCACGTGCCATTACTCCTTCCCACGCCGAATCCAGTGGGTATTCCAGCACCCTTCAGCTTCTCTAAAGCTCCGAACTTGTACCTGCAAGATAAAAGGGACAGTTAGTGCGCATCGTGAAGCAGGCTACAAGCGCTTACTTAGGTGCTTCCAGGCGCTTCTATTCCTCACGCGGGTTCGATCCTCAACTCTCATCAGCCCGCCATCCGCCATCGCCGGAACCCTGCAAAACAAGAGATATCATTACAAAAGACTTTTAAGACATTTGAAGTGCCCAGAACTTACCGTTCGTGCAGTTAACGACGGACAGCAGTCCTCTGAGGTCAAGAGGCCTGCACCCTTATCCAGTGAAGAAACTGGTTACGGCACCCTGCCCCGAGGCAGATGGAGAGCTCGGCGTTCACTTACCTAAGGTGAGGGCGTTAACCTTTGGGGTTCTACAGGAGAAGAGAAAGGGAAGAGGAGAGAGGCACCCAATAACCCCAGTTCGTTAATCCCATATTTTCTATCTGCAGACATCTTACTCTTCAAGTCAGACATACAGTGCACAGAGATCCAGCCCAAAGAGCCAACCGTGTGTTACACATCACCTTTGAAGATACGGCATTCACCCAGTCAAGACCGGCGCCTCTGCGGGAATCAGGTGAGCGTTACAGAACACAAAGCCTACCGCAAAACTCCCACCCAGGCGCTATGGAAACCTCGGATACCGACCAGCTAGCCCAGTTACTTGGGGAACTAAGAGCAGAAGTGCATGCAGCCCGTCAGGAAACGAATGCTCTAAGAAGGGAACTGATTATTTCCAAGGAGCGAACAGACGATCTCGCTAGACAATTGCTACAGTCACAAGCCGGACAAACTCCGTTACCCGCATCAGGGGCAAATCTTCCTTCAACATCCTCTACGAACCCAGTGCAGATCAACCTACCTGGGAATGTACCTCTGGCTCCGCCCGAACGATTTTCTGGTGACCCAAAGAGGTTTGCAGTATTTATTAATCAGTGCCGGTTGCACTTCTTATGCCGGCCAGCAGCCTTTCCAACTGATCAAGCTAAGGTAGCTTTCGTGCTTTCGTACCTTAGTAGCAATGCGGCAGACTGGTCGATCCCTCTAGTTAATCAAGATGATCCGGTTCTCCATGATTTTCAAGTTTTTCAGCTCAGTATGGAAAAACTGTTTGCAAGACATTCACAGGGGCAGGCCTTGGACAATGAGCTCCTTTCATTGCGACAGGGTAATCAAGACCTTTTGGCTTATATTGCGTCTTTCAACAGACTGATAGTGGAAACTCGATGGCCTGAGGACAAAAGGATTACGCTGTTTTATAGAGGTCTACGTGGAGAGCTCAAAGATGTGTTAGCCCAAGTAGTGAATCCCCCGCAAGACTGTTCGGACTATATTGACTTAGTCGTTCAAATTGACCACAGACTGCAGAACAGGAAGGCCGATCGTTCCAAGTTTGATGCTCGAGTATTTTCCAAACCACCAACTCCTACCAAAGGAGTAGACACCGGGGAACCCATGCAAATAGGGGGCCTGAAAGGACCACTAACACAAAAGGAGCGGGAAAGGAGAAAACAGCTGCAATTATGCCTCTATTGCGGAAACTCGGGGCACTTTCTTCGAGACTGTCCGGTGAAACCAGCCAAGAAGGCAGTAGGAGCTGCAGTTACCAGGGTCACAAACTCTGAGCAGGGAAACGACCTCGCCCGACAAGAATAGAGGTCCTCTTGCCGAGCGTTAAAACCAGTTCAGTGACCTCGCATTTCGTGATACCTATGGTCCTCATTAGCCCTGAACATCCGGATCGATTACATGCGATTGAAGCTTACGTCGACAGCGGTGCCATCGGCAATTATGTGGATCATGAAATGGTTTTGAGGATGAATCTGACTCTTTGTCCAAAGGCTGTAAAGGACGTCATTACTACGGTGGATGGTACGGAGATAGCCTCCGGACCAGTAACGCATACCACCCAAGAAGTGACGCTAGTAAGTCAAGATGGACACCATGAGAAGATCGTGTTCGATGTGATCAAGGCCCCTCAGTTCCAGATTATTCTAGGAATTCCTTGGTTAGAGAAGCACAATCCTCAGATCGATTGGCGAGCAAGAACGGTTCAGTTTCCAGAATGTGTCTCTACTTGTCACCCTCGACCTGGTGTTGCACTGGCAGCAATTTCCTCGGAGGCTCCCCAGTTACCTCCTGAATACCTAGAATTCCAAGATGTTTTCCGGAAGGATCAGGCTAACTCTCTACCTCCTCATAGGTCTTATGACTGCCAGATAGACCTGATACCTGGATCTACTCCTCCTTGTAGTAGAATTTATGCCCTCACCGAGCCTGAGAATCTTCACCTCCGACAATACCTGGATCAATACCTAGCGAATGGGTTTATTCGTCCATCCAAGTCCCCTGCTTCCTCAGCTTTGTTCTTCGTTCCAAAAAAAGAAGGGGACCTTAGAACTTGTATAGATTATCGCGCCCTGAACCAGATCACCGTTAAGAATAGATATCCGTTACCTTTGATCCCTGAACTCCTGGACCAAGTCAGAAAAGCATGCATATATACAAAGCTGGATCTTAGAGGAGCCTACCACTTGGTACGAGTAAAAGAGGGCGATGAATGGAAGACGGCCTTCCGCACCAAGTATGGGCTATTTGAATATCAGGTCATGCCCTTCGGACTTTGCAATGCCCCGGCCGCCTTTCAATATTTTATGAACGATGTCCTCGGAGAGCTCATAGATGTGTGTGTTGTTGTTTACATTGACGACATCCTCGTTTATTCTTCATCGGAAACTGAACATCGGAAACACGTGAAAATGGTCCTCGAGAGATTGCGTCAACACAAACTTTTCGCTAAGTTGGAAAAATGTGTTTTCAACGTGACTGAAGTTGAATTCTTGGGATTCATATTATCACCTAGTGGAGTGCGTATGGATTCAAAGAAGGTCGATGCAATTCTCAAATGGCCATCGCCATCCTCCGTAAAAGGTGTTCAAAGCATGTTAGGCTTCGCTAACTTTTACCGCAGGTTTATCCCCGAATTCTCTCGAATAGTCCAGCCCATCACCGCCTTGTTAAAGAAAAACAAACGTTTTGAATGGTCTACCGAGGCGGAACAAGCTTTCCAGAATTTGAAGACTAGATTTATCTCTGCACCGATCTTAAAACATCCTCACCCAGAACTCCCCTACATCGTTGAAACTGATGCTTCGAGCCTTGCCATGGGGGCAGTTCTATCACAAAAGGACCCAGTAACCAATCAGTTGCATCCCGTGGCATTTTGGTCCCGCAAATTCTCGCCTCCTGAAATCAATTACACTATTACTGATAAGGAACTTCTAGCTATCAAGTCCGCCTTTAAGGCTTGGCGGCATTATCTTCTGGGGGCCCGACACACCGTTACTGTGATTACAGATCACCGAAACCTGCAATATTTGAAAACCGCAAAAGCTCAATCCTCTAGGCAACTCCGTTGGGCACTATTCTTTGCCGAGTTTGACTTCATAATTACCTATCGACCTGGTACAAAAAACGGTAAAGCTGATGCCCTTTCTTGGATGGGAGTGGAAGAACATTTGATCAATCCTAAACCTGTACCTATCATTCCCGAACAAAGAATTCTAGGTGTAATCGCCACACAATCCATAGAGGAAGTTAAGGATAAAGCCAGGCTACTGGTAACTCTAGCAGACATACAGAATTGGCATCTGCAGGGAAAGGACTTTACGGTGAAGGACAACCTATTATATTTCCAAGAACGGTTATACCTGCCCAGCACAGATTTACAGAAAAAGGTAATCTCTTGTTATCACGATTCTTTAATGGAAGGACATCCCGGTATGACCAAGACCTCGGAAAAGATCAAGCGCTACTTCTGGTGGCCGTCTTGGCAAAAAGATATCAGAGACTTTATAATGTCCTGTGGAGTATGCGCCCAAAACAAGAGTCAAAAGGAAAAACCAGCCGGCCTCTTACGCCCTATTGACATCCCGCCTCGCCCTTGGCATACGCTTTCTATGGACTTCATCACCGATCTACCTCCATGCTTCGGATACAATACGATCCTAGTAATCGTGGACCTATTCTCCAAGATGGCGCATTTCATTCCACTCAAAGGCTTACCAACAGAAGAAACTCTGGCCCGAGAATTTCTCGAAAACATCGTCCGACTGCACGGTTTTCCTTCAGTTCTAATTTCGGATCGAGGTAGTCAATTTATTTCTCATTTTTGGCAAAGTTGCTGTCGGTCGGCTCAAATTGATGTGAGACTTTCGACCAGCCACCACCCTCAAACCGACGGACAAACCGAGAGGACCAATCAAACTCTGGAACAGTATTTGCGCTGCATGCTACAACAAACTGAAAAAACTTGGAAAGATATCCTTTGGATAGCCGAATATGCCTACAATAACTCTGTCCACTCGGGAACTGGGAAGACCCCGTTTTTTCTTTTATACGGTAGTCACCCTCGAACCTCGGAGTTGGATCCACTCCAAGATCTTGGAACACCAGCAGTAGACCACCTGCATTCTACAATCACCCAAGCCTTTAAGGAAGCTGTTTCTCACCTTCAAAGGGCTAAAGAACAATACAAGAAAGGAGCAGACCAACATCGGAAGGAAGCCCCCCAATATCAAGTAGGAGATCAAGTCTGGTTATCCACCAAATATCTACCTCTAAAAGGACCACGCACATTCAACCCAAGATACCTTGGTCCCTATTCCATCACTACCATAGTAAATCCAGTAGCGGTCAAGTTGGACTTGCCCCCTCACATGAAGATACATCCGGTCTTCCACGTCTCTCTATTAAAACCCGTACAACCTCAAACCCGACTAACTACATCTCCAAAACCTATTCTAGTTGATGGAGAACTCGAGTTTGAAGTCAAAAGCATCCTGGATTCCAAGATCCCCAAATCTAAACTATTTTACCTGATTGACTGGAAAGGCTACGGTCCCCAAGAAAGATCCTGGGAACCTGCAGAATATGTCCACGCGCCTCGTCTAATCAAAAGATTTCATCGAACATTTCCTAACAAGCCCAAACCCCCGGAGAAGCCCGGTTTGGGAGGGGCCTTGAGGGGGGGTGCTGTCATCATCTCTGCTTCCAAAAGATCAGGACTTGCCCGACTCCCTTGGAAGCAGACCCATAACCCCGGTTCCGAGTGCCAGCCAGTCCCAATTGGGACCTTTTGGACCCTGTCCTGGCGCCAGTGGCACCAGGCTCATAAAGATGCCCAGTCCCAGCGCTGGAAGCACCGGGCTCATAATGCTTGGGTGGACTTACCTGCCAGTTGAACCCCTGATCCTCTTCTGTTTGGGACTACTTTTCCTGTTGGGTGGGGCAGGAGCCACTCCCTAGGTTCAGAACACTGGAACTCTTCTGGAAAGCAGGAACTCTTTTCTTTCCTAGGCGTGGCTGTGGAAGGAGACACCTAAGCACTACAGGAGGCTATTTAAACCACACCCGATGGATGAATCTTGCTTTGTGTTATTCTGCATTATCTGCAGCAGAACGCTCATCGTGTCTTCTGCTTCTGATCCTGGGCCTAAGGGAACAAAGGCTTACCATCCTGGAATCCAGTCTTCAGCAGCACCTGTAAAGACAAAGGCCCTCATTAGGACCCTGGCGGAGAGGGTATTACGCCGGCGTAGTGCATGGCGTACCTCTCCGCCAGACTACGAGTTCCCGTAGCGCCATGGAAGGATTTTTACGCCTGCTTTTTGCAGGCGGAAAAATCCATGGCGCTACGGGACTCGTTGTTAATTACGCCACCGTAATCTACGGTGGCGTAATTAACGCCTTCCCCACTCCCATTATACCCTATGGGGCAAGAATGGGAATGGGGAAGGGTAAAATCGGGATTGGGGACTTACCGCCCCGCCAAGGTCGGCATGGGGCGGTAATTCCGCCAACCACCTTGGCGGAGTTGGCAGCTTTGCGCCATGGACCATGGTGCAAATTGCACCATGGTCCTCCGCCAAGGTCCTAATGAGGGCCAAAGAAAGAACAGGTTAGCACTACGGTCTTCAGTGGCAGCGCATCTCTTACCTAGTCCATCGGCTGTCACCAACGCCTCGCGCTGCATTCCGGCATCTGAAAGACAAAGGCTTACCTACTCTTCGCACGCTCCGGAGGCCTTCGGCGCTGCATCCCGCATCTGAAAGACAAAAGAAGGTGCGTTTAAAGACATTGGGCAACTTTATTACTCACGTGCCATTACTCCTTCCCACGCCGAATTCAGTGGGTATTCCAGCACCCTTCAGCTTCTCTAAAGCTCTGAACTTATACCTGCAAGATAAAAGGGACAGTTAGTGCGCATCGTGAAGCAGGCTACAAGCGCTTACTTACGTGCTTCCAGGCGCTTCTATTCCTCACGCGGGTTCGATCCTCAACTCTCATCAGCCCGCCATCCGCCATCGCCGGAACCCTGCAAAACAAGAGATATCATTACAAAAGACTTTTAAGACATTTGAAGTGCCCAGAACTTACCGTTCGTGCAGTTAACGACGGACAGCAGTCCTCTGAGGTCAAGAGGCCTGCACCCTTATCCAGTGAAGAAACTGGTTACGGCACCCTGCCCCGAGGCAGATGGAGAGCTCAGCGTTCACTTACCTAAGGTGAGGGCGTTAACCTTTGGGGTTCTACAGGAGAAGAGAAAGGGAAGAGGAGAGAGGCACCCAATAACCCCAGTTCATTAATCCCATATTTTCTATCTGCAGACATCTTACTCTTCAAGTCAGACATACAGTGCACAGAGGTCCAGCCCAAAGAGCCAACCGTGTGTTACACATCACCTTTGAAGATACGGCATTCACCCAGTCAAGACCGGCGCCTCTGCGGGAATCAGGTGAGCGTTACAGTAGATCTCTCTCTTCGGCCAGGGCCTCCTTCTGAAACAGCCCTCCTGCCTCCTTGAAACTTGAGGAGAACCATCTCCGGTTCCGGAAGCACCTCAAAACCTTCCTCTTTGCCTCTGCTTTCTCTCCCCCTCTCCCCTGCTAAATTCCTGGCTGAAACGGCACTGGTTACCTGGCCACCCTTCTGACTCTCGGCCCAGGCCCCACCATTTGCCCACCTGCACTGCCTCCCTGGCAACCCCTGCACTGGGGACTGTTTTCTGTATCCCTACAGTCCCCCTACTGGCACTTATGTGTGCACTTCCTTGCACTTGCCACCAACGGCCTTTTTATTTATCTATTTTTATTCTACTGTCCTATGTACTGCATTTTCCCCTCTCCCTTGTCCATGCACTTTTCCCTTTCCCCCTCCCCATGTACCTGTGCGCTCTGAATGATACCTGGCCTAATAGGATCATTGTTCTTTCTTCCCTTTGTTCCCCCTTCCTTGCCTCGTCACGCCTCGAAACACTTGTGTATAGGAGCGTTATAAATGCCATATCATATCATCATATCATATCAATCTTTAATTCGTTTTTTCCCCTTGGTAGAAGTATATGAAATAGAGGGTTTTGCATAGGTTTTTTTGGGATATTTAATTCAGGCCTAGTACTAAAATGCAACACTTACTTAAGCTTTGAATATTTCATTCTTAAAATTACTGCAAGGTCAGACCTTTCACCAATTGCTTAAATGATTTATAATCCTGTTAATTATAATTCCAACTTCAAGTTAAAAATCCATCAACTTGTGAATACTTACAAATGCTGGAGAGTAAGATAATAGTTTTATGTGATTTAAATCTACACAAATACTGTCAGAAGTGTCCTTTCATTCAGAATTGTCTTTATTAGAAATGTTAGGTCTAAAGCAGTGCCAATTTGGTCTTATCCTTGCCACGGGCCATCTTTTCAATTTCAGTTTAGGTTTTAACATGAATGTAAAGGAGATAGATGTATTGCTTGTTTCCTGGTCAGACTCTGTCCTAAAAAATGTTACTGTCAAATATGACCACAAAGTCATGGGTGATTCCAAATCTAGTGGCTCTAAGCAAAAGATTGAACTTTGCTGGCAATTAAAGACAGTCGCAGTAGCATTTTTGAAGAACACCATAATGCTTTGCCATTTTATTGGGAATAGTTCTGATTCTCCTGAATTGTTGTTATCTAATTTTAATGATAACATGATTACAGTTCTTGATATTTGAGCACCTACTATCACATTCAAAGTGAAATCTATTAAACAGAAAGAACTTTCCACAATGAATTTCTGAAGAATGTTCCAATCATGCAAAACTCTTAAAATGTATCTTGAGTTGGCTACCTTAAAAGAGAATATTAATATGGTGTTCTTTTTCAAGCTGTGTATGATTCCTTAGCTTCTTTTTTTCATTTCCAATAATGCCACAATTCAGGCTTCTCTTACCGCTCAATCCAGGTTCTGTGGTTCTCCCTTAAATGCTGCAAATAATAATTCTAAAGGTATTAAACATTATAAATGTCGTTCTGTGAATAATAGGGTTAAACATCTAAAGCCTATATCTTCATCACGTGATCCACGCCCATCTTCAAGATCATGTACTGTGCCACAGATGGCCTCAAGAGCACACAAACTCACAGGGGAGGATCAAGGAGTTTTCATATTTTATTTTCAATGGGCCTAATGGCGGTTTATAGTGATATTTTCGAATTCAATAATTTCGAATGCATTCATTTCGAATCAATAATGTCGAGAAAAAAATGGTCGAATTTATTTATTTTTTTATTTTTATTTTTTTTATGGGGGGTTCCCCCAACCCCTTCTTTTTTAAAATAATCCTTTTTTTACGAGCCAAACCCCCAAAAAAACATATAAAATCAATAAATAAATATTCAACATTTTTTTTTACATTCTTTTTTTTTTAAATGAATGCATTCGAAATTATTCATTCAACATTTTAACTGCATACCCCTAATGGCCAATCCTCACTCTCTAACCTAGGGATGGGCAATTCTACCCTAAACCAGGCTTCCCTCAATCCCAGGATTGGTTCTAATGATTGGTGCCCCCTATTATCTGATATCTGTCTACCATCTTGTGATGGCCTGAAGGCAAGTGCCTGTAACACTTATCTCTGGGGCCCAGCAGGAGTGCCTGGTCTGGTCTGTAGTGCTGGTCTTTCATGGTTCTTCCAGACCACTCCCTTCCCTCTTCACACTGCTGGATGAATATCCAGTGGACAGAAGACTGAGAGTGATGTGGTATACGTTGGTGGTTTTTGCTTCCCTCAGGAGAGTCTATCTGGTTCTCTCAGGAATCCTAGGACAAGGAGGATAGGGCTTAGATCATGGGCATCCAATCCAACCTAGCACCACCTCCCTGCACCAATCCTTGTACAGTGACTACTTCCACCATTGGCTCACCTTTATGTTTGCTTGTAACAGTCTGTTCCTCTCTTTGCAGGTTACTCCAGTTTCTTCACTGGGTAGGGTGACCCAGACCAGCTGTGGCACGACGTTACATTTGAGGAAGTCTTTTGGAGCACGAGGTAGGATCAGTTCCTAGTGCTACCACCAATGTCTATTTACAGGCTTGGTTATAGTTTTTTTTTATGTCCTCTTTATGGTGTCTGTATTCTGTGGTTTACTTTGATTGCAGTGCGCTCGCGCTCACATGTGTACCTCTCTCTCTGTTTTCCCTTTGTAGGTCCCAAGAGGTCCTGCTGTTCGGTTCTGACGTGTTGTTTTCAGCAGACCCTCGCCGCGCGCTTACCGGAGCTTGGGGAGCAGAGCATAATAAGTATGGCAAGTGATGGGGGCGGAGCTGAGCGCGGGATCCGCAAGAAGACACATCGATGCAGAGCGGAATTGCTGGATCAGGCGATGTGCTTTGGGTAAGTGTAGCTGCAGATTGAGGCGCTGGAGTCTGCATTCAGCACACCATAGCTGCAGCTGGATCTGGACGAGATGCCGGAGGCGGTGGATCCTGCACAGGGATCTGAGGAGGGAAGCGTTACGCTGGCTTCTCTTCAGCCGGAGAAAATACTAAGTGCCGGGTGTGGCCCAGGGTGGGGCTTATATAGCCCTGGGCCTCACCCAGCACCACTAGACCACCACGAGTTCTTGTATTGTAGGCCCACTGGAGGACATTTTGGATTTCGCCGAACGGCCTGTCCTGGGGGCCATTTTGGAATGGGCACTTAATGTTATGTGCAAGCACAATGTTCTTACGCCAAACACCCATCCTCTTAGTCCAGCCATTACCTGTTCCACATGCTGGGGCCTTGGGGATCATGACAGCACTCCCCCTCAAAACCCCCCAAGGAGAGCTACACCGGGACCTGGGGCTCTGGATGATCTCGATGATACCGAGCCACTAGACGTAGTGCATACACGTGGTTTGCTGGCTCCCAGGTTCTGTCCAGAGCACCATATCCCTTCCAGTCAATTAGGTAATAGAGTTTCTTCCGAATCACCTTGGAACCCAGGATGTTCTTAACCTCGAATTCAGCTTCTCCCTGCACTGTTATAGGAGGAGGTCGCTTCAACGTATCTCGGGTACCCAGATGCATGGGTTTCAGTAATGAGACATGAAACACGGGGTGTATGCGGAGTGTGGGAGGCAAGGTCAATTCCATGGCCACAGGGTTGATGATGGTCTTTATGGTACCGTGGCCGAAATTTCCTAGGCCCCTTCAGTTGGATATATCTTGTGGCCAACCATACCTTGTCCCCTACCTGGTTTCTTTTTCTGTCTGCAAAACGTTTCTGTGTAGCCTTGGCTTCTAAGAGGGCCGTGGTGGCTTTCTTTGGGGTGTTTTTGATATTGGCGTGTAGACTGCTTACAGCTGGCATGTCCAAATGTGCTGATGAATCAATGGCTCTCCCATGCAAGAATAAGAAAGGAGCAACGCCAGTGGAACCATGTATGGTGCTATTGTAAGCATACTTGGCTGCCCATAATAATTCTACCCAATTCAGGTCCGTCTGGGTAAGCATACACCGAAGGTATTGCTCGAGTGTCTGGTTCGTTCTTTCCGTTTGACCGTCTGTCTGTGGATGATGACTGCTAGACAGATGGATGTAGATCTGAGCCTTGGCACAGCAATTCCTCCAAAATTTAGACACAAACTGGCTCCCCCAATCAGATATTATCGCCGGAGGAAAGCCATGTAACCTGACGATGTTGGTTAAGAAGAGTTGTGCCAAAGTCCCTGCCATAGGTATTCCTTTCAGAGCAGTGACGTGTGCCATCTTGGACAGAAGATCAACTAACACCAAGATAGTGTTGTAGCCTCCACAGGATGGCAGGTCCGTGACAAAGTCCAGTGAGATAGTATGCCATGGGGCCGGTGGAATGGATAAAGGGCAGAGCAGTCCCTGTGGTTTGGTCTTTTGTGTCTTATTCCTGGCGCAGATATCACAAGACTTCATGTACTGTACAATGTCCTTTCACCAAGTAGGCCACCTGAAATGTTGCTGGACCTTTGCCGTGGTCTTGGCTATCCAGGATATCCTGCGGTAAGAGTATCATGGTACGTATTCATAACCTGATTGTGCATTGCAGAGTCTGGCAGGTACAAACGGTTCTGGTAATATGGAAGACCGTTTGCTTCCATTTGTTGTGGTCCTTGAGTTGTGCAAGTTTGAACCTGTGCCAGGCTCATGGATCTCCTGATCTTTTCATGTATATTATCCAATGAGATAAATGAGATACTACTGCTAAGTCCTAGTAGCTTCTCTTCTGGTATAATCGGCACGGGTGTGGGACTGGCATATGCATCTTCTTCATCGTTGCCCCAACCAATCCTAGATAAAGCATCCGCCTTTTCATTCTTTACACCCGGGCAATAGGTGACAGTGAAGTCATATTCTGAGAAGAACTGGGCCCACCGCAGGTGACGATGGTCGGTGAGAACCGTGATTGGATGTCGTGCTCCCGAGAGATGATGCCGCCATTCCTTGAAGGCAGCTTTGATGGCAAGTAGCTCCTTGTCTGTCACAGCATAGTTAAGTTCTGCTGGGTTGAATTTCCAAGACCAAAAGGCCACTGGGTGCAGACGGTTGGTGTTAGGGTTTCTCTGTGATAACACCGCTCCCATGGCCACATTGAAGGTGTTGGTTTCCACCAGGTATTGCAGTTCTGGATTTGGATGTTTAAGTACCGGGGCTGAAAGGCCTGTTCATCGTCGTTGGTCCAATTGAAAGTGCAGTTCTTACAAAGTAAGGAAGTAATAGGATGAACAATCTCAGAGAAACCCGCTATAAATCGCCTGTAAAAGTTAGCGAATCCTAAGAAGCTCTGGATGGTCTTGATTGAGGTGGGCGAAGGCCATTGGAGAATGGCTTCTACCTTGCGGTTGTCCATCTGTATACCCTGAGGGGTGAGTATGTATCCAAGAAACCCCACCGTGGTTACATGAGAAGCACAATTAATGTTATGTGCAAGCACAATGTTCTTACGCCAAACGCCCATCTTCTTAGTCCAGCCATTACCTGTTCCACGTGCTGGGGCATTGGGGATCGTGACATGCCATATCTATCTATCCTCCATCAAGGATCAATCTAGGGTTCCGATCTAGGATTTCCCCAGAAGGTGGTTAAGGGTCATGCTGTCCCGACACCCTGGTCTTCACCCTTTCTATTCCCTCTTCACTATTATTTTTCTCTTCCTCAACATCATTGCCTACTCTTCATAACTCCACCCACTGTCTCTCTGCTCTCTCTGAGTTTCTAGTTCTCCAATGTTCTCTTTCTAAAGTGTACCTCCACCCTTTGATCTTACCCTCTGCTATTTCCTTTCCATTTCCTCCCACCAATACTACTCTCAATGATTACTCTCCCCTTTTCACTCTACTACTAAGTCCCTCCTCTACGTCACTAAAAATCTCCCCTCTCCATTTCCTTACTCTTCTAACCTTTCTGCTACTATGCTCCCCTCTCCACTTGACTACTACCACTCTCCCCTGTATTCTTTACTATTACCAGTCCTCCCTCCACTATTAGTCAGTCATTCTCCTTCCACTCTCCAGTCACACTTTCACCCACTCCATACCTTTCCAATACTATTCTCGCTCAGACAAATAGCATGTATATTCCATACAGACACAAAACAATAACTCACAGTTTCTAGAAATAACCTTCACGCTCCTCCAGACTGTCCTTTCTCCTTCTGGTCTCAGAGTCTGCCACCTACTTCTCCTCTGACCTCATCTGAAGAAAGAACATCTTTCTGTTTACTCGTCCTGTTCCCCCCTCCTTCTTCCATTGGTGTTTCCCTTCTTGTTCCCATGTGCCAATCAGCCCCTATCTTCCCAGCGAGGTAGGTGTCCAAGGCAAGTGAATATATAAAAATCCCCTCCGCTTTTCCTCTCACATGTCCACTAGACTTTGTCAATGGCATCCTGTGCAGAACAATGTCCAAATTCATGACCGAGCTACAGCGCTCCTCATGAAGCCACTCCATGGCTAGTCTGCAGGTGGGCACATCAGAACATGAGAGAGGAGTGTAGCGATCCATACTGCTCATTACAATAGTTGGTGCTGCGTCACACAGCAGTTCACTCTCTATCCGGTGGCAGTGGAAATGCACTGGCAAGAGGCATCTCCCTGGAGACTCCAGTGGGCTGCTTTCTTGTGAGTGATCTGCCAGGAATAATGTGTACATGTGGTTTTCAGAAAGTAAAATAAAGGGACTGGGCAGTAATGTCATACAGAGGTATGGGGTGTCTGATCAGCAATGAGTCAGGCAAAGGTGGAAGGTACAGGGAACTGGGAATCCTCCCAACTGCCACCTTCACCCACTGTGATAAATGGATCTGGTTTCCAGCCTGGTAGGTCTACCACCCTAGGCTGCGAGGGGTCCCCATCTCTTCTTGACAAGGTCAGATTACTGATCATGTCACACATACCACTAGTTGAAGATGTAGCTATTTTTGTAAATGTGTCATTTCAGATAGGGATTGTCTCTAGTTGTTTGAAAGAAGCAATTATATTAACCTAGCAAACATAACCTAAGATGTGTGTCTCTCATCCTGAGAATTACAGGCATATCTCCAACATCCCCATCTTCAGAAACATCCTAGAATGAGAGGAAGCAGATAATTTGTCAATGGAAAAGAAGTGTTAGAGACAGAGGAAGAAAAACAAAAATCTTTAGTAAGATCTTAAATGAAACCCTATAACTCAAATGTCACTATTACCGAAGCGAAACAAGTCATAATACCAGATGCACCACCCCTCGTGAATGATTGAAAGCGGAACAATACACAACAAAATATGTGCACAAGCCATGCAAAATAAAAATATTGCATTGAACTCTACAACACAGCATGGTGTGAATTCCTCTAAGAGCCTGTGTGAACATCATACGTGCTCCTTATTATTAGCACCCTCAGTGGTGGAGCCAGCCAATCAGGAGGCATGGAACGTGGGCTGACACTGCTATTGTTAGCCTGCATTCCAAGCCACCTGATGGCCGGTTCCCCTACCGTCCAGCTTCCCCCCAGTGACCCTGCTTGTAGTTTTCCACCCTCCCCCAAGCCCATTTACCTGATTGCTACGTTGGCGGGACCCGTGCTAAGTAGGATTTTCAATGCTATTATATGCACTGGGAAAATACTAGAATCTTGGTGTTTGGCTGTGGTTCTACCTGTATATAAAAAAGGGGGAAGGGCCTCACCCACTAACTTCCACCCAATGGCCCTCATTACAACCTTGGCGGAGGACCATGGTGCTGTTAGCACCATGGTCCATGCCGCTAAGGTTACGATTCCGCCATGGTGGATGGCGGAATTACCACCCCATTCCAAGGTGAGTGGGGCGGTAATTCCCCATTCACCATTTGCCCTTCCTCATTCCCATTTTTGCCCCATAGGGCATAATGGGAATGGGGAAGGCGCTAATTACGGCACCGTAAATTACGGTGCCGTAATTAGCTCCAAAGTCCCTTTGCGGGTTGGATTTTTAACGCCTGCTAAAAGCAGGCGTTAAACACCAACCCGCAAAGGGACACTTGTAATCAGGCGTTAAGGGTTAACGGTGCCGACGGCGCCGTTAAACCCCTAACGCCTGAGTTGTAATTAGGGCCAATCTCTTTTAGATTGTGTTAGAAAGCTGTTTAGGAAAATCAAACTAAAATATTTGCAGGAGTGGGCACACAGGAATAACGTTATCAGTGATCCTCAAGCTGGATTTAGAAAACACATGGGAACGATGGATCAGTGCGTTATGCTTTTTATGTTCATCCAAAAATACAGTGTTTTAAATAAAATATATATTTGTATTTGGTATTCTTGGACTTAAGGACAGTATTTTATTCTGTCTCTAGAGTGACTCTCTGGCAGATTCTTGCAACTCGTAAGGTACCAGCCAATCTCCATTGTACACCAGTTATGTTCAGGAAATAAGGCCTGTGTACGTTGTGGTTTGAGTGGTGAACTGACGCGAGCCTTTGATGTTGATATGAGAGTTAGACAAGGCTGTGTCTTGGCTCCCCTACATTTTAATATTTTCAGCTAAGAAATTATTGATGTTTTTTTGAGGGAGTGCCAAGACTGTCCTAAAATGGCATCTGTGAAATATCCTGCATTGTTTTATGCAGATTATGTGATTTTGATTGCCACAAACCCACAAGGCTTGAGAAAATCTATCTCTGTCTATTTCTTTGGCAAAATGTAAAGAGTTGTCTCTTACATTGGACATTGATAAATCCAAGGCAATGGTGTTCAAACTCCAATCTTCCAAATATAGACAAGTGATGGTGAAGGTAGAAGGTTTCCCACTAGAAAATGTAACGTTTTATGATTACCTGGGAGTGAGATTTCACATGTCTCATGGCTGATAACACAAGTTGATACATCTGCAATTACCCTGGAGAAATCTAGCAGAGCTGCAATGTCTATTTATTTTAAATATGGTAGGGATGCACTATCTCCAACCACGGACTTGTACCACAAACAAGCTCTATCTGCCTCAATGAATGGCTCGGAGATATGGGGGTATGACAATGTTGGTAAAATGAGCATCTGTGAACTTGTACCTTTACCATTGTAACTTTACCATTAAACTTGTTCTTTTATGGGTCGGATTATGGAAGCAGCATGGTCTGGAAAAACTTCAGGATGCACTGTTCCATCTCATGTCATTGGAGGGTGGGGAAAGTTTGAAATGGCTTCAACATGTTAAGAGAAATTTCCAAAGTCTGGATGCTGCTGACATGTGGGTGAATCCCCAAGGTTTGACTCACTTGACTAATAAGATTTTAAAGAACATAGGGAAAGTGAGAGCTAGCTAAAATCTTATGGTAGATGTTGCAAAACTAAAGACAAGCTTGGATTATCTTGAGTTTAGGTTACAGCTTGGATTCAAAGGTTACCTGGACACGATTGAAAAATCTTTGTATTTGCATTTTAGGCTGGAGATACTCCAAGTTGCCTTCTATACTCAATCATGGAGGGCCTTGGAGTCGAGTGCATTCCCAATGTGTGGGGTAGTCAATGAAACAACCTTACAGTTTTTGCTAATACGTGATAAGACCTTGCGACGGAGATGTATGTATCTTCAACCAATTTTAAGGGAAATAGGGATTCATTTATCTGTCCTTGCTTTGAGATTCCTGGGCCAGTGTTTAGATTCTCATGTTGTTTTCTCAACTGCCCATTACATATAGAGGGCGTGGTGGCAAAGGTGTAATGCTCTGAAATATGTAAATTTAGAATTAGGAGGTTGATGATGGTCTGACAAGGGAAAAACTATTTGGAGTTTTATTAAACTGCTATTGCCTGTTTTGTTCTAACACCATTGTGCTGTGTAGGGTGACATGCTGAAAGCAAGAAAACATTCAAAATGCTAAACATTTCCAAGTGCTAGGAAATCTTCATTTATTTAAAACAGAGCAATGATGATGGAATGTGTGACTTGGGAAGGGTGTTGGTAGCAAATGTTGCATGTAGACCCAGCGGAGGGCAAAGGGAGCTTTCTATGTTGCAGTTATGAGAGAACAGGGTTAATTGCTAGAAAAAGGTAAAAGTACAGAAAAGGTAATGTGTGGGAGATGGTGCAGACTACATAGAAATGTATAGAGGGACAAGATGAGAACAGAGGTGTTAAACGTGGCTGTATACAAGCTTTGGGTTGGTCAGTGTTTTGTGTGTTTTGGACTCCTTGAGGTGTCAGGGAATAGATAGTGAGTGGCAGGGGTTGAAATCTGCTTAACAGGGACAGTGTAGACCGTGAGAAGCTGTCCCTGTATTGGTGATGACAGGCTAAAATACAGACCACTGTTCAAGGCCTCAGCCAGGTACATAATTCCATTATTTTCAACGTCACTTTGAATGGTAAATCGCATCTTTCAGGCACCAAAGAAATAATACTTGTAGATCCTGTCTGATAACAGGTTATATATTTGGTTTGATTGGTGAAAGTTCATACTTTGATTGCAACCACAAGGAGTTTAAACCGTGTTGCCCTAGATCGTTACTTTGCGTATTACACAGGGCGGAAAAGTGTTGTATCCATTTAATTTGGACTATCAAGTCTGTCTAGTTATGTGGAGGTTTAAAATTAGCATTCAGGCCATCTGCAACCATTCTCCAATAAATCTGTTGGTTACCTCTTATCACTGCCCTTTCTAGATTGAAAGTCTCTCTACTGCAGTTCTAGTTTACTAAATTATACTGTTTATACCCTCTTTCCAAATATCGTGCCGCCATCATATTTGCAGCGCTTTCAAATTCTGACTCTCTATTACATATTCTCCTTGCTCCGAGAAATTCGCCCTTTGGATTATTTGTTTATGTAATTTTTTTATCTGCACTGCTGGTGTGATACACAGCCTCGTGGGTTCTTTACAACTACATTTTCTAAAGGGAATGCGTGGCCAGCTGTGATGCGTTGAGCAGCACTATCTGTGGGCTCCCGTACGATCCTTCATTGATGTGCCTATAACCTGATTAAATTTGCTTTTTGGACCGACTTCGGAGCTCTGGACGTGCCTGGAGCTTACTCGTGCGAGGGGAGCCATGGGATGGCCCAGGGCTGGCTGTGGAAGATGTTCGAGATGTGGCACTCGCCCTCTGAAAATGGCGCTGCCATATGATGGAGCAGGCGACAAGGAGGGCACTGCAACAAGGTGTTGGATGGATCCTGCGAGGTCACCACAGCAATAGCAGAGCAGCCTCTGCAGAATCAGTGTGACGTCTGGTGAGGGTCTTGGATGCCGATGGAGGAAGCAGGCGGTGGAATACTGCTCCTACACGCAGAGAAGCAGCCATTTCAGCTCAAACAGTGAAGATGCAGGGGGGCACTGGAGCACACGCCTTGAGTGATGTTGAGCTGCCGGCTGGTGGCGGGTGCCTGCTGGCAGAGCTGGTGCGCAGCCTTTAGGTACTGAGCGGTGGCACGCCAGTGTTGCTGCACTGTGAGGCTTCCCTCCACCTCGAGGGTTTGCAAACCAAGCAAGGGCAGCAGGGATTCTGCTTGTGGATGGGCAGACCACGAAGCAGCCTAAGGAGCCTGCTTACTTTGTGGAGGAGCTGCAGCAACGGAGGGAAGAGGGCCCTGTATGCATTGGTACTACCCTGGCAGACACTTGAGGCAGCAGAGCATTGGGGGCACATACCTATTGATTGAGGCTGACAACTATGTGGGGTCCCACAGCTGAAGCAGGGACATTACTGAGGGAGAGATGCTCCAGTGAATGTGCACGCTGCCATTACCTATCTCAGTGCTCCTGTACTGGCTCCTGGTGAGAGGCACATCATGGATGGTGCACTTTGTGGCCACCAGCTATTGGCACTGTGAGGCTGCACTTCATTCCTGGTGCATTGGCCTATGTGGAATGGGCTGCAGGGATTCAGCCTAGAGTCTGGCAGGTGAACGAGCAGACTGGGGTGCCTTGCTTGATTTGTAGAGGAGCTGCAGCGATGGAAGGGCACTGCAGTAAGACAGTGCTGCCCTGGCTGGTGCTGAGTTGGAGAGTGCGGGTGGGGCACAGACCTATTACTTGAGGCGGACTTCCCTGTGTAGTCCCGCGGCAGCAGTGGGGTGCCTTCAGGAGGGAGACATGCTCTGGTGACTGCAAACACACCCCCATAGACTGTCTTTCGGTCACTGGGCTGGCCCCTGGTGACGATTGCTTCAAGGTTAGCGGTAGGCTGTGGCCACCAGTGCTTGTAGCTGGATTTTTTGGGGAGGTGCCTGTTCTAGAGAGAGCAGTAGAGTCTGCTTGTGTAGAGGTAGTGTGCCCTTCCCTCGCAATGATCTGACAGTGATATAGGGCTGCGAGTGGCGAACTGAGCCTTTATATCTTGACTACCCATCTGCTCACGGCTGCACTGGTTATGTGTTGTATAACAAGGGGGGACGCGGACACTGCTGGTTTGTGGTTGATGGGGGAAGCCAGCATGAGGGGCCCAGGTCTGGGTGGAATCCTTTGAGTGACCACAACTGCCTAACATTAATTTCAAATGCTGGACACGCACAGCAGGTGTAGTGCCAAGCATACAGTCATGGAGGACTTAACCCATAAGGACAGCTGCGGTGCAGTTGCCTTTGCCTCAGCGGGGGAATCCTCATCTGTGTCAATGAGACAGCAGGGAGAAGACACAATTTGGCAGTGATCACAGCATTGCAAACGTCCTTGAATCACAAAGTTGAAATGGTCACTGTCAACGTTGGTCTCTTGCGGCAAGATGTGTGTTCCCTTGCAGATTGGCTTGGTACAACAGAAGCGTTGGTACAGGAGAATAGAACTAATATTGTTAGCAATCAATCGGAGGTTGCCACAAGGATGGAGAAGGTTTGAGCCTTGCAGCATTGTGCCGAAGATGCAGAAGGCAGAGCAAGAAGGAATAATGTCCAGATCCTAGACTTCACACAAGATGGGTATCCCCTAAACCATGGAACTGGGGAGCAACAATCGAGCAGTGCGTTCGTCTGAGCAGGGAGATTATTGAGGGTTTCCTACCCAAGGTTTGCACCTTTTGGACTTTTTCTTGGGGCACGACCTAACATCGTCTAAGACCCTCATGTTTGGAATGTCTTCAGATCTATCTACATTTCAGTCCGCTGGCGACATGACTAGATTCTGAAACATTCAATACTTTAAGATGTAAATTCAATTTCATCTCCAGTCCTGCTTGGGTGGCGGATTCGAAACAATTATACAATTTTCGGCCCAAACGAGGACCAATTTAGGGTTAAGGCTTCTAACAGACTTCAAGATCTACAACCAAGTCTTTTGAATTGTCTAAAGCTTCACCTGTGAGAACTACTGTGTTATTGTCAAAAGTTTAGCATCAACATTTACAGCATATAGAGCGCCCTGAAGAAGGCGACTACTGGCTCACTTAATTGAGCCAGATAGGTTGATTTCGCCGAAACTGTAATGACATTTGAAGATCATTTATGTACAGTAGGGTCATGAATTGTGGTAATTAAATTGCGACTGAATGGTTTAATGTATTAGATTGGTACAAGTATTTTATACCAACATTAATTCATCTATTTTATTGTTGTTATACTGTTTACATATTATGCAATTTTATAATGTTTTGTGATGATTATTAAAATATGAAAATATGAATCTGTTATGATTGAGCCACTATTCCTTTCCACCTCTATTCCTATAATTGTGTACTTAAATTAATATAGTACTCCTCCATGTGAACTCTTCCCCTTCGGGGTTTTTTTTTGCCAGATCCTAGACTTGCCAGAGGAGGTACAAAGGGGGGCCTTACCTCCTACGCTGAGCACTTGTTGTTGCAGGAGGTAGTCCCAGGAATACTGACACAGGGCTTCACAATAGAACAAGCCCACAGATCCTTAGCTAAAGGCAGCTGCCTGATGCCCCCCGAGGCCGCTGATTGCAAAGATCCTAAATTATAAAGACAGGGAGCAATAACTGGCTTTTTCCAGGGATGGAGGAGTGATAGAGCATCCTCAAAGCTAACCATCTATCTGAATTACACACAGCTGGTGTAGAGGAGGAGGGCCGCATTCAGCCTCACCAAAGAAGAGCAGCTGCGTCGGGCAAACGTGCAATATATGTTAATATGCCTGGCAAAACTAAAAGTGCTTTATGATGGTCGATCAGATTTCTTTGAGGACACTACAGCGGCACATACCTGGATGGATAACAAACTTTAACTGTTGCTGCTGCTCTGTGTCGTGGTATGACTGGCAATCACTTTTGGGCATCCAAGATTAGCAAATGGCGTGAACCTGGTGATTGACACCCCTATTTTTTCCCCCTTGTGAGGGTGCCGCTGCCTGTTGCATTTGCGGCTGACACTTTTCTATGAACGATGAACACTTTCTTCTTTTTTATGCCAGTTTTAAGGTATTGGCTGCAGTGCGTCACCTCTGGTGTTTTATATGTTTCTTATGTGTTATAGTTTTTTCTGCTCATGTCTGAGGTCCGGCTTGTGGCAGTGGCCGCACTTGATGATTGATGGGATGATTGGGTGGATATCGAGGAAGGTACTGTTTGGGGGTCAGGTAGCCGGTGTCTCAGAGGGGTTGCGAAGGGCCTATGGAAATGAGTGGGACCCGAGGATGTTTCAGCATGACCAGTAGTGTGTGTGTTGTCACATGGAACGTCCACAGTCTGAATGGCTATATTAAAAGACTTTGGCTGTTTGCATATCTGTGCAGAATGGGAGTGGGGATAGCTTTATTACAGGAGACACATCTTACAAGTGACAAACAGAATACGCGTGCTGGGAAGTGGCGTGGGCAGCTGTACAACCCCCCCTTCTCTGCATTTGCTAGAGGTGTACTTGTTTGGATTCCTTTAGGAACCTGGAATCCAAGGCTGATGATGAGGACAGAATAATACTAGTCCTTGTGCTCCTGGAGGGAAGGAAGATGTGCATTGTAAATTCTTATGTCCTCAACCCTGCCACTATTCTCTTTTTGCTTCACTTTACTCAAGACTGTCTCCTTATAGAGGTACCCTATGGATATGGGTGTGATTTTAATTGTACATTGGTCCCGGCCATCCAGATAACACATTTAAAAGGCCTGCTCCTCCAGTGAAAACTTTAAGGGAATTGTTGAAGAACCTTGAGTTGATAGATGTATGGAGGGTGACAAATGCAGAACGGCCCTATTCGTACTTTTCTGCCCCTCACAGGGTGCATACCCGCATAGACTATTTTGGTGGAGGAGATCATGCAAATTTGATTTTGCGGAATACACGTGGATGCTACACGAGGAGATAGATAAACCTGGGAGGCTATTGGCCTGATTGTGTAGACGAGAGGATAAGAAGGAGACTAATGCTATACAGGATGCACAGGGAGTCACTGGGCACAGGCAAGAGGAGATTAATGTGGTCTTTGCTAAATATTATTGGACTCTGTATTCATCTGGAGTGGAGGCTTTTTGCCCAGGCATTACCGAAGCCTTGTCTCATATCGAACTGCCTTGCCTCCAAGCGGGCCAGAGGACAGTGCTGGATGCCCCGCTCTCAGAGCTGCTGGTTGCTATTTGAGCATTGCCGTCTAGTAAAACCCCAGGAGCAGATGGATTACCAGGGAATTTTACAAGGAGTATGCTGAGAGGAAGAATACAAGATAAGGATGGTATTTAGCAGCTTGCAGGAATCAATTATAGCCCCTCTGCTCAAAACAAATGTCATCACTAGCCTTCAGCTCTTACAGACCCTTTTTCATGGTCAACCAAGACTTTAAGATTCGCACACCCCTGTTGGCTGCCAAGTTAAAGAGAGTGATTGGCACCCTGGTACATGTGGATCAGACAACACCACGTGGAACATGAGGAAACTTCACATTATAAATAGTACTTAGGAACATGGACTTGGATTGTGCGATCACCTCCTTAGACACTATTAAGGATTTTGATTCAGTATGATGGGACTGGTAGTATGAGTATCTGTGTCACTTTGGTATTGGGGATTGTTTCTTGAGATGAGTGTGCCTGGTGTACACTGGACCCATGGCCAGGGTATGAATGGGTAGGCAGATTTCTAATGGGTGGGTGCTGGGAAAGACACTAAGCAGTGCTGCTGTTTACCCCGTGGTGGTTTCTTCTTATGCTAGAGCCGCTCACAGTCTTTCTTAAATCAGAATATTCATCTTGGTTGACGGTGTCAGATGTACGCAGATGTATGCTCCTCTACATTATGTACCCAGAGGTTAATTTACAATATCTACTTGATGTGATTGACTGATTTGCTGAGGTCTCCGGTATACATATCATCAGATCAAAATCCTGCTTGTTTCCGCTAGCCAGGCTGCACAGCCTCCGTAGTAGCTCGTTGCCCATCTTAGGATTGCACTTTTAGATACCTTGGAGTGAATGTGCGGCACAACTTCCCCGCCTCGCAAGAACATGATACGCAGAGGGCTTTAGACGGTACAGTTAAGTCTACAACTGGAGAAGGCTACCATTGCTGATGATTGGTAGATTGGCACTCTTGAAAACTGTGGTGTTCCCTCGCCTGTTATACTGTTTTGTCAACATACCTTACAACATCCCCCAAAAATTATTTTATAAGTTGGATTCTGTTAGCAGTGATTTTGTTTGGGCGGAACGGAGGTACAGGATTGCACTGTTTACCTTACAATGGAACTGTGGGAATAGAGGGGTCGGATTACCCTCTTTGAAATGTATTACATGGCAGGACAGTTGCAGTTTGTGATGGGCTAGGTTGCTGATGAGCCTTCTTTGGACAACAGTCTATTACAACCTGCTATTAAGCAGTACTTCCTAACGAAGGTGCTGTGGGTACATGAAAGCACATTTTTGTGCATGCCTCACCTCTTGGAGCTGGGGAAGACCTCGCGACACAGGAGGTGTCGGCTTCTGGGAGTTGCAGACCCTTACTCCCCTAACATCTCCCTGGTTGTGTAGGCGGTGGCTAGGGTGGGAGACCTGTTGCAAAACAGGAAGATGCTGGATTTCAGCTCTTTAACCCAGATCTCAGGAATACATGCAGGCCAATTTCTGTTGCATTCAGGCCTCGTGAGGGAGATGAGGAACTTTGTAAGGGTGTGGAGTCCGATCCAGTATTGGAGGCCTTGCATGATATGTCTGAGGGAGGCCACGTTTTCTCCAGTATATAGAAACTGGTTTCCAGTAAGATGGCGGAGCCAGCTCTAAGGGTGCATTTTCAGTGGGAGTCGGGCCTGGAGAGGAACTGTACAGATGTAGAACGGGTTTGGGCCTTGAAAGGTCTCCAGAAATGCTGATTCAAATTACTGCAACTGTTTGTGACACACAGGACATGTATGACCCCAGACAACATTTCTCAGTTGCCTGGCGCAGTACAGCAGGTTTGCAATTGATATGCGGACGATGGGGCATATATGTTGCACATGTTTTGGAGCTGGATGGCAATCACAGACCAAGTGGCCCATGGGGTATTGCAATGTATTCTTGGCCACCTGAAGACTGCCTTCTGGGGATGTTGCCACAGGGGAAGAAACACAGTGCAAAATGAAGGAGCTGAACTGCAGACTGGCCTAATGCAGGTTTGCTATCACATAGAAGGTGAAGGAGGGACCCAGTGTTGAGGCATGGTAGTATGATTTGTATAGATGGGCAATGGCGGACACTTACATCTGTATAGCACTGTAAATAGAGGTATGAAAGAAGTTATCAATGATATGGTTACTTGGAATGCCCTGACACAGGTGATGTTTGCACCCCCGGATGATATGCTCCCATAGAGGACCAAACTGAGTTTGCAAATGGATGCAAACCTCTACCCTGCATTCATGTGCCCCTGTGCCCTAGTGAAGATTTGTTGGGATTCCGGACTGGGACTGTATGAGCAGGTGTTATTGTATGTTTATTTTTATTGTTTTCTTGTCTTTCTTCCATTTCCTATTGTTTTTTCTTTTGATATTGTATTGTTTGCTATGATGTTATGAACAGTATTGATTACAAGCAATAGGTTGTATGTGTTGTTTGTTATTATAAAATAAAAACACAGTTAACAAAATGACATTTTCTCAAAATAGCAATAAATTGGAAAACATTCTATGCAGAACATTGCATCAGTCGCTGTACAACTATCCAAAAATGGTATATAGGAAAATGGCTACTTTCCAAAATAGATTATATCCAAGTTTTTTAAGAACAAGTAAACAAGAAAATGTATGTTTAATGAACCCAGGGGCTTTTAAAAAATGTGAGGATGTGTGATCTGTCCTTATGCACTTGATAAAACCAAAGTAATTAAATGATCAATTCGAAGATAAATCGCAGTTAGAACATTCATGAACTGTAAAACCAAATTTGTGATTTATGCAATAATATGGATTTGGGGAAAATATTAGATAGGAAACACAATAATGAAACTGCATGAATGTATCAAAGAACATCTAATAGGGATTGGTTATAAAGACCAATGTCAACCGATCAGTGTACACTAGAAAAAAGAACACATCAATGCTGATATACAGAAACGTAAAATTATAGTCTGAGTGGATTAAACCATTAGAAAGATAAGGAAATAAAGAGTTTGAATTGTGACAGCATGACACAATTTGGATAAAGTATATGAGTAGGGCTGTAGTGGGTCTTATTCAGGACATGACCAACATATTTTTTTAATAAACCAGCTTTTACTTAGAAGGGGGTTTGGATTTTAGGATTTTATGTTGTACTGATTGGGAATATGAATATTGGTAGGCAAATTCAAATTCAATTATACGAAAAAGGAAATAATATTTCAGAATATCGCTTTAGAGTGAATGTTTTCTAACACATCTTAAGTAAAGAGTTAAAGCAGGGTTTACACTCAACATCTGACAATGTGCACCTCAATGGGCAGGAAGTTTACCGATTTGAAGACTTAATATGTTGATTTTGGCTGATCACGCAAGGGTTCTTTGATATTTCAACATTTTTCATCATGGCTGGAACTCTTTATATTTGGTGAAAAATGGAGATATAATTTGTGGATTTTTTCTATTGAACTTACTATAGTCTTCTTATATACACTTATAAACATTAAATAATATAACCTTAAAAAAGTAGGTATCATACCACAACAATAAATGATTTAAGTGTATGGCATGTTGCTATCATCCTAATTTAAAACAATACGGGTCGCCTGATGAGGTCATGACGAAGTCACGTGGGTGACATCGCACACTAAGCGTGCACATGCATGGCGCCATTGTGGCTCTTTTGTAGAAATGATGTACCAATTATATAAGTAGAGATAAATTGTGTGGCAGACACTTAAAGGTAAAGCAGAGGTCTTGCCGAGAGGCTTAGCTACATTACAATGCTTTTTATAATGCATGGTCATATGTTGAAGGGTGACCTTTGAAAGCGAGAGCCTTTAGGTAATGTAATAGGTTATAAGGGGATATGAGTACAAAACTATGCTTAATTGGACTAAGAATAAATGTTTGCTAGAGTAAGGTGATCCATACTTAAGTGTTACATAGTACTAAGCAGAGTAATTGATTTCATATCAAAATGATATTGGAAATCAAAATATTCTCTATATTGTATATTTTTCATACAGCTGAAAAGTAACAACAGAAGATGAGACTACAAGAAGTTGACAATTATGTAGCTAACTTGCAACCTTTGGAAGATTGCACGTTATCAATATCAAAAGTACAGGTAAATACACAGTTTTTATTCTAGAACTATAGTAATATTATTAATTTCTTGTGGGAAAACATTTTTTATTATTTTTTATTAATACATTTGGTCAATATACCAAATTTGGATTTAATGAGCACTTAGCAGAATATATAAATCTTCTGTTTTCAGATGTAAGCATTCTGATTTGAAATTTGGATGAATTTGGAGACAATAGTTAAGAAGGTGAAACCACAATTTGAATGAAGGGAGATTTTAAAAGCTGGTGTCAACACTAATTAGGAAAGGTGCCTCACTGACATTGCATTCCACTCTTTAGATATTAATTTGTATAAGATTCAAGGTTAAAACATGACATATTAGTAAATTTTTGGATATTGTGTGTAGAGTTTGTCAATACTGTATGTAGGTGTTGAAGACCATTATTAATTATGTGCTTTGATTCATTGAGGCCAAATGTGTCATAGGTCATCTAATATATAACCAATGTTGTTAACTATGTCTTGATTGTGTATATTTTATGTTTTACGATTATTTTAAGATTCTGTTTTTTTCTTTGATTACCCTATATGCTTCCTTGAAAAAGATCCTAGAAGGATTATAAAACGTGTTGGCACAAAGGAATTAAAGTGAATAGAACCAGTTTTTTTTTATTATCCAACCCGTTGTTTCTTAGTTCGATCAACAAACTTTTACAACTTTAGTGATGATAATAATTTCCTTGTTTTTACACTTAATATTTACAATACTTCCATCCATTATATTACAATTCTATTCTCTTTTCATTTTTTATACAAATTAATATAATTTAGAAATTTTAACAACTTAGAACTTTTCCATCAACTATGCATCATAAAGCAAGTTGTTAATAAGCATGACTACATGCTTCTCACCAAGGATAGACTATTGCTTCTTTTGTTAATGTTTCAATATCACATTAAGATAGACTCAGTTATTGAAAAATAAAATGACATCAAGGGCTTAAAGTAAAAGGAATTACTGTAGATGAATAAGTGATTGTTTGAAAATATTGTGTTAAACCAAGTCATTTATTTGATTTCTCATAAAATCGGCTGTGAATCAGGTCTTTCAATGAATCTGAAAAGTGGGAAGTGTCTTTGCTCTGTGGTTGTTCTTAAAAAATGTATACCTTTCTGTTATCATGGAAACATAATAGAAAATTAGGAACCCCCACAATAGAGGTAAATCCAGTTAATGTTTGAAAGCGAAAAGGCTTAGGTCGTTTAGCACTAGTCTGAGGTTAGGTTGCCCTCATGCAAAAATCCTCATTACTAGGGAGTAGGCATTTGAAGTTCCTCCAAAAATACTAGCAGTTTTTGTTTTGGCCTTTTGCAACCGAATACTCAAAAATTATTTTGAGAAATTTGTAATAAATAATAATTGTTACACTGACCTGAAGGCTTTTTGGCTTATGTCTGACCACAAAGGTTCTTCTAACATATTTTATTCTAAGAGTGTGAACCATTGTCCTTTTGAATTCAAAATATTTTTCATAGCTAGACTCAGTTCCTTCTCAGTGCACAGATGTACCTCATGCAGAATATCCTGAAAGCTTCTGACCTTTAATAGTAAATTGGTTTCTCGTATTGTCTTATTCAAAATCTGCATAGAGACCAACATATTTAAGCAATGAACCCCCATGGGTGGGGGGACTTTACTGGGCCACGTATTGCCCAGGCAATTACAAGCCTGAGTAAAGGAAGGGCTTCATTGGAGACCGGGCATCAAATACGCATGAAAAAGTACCCCCAGCTGTAGGAGTTTATTCTATTAGCATCTCAGAATGTTTTACCAGGGTGCTAATATGTTTTGAAACAGAGTGTTTGCCATTTCTCAACTTGGAAAAAACTACAAATCAAGATGTCCACCAGGTAGTCCCTTCTCCCTGTCCATGGTGGCCATTGCGGCGTCAGGGAGGTGCTGGGAACACTGAGCCTTCCTGGCGCTGGCAAAGGACAAGGGAGCACCAGGTAAGTATGGCATTGGTAGGGGAGAGGGGGATGCAGAAACTCAGGTTAGGGGTCGCAGGAAGGGGGAGAAGGGGACCATAGCATGCTTTTACCTGCTGTCCCGCTAGGGAAGCTCAGATTAGTGGCTTTACAATGAGATGAAGACCCCGTTTTGAGCTTTCTGATTGGCTAAGAGACCGCCACGCCCCCACCGGGTTGCCAATAGTCCTCATGGCGATGTTTCTTGCATTCTGTGACTGTTCTCTTGAACGTTTACCATGGGCTTTTATGTCTATCCAAAATCAGCAGGGACAAATTGCATTCAATGTTTTTATTGTAGTCCCTTCTGTAACCATTTCCTTTAATTCTGTATGAAAGACACATTCACATATTTGCAGTAGCTGAAAACAAAATGTATTTATTTTTCAAACACAATGTCATGTAAGTTATTTGCTGTTTTAATTATGGAATTTGTCATAGTGTGGTATATCCTTTGTTGAATACTGGGACTCTGACAATTTGCTGTTAATGGACAAGTTGCCCATATGATTACATTTTCTCTTTTTCAACACAACTGTCGCAGAAAGCCTACATAATTTCATAGCAAAGGAAGTTTTACCTCCAAAACAATACGAAAAGAGATTAGGGAGGTGGGTTGTTCCTGGGATAGCAGGAGATGCAAGTGCCAAGCCTGTGATGCTGATGTGTACAGGTCAAAAGTACCTGGGTCCTGGGAACTTATCTAGTTGAGCAGATTTGAAAGAGACACTTGGGGATATATTACCCGAAGGGAAGAGGAATATTTCTAATAGGTTGAAGTGCTTTGAGTGTGGTGCACTCACTGCTGTGGGAGAGTTTAATATGACTAATGAGGAGGGCTTAGTAACAGTTCAATTAGAGTTGCTCTGCCAACTGCCAGGACTGTGGCGGCCGTATGAGGGGGATTTGTGTGTATAGTGTAAGGTAGTAGAGGGGGTGCTTCTTCGATGCTGGAGAGGTCTGAGCAATCAGAGTCAACATTCATCTGAGTCTTGCTAATGGCTTGACCATGACATAAGGCAGATAGGAGAAGAAGAGGAGGGCAACCCCAACGTGTGTTTATTTGGATCTTCTACTCATAGTCATATTTCAGAAGATGCAATGGATCTGTTCTACGTGGCCCTGGGAAAAGGAATTTCAAGTTGGAGCTGGCAAGGAGAGGGTATTATGGATTCCGGTGCAGAAATGAAACGGGAGAGGACCAAGCATAGTATGATATGGTTTTCACATGAAGGAGGGTGTTTCAGTAGTTCTGTATATCATAAGACCATACACCACCTTAAGATGCACTCTTATGTATGAAGCAGCTTTATTTTAATTTTTTAAATGTCCCCTGTGCCAATCCAAACCTCACTGATTAAAGAAATATTTATTGGACACAGCCCTGGAATGAAAGAATCGTTACATGCTGCTTGAATATCGCTTTGTTCACAAAAGTGGTCTCCTTCATGGCTCTTTGTGGATTCAGCAGTTGATGCTCATCAGAAGGGTTCAATAGAAACAATTTATTTTTCTCAAACATTCCAGTCAGCCTGGACATCAGGCCTCAAGCTCGTCGGCAGATGCTCGAAGTGGAGGAGACAAGTTTGGTTGCCCATGGAACTAAGATGGCCACTTGTGACTTCAGTGTCCCACAAATAACATGATTGCCTCTATGACAGACTTCCACAGTGTGACCAATACATGCAGAAAGGAGGTCAGGCAGGGTCACATATACAATGGTCCTCTTCATGAAAGCAGACTCTCCTCGTTCGTGATTCAGGTCCTGCAAGCTTCTTTCACACAAGCAGCAATACTACTCCTAATTACTATGCTGAGGATGGGAAATTGACTCTTTGTCGGTGGAAGCAACACATTTAAACTTTAATTGCATCTGAACACTTTAAGTCAAACTGGAACGCTTTGATCCTTTCCATGCTGAGAATTCCTACATCACAGGCATCCTTTGTAGCACACATTCTTAGGCTGTATGCTTTCACAATATCACCTGCAATGTAAGAACAGCACACAGTGAGTTAGTGAGTGAGTGAAAGCTTTATCTATCGCACACTCTACAGTTTTAACTATCTCCAGACACAGTATAAACGCAAAAGCAAGTCACCAAACATAATGTTATACATTTGATTTATCCCTTGAGGGTGGAATTAAACTCCCATCCTCCTCCTGTGATTCCTGAAAGAGAAAGTCTTGCCACTGATGCACATGATAGTGTTGTTTCTGCAACAGAATCCGAATGAATTTGCTGTTTCAACCCATGGAGAAGGTTTTCTGTTCTTGTTATGGAGAAGAACTGCTTCCAGTTAATTAGACAAGTAGTTTAACTGATGGAATATAGCAGAGATATAATAAACAACAGTATTGTAACCGATATATCCTGCTGACCTGTGTGCATAGGGGACACACCTGGGGCCAGATTCCAGAAGCTTTGCACCAGAGCAATTGCAAAGTTGCACCATATTAGCAGTAGGTCGAAGTTTGCCCTAGTGCAAAAATATTGTGGACATATTAGAAATCATTTTCACCATGACAAGTGCACTTTTTTCATGGTATAAGCACTAGGGCAAACACTGCCCTATTGCAAAAAACATGCACTTTGAATGTGCACCAAGTTATAACTGCCAATACAGTGACACTTTGCACTTTCAACAGTGCAAAGCTTCTGTAATATGGCCCCAGTGGGTTTTATAATCGTTACACAGGGGTATCATATTTGCCAGCATATGTTAGGGGGTTGGGGGAATTATCCAGAGGGGAGAGGTAGTGTTGAGTGGCACAATCATTGATTGGCAAGATGTCCTTTAAAGAATAAGTTATTCAGGTCAATTTTAGGTGTAGGATTAAGGAGGCCTATCTGATCTACACAGGTAACCTATTCCAGAGACAATGCACAGATAAGGCCTTCCCTGTTGCACAGATAAGGTTTTTCCCTCTTGCAGTTCTTTGTTTCCAGTCTGAAAATGTTATGGCTTCTGGTGGCCTGTTGGTCTCCAAAGACAGTGAATTACATGGCAATAGAATCAAATGACACAATGGCAGATGCAATGTTTTCTTTCTAATAAGTGTTCAAGGAGTGGAGGGGCCTCATGACTTACTCAAGGTTCCACATCACATGATTTGACCACCTGATGTTCAAGAAAACTGCAGTCCATAAAGACCACAAAATGGGCGTACATTTCTTTCAAGTACATCAGTTTACACAATATATAGTGTAATGCAGTTTGTTTATTTTGAATTAAGTACTCCTTTGCATAGCCAGGATTGGTTTTCAAGGTAATCACATGAGATACTTCAATGTATATTGTGACAGTGCCAGGCGGGATAGTAATCATAGGACCTGTCCAACTGGGAAGTTCCATCTCGACGTTCACCATCAGCAGCCCTTTCAGCTTCTCCTATTGTCTATTGTGATATCTAAGTTCTAGAGGATGATACATGTGCACATTATTATGGTACCTAAATGCATCATAAAAGTGAAAATGTGTTTGTTTGTGGCAGCTTTTGTGGTGAAGGGTTGTTCCTTATACAATTCCACACCGTTTTAGCAATCTGAACCACATTTTACATAGTTACCCGTTAGGACCTTTCAAACATTACTAGCTACATGACATTTGGACACCCCACCTCTTTCCCTGGATTTCAGCACCTTCACACATGAGATGGATGCCTGAAATCGGCGAAACATCAATGTAGTAGTAGAAGGACCAGTCCCGACACGGGGAACACAACTCGAGGTCCAGGCTTTAGGATGCATGCTTTCCAAGATATTTGCACCGCAATGCACCACTCCCGGATGAGGTGTGTGGAGAGAGAGCAAAGAAGGTCCCAGTATACAGCAGCACACCAATTCTCGCCACTTCCTAACCTCTGCACCGGGGTATGGCAGCCAGTCACACATGCCCATTCTCATTGCAGTTTACTTCACGGTGCAAAGCACATCAAACAATAAGCGAATCGGAACAGGGACATACAGGATCAGTGTTATCATGTCTGTCTACAGAACCCATTCGGAGAACGAGTACTTCTGCTAGTAGTCTAATAAAGTTACTTGAAAGATATGTCCGATAGGGAAACACAGACAACGCCAGCCTCTACACTATGTACCTTTTATAGGAATGTTGGCTACTTTGCTGCCTTAGCCTACAGAATGAATACTCTGTGATAATGACCCCCTATCTCTGTCTATAGTCTATTTAATGCATTAAAGATAGCCAAGGAAGGATGTCACTATTGAATGCAATCAGTTATTTTAGAAGCTTGCTTGCCTTTAGAAACATCCAATATGTCCTGGAAGGACATGATCACCACAGTGACATTTTTTGCATTTCCCGATATACTGATTATATAGTACAGGGGGTACTTACCAACAGGTCCCATGCTATGCCAATCCACACTGGTTTGACAAGCCCAGCGATTTAAAGGGGTTAATAGGATTGAACCAAGTTTGATCCAAACCAAGTGTTTTCAGAGCTTCTATCTCATTCTTCATTTGTGTCCTCGCTCTATATATGCAAATTCTAGAGAAACAACCCCTGTTGGAGATACCACCTTAGAGCAAGCCACCCTCTATCTTCATGTCTCTTATATAACGTTAACTGAGATGAGGTTGTATGAAGACTGTATAGGTAGTAAGGTGAGAACAGGTGGAGATAGATGGAGAGTGAGACCGAGGGTCGAACATGAGCAAGAGTTAGAAGCATTGAAAAATGTAAAAAAGCAAATGAGGGAAGGGTGACAAAATGAAAAGTAATAAAAGAAGCAAGCAAATTATTTCAGATCAGTCAGATACTCTGTTAATTATCTTAGAGATTGCTTTCTAGCTGCCTGAAAGAACATCTCTGTAGTTTACCATAAATTGATTTAGCTGGGTCTGAAGTCTGCATGAAGCCACGCCTGCAGCTCCCAATCATTTGACTCCCAGTGCTGAGGAGCCAGACATCTTGCAAGCACAGAAGCACTAACCCCATACTGCAACATGGTGACAGGGAAGCACAATGAACCCTTATATAGTGCCTGTAAGGTGAGTCCCTGCCAATGCAGCCACTGCTGCTTCACAACATTTGCACTGGCCTCCCTACCTCCCCCACCTCACTTCTGCAAGTCTGCAGTCTTACCCGTAAGCCAGCAGCAATTTGGCAATGATTCAAAACATCAAACACAAAGCATTCTTGGTAAGCGAAGATACATACTGACCCTCTTAAGAGTCAATAGATTCTTCACTGTGTACTGAAGTTTTTGATGGAAAAATGTGTTGTTATTACTTGGCACGGAGTAAAGGGATTCAGATTGATAGAAATCTGTCAGGTTTTAATCCTTAAAATGTTGGTGGTGTGGAATGCTTTGTCTTTTACATCATTAGAAAATTGGAAACCTTTGACTGCAGAAGTGAACAAGAGTAATAATGAACATGGTCATTTTTATGGAGAAAATTGCATGACACCCTGGACTCTCATTTAAAAAAAAGCATTGGCAAAGCCAAAAGACCTTGCATCTTAAATTTAGTATTCCTGGGTCCAGGGGTGCAGGGTAGCTTTTAGGAAAAGAACAACAGGAGTAACAACAACATGTAGTGTATCACAAAAGTGAAGAATACATCAATGTACCAAGCAGCTCGGACACAAACCATGCTTTTAAAGGTATCATTCACAAATCTATCCCCAACTTACAAAGTTCCACTTGTTCCAACAAAATGGCAGGGTAGGGAGGTTTCATCATAGGAGATTTGCTCGAAGCCAAATCCATCAAATTAATTCTGCCAAATTTGGCCGCAAATATATGTGGAGGTGGGTAACGGTAATAATTAAGGTGGGGGAGGCAACGCAGGGCTGCACAGTGGTCTCTCCAGCATAAATTTGCATATAATCTCCTCGATGAAATCACATAGAACCAATATGCCCACTTCTGTAACAGAGCTTTCACTAAAATGTGCATGTTCTGCACCATGGAGTGGTTGACTGGCTCTGGGCCACGCTTTAATGTGTATCTTCGAAAGCTGAGCAAGAGAATTAAAACTCTCTTTAGCCTCTGATAAAGCTGAAAGAAAAAGTCATTGGCATATGCATGTAAAATAAGTGCGATACAGGCCTTCTGATTGAGAAGGGCACCAACGTTCGCATCTGCCTGCTCTATATGTACACAAATACCTGCCACAAATAAGAAAAAGTGCAAAAGGTGCACCCACCTCAACTCTTAACTCATAACATATAGGAGGTAATCGATGGGAAAACTCATTGCTCATATTGATCCTTCGAGTTCCTATATGCCACCTAGCGCGAATTGCTCTAGACCATCCAGGATTTGGAGACTGGGAGACACCAGCTATGTTGCCAGCTTTTGTTAACAAGTATTGGCAAAGCCAATAGGTCTGGCTTTGTTATAGTAGAGAGTAATACTTTCCCCCACCCCTGTGGTAGCTAATACAAAACATATTACCCTGTACATTTACAAATCCTGATCCTTGCACATTGTTGAAACATTTTTGTGAGAATTGTCTTAATTGAATGCAATAGTGTGACAGGGGCCTGGATACAAATCATACATACACAATAATCCCTCACTGGCAGATTCCTGATGAAGATAGGTGAAAATGGAGAACATGACGATTAAAAAGTAATTTTTGTTCCTCCAAAAAGATTTTGGGAGTGAGAAAATGTGCCCAGTGCATCTTGAATGAGTATAGCAGCACGTACATGGGCACAGTGCCCACAAGCGAGAGATCTGAAGTGATTTGGTATGTTTTTGTCCCACCTCCACACGTGAACAAAAGAAAAGGTATATTGAGTGCCCGTTGGACAAGCAGCAGAGGAGGATTCTAAGGGGTGATTGTTGGGATCTGCAATGGGATCATAACCCAGCCCACTCCAGAAACTTCTGTGGTCCATCAATGGGCACTGGAGCCGGCCCATAGAGCAGGGATGGGTCGTGCCTGGTCCTTTTATGATGCAGCCCATTGTAAGATACTAGTGTAATTGCATGTGAGCTGAATCTAGTGCTGCCACCATTGCTGCTGTTGTCAACAGACATTTAATCCCTAATCAGTCGAGGCTATTGGTGATGAATTATTATCATATTTCGGACACTACAAAATCATTGGTATCTTGGCTCTTAAATAGTAGGTGCTATCTAACATTGAATATGTTTAATATTGAAGATGTTTAATATCAAAGCACTCCTCCTCGAGGCATGTCACTTTCAAAAGCAAGGGCGCATTAAGTAGCCCCAAATTCGGTGAACATTAGCGACTGCTGACCATCTTTGTCACATTTAAATTGGCACACCTTTGGGATTCTGATGTCCTTAGATTGAGAAAGTATATATGCCCACAAACTTGCTGGACAAGTAGCGTCAGAGTGCAACGTCTAGATACCATTGCAAGACCAATGGTGAGCATTATGCTGTTTCTTTTTTTAATGACATTTTTATTGATTTGATAAGACAACAAAATACAAACAAAAGGGCATTTTATACATTACATGAAAGCAAGATGCCGAGATGTCATTTGGGGACACCAGGGCTTGCAGCTGTGACCCCCCATGGTTACAGACTCAGAGCTGCTCCCCCTGACATCTCCTCTGCTACCCCTCTACTGGAGATTGTATTTTCTTTAAATAGATTGTTGTTTTCAACAAGCCCATGCTCCATGATGCCTCCCTTTGAGTGGTGGGTGCAGTGCAACGTTATATGGACTGGACTGAGTGTTTAAGCTCATGGTTGCTAATCAAGCAACTCATCCCCCGCCATCATTGCAGACAGCCAAGCACCATCAATGAATCAATGTAAGCTTCACTTCCTTTGTCATCCACAATCCTTCCCTGACTCCATAACTAAAGCGGCCTTCACTCTTTCCCATCTGAGTGGCATCGCCGCCGCCTGGGCCAACCCGTTATTGGAGGACAACATCCCTACATTGTACGATTTCGATCTGCTAGTGGCAGAAATGACCAGGGTGTTCGATACTCGTACAAAGCACAAACCAGAGACCTAGAGCTTTTAGATTTTGCCCAAGGAAAAAACAAATTGGTTGAGTACATCTCCCGATTTAACCAGCTGTCACTAGAAACTGCCTGGCCCGAAAACAAAAAGGCAGTTGTATTCTACAGAGGGTTAAATGACACCATGAAGGATGCCCTGGCAGTGCTACCCACGTTGCCTGCCCAGTACCCTGAACTGGTGGATTTAACACTCCAAGTAGACGCTCGAATAGCCGAATGCAAGACCGAAACAGGAAGGACACCTTGGTATTTCACTCCTTCCAGCCCACCTTCCAGTGTTCCTTAGGGAGAACCTATGCAAATAGGGGGAATACGTAGTCCTATTTCCGCCACCGAAAGGGAACAATGTAGGAACTCCAATGCCTGTTTCTATTGCGGTCTGAACGGGCACTTTGTTAAAGAATGTCTGCGGCGTCCAAAACGTCCCATAGGTTTTCAGAAGGCTCGTTCCTACATCTGGGGGCAGGGATAAGCCTATACTCAACCCCCTCCATACTAGTCCAGCCATACAGTCTCACATGACCCATGGTGGTAAATGCTTTATTGTTCTCTACTGATGACACTAGACACCAGGCCCAGTTATTAATAGACTCCGGGGCCACAGGCAACTATATAGATATATCACTTGCCGCGTCCTTGAATCTACCAATACAGAACAAACTCCGCCTGAACCTGTACAAGCCGTAGATGGCTCTCTACTGGTTTCAGGTCCCATTAGGCAACAAACCGCTCTTCTGACACTAGTCATTCATGATACCCACCGAGAGGTTATAACCTTTGATTTGATCACCACTCCACAGTTCGGTATAATCCTCGGAATACCGTGGTAACGGGTTCACAACCCAGTAATTGACTGGACCCAGGGCCAGGTGTTCTTCGAGTCACCTCATTGTCAGGAACACTGTTTATCTTCACCTACAAACATGGATTCCCCTTCCCAAGCTCTGGTGGCCATGCTCAGTTGTCCCTTGACGATTCCCTGTCAATGGCTCCAGACCCTCCTAATCACGCCGTAGGTGCAATCATGCCTGGCATCCCCTGAGACTACCATGACTTCCTTGATGTGTTCAACAAAGGTTGCGCGGAGCATCTAACCCCACATCGCCCATACGACTGTCCCATCGACCTTGTCTCTAAGGCTGCCATACCATGCAGTCGTAATTATTCCCTATCCCCATCCGAAGACCAAGCCCTGAAGGAGTATATTCAGACCTCACTCCGGTTGGGACACATTAGATCTTCCCAATCCCCCATGGCCAGTCCCATTTTCTTTGTACTGAAGAGGGAAGGTGATCTTCGGCCCTGTGTAGATTACAGGCGACTCAATGACATTACCATAAAGAACCAGTATCCCATACCACTGATCAACCTTTTGCTTGACCAACTAACCCATGCCACAGTGTTTACCAAGCTTGATCTCAGGGGGGCCTTCAATCTGGTCTGGGCGAGACAGGGCGACAAAATGGAAAACTGCCTTCTGTACCCGGCACGGGCTGTATGAATATACCGTCATGCCCTGGTTTATGTAACGCCCCAGCTACGTTCCAAAGGTTCATGAATGAACTATTACCCGATATCATTGTCATCTATGTGATTATCTACTTAAATGATGTCTTGATCTTCACCCCATCCATGCAAGTATACATCGAACATGTCCGAGAGGTTCTTGCTCGTCTGAAGGCAAATTCATTATACGCTCTTACACCACTTATTGGGGGCTAGACAGCCCATCTCTGAATTCGTGTCAATAGCCGCCAGGTCCGTTGGCACATAATCTTTTCGGCCTTTGATTTCGTTATTCACCTCCGCCCAGGGTTTGTACATGGTAAGGTAGACGCCCTGTCATGCCTGCCTGGCGGCGATTCCCTTCTTAGTCTTTCCTGATACCCTGTTGGACAAAAAACATTTAATCTGCCTCTGTACTCCACCCCCATGCTTACTGAAGTCTGTTCGTCAATGGGTGTCTCACAACCCGGATGTGGTACACAACTGGGACCCAGTGTTTCAGGATGGTCTACCCTTCGTAAAGAAGAGACTCTATCTACCCATGCAGGAAACGCGTACCCAAGCTCTGGAGTGGTCCCATGATGCGATTATCAACCGTCACCCAGTCCAAAAACGCACCTTCGCCCTTCTGCAACGCTGGTGCTGATGGCCCACTATGAGTAGGGACACCTACGAATACGTCACCAATTGTTCCATTTGTGGCCAGTGCTAAAATCGTAGCGGACGTCCCCTGGGCCTGCTCCAACCTATTCCCCTTCCGCCTAAACCATGGCACATGGTAACCATGGATTATATCACAGACATGCCACGAATAAAGGGGTACGACACAATCTGGGTGGTTGTAGACTCCTTCTCCAAAATGGCACACTTTATTCCTTGTTCGGGTATCCATTCGGCTCCTGTCTTGGCTGGTCTCTTCTTTCGTTCAGTGTTCTGTCTCTTTGGCCTTCCCTCTATACTAGTCACAGATCAGGCCTTTCAGTTTACCTCACGCTTCTGGAGGGCACGCACAAACTTATTGGGCATTGACGCATGATTCCCTTCATCATTTCACCCCGAGACGGATGGGCAGACAAAAATGGTTAACCAAACTCTCGAGCAGTAGTTGCGCTGCTTGTCCCTCCAGTACCAACACTCATGGCATCAGGTTCTGCACATCGCTGAGTTTGCCTATAACAATGCTGCACACTCTTCCACTGGCTTCTCACCGTTTTACACTTTATATGATCAACATCCCCGTTTTCTGCCTATTCCTGACTTTCCTGTCTCACACACACCTGCGGTGGACATCTGCCTTAGGGACTTAAAAGCCCTACAGACTCAGGCCCTCGCTAATCTCAATGAAGCCCAGGTTGCTATGCGTCGTGCGGCAGACAGGAAACACGTAAGAGCACCCTCTTATGTGGCAGGCGACAGGCTGTGGCTGTTCACCAAGCACCTCTGTATTCCTGGTTGTCGGAAATTGCTACCTCAGTACGTAGGGCCCTACAGGATTATCAGAGTCATCATTCTGTTGCGGATCGCCTCTCCTTGCCGGCCGCCTGCCACCTGGCGCATTCACCCTGTTTTTCATACCTCCCTTTTGAAGCTCTGTCCTGTCAACTCCCGGGTTGTTCTGCCTCCTTCACCTGTCCTGCAGGGTTCCTCGGGCGAGTATAAGGTCCATGAGATCCTCGATTCCAGATTCAGTAGGGGACGTTTGTATTACCTAGTGGATTGGGTGGGGTTCGGCCCTGATGAAAGGTCCTGGGAACCCAGGGATGATGTCCATGCCCCTCTCCTGGTGTCTCAGTTCCACAAGTCTCACCCTTCTTGCCCACGGGGACGTGGGTCTTTGGGGGGGCTCTGTCACACATTCCATCATGCATCATGTACGCCCGATGCTACTATTTCACGTCATGAAACCTCCAATATTCACACACTATAATCACGTAGTACTCAGGTTGATCCTCCCAGGTTGCAACATGGGGGCCGAGTTGCACGCTATCTCCCCGGTATTCTAAAACAGAAGCATACTTCATTGCGGCCACACTATGCCTGGTGGCTGCGGTCGCACTGTGATTGGAGGTTGCCTGGGAGACTGAACCACGTCCGGGAGACACGATTGCGCGATCACGTGAGAAGGACGCGGTCACATGATTGCTTTACCAAGGTTATGTTATAAAGTAATGCCGGAAGCACCGTACGGTGCTTCACAGCTGCGTTCTCACACCAGTTTATGGCATTTACTCAAGTTGCTACGAACTTCTATTAATTCTGGATTTTGACCACGGCTTTCGTTCTAAGGACCCGCTCTTGTTTCCTCCACTGCTACGACACTTCTGTTTTGGTTCGACTCTTAATTGCTATGGACTCAGCGAGGCTATACGGACTGCTCTGCTCTTACGTTTGGTTTTGGCACTTTGGATTTGCAGATTTTTCCCACGCTCCTGATCTCGGTCTGTGTAACTGGACTGCCTTGGAATTTCCCTGTTCTGTACTGCGCTCAACATACTCAGATTCCTACCTGAGCTTTCATCTGGTTCCACGTCAAGTGCCTTCCAGTCACAGGTGTTACAACAGCTGGTCAAACACCTTTTCCTTCACTTGCACCACTCTAGTGGGGATCTGTCAGGTATCCTCTACACCCTTTCCACTTACAAGTATTCCCCAGTATACCCATTGGTAGGTGCCATTGCCTTTATTTGTGATTGAATTTCTGTACATATTGTCCCGTGATTACTTCACTTAACCCTTGTTTCCATGGCAGCTACATGGGGACCCAGTGCATCGTTCCAGCCACCTGTGGCCTCAATGACTGGTCAGTGAGTTATTTATATCTCTCTGATTGGTACTTGGGGACGGAGGTATTCATAATCTTCGCAAGAACAAGTTTTGACAACCAGCTTGTCATGGCCCCCACTCATGGTAATAGCCTTCACATCACTGGGCTCATTGCTTCAGTTTGAAATGCCATTACCAGCCAGTACAAAAGAGCCAGCAAGTCATTAGCACTGTCAAAAAGTTAAACTATGTGGAATTCTTGGATTGTCTGTGAGAAGTATGCCAACATCCACCAATTAGGGATGAAAATGACATGTCAGAAGGATATGGAGCCAATGAAGGGGTTTGCGTAGCCATTTTTGAGATCTATAGAAAGTACTAACTCATGTGGGACCATACCGGTCATATTGTTGTTCTGTGAGTTGGCTTCCTATGCGCACTTGAGAGAATATCTTTAAAAGTGAAGGAACTACTTTTTTTGGGAGATGTCAAACATGCACATTAATTCAGCGTGTAATATAATTAATTGAGTTGTGCATCTGCTACCACAATATGTGTGCAACCTAAAGGTGACTGGTTCAAAAACCATTTGGTTGATTTGGTTTACTAATAGTATCACACAAGCTGTATTTGGCATATCATTCTCACGCTCCCTCTCGCTCTTTCTCTCTCTCATTCCCTCTCTTTTTCTCTTCCTCTCTCTCTCTGAATGTGTCTTGCTATGCCTCTGTCTCTTTCTATGTGCAGCCAGAGAATCAAAAGCATGTTGTTTTTTGCAAAAGCAGCTATTAAGAAAAACAAAAAAAGAAATAATGTAATTGTATTATCATTGTAAACTGTCTCTTTTAAAATTCTACAATGTTCCTTTCTATTAATCAGTTCCCATGTATATTTTAGTCATAATTAGAAGGTTACACATGTCTTAATTTGGCAAACACATTTTCAAAACATAGAACAGCCATATATCCTAATTTCTGAGAGAGGAATCCAAGATCGACAGTCTGGTACACTCCTGTTGTACTATTCTGAAGCACACATATGAGAACGGACAGGGAGACAAATAGCTCCATTGACAGTGCCCATCTGCTTTGCATAAAATCAAAGAGCCTTTTGGAAATATAAGAATCACTACAGATCTTTATGTTTGACAAAAATGTATGTAGCAGAGCATTGTATGCTTCATTCACTAATTAAGTGTCTTCTACCTTCACCCACTCTACTCCACCTGTTGAGAAGTGGAGTGGAGTGAGGTTCCTTATAGGTAAGGGCCTCCTCCTTTTTTGAGTATGCCCCTACTCAACTTCTCTCTGCTACTCCTATCGCTGTTCTGATACTCTATCAAGCTGTGGCCCTCTCAACTCCTTCTTCGCTGACCTCAATGTTCTCCTTAAGTCACATCCCACTGACTCCCATTGTAAATATGAGTGACTGTCACCTTCCACACCCATCTTAAATGTATCTTCCCCCTATCTGGCTACTCTCTATTTCCTCAAGGACCAGCCTACATACTCTGGTGGACACTCTTGTTACCTTGTCTTTCTCTATAATTTGCATTCCCCCTCTGACCTCTCCATTGATCCATCCCCCTCTAATCATGTCATTGTTCACATCAACGTCTCAGTCCCATCACCCTGCACTCCTCCTCTCTCATCTTAAATGACCAAGAGGAAATTCAAGCAAGACTTTCTTGACCCTTAACATCATGTGAGGACATCTCTCCTGTCTTTCCCCCTATTCATGCCTTGTTCATTGACCGTGCCTTCACTCACTTTCACTACACACTTATGACTCCCTACCAACACCATCCTTCATGCAGATTCCCATCTTCCTGCCCCCATCCTCGGCCCTGGACCACCTCTGAGATCCAGACCATAAAAACAAACATATGCCATCACCTATGAAGCTGGTGCAAATTTTGAGGGGTCGGATATGTGAGGCGGACAACTTTGTCAAGGTTTTTCTACGAATGCCATTTTGTTAAATCAGAAGGTTGGATTAATGCCTCACTACCCCTACCCTGATGAGGATATACCTGCCTAAAATAAACTAAAGGAAACACTGTAACAAAAGATATTTGTCCCTCACACGTATGCATACAACAAATAAATTAAATAATTGATGGCAGTTCAAAGAGAACATAATTATTATAAGAATTGAGTTTGTAATGTTGTAATGTTGCAATCCTGGGTTGCACCAATGTTCCAACACAGTTCTTTGCAACTTCAACTTGTCAACAGAATGTTCCAACACTGTTCTTTGCAATTTCAACTTGTCAACAGAACGTCTTAACACTTCAATAAGTCAACAAAGAAATGTAGAAGGTTATTTTTCTCCCCATAGAACCAGAGATAGATGTATCATCTTCTGAAGAATGATAACTCCTTTACAGCAGTTTTAGCAAAGTTCCTTTTTCAGCACCTTAAACAACATAGAGTGTCTCCACCAGCACCACTTTATTCTACTTCGCCAAATTCTACCTGGTTTACTTCCATGTCAGGCCTACTACTACATTTCACACCTGGTCTACTCCCATGCCAGGCCTACTCCTCATAACATGTGCAATCCGGGTATACTCCCCTACCCGACCAGCGTTTCAAAATAATAAGAGGTTTAGATCAACTTACAAGAGGTTTGCAACCACTCTTGAATGAACGATAGCACAGGGGCATTGTGCTGGTCTTGGAAGCAAGACCACAAAGAGCAACAGATGTTCAAATCCTGGATCTGTGCTTAGAAACCAAACTGTGCATTATAAAAAAACCAATAAAATAAAATAAATAAAACTTCACAGTACTCATCATTTTGCAGCTTCAAAATTTTAACAACTCTTCGGGGAAAACAAGATTCTCATTGGTGCTCTTTAATATTCCTCTGCAAATCATGCTCCTCTCCTTCTGAATAACCTTTTCCAGAAGGGCAGACCTTTTGCCACTCTTGTTTCCCCACTGCACCAGTAACCAAATACTGACAAGGATATGGTCTTATTCCGCTTCTCCCTTGGTTTAGGCAATGTGAGTTTATACCAAAATTTGCTATAGTCACAAGCATTAGTTATTGCATTAATTTTTATTAATATTGCCCCCTTGGTTTGCTTGATACTCCACAAACTCACACACTTAAAGTTACAGTCATTTGGTTTTGTAAAATGCAACTTTCTCTGCTTTTTAATAGTTTGGTATCCAAATTTACTTCTAAGACCATTTTCACTCATACGCGGGTGCTGCTTTCTAATATTTCGGCATTCCGAATCACTTCTAGGATAGTTTCCACTCACGCATGAGTGCTGCTTATTTGTTGAACTCCTGCCTTGAGCATGCAAGCGGGTCCAGAGCACTACAGGGTCACTACCAACTTGGGAACTCACCAGGTAAATCGTGCACCTCCAATCACCTCGCTTTTCGCAGGATGTATGCTTTTGTGGCTGCTTGCGACTCGGCAAACTGCTTCTCCTGGTCCGCCATTGCCCGCACCACCTGCAACGGGAGCTTCTCCAGCTCCCGTGGCCCTCAGGTGCATGCCAGCCATCGGAGATAGCCCCCTGGGAAGGAAAGTTTCCCTCGCTTTCGTTTTCAGCTGTGCATCCTCTGGAGAACAGGTCCTCAGAGGGAAAGCTTCCCTCCTGCACGCTTCCTGATGCGCAACCACTGAACTTCAAGCTAGTGGAGACACAGACCCTCTAAGGACCGGCAACTGTCTTCTGCCGAACAGTGGTCCCGGCCTCTTCTTCCTCCTCCAGCCTCTGCCACGGCTGCACAACAGCTTCATGCTCACTCTGCTTGTGCTTCTTGCTCTCCCTACTGCTCTTTCTCATGGCCTGCACCTGAGGGGGCCTTTTAAGCCTCTCAGTCTCTCGCAGGTGTGGGTAATCTGAATTAACAATCTACCCACTCCTGCAGCATTGTACCTTTTTAGCCCTCTTCTTTGTCCCAGTACTTATGGAATTATGGGACTTCAAGTCCCTAAAGGCAAAATACGTTTTTATTATTTCTTCTGTTTTGCAATATGCCATTAGGGGGTTGGTGTTTCAGGGAAAATTGAATAAGGGGGTGTCCCATTCCTCCTGACCCACTTCTCCCATCATGTGATCCCCCTGCAGAACACTCCCCCCAGAGTCGTGATCAGAAGTGTCTGCCTTTCCCTGGTCACATGAGAAGGGTCCCATGACAGGTTTTCTGGGGAACTCATTACTGATTCATCAGAAAATTCAGGACTACCATCCCATTCCCAACCTACAAAAATGTCCTGGCTGTTCTCTCTTCTGCAATTACCAATACAAACTTTCATCTACCCTTCAATCTTTGCTCATACTCCCAAGCCAATCTTCATTGCCTCCTCGCTTTCTGCTAATGACTTTGCTCTCTACTTTGTCAATAAAACCTCTAAAATGCTTGAAGCTGTCTTGCTCCCCCACCTTCCTTGTGTCCTCTATCTTCTCTGCTCCTCCTTCTATGCTAGAATCCCTCTTCACTACCTCTCCTACTGTATTAGCACACATCCGTTGCATCACCAAGACATCTTGCGCTCCTATTGACCCATTTGCTCATCAAACGGTCAAAGACTTAGCCGTAATGACATGCCTTTATCTCTCTGAGCTCTTTGACCTGTCTCCGCTGAACTCTTCCTTGCCTCCTTCAAATCTGCAACTGCCCAGCTCCTTTTTAAAAAAACCCTCTGCAGAACGATTTTCCTGGCGCACCATCCCCCAGTTCACATCACACCCCATTATTCAAAGGTCCATAAAGGGGTGGTCTTTAATGAGAGCACTGAGTACCTTGAGGAAAAAGGCCTTGCAGATCTACTTCGATCTGCCTTCCATAGTAAACACTCCACCAGACTGCACTGATACATAATTCCAACTTTCTCTATGATGTTCACCACTCAAAACTCTCTTCCATAGTCATCCTTTTGGACTTCTCGAACACTATCAACAATTTTAACACTGTGGACGAGGCTATCTTCCTCACCCTCCAGGAGTGTGATTTCACAAATATGCTCTAGCCTGGGTTGCTTCCTACCTGCAATGTTGCTGCTTTTCAAATCTTCTAGAACTAGCAAACCTCAAACCCCACCACTGTCAGTGTCAGTATCCCCCAAGGATCAGCTCTGCACTCTCTGTTACCTCTGCTCTAGATACCCCTATATCATCCTATGAATTTCACTATCACCTCTTTGCTGACAACACACAAATCTTTTTCTCCTTTCCTTCCTTCACAACAGCCATCTCGGAAGAGGTTATTGTCTCACTGAAAACCGCCACAAGATGGCTCTTTGTTCCCTCATGCTGAGTTGTTTCTGCCAGCCACCAAAGTCAGCCCCATCTCCTCCCCATCTAAGCACATTGCTCCCTCAACCAAAGCTCGCAACTTTAGGGTCCTCTTTGAAAGTTGCCTCCAACTACATTTATCACTACAAGCTTGTTTTAACCTTCTGAACATTTGTAACATTCATAAATTTTTTACCCACCATTACGAAAAACTCGAATTTTAACCCTTGTGCCCAGCATACTCAAATATTGCTCATGTCTACACTTTGGCCTTCCTCTCTACTCCTTTCTTCCTCTAGACAAAGTCCTCAACGTCGCTACCCCAACTCACTGCAATACACCCAGATCTTCCCCCACGGCTGCCTACGACACCATGCTTATTGGTGCTCAATGCATAACTGCTCCCTTTTCAAGTTCCTTCTCCTAGCCTGCAAAGCTATCAATGGTCTTGCTCCTCAGTAGCTAACTGTATCTCGGTCTACTCACCATCTCATTCCCTCTGCTCATCCTCTACACTGAACCTCACTGCCCCATGCCACCATGTGTCTTCTCTCCCTCTACTTTTTCTCTCTACTTGCCTCTCTCCATTGGAACACGCTGCCCGTTGCAATCAAAGCCAGGCCGACAGTGAATCTCTTCAAAGCTTGGCTCAAACTTCACCTACTGACCAAAGAGGGAGTTTTTCCACCACCCACCCCTCCTCCCCACATGACCCCACCACTCTATACTTGTATAATCGTTCTGAAGCAGATTTTTAAGTGCACTATAAATGCCATTAAATAGAAATAAAAGAAATGTGACCAGAACTCCTATTAAGTTTGCAGAACTTGCTCCCTACATTAAGGTTCTCTTCATAAATAACATGTTTCTTTGTCACGTGTCTATGGCCAACTTTCTTCACACCCTCCCAAACTTGCTTATTACTTGTTCTAATAATTGTGCTATTATAATGCACTCTTCTGGGGCATGCCTTCGCTATCTGAAATGTATTTTGCAAGTCATTTCTGATCGAAATTGACATTTTTCAAGCCACTCATCCTAACATTAAACTTTTTGTAACATTGAAACATATTTATTGATTCAGACAGCCTCAAGATATGGATGTGAGGATAAAAGGGCTGTGACATCAGTCACTCCCCTGGGGTCCAGGGGTCTTCAGGAGATCATGTTTTCTTTCACTGTGTACTATTTTAGAAAGGTCTCAGGCTAAGGATGGCTTTTCGCATTCTCAGTGCCATATGCATAGACATCATAAGAGAAATATTTATATATGGAAGATGGTATTTTTACAGTACAGCAAAACTGTAAGAATGCAGTAGTAAGCGTTATAAAATTGAATTCGAATTTGGGGCTCTAATGGCTCGCAGTCCAAATATATAGACCTAATTTCACTGAGGGTCTTTAATGTGAAGGGGGATGGTGGATGTGAGAAAAAAGTCAGACTGCCGGAGAAGCAATTCAGCTAGCATGGAATGCGGCTTTCACTGAAAAATGAGGTCTGCGTTCCTGGTGAGCTGATGCAGATGGGTAGATTCACAAAGCTTTTTTCCAGATTTAAGCGCAATATAGAATTGGAAAGGTTTGTATGTTTCAGTTGCACATACTTCACAAAGCAAGTCATACATGACTCACTGGTCAAGTGGTGCCTGCAGAACCTGCTCATGTTTATGAGCAAGCAGCTTAAACCCTGAGCTTCTAATTCATGCACAACTTACCAACATATCTACCTCAGAGGGCAATTAGACGGGCGTGATAGGGAAAATGTATGGGAGGAAAATACTGTTTGTGAAAATCCACAAATCGTAAATAACCCGAGTAATGGTAAGGATTTGCAAATGCATTTCCCACAACTATCTTCCTAACTTATAGCTAAGTGTATTCACCTTTATGTAGCCGATAGTTGTGTGAAAAGAACAAAATGCTGTCAATATGGCACTATGTGTGCAGGAAGTGACAACAGAGAAGTCAAACTTATTGTAAATCAAGCATATGTTGCCCATGTTTTTTGTGCTAATTTTATCCTGTTTTACTTTCCGGCCACACTGAGGTGTCATTTATGGATTGCCTACATTACTCTCGTAACTGCCAATCTTCGTGAGATGGCTAAACTGTTCTTTCAAATAGCTCTTTGACGTTCTGATGCCATTGTTTCTAATGGTCACATGACATGAAATGATCTAGGAAATCTGGCATGCACATTCAAAGTTGGGAGCATAAACTGGCCAATGTACATATGGAATTTGAATAATTCACAATCATTTTACAGTTTTACAGTCTCTCCGTCCAGTATTTTAAGATTGTAGACATTCGAAAAAATACCTGACATGCCATTGTGAAGTGATAACATTCAAAACTGTGGATTTGGCCAATGGTCATATGTCGGCCACATTGGATGGCAGCTGGTGTCACATGGTCTACCAGACATTTCCAGGTCCTGAAGTAGCAGCTAAAGCCTTCTAGTCTACAATGAAAAATACTGTCTTCCAAAAAGGGGCCTTCTTTGTGTTGTGCCAATGGGCCCCAGCAACGGGTGCAGCAACTGGATTATGGACATTGCCAACTTCCATAGAATGGAGTTGTGTCAGGGCATATACGAGCAAGGATCAAAAATAGAGATACGGCCAAGCAATACGGTTTATGGTTCAACGGATGGCAGATAATCTCCTGCAGGTTCCTGCGAGTCATACAGCAGCCAAAGCATGAAACGTCTAAAGATTGGTCAAAAGACCTCTGTTAGACATTGACCAGTTATCAATGCACATGGACACCCTCACATATTTTTCCAAGTCCAAAGGGATGCACAACATGTTATACCTCATTCACCTCTACGGCAATAAAGCAGTCTCTGGGTTTACTAATCACTTGGGCATTAGAGTCGCATGTAGTCAGAGGAAGATATTGTAATTGTTTTCAAATACATGAAAGTCTTCGTCCACATGAATGAAATTCAAACAAGAAACATCACAAGGACAATGATCGCACAGATGGAGCCTCCATAAATCATGCAAGGAAAATCATCACACAGGTTCACCTGGTCTTTCTGCATTTCCTGTAAAGTCGGAACATTGGTTCTCATTCCCAACGCAGGTAATATTTCTGACAGCTGTGCAGCCACTGGCTGACTGGTCGGTGCTACAGTCTGGACACTTGAATCCATTTGGGGTCTGGAGAATAGGAGGAACTAAAAGACATCAAGGAAAGCAAAAGGCAAGTCAGTGATTGTTTACAACATATCTGAAAAATGTAAAATAACACACATTAGAGAACGGCTTTCCTTCAAAATAGTTTATTCATGCCGATTTTTTGTAATGTTAATTTGCCTCTTATGCTAATATTAGCCACAGGTTCTGCATAATATATTTAATTCTGTAAAAAATAGAGATGGTCATTTTCTAGGCTCCAGAGTGTAAAAGTCAGGTGTAAAAGCATTCATGCCTTATTTTTTTCACTCCCGGGACCTT